>NC_072892.1:106773791-108023791 GCF_027943255.1 Anastrepha obliqua
TTAAATATCGCATTTCAATTCTTTTATTGTAAAAAAAAAATCTGAAAATACCATAAATTTTCGAGCTCTAGACCACCAGGACCCCTTAAGTAAAATTTTACTACTTTTATTATTGAGTCATAAGCAAAGTCCATACCCATCTAAGTTTCAAGCTTCGTAAAAAATTTATAAATATTCGCAAATTGTCAAAATTAAAAAAAAATTAGGTAAGCAGTTTTATAGTCCATTAGATTTTAGTATAGAAGGTGCAACTTTGAAGTGGCCACAATTTTTTTTTTATTTTTGATACTGATGATACTCACTATGATGTGAATTTTCTCCCGCGCGATTTTCAAAAAGGTTATCGATTCGATCGAGCGGCACTTTCGCACTAAATACCAATTAGATAGCAGCATTTTCATTAGAAAAGCTAGACTGGTAGCAAAGGCTTAAAATTAGTTGCAAAAAGGGCTTAAAATTAGTTGCCTGAAGATAGGCCTAACACCATTCAGTTAGTAATGGTGTTTTCAGGAAAAATATATTTAGAGATCCACCAACTCGGATTTGTAAGTGGATATACCATATAAACCAAACTGTAGAGGCCGAAGTATACATGGCTTTGAGCAATACTTTGCATGGGATCTTCAGTGAATACTTCAACTACGGAAATGAACACTGGGTGTCAGCAATGTGAGTTGTGCGCTCTTTCAAAGGGACAACAAATCTTGGAATGACGTTCATTAGCACCAAAAACAGCTACTTAGAAGGATTCGCTGACGCTGATTGGTAGCCCAATATTGACGACTGAAGATCACCCACCAGCTTTGCATTCAAATTGACAGGCGTAGCCATAAGTTGGGAGTACAGAAAATAGCGCACTGTGGTCGTGCCAACAATTGAAGCTGAGTACATGTCGCTTTCCGATTCAACTAAAAAAGCAATGCGTTTGAAGAGGTGGGTCAGAGAAATAATCAGGGAAAACAGAACAGGCGCTCATAAGGTAAGTAAAAATAATATTATATTCATAATCGCACTGAGCACGTCGACATACGTCATCACTTTGTCCGTGAAGCTGTTGAAAGGAAAGACCTTCATTAGAGCAAAAATTTTGGAATGAAACTTATGTAAATTTTACAGTTCAAAATTATGTATCTTAATTTGAATATTAGTTGAACAAACTTTTGTAGATATATACAGGGTGCCGAGTTATTCATTACCCTATAGGAAATTTTGTAATTTTTTCAAATGGCGATAGCTGCAATGTGCCAACAGGCCAGCAATGGAGCGCGTGGAAGGCAATATAAAGGTTTCCATTACTCAAAATTATTATTTTTTTTTAAGTAAAACATTTATTCAAAAACAAAATTGAATGACTAATTTTGCGCCACCTTGTGTAACATAAAATTGTAAGCGATGTCATATTTTGAGGAAAAGTGTTGCAGTAAGCAACGTATTACAAATCTGGTATAGTGACTAAATGTCTACTCTTTGCATTACACCTTCCTTTTTCTTCTTGAGTTCTATTGAAGAAGAATACTTTGACTTAAGTCCCTCCATTTCACGGCGCATATTAGATATATATTCACTAAATTCACCTTACCTGAAGCCACCTCAACTCTTCTTACACATTCATGTATACATACACATACATATAAAGTGCGTTTCCGATCAACAAATATTGTGAAGTTTGGGTGTTTCCTGTCACATAACGCATACTCGACCTGCATCGTGAGTGAAAAAAGGTATGAAAGCGCCATTAAATTTTTTTTTATTATTTCAACGGTCAGGATGTCAAGAAGCTAGCAAAACAGCGTTGGCTTTCAAATTTTCGTAACCACTGGATGAATTATCAACATCGTTACAAGAACTATAACCCTTGGGGCAGCAAACCGTCACATTCGCCACCTTAACCGAGTTACAAAATCAAAACTTTTGTTCACTGTAGAATTGGCCATACGGTACTAACCGATGCCCACTTTCTAAGCGGTAAGGGTAAGCCAGTTCGCGCAATTTGTGATTCTATCGACTTTACAACATCCTACCTTTTGCATTCATGCACCGGATTAAGTCAAATGAGAACCATTATATTTCAAAACCACAAGCCTTCGGATTTTTATCGATAGACAGATGACAGTTGTTTAGATATGATTTGAAAATGTATTCTAGCCAGTAAAATAATTATCTAATAAATATTTCGTAGTAATGAAAAGCCAACCCATATAAATAAATAACAAAAAAATTAATAAATAAATAAACAAATAAAAAGAAATAAATAAATAAAAATAAACAAATAAATAAAAATAAGCAGATAAATAAGTGAAAAAAGAATTTAAAAAAAAAATAAATAAATAAAAAAATAAATAAAAATAATTTATATTCCTCCAGTTTTTGTAAAAAAAAGGAAAGGGCGTAAGTTGAGATTGGCTGGCCAGAGATCAGACGAAAACATGCTCTCATAAAAGTAAGCAAGCTTGAAATTTGGAATTTTTGGCGTAACTGCCGAAGTTTGTCATTTAATTTGACTGTACAGCAGGATCAGCAGACACTTTTTCAGCATTGCCAACGAATCATAATATCAGCAGGGCGCGAAGGTTCAGCAATAATTGCTTGTGAGTACTCTGAAATAGGGAAAACTTTCTCTTTACCGAAACAAGTAACAAAAGGCATAGTGACGGCATCGATGATATTAATAGCATACGTAGACGAAGCATTCACTTTAGCAAAACTAACTGTTACAAACAAAATCCCAAATGAATTCTTACACAACTCAAAATGTTCATCATACGCCACGGTGACCAACAATCTACACACTATAGGATTAGTTTGGGCAAATAACAAAAAAATTAGTATGTTTCCAACTAAAATTATATTTATATTTATTCTAAACGCAAACACTTCGAGTGAACTGAATAATTATGGACAGCAAAGCTAACATCCGGCAATCAACTGTTTTGAAAACATGTCAAGAACACTGACACATTTCACAGTACCAACATTTACATGTAAATGTGGCAATGTGTACCGAGACAAATATTATTGTATTTTCAAAGAATTTGTCACTCTTACTGATGAAGAACCACATTTGTACATTCATAGTCTCAATACTCCACAGAATTCCGTTTGCGTGCTGCCTAATGATTTCATCATAAATTGAACACCAATAGCTAGTTGGCGTAGTTATTCTCGATAAATGAACGAGAACAGACAATGACACGTATAATTCCAAAAAGATTTCTGCTGAATTAGAAGAATTTAAAGAAGAAAGTACCCTTCCCTACACAAACACGCATGCATGTATGTAAATCAGTAAATAGAATAATAATGTAATATGTACATCTGCGTGTGTATGTGTGTATGTTTGTTTAATTAAACACAGTTATACTCTCCGATAATATGATAATAGTCAGGCGAACTGATTTCTACGGTAACTAAAACAATAACAATAATGAACAACAACAACATAGTCATCACATTGAACAGGGCTTTTTCTTAATTGCGAAATTTCCTACATTTTAACAAGTAATTGCACATCAAACCCTTAAAACTCTTACCACCAGCCTTCCATTACGCAATTACTTTTCTACTAAATTTCCTTATCCCTTACACGCGCCTTCTTGCTGCCTTCTCAATCAACTATCGGACGAATGCCCAACGACATTGCGGATTAATTAAAGATTGAAATGGAAAATTTAAATACTTCAAATTTCTACACAAAATGATTGTAGGCCAACAACAACAGCAATATCATTGTTCGGCTGATGCCATCTACGTTGAAGAAAATTACGGTGACTGCGAAAGGGAAGACGAAGGCAAGGCCAAATAAAAGGCTGAAAGTCTTGAAGTTGCGCAGTCAGCGTTCTGTAGATGACAACGTGAAGCTTTTAATGAAATTACGAGTTCGAAATGGAAGCGCGTCAAAGACAACTGATTGGCATAGAATAGTTGCTGTTCAAATGGGTGCTAAAATGAGCGAAAAGTTAAATGGCCACATTTAGAGGTTAGAGTTTGTTGGTAAAAAAAAAAAAAACAAAAAATAACAAAACATCTTGAAAATGAATAAAGGAATAATTTCGCTGTCACATTATATCAACGTTAATTGATATGGCTAAAACTTGAAATTGCTTAAAACCCTTTAATAGAATTTAGAGAAAATTGTTTACAAACTATAACGGATTGCTAAGGGGATCAGCACTTTGAGGCCAAAAAGATGTTGCCTGCAGTTACGCCCAAAAAGTGGTTATTGGTAAGTGAAATACGGGAGCCAACAAACGTTTAGCATAACAAATATTTTCATTATGTCATGATAAATGTAACACTACTTTCTTTCCAACCCGCTACTGCTCCTCTTAAGTAAAACCTTTTAAACTTATTTTAAGGTGAGTATTCAAGCATAAAATGGCTGCTGTAGCCAAATGGGTTGGTGCATGACCTCGGGCATAAAACATCAAATGAAGCAAGAAGTTTTTTTTTAATAGCGGAATGTATAAGTAGATATAGAAATACATTATTCTGCCATAAAAAACTCCTTATGAAAAACCATCTGCCGCTCGAGGTGGCCCAAACTGAAGGCTAGTAGAAAATATTAAGATGCATACCCTCCTCCTAGAAGGTGCTCAGTTAAACACCCAACAAAAGGTATTAGCGCCAATAATACGTATATTTACATATAACAAATCAAAATCAAATTCAATTATAAATATTAAAAATCGATTACCCTTAGGGCCAAAATTACTAAATTTAACATGAATTTGCAATTGTTCTTTTGATTTATCTTCCCTACACGGACATTCGACTTTTGCAGATGCAAAAACATCTAGAGCACATTTTGGGTCGTAAAATGTGCAACTAATTACTTTAAATGTAAAGGGCGATCAGATTGGAGGTACTTTTTCCAATAGGGTTTCTTGTCTGATCACTCGTGACCAAATAAACTAAACTAAACTGCCAAACTAAATACATAATTTTCTTCTTCTTCTGTGAAAAGTGTGCATCGCGCGCTCATACCAACTTATTGTGTTCCACGATGAGGCCCATTTTTGGTTTAATGGCTACGTCAATAAACAAGCTTGCCGTATTTGTCATTACATTCACTGAAAACAATCGTTTGGTGCAGCCTATGGGCAGAAGAATCATCTATGGGCTCATATTCCTTCAAAGACGAGGCTGGCGCCAATGTAATCGTGAATAGCTAACGCTAGTACACCATGATAAACATCTTTTCGTTGACGGAAATCGAAGCCCGTGATCTTCAAAATATTTGGTGCCAAAAAGACGGCGTTACTTGCCATACAGCCCATGAAATACAATCGTGTGATACCACAACGTTCGACTATTGTAGGGGGTATGTAAAATTTCAACGCTTAGTGGGTAAATACCTAAAACGCTTTGATTAAGTCATTGGAAGCTAACATTACTAAAGTTATTCACGGAATACCGATGAAAGTCCTGCAGCTAGTCATTCAAAATTTGCCTTTACGGATGGCCGAATTACAGCGCAATTGCGACCAACCTTTGAAAGTGGTTATCTTTAAAAAAAAAGTCATGAACGGTTCTACACAAAAATAATAGAGATAGCCAAACAATTTGGATTTTCGTTATTTTACTTCAGTTTAAAATCCGATACTTCTAAATTGATAACCCTTTCAACAAATTACCCTCGCAAAATTCTACTATAGAACATTAATAAAAATATTAGAAATCAAAAATCGATATATAACACTTTTAGCATTATATGTATTGTAATATTTAGAAAGGTTTCGGTAAGCAAAATTTATAAGCTTCGACCCACCGAAAAAAATTAGGCACCTATAATTTTTTTCTACAAAAATGGTCTACTCATGAAGTACTTTCAGGATTATAAAGTCTGTGTTATGGTCTGTTTCTATTATTGTGTTACTATTTAAAAATTATGTATCATATGTTTGCACAAATATGTAAATTCAAAATAAATATAGCTCTATCAAAAGCTACAAAAAACCCAAAAACCTTCAAATTTCAATGTAGGCAAAATCCGTCACTGAGTCTGAAGCTCAAATACATCTGTGCTCACATTGCTGACCACCTCGTGCATTTTCCCATTCAGCGAATGTTTTTATATGGCAGACAACGCCCAACATTCTTAGCAGAAAAAATTGTTGAAAATCAATGCGATTTTTATTTATAATTTTGACGCCGCTGAACACCCCTGCTCTGTCGAATGCTGGCATGAGTGCGTTCGGTTTTGCGTCCATTTTCGTAAACAGAGTTTCCAGTAGATTCATTTCCACTACCTTCTACCGTTCCAGCGACCTTCGCCCCAGCTGGTCACTACGGTCAGTGAGTGCCAATATGAGGTGCCTATTGGCAATTTCACTGGCCGCTGCCGCTGCTTTCGACGTCGTAGGTTTTCCTCTCCGTTTATCGATTTAGCCATCTCGTGCCTGTGCTTCTGCTTTTTCGATGGCACTGAGGCCTCGCTATCCGCAGAACGCTGCCTCTTTATGGCTAGCTCTTCATCTATTTTGTTCGCATACTTCGGATTATAGGCTGCGAACATTGGTTTTGCTGCGTAGAAGCACCGGCCATTTTTGATATTCACTCTGTCCCAAGCCAACCGGTCACAAACTTTGATCACGGCCTTGTATCGAGCTTTGGCCTTCACCTTCTCTTTATCGGGCTTGATCCTTCGCCTGTTCTTGCTATCCGAAGCAGCACCATTGGACCCAACCGGAGATCGCAGAAGAGCCTCTTCCGATGCTTACGTGGTCCGAGTGTGGTTTTAGTTCGTGTTGGGTTGATCCACATGATATGCGGGTCAGACCACCACTTAAGTCTCATCCCCGCGTCAAGGAGACCAAAACTTACACTTTTTTATGCCAAAATTCAATGAGCTATAAAATTGCATACCCAGAAGTTTTTAAAGATCCAGATAAAAATTATATGACACAAAATTTTGATGAGAATTTACTTAACCGTGTTAAAGTTTTTTGGATCTTGTACAAAGCTTGAAACTTTGATTGAGAAGGGTTTTTATATGCAACGAATTATGTTTAAGCAAAACAAAGTAACGAAAAAATTTGTCATGAAAAATATTGGGGCTATTGCAAAACAGATGAAGAGAATATATGAAGTAATTATATGACGACCGCAAGTGTACATAAAAACTCCAAATCATATAAAATTGATTTAAAACCTTTTTTTGTTTAAATATTTTGTGAATATTCCGTTTTAATGAAAAATGTATAAGCAAACCCTAAACGAATGATGGCAAATTTTACTACTCTTAATTTGATATATCACGACTTCTGCAGCCTGATTAATCATCCAGTTTGAACTAAAGGTTTTTACCAGAGAAAAAAAGTATTTTCCCCTGTACGCGCTACGCTGCTTGTCACTGCAGTTGTCTTGTTCACAAGTATAATATATGATTGACGAAATATGTAATATTGTGAAATTTGTAAGACGCCATTTGTAAAAATTATAACAGATGCCTTCCATTTCAATTCAACCGGACTATTCGGCACATGTTCTTCGATTTCGATGTTACTCAAATATGTTGCTCCCTGATCAAAATAATGAGACACGTATTTTTTTGTTCCCCCGAAAATTTTTTTTTTCAAGAAGACTAAGTTATGAGCAATTAAAAAAAAATTTTATATAATTAAAAAAAATCGATTTTGAGCCGAAAAAGAAAATTGCCGATAAATCTTCAAAAAAAATTTTTTCGGGCGAACAAAAAAATACGTGCCTCATTATTTTGACCAGAGAGCAACATATTTGAGTAACAATTGAAATCGAAGAACGTGTCCCGAATAGCCCGGTTGAATTGAAATGGAAAGCATCAACACCTTCCGATAAGAATATTCATTTTGCGCCTCGTTGTATTAGAGATTTATATTATCGAACTTCTTTTTTTAATCCAAAAGCGTTACTTGGCGATATCTTGAAGACCACATCGTGGAAAAAAAATTAATGTCAACTTTTGGGCCGACTAATTTCACATAGGAATTGCCTGATCTGATTCTTGGGTAAACAAGTCATTAGTTATTAGTAAACCAGTGCAATCAGTATTCAGCAATCGCTGTAATGATTAATGGTCCTTAAAGTGGTTAGAGCCTGTTCGTTGATTTCCGACAATACACCGTCAAATGCTTTCTATATGTAAATGACTGGTACACAAGTCATTAAGAGTTTGCTGTAAGAGAAATGGCTTGAATTTTAATGCTTTTGGGTGAAGAGAGAACCTTCAGACACGAAGTTTGATGAGCAACGTTTCTACCACACCAAGTCCCTTAAACCACACATTTATATGTGTGTAATCTAAAATGAGTTGTTTGGTCATATTATTTGCATAAGTTTCGGTTCGCAAGCAGAAATATTGAGATTTGGGAAATTACTTTCAGATAGCAGCAAGCGGTTAGAAAATATTATATGATTTTTATAAAATTTCCATAACTCCAGTGTAATAAATTGACTCTGCAGACTATTTACTTACGCAGGCTTGAGCGATGATAGATTTCAATATTATGTAATATAATATATATAAGTATTTATATAATTATATAAACTTATAGTCACTTGCCTGAAAGGAAAAAAGAAAAACAAAATTTTAGTAAAATCGTAATGGTAAAGTGAATATTTTAAAGCCAATAATAAAAATATTTAATATTAAAAGAGTAAAGCTTTTCAACGTCACTGCCTTTGCTTTAAACGTTTAATGTACCTGCACCCACACAAATGTTATCATTTTTGCATATACATACACATTTTTAGTGAACTGCCTAATTTTCATGAGTAAAATTTTCTCATGCAAATAGCTCCTAAACAGAATGACGTGTCTGTATTTGTATATATGCTGTTCGAAATTACCCTGCAGAGAAAAGCCAAGTTAGGATAGAAACATTTTGATTTAGGCACTGGCAATTAGTAGAAGAAATCATACTAGTTTGTTATTGAATTGAATAATACCAGTGTTAAAAAACTCAACTGGTCTGCAAGTTAGATATTTTTTTTTTGTTTTTGGTAAAAATATTTAATACCCGTCTATTGTCGCGATGATTAGTGGATTGTGTATAAGTAGGTACTGATAAATATATTTGTTAATTTTTTGAGTCTAAAGCATAGTATTAAGTTTGCGTTTCACTTAAAATGGCTGTCAAAATTCATACAAATTGCATTGCCGTAAAATATGCGTGAAATTTCATATGTATTTAATGGCAAAGTATTACTGAGCTCACGCCGTGAAAAAACCGCGCAGCATGCCAGCAACATTTTGTCGTACCTATTTAAAATGTGCATGCCATCTAAAATTAAATCAAGCGCTTTAGTTCGAATACTCCGAAGATACGGCATTTTAAGCGCAATGGGTTCGGAAAAAGCTTAAGTAAATATTCTTCATATTTTTTGTGCCATATCCTTATATGTACAATATCTATATTAGTATGTTTAAAAATGCTTTTCCTATCAGAATTTGCCAATTACTTCTGGGGTGATGCTCATAAATTTCACGTTTCTTCTCATTACATAATCAATGTTGCTGGCAACTTTTCACGACACGCCAAATGCATGAAAGAAGAAATTACAATCTTACAGACTATGAATAGCACAATGTATCTTAATTTAAATCAATTACATCTAATACCTTCAAAAGCTATAGTTCGGAAAATATTTGAAACAGACAAGTCAAGAAAGGCTGTATGACTGCCATAAAAGCATGAAATTCACAAATAGTCCGATCGATAGGGGCATTAGAAGAATGGTAAGTTCTCGCATAATCCCCATAGAACAGAAGTAAGTCATCAGGACATTTAATTCGATTCCCCGACGCGGGAGGAAATGTAGCGCGGTTTATAAAGGCCCAAAAATTGCGGTGGTATGGACACGTTAAGATTGAGTAGCGAAAGAACGACCAAAAAAGCATTTGAAGCAAACTCTGAAGGAGCAAGAAGGAGAGGCCAGCCGAGGAGACGATGGTTGCAAGACGTAGAAGACGATATATGAAAAATGAAAACGGACAATCGAGAAGAATGGAGGCGTATTGTAGAGGAGGTAATGGCCCACCCCGGACTGTAATGCCAAGATGATGATGAGTTTTATAAGTAATAAGCGAGAAGAAAATGACACGATGTTAGCACGAAAACATGATGTTAAATACATTTGGGCAAGTCATGTGAAAGCATTTGCTCAAATTCGGAGAAAGTCGCAAGTTCAGTCAAATCAATATATATCCTTCTGCAGTTTAATAACATTCAAAGGGTCCAAAAGGCCTTCAATTACGAAAAACCCTTTAAATCATCTGCGTGAAGTAGGGATTTCGCGAAGGAAAAACCACTTCTGGCATAATTTAATTTATTTATTTAATTCAATTAATAGTCTAAAAAATACAGTATTTCTTACAGACTATGAAAACAGATTGATGCTAAATTAAGTTAATCAAAGTTAAATTAAACTTATAATTAACTGGCTTCAATTGTAATGGGTAAAAGAAAAAGATAAAATTTCTTATAACTTACAGAGGAGGATTATTCATTTTAGTAAGTCAAGAAATACAAAGTTTCTTACAGCCTACATAGAACTAAGAGTATTTATATAGAAGTAATTAACAAAATTAAAGCTTAGGAAACTAAATTAACAAAATATACTAGGTAATTATTTAGAATTCTTACAAAGGAAGAAATTTTTAATTGGGTATTAAATACATGTTTCACCCTGGAAAAGTCTAGATTCAAAAGGGAGGCGAGATAGTTAATAACAGACAGCATTCTAACAAGAGGCGCTTTGGCACTATATAATGTCCTCCTAACGCCAACATGAAAAATTTTGACACGGCGAAAGTTCCTGCAAGGGATATTAAAATGTATTCTTTCTAGAAGAAACGGGCAGTCAATTAGTCCATTAACGAGATCGAAAATAAAAGAAACTGCCTGAAACGTACCTCTGTCACTTAATGGAGAGAGACTAATCAAACGACAGCGTGAGTCGTATGATGGTTTGGGGTCTGAGAAATTTAGTTATTTAATTAATAAACTTTATGAAAGGAAGCGGGCTAAGATCCATGACCTTGTGGTACTCGAGATAGAGCGATAAAAGGAGTCGAGTTCACTGAATCTATTGTAACAACACAATGTCAAAAGAAGGACGTTTACTACTTAAGATTCCATAAGATACTTTGCCGAATGATTTTGAGAAGTCTGTATAAATGCACATAAGCAAAAATGTATTCGAAAACCCCTATAACCAAGTCTATAAAATAAAAGCAAGAATTAAATAATTTTAGCATGGAATTTATTCTCTTTATATGTAACCTTATCTCACAAATCATTAGAAGAGCAAATTTATAATATTGCTACACGAGCTCAGTTTACGTTTTTAAGCGTCAAGAGAAATGAATACGTACGAGTTGGCTCCATACATTTACAGAAGAATATAATTTTCACTATTTTCGCCACAACCAAAGTTTTTTTGCAAACGCTCGGAGCAATTTTATACTTTACTTAGACGCAAAAGATCCACGCAGCAACGAGATGCCTAAAATATCAATCCGAAATTTAGGCTGAATTAATTATATTTATGTTCTTAAAGTGGTTTGTGGTACTGTGGTTTCATTATAATCAAAAAATAAATATATAATAGCAATGAGGAAGATATTTTGTATGAACGTACTTTATTCGTCAGTATCCAAATACAAACTCTCACTTAAAAATTAAGAACGCCTTAAACCGACTCTCATTTACAGATGTGTATATGTATGTAAGTGTCGATTAACATTAGAATAAATAGAAGGACATACTTACGTACATACGGTGAGTATAAATAAAGAGTAGCAACAACTATGTAAAGTTGGAATTGATAGTAACATTACAGAAGAAAATATAAATGAAATAACATAAGGTTAACTGAAGTGAGTATGTAAGTATTAACATTAAATAAATATAAATAAATATAAAATAAAATATAAAATATAAATAAACAAATAAATATTTCACTGAGAGCATGGGAGGTATATACAGAATGTTAGTGGAGTTAGTATAAGCATAGTTGGGTTGGTAATGTACAATAACTATATTTTTTTAACGCTTTTAAACATTTAAAAGCATTGGAATAGAACGGAATGAATGTTTTCGTTTTATACTCGTATTTTAACTGGACTAAAACTTTTCACTTTAGAAACATATTGGACATGAATTATATTTTTGTTTGCTAGTATCACCTGATATTTTGTTGATTCATGGCCGCACATTTGACATTTCAAGGGGCATCGCCGTGTTAAAAATATCACCCGAATCAAAAATAGAACACGCACTATACATGTACATATAATTGGCGCGTACACCCTTTTTGGGTGTTTGGCCGAGCTCCTCCTCCTATTTGTGGTATGCGTCTTGATGTTGTTCCACAAATGGAGGGACCTACAGTTTCAAACCGACTTCGAACGGCAGATATTTTTATGAGGAGCTTTTCCATGGAGAAATACACTCGGAGGTTTGCTATTGCCTGCCGAGGGCGACCGCTATTAGAAAAAACTTTTTCTCAGTTTTTGATCTTTCACCGAGATTCGAACCGACGTTCTCTCTCTGAATTCCGAATGGTAGTCACGCACCAACCCATTCGGCCACCATTCAACCACGAACTGGTTGAGCTAAAAAGTGAACTGGTAGTATTCTAATTCACAATTAGTACTTTTCCCTGCAGGGTTGTTACACGTGTGTGCTATGTACATATGTATTAAATATATGAGTAAATAAGCAATAGCAAAAATTTGTCATTAGCATAATGGCGCCATAAAAAATAAATACCTATTACTACAGTAATACCAATGTATAGTGCAAATATAAAACCCTTTTTGACAGAAAAATTGAAGTAAATAGCATAAAAAATACTTGATAGGAAAATTCTCAGCCAGTATTCTGTAAAATGTTTGAACAAAAAGTGTTTGCAATTAAACCTCTCAGACGATAAGAATACAGGCTGGCGCTAAACTAATAACCGAACTCTGTTTTTGAATAACATTTTTATTAAATAAAAAAAAAAACATTATTTTGAGTGATAGAAATATTTCTTACACACTCTTTTGTATTTCTGTTTGTATACTGCCGTTCAGAAATGTCAAATATTATTGACGTACAAATTAATTTGCAAAAACTAGAAATCTTCCAAAATATTACAATCCTCCAATTTTTCGCCACTTTGTACATATAATATGACTATGTGTCGCGTGAAAATAGCATCCTTCATATGACTACCCCAGATTAATGGTTTATGATCCATATTTTCAAGTAATTTCCAATTATACTTTTTGTAATTTCTGTATATTGTGTGGTAATTTTGTTTTATTTTTGTTTTTTTTTCTAATTTATTTATGAAGCAAATGAATATCATAGATTCTTATAGGCTAAGTAAACATATTTTAAGATAGGCATTAAAAAAAAAGTACAATTAATGTATTTAAAATAAACATTCTAAAATTTCCATAGGCGATATTTTGAAGGTTAAAAATCTATCTCAACAAATTTTGGAACTAACATATAAAAACTCTGAACTACGAAGAGCTCCTGCCAGAATATTAAATAAAATCCTCTGAAAAAGCACCGGGCAATCAACAGCACCACGGATTAAACCAAAAATGAAAGACAAAGATAGCATTAGTTTTCTGCTCTCCAAAGATTTAAAGCTACACAGTAAGCATCGCGACTCATACGCAGGGATATGATTTGAAAAGCCTAAATTAAGCGAAATATAAGAATACTTTCTCGACTTGTTCAATTCTGTCAATTTCGATTCATCTTTCTAATCACTTTTCTGTTACTATTTACTAGTTTATGTAATAATTTCAAGTCCCACTGTTACAGTAATGCAAGTAACCAATGGTAGAGCCTACCAACTTATGCAAAATGCAAGAAAACATAGCTTGAATAGAATGCATCAAAGACCTCACAATTGCTCGGGTATAATCGGCACGACATTTCGAGACCAAGCGCGGTTCTCACACCGTAATAAAGCCGAGCACGCGGCGAGTTTAAACGTAAACGTAAACTGTCGTCCGTAGCTGTGGGGAAGTGGTGGAAAAGTTTACTTTGTTTTACTATTTTTCCAATGGTATGGGGCTTTCTAGGGCAAGTTTAAAAAATGGGACAAAACTAGAATTAGAAGTTTAGAAATTATAAGAACTAGAATTGAGGCCTCTTCTTTTCTCTCCAGACACAATGAAGTAGCTCAGTAAGTCAAACAGAGAATTAAGTTTAAAAAATGCACAGCTGATATAAATTTTATCAACATAACCCAATGCGAAAAAGTTTATTATAGTTTTTAGTGACTCACCAAAAAAGTTGTGGAATTAATATAATAATTTTCTCCATGCTCAAGATTTTTCTTATATTGAAGAACACACCGTCAGCAAAAGGCATTGCCCAACATCAACGCGATTTTCGAACGACTAGAAATTTCCACTTTTTTATAGCAAAATTAAGATTTTGTACTAAGTTTTCATTGCGACTACCTACAAATTTAAAACTAACGAGCAATTTGTGGCGAGATTCTTATAAAAAAATTAGTATTGGGATACCCTACTTAAATATTATGGAAATAAATAAACGAGATTTTTTTTAATTGACCAGGTCTTGCGGCTTTTTGCGCTTAAGCCTTCTTCTTCATTTATTTGAGTCAGCAAGGATGGATGCTTCTGTGTTAATTCAGTCTCTTTACTAGAATTTGCTATCTTCTTTGGTGCGTCTGGAACTGAATAAAGAGCGGTGACCTCGAGATCAGAGCTACGGATATACCCGGGAGCACCAACGACACATTTTAGCACCTTATTCTGAGACCTTTGAATTAGTTGGACATTGCTTTGGCTGGAACAACCCCATATCTGAGCGCCGTAAGTTCACACAATTTATTTGTAAAATTTAATGAGATGTTACCTGAAATTTGAAATTTGCTGCATTTTTTTTTTAATTTTCACAAATTTTGAAGCTTGGTTTTATATCGGTTTTGTAGCAGAATGGTTAAGTTTTTTATAAAAAAAATCTATAAAATTAAATAAGAAACAAATACATTGTAAAAACTTGGATTAAAAAAAAAAAAAACTAAGTTTTAAAAAATATTTTTCCAAAAACTCACTTCAGATGATAGAATCGTAAAATGTCTACATAAAAGTCCAAAGGTCTAAAAGAGTTTAAAAATTTTTTCGACGGAACCAAAATAAAGAAATTTTGAGGTAACTTTTACGAGTGTCCTTCCTTATTAGAAGGAAGATTTATTACTCGTAAATCTTATAATTCCCATGGAACAGTATTGATTTGTTTTTGGTATTTTCTATGGGGAATGTTGCACTCTAATAACCATGAACCTTGAATACCTACAGCACAGGGACTTATTGGCAAGTTTTCAGAATCAATTTGCTTCTTATTTAATTTTAATATAATAATTTTTTATGTAAACATCGGCGATTCTTCTACAAGGGTCGTATAGATTCAATTTCCAAACTTTGGGCACAAAAAAAAATCAACATTTTCTTAAAATTATATACATTTTAATCAGAATTTTTAGATATATTTCTGGAGAGTACTTTTATAGCCCACTAAATTATTTCCCTTAATAAAGTGCGTTCATAAATTCATAGAGTTCCAGTGTGTTACATAGGGCCACAATAAAGTGCGTTAATTTTTCAAATTTTGTTTTTTTGCTAACGGTCATGGGTTTTTCTTCCATATAAGAAAAATTACGAACATTCGGTATAAGGAAAAAATGCCAGCAAAAAAATTAAAAAAAAATTAATTGCGATTTTTGAGCAACTTAAAATTTAGACTTTTTTATGCTAAATTGAATTGTCTATAAAGTTGCATACCTAAAACTTATCTAAAGAGTCTAATTTAAAAGTTCTAAGTGAAATTTAAGTGGAATTTATTGTTTGATAAAGAAATGAACATTCGAAAAATAGAGAGAATACAACCAAAAACTGGTAAAAATAGCGCATTGCTAATTAGGCGAACGCAACTGAATAAATAATGAATCATCTATACAGTATTTGTTTCGTGCTTTGGCAGAGCCTCTCTATACAATTTTTCGCATGTGTTACGATGCTGTCGTACACTTTTTTTGCCAGCAAATGGTTTTTATGGGAAGCTTTTTCATGGTAGAAATATGGTATACAAGAAAAAAGTTCGCCAACCTTTAATGTTTCTTGATATGGAAAATGGCAAAAGCAAATTGTCCAACAAAATATTTAACTTACCATAATTCGCTTGAATATGCTTTCATACATATACATCCAAATATCTTAGATAAATTAAGAAAAATTTAATAAAATAAATTAAATAAATTAATTTAATAAAATAAACAACTGAAACGTAATAATCTGGTCACCTACTTAAGAGGCACGCAAAACTAAGAGTTCCTACCTGCGTGCTTGCTAACCTCCTTAGTTTTTACAAACGATTAAGAATCACTGATACGAAAATACTAATGTCAAAAAAATGCAAATTATTGTAGCAAACCAACTGAAAATGTTGTTTTTTTATCGAAGTAAAAGTGAATTGCCCACAATCTTTTGCAATCAGCGCCGCTCTACTGTGAATCCACATGCGAAAATACAATTTTAAAATATTTTACTTTATTTGTGTGTCTACTTGTTTGTGATTTTTAAATTATATTGTCTTCTTTTGGTATAATTAAGACTATTATTATTAAAAGGCATATATTTAAAACAGAGGTCTCACACATTGAATTTTTCTTTTTTAACAATTTTTTTTCACGAACTAATAAATGAAATGACCAAACATTAGGTTACTTGTTTTGTATTATATCCTTGGCTGACTTGCAGTCATGCACAGACCGGTTCGGTTCATAGCGATACCAGATGGAGTTCATTAGTTATGGGTTTTAAAATAGTACACCCGCATGGTGCCTGTTTTTATTTAAAGAGATATTTCCGACCTACTGTTGAGATATCCTCCAATCGCGAATATCGTTAAGAAGTGTTAGTGAATTCGACTACAGGTCACTCTCGTATTCTGTCGCTAAGAACAAAACTTAGAATTTTCAATTCCAGCGTAAAGTGGGTCCACTTATATGAATTTGAGCCTAGCTTATCTCCGAGCATATAAGCAGATGCCTACAAAGGTTTGTCAACTAATGCCTTAGGATTATAAGCCGTATTTTTTTGGCCAAGAACAGTCTTCAATGCTGATTCTTTTTCGCTAACCGATAACTGCTAAATCAATTTTGAAATTTAAAGAAGAAAATGGAACTGGATTGGACATACATGAAACTGGATTCTTCGTAAAGAAGACGACAACGAAATCCATAAAAAGCCGACGCAGAGGATGCCCACGGCAAACTTCGATGTCCACAATCCTAAATGAGCGCTCTGCCACCGCCACATGAAACGAAATTTGACAGATGATGGTCGTTTGAAAAGACCGCGTAAGAGAGGTGGCACTACTGGCGCGTGTCAAGGTTATGTTTAGTTATGAGCATCTTTGGGAAGAACATACATCGAGTTTCAGCCAGATCGGTTTTTTTTTTGTTTTGTGATTTACCTTTTGGAAATAGGGTTCAAACTCCAACCACTCCCTTTTACCCCAGACTTGGCTCCCTCGAACTCCTCGGGGTATTGACAACTTTGTATCCCAATTTGAACGAATGGCTGGCTGAAAAAAACTGTATTCAAATGAGGAAGTTATTGCAGAAACGAAAGGCTATTTTTCAGACTCGAACAAATCCTATTATTCGGAAGGGATCAACAAACTAGAACAGCATTAGACGAAGTGTATAAGCGTAGAGCGAAACTATGTCGAAAAATAAAAAAGTTTAACCCAAACAATTAAATAGGCCTCCTTAATCTACTTCGTCCTCTCTGAACCACTGTGTTGTCTTTAAAAAGCTGGTTATACTAGCTAATTTGAGATTCGCAACATCCGCAGTGTTGTATTAGGTGCGCAACTAAGTTCTCACTGCTTTTTTGATGAAAATACAACTTTATTCTGAAAAAATGGTTACAACTGAATCATTCAAAGTATTGCTCATCGCTGGCTACTACGCTTTCCCATCTTTCTGGTAGATCTCGTATACCGTATACCGGATCAAGCCATTTTGTGATGTCTTCATATGAATGGAACTGCTGGCCAGCTAGACCATGTGCCATCGATCGGAACAGGTGATAATCGGACGGCGCAACATCCCTAAGTTTTAACTCATAAGAAACCCAAGTCACCTGTTTCTGAATCATTCCCAAAGCATGTAATCGCTTGGGAATGGATTGCGTTTGGCATGGATCCTCATTGAGCAATGCTTCCAATTCAGCGTCTTCGAAGGTTTTTGGCCTTACTTCACGCGGACCACCGTCTTTGAAGCGACGGAACCAATCTCGGCATCTTCATACACTTTTTGTAGCTTTCGATGCCAAAAAATGACGATTATTCGGCACAAAATCAGTTATTTTCACAAAACCAAAAGTATATGACGTCAAAACAAAATCACTAATGTGTCGAAGCAGTTTGTTTATCATATGCCTAAGCTTGATTTTTGACGTTTAGGTTATGTTAGAATCGACTAGCACACACTACTGGCGGCATCTATTGACAAACAGCGGGAACACCTAATACATAAAAGCGAGGTCGAGCAATCTCAACCATATTCTACACAGAGCCATGCACCCGCATAGAAAGTTTCGACTCTTCTATATCCGGACAACTTCTGCAACAGTCATTGGCTGGTGCTTCCAATCTACTGGCATGTTTACCTACTACGATTCTTAAATTCTTCCTACTTAAATTAAGCAGACTCTAATTTCGACCCAAGTTCCATTTGGGCCACGTTTATCTACTGATAGCGCAGGTATTTAATTGTTTCCAGTTGGAATTTGCAACAGTAATGGTGAGTCTGCCTATTAAAAGTTTACATGTTGCCAAGGGCATGGGTATTTCGGTCATGTACTGACTAAACGAGGAGCCTAACTAGCTAACTCATCTGCCATACCTTTAATGTTACTATGTCCTGATACACAGAGTAGATTAATAGAAAAATACTGTGCAAATATCATATTTCTAATACATTCTTTTACTGTCTTAGCTGAGTGTTTAAGCTTGACTATCGGAGTAAATGAAAATTCTCTCTATCTCTGACTACGCTTTTCTTTAATACTAAAAGACTTACTGAGTTTGGCAAATTTTCTGCTTGGAATACCCTGCAATGATCAGGCAAGTGAAAGGATATATTGGTGCCTATAGTTTACGAATACGCACCGCTTCCCACTTGATTATTGACTTTTGAACCATCGGTATACTCGTATATACTGACCTTGTTCTCATTATTTATTACGCCATTTTTTCAGCTCTCTCTTAATGAAGAATGGATTGTATACGGTCTGTCTAGGTATGTATTCATCGAGTCAAAAAAGTGGGTGGAAACATCCCAAGTTTGCTCGAGAGTTCCTAGTGGTTTATTTTGAGTATCGATGATTCCCTCATTCATTCCCTTTTCTTATCAAGGGTTGGCCAACAGACCAGAACTCCATAGATCATAATTGGTCTGGCAATAGCTGTATATGGCGAGTGAACAATTTTGGGACCATTTTTAGCCTACATTTTTTTTTAAACAAGCAGAGCGTCGTAGCAGCCTTCCTTACACTGTCCTGAGCATTCAGCTTCCATGCAAGTTTCCTGACAAAGATTTTACCTCGGCAGGAGAGTTCCGTTGAGTATCAGAAGCCGAAGGTCGGCAATTTTATATTTCCTGGTAAACAACACTAGCTCCGTCTTGGCCGCATTGAGGCTTAAACCACACTTTCTGACACAGGCATCTATGCATTTTAAGGTTTTTTGCCTCAGACTAGACGTTTACGGTTAAATAAGCTGCAAACTGTGGAAGTGTTATGATTACGACGCTCACTTTATTTTGCCATGCTGATGATACCGAGAAATTTGTTACATGTACAAGGGGTGCCTTTTATATGTCGGAATTAGAGAACAAAAACAAATTTTAATCATCAAAAATCACTTTATTGTTTTTCAAAATATTCTCCATGAAGATCTATACACTTTTGCATGCGTTTGAACCAATTGTCGAAGCACTTTTGCCACTCTGAATGAGGTACCTCCAAAACATGCATTCTGAATGCCGCAACCGCTTCTTCAGGTGTCGAAAAACGTTGACTTCTCAGTTTGTTTTTTACGTACGGGAATAAAAAGAAGTCATTCGGTGCCAAGTCAGGACCATACGGCGGATAACCAATTAATTCGATGTTTTGGGTGCTCAAAAATGCAGTTGTTTGAGCCGATGTGTGAGAGCTCGCATTGTCCTGGTGAATAGTGATCTGTCTTTGGTGATTGGTTTTCCTAATTTCTTGGAAGACAACTGGCAAACAAATGGTTGTGTAACACTCAGAATTTACTGTTCTGCGTTGTTCTAGTGGTACGGTTACGACATGTCCAGTTTTTCCGAAAAAACAGGCGACCATTTGTTTGGAAGTGCTTCGTGCGCGAACAACTTTTGTTGGATTTGGCTCATCTTGAAACACCCATACAGTCGACTGCTGTTTACTTTCGGACTCATATGCGTAAATCCATGATTCGTCACCTGTCACGATGTCATAGACGTGTTTCGAAGCCCGCGATCGTATTTTTTGAGCATTCCCTTCGACCAATCGACACGAGCCTTTTTTTGAGCGATTTACAAATTGTGTGGGATCCAACGCGAACAAATTTTTTTGACAGTCAAATGTTTATGCAATATTGAATGTATGCTGGTCCCACTAATGCCTAAGATTGTCTCAATCTCACGATAGGTCACATGACGATCTTGCAATATCAGTTCGCGCACAGCATCAATGGTTTTCGGAACAACAACTGATTTTGAACGACCTTCACGAAATTCGTCTTGGAGTGAACTACGACCACCATACCATCGATAAACACTGGTCCTTGATGGAGCTTCATCGCCAAAAAATGAATTAAGTTCATCCATTCAATGTTGCTGAGTTAATCCACGTCGAAAGTTGTAAAAAATAATCGCACGAAAATGTTCACGATTTAATTTCATTTTTGGACCGAGATGAATCTTTTAAGTTACTATAAACACAAATAGCGCTGGTATTTCAAAACGTTCTGAGTACGTAAAAGCCAAAAAATGTCAAACTTTACGATACAGCTGTCAGTTGCCAGATTGCAACTCCAGGACTGCCAAATCCTGTCAAATAAAAGGCACCCCTCGTATAAGCAAGCACAAATGTATTTCAGAGTCATTATCGAGTCTTCGCAGAATATGCCAATGTAACTGTTTTCGACAGATGGCTACAAAAAAGGGAAATACTTTTAAGCTGGCCTTTTTGAGTGTAATTACAAAATTGAAATATACATATACATATGTGCATGTGTGGACACGTGGTATTTAGTACAAATATCTGCTGGGAAAGCAATAAAGCGCCGTTTCTCAGTTGAACTTCTCCAGCTACCGTTCCACTGGCCGCTCGCCAACCTTCCTGCCTGCCTGTTCAACTTCGATGCTCATTTATTCTACTTCAACTCATTTCCAAATGCATGCAAGCACATAAATATTTGTGTGTATTTATCAATGCAATACTTGGTTCTCGTAACTGTCAGTGCATCTACACATTTCAGCTTAGTATTTATTCGTAAGCAAGCAATCAGTTTGTCAGTAGGCCATCAGTTAAAGAGAGCAAACAGCTGGATTTTGGCTTTTCATACAGCAAATTAAAAAAAAAAAACGAAAAACATATTCACAAATACTATTTTGAGTACAACAACATTAGCAGTTTAAGCACCAAACTATGCTCGATTGTTAGCATAATCAACTGCATGCACATGCGTATGTATGAACAAAGTCTGTATGTAGACACAGATGAATATACATTCCCAATTGCTTTTTGAATTCTAAAGTATGCTGTTGCAAAATGGAGTGCAATGCCAGCCGAGCTGACTGAACTGGCTCATGGCGAGCAACACTTATAGATATGAGACTGGCAATGCAACACAAGCATACATCAGCATACACACATATACGAGTATGCGAGTACGTATAGCATACGTACAGGCGCACAAGGGCACACGCGTTTGACGTAGGTGCAGAAGCCAAACATATAGCATCCAGCTGGGATGTGCTGCGCGTCAGGTCATGTCAGTTCGCCCCGCTTGAGTATTTTTTAATATTCTACTTTCATTGTCACTTGACATTTGATGCTGGCGTTGCTGTTTATAGCGATGCTCTGCTGCTGCCTCCACCCAGCTATGACTGTCTTAAAAGCACCCTATGATTGGTTCCTTGTATTTATTGTAAATTATTTTTATTTCTATTTTTAAGCTGCTCTGTTCGGTGTTATTGTTAATGCCACAGCTTGAATGCCGTCGCACGCATAGGGGCTTAGAGTGAGAGCTTTGCTGTTGTGTCGGTTGTACTACCATTTGTACGTAAGTACGTTTCTATGAATTGTATTGACATACATACACATGCATATGTGTATTTGTGTGTCGGAATCAGAGTGTCTGTGTGATGTTTGTAATTGCAAAACATAGTAATATATGCACGGCATCCTTCTATCGCTCATTGGGAAAGTAAAGTGCAATGGGAGGAACCTGAACAGTTCTAAAAAATGTTTGAACTCAGCTCTGCGTACTGAGTGCATACCGTGGGTGCGTTGTGTTACGAGTTCTATAAGCCAAGTACTATAAATAGAAGTAGAAAAATCAAATTTGTATGACAAAAGGAAATTTATATGAAATATATAAAATAAAATAAATATATAAAGGGTGATTTTTTAAGAGCTATAGGAAAGTTTTTCAAAAAAACACACACGCAAAATTCAGAAAAATGCATGAAGATTTCATTTAAATCGATAGTACAGTCCATAAAATTTAATGTTTGAAGATTATTTCATGCAAATGTTGACCGCGACTGCGCTTCAAATAGTCCATCCGCTTAGTCCAATTTTGACATACTCCGTCCAATGTTTCGGCCGGTATCTCAGATATAAATGCTCTAATGTTGTCTTCCAATGCGTTAATTGAAGCAGGCTTGTCTGAATAGATATGAGCTTTAACATAGCCCCACAAAAAATAATCTAAAGGCGTTATATCGCACGATATGGGTGACCAGTTGACAGGTCCCGAACGTGAAATAAAATGTTCACCGAACTCGCCTCTCAACAAGTCCATTGAAACTACATGTCATGCAAGTCAAGCTCTTGCATTTTGGGCAAAAAAAAGTTGGATATCATTTCACGGTAGCGCTCACCATTCACAGTTACTTTCGGATTCGCAGCATTTTTGAAGAAGTACGGTCCAATGATACCTCCAGCCCATAAACCGCACCAAACTGTGACCTTTTCTGGATACATTGGTAGCTCTTGCAATTCTTCTGGCTGATGTTCACTCCAAAATCGACAATTCTGCTTAATTACGTACTCATTGATCCAAAAATGAGCTTCGTCGCTGAACAAAATTTTTCGATAAAAAAGTGGATCTTCGGCCAACATTCCCATAGCCCATTCACCAAAAATTCTGCGTTGTGGTAGGTCGTTCGGCTTCAATTCTTGCACCAGCTGTATTTTGAATGGCTTCACACCTAAATGCTTTCGCAAAGTTTTCCACGTTGTTGAGTAACAGGTAACAGAGGCCCAATTGCTGCAAACGGCGACGAATCGATAATTGATGGTCATCATTAACACTGGCCGATACAGCTGCGATATTTTCTTCAGTTCGCACTCTACGTAAGCGTGTTGGTGGTTTGATGTTCAATAATGTAAATTTGGTTCTAAATTTAGTCACAATAGCTCGAATAGCCGCTTCGGTGGGTCGATTAAACTGACCATAAAATGGAAGAAGCGCGCGATAAACATTCTTAACAGAACACGCATTTTTATAATGAAATCCAATGATTCGCAAGCGTTGTTCAAACTGAAGATGTTTGACAATGAAATAAAACACGAAACGTGCGTCAGCTGTTTAAACCAACTGTTTAAAAGGACAATAGCTAAAAATCACCCTTTATATTTATATATATAGGTACTAGGGATGCCAATCTTAGCAGAAAACTTTACTCTCGAGACTCCACAATTCCTGCCGGGATTAACTTCCGGACATACATATTTTTACAAGAGCAATAATTCAATAAGTGCAAGCATTTAAATACGAGGCGTGTTCAAAAAGTATAGCGGATTTTGAGTTTTTTCAAAAATTATTTATTTATTCATTAATATTATTTGTCCCCTTCAAACCAACGTTTTTTCCAATCTTCGAAGCACTTCAAAAAATCATTTTTATTTTTCCTCCTTCGCTACCGTCTTTATCGCGTCAATCGTAGCGTAGCGTCGTCCTTTCATGGGCCCATTCAGTTTCGGAAGCAAGAAAAAGTCTCACGGGGCCAGATCTGGGGATTACGGTGGCTGTGGCTGTGGAAAATACGTTAACCTCGGACTTCATTTTTAATATTCGGGGACAAAAAGAAATCATCTGGTGCCAAATCACGGCTGTAAGGCGCATCACCAATTAACTCGAACTTCTAAGTGCTACTAAGCTATTTTGTGAGAACCAAAAAGTCTTATAGCTCGCATTTTCTTGGTAAATTGATTTTCCTTAATTCTCTGAAAACTTCTGGCAAACAAATGAAGATTTTGACTTGTGTTGCTCGTCTTAGAGCACCCAAAGTGTCAGTTTCCATTTTGTTTTCGGTGTTCTCGAGCTATCGATTGACACACAGCATCGGCTGTCTCTGGCACAACAACGACCTTCATGAACTTCAACCTGCAAGGACCGACAGATAAGTTTATCAATGCACTCTTGTCTTGCTAATTCATGTCGAAAAACGTAATAAATCATTTCACGAACATTTTTTCGAGTTAATTCCATCTTTTACGAATTGATTTTTCAACTCATAGAAAAAAGAAGATTGCGTTGTATCAATTGATTAAGCGACTTCTAGCCTCTTTGTTTTACCCTCGAGAAGGACCTCTCCAAGCCGTTTGATACCAAATGAGATTTTTGGCAAGGCGACTCACGATCGTGTGACTCCTTTCACTTGACGTTGGAAAAGATCGTGCGAGCCGCAGAACTTAATCGGCGTATGCCGATGATATTGACATCGTCAGCCTTAACAACCGTACTGTTAAGTCTGCCTTTTCCAAACTGGTTAAAGAAGCAAAGCGAATGGCTCTGTTGGTGGACGAAGACAAAACGGAGTACCTCCTGTCATCAACTGTTGAAAGTCTATTGAAAGTTATGTTTTCAAGGTTGTAAAAGACTTCGTTTATTTAGGAACCAGCATTAACACCGATAACTATGTCAGCTTTGAAATCCAACGTAGAATCTCCCTTGTCAACAAGTGCTACTTTGGACTAAGTAGGCAATTGAGTAGTAAAGCCCTCTCTCGACGAACAAAACTCACAATTTATAAGTCTTTTATCATGTACTGTATGGCGCAGAAGCTTGGACAATTACCATCTCCGATGAAGCGTCTCTTGAACTGTTTGAGAGAAAAATTATGCAGAAGATGAGCTTTGCGATGGTATAGGCCTTGTGGATACAAGCGAGCCGGCTTTAAAAGTATTCGGTGCGGTATTAACTGGTGTTGACAGAGGAAGATGAAGGCCTGCGTTGGAAAGTACAGCTGAAGAAGGACTCGATTAAGGCTTCACTTAGTGCGTTCAACTGGCGCCGATTAGCACGAAAATGAAACGTCTTTGTTAAACTTGGTCAAAATCGCTAAGCGGTTTTCGCGCCAATCAAGAAGAAGAAGAAGAAAAAAGAACAAATAAAGCTCGTAATTGAAAACGTTATGTATAAATTTTTGTTAAAAATACCGAGCTTTACTATAAAAATATCGAATTACGACTCGTCGCACGTAGTATTGCAAAGGCGGAAAATATAAAAGGCACCCTCGTATTATATCAGTACCAGCAGGCTTACTTCTTTGTATAGTTGCCATCTTCTGACAAAGTGAGATTTTAAAGATCTTAAGTAGATGTTTTCAATTGATTTTTGTTTCTAGGGGATTATAGCAACGTAAACGAGATTTTTCTTTTTAAAATTTATTGCTTTTGAAGAAAGGTTGAAGAACATAAGCGCAATTTCAAAGCGCTATTTCCAGCTTTGTGGACATATTCATTTTCAAATATTCCGAAATATATATTAAGCTATCCACGAAAGTTTTGTGTTTGGTGTTGTGTTAATTAATAATCGTCACAGGTCTATTATTGAAACAATCTACTTTTGTTTGTGAAATTAAAGGCATCAGCATTTTCATAGTAGGTATACCCTCGCATATTTGCCAGTGACTGCCAAGAGGCGATCGGTGCTAGAAAAAGCTTGCACTATCAAGAGATGTCTCCTCTCCACAGAGTGCTTCAAGCTCTCTCGCAAAAGCTCTCCTACTTGCCTACCCGACTGGTTTACTATCAATATATCTAGAGTTTGTTGCCTACTGAGGATATGAAAGATAATCAAGTTTCTAGTAGTTGCATTTGACCATCGGAAAGTCATCATAAAATAGACACCCCAAATATGAGGAGAAACTGAGTCTAAGCACTTTTCAAGATTATCGTAATTTGTAACGCAAAAAGACGTGTTACCTTTCAAACGATAATGTGTGAAATTTCTGCCAAAGTTGCCCACTGTGTCGCGCTGTTAACTCTCAAGAGCAGAGGATTCGCACCAAAAAAATTCATATGCAAATATGTCAGCACAAAGGGGGCATATAAGTGCACACACACACACATACAAGCCACATATTTGGAAGAATGTTCTATCTAGATTAAACCACATTCTGCAGACAGCCAACAACGGTACATATTTAGCAGCGAGAAACAATAGAAATAGAAAACAGAAAACAGAAAACTTGAATAGAGTATTTGAAGAACTATGCTGAGCAAGGAGTGCGGAGAAATGCAGCAGTATCCCCTATACCATTGGTGTGTGTGCATGAATTTCGCATTACAAATGTGCGGGTTAAAGCAAATGTAGCCGAGAAGTGTGCATACATACGAACACCCGCAGCACCCTCCATCTCTATGCTGATGTCCACAGCTGCAAATTAAATCACATTTGCCGGCAAACACAAATATGTGCGTGCATATGTGTGCATGTATGTATGTGTGAATTTTCATTTTCCGCTTATCTTAATTTCATATTAATTTCCATCCTGCTCTTAGAGCGTGCCTGTATACATATATGCATATGTGTAAATACTTACGTATATGTGAGGGTGCGTGTGTATTCTCATGCAATCTGAATTAATCTTATACGGAATTTACCCTTTGCCACTCGCGCTGCGTAGGTTTACCTCTCCAATCTTTACTCTTTCGACCACCAAGTAAACACAAAAACGCAGCTGCTACCTTTACTGCTGCCTCCGCTGTTGCTGCTACTGCTGCCTTATCGCCAACGGCATCCAACAGTTGTTTAAGTTTGAACTCCCAAATGCGCTGAGGAGTTTCGCGTTAACAACAAGGCACAGTCATCTGCCATCTGCCACCTTCCACCTGTCATGCCGCTCCCTGTCGCAGCACAGAAAATCCTCCTTAGAAACTTAGGTTATCTAACCGAGCCACCGAATAGTCCAGCCAAGCAAAAACAGACAAACAATAACAACAACTTGTTTCTTTTGATTTTTGAACTGTTCACCGCAAACTTGTACACCGGCACACTTGCCCACACACACACACACACGCCTGCACATATGAAAATTCGCTTACCGCCACCTTATGCGCACCTGCTCAGACTCAAACACATATTTGCTGCCCATCCACCTTCATCTCGGCGGCACAGCAACAGCACACACTTTATTCATGCACGCATTCCCAGCTGAAGCCAGGGAGCTTGACTTCTCAAAACTTTTAGTAGTGTTTTTCACTTTTAAGTGAAAATAAATAATTCACACCTGCTGTGCTCGAGGGGGATAAGCTGCAATGCGCAAGCGACAAGAGGTGTGCATGAAGCGCCCCGCACATGTTCAGGCATTCCTTCATCGTTGAGGCAGCATAAAAATTGAATCGCCACACAACATGGCTGAGCAACAGCATGCACAGCACAAGCAAAACCAACAATAAGACATTAACAAAAACACTGGGAAAGTTTAGCCAAAGATACTCGCACTAAAGCTAACATTGTTTCGGTTTTTGCCGTCGAAATTGTTGCAACAATTTATTGTGCTCGCACTTTCGTTTGATTGCTTGTAGGGCCCGAATGGCGCTGAATGACTACGTCAATCTTTTCACAGTATTTGCTGCTCATCCTCTGCACGCAGCCACACGCACGCACATGCATGCACGCAACCAAGCAGGTACTGTAGTGAAGCTAACGCGGCAGTTGAGCGCAAACCTCAGAAAACGAAGTTGGTTTTTAAATTTGGTATTTCCAAGTGAATTGTAGAAGCCCATTGATGAAGGCGAGAAATGGCCACATTGAAAGTTCATGCAAAAATACACTAAATTATGCAATACGAACTAAATAAATAGTAATTTGTTAAATAAGTTTGGTTTTTCTTGTAAACAATGTCGAAACCTTTTGCGCCACTTTTCTTCAATTAATTTTGAACTAGGCATGCAGTTAGTAGCACTCGCCTCAAATAAAACCGTAGGCAAAACTTTTTCCTTCTCTTGATATTCCACATCACTGCAACAACAAAGTAGATACATACAGCGCATTTTTAGTCGATGTTTGTTGTTCATGGCCGTCAAGTGTGGAAACTGAGATTCAGTCATGAATGCACAACACTCAATACATTAAAGCCAGCTTCCCAAATGGAGAGCGCTTTAGAAAGACGGAGCTACTCGACTTCTTTGATTCATACTCTGATCACATCTAACTTATTGTTTTACATTTTTTATACTTGTTGACTCCACTTATGCCTTGGATTAAGCTATATCCTTTGTTCTTGTACATAAATGCGTATAACTTACCAATTTAGTGAAATATAATATGTTTTAATTATAGGGTTTTTCAGTAAGAGCGCTTCAACTTTTGAACTTTTTTGAATAAAACACAAACGGTTTGACTTGTTTAACTAATTTTTTTTTTATTATCGAGTTTGAACATATACATTTAAGTATGAAATTCGATTTCTTTTGCATGACCACCGCGTGCACGTTTTACGAAGTCCAATCGTTGAATCCAATTTTCGATCACTCTTTTGCATAAATCGGCCGAAATTCCAACTATTTCGCGTTCAATATTGGCTCTGAGCTCACAAATCGTCGCCGGCTTGTTATTGTAGACCAATGACTTCACATAACCCCAAAACGGGGCTTGTTAAATGTACCGTAAAATGGCCGTAATGCTCTTAAAGTAGCAGCAACAGAACAATTATTTTCATAAAAAATTTGCACGATTTGCAATCGTTGCTCAAGTGTGTAGCGTTCCATGATGAAATGTATACTAATGAAGTATACAAATGACAAGCGAAAAATAAAAAATATTGCGTCGTTCGCCCTCCCTATCGGAAAAAAGCGCACCTATTGAATAACCCTATATAAACACTTTCCACTTTATCAGCAATTGTTATTTGTGAATTATTTGTGAAAATAAGAAGGCTTTGATTCAAATTATGTATGTATATATATGTATACTAGGCCGGGTCGATTTGTGGAGAGGCAAAAAAATCGCCCATTGTTCTGTGAAAATCATATTCTAGGGATCAAAATAAGAAACTTTGCCGAAGGCACCATACCTCTAAAACGAATTCTGATGTCCCCCAATTTGGGTCGTACTTTTTAGTTTCTTTTCTCATATAAAGGCCAAAAATGGTGATATTTTGAAATGATTGTATGGGGAACCCCCCAGGGGAGTTCCAGGGGGTGTGCCACTGGCATGGGTGGATCGGCCGTCCAAAGTTAGTGGGGGTCGGTCATACATTTGGACTCGATTGGAGCACTCTAAATGGGTCAAAGTGGGATTTTTCGTTAGACCCAAATTGGGGGACATCAGAATTCGTTTTAGAGGTATGGTTCCTTCTGCAAAGTTTCTTACTTTGATCCCTAGAATACGATTTTCACAGAGCAATGAGCGATTTTTAAATAGACCCGCCCTAATGTATACATATTATGAAAAAATTCACTCATGGAAGTGGAGCGAAGGCCACCAAGGCTTACATATGCGCATTTGTTTGCATGTGCTCCGGCACAAGGCATGTGGAGTTTGATAGAGATTTGTCAACACCGGGCTTTAACAAACCCGTTTAAAAGATTCGTAAACCGCGGAGACTATTGCATAATCATGTCGCCTGACAATGGAACGAATTGCGTTTGAAAGGTGCATGGCTGATACTAGACTTCGTTTGTTTTTTGCTAACTAAAACACCGAGTGGCGTTTCAACTCCCTGTCCGCGCTTAACATGGTGGAGCTCTGGCAAAGGGGCTTCAAACGCATCATGTATAACCTGAAACGCGTACTGAGTGAAACTTTCCTGTCGTACCAAGAATTCAACACGCTGCTGACAGAAGTAAAAGCCTGTGTAATTTCTCGTCCACTCTCTGATAACTCTGCAGCTGCTGGTGCTTTAGAAGTACTAACTCGCGGTCATTTTTTTTTTTGTCGGTGAACCACTTAAGTCAATCCCGGAACCTGAGGGTTCCGAGGAAATCTTCACCAGCAGTGGTAAGTAATTTCTCTTATGACACAACATTTCTGGCGCCGTTAGAGAGACGAGAATCTCGTCAGCTTGCAACGTAGCACCGAGTGGTACGCTCTTTATGCAACATTCAAAAAGGAGATGTGGTTGCGGTCTTCAACGAGCCTACTCCTCCGACGAAGTGGACACTGCTACGGGTTATTAAATGCCATCCTGGTACTGACGAACGCGTAAGAATAGTTACGTTGAAAGCACCGCATGCCGAATTGGTTCGGCTTATAGCCAAACTCTGCCTTTTGCCTGCGAAAGGAGATTTATTTCATGAATGGACTTCCAACTTATCGTGAATGATATTCGAGAAACTTTCCATTTTCTGGTATTAAACTTATCATTACTGACTCTATGATATTAATAATATAGTACAAAGTGGCGCAAAATTAATCATCCAATAGGATTTTTGAATAACTTATTTATTAAATAAAATAAATAGTTTGAAGTAATAAAAATCTTTATTTTGACCTTTACGCGCTCAATTGCTTATCTGTCTAGTGTGCAAATGATAAATATAATTAACGCACGATGACATTTCTGAAAATAATAATATCTTTCGAAAGGGTGTTTAATTTTGCACCACGATTTAGATAAAATAATTGAACTCTCGTCCCATGAAACATAATATACGGAATAGATGCCTTTGATTAAAGTTCACCTTTGAAAGCGTAAAATCCTTTAAAAATTTAATGGATGAAAAAAAGAAGAAGTGAGTATGCAGCACTACTATATATCATAAAGGGTGGTTAGGTTTCAAGGGCCGGTGTTGATTTCTCTTTATTATGATAGTCCTGGTATGGCTCAATTACGTATGGAACAAAATATCGGACAAATGCCCGCCGCGGCTTCGGCGGCACACGTCCATCCGATGGTCCGAATTTTCGATGACGCTGAGGCATAATTGAGGATCTATGCCGTTAATGTGCCGAATTATCTCATCCTTTAGCTCTTGAATTGTTGTTGGCTTATCGACGTACACCTTTTCTTTCAAATAACCTCAAAGAAAGAAGTCCAACGGTGTAAAATCACATGATCTTGGCGGCCAATTGACATCGAAGCGACGTGAGATTATTCGGCCATCAAATTTTTTCGCGCAGAAGAGCCATTGTTTCGTTAGCTGTGGGCACGGTCCTGTGTAAAAAGTTCGTTATCATCTCACGATAGCGAGCACTATTCACAGTACCTGCCTGATCGGCCTCATTTTGGAAAAAATACGGCCCAATGATGCCGCCGGCCCATAAACCGCACCAAACAGTAACTCTTTGTGGGTGCATTGGTTTTTCGGCAATCACTCTTGGATTATCATTCGCCCAAATGCGACAATTCTGCTTATTGACGAATCCACTGAGGGGAAAATGTGCCTCATCACTGAATCACGAAGTGTGTGATATGTATTTTAATTTGAACGCCCGTTTTCATAATAAGCCGGAAAAACTTTAACGCGTTGCTCGATTGTGTATCTTTCTATGGTTCAAATTGAGTTAGTCTGAAATTGAAAAATGTCAAATGAATCGCAGACGTTTAGGTGTGGTTTACATTCAACATCGGCCCTTAAAATTTAACCACCCTTTACAAAATATTACTTCTTCTTAATTGACACGACAACCGCATATGGGGATTTGGCCGAGTTTAACAAAGTGCCCCATTCCTTTCTTTCTCGTGCTAACCGGCGCCAGTTGGATACACCAAGTGAATCAAGTCCTTCTCCACCTGATCTTTCCAACGCAGAGGAGGTCGTTCCACTCCAAGCGACGCCTGCATATTGTTATGGTCCAAGTTTCTTTCAATGATTTTTTACACTTAGTGCTAATAAGGAGTACATCCGACTAGAGTAGGGGTGGAGTATTTCTTAAGTGAGTAGACCGCGCATAATTTTTTAGGTGACAAGCAGCGTAACTCTACCGATATGCTTAACCTTTAACTGCACTTTGTGTCAAAAACGACGTATGACTTATAATATTTTAAAATTTTTATGGAAACCGTTGATTTGAAATTAATGAAAATCCTCTAATTTGCTACATTCAAAATATGCTTGGATGAACAAAAGTAGTTTAACTGGATTGTAGTTAAAACGTTATTTTTTTTTTTTTTTTTTGTAAGAAGAAGAAGCGAGGAACTCAACCTTTTACCATCAATGTACGGATCGGCTCCCGGTACTGCCGCTAAGTAATAGGGTTGTCACAAAGGATTATTCGGCAACACATTTGACTGACGTGACGTGGGAAAAGTGCCGTGGGCCCATAATGAAAGTATTGCCGCATACAAGCAAAAGAAAACCAGCATAGGTTCTCGTCGTGAAAGCAAATATCATATTTTGTTGTGTTTGAACAGGTTTTTGTTGGTTGTGAAATATTTTATAAAGTTCATGCTTATTGAAGCGAGATAAGGTTTTAATAGAATTTATAGTAATCGTGCATAGTTGGTGTGACTATAACTTCGAGATCGGGACGCACAGTCATTTTTTAGGACAACTTGGTTAAGCACACGCTTTTCTCCACTCTTTCAAACTTTTATGGAAAAGATAAGGGTGCATTTGAATTGACTAAATTTATTTAAATTCCATTTATTTTCAGCAATTCCATTTGTTTTCTAATTTGATGTACTTTAAATACCTACTTTTAAAAAATAACATCGATAAAAATTTGAGCGATACAAAACTGTTCTTTAAAGAGTTGTAATTTTCGCCACACTTTCCGTACGTGTAGAAAGATGAGAGTTTTTGTGCATTCCGGCATGGCTTACGGCACGTAGGTACAAATATATTATATATAATCTATTTTGCTGTCTGTCAGCTACCAAGTTATTCACGAGCGGATGGTCAGTTAACCAATCCAAACAGAAGAAGGCGTATGCCAGGGATGCGTATTTTCCCCCCTACTATTTAACATCGTTCTCGGTATAATACTGACGTCGGTTCTCAAAATGAAAGTCCGTGTTCGCTGAGGTTTAACAGATCGTCTAGAGAACTTATAAGTAGATTATGCAGACGTTATCTTTGTACTGGCGCATAATCATACTGGCATGCAAACGAGTCTGGAGGCGGTGACTCAATATGCAAGCAAAGCGGGTTTGAAAATAAATATCGCCCAAAGCTATGAAAGTTATGGTACGTAACAGTGCAAACTTCCCCATAAACGGATATGTAATAGAGCAAGTTAATTATTTTACTTACGTGCACATATTCTGGCCAAATACAATTTGTGGCAAGACTCAAAGCAAAAAACAATTGAAATTCTAATTACTAAACGTAAGTGGAACTGGCTTGGCCATTCAGAAAAAAACAACGACGTCACCAGAAATGCAGTTGAGTGGAGTCCGCAGGACAGCCGCCGCACAGGAAGACCGTCAAACACATGGATAGAGATGGAGAGGAAGAAGACGAATAAACATGGAACGAAATTAAGTTACTGGCGCAAAATCGGGATCAATGGAAACAATTTGTTGAGGCCCTATCTTCCATATATGAATAAAAGGATCAAATATGAAATACTACTATGGCAGTCAGAACAGTCTCAATGGGGTCACCCAATTTGAAAAGTCCTTGTTAATAATAACAGAACCTCGTTTTGCCATTTACCCCCAAGAAAAGTCTAAAATATAGGTTCCTTTAACTCCTATTTGATGCATAGAGTGTCAAATGCACATCCCAAAGTAATATAGCCGAATTTTGTACTAACTAATTCTTCTCTTTTGCTATCTTATATTGAATTTTGGATTTTAGCTGGCATAGAAAAAAAAAATTATGAGGTAATTTTAAGGAAATCAGTGTGCCGTTTAAAGTTTTTTATAGATAATAAAAAATAAACGAGACAGTAGCGAATTTCTCTTATGGCGAGTAAGGTGGTCCCATATTTACAGGCATTTTGTCTAATAAAGCTTTTGAATATCTGCCAATTTGCGCCAATTAGTGAAGTGTTTGACAAATGTTCGAATTTATATCTGGCTACTAAAACCCAAACAAATGTGTTACAGTTCACTAACAGCTTACATGATTTAGAGGTAGATACGCCTCCGCTACTGAAAAATAGAATTAATACATGAAAATTTTCGTGCGATGATTTATTACATGCATTATCGAGACCGAGTATTTTAATCAACTTACATCGACTTTTGGCATGAAGCAACACGCTGATTAACCGATCCCAATGTAACCGTTGCTCCAGAAACAATCGATGCTGTGCGTCAATTAATAACGCAAAATTGTCATGTGACATATTGCGAGATAGAAATATCCTTGAGCATTAGGGTGACCATTATAGATTGAATATTGCATGAATATTTGGTTGTCAAGAAGATTTGTTCACATTGGGCATTGCAAAATTCGAACTCCTGTCGATTGGTGTAAAGAAATGTTGAAGAAATTCAGAGGCGATGGTTCAAAGCACGTCTATGACATCGTCAAGTAACAGTTGACAAATCTTGGTTCTATGCATTTGAGCCGGAAACAAAACAGCAGTCGAGGGTATGGGTGTTCCAAGACGAGCTTAATCCAACAAAAGTAGTTCGCGGAAGAAGCACCTCAAAGCAAATAGTCGCCTGTCTTTTCGAAAAACTATAAACTATATAAAAACTGTGCTATTAGAGGAACTTAAAGCCGTAAATTCTGAGTGATACACAACCATCTGTTTGCCGGAAATTTACTGTAGAATTAAGGAAAATCAAACCGCCGAAGATGAATTATTCTTCACCAAGACAATCCGAGCTCTAACGTCTCATACAAGAAAGTTGTTGAGCACTCAAGAAATCCAATTGATGGATCATCCGCCTTACAGCCCTAATCTGGGACCTAATGATTTTTGATTTCCGTTAATTCTCGGATGTTAGAAATAAAATACGGGGAAAATGTTTTTCAACGTCTGAAATAGCGGTTGAAGCATTTAAGCGGCTCGTTTTGGAGGTATCCACCTGCGAGTGCCAAATTGAAAATTGGTTCAAGCAAATGCAGATGTGTTCTGACTTCCAATGAGAATGCTTTGACAAACAATAAAGCTATTTCTATTTCTATTTTCATTATTGGGCGCAAAATATAAAAGGCAACCCTCGTATAACTATAAAAATAAATTCCTTGCGCCTAACTCGGAGTGAGTACTCCAGTTTATCCTCTGCATCCAGCACATAATTAATACCAAACAATGGATTATAATTAGGGCATAACTAACCTTGTGGCAAAACAGCATAAGCGTAGAACGCAAAGTTCCCCCACTCTGTACATCCTTAGTAACATAAATAAATGTCAACCAGAAGTACTGTATACATGACAAACTATTGGATACAAGTACGAAAACAAAGGCAAAACTAACTTTGCTAGAAAACTTATAAGGTAAACAGCAAAGTATCAATCAGCTAAACATTCGGCCTTACCTGCTTCCCTACATATTTCACCACTGGCAAAGTTTTGCTGGAAAGTATGCCACAACTACATAAGTAAATATTTCTTTAAATACTTCATGAAGCCCAAAATTAGGTCAAAGAAGCAATAAAAAGTCGCACAGATGATGTCAACTGATATGCGGCTAATATGGCATAAATTGTACAAATGAAATATTTGTAGGTACTCATGAAAATGAAATGAGTGATATGGGCGCCCTGTGAAAGCTCTCGAAATAACCGCAACCGCTACTAAACTACGCATCTTAATGTGTTCGGGTAATTGAATACTTTTGTACTACATAAAGCACAATGCACGAAATTCAGTACAAGGTTAGCAAACGAAAGTAGCGCCAAGAAATATTCAGCAATGCTAAATCAGCAGGGAATAAATGACTATGACGTTATCAGGCAGACATACCATTTTCTGTAGTAAAGCCGGCTGGTTTTGAATCACTTTACTACCAGTTTGCATTCCACGTGAAGAAGTTCCTTTTCTATTTCTTTTTTTTTTACAAGGCTAAGTACTGGTCAGTTAACAAACTACTCAGTCGCTGGAACTAAATTATACAAGTACGAAGTTCATAATTCAAAAAAATTCTACTCCAATTTTTACCAAAAACTACCAATTTTAAAAAAGTTTAAAAAGTAAATGAAACTTGAAAAACGAAGGCTTTACAAATCTCGTGGTCGTTCTCCATTTCGGTCCTGTTGTCAATGTTATCATAAAGCCACGTACTAATGTGCTACATAACTGGAAAAAATATGTTCGTTCCGCTACATGATTGTCCACGATTTCTTACATTATAACCAAGGCATTAATTGCTTTTTATTGTATGATTTAAAGTAAATATCATAGATCTGCGTCAAAGAACAGATAAAATATGGCAGATTGCGCTTCGATCCTAAACCGGGGCATGTTTCCTGCTTTTCCGGATGCCAGTTTAATACATCTGCGTGAAATAGCTGGAAAGATATGATGAATAGATATTTGCTCTCAAAATACACAGCTTCAGAACCAAACGTTCTGTACCGATGGATACCTTTCCAAGCATCTTCCTTTGAGTGCAGAGATAAACTTAGACAAAAATTTCCGGAATAAGCGAATTACCATTTGGTTCGACAGTCGAGCTGCACTCTAGGTTCCGTTACCCTGTGAGATGAAGTTCTCATTGATATTTGAATATATTGAGAAACTGAATCTACTAGGAATGCACAATGGCTTCTGACTAATTTGGGTCCCAGGACACATGAGTATAATTAGGAACGAAGTACCAAACGCTTTGGTGAAAGAGACTGCGGCCTCGACATTAACAGAACCCGATCCCTTCCTTAGTATGGGACAATACACCATCAAGAAGATGCTTAGGAGTGAAGAGCTAACTAAGGGAAGGTAGCTGCTACCAAACTATGGAATCTTAACTGGGAGGGTACAACAAAAAGAGGTTTTAAACACCCATAACCCTCCTGTCATATATAAGAGTAAGAGCGAGTTGCAATTGAGTTCCGACCTGAACGCATCGTCTCTGCGCATTCCTATCAACATAGTTAAGCACTCATTACATATATAAATTTGTAATATAGTTTTACTTCAATAAAGACCATCAGTTTGCATACTTAACACCTCCCTACCGATAAACTGAGAATACTCACGGGCATTCTCGAAGGCCACTGCGTAGTCATCTGCACATTATAGGGATATAGTCCACGGATTCTTGTTTTTCCTACGTTCAACTCCAGAAAACTACAATTAACCTTCTTCTTGAATGTGACGCTATAGCGCAGAGAAGGTTAAGACATCCAACCCAATTGCAGCCAGAAAAAGGCATATGCGCTCAGCCCAACTCAGCCTGATCTTAGGTTAAGGGAACTGGGTCTGGATAAGGTACTGTGATGACTAGAGGCCACAAAAAGCCATGAGGTCGAAGTGCAACCCTCGAAGTAATCTAATTTAAATCTACATATTTGCTCTAAAATGGGGATGTCCCTCCATCTTTTTCGCCAAAAATAATTTGGAACTTCTTGTCTATAACCGTTATACCAAATTTGGTACATATACGCCAAATAGTTGCGGATATATGTATAAGGAATTTCCCATTTTTTTAAGGGGCGTGGCAGCGCCTATTTTTTTTTTTTTTTCAAAATGATTTACAGCAAGATATATTATATAAAATGCATAAAGCCAAAGATCATTAATCTGGAGCAAATAGTTGAGGAGATATAGCGAAGTAAAGTTTTGTTTTCCCGAAGGGCGTGGCACCGCCCACTTTTCCAAATACTATATTGTATCCAAATATACAGCCTATTGTACAAATTTCATAAAATTCGTTTCAGTTCATACTTTAGATGGCTTTTAAATACACAAGAATTAATTTTTATTTATTAGATTGAACTGTTCTTATCTCTGAATTTTTTGTGCAACTCATATGACCTAATTTTTAAATATTGCATGCATATGTATTTCAGAACTGTATTTATTCTAAAACTAATAAAATGAAAAAAATACAAAATATTGTTATTTAAAAACATAAGAACAACAAAAATTCCGAATATATCAATCGTGGAAGAAATCTTACTTTGCCACTGGTTAAATTCTAGCCACTCCCGAACTAGTATTCGTTTTTCCATCAAATGCCATTATATACCAGAATATCTGCTGGCTAATTTGGCTTGTCAGTGCAGCGATTATCTTGTAAGATAATATTTCTCGTGCCGAAAAATAAGCAGAAAATGAGGATAAACTTAAAATATTAAATGATGCATAAATAAATACTTTCTTAATATTGTACATAAAAGGCGGTCAGTAAAGTCACAATTTCGTAAAATGGGCATTGAACTTTGGCCTAACGAAAACAGCAGAATTAGGCTCGCTTGCAACAGACTCTATCAGCGTACAGTGGTCGATATCTTGAAAAAATATGATCAAAATAAAAAAATATTATTACAGTTCAATGAATGACGTTTTCGGGATCACTGACTACAATGTTGTGCTCAGAACTTCGATACTCAAAATAGCGGTTGTAATATGGCGGCCACCAATATCTATCAAAACTAAATATACAGGGTAAGCACGGTATTTGAGGACAATTTGAGAGTAAAACTAATAAGCTTATTTTTTGAACAAAAATTAACGAATTTTTTTACACAACATTAACTTATTATACCTGTATCTATAAAATCATTCTATTAAATTTCCATTAGCTGCAATAACTTCCTCATTCGGCGTCCGGAAACGTTTGCATGGCGGAATCAAATGCTCCTTATTCATATTGATCATAACGGTATTAATTGCAGCCTTCAGAGAATGGTACTAAGAGGATGCGTATTGGTTTCAACCATCCAATCTTGTGTGAAGCAGCAGAATTTTGCTGAAAGATGTATGGGCTGTCACCGCGTATGCAGAGTCCGACACTCGAAGTGTAGCCAATTAAAAAGCCATTACTTGACCTTGAGATCATTGATTTAACTTTCGAGATCATTTTTCAGTATTCGGTGGATGCTACGGTAAATTATTTCCAGTTCTTTTGCCATTTGATTGGCACTTCGTCGAGGAGTTCGCTCAAGTCGCTTTTTCACTTTTTGAATCATTTCACGTGACTTTGCAGTCTTTTGATGGACTGTCATTTAGCCAACTAACAGACAGCTGATGCCCGTGCACGAGCTGTGCGAGCGGTCTGAAGTTGGTAATACTTCGAGCGTCGGACCCTGTACTATCAATCGAGGATTTCTCTTCTGCATCTAGAACTTCAATATATGCAACAGAATTCACTCGATAAACCTCTGAATCTCTGAAACCATGAACAGGAACCTTTGTAGGATTAGAAACTAGCCTATTATTGGTCAAAAATGTTTTCTTCAGAAAAAAATCCATAACATCTCGGGCGCTTTAGAGTGTTTAATTTAGTGTTTAGAAGGCGTTTTTATTGGATAACTCGCTTTTCTTGTGTTTGGATTTATACCAGAGATCTTCCTGGACAATTCGGCGGATAAGATCCTCAGAAACCCTAAGCTCCCTCCCAAAGGTTCTCATTGATTTGGAAGGGTCCTCGTTAATGATCGTGTACACTTGTTCAATAAAGTTTGCAGATCGGACAGTGTCAAAACCTTGCTCATGTTTTTTGCGTGCATCCTGCATCGCCGCCTGATGTATTTAATTCAAGGCGAACCTTAAGAAGTAATGAACGTAATGATTTGCATATACTACTGTGGGCAAAAAGTAAGGTGAATTTATTTGTCAAACTTCGCAGGATTAAAATTTCGCTCTAGTTATTTTTTCATGAGTTAGCAGCACTGTTAATAACATCTGGGCCAACTTTCATGTGAATGTCATTATCAGTAATATATTTACGCTTGTGTTTACCAAACGACCAAGAGTGCATATTTCGATTTTTACAATGTCTGATTTGATTGAGCAGAGAAGTGCCATCAAATTTTGCTTGTGGAATGAAATTTCGTCTGCGGAACCGTTTAGCATGTTGCAGAAGGCATTTGGTGATTCGACCATGTCGCAGAAAAATGTTTATAAGTGGTACAAAGACTTCAAAGAGGGTCGAGAACGTGTTGATGACTTGGAGCGCTCCGGAGGACCATCGACGTCAACAGATGACCAACACGTCTATAAAGTGAAGGAGTTAGTTCTCAAAAATCGCCAGTTGACTGTTAAAGACCTTACTGATATGATCGGAATATCAGAAGGATCTGTGAAAACTATTTTGAACGACCATTTGGGCCTACGAAAAGTCAAATCTCGTTTGGTAGCGAAAACTCTCAATTTCTTGGGAAAAAGTCGTCGCGTTGATGTGTGTGAAACAATGCTTTTAGACTATCAGGACAAGCTCAAATGCATCATTACGGAAGATGAGACTTGGATTTATGCTTACGACCCTGAAACAACCGACCAATCAAGAGAATATCGTGCTAAAGACGAGGCCAGACCGAAAAGAGCACGTCAAAGTCGTTCAAAAATAAAGGTCAGGTTGACAGTTTTTTTCGATTTTCGTGGTGTGGTGCACTATGAATTCCTTCCACCTAGCCAAACTGTTAATAAGGAATATTATTTGAGCGTTATGCGTCGTTTATGTGAAGCAATTCGTCTAAAAAGACCAGAATTATGGGCCAACAACTCTTGGTTTTTGCATCACGATAATGCACCGTCTCACACTGCACTCGTTCTTCGTGACCATTTCGCCAAAAATTCCACGCATATCGTTCCGCAACCACCGTATTCGCCTGATTTGGCTCCGTGTGACTTCTGGCTATTCCCAAAACTCACCACTCCGGGTAACGCGTTTCGAGTCGATTGAGAGGATAAAAGCTGAATCGAAGAAGGTGCTGATGGCTATACCGGAAATGGACTATTTGACATATTTCGGGGATTGGAAAAATCGTTCGCATAAATATATTTCATCGAGAGGGGATTATTTTGAAGGGGATGAAATTGATTTACACGAATAAATAAAGATTTTTCATTTTACAACCAAATTCACCTTACTTTTTATTGAATTAAAATATTGCAGGCCAGAGAAATTTCAGGCTACTTATGTAAAACCAAACATATTTTTAAATAGAGTTACCACCGACAATACTAACGACAAACGAAAGCTGTTTAAGGTTATCTCATTATAAATATGTGTTGTTGATGTTTTCCCACAAATGAAGTGGCGTACAGTTTTAATCCGACTCCGAAAGGCGGATATTTTTACGAGGAGCTTTTTCATGGCACAAATACACTCATGCCTGCCGGGGGCGACCGGGGGAGTTGTGTTGCGCCGCTAAGCTCCTTACCGTGGATGTATGGGTTGTGGTGGAGGTTGGTAGTGCCGGCTTATCACGGGATATGGTAGCCGTTGAGACGATGGACGCCTGGTGGTGGAAGCACAACGAGGCTACATAACGTGTTCACTTAAGGCCTATGTGAACAGGTCTTAAGGTAGCTTCACCCGTTGCACTAATTGCACCTAACCGAAGTGGAGTTCGGGTGGAACCGTTTATGGCAAGCCTTAAGAAAAAGTATTAGGAGCAAGACTGCCTGTGAGGATAGAGGGGGGATGAGAAACGGTTCACTAGACAGGGGTAGTTTACTGGGATGGCAGCCCTTGGTCGGGAAAAATCCGAATAATTCCGATAGCGTAGAACCGGCTGCCATGGGAATGTGGGCGGTCTTCCAATTTACCTCTTGTTTTCTCGTGGCCTCCGTTCTAAGATTCGTTTTATAAATTGTGTTTTCTCCACGTTTATGCTTAAACCAACGCTGACTGTAGCCTTTTTAAATTCCTTAAGCATTCCTGAGGCATCACTTAATTTTTCGGCTATCAACAAAATATCATCAGCACAACGCAAGTGGCAAGAGGAAATCCACGGAAACATCCCTACATAAGGTGGAAGGGACTGCGGAATATTTTGTATAGGGCAAAAAATTTGCTTCATAGATATAAAATATTGGACATCACCGGAGCATGTAGAACTTTTCCCAGTGTTGCCTTTAATGTTATTTTGCAGTTACTTCCCTTCGATTTTCACTTTTTTTTTCTATCGCTGTTCAATCAGATTAAAGAAAGTTAGCCTCTTGAGACAGTCTCTCAAGGGACATGGTAGCATTTTTGGGTAGTTAACACCGTATTTCTCTGCTCTGCGTACAGAACTCTTTACCTGCAAACTGGGTTTTGAGGGCCGTGTCGGGGCAATCTTTCCATATAGACATAATTGGAATGGGGGAAAAAGATGTACCGATGCTGGTACCTCTATCTTCACCGACGGTTTCAAGATGGAATCAGGAGTGGGGACAGTGGTTTTCTCTAAATCAGCCAATTTATAGAACTTTTTTTATAGAACTGTTCGAATACTTTCAGTATCACTTTTTTCGGTAGTTGTTCTTGTTTTTTTAAATCTATGAATTTGAAAATCTGACCAATAGCAAAACCAAATTATTCCACATTAGCAAAGTATCTTCATTACAGCTACTCTAAAATACAGCAAGTCTGCAAGTTAAGTTAACTTGTGCATGTGCTTGTGTGTGTTATATGAGCTTACTGTGGTTTCCGCCGTATTCAAGAAAATAGCATAAACATCTCTCTCGTCTTTTTTACACTCCCTTTTTTTACTTATTTTATCAATCGTTTTTTGGTTAGTCGCCTGAAAACTTACAATGAATTCCACTCTTTAAATAATTTCCGCATAATTAAAGTCTTTCAATAGCTTTCACTTCTTTCATGCCCCACTTCGTGCGCACACTAAACCAATCAAACTCGTCCACTCGCACTCAACACTCAGCATTCAGCATGCGAAATTCTATTATTTCTTCCATTATGCGTATTCGAATATAAAAAGTTTGCTCGAGTTTCCGAGAGATGTCAAAGCTTGCGTCTTGGCCACCATTTATCTTGTACCAATTAAAAACTTTTCAAATTTCAATTAAATTTCAAACAAATACGAAACAAATACACACAACATAAAATATTTAGTCTACAGCAACTACGACAATGACGCCTCTGGCCTGCTGCTATCGCTGCAATACTGATATCCGACACCTACTATTTTACACCACACACACACACATACGCACAAACACACGCACCCACTTTTACGCTGTGCCTTCTATTAACGTCTTTGATTTTGTATAGATGTATGCCTGTACGTCGGTATGTATTCGTAGACGAATGCTTGAACATTTCAGCTTCATCAGCTTCAAATTTGACGCCAACTGCCTCTGTTTAATTTTATTTGAATTTAATATCCCCATCACCGCTCACACAAAACCAACTCTAACGCATTACTCCTTTAGTTACTTGATTGCTTCTTTGTCTTTAAAACTTTTAACTGCCAAATAGTTTCGCAGTAAACGCACGCAAGCTACTGGCGAATTCAGAGGTGGTGTAGAGGAAAGGCAGAAGGAAGGAAACTAGTCAGAGGCAAACATGTAGCTCAGACAAAAGCCTCTAAATGTGTATGAGGAAATCGAATATCAGCCAAAGTCAAAGCGTCGCTGTCAGTTAAGTCATTAAAAAAATCTGTCAGCCAGCCTTCAACCTTTTCTTTCGCTGAACGAAAGCAATTAAAAGCCAACAATCGCATTATTAGCCAAACAATATGCCAGCACTGAGCGAGTTTTGTATTCTACCTCATCGCAGGCTGATGAATGTCGATGTTCATGACGTCAACGCTGTTAATCAAAAGTCGAAACCGGCGATTGAATTCGAAAAACTCACCGTTACTGATACATTTTTGGCCTTTAACTGACATATTTCTCACCCTGCACGTGGGTCAAAGAATGCGTTTGCTGGGGAGTTAACTTGGTAATTTTATGATACAAGGTGGTCCAATTTCAACATAGAGAGCCTTTCCTCGCTTAAAGTCTTGACTGTCAGCCAGTATTACACATCCGCGGAATGGCCTACATCTTAACTCGGCCATGACAAGCGAGCAGTCAATGTATATGCAGGAAGTGGCAATTTTGTTATGATTTTATATAAGTATGTAAATATATATAATTTGATTTTTTTTTTTTCTTAAATTAATTTTTAATCCAATCGTTGGGTTTTGCGCTGAAATTGAAGATCTTTATTTTAAGCAGAATAGCGTAGCATGCCACGTAACCCATCAAACAATCAATTTCTTCTGTACTAAATTTGGTGATTTTGTTATCAGCCGCCTTAACGATGTCATTTCGCCATCTCGGAACTGTGAATGGATTTTTCCTCTGGTGTGCCGCTAAAATCGAACCTCGAGTTGCATAGCACCTGACTCATTCGCGAGCTATGGCCAGCGCTATGGTGCGCTATTACGACGCTAGCCGAGGCAGCCACATGCAGTAAATCGTGTTCAATAAATAATGAGAATATTTTTGCTCTGTAATCAAAAATTCATCCTTTTGGGATCAGCCTATATTAACTAACGAACTTCCTATATTTGACAGAGGTACTTAATTCTTAACATTTGTACAAATTAATCTCCATGCGCATCAATATACACTTTCCAATGCTTCTTCCAATCTTCGAAACACTTTTTTATGCCGATTTTCAAATTGTCTGTAGCTCCTTCTTCGAATTCTCCTTTATCGCCTTAACTGTCTCAAAATCAATGCCACGAAATGGTAATTCGAGAAATGAGAACAAAAAAATTCAAGTGAATACGGCCTTGTTAAGTGAATACTGAGCTATAATTGGTTAAACAGTCACGTTCAAAATAAGTTGCGTGGATCGGTGCGCGAACTCTTACTACAATAGGCAGGTCACTTAAAACAGTTCTCTCCCTTAAACGCAGCAGCACGCCTAAGTAACCCTAATATTTTGTATTTTATCATAACCTAAAAGTGTCAGACCGACAACTGATCTGCAACTGATCTTTCCAACGCAGAGGAGGTCATCTGTTTCCTCTGGTACCGCATCGAATACTTTCAGAGTCAGGGCGTTTGCATCCATTCGGACAACATGACCAAGCCAACGAAGCCACTTTATTTTTATTCGCTGCACTATGTCTATGTTGTCGTTAAGCTCATTGTTTCATCGCCGTCGCCAACATGCAAAGGTCCAAAAATCTTCCGCAGAATCTTTCTCTCAAACGACTCATAGGATATTAACATCGTCAAGCTTCTGCGCTATACTATACGCTAGGATACGGGCGTAATATTGTAAGATACTTATAAAGTGTTAGTTTTGTCCGTCGAGAGAGGACTTAACTACTCCAATCCCTACTTAGTCCAAGGTAACACTTGTTGGCAAGAGAGATTCTACATTGGATTCCTAGGCTGACATTGCTATCGGAGCTAATGCTAAAATCTACTGCTTATCCTTAATCTGACATCAATAATGGCCCGTAAAAAGAGATAGATGTAGAAACCTACAAAAATATTATGAAAACTTCCCACGCGACTCCAATAAGTACGAGTATCTGTATTCGTGTGAAACTACGGGTGCTTTTGAATAGATCTTATAAAGGCGCATTCGACCCATTTCCCATTCAAAAGTATGTATGTACATATACTCGCGAAAAAGATGAGACCTCTTGCTACGAATGCATGCCAAAAAGCAATCAAGAATGTGGACTCGGCGCACATTCGAACGGGAGAATCCTCTCGCTGCTACTTAGATTTTTTCTTTAAGCTGATCTGGCTCTCATCTTAAATGGCACCTGACCAATTTCGGCCGACTTCAGCAATGATATCAAGCTTTGTTGTTGCACGAAATATTTTAAACGTCAATGACGTCAAGAAATGCAGTTCTTGAACAAGATTGAACTGAGTCGGAGTGGCGTTCTGGAGTCAGAATACGCACAGTTTTAAATCATTGCAAGTGCCGCTGTAATGACTATCTGGTCCAGAAGCGATTAACCCTAAAAAAAAACTTTCCGTTTCGGCAAAAAAAAACGTTCCTCTTTCGAACAACAACACAAATTTTTCTAAGGTAATAAAATACCTAGGTGTTATTCTTGATAGAAAATTTTCATAAAAATCATCTATTGAAAGTAGCAGAAACAGCAGTAAAGAGGGCTCCTCATACTCATAAGAGCAGAAGGTAGTACAAGTCCAAACTAACAAATTTGTCAAGCAAATAAAAGCTTATAAAGTCCGTATTTGATGAAAGAAAATTAGGCAAATATTATTCTGCTCGGAAACACTGTAGCCTTCCAAACAACATTTGGTTCTCAAACACTACTGAAATACGCAAGAAAAACCACACCTCATCGTAGAATCAACCACTTTATTAAATGATCAGATTCAACTTCTCAGGCGATTTCGGTATTTATTTTCAATGTAAGTAGGTAGGTCGGTAGAAGTAATAATCGCTCGATAAACCAACTCACTTAGACCGTTGCTGATCCTTTGTGATACCACAGTAGCAGTTTATCTACTGCTCCTCGTTCAACAATTTTATTTTAAGTGCAAACCCATTGATCTAGCTGGCACTTATATCCCTAAGGTCATCAGTATCATTTAGGAATGATCCAAAGTATATAAACCTAATGACATGCCACGCGGGACAGTAACAGAGAAGATGTCTGACAGACTATTCCTCCTACTCATTCTTGCAGTTTCTGCATTAGTCGAAATGAGGTACGTTCAATTTTTGAGCATGTTGACCTAGAAGGAACCAGCTACCATAGAGGGGTTCTTCCTTGACCGATTAAGTAGCGATTTTGAGCGCCTGATGTTCCATTCTGGCCAAATTCCTTTTATAGTGGGACATGTCAGATTATCAACCCATCTAATGTAACTTGAAGTGATCATGCAACTTGTACCTCGAAGTTTGTAGGTTGAAAGGGAAGGCGAGTGGTAGAGCCCTCTCTCTATAATTTGTTTGCTTTAAATCATTATGCCCTGGCACCCATATCAAATGGATGCGGAAATATTCCGGCATCTCGTTAAAAGACACCCGGCATTCGCGAGCAATGATGGGATAAGTGAAAACCCCAGCAAGAGATTCAATCGCCGTTTGGCTATCAGAATAAATAACTTTAGTCATATTTTTAGACTCATTAGACAGTTACCTCATTAATGGATAGAACTTCAGCCTGAAATACGCTACAGTGATTAGGAAGCCGAGCTTAAACGCTTACTTTTGGCTTATTACAGTAGACACCAAAGCCAACTTTATCGCCAAGCTTCAGTAAAGAACCGTAAGCAGTTCTTCCAACTTCCGACCAGGTATATTTCTCATGTTTTCCCTTTGGTTTCCCATGTAAGTCCAATAGTAATAAAGATCGTCCGAAAGCTCAAAGTGAAGATATATAGACGATGTACAGGTCGGTGAATCTAACGTTTGGTATTAAATTTAATTTGGTCCGTAATAAAACAGGCATGAATATTTTTCAACAAGTATTTCTTTTTTTTGGAGTTTTACCATTAGACATGTTAAGGTGGATAAATTTTATCCAACTATTTTTTCAATTTTATTCTACCTAATTTTTCTGTATAATTTCGCGAGCCTCGGCACATATCTTACTAATGACAACTAGAAACTTGGATATCGATGTCTCAACTCTTCAATTGTCTGTGGATGGTTGGCGTAACATCTTAACTGGGCCTCACAAAAATAATAGACGGAAATTTGACAATAACCATTCGGGTGATTATGCAATTTTCGGATTTCAATATTCGATTTTAAATATGCCAAATTTACTTAAACGAAAACCAACTAATTTTTTAAATGTTTTAACTAACTATTTTGACAAATCGACCGCTAAGATAGTTGAAATGTCAAATGTTAGACGAACCACCCTGTTTCGTATGGTCAGAATGTTGAGTTGCTATCGTTTTGTCGCAGGCAGTAAATGCTTATAGTCATAAGTAACCACTAAGCACATTTGATTCCTTGCCGCAGAAGAACCCTCTGAAGTTACTTTGAAATCCCTTTCTTTTCATCACTGAATTTAGATTTTCATTAAAAAAAAATATATTGAGAATTTATTTTTATTTTTTTTTTATTTTTTAGTTCCTCCCTGTATAAAATCATTTTTTTTAAAGAACAGAAAATACAAATATTTTTTGTGTTTTGTACCTTTTTTACCAGTTTTGATTGTCTTAATATATTTCTCTTAAAAAATATGATTTCGAACCTTATATTTACTTATTTCTTTTCAAAATCATGTTTTTTTAAGAAAAATTTTTTTTTTTTAATTTTTTTAAATTTCCTTTTAGCTCATTTAAAAGTTTACTAAAAAACTGATTACAACCTCTTTTTTCAATTTTATGCTTCTTTACTTTTCGAAAGCTCGCTTACCTGTTAGCTCCTTTATATTTTTGTTTACAAAAATACGATTCTAATATTTTTTAAGGAAATGTACTGTTTGTACTTTCCCTTAATTATTTTGTATTTTATGTTATTTTAATTGTGTTATTTTATTATTTGATTTTGTATTGCTTTCCTTTTCAAACCATTTTTAGGGGTTATATACAATTAGAATTAAAAAAAATCGATTTTTTTTATTTTATTTTCTTACTGTCCATATAATTAAGACTACACACAGAAAATTTAATATCGAACCGGTGAATATTTTCGAGGTTACACGCAAATTTAGAAAGGCTTCTTAAATATATTTTGTAGTAATTAATCGAAGATTTTTTCTCACCTATAAATATAATATTTTTTTTTTTTATAAACAATTTAAGGTCGAAATTTTGGTCAAAAAGAGATTTTCTTTTTAGAAACTGTCATTTTGTCAAAAAACATATATACATAAAAAATTCCCGCACTCTTTTCGAGAGTGACGGTTCGCTAGATATATTACAATCAGCTTAACATTAGTTGTCCTCCGATGGAGGATCTATCAGATGTTAAGCTGATACACTTCCTCCGATTAATTACTAGATTTAACATTACTTAAACGAAATCTGTTTGGTTTTGTAATTTCACGGGGTCCAGTTCAGAGATATAGTGGTCACCGCAAGACGTCTTTTTTGAGAGGAGCTTCCGGAGATTAGCTGTAGCTACTTTCCAAATAAATATTTTTACTAATACCAAGCCTTAATCAATAAATTTAATAGTTTTCTCGGAAAGAATGCTAAAAAATTCGCTTTTTTTCGTCCTCTTAACTGTATATAACCTCTTAAAGAACAATTTTGTTTACATTTTTTTTTTATTTAATTTTGTACCGTTTTCCTTTCCAAAGCACTTTTTTATTTATTTTTTATTTTGTTTTTAATTTTTTATTTTTTTACGGAATACTTTTTTTGGAATTTTTCTTCTCTTTTTTTCATAATAATTCAGGTAACTCTGCAATATCTTCGAAACTAATTTCTAAGTACTATTTTCTTTTCTTCACTTATCAAACCGAAAAATGGAGCTCGGTAATCAACGTCTCGAAATTTTCCAGCGAATTCGCTTTAAAGGTATTAACTTGAGCTAAAAAAAAATAATAATTATAATAATAATAGTAAACCGCTTTGATAGTGGATTTATTATTCCTAAATGGTGTGCCGTTGTTTTTGGGCCATTGACACACACTTTGCTGCTGCTACGCTTTTGCTAGCTAATGCTTTTAATTTTCCGAAAGCTCTTGAGTGCCCCATAAAATGTGTTGTTCAAATTACGCGCAAAATATTTACCCTTAATCTCGGAGAAGTCAATCGTGGCGGTGGTGGTGGTGAAACGGCAACAGTTTTAGTAGCTATGTGCAAATTTTATTGCTACCTGAGACTGTTTCAAAGGCGAGACACGTTGCCTGCCACGTTTTCCAACTCTTCAACCACTTCCTGCACCCCTTTCTCTATGCAAAATAGTTTCTTTTTCGCCTACCCAAATGAAACATTTGGCAGCGTCAAAGACTTTTTTGACTTCTCTGCGTGTTTGCTTATTTATTTGTTTGCTTTGCACGAAAATATTGCCTCAGCTAAGGTAAAGAGTTACTAAACTGTACAAATACTTCTACTTGTATGGCACAGCCAGAACTTTGGAGCATACATATATGCGTGTGTACATATGTACGTATAGGAAGGATATTTGTGTAGTGCGCCGTTAACTTGTCTGTGCAAGTTTTATATGGCAGCCGGATGTCGACAGCCAAAGTGTGAAGAAATGGATTTACATAAAAGTTTGGAAGAAGCTAACAGAGCTCGAAATGCGCAAACACTTAAGCACCTAGGGAAGCGTCGGATCTGATTATAGTGTCGCATGCATACCTCCACGTAGCCGCCACGCCTGCACAAACAATATTGCAGCACTTCATCGGTCGACTTTTGACTTTAGTTATACGGACTAAACCAACACTAAAGGTGTGTAAGATGAATTAACCTTTGTACTGCTTTCGGATTATAAATAAAAGAGGTGATTTTCATAATTTAATTTTTTATTTTCAAGATAATAATCATCTATCCCTGCACCATTTTCGCACCTCATCGACAAATTCTTTAACATTTGCGAATTGACGCACCACCCTCGATCGTTTCACAGCTGCAATTCTACGTGTCTAGTCTTCATGAGGGAACCAGAAGATGTCCCAAATAATCGGGAATGTAAACCTCTTTGGGCTCGTGAGCCAAGATCCTTACGTATTATTTTCCACATAGTCGAAGGACAAAGGCTAACAAGTTAAGGGTGACGACGAATAGATATTTTCACGTCCTCTTCAACACTTCGCTCTATATACCTCTCGAACAGATTTATTTTATTTGTTTATTTATTTTCAAAGTAAATTTGGAAGCGCCGTTCTGGCGTTAAAGGATTCATGATGACTTGTCAAGCCGTACTGAACAAAAAAGTCAACACTGTTTGCCATTATCAGCTGCCAAAACATCCGATACATTAAGAAATGGTGAAGAATATTTGCATGGAATATTTTAACCTCCCAGCTCCTCACTAACCGGGTTTCTTTTTTTGTGGGAATGGTAAAAAAGGTCCATAACAGAGGCACATAACAGATTAAAATATGGCACAGAAATATTTTCCGGAAAATTCTACTATAAATCTCTTATTAATCAAAACTTAATCAACTGAAAATTTAACTTGAACGCCTGAAAAAAATTGAAACGGAATATGTGTAAGGGTTAAGTTCGTTAGTGTCTATTGAAAACATTGTTTGGGTCACATTTCAGTAAGTTTCACATTTTCAGTAAATAAGTTATCGCACAGTGAAATTAGTGCACATAGAAAAAGGTAGTTGATACTAATAAAAAAATTAAGTAGTAAAATGTTAAATCCTTTGATTAGAGTCTATAACTCACTTGTTAAATTCAGTCGTCTATAATTCAGTTAAATAAAAATTAATACATTATTGTTAGTTGTTTATGTAAAGAATTCTATGAATTTAACTACTAATTGATAAAAACATTGAGCCCACAAACCATTGCATGACGTCATTAAAAAATACAAATCTTATAAAGGTTAAGACAGATACGCGTACGTGTGAACTAAAAGCTCATATGTATGTATGTAAATATGTACTTTCTCATGAGCGCGTCTTCGCATAGAAGACACACGAATGTGCAAATTGCAACGGCTGCGCATAAGTAGGTATGTGCACAGCTATAACTTAAGTGCTTACTTGTGCACTTCTTCCAACATCCACACACACACACACACACACATAGCCCCTGCTAGTGTCGATGCTTACTTACCCGCGAGCGCAGCTGTGCCAAAACTTCAGCAATGTCGCCATGTTGGCATGCATACATAAGGCTTGTGCAGCCGTGCGCCAAGCGGCTTTTCGCACCGCCACTCCCATCAGCTTCCCTGCCGCCTTCGATAGCACCCTCGCCAATCTTAATGCCAGTCGCATCTGTTTTTACTGCAGCTGGTGTCGTGTCTCGTCGACCTGTCAGCGAGCAGGCGTATTTTATAACTGTCGTTGTCGGTGTCGTCGGTTTCATCGGAAATGCAGCAACAGCAGCAGCAGCAAGAGGAGCACCAGCCACATCGATCTCCCCACAATGCGTTGCACTTGTTAGCAAGTTTTTTTTGCTTATTCCGTCAATTGTTGTTCTTGTCCTTGTTTTGCTCTTCCTGCGTGTATCAGCTGCGCCTCTGTCATCATCCTTCATATTGCTAGCAATAGGAAGTGATATTGACGTTGCGTCAGCAGGCCTGCGGCCGACCACTCGCCGTGTCGCCGCTTGCGGTGGTGGTGGGTTAGCGTGTACGTGTAGTGGACTTTGGAATTGTAGCCGCTTTCTTGAACTGGTATTGGCGTCAACACCTTCTTCGGGCATCTTTTGGATCACAACATTGCTAGCTTTCAGGCGCGGTGGCTTCTTGGGCGCTTCAGCGTTAGTCACCGCACTAGCCTTCTGCGTTTGCGGCCACTCAATTATCATCGCTTCTCTTTGACGCATTCTTCTTTCTTTAGTTTCGTACGCGCTTTCCGACGTCTCTTAAATTTGTGTTTCCGTTTATTATTCACTTGGTGTACTCGACGCACTTTCGATTTTTTCTCTGTCTCAGTCATTTTCGCACAACTGGCTACATCTTAGCACACAATACAATGCCAAAGCCAAACATATAGGATATGCTTGTGGGTGCAATGTACATATGCACTTTGTTGTTTTTCAGCAGCGCGCGGTTTTTTCGGATTCACTTTAAAACTCTTTACGATGAACTTAAAAAAAAAGCATTGCCTTTATGAATTCGTAATAGTGTGGAAAATTTTATTTCCGCACATATGCAGATGTACTGTGCTGCATATCGAATGACTTTTTTTGTTCTTTTTTTTTGTTTTTGTAAATATATAATAATTACTTTTCATATGCGCCTGTGCGCATGCTACGATTTGCGCTTAAAAGCGCTTACTCCACCTCACTGCACATTACAATCAGCTTAAGGTCTTGTCCGCGCTTTATCTCTTCCGATTTTCTTTCTTCACATACGCCAACACCAACAAAAAGAAGCATGATTTTAAATAATTAAGAATTCACAAACACACACTTATGCTCTTACACTCATACACTTATACACTTATACGCGTATGCGCCACCCTTTTAGTTGCTCGCGTAAATAGTGTGAAAATCGCTTGCCTTTCGTTGGAAGCCGCACTGAAATTTCCATGTAATATCCCCAAAAAGCATCGCAATCGATGTCGCTTTCAATTTTCCGTGCACTGATGTTCTCCACTACGCTGATCAATTCACTCTTGCAACTTCACGCGTCTCTTCGTACGAGTATGTGTGTTGGCCCACACAGCATGCCACGTATGCGGCACAGTTAATCGCGCGGAAAATAGTTTTCACTACAATTCGAGCGCAACAAAGCAGAAACTGAAATCCTTTTAAATAGATTTCGACGGAACCGAAGTACGTGCGAAGGTGTTTGTACCGCTTCCTTTAAAATATTTCTTGAATTTCCTCTATTATAGAGTGTTGCTTATGCAAGTACTTACATTCGTGCACATGTGGAATTTCTGTTATCCTATTTGCGGTATTTTATTAAAGCATTCTCTAGCAAAGTAATCTGTGGTGGAAGTAATTTGTGTAAAATTTTTAGATATAGGCCAATTTAAAACCGTTCAGGCTTTCAACTTTCGAATGAAAAGAGTAGCACATTCGATTGGATTAATCTAAAAATTTCTCATGAGGCAAATATGTAGCATGAACAAAATAAATAAAAAAAAATAAAAATATTACCTAAGACCATCGACGCTATCGCAATCGCGCCTTAAGCCCAGCCAGGCAGCTATACCTTCTGCTATCAAGAAATCCAAACTACAAAAACAAACAAAAAAAATATTTGCTTAAATTTATGCTGATAAGTAAAGGGTTTTTCAATTGGCGCGGGTCGATTTTGGCGCCGTGCGGCAGCCATTTTGTTTTGGTGACATCTGTCAAATCTTTTGTTTATTATTCAGTTGTTTATGCCAAATCATCATGGTAAGTTACACGATTGAACAGCACGTTCAAATGATAAAACTTTATTATCAAAATGAGTGTTCATTAACGCAAACGTTGCGCGCATTGCGCCCATTTTTCGGTAGACGTGGTGGCCCTTTCAATTTCTTATGGCCCATATTGAACCATATGGACCTAGACGACATGTGGTTCCAGCAGGACGGCGCTACGTGCCACACAGCAAACGCCATTTTATTCCATTTCAACATCTACTCGCCCTTATTGAAAAACCCTTTAGATGAAAAGAGAATCATTTGCCGTAGCCAGAAGTCCAAACTCCTACATCTACATGCTTACATATATCTCGGAGTCTTGCGAGTAAATGTTGGCTGTGTCATTCCATTTCAAGTAATCCAAAATGTAAAACGATATACATAATTATAAGACAAAAAGCGATTGCTTTTAATTTAAAAGTGTCCAATTTATTTTATAAGTGGTGGTTTTGGTTGAGAAATATGAAAAATATACCGCGCGGAAAAACTTTGTGTGAATTCGAAAAGGGTAAAATTTAAGCATGGAGAGGCCTTACAATGCAAGAAATAGCTTCAAAATCACAAAAAACCAAAACTTGGGTTTAATATTACCACACGACACAAACAGGCGAGATTGACAATTGCGGAAAAGTACACATTTTGGGAAGATGAATGAGGAAAACTAATGGACGGATCGGATGATTTCCAAATTTATTGGCATGATAAACGAAAGAAAATGGAGGAAAAAGTGGCTCATAATTTCGAAAAGGGTTGTGTCATGGTTTCGGCAGCCATTAGTGTCAAAGGCAAAACGCCTATTAGTTTCGTATACACAAAAATGAATAGTGTCAAGTATATCCAACTTCTACAGAAATGATTAATTTTTTTGATGATAATTTCGATGAGGAGTGGATTTTCCAGCATGTCAATGCAGCCGTTCATGTTTTCAAAGTAACAAAGGAGTTTTTGGCACCGAAAAAAATACCAATTTTAGAATGGCCTGACCACAGCCCTGATCTTAACCCAAACAAAAATGTATGGGCAATACTTTCTCAACCAGATTAATGGCCAAAAACTCAATTCTCCTGTACGGTGGCGAGGGGAGATGCGCTGCACTGCAAAGCCAAGCGCAAAGCACAGGAGGCTGTGCAACGAACTGCGGCACTCAGAGTTGCCTCAGCCTGCCGCACTGTCTCTGCCGCTGCAGTCTTTCTGATAAGTGGGGGGAATACCTGTCTACCTCATGACCCGGAAATGAATGGATGCATGGGGCTCCAAGAAGAAACACGTCACCACTAACATCGCGGAACGGAGGTGCCAAACCATGCTGTGGTGGCAATCCCGATGGGACATTTAACCGAGTGGTAAATGGACGACGAAACTCATTCCATCAATAGGCAAATGGGTCCAAAGGAACTTCGGGGAAGGGAACTTCTTAACTCAGTTTCTCTTGTACCACAGATATTTCCGGAGATACCTATACCGCATGGACAAGGTAAGCGATCCCAAGTGCTTATAATGCGAAGAGTCGAGAGATGACGCTGACCACACGTTTTCTTGTTTTGATGGCTAGCTGGAGGAAAAAGATACCATAAAGTATCAGATTGCCAACATCGCTCCGAACTTGGTAACCGTGAAATACTTTAATTATTTTTTAACATTTACGATGAAAATTTTAATATTAAAAATGAACGACGAAAAATTAAGAGGTTACATACGCCCAGAATTTAAAAAAACCCGATTTTTTTTTTACAGTTTTAGGCGTATTTCTGTGAAAGTCGATTGTAAAAATTCTCTATAGATAAAAAGTTATGGTAGAAAATGTAACTGCCCGACGAGAGTTTGATGTGTCCTTCGTTTGAGGCAGCTGGCGGTTAAACTCGTTTTTCTCGAAACTACTTTTCCCGGTACGGTATGCATGCTAATTCATACAGTTTTTAATATTTTTTGGTGTGGTTAAATATTCCAGCCGGGTATCTGATATTTTTTAATAAAAAAATTTTACAAACATAATTACATAATTAATGACATTTATGACGTAAAACGCATACGTTTTTAAAATGCCGTAAATCGCAAAATTGTTCGAAATTCAAAAAACCGGCTCGTGAGACTATAACTATAACTTTATTTTACAAGATTTTTTTTACTTTTTACTGATCCATCAACATTTCATTGAGAAATAATACAAACCGTAGAGCAACTTTTTTTTCATTATACTTTGAATCACGTGATTTTTTATTATAATATATACTAATTTTTGTAAAGAAAAATTTAAACACACTTTTTTATAAAGTCTAAATACTCATAAACAATGTGTAAATTTTTTTATAACGGGTGATTTTTTAGCTATTATCTTTTAAAGCAGTTGGTTTAAACAGCTGACGCACGATTCGTGTTTTGTTTCATTGTCAAACATCTTCAGTTTGGTCTATAATTTAACCATGAATCTTCTTACAAACGAACAACGCTTGCAAATCATTGAATTTTATTATAAAAATGCGTGTTCTATTAAGAAAGTTTAACATCCACTTTTTTTATCGAAAAATTTTGTTCAGCGACGACACTCATTTTTGGATGAATGGGTACGTAAATAAGCAGAAGCTCATGTCTATTCAGACAAGCCTGCTTGAATTAACGCGTTGGAAGACAACATTAAAGCATTTATATGTGAGATACCGGCCGGAACATTGGAAAGAGTATGCCAAAATTTGACTAAGCGGATGGACCATCTGAAGCGCAGTCGCGGTCAACATTTGCATGAAATAATCATCAAACATTAAATTATTTTATATGGACTGTTCTATCGATTTAAATAAAAATTTCATGCATTTTTCTGAAATTTACGTGTATTTTTTTTGAAAAATTTTCCTATAGCACTTAAAAAATCACCCTTTATTTATTTCAATTTTATCCCTTCTAAAAACAGTTTTTCTTTTAGCGCCTTTTTGGCGCTTCTAGACGTATGTAGTCCCTTAATTGGCTTAGAGGAAAATAATCTGTATTTTTATGACAAAATGCAAATGCTGTGCTTAATTCTACTTATGTCATGACTAATCGAGATATGATTCAGCGTTGCGACTATTCTTGTGGCTACGGCACCTCCAAATGCAGCTAAAAACAGCCTTGCTAGTTAACGAGGGAATAGTGATCTAAGTTCAGCGACTTCCGTCGCTTAAAACAAAGAGAATTTTAAAAGGAAATATTATATTTTTGCAATTATTGACTATGCAGTTGCTGAAGTACAAAATAAACAAAACTAAGGTAAAATAGAAACGACTGGAGCCCCGTTCTGATAACTTCGAGTTTATTTATTCTAAATAGTCCCCTCTGACCTCGATACATTGTTTTGCGTGATCTAAAAGCTTTTCGAAAGAGTGTTTCAGGTCATTGACCGGAATCTTTTTCAGGATGTCGATACAAGCCTTTTGGTTGGCCTTTACGGACACAAAACGTTTTCCTTTCATGGCAAAATGCAATTTTCCGAATTGGTAAAAGGCACAGGGAGCCATATCAGGCGAATACGGTGAGTGACTGATGGTTAAAATGCGATTTCTAGTCAAAAAATCAGTGGCAAGAGTAGATCGATGATATGGCGAATTATCATGCAATAAGCACCAGCTTCCTCCTTCGCGGTAGTCAAGGCGAATTCAACGAATGTGATGCAACAAACGCTTCAAAACGCTAACTTGCAAAATTTTATTGACGGTTTGGCCCGTTGGAACGAAATCGTTGTGGACAATTTGTGGACAAAACCAAATGAACATCGACTTGATTTTTTACTTCTCCACTTACTACTCATCGCCATAAACTTTTATCATCAATTCAAATTTTTCGGTAAACCGATTTTAAACCAAAATTTGATATTAGCTCTTTGTTCGAAACTCATTTTTATACCGATAACACACACATACTGACACTTTTGGATGCAATGACTTCGCTTCCACTGAAACGAATGTCACCAAACTTTCACTGAATGTCAGCTAGTCAGCACTAACTCATTAAAAAGATTGCGCCTTCATCAAACATTTTTATGACGCCATTCTTGTTTATTTTGGGCCTTCACCTTGTATATCTATTTTTCCAGATTCGGATTACTTGAGTTTTTTTAACACATTTTTACTGCTTGAGGATTTTGCTCCCTTATTCAGAATTCTTACTTGTCGCCAATAGCATGACAAGTATTTTTCATTGACAAATAAACTTCTCCATTTCAATCGCTTAACTTTATTATTCAGCAAGCTTTCGATTCAAGCACCAAATGCTTGAAAGCGCACAGCTGTTGATTCTTTTTGAAATACGAAAGCACTCAATAAGTTTTATATAAATTTGAACGCACCAAAACTGAGGTGGAATTGATAAAGATATTTAAAACTCCTTAGAAAATTTCACTGTGCTGAAAATATTTAACAGCAATGCTTTGCAAGGCAATTGAGTTCAAAAGTAAAATGCAGCCGCAGCCGTGTCACTATTGTGGAGCGTATTTCGCTTTCTCACGCGCTCCATCTGCACTTCAGCGGTGAGTAGCGTTAAAAGGGATTATTTGTATAATATTTGTACCTAAAGTAAATAAAATGGAGAAAGCGAGATGCAGTGTATTTTTTGATGGAATGAAATTGAAAAGAAATTTGTATTTCGAATAAAATATTTTGAAGTGAAAAGCAAGAAAATAAAGCATTCATATTCAGTATGCCACAAACTGTCTTACGAAGACCAACACAACATATATTGTGGTTGCAACTAAGGTAGAAATATATACATACGAAGATATACAAGTGTATATATTGGATATGCATACAGTCTGGCTCATAATTCTTTTCACAATGTAAAATTGTACAGTCTCATTATTTTCTTAGTAGAGTCGATTTTTATAGCAAAACACTCTGCTAACGCCTTCTATTTGATACTGCAATAGTTATTTGAACGAGCAATATGCAAAAACAACAACGAACACCAAAATGCGTCATATTTTGCGTTGTCTCCAAATTATTTTCACAACTCGAAGAAACATAAAAAAACACCTGAAACTTGACGGTATCCCATGTTTTTTTTATAAAGGGTGTTTAAATTTCTAGGATGGATGATGAATGTGAACCGCACCTAACCGTCAAGTTTTCTTCTACATTTCATTTGACATTTTTCAATTTCAGACTAACTCAATTTGAACCATGGAAAAATACACAATCGAGCAATGCGCTAAAGTTATTCAGGCTTATTATGAAAACGGGTGTTCAAATCAAAATGCATTTCGAAGAGAATCATATTCCCTGATGAGGCACATTTTCACCTCAGTAGATTCGTCAATAACCAGAATTGCCACATTTGGGCGAATGATAATCCAAGAGTGATTGCCGAAAAACCAATGCACCCACAAAGAGTGACTGTTTGGTGCGGTTTATGGGGCGGCGACATCATTGGGCCGTATTTTTTTCTAAAATGAGGCCGGTCAGGCAGTTACTGTGAATAGTGTTCGCTATCGTGAGATGATAACGAACTTTTTATGGCCCGAATTGGAAGACATGGACGTGAACGATATGTGGTTTCAACAGGACGGTGCCATTTGTCACATAGCTAACGAAACAATTGCTCTTTTGCGCGAAGAATTTGATGGCCGAAAAATCTCACGTCGCGGCGATGTCAATTGGCCGCCGTGATTTGACACCGTTGGACTTCTTTCTTTGAGGTTATTTGAAAGAAAAGGTGTACGTCGATAAGCCAGCAACAATTCAAGAGCTAAAGGATGAGATAATTCGGCACAATAACGGCATAGAACCTCAATTATAACTCAGCGTCATCGAAAATTTGGACCATCTAATGAAGGTGTGCCGCCGAGGCCGCAGCGGCCGCGGCGGCCCTTTGGCCAATATTTTGTTCCATACGTAATTGAGCCATACCAGTATTACCATAATAAAGAGAAATGACAATAATTTTCTAAAAAAATTTTGTTTTATTCAAAATCATCACCGGCCCTTGAAATTTAACCACCCTTTATTCTCGGTTGCTGCTGCACTTAGATTTGGTGGGTCAGAATCATACAAATGATTCATATTTTTCATAATAGAAACAATTTTTTGCAAAAACGCCTGGTTATCTTGCAAGTGAAAATAGTAATATAGTTTAGAAAATAGTTTTATTTGATACTTTATTTTGTTGATAAGTGAGAAGGATTTTGAGGCTGTCCGAATATAACATCTTTTGCTAACATCAGTTGCTTTTTTCAAATGGCGGAAGAAAGAATACATTTGTTTTCTCGTAAATAAATCCACTTGAAACATGTTTCCTTGTCAAATATTTTCATATGGAAAGACATATGACACAAACTGTATATGGATTTGCTGATCACCAGCATACATATCAATCAAAAAATGTACACTTTTGCTCTGTCGTACAATTTCCGTAATCTATGATAATGAATTTACACATAGAGGAAATGTAGAACGCTTTGCTGACTACATGCTCTTAAATGTGTGTATATGAATGTGTATATTTACGGCTTGCAAATGTTGAGGAAAACCCAATTTTCAAACACACCTTCGACCTGTCACATGTCGATTACGCTACACTTCACATCTCCTTAAAATACTGTATAAATAATATTATAATCAGTCAAGCTTGCCAATGGAGAGTAAGTTTTCGATATGTCAGAAGCACTGAGTGAAATGTTTATTACAAATGCGGAATATATTTTCATCTTTCAATAACCAAACCCAAGTGCATTGCAATATGCAAATTTGTATTCCAGAGATGTTTGATTAGTTTCGATGTGCGCTTTACGAATATTCGCTTTATATGATGGTAACGAATATTTTAACAGAAATTAGTATCGAATCTGGTGCGATATATATATACTTCAAGGTTCTATTAAAACTAATGACTAAATCCGTGGTCTAAAAAGACAATGTGGCACCAAAAAATCAGCAAAGGATGTGGATCTTTTTACATTGGTGGAATATCCGGTATTTTTAGCTGCATGAGAATTATCGACATCGATAATTATATAAGTGGTTTGAACGCTAAGAATGGCAAACTGCGTTGACATTCCTGTTCAGTAATATTTGGCAAATCATCGTGAATAGTTTCGCGCCAGAATAATACTTCAGAATTGTGTAAACTTAGGTTACGTTAGACTATGGTGGCAGTAAGTCTGTACGATCAACTCACACTTAGACCTTACAAGTCCGTTGTAATGCTACTGTATTAACCGGGAAACTCATTTAGTTTCCTTCGTGAAACCATTTTGTGGCTCTATGGAAGCACTGGATTGGTTCAATCCCCACGCCGGAGAGTTCAGTAAGAGAACTCAAAAAATATCTGTTCACAAAACCTACTCTGATTTTAGCTAAGGCTGGACTATTGCAAAGGAAGTGTTCAACTGTTTCTTCCTCCTAAAAACTCCTAATCCCAAGTAATGTCTGCCCAATAGCCAATGACCGGTTATACCAGCCACTACCTTCGAGATATCCTCGCTTGAAAGGCTAAGCAGTTAATTTGTCTTTTTCTTATTTATTTGCGGCCACAGGAGCCTAGCTATTATGCATGTGCTTTCATCTCTGAATTACCTCTTGGTCTCTTGAATAATGTTGTTTTTAATTATTAGTTTGCTCGTGGTCATAGGTATCCCAATGGTACTTCCATAACTTGAAGAGTAGTACCTTTCGTGGCTAGGCTTTACAATTTCCCTCAATATCTCTGTGCTCGGGAACTCAAATAAGGCTGACCTAGAATACTACAATAAAAGTAGTCAAAGTCAGTCAACAGTTAAAGTCAGTGGATTTATCGAATGGTCTATGTAAATCGTTGCCGTGGCGAACATATGTCGGATATCAAATTCAAAAACTAAATGCCAAGAAATGATCTAACAGATTATTATAAAAAAAAATTCTTTCCAACAGAATTTATGTTTTGTATTATTATTTGAAGTTCTCAGGCGCTTAAAAAACGGTATCGGGAGTTCAGTTGAGTCAGTGCTCATTGTTTAGAGACTATTTTTCTCTTATTTGAGGTATTTTATAATATTTTCTTTGGCGTATGCCTTGCCAACTGGCTTCCCGTGTTTTATTGTTACAGTTTCGTGTCGAGCTTATAAAGCTATGCCACTAGTGTAGCCATATTCTGAACGTTTCCATACGATAAGCTTCGGAGATTTTCATGATTTCTATAATCTCCCCTGACTTCAGGTGCAATGTAAATAATAAAAAAAAAAAAATTACGACAGAAAAATCAGTGCCACAGACAAGCCCATGGCATGCAGAGCAAATATCAGAAAACTGCAAACTTATCCGCACAGCACACAAAGTCAAAGACCCAGTCACTGATTACTTCACGTTCAGAAAATCGTCAAATTTCTTTTAATGATACTTTTAGCAAAGTGTATTTAACAAGTGCATATACGAGTAGTAACAATATATAAAAGAATGTGAAGAAAATTAATTACATTCGAGACTTTTCTTTGCTTTATGTAGGAGGAATGTTTCTCGGGAAATGTACCCGCTATTTGGCCTGCAAACGCTGTGATATGTTATGTAAAGTTGTCCTTCCGCGTGATGGGTATTCAGGAATATTAACATTTTATACAATTTGTTCCGCTATGTTCAGCCGAAATATTGAAAATAAATATTTTTTAGAATTTGGAATTTATTTTTATTTTCGAAATAAACAACATGCTTTTTTACAGTTGGTTCAGCAAGCGTATATTGCACATCATTGCCAGTCTAGAGCAGATAACAAGTCGACGTGCATTGTGCGCCTTTCACCGCAAGAGTTTAAGTACCTCAGCCGCCCATCATACCAAGCATATTTGCTAAAAATGTATCGAGCGCGCGATAAAACAACAGTGCATCAGCATTTTTACCAGTTTTGACTATCTTTCTGTTTTTAAGTTCATTTTTGTTGTATAAAAGTATCACTACCAAACATCAGCCCAATCAAAAACGTATTACCTAACAAAAACCATATAAATCCAAGTTTTAAATTTCACACAAAAATTATAAAAAATACATTAGCTTTTCATGACAATTCCTCGGTTTTTAATTTTAATTCTACAAAAATTGTTGGTATACAGTTTTATAGCTAATTAAATTTTAATATAAAAAAGTGACAAATTAAAGTTGCTAAATTTTTATTTTTTTTTTTTATTTTTTCCTTAATGATGTGGCTCATTTTCCCCATATAAAAAACTGTCCTGCTTTCGTTATATGGAAAAAATCCGCATCAACATGGACGAAAAGGGTTGCAAAAAATAGTTCTAGAAATTTTAATGAAAAACCGTGGAACTGTGATGAAAACTTCGTGGCATTTTTATAAATTTTATATAAAGTTTGAGCCCTAGAAGGGCTTTACTTTTATAAAAGAAATAAAAGATATTAATAAAACAAAAAGAATACTAATTAAAATTAGTCCAATTATTGGTGTGCCATCATTTATCTTGGACTGTATAAGAAATGGCTAGAAGTTATTCAGTCCGAGTATTACAGATTAATGAATCTGTACGAAAAATTAAAAAAATCTGAAAATGAGAAATTGTCCATCAGAAAGGCAATTATTTAGTTCAACAAATATCATTAGAAAAACTACTGAGAATTATGTTTAAAGATGATACCACAGCAATATTTATTTATTTTTATTTTATTTATTTTTTATTTTAAAAAGCTTTGATAATAAATTATTAGGTAAACCAAAGCAAACGCAGCGCTAGCAACAGGGGCTTTCGATTGAGCACAGCAATATGTTTTGCGATTGACTAAGCAATTGACACATCTTCTCTGCTTGCTCATTACAACAGCTTTAAAAATTATGAACTGAAATGCAACGCGCTTTCATTTTAAAATCTTAGTAAATAACTTAAGAAATTCTAATTAGTTTTATATTCGAAATAGTCGCCCATGCATGGAGAGAAGTCAGAGATGCAAGCATAGTTAGTAAAAATTTGGCAATGTTTGTGAAAAGGGACCAACAAGAATGGCCAACTTTAATAATCAACCCACCTTCGACAAGCATAAAATGCTACGGAGCAATGCTGATTGACTGGCTTTAAGATGAGCTAAGACAACCTCTGGTTTCAGCGTAATATGACTGCATACCAGACCAGTCATTAGGCAATCGACCTTGTCTGCACGTCAATGAGATTCACATATCAATTTTTTCAGTAGTCATTGATTGGGCTAATGACATGACGGCTAAACAGCACGCATGCCAGCAATAACCACGAAGTTTGCTAATAACATTAAAGCTATTAAATGTATTTTTTTTTCTCATTGGCCCTATAATTAAGTACTTATTCGAAGCTCTGTGTAGCTACTTATAAATTAGCTGAAAAATAGCTGATGGCTTTTTCCAAATATAGTTCGATCGATATGGAAATATAAACAACACATTAACATTATGAATGTAACTAAGAAAGGAAATGAATATCTTGAAGTTTCAGTAAATAAAATTACATACATATTTTATTAAAATGAGTTGGTCGCGAGTAGGAGAAGGTAAATTTTAAGAGACTTCATCGTATTTTTTTAACATTCGACGCATCACAGAGAATGACTTATAAAAAGCGGTAGTATAAGACTTTTTATAAACATACTAGGGATGTCAGCTCCCATGTTTTCTAAGTCCCAGAAATTTCGGGAAAGGCTAGAATTAGAATGGTGGGTTTTTTTTGCATACTTTTTTAACTTTTGTTTAAAATTTTTTTATTTTACTTTATACTTTATAGAGCACCTTATATTTGCATTCTTATTTGTGATATATGCGTTCTTGAATCACATGGTTTTGTAAATATAATTTGAAAGTTGAATTGTTTTCAGAATTTCTCTTAAGTTTTAAATTCTTTTATTTCATTGTAAGTTGAAACGCTTCCAATTATTGAATTTTTCATCATATAGAAAATTGAATAGCAAGACGAGTTCCGAAATCCCGCGACTACTTCAAAAATATCTCGACATCCCGGTATCGCAATTTTCCTCTAATATTCACTTCCCTAATAAATACATATGTACATATGTGCATATATCTGTACAGCTGTGTTCAAAATAATAGGAGTGCCGACTGTATTCAATCACAATTTTTTAACATGTAAGAAAATGTACACAAGGAACTCTTCTAGCGAGACTTCTAAGGGGATCTCTCAATTAAAATATGTATATATACAAGGTCAGGTCTAAAATAAAGACTGACCTTTGACAGGAGCTTTGTTCTGATAACTTCGAGTTTATTTATTCAAAATTGTCGCCTCTGATCTCAATACACTGCTTTGCGCGATCTAAAAGATTTTCGAAAGAGTGTTTCAGGTCATTGACCGAAATGTCCTTCAGGATTTCGGTACAAGCTTTTAGGATACTCTCTCTACCCCTTCGGCTACGGCAGCCGCCGTCAGTTTATATACGATCCACTATCTTGAGTTAAGTGTGTTTACATATTCATTTCTGTGGGAGACTTGCTTCTGTGCTGTTCAGGAAAAGGAGTGTGAGCTACAACTATTAGAAAAAATTTATTATTTAAGATTTTATGCAGAAAACTTAGAAGTAGGTATAAAAAAAACAAATTAGATAAGAATTAGTAAAATTTAAACATTTCGTATTGTTTTTGATTTCCAGTAGAGGGTCGAGTAAAACACTGTAACGAAGAAGAGCATCAAATCATTATAAGTCTTCGAAAAAAAGGTAAAATACATAGAGAAATAAAGGAAATACTCGGGTGGACTGAACAAATGACAGCGAACTCTCGGACGTATAAAGGTACCATACACCTGAAAAACATGTCGCAAATCAAAACAACCAGCTAAAGCAATCATCATCAGCGTCATCTCCAAAAGTAACACAATGATTAGATCTTAATGTAAGTGACATAACAGTTCGTAGACGCTGGTTGAAGCACAAATTCCAACAAATTGTTGAAGCGAAGCACACGAAAACTTTCTTTGTAGACAAAAAAGCAGACTCCAGGACTCTTAACATTTGCCAAAAAACACGGAAATTGGCCTAAGAAAAAAAGAAAGGATTAAACTAAGATGGTACTATTTGGAGGAACTGGGTCTAGCCAGTATGTCCGTCGACCGCGAAATACTGAATATAATCCCCAATACACGGTCAAAACAGTGATGGTATGGGGAAATTTTTCTTATAGTGGCGTTGGAAACAATGGATCAGCAGGTGTATATGGGAGTTTTAGAAAATTCGATGCTGCCATACGTTGAATAGAATATGCCATTGAAGTGGTAGTTTCATCGAGAAGAACGACGCAAAACTCACAAGTAAGGAGAGGTTTCGACTCACGGGGGTTGATTTAATGTCATGACCTGCTCAGTTGCCTGAAATCTTTAGACGAATAAGAAAAGAGTGTTGCCGATCCTAGACTATCAAACTCCACAGATCCATGGAATACAGTCCAGGAGGCATGGAAGTAAGTCCCACTGAACAGGTGTCGTGATCGATTCCACGCCAAGCAGATGCGCAGCAGTAATAAAAAATTGTGGGTTTTCAACTAAATATTAGGAAAACTAACGCATTTAATTAATAATAATTAATTAAATGTTGTTTTATTATTTCATTCATCTAGTGGCGTGTTACACTCCTATTATTGAACAGTGGATTATTAAGTTTTTGTATGCTAATACTTAATTTACTTATTTTTTTAATAGTAATAAAAAGTTTAAAAGTACGTAGAGAATGTATGAAATGAACAATTCGTGGTAAAGAAATTACTATTGTAAATAAAATGAAATTTTTTTTGTGTTCCTATTATTATGAACACAATTGTATATGAGTGCAGGGTCAAACAGGTTACGTATACGCACCGCACAATATAAAAGGCAAATCATATTGGTAAGCGCATGCATTATTAATAGGTGCGTGAAAACATTTATATTCTTTTCTCACCTCCAACCGAACTTTGCCTTTCACTAAATATCATGTCACCTGAGCGTCTCAACATGCAGGCACAACCACCCGCAAATGCAAACGTGTTTCTTCTAACCCAAACAAAAGCTTTTAAAGAAAGGAGCTACTACATGTGCACGTGTGTGTGTGTGTACATACGTTTACTCACTGACAAGGGCCATATGAGTAAGCAAATCTGCTTAAGTGTGTGTAAATGGAGAATGCCGTAGAGACGCAAATTTCTACAACAACTGGCAGCTGTCACTTCTACAAACACCACACTATAATCGCAATAACAGCATCGGCAGTAACAGCCACCGCATCAACATCAACAACAACAACTGCAAAAAGAGCAAACATATTGCAATATTTGCACAAATAATCCAAGCAAACAATCAAATACACATTTCTAGGTTCATATAAGCACACATACATACATGCAGATGCACACACATACATACTTGAGAGCACACAAGTATTCTTATACCACATAGTATCAGTCACATTTATAGCAGCACTCTGGATAGCATATGGACCGATGTACGACAAACAACGCACCGCCGTCAGAGGTTTCCCCACTTAGCACTTAATTGAAATGCTACTTAAAAGCCACTTTCGGTACGAGGCATAACAACATCACGAAAAGGTGTCATCACAACGCAAATGCGGCCCTTGTTAGCGCTCACCATTCGTTTGGTTTGCAATGTGCACCTGTGTACCGGGGCGTACGTGTTGCCTTGTTTGTGATGATGCTGGGGAACCTTTGAAATATTTGCTTAGTCAGTGATTCCCTTACATTTTGTGTTATAATATTTTTTCACAACCTGTCACAGTTCGCTACACATACATACCTACGTTGGTACATACTAGTAAACATATTTGCACATATCCAGGCCTCCATCTGATATGCATCGGCGTAGGTTCCTTCCATTCACCTGCCTTCCATTCACTATCCCTGAGTAGTAGCTGTCTACAAACACGCTCGCCTCTTTTTACATCACTTATGGATATGCCACATTTGTTTGCTGTTGTCGGTTGTGGATTGTTGACGTTTATGGTATGTGGTTCGCCACCATTCTATGTTCATTTTGCGGCAATTGGTCCCAAACTTGTTACAGTGCTACAGCAAATACACACACTTTCGCACATGCTTGCGTTCATGCGGATGCACTTATGTACGTTTACAGAGGTTCACTTATATGGGTGAAAGGCCCGAAGGAAGAATTGTGAGTAAATGTTTACTTTTCTTAAACTCGTTGAAGCATTGATCTTTAAACAACTTTTTTATATTGAGTTCCGGCCGCAGCATCGAATGCCAAGTATTCAAACAGAAGGAAAGAAAAAGCACAAATAAAATGTGCAAATACAAATACAGCAATTAAGTGCCGTGACCTATTTCTCATTATTTAGGGCAACACATGAGGGTTGATGCGAATGCCATGGGTGAAGGAATGACAATATGGAATGCATGGATGAAGGAATGAGCATATGCCAAGACTACAAAAATAGTCACAATCAGCAGAACTCATATTGAGTACATTGAAGGTGAAGGCGCTACAGAATACCAATGCAGAACTCCTTTGCGGAGTACATCTGCGTTTGTAGTATTTTCTGTAATGGTAAGCACTTTTCGTGTTCAATAACCGGCTTCATCTTCTCTTCATGTTTTCAATTGCTGACAGTGCACCTGAGATTTTAAGAAAATTATTGAATTCAGTGAGAGGCGCATTCATTTAATAGCAAAGGAAGATGATTTTCGAATCTCTTAACTACCGCAACTAATTTTCCAGATTACTATTGTAAATCACTCCATAAAAAGGCAGCGTTGGTATTTGCTCGCCCTACGACACTATATGTGAATATGGTTCAAAATTCGATTTTATATCCGAAAACTCTAATGCTCTGGTCCGGTGCTGCTATGGGCTTGCGCCTTCCTTGAATCATATCGTCTTTATATGGCAAGGGCAAAGAAGAAGATACCACTCCATCTTGCAAATAAAAGGTTTTCCAATAACAGGTGCTATTTTGAATAGAATTGCACTATCGAGAGATGATTAACGATTTTTATGACCGGAATTGGATGGTATTGATCTGGACAACGTTTATTTTCAACAATACGACCACACATGCAACGAAACCATTGATCTTTTACGGGAAAAGTTTCCGCACCGTGTTATCTCTCAAAGAGGTGATCACAATTGGCCACCGATATCTTGTGATTTAACACCTTGCGACTTTTTTCTTTGGGGCCACGTGAAAGAGAAGATCTACGCCAACAGCCCAGGGTCGATTCAAAACCTCGAAAATGGAACTCGTGAGGCTATCGAGGACATAGAGCAGCCACTTTACAATTCGGTTATGGAAAACTTCATGAAAAGGATAATGTCCTGTAAGAGTGGTCGTGATGGTCATTTGCCTGATGTTATCTTCCACTATTAACGGCATACCTTCCTCTTTATAATGAAATAAACATCCGATCATTTATATTTAAAAATAGTATTTTTCTTTGAATATCAAAATAACACCTCTGTTTGGAAACCCCTATATATGAAATGTAAATGTGTGAATTATTATTAGTATTATTTAATTATACAGTTATAACAAGAGCCAGATAGCAGCACTTGCATAAGGTCGATGCTGCGCGAGCTAGCAGATGCCGATATCTCTTGGGATTTGGCAAAAACAACAGCACCGTGTACGATGGAAGAGTCTTGTCGAGACCCTACGCTCCAGAGAGAAGTGAACAAGGAGAAAAAAAACAAGAGCTTTACATTTTTTGTTGACTTCTCGCCATATAATCGAAATTCTAAAACTTTTGTACAAATGTACAACAAACCATATTTGGGTGCAAGAAGAACTCTCTCCCTCACTTTTTGTAAATCAAGGAGTTAGACAAGGTTGTCTGTTAAGTTCGATCTCGTTTTCCTTGTATCATACTTATAAGTAAATGACTCAGACTCAAATGACTACCGGGTGGAATGAATGTGGCTAATCGTTGCATTAAGCTTCTTACGCTGACGACTTAGTGCTCTTTGCCGAGTATTTGACTGCCCTAAAAGATACGGTCGATGCAATACGAGATTATTAGAATTACATGATCGATAATATTTAATATTCTTAGAGCTCATCTGTATTCGGTTTTGCACTGTTTTTCTCTGCCCAAACGACAAACTTTCACATATCCTTGCCAAAAAGACTGTGCGCCTTGGTGGACACTGGTTTAAAAAATGGAAACATTTATCACAATCTTTGAGCATGGAGCCCCTAAAGGTCTTTTCTTCTACTTCCTTGAGGGCATATATTCTGCAGTTCATAGAAAAACTAAGCGGCAAAGAATTTTTGGTATTTTTAAGCATCAGCATCTCACGATTTCTATCCTGGTCTATCACTTACAAACATCAACTATTTCAGTGACGACTTGTCTGCTTATGCTATAAATTTGATCTCTCGTGGAAGGATAGGGCTCCCTAATCTAAATGCAAGGCCTAACTTCTACCGCTGTCCAGATTGTAACTTGGATGTTCCAGAAAATATTCAGTCATTAGTACCTATCCTGTCTATACAAATTTTCGTTGGTGAAAGGAAATAGGATCTTTTGAATATAAAAAATTTTATAGCAGGTGGCGACTACAATGCGAAACATCCTCAATGGGGCTCACGCTTAAAAACTCCAAGAGGGCGCGAACTTCTCAGAGCAATGCAGGCCAATAAATTGTTCCACGTCTCGACAGGACAACGCACTTACTGACCTAGTGACCTAAATAAAACACCGGATCTTTTAGATTTTTGCATAAGCAAAGGCGTTTCTAAAAATCAGGTCTCTATAGACAAATGTCTAGATCGCTAATCAGACCACTCGCCTTTACTGTTAGCAATAAACTCTTGTTTTCAAAAAAAGGAAATGGCACCAAAGCTGCACAATAAAATGACAAATTGGGAATACTTTAAAGAATTTGTCGAGGATTCACTGGGCCTAAATATTCCACTAAAATCCAAATCTGATCTGGACACGGCCGTTTAGCTGCGTGGACCGCTACGCCGGAATAAAAGCACACTCACGCTGAAGCACACATTAATGATCGCGTCAAAATATTAATATCAGAAAAACGCAATCTTCGGCGCATATGGCAAAGCACCAGAAACAAAAACGACAAAAAAAGCTAAATAAGCTCACAAAACAATTAAGAAACACTATAAGAAACGCAAAAAACCCAGAACTGCTACTGACTACTCACTCTGGAAAGCAATGAAAAAGATGTCACAACCAACGCAGCGATAAAAACGTGTAATGGAGATTAGGTAAAAACTGATAAACAAAAAGCAATAGAGTTTGCCAAACATCTATCAAATGTTGTCCAACCATTTCCGAGTCAAAGTGCGGAGGTAAACTCAGAAGTTAACGAATTTCTCTCAGTTCCGTTTCAAATGGATTCACCAGGAAAGAAATTAAATACGCAGCAACCAAAACTCCGATCTAATACTAGTTAGGTTTTAAAAGAACTGCCCATATGTGGATACAAATTCCTCAGCATTATATTTAACGCAATGATCAGATAAGAGCATTTCTCAACTCAGTGGAAAGTTACTGAATCCTTATACAAAACCCAGGGAAGACTCCGAGCGCGGTCGCCAATTACAGCTGCTTTAAAATAGGGTAAATCCAATAATTGCGCAAAGGAATCTCATACCAGCCCATCAATTTGGTTTTCGTAAGTATCACTCCTCCATAGAGCAAGTTAATTCTGTGTATGATTTCGCTAGACAAGCACTTGAGAGGAGGCAATACTGTAAAGCGGCATTTTTGGATATAACGCAAGCCTTCGAAAAAGCCTGGCATGAAGGCCTGCTATACAAGCTATAGCAGGGCTTACCGCACAATTGTTATATGCTTATAAAATCATACTTGCAAAATGAACATTTTCTTGGTAAAGTAAACAACGAAACCACTAACCTTCACCCAATTAGAGCAGGTGTACCACAAGGAAGTGTTCTAGGTCCCGTTTTGTACACTTTGTTCACGGCAGACCTGCCACTATCAAAGAATACATATACAGCCACGTATGCAGATGCTACTGTCGTCATGGCCAAGAGCACCCTTCCCTCAATTGCTTCTGATTACCTGCAAGAAAACCTTAACAGTGTTAGCGATTGGGTGAAAAAATGGCGCATAAAAGCTAACGCAAGCAATTCGGCGCAGATAACATTCACACTTCGAAATGGCGCATGTCCTGCCGTATCTCTTAACCGCGTTCCAATACCTCAAACAGAAAATGCCAAATATTTAGGTATTCTGTTAGACCGGCGCCTTACTTGGCGATCGCATATATTTTTAAAGCGAAAGCAACTTGGACTGCAATTGCGATCACTACACTGGTTAATCGGCTACAATTCAGCACTTACATTAGAAAATAAGGTGCATCCGAATACCTGAGCAAATAACCTTTCCAAGATAAGCTACTCTTCAAGATTAAAAAAATGTCAACCTAACGATTTAATGCAAAGATTTAAAACGTAATATACGTAAATGCAAAAGTTATAAAATTATATAATATATATTATATGTTATATGATGTTCATTATTAAGTAACGAGTTCCACTGGGATTTCTTATTCTAAGTTATTCTTTTTTAAATTGTAGGTAGTATTGTTATTGTTATGACAGATTGTATGAAATAAATGGAGATCTAAAAAAACAAAAAAAAATTCTTATCTTTCAGCCTCAGATGCAGAGAGCTTATTCTTAATGAATTCTTGTAATCTGCTTGTTATTTGTTGTGTACTGACAAATTTGTATTTTCATTTTAGGATCCGTTTTTGAATATGTAATGTTGAAGACCAAAAAAAAAAATTAAACGAAAAATATAATTAACAATGTGCCAAGGCAATCGTTTTATTTATTATACTCCCGACTTATACCTTATGTTATAGTCGTATGTTCTATTATTTATTATTATGCGATTGTAATTATTTGAATTAAATATGAAATAACCAAAAAAAAAACACGATTTTCAGCTTAAAATTCAATGGACTAAAACCGGCATACTCAAAATGTTTTCTTAAGATTCTGATTAAAAACTTTGAATTTAGATGAAAATGGTTTTTTTTTTAATTTGCCCAAAACTTGAAACATTGACAACTGATTCTTCAGTTTAGGTCATAACTTAAACAAGTGGGTCAGTGTAATGAAGTTGGGTGTCAGAGTTAGCAGAATGGCGTCAAACTTTTTACTGAAAATATCTTTTTCGCACTCCCATCCTCGGGTGAATGAATTTTTTATTATTATGTATGCGCAAAGCGCAGATAGACGAAATTCCATAATAAAAGATTTAACAGCGGAAACTAAACGGCCTCAATTAGTAATATAATATTTTCCCTATTTCGTTTAAATTTTGTTAAATATTGGTATTATATACAAGTACATAGTTATATTATATAAAAAGAGGGAGACAAAGATAGGCTGAAAATCTAATAATTTCTCAATATTCTTAAACAATATTTTCCGAAAATATTTTTATTGCAAGTATGAAACTAGGAAAAAAACTAGAAAAAAAACAATACTAATAGAGCAAAACTCTGCGGTGGATAGAATAAAGAATTTTAACTTTTAAGCCTTCACGATTTAGGCAGAAAATGCAAAAGCGAAGCTGCAGAATAACAAAATATCCGGGCTCCACTGTAGTGCAGTCGTTGTTAAAGAAATGGCGTGTAAAATTGAAAAGTTCCGAATTCATCCAAATGAATATATTTTTAAGAAAAAGAACTCATTAGCGAATATATTTATAACGACGCATGTAACTTATGCAAAGAAGAACGGGTACTTCAGAATACCTCCTTTGCCACTGCCCTGCTCTAAAAAGAACTCATTACAACTACCCGGGATAGGTATACTTTTCATCTCCGAAGGATACTGCTGACAACAGTTTAAACAGTTTATTAAAACTCGCCAATACATTTACTACGAACACTAGTAACACTACGGATCCTTGTGATCTGTGTGAGATCTATTCAGATCAGCCAGATATACTTAACCTAACTTAAGCTATACGATCGCACTGCTGCCAGCGAGCAGTCTCGCATGCTTATAGGCTTACCAGCGGTGTTCTCATTTTGTTTTTGTTTGACCAACTGTAACGATAACGGCGGTCAAATGCCACTGAACAAAGTGTGATCAAATTATAACGAATTTGTGAGACAAAGTTGGCAAAGTAATTTAAAAAAAACTGCAGTCAAATTAATTTTTTTTTTTTGCAATCTGTTTTAAATTCAAGCATTAAGCAATTTATGTAATATAACTTAAAATGGGACGATATTGAAGAGCGCGAAATAGGTGAAGTCCAAGTGCACCTAACGAATTTGCTCACCACAGGCTCTTGATGGAATTAACTTAATGTGCATGAAGTGCGAGCCGTGACATTTTGAGGCTGATTTTATATATATATTTTTTTTTTGTTTTTATGTTTTATGTTTTATATGGTTTGAAGAGATGCAACCCGTTCGAGGCACGGTACGTAGGTGTTTGGCTTAACGTTAAACTCATTCATTTAAGAAAATACCAGCTATAGCCAAAATTTACTCACAAGAAACTTCCTATAGCACCCACACAGTTGGGAGGGGCGACTAGAAATTTTGTGTAGACACTTTTAGAAAATATCTAATACGATTACGAGTGAAAAAAGATTTTGAAATTAAAGCTAACAACGGTGAAGTCGAAAGAGCTATACTCCACTGAACAGGAGCAATACAACCACAATGCACATGAGCACATAAATTTGCACAATAAAATACACTTATTTTCGTTTAGTCCTCTTTGAACAAGTTTGTGTGTGTGTGTGGGTGTGTGTACATATGTATGTGACAGCATTAAAGATTGAAAAATACAAAAAATTAAGCTTTTTTTCAATCACCATAAACTCTTAGCAAACTTTTTCAAACGCACTGAAGTTGACGCAATCGCCAACGCCCGCCACGCGTCGACCCCGCCCGTTCTCCCATCACGACACACTACACACAACTCTTTCAACCGAATATTGCAACGACTCTGCTGTCCACGAATATTCTATTGCAGTTTTACGCATTTCTTGTGTCACTTTGGCAAATCATCGAACCGCGACGCACAGCAGTTTGTTTTGATATTTATTGTTTTTTTTTCAATGGTGCACTTTTTATACTTTATATTTATTTCTCAACAAACAACTAGGCATTTGCTGCGCCACAGCTGTTGTGTTGTGTTGTTGAGAAAAAAATCCGACAACAGCAGCAACAACAAACAGAAGATATACAACATAAAATCACGCAGCACACTGCCCGCCCGCCACACTCACAGCGGGCACGCAGCAACAGCTGCTGCAAACCAACACATTTTCAAGTGAAATTTGCAATCTTTTATTGATGTCGCTTTCACCGACACCACCGCGCCGCCACCGCTTCCAGTTCGAGAGAAATGTAAAAACGTAGTAAAAATTCCTGTTTTGTGCTCGAAATATTTCTTTCAACTATTCGTTTAGCTGCAGAGAATTTCTACTACTACCACCAACATCAAAAGCCCACAACACAAAAGCCACAACAACAGCGAAAATTGTCTGCATGTATGCATGTGTTTGTGTACACAAGTCTCTATGTGCATGTCGACTTGCCGACTTGCCCCAACAACATTTGCAGGCAAACACTTCTTCGTACTTAGCTAGTTGCAATCAATGGCTCTGTGAGTTTATGGCTTTCAAATGGGTGTTAGAGTGCGCTTGTGTGCAAGTTCATGTAGGTATTATTGTAGTGGCCCATCGTAGCCATGACAATCAGTATGTGGTGTCCACGCACAAAGCTCCACACTATGCGCCCAATGCCCGCCAATATGAATCAACGCTCAGCATTTGACACCACCGAACCATGAGGCCGCCAACCCTAACACTCAGACCATCGCCACCACCGTCACCATATGGCTCACGGTCAGCGAGTAATGAGGAAATGAGTTAGCCAGTACCCATATTAGAGTGAATAGCTTTGTTGGCAGTTAGGAGGAAATTATTTTCCAGTGTGGAGTTTGGGCTTAACTTTTCGGTGGAATTAGTAATGAGGAAATGCTGCAGTTCATTTTATTAATACAATGAAAAACGAAAAAAAGCTGTACTGTGAGTAAACTGATTTTCTTAGCTGTCAAGTTCATAGACGCAGAAAGAATTCTTATCACAAAATCGATTTCTGAGAAATCATAACCTCACCATTCAATTATACAACCACTTGTGCATGCTTAACATACATACCGGTATTAGTAAATGCTTTCAAAAATACAGTAAATAATTTAATAATTATATATAAGTGTAGATATATATACATGGCGCTTACACCTTTTGTTTGGCTGGGTCGCTCCTACAATTTGTGTTGTGCGTTTTGATGTTGTTCCACAAGTGGAGGGGCCTACAGTTTACAGTTCTTTTTTATAAGAAGCTTTTCATGGTAGTAACATATTCGGGGGCTTGCCATGGGCTGCCGAGGGGTCACCTCAATTAGAAATATCATTTTGCGTTCACAGCGGATTTCGAACTCGAGCACTACCGAGTGAAAGTCACAGACCACTAAGAACACTGGCTTTCTGTAAGATAACCACTTAAGTGCAAATGTGCAAGTGTGACACAAAATCCTCCTCTTCGTTGTTGAGATTGTGAATGGCTTGATGCAACTGATAGTCAGCAGGTATTAACTTATGCACCGTCTGTACTTTGTATATTACATACAGGAACATGTAAAAGGCTTCCACTAAAATTAGCTGTCGAGTCCATCTGGTGATGCCTAACTGCGTGGCTCGTCGTCTGGTTGATGTTTCTTCATTCCCACCGGCATTGAGAGATACAGCCGTGACATTCTCAACACCAGGCCGGTGGCAACCGCGCCCTCCAAGTCCCATTGTTTCCAGTATATTCGCGTCGAGTAGCTAAGCGTCAGACTACTTGCGTAGTAGCGACACGATTAGGAAATCAACGTCAACATTCACGCTGCGCCAACACCACCAACCGATTATTGGTCTAAAAAATCGACACAATTATTCCACAACCTTACCGAGTGTAGCACTTCATTGCTTGTCTCTTTGTACTATAGTTCACAAGTTTAGCTGCCTAGTCCACAAGTATCAAATATGATTAACGTACGACGCCATTTGCAAAAATTCTGACATTCGATACGCTTTTTAGCTTTGCGCCACTTTATAGTACTCAGCGCACGTACGACATTCGTGTTTTCTATATGAAAGTAATAGATGCCGTTAGATAAGTTGCCCAGATGAGCTGTTGCCGATTGGCCTACAACTTCAGAAAATCTTACAATAAAAAGTTAGCGGGGTCAAATAACAGGATTTTGTTGACCTATTCCTTTAACCTGTGCGAGAGATAAACACACCCGCAAATCGTTTTTAATAAAATTTTATCATTTGTACCTGCTGCAGAAACGTGTAACTATGTAATCATTAACCGATTAAGAAACAATAGATTTAATAGATGCTGCCAAAACAACGCGACCGCCACAACCCGGCAACAATAACCTATCCCCATGAGAAAAGCCTACTTATGGCTCGCTGCTGTTAACGTCTGAGAAAGCAACCCTTGGAGTATTGGGAATAGAGCACCACAGAGAACTTTAGAGGCTTTAGAAAGGTCTCGGTTGAAAGTATTCAGCTTTTGGGTTGTGAAGTGGACGTATCCTCTGGACTGCTGAAGAACCTGCTAGCTCGAGTACGAAAATATGATTTAACGAGCATTTTTCTATTTTGCGTCTTCATATTCGGCATTTGGAATAGAATTGGTTCTTAGCTTTGGCGGAAAAATATCAAGCAACAGATAGTAGTGGAGTTTCATGAAACTTCCTGAGACACTACTGAAAATTCAAACAAAATTCATACAAACCTGTAAGTGACAAAAATAACAACAACTTCTACAAAACAATTTAGTTTATTCATGGAAAAAATAGCACAAAATTAATTATCCTCAATATCTTACATCTCAAAATTGTAAATATAGTAGGAAAAATTTTATGTTTATCCATAATTAAAGAGTTATTAAAAGGATGTGTCCTTTGCGTAAATTACACTTTTAAGTCGAATTTCCTCAGAAAACCCCAACTTTTTGTTTCATGTGAAGAAATATTTCGTTATTCTTCTTCAAGAATAGGCCTCAATTACTCCCTATTTATAGTTCAGTGTTTTCTGATTTTTTTCCTAAAACATTCCGCAAATGGTCGATAGGATTAATAAGATCCGGAGACTGAGATCCCCCACTTTTGGGGCACAGATCGACAATTGTAAAGCAAGTAAATTCGTATGAGCTCAGAATTAAATTTTTAGTCATCGTGTCGCACCTCCTTAAAATCCGACCCGAGACCCAATTTTTCGGTGCTTGGTTTTAAATTAGCTTTTAAAGTGGATAAATATTGAAATCTACCCATTGTATTTCCCTGATTTCCTACTCCGTTGTGTCTCAAACCATTATACTGCGCAGTATTCGCTTTTCTCTATACAAATCTTTTCCCATCTGATCCAAATATATTATATTTACTCTTATCCATAAATATCGCATCTTTCCAAAAGTCATCCGGCTTATCAACGTAGGTTTTCGCGTACTACAATCGCTTTGCTGCATTCTTGCCTGATATAAATGGCTCCTTCGTGAAATACATCCGTTGTATCCTCTTGATTTAGCTAATTTCTGATGGTTGTCGGGTTAAAAATTGCTTGTCCAGTTTCGTCAAGGCTTAAGTGCAGCAAGGATATAGAGAAAACTTTAGAGCATCTTCTGTGTTTTTGTCCAGCATTATCAAAAACGCCTTCGAAACGCCTTGGAGCCCCACAGTTTGAGGGTCTGGAGGGTATCTCAAAAATAGATACTCCTGCTAAAAGCGTGGACATCCTAGGTAATTTCTACTTTAAATCTTAATAAAGGTCAACCTCCATCTGGTATCGCTAGGGACCAAGAGGTCTATGCGTAGCTTAATGCCCCCTAACCTAACCTAAGCTTCCTCAAGGTTTGCTGCATTCTTCGGTGCTGCGATTTTTGGATCAGCTCTAACCAGTCCTTCGAATATTCCTCTCATTCATATATTTTTTTTTGTCCTCTACTTTTTGCCATTTGAAATGTTTCAATGCGTTTCATAAGTTTTCACGTGATTGTCTGTCAAAAACTGAAGATATTTCATTGTAACTCTTTCCTAATTAAACCTTTCCGTTTATAACCGTCGCCTTTATTCCTAGCCGCCTAACTTTCCATATCAAGGTCTTCACCTTTGAAAAGTAAAAAATGATATAAATAACAACGATGGGCACTTCAAACAAGTGTACGCCTGTCGCAATAATACCTATATGCCGTTATTCACCGAAACCAGCATTGAATGATTTCTGCGGAATATATTTGCTGTATGTAACGGGTGACCAATTTAGAGGTGTCGGATTTTCAATTCAAATAAAATAACGAAAGTTCAAATTGATTTGGCAATCTTTATTATTTTTGTGTAGAACCAATCATAAATATTATTTTTTATTTTTCAAATGTTGGCCGCAACTGCGCCGTAATTCGGCTATCCTTAGACACTAAATTTTACTGACACCAATTTTCGGCTTCTAATGCCTCAATCGAAGTGGATTTATCCACAAAATATTTGCACTCTATATACCTCCAGAAATGAAAGTTCAAAGGTGTGATATCACACAATCTCGATGCCAATCCGCTGGCCCGAAACAAGCGATAAATTGCTCACCGAAACGACGACACAGTAAATCCATTATTTCACAGGCTGTATGGCAAGTAGCGCCGTCTAGTTGGAACCAAGTCTTATGGATATCACGGGCTTCAATTTTCGGTATCAAAAAGTTGTTTATCATGGCGCAATATCGTTCATCATTCACTGTCACAGTGGCGCCAGCTTCGTCTTGGCAGAAATATGAACCGCTTATTCCTCCTACCCATAAACCGCACCAAACGGTTTTTTTCAATGGCTCTAATGGCTGTTCTTGAATGGCATCGGGTTTGCTTTTCAGCAATTTTGCTTATTGACATAGCCATTGACCCAAAAATGGGCCTCATTACTGAGCGCGCAATGAACACTTTTCACATAAAGTCGATATTCGTTACACAATTGTATGATTTGTAAACGTTGTTGAGGCGTTAGTCTTTCAATTAATACTAAAAAAATTATGTAATATATTAAGTTTGACAGTAGTCACTAGTAATTTGTCAAAAACCCCCTATTGGATAAAGTACCTCCAATCTGATCGCCCATTACAATTATTTGAGATTTATTTTAACCTAAGAAAAGTTTCACTCAAATGAAAAAGAAAACTGTTACAAAGCATCAAAGAATTGTTTTTTTTTTGCCATTTCATCCTGAAAGAATGGCTATTAATTGTGAAAAATTATTCTCGCTTGTATCCATTAATACCACTTTTAGCATACCTTCTATTCTGACGCAGGTACTGTTTTTATAATATTGTATACAGTTTATGTGAACTGACGCTCTAAGTATAGTACATAAGTATATATACAGTAAGATTTTTAGCTAAAACGAAAGACGTCATATCCAAACAAATTGTTTTTAGGTCGGCCATAAGCTCAGCGTCTCTCAATGTGAGCAAGTTTTTAATGGCAGCCTTTTTTTCTATAAAACCTATTTTATCCCAAAAAAGAGTTTAAATACTGGCATGTAAAGTGCACTCGCTACAAAGAACTGCATCTCCAGCTCCCTGGCCGAACTTCTGGCAGAGTTTACCACTTTTATGCTGTTAAGTGATTTTTGAAATTTCTCAAAGTGGACATCATTCAGAAACAGCATATTGTGTCCAATTTTTTGTTGTCGTTTCGATTTTTCCTGTGCCTCTGGCTTCGACAAAGCACCACCAACACACTTGGTCACTTGGCGAAAGTGGTATGCTTGCCGTAATAACAGCAACAGCAACAGCAACAGCAACAGCAACAGCATCAACACCAACCCTTCCTCCCGGTTGCCCCGTCGTCCGGCTGTCCGCTCAGCACTGGCTCTTCTATGATTACTGCTGTTGAACATGAATGTATTTGCATTGTGAAACTTGCAAGCCCTGCCAAACAAAGAGAGCGATGGCAGCAACTACAACAAATACAACAACAATAGCAATATCAGCAACTCACATTAACAGAACCATCAAAATGAACAAGTAGAAACACATTTTTCGGTTTTATGTGTTATTTAGCCTTGTTTGTTGCTGTCAAAATGTCAGCTCTAGTAGTAGACAGCAGTCAGTGTGCGGTTGTAAGGCGTTGTGTATATGTTGTTTGTATGTATGTGCGTGTTGCACTAGTTATATGGCAATGTGGCAGCAGACAAAGGCATACCTATAGCAGAGTAAAACCTGACATAGCGAGAGGTAAAAGCGGCTTCTCTTTTTAAATGCTCTGACAAGTGCACTTAGTGCAAGCTGCGCACACATCCACACCCACACCCATAACCATATCCAAATCCACACCCCTACCCATAGCCATACCCATACCCACACCTACAAACCCTGCTCACAAACGCAAACAAAGAGCAGCATAACGCCCGTCAACTGAGGGAAATTTTTGCTGAGTTCAACTTGACAGGCAAAATTGTTTATACGTGCAGTTTATTATTTTACGAGGCGTATGAGTGATACTTCGAAACTTAACTCTCCGCTCTTCTCTCTGCCACACGTTAGATAGTGGTCACACCTGCATACATACAGAGGACTTTTACTTATACGGGAATTCCACAAAGCAAAGTTTGCTTTTGACTACTACAAAGTAGCGAATTACGCATATCGCTCATCCTTGAGGCCTTCACTTGGGTAGATTCAGCATTAGAGGAGTATGTGCGTTAGACTTTGTTGCAAGAAACGAGCAAAACCCAGGTTGAATGCTGGCTTTTGACTGCGCACCAAATTTGATGATGACCCCCGACGAAGTATTAAAGCGATACACAACTAAGCTGTTGGACATACAAGAAATACTTTAGCTACAAAAAATATGAGAAAGTTCACTGCCAAGTCTTGGCACTCACTACAAAGGCAGGATGTACGGTTGACTTAAAGGTAGTAACAGTTTTTTAAACATAAAAAAAAAATACCAGTCTAACGGTTAGACGCGATAGAAGTGAAACCTTCCATAAAACAAACTGAGAGAGAATGAGACGAAAGCAGCATTAGGAGCGGGATAATTATAGGTTAATTATAATATTGCTATAAAGTTCATATTTTATTTTCTTCATTTTATTATTATTCATCCTCAATGTTTTCAATTTCAACAAATGGTACGAGTGGCTTATGATAGCTAAAATATGATACAAATGCTTTGGTTTCGATGTTGTCAACATATCTTTGAAATATCGCGTCAATTGTTGTTTTTGATCGTGTTGTCGATTCAGTGCGATTGCTACACATTTTTAAATTGAATGTTGTATTGAGAAAGTCAATTAAAGAAACCGCTGTGTGCAATGCAAAATTTACGTTAAAATCGCCACTTAAAATCATTGGAACTTTATCGTAATCTTTTCTAAGTATCCGCAATACTTCTGGTGTATACTTTATTAAATTTTCGTGAATGAATTCCGTGATGCTATTTATTGATTTTTTTTTGTGTCGATATTCACGACACTTTTCTGCATTATTTTTCGGCATAATTGCGGTAAATATTTAAAAATGAAAATATTTACGAATATAAAAATACGGACGCAATACAGCACACGCGGTTGATATTATGAGCGTCGTAACGCGTATATTACACAGACGTACTAACATATACACAAACATTCCTAGGACGCTTGGTCTAAGCAAGTATTAGGTAGTGTAGTATAGGTATACATAATGCCTTCTCGCTCACCGTGGCTCCGTAATACGCAGGCGCGCACACATACGTACTAGCATACATACAAACATACGTACGTATTACGCTTGAACTAAACACCGAAGCAAGTAAAAGGCAGTGTAGTATACATACCACAATACTCACTATACTAGCGTGGCTCAGCAGTATGCAGCCATACACATATACGTATATCAACATATAACGCTTCGTAGCCAAGAGTGTCGCTTTTTCGTTTCATCGAGTCTCAAATCACTCCTAACGATTCTAAAGAAGTTTTCACTTCAAAAAGTTCGATAGAAGTATTTCTTAAATTTTATTTCATATTTATGTTTATTATATTCTACCAAATTACCATACGAAAACTTACAGGGCACTTCACCTATTCATAGTGATGCGCAAAATAATCCACCTGAGCAGCTTATACGCAGTGAAAGGGATCAATTATAGCCAATATTGCGTATACTATGCGTACTGTAAGAAGCCTTTGCGGCTGTGGAAGCAAACACAAGCGAAGATCCCAAATTGCAAAACTGACGTCTTTACCATTAACTCGACCTAGCCCACTTAGTGAAAGATTTTGAGTAAAGATCTTCGCTTGCACTCATTTAAGATCCAGATGGTACAAAAAGTGAGATCATTGAACCAACGTTAGCATCGTAGGTACGCGGAATGATAAGAAAATAAACTATGAGCTTTAACTTGAAGTAATCATTAATCATTATCCGCTATTCTGGCCATAGTGCTAAGCAAAACTGTAGCGACCATTGCCGGTTGTCTGGTTTCTTTACCGATGTGTCCAAAAATGAAATAGGGTCTGGAGCCGTATGGTACTCAAACGATAGCAATAAGTATCACTATGCTATGGGAGAAACAGCACCTGTTTTCCAAACGGAAGTTTTTGTTCCTGAAAGTTGTTCCTGAGCTCACTTTTTAAAATAGTTATATACACTCTGTATAATGAGGATGGTAAGATAATTGACTTCGCTACGTTCGACAAATACCACAAAATTATGACGGATGCTCGTTTTTATTTCTTATTTCTTCTGGCTGTGCTGCGAATACATAAAGTTTTTAACAAAAACAAAAACTATTTATTAGTTAAACACACACCTGAAACTTTTTCGCCAAACTCATTTTAACTTCCTCCAAAGGCAGCTAAACGATTTAGTTTCTAGTCTTATAGCTTGGCTCAGTGAGACTCCATCAAGTTTTTTAATATCTTTCTTACAAACTAAACTATACTCGTATATGTAAGTATATTCATTCTTTAGAGTATGAGGATATGTGAAATGCGTGAATGTATCCACCTACATATGTGTGCGTATATGTATATGAACGCGGCGTTGCACACATTTGCAATCAAAAAAGTTGATACGTGTATTAGTATAGCAGTTTCAACTTTTGAATAGGGAGCGACACAAAGTGGAAATTTCAGCTGAACTCAGCAGAAATTGAACTAAATTAAACTGCATGTGGTGTTGCGCTACTACTGCGACTGTTACTGTTGCTGCTGCTGCAACTGACTGGCAATGCATTGAGGCATACAGCATACGGCGTACAGCGCAGTAGTAGCTGCACGCACCGAATGTGTTAAGCTGAAGTTCGATATAATGAAAACAACTTGGCATAGAAAAGCTTAAATAAAACTTTTTCCTTTGCTCTTTGCTACCGTCACTATGTGTTGCCCATGCGCTGCCAACGGCGAAAGAAAATTTCTTAAAAAGAAATGAAATTGAGCATGAAATAGAGAAAGTCTTTCTAATAGAAGTAGAGATGTAGAGTAAGAGATTCAAGAAACTTTTAAATAAATTAATTTATTGGCAGAAAGTGAAAAGTACACCTAGTTAACGGATGGTAACGGAAAGCTCTTTGCGTACTCGAACAAATGAAGCATTAGCCTTGAGGACACGAACATCCTTGACTCATTTCTACTTAAATACTGGTACTGGCGTATTTGTTTAATTGAAAGAGTACAAACTACTCTCTGGCCTAAATAAACTCAGTCAGGCATATAATTTCAACTTCCATCAAGATTTTGACCTCATTACACGATTTTGTATAGTGAGCATCAAAAGTTTTTGAATCCTGTACGAACTTATAACATCGCAGAGCCACAATTAATCTCTTTGAAGCAGAGAAAGCTGCATATTTCCGTCGCTATTGCTTTAATTAGTAGTGCTGTCCCGATGCGAATAAATATTTTTTACTTTATTAGGGTATTGAGTACTTTTTGTGCAAGTACTCAGGTGAATGCTCCCTCGGGGGAACCTGTTATCCCTAGGGTAATGCCTCTCAGGTATGGGTTGGAAGGAGAGACATGGAATATCTCCCGAGGATCACAGAGGTCAGAGATGTAAAATTCTTCATCATGTGAGATGCGGTCGAAAGTGAGAGTCTGTACTGGGAGCAATAAAAATTTGATATGATGGGCAGAACTGGAGGTCTCAAGATGTATTCACTAGTGCTTTCCCAACTGAAGTACGTGGGGTTATGCAACGTTGGTAGCCCAGTCGTAAAATCAAAACATCTAAGAAACGGAGAATCCGCCCTATATTCCGACTAGCAACGGTACTAAATTGTCAAGTAGAATAGACTATACGGCTAATGTATTACCTTACATTTTTCCACGCATTATTAATTTGAAAATATATAAACCATGCTCTTTGGGCTTGGCAATACTCGATCATCGGAGTTTGAGAAACGTTTCGACTAAGTAGAGTTCCTTATTCAGCTTCAAATAACCACAACTATGGGTTCTACCTTGAAACGTAATCACTTCAGCGACCCCGTTGCTTATTCAAAAGCAGACTAAAAGATTTAACGGTTTGTTAAGGCTGAAGCCCTCAATGTTTCAAGCTGTGGTTGGTCTAAAAATGGCACGGCGATGCATTAAAAAGAATCAATCAGAAGAAAGGGTAGAGCTTAAAGAAAAATTGTCAATCCTGTACAAAATGTTCATGTTGTTCCACAAATATTGGAATCTGCAGAAGAGCAGATGGTTTTGGATGGAAAAAGCTCATATTTCCCGGCAACGGCTCCCTAACCGAATAGATTGGTACGTTCCATTAGGGATTGCAGAAGTTTGAATCTCCGGCCATGAAATATAAAATGGCAAAGTTTGTCATTAAAACCATTTTCCGTTCGGAGGTGCGATAAAACTGTAGATCACCGCATTTGTGAAAGAACATTAAGACGCACACCACAAATAGGAGGATCTTGGCTAAACACTCAATATTGGGTATAAGTGTCTATTATTTAAGTATATACATATCTATGCATGCCAAAGATACATAAGTATGGTGAGAAATGTGTAGAATTAATTTATACTTCATACAGTTTGATGTAGAACCTCGCCGTGGATGACCTGAACTGTTGAGCCTCTCGGGCTAGATTAGATTCAAAATCAGCTCGTTCAATCTCAGATAACAATAAAATCTTCCAACATTGATACATTTTTTTTTATATTCTTTAATGCGATTTTTAAACGAATTTCTGGGTATGATTGATTTTCTGTGGTAGTTTTAGTATTGAATGGATTTAGAAATACTTAGTCCAACTAACTTCTCTTTGAAGGTTTAACAGAATATTATCGAACTAATGCGTGCAATATTCGAACCATATCCACTATTCATAGCCATCATAGCCAGCCAAATACAAGTATTGTGTATGGTAAGTTTCCGTCCTTTTTTAGCCAAATTTACAACTCATTTAAACAATTAAATAATACATGAAACTATTTGAAGTATGTGCCATTGGAAGCTACGTCTTTACTCCACCTTTCAGGCAGCATACGGCCCCCTGACGAAAAATTCGAGTTCTTTTAACTTGATCCGCTCATTGAGCCAGTTTGCGATGCTCTCGTAAAAAGTGAACCGCTCTCCAGCAAAGGCTGACTTCATTGTTCGGAACAGATGGTAATCCGAAGATGCATTATCTGGGGAATACGGCGGGTGGAGCAAGATTTTCCAATTCAGTCCCCTTAAATATTTCTGTACCGATTTAGCAACATGTAATCTGGCGTTGTCATGCAGCAAAATCAGTTTGTCATGTCTGCCGCCCCATTCCGGCCACTTTTCTTTGAGAGCTTGATTCAATCGCATTACCTGCGGGCGGTAAAGATCGCCAGTGATGGTTTCAACAGGTTTAAGGGTGACATAATAGATGACACCCTTCTGATCCCACCCAATGTACAACATAACCTTTGAAGTATGAATATTTTTTTCGCCGTTGATCACCTGCCAGGTTCATCTGACAGGCTTCAACATTTTCGACGCTTAGGGTTATCATAATAGATCCATTTTTCATCGCCAGTGACGATACGATGCAGAAAACCTTTTCTTTTCTGCCGTGCAAGAAGCATCTCACACGACACCAAACGTCTGTCGATATTTCTCTCCTTCAATTGATGTGGCTCCCAATTACCTGCTTTCTGGACCATTCCCATCGCGTATGGCCATTTACCGGCGGTTATCTGTCCACATCCAAATCTTTAGACATATACCTGTGGGCAAAAAGTAAGGTGAATTTGGTTGTAAAATGAAAAATCTTTATTTATTCTTGTAAATCAACTTCATCCCCTTCCAAATTATCCCCTCTCGATGAAATACACTTATGCCAACGATTTTTTCAATCCCCGAAACATGCCAAATAGTCCATTTCCGGTATAGCCATCAGCACCTTCTTCGATTCAGCTTTTATCTCCTCAATCGACTCGAAACGCGTTCCCCGGAGTGGTCTCTTGAGTTTTGGGAATAGCCAGAAGTCACACGGAGCCAAATCAGGCGAATACGGTGGTTGCGGAACGATATGCGTGGAATTTTTGGCGAAATGGTCACGAAGAACGAGTGCAGTGTGAGACGGTGCATTATCGTGATGCAAAAACCAAGAGTTGTTGGCCCATAATTCTGGTCTTTTTAGACGAATTGCTTCACGTAAACGACGCATAACGCTCAAATAATATTCCTTATTAACAGTTTGGCCAGGTGGAAGGAATTCATAGTGCACCACACCACGAAAATCGAAAAAAACTGTCAACCTGATCTTTATTTTTGAACTACTTTGACGTGCTCTTTTCGGTCTGGCCTCGCCTTTAGCACGATATTCGCTTAATTGGTCGGTTGTTTCAGGGTCGTAAGCATAAAGCCAAGTCTTATCTCCCGTAATGATGCATTTGAGCTTGTCCTGATAGTCTGAAAGCATTGTTTCACACACATCAACTCGACGACTTTTTTCCAAGAAATTGAGAGTTTTCGGTACTGAACGAGATTTGACTTTTCGTAGGCCCAAATGGTCTTTCAAAATAGTTTTCACAGATCCTTCTGATATTCCGATCATATCAGTAAGGTCTTTAACAGTCAACTGACGATTTTTGAGCACTAACTCCTTCACTTTATTGACGTGTTGGTCATCTGTTGACGTCGATGGTCGTCCGGAGCGCTCCAAGTCCTCAACACGTTCTCGACCCTCTTTCAAGTCTTTGTACCACTTATAAACATTTTTCTGCGACATGGTCGAATCACCAAATGCCTTCTGTAACATGCTAAACGTTTCCGCAGCCGAAATTTCATTCCGCAAACAAAATTTGGTAGCACTTCTCCGCTCAATCAAATCAGACATTGTAAAAATCGAAAAATGCAATCTTGGTCGTTTGGTAAACACAAGCGTAAATATATTACTGATTATGACATTCACATGAAAGTTGGCCCAGATGTTATTAACAGTGCTGACAACTCACGGAAAAAATAACTAGAGCGAAATTTTAATCCCGCGAAGTTTGACAAATAAATTCAACTTACTTTTTGCCCACATGCATCTTCTTCCAATAATTGTTATAGTTGAGTATCTTCGAATTTTTTTGCGTGCCTCTTCGCAATCCTTATCACTCACGTGGAAAGTGCCACTTTGGAAGCGTCGAAACCACTCTTTACCCGTTGTATTTGCTGAAGCGGGGTTGCCGTAAATGTTGATCAATATAAGACACATTTCAGCTGCACTTTTCTTTAGAAGGTTATAATGAAGCATGACTTTTAACCTTTTCAGGTTGCACCCCTCCAACAAGCTTCTTTCCTGACGTTATTTTCTTGTCGGGCACCAGTGTAGTTACTTAATTTAATTTTCTTCCTAGTCTCTCTTTGACTATATTTAGGTTCAACGCAAAGACTGCCGCTGCTCCCGTTAATGTTAATGCAGCGGTAAATTGAACTAGTCTAAATGCTTCTAACTTCACTTAAGGACCCAAAAGATGTAAATTTATATTTTACACTTCGTATATTATACAATTTTGCACACTCTCTTGATCGCCACACATTAAGTTCTAAAAAATAGATTATAATAGATAGAATAGACTATTTCGGACATACCAAATTCCACCGCTGACTACCGATGACCTGAAAGGCTCATATACAAGTGAAATGAACACAAGTGTTAGGTATAGATGTAAATGTATGTACGTAAATATTTGTACTGTTGCTAACATTAAATTATTTCACAACTGTTAACCAAATTGCACGCGCAGCAATACATTTAGCAACATATGGTAGGTATACTTATATGTGAACATACATACATATGTACACAAATTTCTATAATTCCTCAGCACACATTCAAACTCGTATAATTCAATTGACAATAATTCAATTTTGACAATTTATTTTGTTTCACATTTCATTTAAATAATTTTTTTATGAAAATATAAAGGGTGTTTTTTTAGAGGTTAGGTTTTCAAGATGAAATAAAACGTATATAATTTAATGTTATGGCCAGGAATTTAGCTTTATTATAAAGATAAGGGTTTGTCATTATGTTTTAAAAATGATTTCGGGCAAGTGGCCGCCGCGGCTGGCTCGAATAAATTCCAGCCGAGAGGCCCAATTTTCGACCACTTTTTGCAGCAATTGGGGCCGTATGTCAGCAATAACGCGCCGAATATTCTCTTCCAAGACGTCAATCGTCTCGAGCTTATCTGCGTAGACAAGCGACTTCACATAGCCCCACAAGAAATAGTTCAGCGGTGTTATATCGCACGATCTTGGAGGCCACGCCACAGGTCCACGGCGCGAGATAATGCGCTCACCAAAAGTTTCCTTCAATAAATCGATTGTTGCGTTGGCTGTATGGCATGTAGCGCCGTCTTGTTGGAACCAAAGGTCGTCCACGTCAACATCGTCCAATTCAGGCACGAAAAAGTCATTAATCATGGCTCTATAGCGCTCTCCATTGACTGTAACATTATGGCCGGCTTCATTTTTAAAGAAATATGGACCAATGATTCCCTCTGCCCATAGAGCACACCAAACAGTGACTTTTTGAGGATGTAACGGCGTCTCAGCAATGGCTTGTGGATTATGTTCACTCCAAATGCGACAATTTTGCTTATTGACATACCCATTCAACCAAAAGTGAGCTTCATCGCTGAACAAAATTTTCTTGTGATGCGTCGCGCGAACCGAACCATTATTTTCGTAATACATTTGCACGATTTGCAAACGTTGTTCAGGTGTAAGTCTATTCATTATGAAATGGCAAACCAAACTGAGCATAAATCAAGTGACAGCTGTCAAAAAGACCATCTACGAAAAAAGTAGTGCCAACTTGAAAACCTAACCTCTAAAAAAAAACACCCTTTAGTTCATTCTCCAACAAACATGTCAAGAGCTTTTTTTTTTAATTTCACACTTTTTAATCAGAATTTCAAGAAACATTCATGCATCTTTACAGCCCATTGAATATTGGTATAATAAAGTGCAACTTTCAAATGGCTGAAAGATCGCGTTTTTTGCTAACTGTGTTGCTTCCATTAAAAATACCTTTTTGGATAGTTAAAAGACATATTAGTTTTTAAAAATAATTTGGAGAATAGTGTGCATACAAAATTCGGTTTCTTATTGATAAGTATAAATTCTAAACTTTATCAAGCAGCCATTTTTAGTTGTCATCGCTTATATTAGTGAATTTGTGTACCCTTTAACTAAAAACATAAAAAAATGGGATTCGTGAACTAGCATTTAAAAAAAAGTGGGCGTAGAAGCACAAAACCATATATTGTATATGTACTTTTTTTAAGAATCTTTAAAAGCCAATATCTCGAAAACTGTTAAGTCTTGAACATTATTTTGAACATAAATTGTATACCATACATAACAGAGTAATCAGACATTATCTAAAGAATAATGCCCGTAAATGTCTCAAACGAGACACTTCAATTTGAAAATTATGTCAAATTGACACAAAACGCTTAAAAAATCGCCCATTGCTCTGTGAAAATCATATTCTAGGGATCAAAATAAGAAACTTTGCCGAAGGAACCATACCTCTAAAACGAATTCTGATGTCCCCCAATTTGGATCGAACTTTTAGTGTCTTTTGTGGGGAGGCAAAAAAATCGCCCATTGCTCTGTGAAAATCATATTCTAGGGATCAAAATAAGAAACTTTGCCGAAGGAACCATACCTCTAAAATGAATTCTGATGTCCTCCAATTTGGGTCGAACTTTTTAGTTTCTTTTCTCATGTAAAGGCCAAAAATGGTGATATTTTGAAATGATTGTGTGGGGAACCCCCCAGGGGAGTTCCAGGGGGAGTGCCACTGGCATGGCATGGCCGTCCAAAGTTAGTGGGGGTCGGTCATACATTTGGACTCGATTGGAGCAATCTAAATGAGTCAAAGTGGGATTTTTCGTTCGACCCAAATTGGGGGACATCAGAATTCGTTTTAGAGGTATGGTTCCTTCGGCAAAGTTTCTTATTTTGATCCCTAGAATACGATTTTCACAGAGCAATGAGCGATTTTTAAATCGACCCGGCCTTATATTCATAGTATTTGTTATCGCTATTAATTTAGCGTATTCCCTTTTTGTAACCTTTACGTATTGTTCAAAATGTATTCAGTTAAGTGAGAGCTTCCAGAGAAAATTGTGCACGAAAAGCAAGTAAATAGTCATTTGTCGCGTTATGCCAAAACTTTGATTTGCCCGAAAGTACGACAACTTAAGGGGTCCCTATGGTCTAGAGCTCGAAGAAATGGTGCTGAAGTTGACCCTCCCGAAAAATTGAACCTCGACGGTGTTGGCTGAAACACAAAAATCCCAAAAAATTATTAATCAGTTTGACTGTAGCTATATATTTCCCGTACTAGAATAAAAAAAAAAAATTTGACAAAATGACGCGGTTTTGAATTTGACTCTCTAAAAATCGAGTTTTTTTGATGTGGTGAACAACACATTAAGATTTAAGAGGATTCGGTTGAGTAGTTTTTCTTTTTTTTGACAGCACCAGGTCGAAAAAAGTCGTTTCGAGATAAATTAGTTCAAAGTTTGAGCTACAGGAGCGCGGACCGCTCTCCACAAAGTAGGCTGTAGAAGCTATAATATTGGGAATTTACGTACGAAAATTTCACAGTATATTTTTAAGATACTATACTTTCGAAATATCGAAAAAACAAAAAATCGATTTTTTGAAATTTCTATACCTGCGGGTCCCCTTAAATGTTAAAAAAATTGAATGAAACCTTGTCGGTTGAACGAAGGCCAGGCAGTGGAAGAAAAAAATGATTTGCGACCAAATAATGGTACCACTATTTCGAAGAAAGCTGACCTTTCTCTTCGAGATGCTAAAAAACAGCCCGAATGTCGGAAAGATACGTCTAAGAAATGTGTAAAAGTGAAGGCTTACGGTTATGTAAAAATATTGTAATACCCAATCAAAATGATAAACCAAATAAGAGTGATGAAACGCGGCGCGAAATTTATACAGCCTGGGTATTCTTAGTTATGACTGGGTGGCTATGGACGATGACACATACGTCAAGGCAGACCTTAAACAGATTCCGAATACTGAGTTTTATACTGCAACGAGCAGAAAAACATCTTGGGAATGAAATTGAAGAAATACTAAAATTTATTGAAGAAGTTGAGATCAGAGAAATATTCTGAATTCATGAAGAGGGAAAAATAGATTTGGTCGCAGTACTAAATGCCTACATAAGCGTTTTTTTTGCCTCCCCACAAATCGACCCGGCCTAATGAATATGTATGTATACTGTAAGGTTTCTTTTTACGCGGATTATTTTTATGCGATTTTGAAGTTGTGCGGTTTATATTTCAACCAAAAAATTCTTTCAAACACATATATAACCTTGTTTAGGAAGCCCATGTGACAGGCTCCAAAATTCGTGGAATGCTCAAAAGTCACATCCTTTTTTTCCAGTGACATATAAAGTTTATGGTTGTAAAGGAAAGTTAGATCTACCTTAACTCTTCACATCCAGATGTCAGTTATTTGTTCTTAGAGTGAGCTTTTGCGATTCGGGGAGTCCCCCTCATTACAAAACTATTTCGAGAAGGTCTTCAACTTGGCAGTAAATTAGAAAATTATTTTCTTATTAATTACCACAATTCTAAACGAACCTTTAAATTCGTACGTGAGAGTTGGATATCTGGATATAGTGAGCTACATAAGAAATAAGTAAATAGAATCAACATCGCAAAGTTTAATTACTGATTACAGTGTCAGAAAAGAAAAGAAAGAGCTACACAGAACGAGAATAAGATTTTTGAAAACCCATCGCCTTTACCGCAAACATCTATTGGAGAGACAGACTCTTCTGATGATAAAGCTGATTTGGAACCACTTCGCAAACGGTGCATACCATTACCAAATAGCGAAAATGATTAAAAAATCAACTAGCAAGAAAAAGTTCGGCACTAGACATAACAGAGGCGGAAGTGGTTGCTACCCCTTTTAACACAATAAAAACATATTATTTCACTCTACTATGCTTTAGCCGAAAGAAGTTGGAGGAAAATAAATACGTGAGGTGGTACAAGAAAAACATGGCCGTCGTAAAACATCCAGAGGACGAATTATCTGTTAGGATGCTCTCGGCCAAACATTTCACGTATAACTGCAACTCTTACAGGTCACTGAAAAGTAGGAAATCACGCCGCCAGACTTAACCTCCTTTTCAATCTCATCTGCGGAAGCTGTGAAGCGGAATTGGTGAAAGAAAGTATCTTCCACTATCTGTACGAAAGTCCACGCAAGACTTCGCTATTTCGGCAAGCCCTTCTTAATTAATGAAATCTCACACGTAGAGATAAAAAGTTTGCTGTTATACCTAGATCTAACGAAATGGATCTGACTTAAAACTTAAAAACTTAAACTTAACTTGACTAAATAAAAAAAACACAAGACATCATCACACGAGACCACGAATATTTCAGCAGGAATAAACCACTACAACAATAACCACAACTTTTCAATAAAATAAAATGAACTAAGTTTGAATGCAAGTTTATTTTAAGATTTTATATTTGAAAGCCGCGGCTGCTGCCTGTCTATCAATAAGGATTGCTTTGCATCTATTGTTGTAGTTACGCTTAAATGTTAATAGAAGCATATTTGTTTTGCATCGCACTCTAGTTGATTATATTGCAACTGGTACAGTTCTAGTCACTCTCTAACCAGTGTAACTTCGCGCATCAAATGCCAGTTCATGAACTAGAATTTTCGCTGAGTTTAGCTTTACACTGCAGAGTGCTTTCCTGCATAAAATGCTTATGTAACTTACGATGCACAAAATGCAGAGGTGTGGCGAACATCAGACCGTTAACCGGCTCTTAGCGATTTTGAATGAAACAGCTGATTTACTGACGTAGCCGGGGTTATAGTTAACATGAAATATAGCAATAAACTATGTTTTTAAGCGGTATGTTAAGTAGTATTATGCACCGTTATGTCCTGTTATGCAAAAAGAGACACACTGAGCCCTCAATTTCTTATATTATATGCACATGTGTTCCTCCATAGCAGCATGACCTGATTCAGCAACTCGGCGTTTATTTTCATGTCAAACAAATGCTTTAAGCTTGCCCCAAAATGGGCTCTCGCTATATAGTAACAAGTGGCGCTAAAGTAATCCTCCTATCAGAAAATGCTATAAATTTTGCGATTGGCCCCTAATGTCAGTTCTGTTTTGACAATGTGTAGTAAATACATGCGAAATACACGTTAATAAACAATGTTACGATACACTGCTCCAGAACGCGGAGTATTGCTGACTATTCATTTGACCAATAATCGGTCCGTGACTTTGGCACGACGTGAATTTCGTCGCAGATTTACTCGCCGTCCAACGCCTACTGGTGAAACACTGCGACGTTTAGCCGCTCGTCTCGAAGAGATTGGCACAACACGAGATACTGCCAGGCGTGGCAGACCCCGGAGTATCCGTTCTGCAGAGAATATTGCTCCTGTAGCCGAGGATGTCATGGAAGCGCCGTCGGCATCGACCAGACGACGTGCCACGCAAATGGGTATCACTCGATGGTCTTTACAGCGAATTTTGGTACAAGATTTGAAGATGTTTCCGTACAAAGTTCAGACGGTGCATCAGCTGTTAGCTGCTGACCGCCAATCGCGTCTAACATACGCTCAAGCCATCCTTAATCACCACCAAGAAGAAGATGATTTTTCATCAAAAATAATCATGTGTGGTGAGGCCCATTTCCATCTTAGCGGGTACGTAAATAAGCAAAATTTACGCTTCTGGGGCACTGGAAATCCTCGTGTAACCCACGAAGAGCCATTACACCCGCTCAAAGTCACTGTATGGTGTGCTGTTTTCGCTGGAGGAGTCATCGGACCTTTTTTCTTCGAAGAAGTCGCGGGCCAAACGGTTACTGTGAATGGTGAGCGCTACAGAGCAATGATCAACGAGTTCTTTTTGCCGCAACTTGATGAATTGGGATTGGAAAACATGTGGTTCCAACAGGACGGTGCAACGGCACACACTGCACGTGCCACAACCGATATGCTGAAGGATGTATTTCCTGGGCGCCTAATCTCTCGTTTTGGCGATTTGCTCTGGCCAGCAAGATCGCCTGATTTGACCGCTCCAGACTTCTTTTTGTGGGGCTTTTTGAAGTCGCGGGTTTATGTCAACAAGCCTCAGACTCTTGCAGCTCTTAAAGACAATATCCGTGAAGAATGTGAGGACCTATCGCCAAAAGTTTTGGCCAAAGTAATGGAAAATGCCATAAAAAGGGCTCAAATGGCAATCAACTGTGGCGGCGGCCATTTACATGACATCATATTCTCGACTTGATGTAAAAAAAATTAAATGACCAAATAAAAATAATCCACAAGAAGAGTCAAAGTTTTTCATTTTTTTTTTTTAAATTACAGCCAAAAAACATCGCACGGTTACTTTTGCGCCACCTTGTGTATCTATGTATTTACGCCCATTCTGTACGCTTATCTGAACGATAATTACAATGCGCTTTCAAAAGTTTTCTCCACATGTGTACTAAATACAACCAAACAAATAAAGAAGAAGCAACACCGTCAATCTGAAGCAAATGCCTTGATTAAATTGCTACCCCTTGAATTGACAACGCTAGCGCTGTGGGACCTTCAAGACCAATTAACATTTTAATTTTCCGACTTTTCCATACACTTCTTATTCGTTTCATTCCATTTGTGGAGAAAAATCAGAGAACGACTGAAGATAGTTCCTGCAATCAGCTCAGCTCAGCACTATTGCAATTATCGCCTTAATGCATTGAGGATAATTGATGGAAAGTGACTTAAATGGCGGATGGCGGATGGACAATGGCAGTTGAGTAAATCGGAGGAAGCTTGTGTTTTTATGTAAGTGCTCGAAAGAGGAATATGTACAACCGAGTTGCATTTAATATAAAAGCGTATATCCACACATGCAAAACCACGCATGCATATATGTGTGTATTATTAGTGTGGCAGTCACTTTTCCGTAGACAGAAATTATCAATATCAAAATTATAAAATTGCTTAAATAACACAGGCCGACAGCATCTTAGACCCAGAAACCAGACTATATATTTCCGAAGGTTTATGATGCGCTGAATCCAAATCTGGCCTCAGAATTACTCTATCAGCTCTAGTTTTCGAGATATCCTAACCTAAAAGTGCAAAAAACACCGTTGTTGCCCATATCTGACGTTATATAGCCTTGCAGTTGTTTTCTTTCACCAAAATTAAAGGATGGCATCTTTAAATACAAGCCTTCTTTTTTCAAATGGCGTTGAGCCTGATAGAGCAATTCTGAGGCCAGATTTGGATTCAGCGCATTATAAACCTTCGGAAATATATAGTCTGGTTTCTGGATCTGAATGTTGGTTAAATTTTGTCGGCCTGTGAAATTAAAAATCAAATTATTATTTTTTTTACAGCACCAGCACTCGTTCCATACTTTTTCAATTTGTTAATTTAATAATATATATTACACATATTCGCTTTTTTTAATATAAATTATGTTAGTTCAGCTCATTTTGCTGTCAGAGCTTTTTGCTCTACTTTGTAAACAGTCGAAATCGTTGTGGTTATAGCGATTTCACGCATAATATTTTTCATTGAATTATTATTTATATTTAATTATTACTAGATGTTACTGCCGGGTCCTTCCACAAAGATGTTTCCTTTCCATAACACAACCGGAGCCAAGTTTTTTTCGACCCAACAAAAAAACTTTATTCTGAGGGAGATAAGACATTTCCCGCATATGAATTAAATCCCATCTTAGGTACCCCCACAGAAAAAAGTACATAGAGATAAGATCGCGCGATCTGGGTGGCCAGAATTTGCCACCAAAACGGCTTATCAGTTTGTTAGGGAAGAAATCACGCAGTATCGCCACGTTCTCTCTGGACGTGTGCGGCATGGCGCCATCTTGCTGAAATCATTATTGGCAGAAAATAATCGTTGCGCCGATAACAGACGCAGACCACAAAAATTGCTTGCCCTCGAAGGTTTTCAAAACAATGTGGTCCTATTATTCCGCAGCCTGATAATGCACACCAAACCGTCCCTTTGGGACTATGAAGTGACTATTTATATTTCAATAGTTGGTTCTGTCCTTTATGTGACCAATAACGGAAATTTTGCTCTTTGCTGAAAATGGGCTTCGACACTCCAAATATGGTATTTACCGTACGAAATCACTACAGCATTGCCTCGCAGAAATTTTTACGCAAATTGTAATCGCTAGGGTTAAACGCTTCCATGATTTGAATTTTGAAGAGGTGAAGTCTTATATTCTTCCTCAATATTTCAGGTACAAAAGTTTTTGGCGGTGCCAAGGCAATCGCTCTCTTGCGCACAGATTTACGCGGATTATCGTGCACATTTGTAGTGACGAGTTCAATATTTTCTTTGCTCTGATGGCTCGGATGGGTTCCAGTCATGGGCTCCGATCTGATTGCCCGGAACCTTCGCAACAATGAACCAATCAAATTTTTACTTGGGACTTCACGTAAACGTCGAATATTGTAGCGTGAGGACGAACTCTACGACGAGCAGCTACACACGAATCATTGGCTCTAAAATACATACATTTCGATTGCGAATGCATGTCGTTCACCCATCTACAGTGACATCGTGACTAGGGCAAAACTCTGCTCATACGCTAGGGAAAAACTTGAAATTTAAAAACCAATTTTGCTACCGGACACCCTATACATCAGAAGCCATTAAAAAATAAAATTTAAACAATGATATCCAAGCAACGCAAATTTTCTTGAATATGATGTCATCAGTGTAGTAAGAAATCAACATTATCACCCACAGGGTTGTCACCTTAATAGCAGTATGTGCATATGTATGTGTGACAATTCACAAAGGATGCATAAAAATTGTATTTTAATAATTATCACAGGAAGAGGCTGATAGAAAGGATTTATTATTTTTTGACCGAAAATAATAATTAAATGAAAACGAAGCTGATGCATGTGCACATTCATTTTTCTTTTTCTTTTTCCAAAAATTATCATAGAAAAGCTATAGCTCATCTTACGATGACACCGAGAAGATGACACTTGCTCTTATAGGCTGAGAACCTGCGCAGAAAAGTGGCCACCGTCTCACTTCAGTCATACAGCTTCTATAGAAATATTGCAATTGTGGCGCATTTCCTGCTGGGCGGTCACACTCGCAATATCTTCAGCAAAAATTTAGTAAATTAATGAGGTCACATTCGGATTTCACAAATTTAGCTAATCAGTAGTTTATAGACATCAAATTGGCTGTTTGTTAAAAGTGGTAAAATTACATTTCCCGTATCACTTTCTCACTTGGGGCCTTCAAATAACGCACCTTAACTAATTCATTGGAGACCTCAATACCGAGAATGTGCTAATGTTCAACAACCCAGAATAAATCTTTCAATAGAATGTTGAACGTGTCATTTCATTGATTTGGCCGCTGAAGGTGCAACAGCGGCTTAACAGCAATCAACAATCTTTAAAAATAGGAGGAGGCTTAATTGTAAAAGCCTATTCTGGCTCTGAAGTAGAATGAGAAATATCTCCACAGTCCAGTTTAAAACTGCTAATGTTCGAATACAAGAAGAAGTTCATAACTTATAAAACTCAGATCATTTGAAGTTAAGGATCTGTGAAGTTGTATTTTCTATATACTTTCAGGTTTCTACTTCTCATTTTCAGAGCTCTAGGCAGGCACTGTTGTATGCAAGCCTTCATTGTCTACAAGGCTTCAATACGCACCTTTCTTATTAGTTACCTTTTCTACATCTATCTTCCAAATCAGCTAACAATTGAAAACGACAAATGCATTGTGTACGTAAATTGTTATAGAGCTCGACCATTTAACTTTGGTCTTTTCGCTGAAATTTCAATCTGTTAAGTTTTGTGTGGGTGTGGACTAAGAGTCAAAGCAAAATGATTGATGCAGTAGTTTAAAACTTCTACTCAATATGGGCAAAACATTAAATCTATCTGCGAAAATACTATGCCATTTTGGCCAATTTCAACTATTCTTTGTTTTCTTATTTCTAATTTTTTATTTAATATTTATATTTTTTAATTAGGATTTCCAGAAATATATTTGGAATGTAGTTTCATAGCTCATTATATTGTAGTACAATTAATAGTAAATTTGAAGCTGTTAAAAATACAGTATATTTTTTATAATTTTTGTCTTAAACGGTGTTGCACATTTTTATCATTTAACATATGAATGAGGATTTTTTTATCTGAGGAAAATACCCGACACCATCAGGAAAAGTTATCAAAATCAAAGAGAATTTTCGGTCACTTGAAACTTGAACTTTATTATACTATAATTTAATGAGCCGTTACACTGCGCACCTTCATTTTATGTAAATTCCGAATAAAAAATTTTAAATTTTATTTAAAGTTGGCTGAAATTCTGTAAATCTTATACACAGTTCGAGAGTATTGTTATCGAATTAACTGTGTTTTTATAAAAAACAAAGTGATGAAAATATTATTATTGGGGATGCCAGTCTGGTACTTCACACATTTCATTTTTATATATATAAAAAAAATTAATGAAATGGATAAATAAATTGTCAAAATTTGTAGGAATGCTGAGATGCTAGAGTCTTTTCGCGAGTCAGTTCGAGAGTATTGTTATCGAATTAACTGTGTTTTTATAAAAAACAAAGTGATGAAAATATTATTATTGGGGATGCCAGTCTGGTACTTCACACATTTCATTTTTATATATATAAAAAAAATTAATGAAATGGATAAATAAATTGCCAAAATTTGTAGGAATGCTGAGATGCTAGAGTCTTTTCGCGATTTGTATGTAAATACTCACATATACTTTTGTGTTATACTTTTGTGACTCAAAGACAACAAGGGTATCATTATTTAAAAAAAAAGCATACCTATGTAAATATATATGTGCACTATCTAGATCATCCGATGAAGGACCCCTAAAATATAAATATCGATTAATATAAAAGCTGATCAGATTGAAGGTTTCATTCCAATAGTTTTTTTTTTTTTTTGACAGATCACGCGTGACTACTGTCGAACTAAATACATCATTTTTTTAGTATTCATCGACATTTCATCATGGAAAGATTTACACCTCAACCGTTTACAAGTTATACAATTGTGTAACGAAAATCGATGCTCTGTGAACAATGTTCCTCACGCGCTCAAGCCAACTTATGGTGTATGACGATGAGGCCCATTTTTTGCTGAATGGATATGTCAATAAGCAAAATTGTCATATTAGAGCTGAAAACCAACCCGAAGCTATTGAAGAACAGCACTACATACACTAAAAACAAACGTTTGGTGCGGCTTATGGGCTGGAGGAATCATCGGCTCATACGTCTCCAACGACGAGGCAATGTAAGAATGAATGAAGTGAGAGCAGCGCCATGATAAACGACTTTTTGATGCTGAAGATTAAATCTCATGATCTCCCTAACATTTGATTCGTTTCGGTGAGCAATTCATCTCTCGTCTTGGGCCAACACGTTGGCCACCAAGATCGTGTGATATCACAACTTTGGACTTTTATTTGGAGGGTTACGTAAAGTCCAAATGCTTAGTGGAGAAACCACCTTAATCTGAGACATTTCAAGCCCACATTACTATAGTTATTCGCGAGATACCGCCCGAAGTCCTATAGCAAGTCATTTAAAATTGGTGGCCAAATTATGGCGCACTTGCGGCCAACATTTGAAAGAAGTTATCTTTCAAAAATAAATATCAACAATAGTTCACACAAAAATACTAAAAATTGCCCAATTAAATTGAGTTTCCGTTGTTTAATTTCAATTTAAAATCCGATACCTCAATTTAGAGGTATACATACATACACCTTTATACATATTTCGTTTTTTCTCTATATGAATATTGTTTCAAACAAAATTTATTAATACACTCCTGAATTCTTACAAGCAGAATTTTCATTTGGAAATATTCTTTTATCCAATATCTTACCATTACGTAGCAGGTGGGTCTGGTTATTCACCGAATACGCCCATTTGCAATAATAAACTATCTTAGTCAAAGAGTAATATGTGTACCAAGTTCCATTGAAATATATTAATTTTTGTACGGGTTATCGTGCACATGAATGGCATGCCTAAGCCGAATCATCTCAGCATTTGAAGTATTTTGGAGTGTATATTCATGTATCTATGCTTTACTAATATATATGACTTGTATGCTGTTAGATAAAACCGTTATACTTGTGTGAACAAAATTATAATACTGCATTTACATTGATAGAAGCTATCGAAAAGGAAATGTAGTTGCACCAAATGCACATACATACAATTTTTAATTTAAGGTACTTGACCACCTTATATATTAAGTTTCAAAAAATTAAATTTTTTTTTTTACATTTTTTCAATCCTTATACTTTTAAAAATCATCACCTGAAACTGTTTTTTTAAATTCGAATTCTAACAAAGTGAAATCAGTGAAAATGTGCAGGCGCATCCTGCACTCATTACTTGCTGACTCAGCGGAAAGAAAATAGCAAGTTTTAACTTTAAACGCGTTTTTCCAGAAATTACTTTTTTTCGAATGGCGGACACTTTATCTCCGAAACTGCTTAGCCGATTTTAATGATTTTGGTCTTGTTTTATTTGTTAAGATGTTTTGTATGCCAATTTACCACATTTTGCAAAAAAAAAGTTAATAAAGTATTGCTTTTTAAGCATAACATTGTGAAAAACAGGGGTGGTTTCTTAACTTTTTTTCAAACATCCGCCATTTTTTTATTATTTTTTTTTTGTCAGTTTGTGGTAAATTCTCACGCAAGGAACCTTCCTTTTGAAAATTTTGTTTCTCTCTTTTGTTTTAGAATTACCATTTCTAAGATTAACTGTCCGCCGCAAGACATGATTTTCTTCAGGCCTCGACTTTGGCGCCTCCTGGATATATGTTAAAAAAAGAAATTTTAATAAATCAATTTTTTTTTGTATTATATAAGCTCTAAATAAAAATTTAAAAAAAATTTATTTTAATATATTATACAGAACATGAAAAAAAAATTATTGAATATGTTGTACTTTTTAGCTTTCCAAGGTGGTCAAGTACCTTAATTCCATCCCTAATTCAAATTTTGCCAGCATTTTATATTAAAGCGAAGCTATGCGCAACTATAGCATTCCGAAAGTGCAATAATTAGCCATTGCAAATGCAGAAAAACCAACAAAGTTTCTGCATTAGCAGTGCTTACATACTGAAGAGAGTAACTTAGTTTTCCACCTTAGCATCCACTAATATTTTCATCAGCTTTGGCACTGAATACAATCAATTTTTTCACTGTTTACCACAGGCCCGTGCGCAGAAAATTTCCGAGGGGGTGGTTTTAACTCAAGTTACGTAATCAATGAAAAAAGAAAAAAAATTTTTTAGAGTACAGAAATTTTATTGTCAAAAGTAATAATTAGCTACATTTAGGTATGTAATAAATCAACTCTTCGAGGTTTTTTTTTTTACTGAAAAAAACTCTTTCAAAATTATTTGCGGATCGATTTTGACATCGCGATGTACATTGAGTGAGGCGATCTTCAGACATTGTTGATCTCAAATATGTTTTCAGTCGTCGCTGTTGTCACAGGCAAAACTGCCATCACGCGAAGCATCTGGTTAACATTTGGAAATGCATCTTCATTACAAATATCGAGTGCTTCAAGTGAGTTTTTTATTTCCTTTCCGGCAATGAGCTTCCGCCAAAGTTGTACTTCGTTCACCCAGATTTCACGGGAATCGTCGCGCAAAATTGAACAGTATGGTTGGAATAGTTGAGCGCAGGACTCTTCCTCGAAAATTTGCATTTTGTTGGAAAAAAGGCAAGCGAAATTTGAAAAAATATTGCGGTGATTTAAGAATCGAGATTGCAATTGTACCAAAAACGAATCAATATACGGTATGTAGATTGTTATGCGGAAATAATCTTCAGCTGAATCAGTTTGTACGTTGGAACGTTGGGTCTGTTTCGACGCAATCCTTGGCTCTCGCAATTCAATTTCATATTGTTCGCTAATTTCGCTCACGCTTTTGAATATTTGTCTAAACTCACCCTCAGCGTTTTCTCTTCTTTCCATCAAAATTTGTTTCGCTGCATCAGCCAAGCTTTCAATTCGGTTATTTAAGTGTGCGAAAGCGAGAGGAAATGCCTCATTGCGGTTTAGTTATAAGTAATAAGGCAAATTTAAACCGCTTTGCACTTACAAGTGAGTGCACGAACGTAAATGACAATTTGAATACATACACCCACCAAAAAATTCGATCCGCATCTAAGGCTGTAAAGAGTATCAGATGGAATGGAATTTGGCTATTTGAAATATAAATGTTTGCTGAAATCTCCCCCCTTGCGCACGGGCCTGGTTTACCATAAAAAAGGCAATTTAAAAGGTTAATATATTTTTGCCTATATCAAGAATAAATTATTTTAGAGAAGCAAATTTACTTTGTTTACATAATTTAAATCTTATCACATTTATGTCTTTATATAAACAAACAGGCAATGGAGCACCTAAAGTTAAAAAAAAGATGGCCATACACAAAATATATATATTTTTTTTTTTAATAAAAAAATTATTCAACTACAAAAGTGGTTGACTAACTTTGGGCCACCTTGTAAAACTACGTGCCTTTAACTTTATTGACTTTCGCATCTTTTGGCATACTTGACACTAAATTTCGTGCATAGGCATTTATGTATTTATATTTGTCCAATTCGCACTTATTTCCCCACTTGAGAAATTAGAAGCCTCTAATATATTCAAGCATGAATAAAGTAATGATTAACCCCACGCGCCTAAATCGAAAACAACGTCAAACTGCTCTATATTTGGCCTTTACATGATTCAATTACTTAAAAGCATTATTTTTCTCATTCTTTTTGTGCTTTTTGTTGACTTTCACTTGGGTAAGTTTGAATTGAATTCACCTTAGTTTTGGTTATTTGTTTTTTTACCATAACAAAAGTGATAAAACTGCCGGAACTGTCAAATGGCAAGAAAAGATATGAATGGCAATTCCCGATGGGCTTATGAATCTAATGACTGGCTTGTTGTACGCTTTTTATTCATGCGCACCTGGCCTCAGAATGGCAAGAAGAACAATTTTTCAAATTGAGGAATTCATAAACCCCCAAACCGATACGGTTTATTTGATTGACTGTTCATACGAGAATTTGAGTCATCGAATGGCCACCAGGAGGCAACACTCGCCACAGGTGATGGTTTGGGCCACTGTAACCGTAGATGAGGGCTCCCAAATCGTTTTCAGCGTGCCTGGCGTTAAGGTAAATGCGAAATATTATCGAGAAAGTATTCTGGAAGTGGCTTTGAAGCCGAGGGGGGACAAAGATTTCGGTGGCAGACCATGTGTGCAGCAAGTGCAGCACTCAGACATTAATTAAGTCCATTGTACTATACTTGGATTCCCTTTTAATTTTCTTTAAATCTACCCGATCTCCGAAGAAATCTGAGTAGATCTTGTGGTGCCAAGGAGCCAAGATGGTCGCTTCTTAACACATCAGTGCCAAAGACCTCAAACCTGATTCGAGCGAAGGCGGGGCAGACGCACAGAAAGTGGTCCGCCGTCTCATCCTCCTCTTCACAAGCTGGGCAGAGTACACTGTCTGAGACGCCCAACCTTTCCTTTTCGCCCACAAAAAGTGGCCCGTCATCAGTCCAACCAGCCGTCTGCACTCCCCTCTGCTTAATGACAGAAAGGTTTGCGACAGTCGATCGGACATGACAGGTCACATCAGTTTAGTCCATCTGCAGCCTCTCTCAGCCTGCCAAGCTCGTTTGTGGGTGGTAGTTACCCATTTGCTAACCGTGGCTGTGATGGCCGCAGAGGGGAGTGGCAAAACGGGCTCTGGGCCAAAGAAGTTGGCCTCAGACCCCATCATAGCTAAGGAGTCAGAGGTCTCGTTACCCGCGATACCCACGTGTCCCGGGACCCATGTATGCATCAGGCTATCATGTCTACCGACATAGTTCAGCGTGGATTTACAGGACTTGACTACCCCTGATGTGATTGGAGGGCTGTCTAAGGCCATAAGCACAGCTTGGCTGTCGCTGCAGACACATGCCTCTTCATCGCTTTTCCACAACAAAGTTCATCGCTTCTTGAACTGCATACACCTCCGCTTGAAACACAGATGCATGCATTCCAAGAGCAAAGTGCAGTTTTGTCTCGCTGGACTCCACGTAGACCCCAGAGCCATCCGTAAAAATGCGAAAACAGTGTTTGCCGGGCTCATTTTCTGAGTCTTCCCACAACTGAGCCTCTGGTAACACTACACTGTATCTCTTTTCAAGTACGACTCTTGATGGCATAAAGTCAAGGCGCATTGAGAGAATCGTTGGATCGACGTCCATGCCTTCTCTGTGTGCCAATGCCAGACAGGGGCCGTACCAGTTCCCATTGTGTTTCAACCTGCAGATGGCCTTCAAGGCCTCTCCTTGGATAAAAGCATCAAGTGGTGGTAAACCAAGAGTATCTAATACCGGGCCTGAAGTAGTCGGAAAAGCTCCGGTGCAACAGATGACCATAGTCAAGGCAAAAGGTGGTCATATTTGTAAATTTATTCTTAATTGTGGCCTTAAATTGAAAACTGGTACGCATATTACATTACTTACTTGCTTAATTCACAGGTCGAAATGGAAAATTCTATGAAGCAACAGGATTTTCGATCGTACGTCAAAAACGTCATTGGCGTTATTTTATGCTTTTCGATTCTTTTTTCTAACACTTTTTAGCTACACTCGATAGCATAAAAATTGTGTGACCGCGGTGGATTTCTAAGGTGGTTACAGTGTTAGTAGGGGTCAATAAGCAATTTTAATACGAAGTACGAGGAGTATTCCGGGCCACTAAACTATGAAACCACAAATTGTACAGCATCTAGACCAAATTTTGTCTACATTCAATATTTTTTTTAAATATTCGAATATAAATATATACAAAAATTTGTATGTCAATAAAAATCTTCTAATTTCCAAATAAATTTTAAACGGAACTAATTTTTACTCTAATCTTTATTTCTTTTCCGCCACACTTTTGTAGCGCCGTTTGTCTGAAAACATTTAATTTTTATTTATTGTACCACTGTAAGATAAATTTTTTTAATAATTTGGTACTCTTTTTTGCTTTGCTTCTTTTGTTATTATTATTACCGGAAATAAGGGGTATGCCCCCAGATTTATACAGCAATTAAGGGATGATTAAACAAATTATTGTATGACTTAACATGGAATTGTGGAGGAAATGTTTCGATTTTGACTATTGAGGTTACGAGGTTGCGTTATTCACACTGATTTTATACTTTTGGTATTCTGGTTTTCTGATGATTCGCTGCCAACTGATATTTCAATAATAGCTGTAAGACCCCGCGATTAGTGCATTTGGATACGTTTATTATTATTATGAGAAGATTTAGCACTGCACCTTGAAAAATCTATTGTGGAGACACAGTATGGTTCGAGCATTTCTTTCGCAGCTTCCTCAATAAATTTTAGCAGACCGTGGTTAAGATACTTTGAAACGATGGGAAAACATATATCCATCTATCAGGCAGATAAATATATAATAGGAATATGAGAATTCTAAATCGGCCGCAACTACTGGGACCAAAACATAGGATTCACCCTCATAAGTGGTGATGAAGTACTTTAGTAAATTAAATTTCTAAATTCTAAGCCAAATTCTACACTTGCCTTCATCTGGCACTTGGGTCAGATTTTACTGATCTTTGTACGCTAAAGTTACTATTTACCTCGCTTATAAGATCTAAGTTGGAATATGCTGTCCTATATGTCTATATCAATAGACATGAACAAATTCAAGGGAGGTTTTTTCGTTTCGCTCTCAAATCGCTTAATTTTTTTGATCAATTTCCTTTGTATGGTGCTTCAATAGATTTTAAGTTAAAACAACAAACCCTGCCTTTGCAGTTACCTCATCGAACGGGAGTATCATCACAGGTGATACGCTCCCTCCACACGCATCTGTATTTACGGCCTATGCTTTTACTATCCACAGTGCACTAGAATACGTCATTCATCAAAAGGGCAAATTCATTATATGTTCCGATAGTTTTTCTTGTTTAAACGCAGTTCGGCACATACGCAACAGCTCAACAATAATAGTAAGAATCCGTGACCTTTACATTAAATACAGGAAAAAATTGCTTTGCTCTGGGCACCTGACCGCATCGGCATTCCTACTAATGAACAAGCAGATAATGCAGCGAAATACTTTGGATTACAACCTACATTTCAATATGAGACACATGATTATAACGACACTCCCAACAAAAGAGACGCACAGAATGGAAAAATTACCAGTATCGATATTCCAACCTTAACCCGATTAGCGATCTACCTCAGCAATATCACTCCTCTACAAGCAACCACACGTTTAAAGATCGGGCTTCCGCAAATAACTCTTCTCACCAAAAGCATTTAGCTAAGAACACTATTATATTAAGTTGGGGAACAAGTTCTTAGCGTCTTTATATATTCTTTAATTTTAGAACTATTTGTTTACTGTTTGGCAAAGGGTAAGTATTCATTCGATAGAACTCTTTCTGGTCTACAAAACTATGTGAATTGAGTTTTTGAGTTATTTGATTTCTTATTAGTTTTGAGGCTTAAAAATGGAATACCTAGGAGGCAAAAATCAACACTTTCGACACCTGTGCTTCTTTGCTTCTCATCGACATGAAAAAGCTACTGAAGCAGCCCGGGACATTTGTGACCTATGGTATCATAGGCGACTCTAAAGCACGGAAATAGTTAGCAAAGTTCAAAATGGCAACTTTGACGTCGATGACACGTCCCACAGCGGAAAGCTTTCTGAATTCGATAAAGAACATCTCAAATCACATTTGAAGGAGAGCGGTCGTAAGTTGGCGAAAAAAATGAACTGCGATCATAAAACGATTCTCAATCACCTTCATTTAATGGGACTTACCAAAGAATTGGGAGTCTGGGTGCCTCACAAGCTCAACGAAAATAAACAAAGAAAGTCGCCTTCAAATTGCTTCTCAGCATCTCGCGCGCCATCGAGCAACACGCGGTCATAAACAGCGGTTTTTGTAGCGAATCATCACAGGAGATGAGAAATGGTGCCTATACATCAATATGAAGCAAAGAAAGGAGTGGGTGGCTCCAGAAGATACCTCTTGAATGATGCTATTCGACTAAAAAGAGCTGATCGATATGTTCAAAGCAGCCAAGAGCTCGAATGGAAGGTCATTCAGCATTCTTCGTATTCTTCGGACCTTGCATCTACCGATTACCATCTCTCCCACTCCCTGTCAAACCATACGAAGGGTCTTGCCTTCGATAACAAAGAGGTCCATAAAAACTGACTCAACAACTTCTTTGACATCAGACCAGACGATTTTTGGCGGAACGGCATCAAGAAATTTGCCGATAGGTGGGAAAAAGTTGTAAACAGCAACGGCGGATATATGATTGGTTAACTTATTAATATAATTATTGTTTTTTGTTTAAATAAAAGGATTCGATAAAAATGCTGCGAACTTATTCCCCAAACTAATATATAAATATTTTGAGAATTTATAATTTTTGCGTAACAAAATATAAAGTTTTAGTGTTATGAACTTATATTCGGAGTCGATGGCTAGCACACCTCTATGCAATTAGGTTTAATATCTATATATTTTTCCTAATAAATAATGTTAATAAAATTTGAAGTCCGTACAAAATACAAAAATTAGAAGGAGTAAATCGTAACTCTTCTTTCTCTTTGATATCACCAGTGGTGAGATTGACTGCCCTCTTCATTTAGAGCGCATTTATTTTTACATTCTATAAAAAACGCTGCGGTGTAATGATTTATTCTTTCTAGACCGGATTAGAATGGTTTTTGCCTCTTACACTTCGATACGTTGAAAGAATTTAACTTCAAGTCCAATAACATTACGAAATCACGTATTTCTAGATTTACTAATATAAAAAAGATTAAAAAAATAAATGCGTATGGCATAACTATATTAATAAAGTTTGAATTCTCCTGGTAGTGAGCACTGAAGCAAGTGGACTTAATGACAAGCTTTCAAAGAAGAGGCATGTATGGAAAGCAGCCAATGATGCAACCATTTCTCAATTTTTTCCTTTTTAGCACATAAAATTTATTGTAGATTTCCTCTTCAATCTATTCCAGGAAATGGGAGTGCTGTAATTGCTGTAATGAATTGGCTGCGATTGAAGTCTTATATTGTGCGATTCATGCTTTTTGATTTCTTCAGCTATTGTGGCAATTTCGAGATCATAGTGAGTTGAAGCATTTGTGATCATTCTGAGAGTTGTCAATTAAAAGATTTGGAGTATGACCCCAATTTGGGTCGAACGAAAAATCCCATCCCACTTTGACCCATTTAGAGTGCTCCAATCGAGTCCAAATGTATGGCCGACCCCCACTAACTTTGGACGGCCGATCCACCCATGCCAGTGGCACACCCCCTGGAACTCCCCTGGGGGGTTCCACATACAATAGTTTCAAAATATCACCATTTTTGGCCTTTACATGAGAAAAGAAACTAAAAAGTTCGACCCAAATTGGGGAACATCAGAATTCGTTTTAGAGGTATGGTTCCTTCGGCAAAGTTTCTTATTTTGATCCCTAGAATATGATTTTCACCGAGCAATGGGCGATTTTTTTGCCTCCCCACAAATCGACCCGGCCTAATGTCCATACTGGTTTTAAGGTAGCTGAGTACAGTGAGAGCTTATTTTCGTGGGAAATATGGGAATTGAGTTTTAACAGCCAATGAAGACTCCGAAGTTGGATTCCTAGTGCCTTGCCTTGCCTTGCCTTAATAAACGTATAAATATGGGTTTCCCATGTAAGAAAATCTTCCGATTCTGCGGGGCAGAGAAGAAAACTGCAGGTTATATAATTCAGCTTTACTCTGCAGTGATGCACAAATGCAAAAGATTTCTGGGTGTTTATCTAATAATCGACAACGAAATAAATTTGAAGGCTTTAAGGTCCTTTCTTTGAAGTGATTAGAATATATGTATCTTAAGATCACAATTCTCCGTTCCGAACAATATCAATAATAATAAAACACTCCGCACAGTGGTATGCGATCTGCCAATTGCTTTACAGATATCGCTAAGACTCTTGTTTGCGAAGTGTAGTTCAATGATCAACTTAGGCATGGCCAAAGTAACTCCGTCCTATCCACTTTGCTGTATTCAAACGCAAGACAACGCGCAACTGAAGTCATATCGATGATAAATCCTAAGTGAAAGCAACTCCAACTCTTTTTCAAATAACTTAGTCAAAATACAAACTCGATTGCTCTTAGGTTTACAACAACATCATAACCCATCAATATGAGTAATCTGAGTTCTCTCTATGGAACATTTGTGTGCCATTATTTCTACTTTTTTCTGATGTTTTGTTTTTTGGTGTTTGGGCAGCTCATACTGTTAAGCTAAAATAAATTGAAGTGAAGAGTTAAGCTAAAATAAATTGAAGTGATATCCAATTCTTGGAGTATAATTGCGATTAGTAGTAGTATAGTATAGGGTGTACGAATAAATTACGTAATCATTATACATTAATTAAAAAATTTCAATATTTCGGTTTTTCAGAACTCACCTTTCGTATGGCTTACAGTTTTATGCGAATCTTCCGACGCCGTTGACACACAAATTCCGCTGTTGAAATTAATGAAGAAAATATGTAGTAATTATGTTAGACACAAAACAGTGCTAATAACTTTCGGTAATATTTAATATTTTTATAAAATTTAATATTTTATTATGTCTATTACAAAATTTAGCTAAGCACACTCAGCCAAGAAACATTTAGCGCCTGCAAATCAAGACTAACCGAACCGCACAAAAGGCCTAAACTCAATGCCGTCACCGTATCACCGCAAACGTTTCGATAACACTCGCAATGTGGTGAAAGTCAAATCCAAAAAAAAAAACAGCAACAATACCCAACCTATTGCAGCCAGCGGCGAGTAGTCAAATAGCCAAAATTGCAAGTTGCGCGGACCACGCGGCGTATACGTAACGTGTCACACAAACTCCGCTGACAGACTGACCGCAAATCGTTCACACTTTCTAGCCGCAAAACGCGCTGCTAAAGCAAGGCTAAATGCTAAGTCAAAAGGTTCAAGCTGATTGCGGTCGAGCAAGTCAGTGGTAATATGAAATCAAACCAGCACAAAAATAACAACAACAAGTCGCTTAGCAAGACCAACAAGAAAGTAGGGTTATGCTAAATGGCTAACTTGAAGATTTATTGAAAAGGCGACGAGTGCACTAGCACACACTCACACACCCATCTTTATGCGTGTGTATGTGTTGACATATGTACATATATACCCCGTAGTCAAAACTACTACTTCTGAGGTACCTTACTACCAGTTTGCTTTACAGCTAAAATACATAACTCGTTAGATTTTGCATGGAAATTTCTTACGAAATGTCAGTTGCTAGCCTATGGATCAGCATTATACTAGTTAATGGACTAGTTCATAATGGACAAAAAAATATTTACTTTTGGTACGAAAATCACTAGTTTTCGACTAGTTTAAAAAATAAATAAAAATTATTACTGAAAGTTTGGGAAATATTTGAATATGAATTAAATCGTTACCGAAACTTGTTTATTTTCTCTAAATTTATTGTTCGCTTTAATCACTTTAGTTTTTCCAATTACACTATTCGAAATTTGTATAAAAAAAAAGATTAATATTGTAGTTAAAGTAGCTAAAGTATCATAGTTCATCTTCCATCTTTTTTACACCAGCTAATAAGCTGATTCATAATAATTAAAAAAAAAATTAGTCCACTTTTGAAACGAAAATCACTAGTTTTGGACTAGATGAAAAAGTAAATAAAAGTAATAAATGATAATTTCAATAATATTTGAATATGAATTAAATTTACAAATTGTTTCCTAATTTTTTGAAATAATTTTATTTTAAAAAATTACATATTTCGAAATTTATTCCACAAAACAAAATGTTTATTAGATATTGCAGTCAAACTTGCCACTACGGAACTACCTTACTACCAGGCGTAGCTCGTTTTCTATCTTTTTTATATCAGATAATGAACTGGTGCATACTAGACCAAAAAATCTAGGCCACATGTGGGACGAAAATCTCTAGTTTCAGATTAGTTGAAAAATTAAATGGTAAATGAAAGTCTCAAAAATATTTGAATATGAATTAAATTATTACCCAAAATAGTTTCTTATAACTACATTTTTTATTCGATTCGATATGATTTTATTTTTAAAAAGTACACATTTCGAAATTTGTTCTACTGAACTACCTCATTGTCAAGTTTCTTTACAGCTAAATTCGTTCGTCCTCCATCGTTTTTATGTATACCAGCTATTGAACTGGTTTATAATAGACAAAAAGTACCAACTCCACTTTTGGGACACAAATCACTAGTTTTGGACTAGTTGGAAAAATTAGTTATACGAGTTCAGGAATTAGAATCCTGGCTGAGTTCAATGGGTTTTAATACTTGATACTAATAAAACGTATATGTGTAAAGTTAATTTTATTTGCTGTCACTACATACTTCGTTTGCTCTGCTTTGATTTACTTTAAGCGCACTTTACCAAACTCACTTCTAGAAGTTGTTGCTGTTGCTTGCACACTTGGCGACCACAAAAGCACAAACAAACCCAAACACACACGCACACACAAGCAAGCATACGCTTGCAAAAACCACACAGAGTATCAGCTGGTCCCCAATGACCAAATCCGACCGCATTGACTCGCATACAGCCAGAAGCACCTTTGACCCCCGCCACACTTAGCGGTTAGGGTATGGCTAACGGCACTAACACCAATGGAAAATATTAAGTATGGCTTGAAGCCAAACTAAAAATAAAAAAAGGGAGAAAAAAACTAAACATAACAAAAATAGTTCTGTACAAAGACGAATTGGTTACGCCACTTTGGTTTGTTGGCCCAAGAGCTGCGAGCTGCGACTGCGGCTGCGGCTGCGGCTACGGCTCGAATTCGACGCAAACCGTCTTCACACAGCCAACACACACTAGAATGAGTACGAAACCGTCGCACCGCCTCAACAGGCATCCTAACAACACAGGCGAAGTGGAAGAAAAAGAATTAAATGAATGTAAATTTGACCTGCTTCAGTGTACTCAATTCTGGCCATTTCAATATGTGTTATAGTTAGGTGCATATGTAAATGCACATATACATACATATATATGTATATGTATATATGTGAGTGCCATCATGTAACCACAATCACTCGAGCGCTCCGTTGACTTACCTTTCCACCATCCGCTGCGCCTTCCCGAAATGTTTCCGTTTCCCGTCTTGGGCTGTTCCACATTTTGGCTCTGCACTTTTACTTTCTTTCCCTGTTTATTATTTTCACCTGCTGCTCACAACTAAGCAAGCGCTTAGCTTGCGTGTTAATGCCGATGCACCAAGTAAAAGGGGTTTGAGGTCAGTTGTGAAGGGTAAATGATATTGAAATTTCAGCAAAAGTGGACAAAAACAAATTCCAGCTACGCGTCGGCAACAAACGTATCAACAGAAAAGTTGTAAAAGTATGGCAAAACTTTTACTTTCGTTTCGACTTTTTTCTTTTTTAATATATACATGAAACGAAAATTTGTTCGCCACCAGCATTTTCTCTCTCTCTCTCTCCCTCTCTCACGCTTCTGCCTAGCTAAAGTCCTGCAGCCTCGGTTGAAAAGGTTCGGTCGAATTTCCTCACATTTTTTTCTCTGCTCTGTACTTTTCTCAAAGTATTTTCAATTTTCCAAGTGAATTTTTTTACACCTGTATTGAAGGCAAATTATGTGTTTGTGCCTGTGTGTGTTTATGATTGCATGCAAAAATATTACAAGCAGCTATAAAAAGGATAACTGTGCAAAAGCGTGCATTTTCTATAAACCAGCTATGTAAGGCAAGTTGTTACTAAGTTAGCCAGCATACTTTACTTTATGTGTCGAAGAAAATGAACATTATAGATTTAAACCAATTTGGAAGCTCTATCGTAAAATTGGTTTGCTCTTACTTGAATATCCTGGTTTAAAGCGAGTATGGAAAAATTTGATTTGCTTAGTTTGTTAAGATCGATGAGCTCAATATTATTGTTGGTGTTGTCGACTTAAATCAATTTCCTGCTAACTTCATTCTGTGTGCTATGTTTAGACATAGTTTGTACGTATATTTTCAGCTCAAGTAAGGACGACGATCCACGTGTGCACTTGTTTGTTTGTATGAGTGTTTTTGTTATATGTACAAATTGAAAGTTTCTCCGGTTATACCTGCTGCTTATACCGTGTATCCGATTGCAGTGAAAGCTTTAGCAGTTTGTGCAAGCTTTCAAACGTTTATGAAAGCTTTATTTGGATCCGCAAGATGGCACTGGAGCATATCTTCATATCTGTGATTTATATTTCCTAAGGCAGCCGTCGTGGGTGACTAACATTCTGTAGGGCCCGGGTTCAAAACTCACTGTGAACATGAATCATAAAACGATAGGAATGATTTTTTTATTTTTTTTTTGACACTATTATTTGCAGTCGGCCCATTTTTGAAGTGGAATGCAATAAAAAGTAATTCATAGAGGAAAATAACAGCCCAATGAAAAAGGACGTTGTCAAATCGGTGGAGATTTAACCGAATTGTCCACCAAGTTCGGGAGAACAGCCTCGAATGTTTCGCTGTGTACTTCGTATTAGGTGGCATTGACAGCAAATCATTCACTATGAGTTGCTTCCAACGGGTAATAATGAAAATTCAACCCGAGCCTCAACTGACAACAACTGACCAGATTGAAGGCGATCAATTAGAATTGGCGAATAAGCAGGGGTTTAAGTTTCATCGGAACAACGTCAAGAAATGCCAAAAGATCCGAAAGCATGAACGAGAAGTTATATCGCATCCGCTGTGTAGTCTAAACCATGCCCAACTGATTACTTTCTCAATAATTTTCTTCTTCCTGACCTCAATAGGGTTTTGTCAAATGAGGCTTAGATGTGAGAAAAAGATTAGTTTAAATGTCTTTAAATGCCGATTGGGTTGGTTTCTGCTAGGTCAAGATTGATAGAATACCAGGTTGCGCCATCCAAACTCGCTGTGTCGCCAGAGTCCATGAATAAACGAGCAAAAGGAAGCGGAATTACTTGTTTGTGAAGATAAACAATCGCATAAAAACACAAAAAAATTGCATTTGGCTGCATTCCGGCTTTCACAATTTAACGCGCGGCACTTCGTTTTTATTAGTTTGTTTAGTTAAAATGTCGCAAATAGAAATATTACCAAGCCATTCACTGAATATTCAAAAACATGTTCTTTCTACTTCTTTTGTTTGTTTTGTATTGCTACGGAACTTCAAGTGAGGCTCGTCAAAATCGCGAAAAAAGTAACCGTTTTGGAAAGACGTCACCTATGTATTAAATTCGCCTTGCTGCTAAGTCACAAAAGAACGCATGGTCCAAAGGTCACTCCAAATATCTGGCATAAAAGTACAAGTACAGTTGATGCTAGCTTCCTTTCGATTATTAATTGGGAAGTTTTTTTAGTTTTTTTTTTAATTCAAACTTAAAGTTCAGTTATAAAAAAATTAAGATAGGCTTATCTTTTTCGCAATACGCACTGTACAATTTGTTGATTTGGTGAGAAATTTAGAGACCGTAGATTGTTTTTACAGAATGAGCACGGCGTATGAAAAACGATTTGAAGCAGCTTCCTATGTACACACCCTAAACATTTAAAAATTTCACGTAGGTATATCTGCAGCAAAATATTCAAGATGTTCATAAATATAACGGTATACCGACATTAAATACCTTGATGACTTCCCCAGACGAAGCCCAAAAGAAATACCTCTCCAAAGCAAGGTCAAAAATCATTGACTTGCTTGTGACACAACCGCTTGCTTGTGACACAACTCAACGTTGCGTGAAGTTGGAGCAGTTTTAAGAAAAAATGGTGTTAATTTATGCGGGTGATAAAATAATAGACAATTTGTTTTAATCAATTGTTAAATCACATTAATCATTGGCAATCGAATTTTTGTTTGATTTATTATATTAATTTCTTACTTTAATTTTTTATCTTCCTTTAATCAGTTCAAATTATAACTTTATAACTACAATTGAGGGTAAAAAAAAACCGCACATCAACAGAACTTATTTATTTCAAAAGGAGGAAGGAGACGCCGTTATCGTCAAAGATCCTCAGTATAGAGTAATGTTAACCAACTTTCCAAAAGCTCAGCAACATCGATATATCCGAGCTGTGGTAGCAACGCAACAGCTCTGTAGGCCTTACAAGCGATACAATGCACTAAATTGTGAAGGGCAAATTTGATCAGTGGGCAATTACATGACGAGTCTTCATCATGGGACTTGACATCCATGCTCAAGGCCAACATTCAAGATGTGAATACTGAAATAACGTATCATACTCATATGGAACCGAATCACCGAAAATTGTATTCTGCCCAAATGGCACTTGATTGATGCGCTATTCCATTCATAATGGCATAAATGGGTTTAAACATAAAGCCAGATTCAGTTTGTTAAATCACACTGTTCTTATTTTATTCTTATCGATTCCTCTCCTTTCCTTTCCCCTTTAATATTTAAATTCTTTTTCCAGTATTTCCTTTCATTTTTATTTAAAGTTATTTTCCTTTCCTTTCATTGTTTTATTTAAATCTTTTTGTCTTTCCTTTGCTTTCTTTTTTATTTAATTTTTTTCCTTCCCTTTCTTTTCGATTTTTATTTACGTTTTCTTTTCTATCATTCTCTCAGTTTACCCAAAAAGAAATAAACGATGCCAGATACGCATGAACTATCCGGGACTAAAAGGTAGTTCGCTACCTCGCCGGTCGCGTTTACGTTATTATAGCGACAGGGATTAATATGCGGATAAGTACTGTTATCTAGGCAGTATTTCCGAAAAATACATATATAGTAATTGTTTATGCTATTACAAAATGAGCCAGAACGAACATCGAAATAACTCTAGTACCCAATAATCCAAGACCTGGAAAAAGGTAGATGAGCTATAAAGATTTTTTTTTTGCTCTTATTACAACCATGCCGAAACCTCGAACCACCAGAGCGAGCGCGTTAATAAAAAATAAAATGTTTAAAAAACCTCTGCACCACTTTAACGCCTTCATCGCGTTTTACTATTGCAGCTACTCTTTTCTTTCACTTATCGTCCATTTATTCGCTTTCAACTTGAACGCTCTCTAAGTCACTCAGTCCTTCACTCACCACCTACATATGTATGTACGTATGTTTTAATGCCAGCGAAGGCAGCGATGTGTTATCGCTTTGCGGCGGAGAAAATAATGAGTTTCTTTTGTAGGTCAGGCGGCAACAAATCAATGTGGGCCACCAAGCCGACAGGTTATCCTCAATGCATACATACACACAAACACATGCGCTGGCACATTGATGTGGTCAAGTAATGAAGCAGATAGTTGCATACATACATACACACATACATGCATTTGCTGCTCGAAAACAACTGCAGACATGAAAGTCAAGTAGCTTCTAACTTCTTGTCGAATTTCTAGTGAATAATTGACTCATCTAAAGGTTTATTTGATAGCTTTAAGACTTAGCTTCAACCTACTTTTCTGATTTTTTAATAAAAGCATTTGTTTTTACTGTTAGGTGCGCTAATGGTAAGACAAGTAGATGCCACTCAGCCAGCGCTGCTGATATTTCCAAATTGCTGAGCACAGACCGGAGTTTTCCTCGCATTATTGTGATTATATTTACATGTAAAGGTGTTTACCATGTCAAGGTTTTTGTGGAGAAGATGGTGAAAAAGTGAAAAAAACGAAACCTGTTTTTGTGTCTATCACATCTTTATATATTGTGTGTATATTCAGATGTAGTACGAGTGCAAGAAAATTTTTCTGTCCTGAATCTGACTAAAAATTACGTAAGGATGGGCTCTTAGGCGTGAAATTCTTTGTGAGTACTAATTTTGGAATTACAAGCCACACCTCAATGAAATTTTATATGAGGAGACCACTAAGTTAACTATACACAGTAGATGGTATGCGGATGAGTATAACCAAAGAGGCGTGGCACGGCTTCAATCACTCCAAATTGATATTTGATGTAGAAACATTACTTTGGTACATAAAAATAAAGTAAATAATTCGCACGCACACTTCAGTTAGGGGTTTGGCCCAGCTCATCCTCCTATTTGTGGTGTGTGTCTTGATGTTATTCTACAAATGGATGGACCTACTGTTTTAAGCGGACTCCAAACGACAAACGATTTTCATAAGGAGCTTTTTCAAAGCAGAAATACACTAGGAGATTTTCCATTGCCTGCAGAGGGACGACCGCTATTAGAAAAAACTTTTTCTAGTATTTGATGCTCGTGCACGGAAATTGGAACCTACGCACTTCCGAAAGGTAGTCACGCACCAACCCATTCAGAAACGGCGGCCGCTTTGGTGAGTGATTATAAGGTAAATGGAGACAAGTTTATACTTGTGTGAGCATATAGGATTTGATACTTTCAATGTGCTTTACGTACTTTAGAAGTATAAGCCACATCCCACTTTAATTCGGTTTTAGCAAATTAATCGATCTCACGTCGAGAATTGTAAAAAAACCATCGGATAAAAATATTCATCATTTAATACCATTTTTTTTTCGAGATTATTTTCAGATACACTGTAGACAACGCGGCTGCCGCAGCTGAATGCGTTGTCGGTGAAACACCACCATTAAGGAAAAGTATTTTCTAATAGCGGTCGCCCATTGGCAGGCAATGGCAACCCTCTGAGTGTATTTCTGACATGAAAAAGTTCCTCTTAAAAAATATTTACTATTCGGAGTCGGCTTAAAACTGTAGGTCCCTCCATTTGTCGAACAATATCAAGACGCACGCAATAAATAGGACAAGGAGCTCGTCCAAACACCCAAACATGGTGTACGCGCCAATTATATATATATTTACGCAATACGCGACAAGGGTCAACCCCCAGTCCATCCATCTTAAGTTGAATAAAGGAACTGGGTCGGGATGAGATACTGTGATGAGTAAAGCAACGCTAATATGGCTCACACATTAAAACGTTCTGAGTGTGTTCATGGTAAACTATGTTAAACTTTTTAATAAAAACTTCAGATGGCACCTGGCAGAGCTAGAAAGAGTCAGTTTATTTCTGCCTTCAAGAACGTATCTCAATACTCCTCCCCTTCAATTGATGTGGCACCCAGTTACCTGCTTTCTGCACCATTCCCATCACGTGCAAGCGTTTATCGACGGTTGATCTGTCACCATCCAACTCTTTAGCCACATCATCAAGGGTTCGACATGCCTCTTCATCCAATAATTGTTGTAGAAGAGTATCACCGCTCATCACTTTGGTTCATCCACTTTGGATCGTCGAAACCACTCTTTACAAGATGTATTTGATGAGGCGTAATTACCGCACATATTAATCAGTATAGGACACATTTCAGCTATATTTTTCTTTAAAAGGTAATAGTGAAGCATAACTTCCCGCAAAGACTGTTTTATTAGGACGAACGAAGTCATTTTTCAGATAAAAAAGGCTTCAAGAAAATGTCAACTACTACGATCGAGACCTCACACATACACCTTTAAATCACCAGTATATTACTAGAGCGAGCACAAAAAGAGTATCAGCAGCGGCACCTCTTTCACGAGGGCGGAAACTTTTTCCATACCCAATATTATTAGCACAAGGCTACACTTTTACTACTTCAAAAGAACTTCAGATCATTACAGGCACTCCTCAAGGTAGTTATGCCGAGAGGCGGGTTATGAAAATAATCGAACAATCATTGCGTTATCCGCTTTGAGCGGCTCCTCAGGTGGGCAATATATGAACCTGCTATATATCCTGAGGCGAAGGTTAGGTGATGATTTTACCTCATCCTCCAAACAGCTATTGGGAAAAGGACTCAAATTAATGACCGAGTTCATGCCCAATGGATAGTTTTCGGTAAGGATATACGCAAAATTCTAGAGCTAAAGCTTGATTAGTCTTTAAAGTTCCCTTGAACGGCTTCGCTTCATCCGTGGCCAGATCCTTCTGATTACAAGTTTGCGCTCTTATCCAATGTTCGCTGAGTTGACACGAAGCCCACTTGAGTAGTCAAGAGAGAGTAGTCAAGGCAGCCTCTCTCCCCTCATTACCACAAAAGATCACCTCTTTACCTAACTTATTTCTTGCAATGTATCTGTGGCTGGGTATCATATCAATTTAATTTCAACGTATTCCCATGGTGCTAAAAGAGAAATTAGACATTCACCGACTAGTTTCAGAATAAATGTTTACTTTCCTGACAGTTTTATCGCAAGTGATTTGATTACAGCTACCGCCGGTTAGAACACACAAATTTCGAGCCATTAGTGCCACCTCTGTAGTTAGCTTTACAAAGCAATTGTTGCCAGCCTAATAATCCGTTCATCCATCCACACGTTAGTTTTTGACAGAACAAGAAAAGGTACTCCACCGTAAATATCGTATACAGATCGTATGGATAATACCTTTTTTTTTTTGGCCACTCATTTAAATGTAACCAAAATTATTTATTTAACTACTAATTTCTGGAACTCAGAAGATCATTTATTACTAATTTCTATCTGCAACGAAACACGGTTGGAGGAGTCTCCGTTAATTGTCACATTTGAAACTCCCATTAACGCCTCTTCATTGCTCAATTATAAATAATTCACCAATGACATTTTCATTTTCAGGTGTGAATAAACAAGTAAAAGTAATAACTAGATTATGACATATGTGTTTATTTGTAGGTAAACATTCATACATGCAATTTAGCATATGGATGTGTACTCACTAATTTCACCGATACGGGCTAAGCCTATACAGAAACAGTGCCACTGAGTCATATTTGTATGAGTGCAAAATACTCATGAGGCATTTTTATTACTTAAAAAGCACTTACACCATATTTCTTTATTTATTTTTTCAATATTTAAAATCATGCAATTTTGTCACGCTACCGAAGGCGCGCCGTGCATACATGCATATATGTATGTATATGTGTGTGCACACCTGTGAACCTGTACTTATACCATAGATGTATGCAAACTTGAACTTGAACTTTGATGTAGAGGAATGGGGCATAGAACAAGTTATTTGCGGAATAAAGAATTTTAATTCAAATATTGCGATCAAGTTAAAAAATAAAAATTGTGTTTAATCAAAAATAAATTTTTAATTAAGAGAAACTGAAACATGGTATACAAAAGTAATCTACACGGTTTGATTGAAAAGTAATGAGCCTTCCCGAGCGGAGCGTCTGCCAAGCGATCAACCGAATGTTCGTTGGGCATTCCCCTTCCACTAGAAACTGGTCCCAGTTCGCTAGCTGCAGCGGTGCAGTCAACATCGCTCCACGCGTAAAAGCTGTTTTAAAAATGTGTTGGAATTTTGCAGTGGCGAAAATGCAGCGATCGTTGGAGCAACGTTACTAAATCAAATTTTGCGTAATACTAAACAAAACGAGTACCGAAACCATTGGGCTACTCAAGGAGGCTTACGGGGACCAATCTCTGTCCAGTGCCCAGGTAAAACGGTGGCACAAGTCGTTCAAGGAAGGCCGGGAGGACGTCGAAGACGAACAGCGATCTGGAAAGCCGTCGGCGATGCAAAGAGACGAAGATGTGAACCGGGTTCGTGAATTTTTGAACATTGATCGGCATTTTACAAAGAAGTGCTCCTTCGGCTGAAAAACCGCGTCGCCCGGGTTCGGCCCGACCTCGTCAACAATTGGACCCGTCATCATGACAATGCGCCGGCGCACACCGCCTTCCTCTGCACCTCTGCATTGGCCAAGATGGGGGTTCCGGTGCTTCCCCACCCTCCCTACAGCCCAGACCTGTCCCCTCTGGACTTCTTCTTATTCCCGCGCCTGGAAAGAAAGCTGAAGGGAAGGCGTTTCGACTCCATCGAGGCGATCCAAAAAACTGTGACAGCCGAATTGAAAGCGATTCCGGCGGATGAGTTTAAAAAACGATTCCTGCAGTGGAAGGACTGCTACCAGCAATGTATTGACGCTCAAGGGTCCTGTTTTGAAGAATATTAGTTGTATAAGCCAAAAGGTGTAATAAAACTGCTTAAAAAAAATAAGGCTCATTACTTTTCAATCAAACCCTGTACTGTGATAATTTACTCGTATTTTCAGGATTATAAATACGCTTTTGATTTGATATGAAATTCTGATGTAGTATTGAAAGGCACCTTCCTTTTCTGTGGCCTTTCTCTTCACATGCATGCATTCATAGATATTTTATGAGCTTTTTTCACAGGTACAAAAAAATGTCTGTGTTGACTAGTATAGTTTACCGAAAAGAAGGTGAATTTTCTAAAACCGGAGGTGACATACTCTCCTAAGTTAGCCTATAGGCAAGCTTAGTTCATTTCATGAAAACATATTTTTTTGTTGACTAGTGTAATTTATCAAAAAAGATTAATTTTTTTTCGAACGGGTTTAATATTTTCGTCCTAAGATAATTCATAAGTAGGCTAAGTTCATTAGTAAAAAAAAAAATGTTTGTTAACTAGTGTAGCTTACCAAAAAAAATTTGATTTTTTAAAACGATGAGATATCTTTCTCCTAATTCAGTTTATAGGTAAGCTTAGTTTATTTTATGAAAAAAAGTATTTGTTGACTAGTTAAATTTATCAAAAACAGTAATTTTTTAAAACGAAAGTCTCCTCGTACACCTGGATGAATATTTTCTAAGCTTAGCAAAAATGTATTTGTTTTTCAATAAGTGTAGTTTAACAAATGGAAGACGGATTTTTTAATGTATTTGATTTTTCTCCCCTAACTTAGCATTTCCCAAAAAAATATTTTTTTGTTAACCAAAAAAGGGTAGATTTTTTTAAAGCATGTGGTCTTTCTTCTCAGGTACCTTCATAGATATTTGTTCCTCTCATATGGTATGTAGCTAAAAAAATTTGTTAATGACTAGTCAATTTATCAAAAGGGAAGGTAATTTTTTTAAAAAGCATGTCATGCCGCCCTTCTACATTTGTTTAAATCAGTTCACAATGAAAAATATGGTTTACAGACTTCGCTTCGGCATCGAGTTATGTGGTATCCTCAGGCTGCCGCAGGAATGCTTATAGCATGATGAAAATTGCAAAGGGATTTCAAGACATAAAAATTAAATAGGCAGGTGTGAGTATGTATACATACATACACATATGTTGGTTATGGCACCAATCGAGCGAATTCCTGAATAATTTGTATATGAAACCTTTTTTTCTCTTTATACGCCAAAGTATGCCTCACAATTGATTTAATTGCTCATTACTTTATTTTGCATATACGAGTAATCAGTTCCAAACATTGACCTAAATTCTTTTCCAGTAAAGGTCAACCATGGCTAAAACTCTAATTTCTCCTCAAGTATATGGTGAAAGAATAAAGGGGAATATTTAAATATATAGGTATGCATTAATAAATACTTAATCACTTACGGCCGAACAAACTAATTGCGAGAATTAAGTTTCCGCGAAGGTAATCACTGCCTAATCGGTAATAAATATTACGAAATAAATGAGGTCAGCGTTTTTCTGACGCATAGTAGAATAAATTTTCATAGCAATTCAATCGCTTTTGTGAGGGTTAGTTGATAAATTTCCTTAATGAAGGTAGATTTTCACATTTATACATATTTATGTTAAGATACATAAGCCAGATTCCTAACGCCTTAAAAAATTCAGTGTGCATCGCTCTAAGGTAATCGACTTTCACTTAATCTTAATTTTTGAACGACTTTGAAGGGGTTTTGAGTTGCATCTTTTTTTTGGAGAGTAATTTTAAGATGCCTTTGGGGAGCTCGTATCTTTTGCGACATTTATTTAATGCTCAAATTGGAATGAATATTTGGTCCCAGACGGTATAGGCTATCTGGGTACCACATACCATCCCTTTACCATGTTAAATCTTATTACTATGATTTTTTTAAGGCTCTTATTAAGTAGGTATGATCAGATTAAATGCGTGCCCTTAAAATAAATGTTGAAATATATTTAAAATAGAATAAGCAAACATGTAATAATTTAATAGCAACAAACATACCTGCTTTAGTAGCATCAAGCATACGTGTGTATGCAGCATTAAGAATATGAATTATGTAAATAAAGCGAAGCTTGATCATTGCCAATGTAGACTTCAAACAAGAAAGACGTATCAATTTTTTTTCACTGTGAATACTTAGCAAGCAATAGCTTTTTATTAATAAATTTACCCTCTGGGACGATACATTTTTTGTATCTCCACACCTCCTATTGGAATTGTTACGTAAGCATCCAATAAGTTCGGAGGAGCTTATTAGCTTAGAGTTGATTTACCAATTCCTGCCTCAAATCCTTTAATTTTCACTTTCCTCGTTTCTGGGCACACCACTAGGTCTGGGATTTAGTATGGATTAGCGCTGTAAGACTGTAAGTGTCTTCGATATTCTTAGACACACTTCGAGTTAGCCTCTACCGACCTAAGGAAATTTATCGCAGCTGCACTATATACAGCGCAGGCAAATTTTGTAGAAGCGAGATATATTTAACACGTTTACCATCTTTACCGCCATGTCAATTGGCTGCAATAGTACGAACTTTTGTAAAATCTTAATAAAAATAAGAATTTTTGACAAAAAATGACAGATCCTACTCTAACGAGCATTGTAATCGTGTGTAGACTCTGATCCCGTTACTTAAAATGATATCCGACTCTCAGTCACTTCTAACCAAAGTCAATTTCCTTAATCCTTAATAGTCAGGGTGTTTATGTTCACCGCGGTTTAGACCGCGGCATGACGGACAAATCGTTTGCAGCTTATTAGTTTCCCTACGACACAGAGAACTATTGACACCAAAAGATTGTTGCTAATTCCGACAATTTTAGTTATGTATGATGATTTGGATACTGCCGGCCGCCGAGCCGAATGGGTGGGTTCGGGACTACCATTTGGTAGTACTCGGGCTCGACACTTCCAATACTGAAATTGTTTTCTCCAAAGCTGTCGCCTCTCGGAAAGCAATGGGTATTTCTGCCATGAAAAAACTCCTCGTAACAAACCATCTGCCATTCGGTGATGGCATGTAGCTGCAGGTCCCTCTGTTTGCGGAAAACAGTAAGACGCACACCCAATAAAAGGACGATCCCAGTCAAGTGACCCAACAAAGGATGTAGGCGCCAATTATTATTAGTATTATTTTTTTCTGATACTTTTTACATCGACACAATTAGAAAACCAAAGCACTGTTTAAGTTAAGTAAGCTGAGAAACTCATGAAACTAAGTCATTCATGGACTTATGGAAATATGACTCTCACTGCGGGGTATGAGTTTAATTTAAAGAACTTTCAGCTAGGTGTAATATCCTTTTTGTAACTACTTCATTTAAATGAATATATTTTAAAAGAATACCTCCAGCAAAAACGAATCCGATTCAGCTTTAAAACTCAAAATTGTCAGTAAACAATTAAAATTTTCGTAAAATTTTCATAATTGACATTAAAATGATTGAAAAAAATGCAAAAATTTCAGTACTACGAACTATGATCGGCTTAGGCGAAGAAATCGAGCCACATTTCATCGTACCGCAGAACTCCGTCTCAAATATACGCAAAAAAATGGGCCTCAGCGAGCAACAAAGTAGTAAACAAATGCCAGCACTTATACCGCTAGAAAACTCATTGCGAAGCACGCAACCAGCAACCGTAAAGTGTGCACATTGCGAAAATATGGCCAAGAATTTCCTCTATCTCGAGAGCCTCATACGCAACAACTACAATCCGAAGTCAAAGTGTGGCCTTTGCTACTCATCGCTCAAGTACCTGCAATATGTGAACAAGAGTATTATGCAAGTCTTCGGCAATTTTGAAACCATCGTGCAAGCCGGAAGGGCTTTCAACAGCGGCAAAGCGCGCTTATCCACATTTAATACTACTAATACACGCGCGCTTCTTGCCAAGTCACCAAACAAATCTAACAGCAAGAAAAACGTAGCCAGAAAGCGATTGAAAGGTGGCAAAGTCACGCGTCCGGTGATGCAAAAAACCGGAAAGAGTGTAAGTAATGTTCGCTTGGTCGGCGGTGGAAAATTAATCAAATCACGCAGCCGCCATGAGAAGATCAAGAGCAAGAATAAAAAAGCACCCATTGCACGCTTGACAGCCGGAGTCGCGGGCAAGCGAAAGAAGCCGGTGAATATAAAGCTAAATGGTGTCAAGCAAAAGAATGTGAAATCGAAACGTAAAAGGATGAGCGCAGTTCGGACTATCCATTATTGCGGAATCAGGCATGGGGAGGACAATGAAAGGAAGGACTAGAATATGAAACGGTTATGATTACTTAAGTTGGGACTAAATAGATGAGCAAAATTTTTTGTGATTTACGAATTTAAGGATATTTGGAGATCAAAACAAAATATGAAGTAGTATAATAAAGGAATTTTATGAAATTTAAAATGATGGTAGTTTTTTACATACCTCATACCAAGGCGAATCTATTAAAAGTGGTATCGGTGGACTAGCTGATTTGTTTTTTCTTGCCCCGCGTACATCCGGATGCCACAATAAAATGAAATAAAGAAAAGTCTTGTCATTCGCGCTATTGGCGAATGCTTCTACTTTATGACGGCTGTGCAACATAGGTCCTCTTTTCATTTTCTTTTCTATTTTCTATTGGTCGTTACATTTCTATGTAAGAAACGTTGTTGTTGGTCTAGAGCCACCACCTTTAATGAATGCTCCTTGCATTATATTTCAGACGGGTCTCTGGGTCAGGCGGGTGACCTTTTATCTGTATTTTTTTTTTTCATTTATGACACCTGCTTTGCTTCTATGAAAAGAAAAATTGGACTTATTCAAATCGAGCTTTCAGCAGAATCGGTCTTACTACATCATAGTCGAACCCATGAATCATGAGTCGAGCCATGCCGGGAAAAATCAAAAGCAACAGAATTATGGATAATAAAAGCTGTTTTCTTAGTTCATAGAAAATTCTTTATACCAAAATTTAACATGATTGGAAGACAAACCAAAGGAAGCAGTGAAATTTTTAGCTTATTCGCAGTACCTTTAAGAACTCATTCAAGAAGCGCCAAAACTTATTCGAAAAGTTGTTGAAACAAAGCCAGAAAAAAAGTAAATAATATCAAGTTAGAAATATTTTAAAGATAGAAAAAAAGTTCTCTCAAACAACTTCAAACGGACAATCTACAGTGGAGGTAAAACAAAATAAAAGTGATGAAAAAAATAATATATTTATTGCGCGCCTTAGAATTGTTTTGATATCTTTTTTTAACTATTTTATATTTTATTACATTATTTTAATAAATTACAATCGAAGGAAAACGTGCTAGTAACTGTAACATAATTCCCAATACAAATTTTTGAACTGGGAAAATGTCACACCAGACATACTAATATCAAAAAAAAATTAGTAAAGTATCAACAGCTGAAGGCGGATACATCCAAGCCTACAAAAATCTACAAAGACAGCTGGTTGTCATGCGAGAAAAGCGTCAACATCACATAACCCAAAATGAGAGCACTCATCGAGTTTCGAGTAAGGAAGCAGCCTCTCAAAAGACAGAGGCCTCCTCTGAGAGTTCCAAGGAGGTTCAGAACCAACCTCGTAAAACACAAAGTTTACAGAGATAGTGAAGAGCGTATAAGTATATCGCGGTACCAATAATTCTTGCAAATCTGGTATTAGAAGTAATGAAGGAGAATACCGGTACACCTTCCTTCTCTTTTGGTGTAGAATGACAACAGGGTAACATCAACTCACTACACGTCTTAAGAGGATTGGTGAAGGTACAAAACTAGAGGTATTTGAAGCTCGTGTACCCATTTCGCTACCCTGCGCCTGGCTACTTCCTGAGTTTTGCACTTATCTTATGATCTTATGTGACTCCAACTAATGTGTGAACTTAAAATATACAAATGTTGTAGCACTTTCCATAATAGGTTGTTTTTTTGGTATTTCAATATGATTGCAAAACAAAGTAATTGCGAAAAAAAACTTTATTGAATTTTTTTATTTTGCACTACACTTTTGAAGCAGCTAATTCCGAAAACTTAATAATATGTTTTGGTGCTGAAGGACCCCCAAACTTACAGTTATATCATTGCACTCATCTGACGCCGAGCCCAAGCGAAGAAAGCGCACGATTTAGTTTAATTGGATCTAAGGTTGTTCTGGCGCTTAAAGCAATGAATATCGTAAGCAAAACTGAAATTCCACGAGCCGCAGTCAGACTGAGAGGCACTTCATTATTCCTGGAAACTTTGAGTTCATCCCCCTGGTTGTTGATCATTTGGAGACAAGGCTTGGTAAGAAACAAACGGTTCGAAGTCGGACAGAAGGGTTAGTGGAGGAGTATTCTGCGAGGAGTTCATATCAAGCTCAAATTCAGCCTACCGGGCCACTATAGTACCAGTTGCGTACCTTTGCGATTATTGTACTAACTAAAGTTGTGTACCTTTGCGATTATTGGACTAACCAAGTAGCTGATGAGTTGGCCAGGTAGGAGACCCTCGAGGCACCGCTAAATGAGAGGATTGGGGTCCCCTTGAGAAGCTATGGTGTTTACCTGGAAAGGGGGCAGACGTGCAAAGTTGCGATATCGTTCTGGGCGCGGATGAATCGCAGCCGCCCCAGGGAACTTCTAAAGTTAAGCTTTAAAATTTAGTGGGTATCCTTGCCTTGTCTATTAGGTATCCCTGCGATAAGACTTGAGATTGATTCAGAAGCTTTCTGCAGGAGCTGTCTGGATGATGAGGCGGAATCTCAGCAATTTCCCCTCAGCTTCCTTGCTCTCGTCGCGCTAAGATTTAGTTGTTTGGGCTCTCAATTTTTTGTAACACCTGCGGATATAGCAGGTTTAACATTACACACCTGAATTTCATCAGTAGCTTGAGGCGGTTAACAAAATGTAATAAGTCGTTTGGTCGTAAACCTTCAATCCAAAGCTTCTGCTCCCTCCCTGTTCGGTTTTTATTTTATGTTCCCCCTTTTTTTTCTCTGTATGGCATCACAATGAACAATTTTGAATTTTTGTCCAAATCGGCCCCCGCTTAGGCAGCCGTTTATCCTAACCATAAAGCCTCAACTCTCACTTTTTTTCTACTCATCAGATAGATATATGTAGATTAGATATTACTCGGCTGATGAGTTCTCTCATTTGTCATTAACACAACCGTAAGAAGTCGTTTGGTTTAGTCTTTGGTTTGGACAATATGTTTTCAGCTTAGAGCTTATAGCTTTCGAAAAAGTGAAGACTTAAAATTTCTAACGCTTACAACGTAAAGTTTCTTTCATATAAGACCCTCATTGTTATAATAATAAAATTTCCTTCGAATTTAGTCTTTACCTGATACATTTTTTTCATAATCTGTGTAAAAAAAATAATCTTATTTGACTCATCATGACGAAAAACTTACTTAAACCGAATATTATTTCCTTTCACAAAATGCACCGTTTACAATAGAGCCGAATTTGACAAAACTTGAACAAACGCCAAAAAAAATCTGAACGAAAATTTTCAAACTGAAAAATTATTTCAAAAAGAACGGACGCAGATTTGCTCTATAAAAAAATATTTAAAAAATATTAAGACAATTCGCAAATAAGAAGAAAACACAAATACCACACAAAAGGTGGTAAATAACTTAACATTACCCGATAATCGTCCAGCGAGAAGAGGAAAATCAAAAGGGAGAATAAAGGCAACATTTATCGCAATTCCGCGGGCCCAAAAGAAAAAAGAGCAGAGCCAGCAAAGTCTCATTTAAGAGCAACTGATTCAAGGGGTGGTAAGCAGTTGAACAGCGAAGCAGGATGGCGGGGCCAGAAGAAAAAGAGAAAAAGGAGAAAATCGATGAGCGCTTCGAATATTTTAATAATTACGTAATGAAAACTTTACGACTAAAAAACGAAAAATGGGCCAAGCTAATGGGTATGCCTGAATCGAAGGTAAATGACAGAAATACATAAGGGATTGATTACAAAAAGTATGACAATATTTTAGGACTTGCCAAAACATTATTATTTCTTAAATATGGACTCATGACAGGCTTGGGGAAAATTTTTGTATGGCTTACTTTTGTATGCGATTTGTGGTCTTTCGAAGCTGAATAATCTGTGCTTCAAAAGCATTGGACGACTACGATATTAACTCAATACTCAATTAGCAACTAAGATAAATTTTACATATTATATTACCCTAGCTGGTTAGGTGGTGAGCCTCATCACCTCAGGCTAAAACTTTCCCTACATGTAGGCAAACTGTTTTCGTCATATTACTAACTGTTATCAACGATCCTTCCTTGGCTCTCGTTTTTAATGAATTTGAGTTGCAGGCGCTGTTAAATGTCAAGGATGTGAATTCAGGAATATCAGGCCATGAGGTCGGTTTTGTCTATAGAATCCAAGATCTAGCAAGTGATTGGAAAGACACCACTCTTGTGTTGAGTTGAGTAAATCTGATCTGTGTTTTTAGTTTCTTCGCCCTAGAAACACAAATTTCGGCCGTTATGATACTATTGAGAGAATAAAAGGAAAAAGATAGAAAAGAAAGTATAGAGGAGAGTGGCTTATGTTTGAGGGTTGTAGATAAGACTGAAACATATGTCAATTGATGATTTCGTTAACCGCTTCAAACTACTAAAATTTACCCAGTGTGTTATATCTGAGCCTGTTACTTCAGCAGGTGTAGCAAAAAAGTGAGGACCAAGGTGATTCCCATCTCACCCAGCAGACAGCTGCTGCCGAAAGAATACGAAGCAATATCAAGGTCACACCGCATGAATATCTAACGCGCAATGTTCGGAAAGGACACCTAAAAAATTCGTAAGCCCAGGTTTTGTTACCTCAGAAGTTCTCTAGAGTGCCTTCGCTCTACCCGAGGCCGAAGGGATCTCGCGACTTTGCATGCTTGTCGAACTCTCACTTGATTGCTATCTTTAGTTCAATAAGAATGGGGCTGACGTAGTTTTTTATGGAAAAATTACGACTTTATGAAATCTCCATTCGGCATTAATAAACTCTTATTGAAAACTTTATAGCCGAGCTATCGAATTTACTTCACAACTTATACACCGTTTCTCCGCTATTTGCTAGAAAGATTTTAATTTTATATCTCACTCGAATCCCTCTCTGCTTTTCTACATTTTAACTAGGAAATTATCCAAACTTTTCTAAACAATCCCAGTCAGCCGCGTTTGATTTTCTACCTGAATGTTGCCTCGTTGTTAACGCCCTCCTTTGACTTTCCTGCTAAGGCACGCAGTAAAATGGTTTACTTCATGCGCACCGAAATGCCATCCGACCTTACGTTGGAGGATATGGATAGTGTAAGTAGAACCCATAGTCTATTGCTTAACATTTCAATAAATACTGGTCAATAAACAAACAGAAACTAATGGTCGGTGATGTACTGCCAAATGCTTTGGAAAATCTGTCTACGCTCTGTGATGATGTCATTTTCCCCATGGTCACCAATCCAGCCAATCAAGATGGATGGACAGCAGTTATAGTTAATGATATGAAAACGGAATCTCAGGACTTGCGCACTGGCATAGCACTAATGAAAGGAAAGGTTATTAATCGCACAATTCTACCCTTGCCCATATGTATTGATGAAGTGATGGAAATCGCGCCACAAATTGCTGTCGGGTAAGAATTTATTTAACCCAAATATGAGTTCGAAATTCGCAATATAAGAAATATGGAGTTTTATTGGAGTAATTATGATCATGTGGTGTATGTGGTTGAGGTGAAGAATGTGATCTGTTAAAAGAGCACCGTAGCCATAATTGATTCTAGAAATTTAGTTATGATATTTATAACGAACTATAGGTATATCAGAGAATGTTAGAAGAGCAGCTTATTTGCATACCGTTATTGCAAACATTTTCAGTAAAAGCTTTTAGATAGGCATTTCTTTCTCGTGAATGCAGGCGGGGAATAAAGTACAATTGGTAAAAGATAGCTTGCAAAGCAATTCTACGGCAAGAATGATAGATTACAAGGTTTGACCAACGGAAATAAAATTGTGAGAGTACCTCCGGCCGTCACAACATCGGGGATTCGGCAATAAAATTCAGCCCGCTCATTTCACACGTATTCACACACTCGTCCCATCAGTCATTGTTCAGACGGCAAAGAAGCAACTTGAGCAGAGACTGCATTGATTGTTTCGTATATCATGAACATAGTCTCAATTTTTTCGTAAACAAACAGCCGTCATGACTCATGAGATGGCAGCCAATCAGCTAATTATTTCAAATTCGCTAAGAGCCTTTTAACGGACTGATATTGGTCACACCTCTGAAATCTTTTCACCTTGCATATTTGGCATATTAAAAAATACACACGCCCAGTAATATGAATAACTCTTTCACAAATCTGCACTGTAGTTAATATCATCCTCTGTGGAATGAATGGCTTCTATTTTCACGGCTTCGAAATTTTTTTGGGGTCAAGAAGAAACTAATTAGCGCCAACACTTTTTCCATCTCGGTGTACTTTACAGTCCATATATACTTGTATATAAGTATATATTTTTTCGGAACTAAAAGGTAGCCCACAAATACCTATTTTGAGACCGAAGCGGAGTGTTAAGAATCTTCACATTTAAAAGTAAAGAAAAAGTTCTGTGCAACGAAATTTTCTAAAGGTGTTGAGGAAAAATCAGAAACGACGCTTCACCTATACCAATATTTGTTGCTGTTATAGGAACAAGAACATTCCGCATCAATTTGTGGAAAATCCTGTTGCAGTGGCAATCCTTGGCCGTATTTAAGTCTGGGGCATTACAATAATGTAGAACCGACTACCGTGGGAGCATTGATATCGATGTAGAAATGTCTTGACAAATTTCGCACATAAAAACATCTGGATGGCTTGCTTTTGTAGGAGCCAACTTCAATTTTATTCCAAGAGCACCATTCATGGCAGTCATAACTGCCTTTGGGTCTGTCGGAGAACAAGTAGCCAAAACGGGCATCCCTCACAACACGCACTGTCACAGTTTTAAACAACCAGAGTAAAAAACAAGATTTTCCATTTCTTCTGTGAATGTCCAGCCTTATAGAAAGAGAGCATGTCAACCCTTGGCAAACCACTGTGAAAGGTCATAGAATAACTTTCTAGCTTAGACGTCAACAACCTAATAAGATATAGTCATGCAGTAATTACCCGTTAATCAAATTGGTAGCGAGGATGTGACAGCAAAATGATACGGAAGCGTTATTTGGATTCTGGCTGAATCACCACTTCAACCAATTAATCTCTCCTCACTCTACCTTCAATTGTTCTCATTTCAGTTGGCCCTCTATCCAACCAACACATGTATGTCTGCTAGAAAGCTTCTTATTCGTTTATTTCTCTGGAATTCGTCTAGTACCTTTACACTTTTTGTCGAGCATACAGCAGTTCTTTTTCCTTTTCACTCCATCTTTCTTATCCAGAGACCTCAGTAAATTCAACCACCTTCACAAGCCGGCCCTAGAAAATATGGTGGTAAAATGGCTCGACGCGATAGATGACATAATTAAGGTGAAACCACGTGATCACGTATATGAAAAAGAGACACATCCGAAACCCGATTTGCTCTTCAGCTTCTGGGAAACCCGCTTGGAGAACCTAGAAAATGTAGCCGATCAGTTAGGTGATAAACGTAATAAAACCATCGTTTTTGTTCTCGAAAAAATAGACTCCCAATTCGACGCCACTTTTCGAAAGGTCATGAGATTGCTGCTGCAGTCATTGGCAGAAACGCGTGATATTACGAAATTTTTGTCACCATTGGTAAGGAATTGAGAAAATAATTTCGAATACAATACGTTTTCAATTATTTATTCATTACAAAATTATTTAGCGCAAAATGGTGGACCAATTCGAGGCCAATCGAATGGATGAAAATCGGGCCCAACTGCGTCCGCTGCTCTTAACCGTGGGCCTAGTTTGGGGGCATTCAAAATATTTCCATACTTTGGACAACATGGTGCTACTCTTCGAACTGTTGCATAATTCAATTATTGAGAATGTCATCCTAACCATCGAACCAGAGAGCTGCTTTGGTGATGTTGACGAGGCCTACAAACGAGTTGTGACGAATATCGATCACTTAGAGTACTATAAGTGAGTGGGATTCAGGGGGCGGGGATGACGTGAAGCGCTTAGTCTGGTACACTTTAATTACGTTAACTTTTTATTGCAGGAAATCATATGAAAATTGTCGCGGCAGCCTAAAAAAATTCAAAATTGGCACAGAATTTAACTCACAAGACTGGACATGGCAGCCGAAGACAATCTTCGATCGTTTGGATCGTTTTATGGAACGGCTGCATGTGATGAAAATCATCTTCGATACGGGACGCGATTTTCTTAAACTCGAAAAAGTTGTCGTTGGTGGTTTGAAGGGGCGTCAAATATCAGCTGCTCTTAACAAAATTCTAGAGGAATTCAACAATAAATATCGCGACTGGATAGCCGGCATCGCATACAATATGCTCGATCCTGACGAATCGGTTGAACAATTTAAAAGCGACGTTGCAAAATTTCATGATTTCGCCGAGCAACTAGAGCGACGTATGGCATTTCAATTCGAATTGGCGCTGCTGGACTCGCATGATTTGATGCTCTGCGGCAGTCTGTTGCTGCGACCGATCGTTAAGAAACAGCTGGATCCGCATATGCACATACTCGTGGACGATTTAGTCGATGAGATACATGCAGTCAAGAGAGATTTCAATGATTTCGAAGCTATTTACAAGGAAAAGGGCGTGCAGGTGAGAATGCTTGTATAGGGTAGGTCATCAGTTGGTTTCTTTTTCAAAATGCTATAAGAAAACATCGCTCAACATTTTTAAAAGATTTTGGAAACAGTAAAATTTGCGACTAATTGTGAAAGATAGCCTCATTCGAATGGCTGTCACGGCGGGCCTATATTGTTGACCCAGTCTTTCTACCGTCTTTCTACCCAATCACGCTAGAAGAACATCTAAGTGTATCCAAGCAAGCTTGCTTCACTAGCGCGGTGACTTGAATGGCACGCACTACAACCAGAGCCAAATTCTTCAATGTGCAGCCAAAAAACAATGGTTGGCATGCTTCCGTAATGCTCTCTGTTGATCGTTAAATTGTTATACTTTTAATTTTCATAGGAAAATATACTGATAAATGTCACCACTACAAAAAGCAGACCAGGCAAGCACGAGCTAACGACTGTGTGTGGGTTGCTTGAGCCTAAAATACGTCAATCTTACTTTTTGACGTGGCCACCGAGATGAAAATGAGCCCCATTTGAAAAGATTTCTTAGATTTCGTAGAATCATTTTCTTGCAATTTCGTTCTGCATCAAAATCTATGCAGAGAAGCGACTTCGGAGCGGATGATTTATTGCCTTCAGTTTTTTAACAAACCAAGGTTTTTAATCGGAAGTCTCTCAAAGTTAACATTGAATAACTCAGAGTGGAGGCAATTTCTACAACATAGCCACACTGCATACCGTCTGGATAGTAGCTCTCTCTAGGAAATTTTTATTAGCAATGCCAATAAAACGCAGTGACCGAGTTACATAGTTGAAAACCATCAGATATTGCTATAGGAATACAATAATCTTTGATAGGGCCCGGCCGGTAGACAAAGGGTTCAGCGTTAGGTAATGCGTTTCGTACCGCGGAGGTGTTATACTAAGTTTTTTGGAAACTTTTTGGCGCAAAAAGCTCTGTATGCCAAAAACACATGTAATTTAAAAAGAAGCCAGCCAATGTTGCACCCTTTATTATTTTATTGACAAAAGTAATACACTACTTGCTCTTGACAATGCAGGCTCTGCCAACCGATGAGTGTTTCCCAAAAGTTTCTGGCGCTATTTCTTGGCTACTCAAATTACGGCATCGTATCACTTGGATCAAGTCGGATTATGAGCTCTACGAATTCCCGTAATAAATTACGAATTATATAATATAGTAGATTGAGAATAGCGATTTGAATTTTCACTTTCATAGTCTCTTCGATAATGAAATTGGCGAGCATACGCTGAGCATCTATCATCAAATGCTGGCGCAGATTGACGAACTGAAGCACGCTATACTGGAGGAGTGGTATACCACTGTACGCGAACACATCAATAATGGCATGGCGCAAATGCTATTGAAAAAGGATGAAAACGGAGTACTCTCTGTGAATTTTACGCAAGAACTGGTGGATGCTTTGAAGGATATCAAAGTTTTGCGCATCATGGAATGCGAAGTGCCTGAGGCGCTTATAGAGTTCTACCAGCGTGATGAGGCATTATGGGTATTTATTAACAAAATCATCAATTTTTTTTAAATCCAACGCATAAATGCAAACCGCGAAGTATTTTAGTTGAAAGGAAATCAGGTTTCTCTTGTAAATGATGAAGCTCTTATATCCATATTAAATTCACGCCGAAGCAAGCAGCCTTCATCTGGGCCACTCCAAATGCCATTATTTTGGCGGAACAACTAGACAAATCGCATTCTTCGATTCGAAGCTATATACATTTATTAGTGGATGCCATATATGGTAGCTCAGTAGCTCTAGTTTGGTCAAAAATTTAAGAGACTTTCTTATGATCATAGCCTTCCCAGCCGAACCAAATACAATAAGAGTGTAACGCATGCAAACTTGATAGGTATTTAGGGTATCCCAAACAAAAGCTTTTCATTATCGGCCTGCCATAGGTATAACGGTTGTTTTTTTGAACTCGAAGCCTTTTTTCGACGCACTCATACACCGTCATGTCGAACTCAGTATAATTCCAGTTCGTCTATATTTGAAGAAGCTGAAATGAGTGGTTTAAAAGACAAAGTATAGCGGTGTATAGATTTATTTTCGCTCCAAACTATCAGTTTGATGCTGCTGAACTCTATGAAGGGCGACTAAAGTTATGGCTATTGCCGGAGTTAAGGTAATCACGGTAATCGGAATGTTACCAGCCGCGATTGCTTTAAACTAGTTAGAGGTAATAGAAAAAAAGATTTTTTCAATATCGCAGCCCATACTACTGGCCAAGGTCTTAAATGTAAGGACCTAGAGGGATCCATAAATCCTCCGCAGAATCTCTCTCGCGAACACTCCAAAGTCTGTAGCATCAGATGTTGTCACCGTTCAAACTTCTGCGCCATATAAAAGGACGGGCATGATGAGGGACTTATATATAAAGTGTGATTTTTGTTCAACGAAGAAGGACTTTACTATTCAATTGCCTGCTTAACCCAAAGTAATACTACTTGACAAGAGATATTCTCCGTTGGATTCCCAGGTCGATAGTATTATCGATGTTGATGCAGGTTCCCAAATAGACGAAGTCCTTTCCAAATTTATAACTGCCAACATTAACGGGCTTGCTAAAGCGCGAATGCGTTGGCTTTTTGTGTGATAACAGGAGGTGCTTTGTTTTACCTTCGCTCACTTCCAGACCCACGGATCTCGCTTCTTTATCCGGGTTGGAAAGGCAGAATTAACAGCGTCGTTGTTAAGGCCACTGATGTTGATATCATTGACAAATGCCTGTAATTGTGCGCTTTGGTAAAAGGTTATGCCAGCTCAGTTTAGTTCTGCAGCTCGTTATATCTTCTCTAGCATTAGATTAAAGAAATCGTGCGACACAGAATCGTCCTGTTGCTCAACTTCATTTTGAATAGCCGTATTAATTTTGCACCAAATCCGTTCATCGCAGCCTGTAGGCAGCTCCCTTTAATGTTAACGAAGGCAGCTTTGAAATCGACAAAGAAATGGTTTATGTCGAGTCTCCTCTCGCAAGTATTTTCCAATATTTGGAGTACTGTGAATATTTCGTCATTGGTTGATTTACCAGGTCTGACACATACTGATGAGCTACAATCATTTCGTTGACGATGAGCTTTAGTATTTCACGCAATACGCTCGATAGAACCTTACACGCGATATTAAATTGTCGCATAATGCAGAATCACCCTTTTCGTTAATTTAAATGAGTAAAGGCGTGCATTCATATCACTAAATACTGCAAATCAGCAGGTGCATTCACTTTATCAAGTCTACGCCGCCTGAATAGCTCAACTGGTAGCCATCATAATATCGCTACTTGCACATCGCTAAGGTCGTTGTCTACGATGATGGATTCGGGTTTCTCATCTTCTCCGCAGTTATTTCCGCGGTTACTATTCAGTAATGCGTAGAAGTTGTCCCTCCATATCCTAAGAGTATTCGGGATATCGGTTATCCGTTCGTCGTCTTCGTTCTGATAGGAATTCGCCCCGCTCTTGAAACCTGTACACAAATCCGTAATTTATTTTATTGAAAATACATTCAATAAACTCTTTTGCTTGTCCCTTTTTTCGTTATATAAAAATAATCGATAACACAGAGTTGCACAGGAGAAGTTGCATAATTTAGGGTTTCTTAATCCCGGATTATCGAGGGTGAACATTTTTTTTTTTTGGTTTTGACTAATCCTCATTTTTAATAACGAATTAGCCATAATGAATTGAAAATGGAGATAAGCTCTAGTATGCGAACATTTACTTCTCTTTATATGCCTAAGTGGCTCTTTCTAGAATTGCCCCTATTACCTAACTTATGCGTCGGGTTTAAAAAGTTCTATTGCAGCCGAACGGAATTTGCTCGAACATACTATATAATCTCATATTATCACAGCAAGCGCGCCTCAAACTGCGGCGCATAGCTGACTGGTACAATGACGTGATCGCGCGGTCGCAGCCGAGTGAACTGAAGCTAATACGAGCAGAGTTGAGTGGAATTGAGCTTTTTATGGAACCGTTAATTACTGATATAGTCTGGATGTCGATTGGTGAGTATGGCGTATTTCCATTGTTAAAACGTCACATATACAAATGTGCTCCACTCATTTCCCTCCATTCACTTTCAGACCAAAAATTCATCACCAAAGTATTTTCAAAAATAAGTCATTTGCAAAAGCGTATTGAGAAATGTCAAGCAAATTTGGAAGCCATTAAAAAGAGCATAAACGAATGGGGAAAGGTACCGCTGTTCCAACGTAAGGATCTCAATCCGAAAGCGTTCCTGGATGTCGAACCACGTGCGGTCATTATTGAAAAACGGTTTAGACAGGCATCGGCCACTAAAGAACTCATTGACAAATTAATGTTCGAAAACGTTAAGCTATTTTTTGACATACCACATCGCTATGAAGTCGATGAGGAGAGTGTCGAAGATGTTGAAGAGGAGGAGGAGAATATAGCCACTAATAGGCGGGGTACAGCAACGACTGGCCATACATCTATAATTCCGCAGAACATAAATGAGATTGGAGAAGAATCATCATCGGAGGAAGAGGTACACACCCACACTTACATACCTAGAATACACTTTGTATACAATTTTAGTGAGCGATTTGTATTTAAATATAATATTTCACGTAATTTTCCAGTTGATAACGCCTCAGCATCGTTACGACTTGCTGCAGACACTCAGTGAGGAAGAGCGTGAACAATTTCGTGAGTATGAAAAGTATGTTGATGAACAAATAGCTTTGCAGCTATTGGACGCTGTCATTACAAGCATTACATATCTACGCATGGAAATTGAAAATCGTTATGAAAATGATGCGCCAATTTTTGAAATACTAATGGAACTGCAAGAGCCGCTTGTCGTGTACTTCCTAAATTTGGATCACAATTCAAAGAACGGCTTCACAATGCACATCGAATCTTTGATGGATGATATGTACGATATGATGAGGATGTTGCCGCGTGTGGCACAGGATCCCGTACCCCCAGATGTGGAACCTGCAAGTTTCATAGGTAGGTATTATAAGTAAATTCGGAGTTACATTTGACTAAAGGAAAAATTTCTTTATTGTTAACACCAATTTCACACTTTCCCATTGCTTACCTATAATTCTCAGCGTGCCTATAATTTTTTTGATATATCATAAAAAAAAGTTGTCGAATGACCAGCGAGAGGTGATCCCTTTGCGCTTGCAAAGAACGCACTGAAGAAAGTCGCACTCAAACTGATATACCCTTAGATCAAAAAGTACCGGAAATGTTTAATTTAAACGAACCGCGCACGTGGGAACCGGTCCATATTTTTATTTTTATATTAGTAGGACAGTCCCTTTTCAGTGCCATCGGATCATTAGTGTCTGCCTGCCCAACCGGAAATGTGGGCAAACAATTCTGGGATTTTGCATTATGATAACGCACCATCGCACCGAGCCCAAATTGTGCTGGATTATTTGACCAAAGACCGAGTAAATACCATCGTGCAAGCACTGTATTCACCTGATATGGCCCCGTGCAACCCTTTTTTGTTTACCAAGTTAAAGTTACCACTTCGTGGAAGGAGATTTCAGTCGATAGAGGAGATCAAAGATAATGTGACGAAGGAGCTGAAGGCCATCCCTGGCCTTAGTTAGGGTTGCCAGTAGAAATCTAATATTATTAAAATGAACAGTTCCAAATTTTGTAAGCTAATATTCAGCTATTCATAGGACACAGAAGAGGACAGAGAGTACTCCCTTAAGCTTCCGGCTTATAAGTGGCAGTACTCTAAGCCTTAAATAGGTTTACGTTCAATTCAAAAGTCCTTATAAATGTAGAAATGCACTCAACAAACTAGTAACTCTCAATCAGGTTTCCCTGATTTGGGTACCAGGACATAAGGGACACGAAGGAATTGTATGGCGAAAAAGGGGCGGAAAAGCCATTTATTAGACCAACATCATTTTTCGGCTTTAACAAAAAGCTACCCAGAGGATACTTGGGCTAATCCTGGAAGTTGTGAGCTGCTTGCGCTATATGTAGAAGAATCGTCCTGGCCACGCCCAAGTGAATGACGATTAGTAACTTTCCCCACTTACGTGGACTTCTACATATGGAACCATCCTCCCCAGAAGAGTCTATGGAACACTTAATCACCAACACAAAATTTTGGGCTCGTACCTACTAGAGGAGGAAGAAGTACAATTTTTCCCTCCTAAGGGGCTGGTTCGATTCCTCGGTATACCAAATAATTATAATTAATTACTTAGAGGTGCACAATAGATCAATCAGGTTGCAGTGGATAAAAGCCTCAGCCTAACCAAATACCAATAAGTGACCACCTCATAAGACATACAACTCTTGTAAGAACACTTCAAATGTTATGACCGGCTTATCCTCAATTCAATTTTATGTTTGGCTGTTGCGAAGCACTTGTTTCGTTGATCAAGGAACTTCTCCAAAAATTAAACTTTGGAATATATCTTTTTTTATCATGAAGACAAATAATTAATGGTATTGTAAAATGTCTAAATTTCACCCTGTGTCAGCCATCTTGAGCTACTTAATAAATCCGTGATGTCCTCTTGGAAAAGCTACATTTTATTTTAGAACAAATTCCAATGAAAAAGTACTTAAAAGCATAGGAATGAAAACTTTTGCTAAAAAAGTTCGCAGACTATACTCTTTTTATTGTGCCACAAAATATGGACAAAATATGGTGATAAGTTTGTCCATGTCTCAAAAGACAAAATGAAAAAAAAAGATGGGATAAGAACATGTGGCACTTCTTGGAAACCAGGCGAAAAAGTTTGCGTGCATCACTTTTCGGCACAGATTTCAAGATCGGACCAGATCGGACGAAGGCGAAGGTAGTGATGCTCTTTAAATGCATACCCCAATTTTGCATTGCTGGAATGAGCGCGAGATGGAACATCCTTCGGAATGACGTTTCTACGTAAACATAAAAAAAGGATTTACTTTTTATTTAAAAAGTTTAGTTTTATTTAAACGTATTTGGATATAGATTATAGTTATATAATATTTACCTGGAAAAAGAATTAGGCCTATCTTAAGGAACGAGACTCGTGAAACAGGATTAGTTCAAATCCAACGTCAGTCAAATACTTTCTGAGGGTAGATCAAAAAGTTGGGAGACCCAAGCAAAACAATTCATTGGGCTTGGAACGGTGTGCCACAGGCAAAATCCAAAATTTATACGTGGATTGGCATACATTGGTATTCAGAGAATGAAAACAAAATCTCTTTTGTGTGGGAAACTTATAGTTTTTAAGTATAGGTTGTCACAGCTTTTGTGAAACGCACCGAAAGTTGCAGAATTTGTTAAAATAGATGCTAACCACAAATACACGAGAATGTTTAAGCTAAAAATATAAATAATTAAGTACTATTCATAAAATAGATAGCATAAAATTATTGGTTTATTATGATTTACATCGACCTTCTTCCCTTTTCAGAAAGGGAATAAACTTATGCTACCTTTTCCCTTACTTCCAAATCACGTCAAAGGATTAAGTAGCAGCCAAAGTCAGTTATTAACCTTTATATAATATATATACCTATATATAATTGGTATATAATTGGCGCGTACACCCTTTTTGGTTGTTTGGCCGAGCTCCTCCTCCTATATTTGATGTGCGTTTTGATGTTGTTCCAAAAATGGCGGGACCTATAGTTTTAAGCCGGCAGATATTTTTTTTATGAGGAGCTTTTTCATGGCAGAAATACCCTCGGAGGTTTGCCATTGCGTGCCGAGGGGCGGCCGCTATTAGCAAAAAATATTTTCTTTTTTTGGTCTTTCACCGAGATTCGAACCTATGTTCTCTCTCTGAATTCCGAATGGTAGTCACGCACCAACCCATTCGGCTCGGGGGCCTAAAGGCTGTTAACCTTTACACATTCCTTAATTATTGAATCATGTCTTCTCATACCATTTTTACGTATTATCCAAAAATATGCGTTGATAAGCATACCGGCAAAAGTCAGCTCAGCAAAATTACGCCTAGGTGTCAGTAGTGAATAATTGCTAGGCGGTATTTTTTATGCCATCTTTGCTATTTGTCAAGAACACAAATGTACATACAGTTTCACACGATGGAACAACGGATGAAACTTATTTTGAAACTGGTCGATCTTTAAGAACAACATATCGCAAAATTTGTACTTTTTTTTGTTGAAAATAATAGTTCAAATGAGCCGACAATTCAAAAATTAGTGAAAAAATTTCAAGAAACTGGTTCTGGTAGAAAAGGATGGCCAGACGAAACGCTGAACGTTCAGTTCGTGTCAGATTTGACAACGCCTATTCATCATTGCAAAAAGCACGCGCGGGGGTACCTCAAGGAAGCATCCTAGGCCCTCTCTTGTACCTCTTGTATACGCATGACTTACCGGTTCACGAGCAACACGTTACCGCAACCTTTGCAGATGACACGGCTATCCTAGCAGTTGGAGAAATGATCGAGACTACAACGACCAAATTGCAATCAGCGGTGAGTTCTATTGCAACATGGGCAAAAAAATGGCGTATCAAATTAAATAATTCCAAATCAGTTCACATTGTATTCGGCCTGAAAAAAACAATCTACAAGCCAGTCTACATAAACAGCATAAATATACCGTACGTCAACGAGGCAAAATATCTTGGTATAACCCTTGATGCTAAACTGCGTTGGAAGGCGCACGTCAAGAAAAAGCGTGAAGAGCTGGAATTAAAAACAAAAAACCTTCTTTATCTTATTGGCAGACAATCTATTCTGTCAACGAACAACAAACTACTGCTATATAATCAAATACTCAAACCGGTCTGGACGTATGGCATTCAGATATGGGGATGCTCAACCGAATCTTGCATGACTATTATCCAACGATTCCAAAATAAAGTGTTGCGCAACATCGTCAATGCTCCATACTATGTGAGAAATGTCGACCTCCATCGTGATCTTGGTATCTTACCCATCACTGACGTGGCGAAAAAGTACGCCATGGCTCACAGACAACGTTTAAGTACACATGTCAACGCTGAAGCATTGGCTTTGCTTCAGTCAAATACTCATCGTCGGCGGCTCAAGCGTAAAACAGTTTTAGACCAGATGGGCACCCAGTAGCAGATGTACCTTATATATTTATACATTCATAATGAATTTATGAATATTGAGGCATCTTAGTTTTTTCCTTTTTTAATATATAAGTTCAATAAAAATTGCTCGTTAGTATCTTTATTTCGTTATACTAGTTGTAATTTCTAAACGTTATTCTGCTTATACTTTAAGATGCGTTAATAAAAAATAAAAAAAAAAGTTGAGAGTATACTGGTGTAGACCAAAGTGTTACTGAACATCATTCAACATCGATAGCTCGACTGTTTGGCGAATATCACAGAAGAATTTGAATTTGCTCCTTACAAGATTCAGTTAACACAAGAATTGAAGCCAACAGACCATTATCAAGGCAGAAATGGATGGGGTCGGCGTATTTCAAAATCTCAGTTTAGGATAATTTCGATTTGTTGATAGTTATTTCTGTGTCCATTTATATTCCATTGCAGAATTGACAACATTACAGTTTAGCAGTGAATTTTATGTATTGTAGATTCTTAATGTCTGTTTAGGTACTTAGTTATGTTATAGCTTTTGTTCATGTTAGGTAAGGGTGTTTTTGTAACGTTCGGGTGTGATCCGAATATATAGATCGAGCTATTTGGAAATTACATCAAGATATTGACTCGATGTCACTAATTGTGGGGGAGTCCGAAGAACTCGCTCTGCTGAAGAATTGATATTTGACGATGAAAGCGCTGCATTGGTCTTACGCGAAAGTTTTGGTGAGGAAGTAGTTGATCTGGAGTTACGTTTGGACGCTGATACTGTTTGGCTAACTTTTGTGGTTCTTTTACTACTTTCACATCACTTTTGAAGGACCCTTCATGTACACATATACATACATCTGTGTTCACTATAACTGCAATGTGACAAGGTATTATTTAATTTTTATACTAAAACAAAAACCACAGAATTTAACTTTGTACCCAGCTTAAAAAAACTCTAAAAATTTTCATCAAAATTTAGACATTCGTAATGAGAATTTTTTTTTAAATTTCGGCCATATTTATGCCTGTTGACTTTTTGCATAAAGTACAAGTTGAAGTTGCTAAAAAATCTCCTTGTATGTTGCCTATTTTCTCCATATAAAAAAATCGTGCATTTGCTATTTATATGGCGAAAATTAAAGAGAAAAAATATATAAAAAATCAACGAGATTTTCTAGCAACTTCAACCTTTACTTTATCAGAATACAATTTAACAAACTATAAGACGGTATACTAAAAATCTTGCAAAAATTTCGAATAAAAAAACGTGGAATTGAAATAGAAATGTTTCTAATTTTTGCATAAAATTGGAAATTGGATCTTTATGGGTTTTATGAGATAATGAGCTATATCGAAGATTAGGTAGTGTTGGCTAATCTGTAAAAAAAAGATCTCACTTAGAGCTCTAGGGCTCATTGTGTTACCAGTCCTATGTATTTGGAGTCGAATTATTATTATTTTATGTAATTCTTAATGCACTTATTGGTGAGTTTTAACAAGCCGTTTAGCCTTTTGTCTGCAATATTCTTCAAGGACGAAAACTATGTTGACCCTGGGCACAAAAAGAAAAAAAGTAAAAAAGTGTATTGATCCTGGGCACACTTTTTAAAATAACTGTCATCCATCATCCAAATTTAACTTTGGAATTACGTAGTCTGAACTTCTGTTTGAATCGAGAATGTTGTTTTTAACTGAAAGCTTCTGATAGAATTGTACTGACGTCTTCAATCTAAGAGCAGATCTTTTGGCTGAGTTTCTTACTACTAATTTGACTGTATGCTAGTTGAGAATTGTTTCCATTGGCGCTGTTGGAGTTGTGATTACAGCCCCGGTTCCACATATTCCTGCATTTCTTTGCACGCTTTCCAATCTTTTAACGTAAGTCACTTTATCGCACACCGCCCACCATACTAGTAAACCATAGAACATTATTGGTCTAATAACCGCAGTGTATATCCATTGTGTGGTCGAGTATATAAGCCCCAAGTCTTACCGAGCGTTCTCCTGCATGCGCATAAGGCACTAGGGGTTTTCTTTGCTCTTTCTATCACATTTAATCTCCATGACAATTTGCTGTCCACAACAATACCTAGGTAACACATGGGCTGAAAAATCCCGGGCATAAGAAAACATATTTTTTTTTTGTTCAGAATTAGCTTTGATTGACTTGTGGCACGGTGTTTTTGGCCAACAGTGAGCAAACGTGGCAAGTAACATATCGACTATAATTTGTTTAACACATCCTCAACATTACAAAAACTGCCCGTCAGTTTCCGACTAACTCATGACTCCGCCTCTCTTATGGCTCGTTTAACTCATTAATCCTTATTGCTCTACTCGCTCCTCCTTCTCCTGGCCGATTCCGGCAATTTGCATATTTGATACTTTTCTTTAATAGCTGGAATTTTCTTAAAAAGCAGGAACTTTCATGCAGAGTGAGAATAACTACAGCTGCTAGGGGTACAGATTCCATTAAAATATATCAAGCACCGCAAACATCTCAGTAAAAACTTTTTTCCATATTAATCCTTAGACGAATTAACTGATAAACCCGACCTTCAAAAGCAACGCCATGATATATCGGTTAAGGTAATATTTGCACTACAACAGATAAGATCCTACTCAAAGGCTTTTATGGACTACTCACATTTGTGGCTCTCTAACAAACAACAATATCTTGCCGATGTTAAGAAATATGGACGACCGTTGACGGTCGCCGAGCGCGATGCCGAACTTGAGGGTGAAGGCGAATCAGGTATAAAGCCATTGAAGGAAGACTATCCACCTTTAAGTGTCTACAAAGAACAGGTACGATTAATCAAATTTATCCAAGAAGAATGATTACTACATTTCAATGCCTACACTATCAGACTTTTTGACTAGAAAATTCAGAATCATTTAATTCAATTGCACTTGAAAAAGCGTAAGTTTTATGCTCAGCTCGAGCATAAATTTGTTTTCAAATAAGGATTACTTTTGGGCGAGGGCAAAAAACTTGCTCGCCGCTTTTCAGCTCCTGAGCTAATTTTTTCATATAACTTGCAATATTTTATATTTCAGTTGGACAAATTTATTGCAATGCAAGATGAAATCTCACAATGGGAAACCTACCATGACATTCATATCTGGTTGCGCTTAAATATGAAAGGTTTTAAAAACGCTGTGCTCAATCTAGTAGGCAAGTGGATAAGTCTCTTTAAGCAGGATCTCATCGATAGAGTAAAGAACTCATTACAGGTGATGTGGATTAAATTAAATGCAATAGTATGTTTTTAATATATTTCTCTTCATAACAAACAGGAACTCGAGGATTTCGTTGAAGAAGCAAATGAGGCACTTAAAATCGAACTCAACAAAGACGACTTTGAGGGTCTACTCAAAATTCTCTCTGTGCTCAGCACAATCAATGAGAAGCAATTCATCTACGATTACATGTTTGATCCATTGCGTGAGGTTGTGGATTTGCTGAAGCAGTACAATTACGACTTTAAGGATAGCGTATTGGCGCAGGTAAAATGTTCTGGGGAGAATCCAAATCGTCGGATTTAACACATAATTTTGGACGTCCAAACGCTTTGTTATACAGCGCTATTGGGCCTCTTTCTATTGCATGTTCTGCAGGTTGTCGCCGCTCCTGGCTAATCGCCAGGATCGGTCAGGCCAGGGCTCGGTCTGAAATTATTATTATTTTTTTAATAGTCTCACGTAACGGTCTAGAATACGTGTTTTTAGTTGTTCCGCAAATTATTGCTTATTCCATGCACCCACAATATATCAAATGCCAGGCAGTTGCTTGTGTTAGATTACTCTCTCCGTGAACTAAACTACAATACATACTCAACTAGACCACGAAGGAAGTTATTCACCACACAACACGACTGCTCCGGATGAAGCTAATGCACAAAGCTTCACAAAAACTCCACCCTTTCAAAACTTCTATAACACTCAAAATCTTTTGCATAACCTTCAACCAGCTTACAAAATCTAACAATACGTAAAATGTCCAATGTTCTTTAGGCAATCATAAACTTGAGTTCAAGCAGAAACATCGTCAGCATCGTCGCCAGCTTTTGGACTCTAAACAGCACGCTGGGTAACTGAGCAACCCCTAATGCAAATGAAGAGCTCTTGTCATCAGCTCATTACATCCGACAGCAGTTTATAGACTAATCGATATACACGGGCACAACAAAAACTAATTTCCCCTTTCTAATATTTTTTAGTTAAACGAATTACCCGATAAATGGATGAAAGTGAAAAAGAATGCTGCCGTCGTTAAACAAACTATTGCGCCCATACAGTCCTACCAAGTGGATCTGATTGAAAAACGAATCATACTTTGTGACACTATGGCTAGTCAATACCGTAAACGCTTCCTGCGCAAAAGGGTACACACCAATTTCTCATTCTAATGGCATATAGCTTATTGACATCACGTTTATATTTTTCCTATCAGTTCTTTTACGTTCCTTGCGATAATCCGTATGAGTTGATCGACGAAGCTGATTTGGAGATTAGCGCTTTGGAGGAGCGTCTGAAATCGCTCACGGAATCTGCTGTGCTTTTCGAACTGCAAGGCCCAGAGCCAAGCAAAATTGAACTCTGCCGACATGAACTACAGCTACAAAAGGTAATGTGGGACTTTGCAATAACGATTCAAACCACAATCGATGAATGGAAGAAGACTCCTTGGAAGAAAATCGACATTGAATCGATGGATCAAGAATGCAAGAAATTTGGCAAGGAGTTGCGTGGTTTGGGCAAAGATATGCGTTCATGGGAACCCTATATATATACTGAGAATCAAATAAAGAATCTAATGACTTCGCTACGCGCTGTAACTGAACTGCAAAACCCAGCGATTCGTGATCGTCACTGGGTTGAGTTGATGACAACAACAGGAGTCAAGTTCAGCATGGATGACTCAACTACGCTGAAGAACCTGATTGATTTGAACCTGCACGAATATGAGGAGGAAGTAAAAGGTATTGTGGACAAATCTGTCAAGGAACAAGCCATGGAAAAGATGCTGAAAGATCTTACTAACACGTGGGCTAACATGGAGTTCCAGAATGAAATACACGAACGCACTGGCCTCAAGCTACTCAAGGCTTCAGAAGAGATGATCGAAACCTTAGAGGACAACCAAGTACAATTGCAAAATATGGCTTCATCCAAATATGTTGGCTACTTTCAGCATGAAGTCACTGCTTGGCAACATAAATTATCCAATGCTGATCAAATAATCGGTTCATGGTTCGAGGTGCAACGCAAATGGCAATATCTCGAAAGTATTTTCATCGGTTCCGAAGATATTAGATCGCAACTGCCAGAAGACTCCAAACGTTTCGATTACATTGACCGTGAATTCAAGGCATTGTTAAATCAAATGAATCTCGATCGCAATGTGGTGCGCTCAACTAACAGACCTAACAGTAAACTCTACGACACACTCGAATCACTACTCAAACAACTCACGTTGTGCGAAAAAGCGCTTAATGACTATCTGGAGACGAAGCGACTTGCATATCCACGCTTCTACTTTGTATCGTCCGCCGACTTATTGGACATTCTATCCACCGGCAATAATCCCAAAATGGTTTGTCGCCATTTAACAAAACTCTACGACTCCATGGGTCTTCTAAATCTAATCGCAGGCACAAAGTTGGCCACTGGTATGATTGCTAAGGAACATGAAGAGTTTGTGCCGTTCTTAGAGAACTGCGACTGCAGCGGCAAAGTCGAAGGTTGGCTTAATCGTGTTACGGACAAAATGCGTGAAACACTGCGTGATCACTTTCGGCGCGCAGTTATCGCTTACGAAGACAAGCCGCGACATATATGGATTTTCGAATGGCCCGCTCAACCGGCTCTGGTGACCACACAAATCTGGTGGACAACCGAAACAAATGACGCCTTCACGAAAGTACAGCAGCGCTACGAGAACGCTATCAAGGACTACAATAAGAAGCAGGTGGCGCAACTTAACAATTTAATTAATATTTTGTTGACCGATCTAACGCCATCTGATCGTCAAAAAATCATGACCGTCTGCACCATAGACGTTCACAGTCGTGATGTTGTGGCGAAAATTATTGCGGCTAAAGTCGAGTTGGCAACAGCCTTTCAATGGCAGAGCCAGCTACGTCATCGTTGGGACTTGAAGTACGACGACTGCTTTGCGAATATCTGCGATGCACAATTTAAATACGACTATGAATATCTGGGCAATACGCCACGCTTGGTGATCACGCCGTTGACCGATCGCTGCTACATAACTCTAACGCAGTCGCTGCATTTGGTGATGGGAGGCGCACCTGCGGGACCGGCTGGCACGGGCAAGACAGAAACCACCAAAGATCTTGGACGTGCGCTAGGCATGATGGTGTACGTATTCAATTGCTCCGAGCAAATGGATTACAAATCTTGCGGCAATATACATAAGGGCTTGGCACAAACGGGCGCTTGGGGCTGTTTCGATGAATTCAATCGTATTTCTGTGGAAGTGCTCTCTGTGGTCGCTGTACAAGTAAAATGCATACAGGACGCCATTAAGGTGAGTACCTAATAGGTGCAAACTGCGTAGCTGCGTAAGACTAACTCGTTTTTTCCTTTCCAATTCAAGGCTAAGAAGGTAATGTTTAACTTTCTGGGCGAAATTATATCGCTACGTCCCACAGTCGGCATGTTTATCACTATGAATCCAGGTTATGCAGGGCGCGCCGAATTGCCCGAAAACTTGAAAGCGCTTTATCGTCCCTGCGCCATGGTCGTGCCGGACTTTGCGCTCATCAGCGAAATTATGATGGTGGCGGAAGGCTTCCAAGAAGCACGTCCGTTGGCGCAAAAATTCATCACACTCTATACGCTATGCAAAGAGCTGTTGTCAAAGCAGGATCACTACGATTGGGGCTTGCGTGCCATCAAGTCGGTGTTGGTTGTTGCCGGTTCACTGCGTGTAAGTGTGCATATTTCATTTTAATTACCACTAGCACACTAACAACTGCACAAATGACAGCGTATCCTTAGGGCCACAAATTTGTCAAACTTATCCAGAAGCTTAATCGCCTTTGGCACACAGCGCAAGAAGCACGGGCATCCGTTGTACATTGCCTCGCAAAAGGATATTTAGGCTACTAAATTTTAGAACTTTCTGTCACATTTTCCAACACGCAGCATACATACATTGCAGCGAATTGTATTGCTTTTGTAGCAGCAAAATTTCGAAACTGTCATTTGCCGCTCTGGTACATTTAAGACGATTTGCCGGTGTCATATCATGTTTTAGTTTATGGAGTTTGGTATTGTTATCTACACTTTTGTGTGTCCTTGATTGTTAGCGTCAGCACCTTTATGTCGGTTGCCACTTTATCGCCAAGTCCGCCAATTGAGTCCAACAATTCTCAATGCCATCTAATGTTATTAACAGTTGCCAAAGTTTCAGATGCACGTTGCGCTGATGTTGCGTAGTGCAAATATCTGTATGTATGCATGTCGAAGTGCAGCGTTTTAATTAAAAGTTTCGAGCGCACGGTAATGTGAAATGCACATTCGCTAAATTAGACCATCGCGCCATTGACAACATTCGACTCAGACTAAGTGTCATTAAGAGAAAGAGCGCTAATTTAGTTTCCCATAATATATGGGCTCTGAATAAAATAAGGCAATGGATTTCTGGGGAGGTGCGAGAAGTAGTAAGCAACACTTGATTGGGGGGAAACCAACACAAACACTAACTAGGCATGTTGGCCAATTTTACGGCACATTTTATGACTGAGCAATAGTCGAAGAAATAGTGCACCTGCCTATGTTGTGAGAGGTGAATCAAAGAAAAAATGTTTTTCAATAGGAGTAAAAGTTCTTAATTGCGGAAAGAGGAACCACTTGCTTATTTAACTTTTTTCCTATTTTTATTAATTCTTTTTTTAATTCTTTAGTCAAGTGAACTAGTTGTTCTTTATTGTTGTTCTTATTGACTATTTTACAAAGGTTTCTTTCAAACTTCTTCCTTTTCTTGATCGGCGCGATAACCGCTTATGCGATTTTGGCCGAGTTTAACAAAGCGCGCCAGTCGTGTCGTTCTCGTACTAACCGGTGCCAGTTGGACACACCGGGTGAAGCTAAGTCCTTCTCCACCTAATCTTTCCAACGCTGAGGTGGCCTTCCTCTTCCTCTGTTATCACCAGCTGGTACCCCATCTAATACCTTTTGATCCGTAGCGTTTGTATCCATTCGGAGCCAACAAAGCCGTTGCAATTTATTGCAGATCGTGTGAGTGACTTTCCATGTCTCTGAGCATACAGAAAAACTAATTTGATTCTTGTGTTGAATATCCTTAGTTACCTGTTTCGGGATATAAAATTGGAGTCACCGATTTTTTTGAGCTTGAACAGGGATGCGCGAGCTTTTTTAATGCGTGAGTCCACGTCCGTATCTGCTTCGTCATCCTGTACTATCACACTGCCCAGATAAGCGAACGGTTCAACATCATCAATTAGTTACTATAGTATCGGCTCCAATACGTAATAGCCTTCCTAAACGAGTTCGGCAGCCATACGAATCTCGAGAGAAATCGAACTACAACTCCTATGACGATTCCATATTAAGTGATTTGGAATTGGAGATTATTGTGGAGATTGTCGTAAATTTTTCTTAAAGTTTATTTATTTGTAGGCCAGAGAATAATAAAAGCAATGTGAATGAAACAACGTGTGTTAAGTACTGGATTGATTAAGTTAGAACGAATTTGTCGAAAGCTTGTAGACATTACCACAACCGATAAGCGGTTCAATAAAAATCTAACAAACTTTTAAGACATAATTTTTAATTTTCGTAGAGTGTTTGGCCGAGCTCCTCTTCCAATTTGTGCTCTGCATCTTGTCTTTTTCCCCAGAAATGGAGGGACCTAGAGTTTTAAGCCGCCCCCGAAAAGCAGACTGAGCATTTGCATGGCAGAAATACACTCGGAGGTTTGCCGTTGTCTGCCTTAGGGCGACCGCTTTTAGAAGAAACTTTTTTTATCAATTGATATTTCTTACCCAAGTTTTCGAATCTGGGCACTTTCGTATAGTACTCAGGCACCAGCCCATTCGGCTTCAATGACCTACAAGCAAATTGACCATCAAAGAAACCAAAGAAAAGATTTCTTAATGATAAGAAACAACAAAACAACAAAACAACCAGACTTAGTTACGTACTTAGGTAACAACTATAACCGATGGCCGGTCTTGGCCGCTACCAAACTGTTGTGCCAACCGCCTCTGCACTGTACGCATTGACCCGTGTTAGAAGCACTAGAAACACGATTAATTCGTCGTCGTAGATAAGGACGTCCGTTTTTGCAAGTTCCACCAGTATATTTCGAAAAGAGCGAGTATTGTCGCGTTGTTGTCCATTCGCTCAACGTGACCTAACCTAGTTGATATCGGCGTATAACTCGTAGTTTCACCTTTTTCGGTATGCAGAATTCACGCAAATTAGACCATTGATCTGGCGAAGAATTTTTCTTTCTAATGCTCCTAGTAACCGTACATCGGTGTTCGTCAATGTTCAGAACTCGTAAGACCATTCAGTAAGACCAGGAGAATGAGTGATTAATAGAGCGTTTTTCCCCTGCGCCGAGAGAAAGATGTGCTTTTCTATTGCAACCGAGCCCAAAGTGGCATCTTTTGGCAAAATTCATTTTTCGCTGGATCTCTGGAATGACGTTGTTGTTGGTGTTAATGCTGGATCCTGGGCAGACAAACTCCTTAACTACAACCTCCTATCCATAGCAAGACTAGACTCCTAAGCGACTCCAGCTGGAACATACAACAATCACCTCCCTCCACATCCTCCAAATCTTTCGAAGATACTCCTTCCGGAAAAACCAAACCTTTGATAATCTAAACCTAGAAGCGTTTTATCTAAGCCTGGTGAGATTTGATCCCTACGCAAACTTTATTCCCCCAAAGCCAAATTTCTAAAATGCACCAACTTATAGCACCAGATATAGTCCAAAAAAATTTGTTTATCCAAAGCCTTAAGTACCTAATAGTCTCTCGTAAAATATTATTTTATAAGAAAATCAACAAAAAAGAGATATACCCAAATATGCTCAAATAGCCTGAATGATTTATCTATGGTACCTTACGTCTTTCGTTATAAATGCCCTAGCCGCCCTGCCGACCTGATGAAAGTGAAATAGGGTTTTTATGTAATATTCTTTCTTGATTTCAATGTAGGTCATGTTACGCGATCTTCTTATTATTACGAGGGATTTAGTCATAGGTGGGCACTTTGCAGTAACAAATGCAGTAAATATAATATTTTACTGATATTGCAATTTAATTTTTATTACCAGTAAACTTTTACTGATTACTGAAAAAAATTTGCAGTAAAAATATGTTTTTACTGATTACTGAAAAAATTTGCAGTAAAACTATTTTTTTACTGATTACTGAAAAAAATTGCAGTAAAAATATTTTTTTACTGTTTACTGAAAAAAAATTTCAGTAAAAATATTTTTTTACTGATTACTGAAAAAAATTGCAGTAAAAATATTTTTTTACTGCTTACTGAAAAAAATTGCAGTAAAAATACTGTTAATATAATTTGAATTGCTATTAGCTATTAGCCTTTCTTAACACAAGCATTTCAAAATTTGCATCGCTGAGTTTTTGCCTTCTGGACCTTTTACAGGTGCAGATGACGGTAATGGGGTATTATATTTTAAAAATACGTTTTTAATAGTCTGATATTTATTTAGGCAACTTGTTGTTTCTTCTCGTTCGGCCAGGTATAAGAGCGTTTCTTGAAGATAATTTTCCGAGTCAATGGAACGACATTGTATGCTAATATCTATTTAAGTAAATATATGCGTAAAACAAATATTTAATTGAAAACCACGTGTAAAAAGTTTACCATTACTTCATCCCCGAAGTCAAACAATGTTTTTTGAGGGGGTTGAGGTAGAATACGAGTTTTGGCACAGGCTACTTTTCCATACTTGACCACATAAGTGTTCAACATTTTTTTAACTTCCTGTTTGCGTTTTAGCTGTTTCTAAAAGAGCTTTCACAAATCGCAACTTAATGTCAGGGACAGAAATAGCGGCATTAACAGCATCCCAAGCGTCAGGCTGAATCAGGAAGTACTTTTCAAATCTTTTAAGCAAAGCTTCATGCATACTTTTAGGCTCCAAACGACGCATTTTTATTCTTAAGGTCACTATAGTGGGTATGAAATAACCAAAATACATGGTCTTTTCACCCTGAAGGAAGTCGATTGCTTCTGCAATAGGTTTCATAAGCTTTACGTATTCCTCTAAGTACTCAAGCTCACCACTGAGAATGGTAGGAATTTTTAAACGGAAACACAATTCCGCTAAATTGGTTTTGTGCTCCAGTAACTTATTTACGGAATCATAAAGCGAGTTCCACCTTGTTATGCATGGAGTTATTAAATTCGCATTTATCACTCCATTAACTACTTCTGCAGATTTCGGTCTATTGCATTTATTCCAAAGTTGTGTGCATCTGTGCAGTAAGAAAATATGTAAATATAAAAAATTTCAATTAAATTGAAGGATTTTTTACTTTTGGAAAGAAAGAAACTTCATTATCAGTAAAATTTTACTGATTACTGCTATTTGTAATGCAGTAAGTTTATAATGCAGTGTGCCCACCTATGGATTTAGTACTGCAACCTGAAAGATCTACTGCGCCCCCTTTATGGATTCAGAGTATTTCTCTGGGCCCAACTTTCTCAATATATTTTAGTATTTGTCCAATGTTATTTGGTTGTAAATCTTAAGTCAATCGGCTTTATTTAACTTTAGTGACAGGATGAGGGAACTGCTAACCGAAACATTTCTTGCGAATAGCAAGCTTTCAGAAAAACAGCAAGAAGTAAGCCCATACGAAGAATTGAGGAGACACAGAAATTATGAACGTATGTGGCGCCAAAAGTAGGGCCACAAACCCAAAACGTTTTATGCACATTATAAGATCCCTAAAAAGCGAATAGTTCAAAACAAAACAAACAAAAAATAACAATTGTATTGTGGTTTGTATGAGTATTCATTTCATTTCGTGCATGGGAGGAGCAACAAACACGGCGCGTTTTATGTATGTCCTTACTAAGTACTATAAAACACTTAAAAGCCACCAGCACAAACAGCGATAGTAGTGTAAACACGGTGTTATGAAGTAAAGAGACCAGTAGTTCTGCCTGAAATCCTCACTCTACTAATTATTTATCGCGTTTCACTTTCAGCGTGATGACCGCTATCGTCCCGAAGATCAAGTACTCATGCGTGCCTTACGTGATTTCAATATACCAAAAATCGTCACCGACGATGTGGCTGTTTTCATGGGCCTCATTGGCGACTTATTCCCCAATCTGGACGTACCACGAAAGCGATCATTGGACTTTGAAGCTATCATTAAGAAATCAGCAGTTGACCTTAAGCTGCAGCCCGAAGACGGTTTCATTTTGAAAGTAGTACAACTCGAGGAGCTATTTGCTGTCAGACACTCGGTATTCATAATTGGCTTTGCTGGCACTGGCAAATCTGAAGTTTGGAAAACATTGAACAAAACATATCAAAATCAGAAACGCAAGCCACACTACAATGATCTCAATCCCAAGGCCGTTACCAACGATGAGCTTTTCGGCATTGTCAATCCGGCTACGCGTGAATGGAAAGATGGCCTATTCTCTATTATTATGCGCGATCAGGCAAATTTAGGTGGTACCGGTCCAAAATGGATAGTATTAGATGGCGATATTGATCCGATGTGGATTGAAAGTCTGAATACTGTCATGGATGATAATAAAGTATTGACATTGGCCAGCAACGAACGCATTGCGTTGACCAAAGAGATGCGACTGCTTTTCGAAATCGCCAATCTAAAAACTGCAACACCAGCCACCGTATCGCGCGCCGGTATACTTTATATTAATCCGCAAGATTTGGGCTGGAGTCCATTCATACAGTCATGGCTTAGTACACGCCCCAACCAAACAGAAGTGGCCACACTCAATGTACTTTTCGACAAATACGTACCACCCATGTTGGATGTTTTCCACAAGCGTTTAAAGCGCATTACTCCCATTTCGGACATTGCCATGTTGCAAATGACCTGCTTCCTGCTGAATTGCATGTTAACGCAGCAAAATGTGCCCAACGACTGTCCGAAAGACTGGTATGAGATATACTTTGTCTTCTGCATAATTTGGGGTTTCGGCTCCACGCTCTTTCAGGATCAAATTATTGACTGGCGTAACGAATTTCATAAGTGGTTCATTAATGAGTTCAAGGCGGTTAAATTTCCACCAGGCAATAATGTATTTGCCTATTATGTGGACCACGAAACCAAGAATTTTTTGCCTTGGACCAAACTGGTGCCCTCATTTGAGCTTGATCCGGATGTGCCGCTGCAAGCCAATTTGGTGCACACTTCCGAGACGACACGTTTGCGTTATTTCATGGACGTGCTGGTGGCCGATAATCATCCTGTAATGCTTATCGGCGCTGCTGGCTCTGGCAAAACGATAATAATGGGTTCAAAACTGAATTCGCTCCCCACCGAAAAGTATGCCGTGCAAAATGTGCCATTCAACTTTTATACCACATCGGAGATGTTGCAGCGTGTGCTGGAGAAACCTTTGGAGAAGAAAGCTGGACGAAACTATGGCCCGCAGGGAAACAAGAACATGCTTTACTTTGTGGATGATATGAACATGCCGGAAGTGGACAATTATGGCACCGTGCAGCCACACACACTCATACGTCAATTTATGGACTATCGTCATTGGTATGATCGTATCAAGATGACACTACGCGATATACACAATTGCCAGTTTGTGTCCTGCATGAACCCATCGGCCGGCTCGTTCACCATAAATCCACGCCTACAACGCCACTTCTGTTCGTTTGCCGTCAAGTAGGTGCCGTTTTTTAATGCTATTCAATCAACGGTATACATTTTATTTAGGCTTCTTTCATTGCAGTGCACCAGCGGCCGATGCGCTCTTCCACATCCTACACTCGATTCTCTCACAACATTTGGCCACACCACATCTAAAGTTCGATAAAGCCGTAATAAATTTGGGTGAACCTTTAGTGCAAACAGCCATTTCATTACACCAAAAGGTCGCCTCAACATTCTTGCCTACCGCCATCAAGTTCCATTATAATTTTAACCTGCGTGACATAGCTAACATTTTTACGGTAAGTTTGGCAAAATGTCTCAACTGATTCTACTTAACCTAACCCCACCTGCCTCGCTCGATCAGGGTGTGCTATATGCGAATTTCGAAACATGTCCCAATCCAAACCAGCTGCTGCGGCTCTGGGTACACGAATGCAATCGAGTCTATGGTGACAAGCTAGTCGATCAAATAGACATAGTCAACTTTCAAAAACTAATAGGCGAAATGGTGCGGAAGGGCATTGAGACCTTCACGGAGGATATCGTCTTTGCGAAGCCACACATTTACTGTCACTTTGCCAAGGGACTTTCCGATATTAAGTATATGCCTATACCCGACTGGGAACGTCTCAATCGGCTATTAACGGAGGCACAAGAGCGTTACAATGACTTTGTCGGCGCGCTAAATTTAGTGCTCTTCGAAGACGCCATGGCACATGTTTGCCGCATCAGTCGTATACTGGAATCTTCGCGTGGCTATGCGCTCCTCATTGGTGTTGGCGGCTCTGGCAAACAATCGTTGACACGGCTGGCTTGCTTTATCTCCTCGTTGGACGTATTCCAAATACAACTAACTAAAGACTACAGTAACAATGACTTAAAGGCAAACTTGTCTACGCTATACATGAAAGCGGGCGTAAAGTCGACACCCTGTTGTTTTCTCATGACCGACTCGGAAGTTGCTAGGGAACAATTTTTGGTACTGGTCAATGATTTGCTCGCTTCGGGTGACATACATGAACTGTTCCCAGATGATGAGGTTGAAAATATTATCGGTGTCATGCGCAACGAAGTGAAGCAACTGGGAATTATGGATACACGCGAAAACTGCTGGAAATATTTCATTGACAAGGTGCGTAGCTTGCTTAAGGTGGTGCTCTGCTTTTCGCCAGTCGGCGCTACGCTACGTGTACGTGCTCGCAAGTTTCCGGCACTTGTTAGTTGCACAACAATCGATTGGTTCCACGAATGGCCGCAAGAGGCACTCGAATCGGTATCGGGACGTTTTCTAAACGAAATTGACGTGTTACCGAAAAGTTTGGCCGATCCAGTATCCAAATTTATGGCTTATGTGCACAAAACCGTCAACGACATATCCGCAGTTTATTTGGCCAACGATAAACGTTACAACTATACCACACCCAAATCTTTCCTAGAACTAATTAATCTGTATGCCAAACTACTGCAGGAGAAGGTGAAAGCCAACCAAGATCGACGTGTGCGCTTGGAGAATGGTCTAATCAAGCTGGCCAGTTGCACGAAAGAAGTCGATGCCCTACAGGATGTACTTAAAGTGCAAGAGGTCGAACTGAAAGCGAAGAACGAAGAAGCCGATCATCTGATCAAAGTTGTAGGCGCCGAAAACGAAAAAGTATCAAAAGAACGAGCTTTTGCTACCAAAGAGGAGAAAAATGTGCGCCAAATAGAGGAAGATGTAACGGCGAAGGCTAAGTTGTGCGAAGAGGACTTCCGTAAGGCACAGCCAGCGCTTATAGCCGCCCAAGAGGCACTTAATACACTAAACAAAAATAATCTCACCGAATTGAAATCTTTTGGTTCACCACCGGAAGCAGTGGTCAGCGTCTGTGCCGCTGTATTGGTATTATTCGCTTCCAAAGGTAAAATACCAAAGGATCGCAGCTGGAAGGCTTGCCGTCAGCTCATGGGCAACGTCGATAAATTTCTTGGCGATCTGGTAAACTACGATAAGAAGCATATACATCCAGATATTATCAAGGCACTGCAGCCATATATTAATGATCCCGAATTTAATCCAGAAAAAATTCTATCAAAATCAGCAGCTGCTGCTGGACTTTGTTCATGGGTCATAAATATAAACCGTTTCTACGATGTCTACCTGATAGTAGAACCAAAAGAGCGCGCGCTCAGCGAAGCTGAGCAAGAGCTAAAAGATGCACGAGACAAGCTACAAGCGCTGAACGATCGTCTTAATGAACTGGAGCAACAATTGAACGCCTTGCAGATGGAATATGATGAAGCGTTGGCTAAGAAGCAAAAGTGTCAGGATGAGGCCGACAAGACCGCCTTTACCATCGATTTGGCTAATCGTTTGATTGGTGGTTTAGCCTCAGAAAAAATACGTTGGTCGGAGTCAGTGATGAGGTAGATGTGATTTTTGTTTTTCTTATTTGTATAGCAAAATATTAAAAGCTATTAATACCTTTATAGCCTCAAAGAAGGGCAAATTACATTGCCGGGAGATATGCTGCTCATTTCATGCTTCATTTCGTATGTGGGCTGTTTCACACGTCCCTATCGTAATGAACTGCAGCAAAAAATGTGGCTGCCAACTTTTAAAGCCAGTAATGTAAGAATTTGGAACCCTACATATACTGAAAAAAAATTATGTTAACTTAATTTCAGCCAAAAATACCCGCCACTGAAGACAGCGATCCCTTCGAAATGATTTGCGACGATGCACAAATAGCTGAGTGGAACAACCAAGGATTGCCAAGTGATCGAATGTCTTCGGAGAATGCTGCCATTTTAGTGCACTCCGATCGCTATCCACTAATGATCGATCCACAATTGTAAGTTAGATAATTTGGTCGAAAAGTTTGAGCCTTAGTACAAAATATCAGCCGACGGTTCCTGAAACCTACTACTGGTAATGCGTTTAGAGACACAGAGAAGACAAATTTGCATTATTTGAACCTAAGTCTATAAGCACTCATGAATTATACAATTTTTCGAGCTAAATTGTTGGCATTCAGAGGGAGCGTACGCTCTTACCCGCGGGATTTCTTTTCAATTTTTGAATCTATTTTTTTATTATTTTATCTACTCAGTGCACCAGGAATACCATAACGAAATTTCAAGTGAAATATTGAATTGTTGCCAAGATATGGTGGCTCACAATTTTGAGTATTTTTCTTTTTCTCATCCTTTTTTTATTTTCCCTTGTCTCAGGTATTTTTTCTTTGAATTATAGGCCAATTTATAGATACATAAAGGCCGATGGTCTAGTCTAGAACGGTGCAGAACTGCAAAGTGTTTTGTGGCAAGCCCAAACAGAAAACTGTCGTACTTTCTTCTAAAACTTGGAAGAAAACACGTTCGGTTGATGGTCGGTATTATTACAGGGCATAACCCATGGCGTCAGCGTATAACCACCATTGGAATTATTAAAGTTCCGATTGGCCTGTCTTGCTTAGAGAAAGCGGATAGCACAGAGCTTTTTTTCTGTGAGTGTCTTGCCTTTGCTAGAGCAAGGCTGCGAAATTTGGGCTTCGCTGTCGAGAAGTTGAGTAATACTCGTTCTGGAGGATATTTTCCAAAGAATTTGGAAAATTCCCATAAGACTAGCAATCTCTGTCTCTGTCCCTGTCTCTGTCTCTATTCTATCCTATCTTTTTTCTTCTGTTACTTCTCTCCTTTCTTCCCTGACTATCTATCTACCCCTTTCATTTCCAGAGCTTTGAATACAATGGACTTTTTGGCCTGAGTGGTTTAAGAGTTACCAATCTCTCGGTGCTTCTTGGCTGGCATGAAGTTTTTACTCAGTTTCACTTGACGAAATTTACCCCATATATGCTTACTTAAGCACCTGGGCGGATTTGGTTACTGTAGTCAACAAAAGAATATCAAAGTTGGTTCATGTCTTTCACGTCCTTTACATTAAACTATTTTGGTAACTGCTTTCATGACTTAGAAACGCTCATTTGGTAACCAGAAGGCTCACGGTCTAAAAATGCTTCAATTGAATTTATGGAATGCCATATTCCGATTTCACGTAATAAAATGGCTTTTCAGTTGATCTCTGTCTAAACCGATTGTGTTTGCTGGAAAAACGTTCTGCCGAACTCAGATTCAATAAATGTAAACATTTTTATCGCATAAATCTTGTTTAAGACCTGATTCGGCTCTAAAATCCCAAACCAATAATGATCGCTTTGATTGCGAGTAAGGCATAATTGAAGTACGACAGTTCTCAGTCCAAAAATCTATTTAGACAACATTCCCAATCCAAGAATTTCTATATCAGGTGGTATTAAGATCTCAGAGTGATGAAATTAGAAAAAGGCTGCTGTTGAAGTGGCTACCTGTGAGGCGAGTCACAGGTCAAAGAGTTATATAAACGTCAAAAGAAGTTATATAAACGTATCTTTCGATGTTTCTCCTCCAAATCAACAACAGTTACACTATTCATTACCATATTCTTTTTGGACCTGTTACGGAAATTTTGATAATAAAATTATATAATATTTTCGAGCTAACATTCATGCAGGTTTTTATTTTTTTACAGACAAGGCATCAAGTGGGTAAAACAAAAATATCAGAACAATTTAATGGTTGTCCGTTTGACAATGAAAGGCTATCTGGACATGGTGGAAAAAGCCGTCAGCAACGGCAATGTTTTACTGCTCGAGAATATTAGCGAGAATGTGGATGCCGTACTTAATCCCCTACTCGGCCGTATGTTAATTAAGAAGGGCACCTGCCTCAAAATGGGTGATCGAGAAATCGACTTTAATCCAAAATTCCGTCTAATCTTACATACAAAATTGGCCAATCCACATTACAAGCCCGAAATGCAAGCACAAACTACACTAATCAATTTTACTGTAACACGTGACGGCCTCGAGGATCAGCTACTGGCAGAAGTTGTGAAAGTCGAGCGCCCGGATCTAGAGGTTATGCGCACACGCTTGACGCAGCAACAGAACCATTTCAAAATTACGCTGAAATTCCTGGAAGACGACTTATTGCAACGCTTATCTTCGGCTGGCGAAAATGTACTAGAGGATGTAACGCTCGTTATGAATTTGGAAAAGACTAAAAAGACCGCAGACGAAATTGAAATTAAAGTGGCCGAGGCGAAAATTACTGCCGTGCAAATAGATACAGCACGTGAAGCTTATCGTCCCGCCTCGGAACGTGCATCGATCATTTACTTTATACTGAACGATCTTTTCAAAATCAATCCGATATATCAATTTTCGTTAAAAGCATTTACAGTTGTCTTCTCGAATGCTATGCAACGAGCCGTTGAGGCAGAGAAGCTAAAAGACCGCGTGGAGAATCTTATCGATTCCATTACGTATTGTAGTTTCCTGTACACGTCGCGCGGTCTTTTCGAAGCCGATAAACTCATTTTTCTTACGCAAATGTGTTTGCAGATACTTATCAGTGCTGGCGAGGTTGAGCATTCCGAATTAGACTTTCTATTACGCTTCCCCTATATGCCGAATCAGACCTCGCAGTTGTCCTTCCTCACCAATGTTGGTTGGGGTGGTATACGTGCACTTAGCAATTTGCCAGCGTTCAGAAATCTTGACAAAGATATTGAAGGTTCCCATAAGCGCTGGAAGAAGTTCGTTGACTCAGAATGTCCGGAGCGTGAGAAGTTTCCTGGTGAATGGAAGACGAAATCCGCAATCCAACGCTTGTGCATCATGCGTTGCATTCGACCAGATCGCATGTCATACGCCATGCAAGTATTCATTGAAGAGAAACTTGGCTCCAAGTACATAGATGCAAGGTCAATGGAATTTTCCAAAACTTTCGAAGAGACCAGCCCCGAGACCCATGTTTTCTTTGTGCTCTCGCCAGGCGTTGATCCGCTTAAGGATGTCGAGAAGTTAGGAAAAGTTATGGGCTACCACGGCGATAATGAGAACTTCCACAGTGTTTCGCTGGGTCAAGGACAAGAAATAGTGGCCGAAAATGCTATAGATACAGCATCACGGGAGGGTCACTGGGTTATACTGCAGAACATACACTTGGTAGCACGTTGGCTGCCGACGTTGGAAAAGAAAATGGAAGCATCTCTTATCGACGTGAACGCGAATTATCGTTTATTTTTGAGTGCTGAACCAGCGGGAGATCCCGCTTACCACATACTACCGCAAGGTATTCTCGAATCGGCTATTAAAATAACAAACGAACCACCAACCGGTATGCAAGCCAACATACACAAGGCGCTGGATAACTTCAATGAGGAAACACTTGAAATGTGCTCAAAAGAGACCGAGTTCAAGGGAGTGCTATTCGCTCTCTGCTATTTCCATGCGGTGGTAGCTGAAAGGCGAAAGTTCGGTCCACAAGGCTGGAATCGTGTATATCCCTTCAATGTGGGCGATTTAACTATATCGGTATATGTGCTTTACAACTACCTTGAAGCCAACACACGTGTACCCTGGGAGGATCTGCGCTATCTGTTTGGCGAAATAATGTATGGCGGACATATAACTGATGATTGGGATCGTCGCCTGTGTCGTACCTACTTGCAAGAGTTCATGGAGCCTGAGCTGATCGACGGCGATCTTGAGTTCTGTCCTGGCTTTCCAGCGCCAGGTATACTTAAATACCAGGGCTATCATGACTACATTGATGAAAATTTGCCAACAGAGAGTCCAACGCTCTATGGGCTGCATCTAAATTCGGAAATTGGTTTCCTAACAACAGTTTCAGAGCGCCTATTTCGCATTGTTTTCGAGCTGCAACCGCGCGTTGCTGGTGCTGATTCAGGTGCTGGTGAGGGTCAATCCCAGGAAGATGTGGTCAAAAGCATGATTGAGGACTTGCTCGATAAAGTACCTTCTCCTTTTAATATTCCCGAATTGATGGCACGTGTCGAAGATCGCAATCCTTACATCATAGTCGCCTTCCAAGAATGTGAGCGCATGAATATACTAATGAATGAATTGAAACGATCACTACATGAACTGGAGCTGGGTTTGAAGGGTGAGCTAACTATTTCCTCAATAATGGAAGCGCTCATGCAATCATTATTTATGGACCAAGTGCCCGAGTCGTGGACAAAGCTTGCATATCCCAGCTTGCTGGGTTTGCAATCGTGGTTTGCCGATTTACAGTTGCGTTTGCATGAGCTGGAAGGCTGGGTTGCTGACTTCCGAATGCCATCGTCTATTTGGCTCGGTGGTTTCTTCAATCCACAAAGCTTGCTTACCGCCATTATGCAGCAGACAGCGCGAAAAAACTCCTGGGCATTGGATCGTATGTGCCTCAATTGCGATGTGACAAAAAAAACCAAAGATGAAGTCAAGTAAGATATCAATTGTGATACATTCTGGTGGTATTGAAATATTTTTTTATTTGTATTCAGCGCACCTCCCAAGGAAGGCGCCTATGTGAACGGCTTGTTTATGGAGGGTGCACGCTGGGACATGAAATTGGGTACCATTGCTGATGCTTTCCTGAAAGAGCTTTTCCCTGCCATGCCAGTAATTTTCATCAAGGCAGTATTGCTAGACAAGCAAGATACGAAAAATGTTTATGAATGTCCTGTCTACAAAATACGGCAAGTACAAAATAGTTTTTTTAATCAGAATGTTGCGTAAGATCTCTACTTGTGTGGCAAGTTTTCGAAACAAGATAGATAGATGCCCTTGTACTTAATGTGCACCACTCTGTCGTATTGGATTGGTTTTGGAGCATTGTCTCGGAGGCACTAAGGGAATACCTTTACCTCCTTTTTTCATGGCAGAAATACGGAAGTTTACCATTGTCTGCCGAGGAGCGACCACTATTAGAAAAAACTGTTCCTATCATGGCCGACATGTCAACGATACATGAAAAAAATTTCAGCCGGTATAAAATGAGTTGGCAGAAATTTTTTTTCGACACGTTTCGTACCCTCCCACAATCACACCCACCGCGGGTGCGCGAGCTGACGTTCACCTTCGTTATTCACGAAAGTTACTATACATCACAAGTATAGTCAAGAATTTTACGGTATAAAAACGCAGTCCAAAATCGACCCCTAACTCCCGGACTATAAGACTCTCAATTTGTCTGATGCTACCACATCCACCCCATGACGTTGCACCCCAGATCGTAATGTTAACGTCACTGTGTTTCCCTATAGGACGAGTATATTTTCAGTTACACGCTTTCAATGAGGTCAACAAACTTAAGAGTTCCTTCGCGGCGAACGTTTTCGCTCTTTTGTCAGTGGTAAAATTTCCTTGCATTGTTTATTTTTATTTTTCTGTGAGCAGAGCCATTTTCCGAAAAACCTTCTATACAGTCCTTTTTCGCAAAAACACATCATCCTAGTTTCCATAGCCAGTAAGTCACTGATTTCTGTAGTAACACAAACTCGGGTTTGATGCACGTCTTCTCGCAAGAGTTTTTTTGGATTAAAGCACTATTAATCCGCGCATCAAAGGGCATATTACTCATATTTTCTTCTGAAGTATTTTACAGGTACTTTTAGTTGTTGTTGAAATTCCGTACAGTATTGAAAACCATCCATCTTGAGGCATTTAACAATTTTACTTTTTAGCGTTAGTCCTATGTCAGAATGTACAAATGCATTGAAAAACTTTCGCATACTGGACATATTGGGTTGTCCGGAACGAAATTGTCGATTTTTGTTTCGACATTTGTATTAAAACTTAGAATGAACTTTAATCAATTATATATTTTCCTTTTTTTTCGGTAACCTTTTGTCATCTTTCCGGCAAATTCATTATTCCGTGCTCATAGAACTTCTGGCCTTTATTTGCAAAAAACTGAACCAAGAGCGATTTTATAGCCTCGTCATTGCCGAAAGTTTTACCATTTAAGGAGTTCTGCAAAGATCGAAACAAATAGTAGTCTCACGGTGCAAGGTCAGGGCTATATGGTGGATGCATCAAAAGTTTCCAGCTTAGCTTTTCAGTTTTTGGCGAATGACCAAAGATGTATGCGGTCTAGCGTCGTCCTGATCAAATATGACACCTTTACGATTAATCAATTATGGTCGCTGCTCGTTGATGGCTGTATTCAATTTGTCCAATTGTTGGCAGTAGACATCCGAATTAATCGTTCGGTTCGTCTGAAGCAGCTCAAAATATACCACACCCTTCCAGTGCCACCAAACTTACAGCATAATCTTCTTTTGGTGAATATCAGCCTTTGAAGTGGTTTGTGGCGCTTCATCACGCTTGGACCATGATCGTTTTCGATTGACGTTATTGTAAACAATCCATTTTTCATAACCACAGATAATCCGCTTCAAACACGGATCGACTTCATTGCGTTTAAGACATCAAAGCTTTTTTACTAGTCCAAGACTCTTTATATGCTCATGAATGGTTGATTTTGGTATATTTAACTTCACTCCAATCTCACGCCATGATGATTCAATTCGATTAAAGCCTTGATAACATCTTCATCCACATCACTTGCCCGATCTGAACGTGGCTCATCTTTAAGTGAAAAATCTCCAGAACAGAATTTGATAAACCAATTTCGACACTGTCTTTCTTTTAAGGCATTATCACCATACAAATATCGCAACTTTTTAGCAACCTTCTCAGCGCTTTTTCTTTTATGGAAACAATAAAGTAAAATATGACGAAAATGCTCTTTTGTGGATTCCATATTAAAACTGACATCAAAAAAACAAATATAGACAAAATTACGCGCACTTTTTTCTAAAGCAAGATAAAATCGACAGCTAATATCTGTCAAAAAAACAATTATCAATGCTGTCCATATGTAAAATCGGCAATTACTTTCCGGACAACCCAATACATCTTTTTCTTCTTCTTAATTGGCGCGATAACCGCATACGCGATTTTGGCCGAGTTTAACAAAGCGCGCCAGTCGTTTCTTTCTCGTGCTAACCGGCGCCAATTGGACACACCAAGTGAAGCCAAGTCCCTCACCTGATCTTTCCAACGCAGAGGAGGCCTTCCTCCTCCTCTACTACCACCAGCTGGTACCGCATCGAATACTTTCAAAGCCAGAGCGTTTGTATCCATTCGGACGACATGACCCAGCCAACGTAGCCGCTGGATCTTTACCGGATCCACCACCGGAGTGAACGACAGTACTTGGCGACGAAGTCTCTCTCCCACAACAAATCCGACACCGAATTTGCGCTCCTTTACATGGCAGCTGTAGTAGACGTCACAAGGTCACAACCCAATACATACCCATATATAATTGGCGCATACACTCTTTTTGGTTGTTTGGCCGAGCTCCTCCTCCTATTTTTGGTGTGCGTCTTGATATTGTTCCACAAATGTAGTGACCTACAGTTTCAAGCCGACTCCGAACGGCAAATATATTTTTTTTATGAGGAGCTTTTTCATGGCAGAAATACGCTCGGAGACTTACCATTGCCTGCCGAGGGGCGACGCTATTAGAAAAAAAGTTTCTTCATTTTTGGTCTTACACCAAGATTCGAACCTACGTTCTCTCTGAACTCCGAATGGTAGTCACGCTACGGCGGCCGCGCTATACCCATATAGCCTCTCAATTATCATCCGCAAAATGGATTTGGCATTTCGAATTTTTCGAATCTCAAAGTTAAACTGGTCTTACTACTAAGCTCCAAGAAACTCTATTTTGCAGAAAATTCCCATAAAACTTTTTTAAAAGTAATTCAAATTGTTTTGCTCAAGAGATGGACCATCCAAATTCCTGGAAAAACTTGGTTGCTGAGTCCGAAAATCTACATAACAGAAAAAAAATTATGTGATTATGATAGTATCCAACGACCGAATTCACATAGGCATTGGCCCAGACCAGCCTATTTCCAGGTTTTTTTTTGGCTCTGAACTAGTGTAATCACTCTTCAACTGCCACTAAAAGCATGTCAACCTCTAATATGACTCTAGAGAGAATAATACACCATATCGTAGGATAAAATTTCATCAATACTGAAAGTTCGTCATCTGCAAAGCACTTTTGTGGAAAGTTGGAAAAGTTACAGACCAGGACGTTTCAGTGTTTTTTTTTTGCAGTGAATCAAAACACCCAAAGCTTGGTCTTAGAAATAATTATACAGGGTCTCCAGTGGCAAAATTAGGCTTTAAATTCAAAGTTTCGTATATGCCAGGAGGGACTTCGTTAGCTGCGTTATTCCTGCGGGTTATTTAGACACGATGTCACGGTGCAATATCGATGTCCGGGCAACAAGTTAGGTGGCAAGTAGCTCACGGCCGAGGAACAGCCGGACATCAAGAACAATATTGAACTCGTTGCAACAAGTTTAACAATACGTTCACAAGAGAACAGTTGCCTTGGGGCTACGGAAAACTATTGTGACTTCACTGTCTTTTGGAGTGATGAAGCCCATTTTCATTTAAAATCAAAATTACAATTATTGGTCAACTGAATTAAAGAACCCACTATTAAAACATCAACTATTTACTTTACAATACCAAAGTGGTGGTTTGGTGTGCATTGACAAGTAGTGAAATACCTGTTTTTTCAACATTGTCGAGGGCAAGCAATTTCTCCGGACTTTGTCTGTTATCGCCCCTTGCTAAACGATTATTTTCTACCAATAATGAGACATTATACTTCCTTCCGTACACACATACGGTTTCAGCAATATGGCGCCACGCCGCACACAGCCAGAGAGACCATGGCGATACTGCGTGATTTCTTCCCTAACAAAGTGATAAGCCGGTTCGGTGATATATCCTGGCAACCCAGGTCGTGCGATATTATGCCTAGGGACTCTTCTGTGGGGATATCTCAAAAGAAGAGTCTATCAAACAAATCCAGCGACCATCTCAGCACTGAAGGAAATTATGGTTCGCGAAGTTAATGGTATCTCGACATCGCTTCTCCAGCAAGTGGCACGAAGTACGGCGGCAGATTCCAGGAGGATATCCGACAGGAAACATTTAGAAGAAATAATTTCAAAAAAATAAAATCCGAACTTGTCTTTTTTGTAATAGTTATTGAAGTAAACTTTTATTAGCATTTTTTTTTAATTTAATTCCTAGTTCTGCCACTGGACACCCTGTATTAAGCGTAAAAAGTTTTGAAATCAATATCTGTTAGAAATATTATTGTCAACATTCTATAGCAGAATTTCGAGAGTATCACTTTTGGGGGACATTTTAGACTTTTAGTTTCCGTTTTTTCATTTCACTTTTCTGCTCTAAAATGCCCCAACTAATTAATTAAAATTTCTAAAATATAAAAATTAAACAACGATCCTCAAATTTTTGTATATTTCTGGCAGCAAATCAAAAATTATTCTGCCGATTGGTGGTTTATTTCTACTATGAATCTTTGAAAAGTTTATTTTCATTCTGCAAAAATCAAATTTTTAAATTATTTCTTTACTATTCAAATTGTGAAAACAAAAAAAGAAGCATTTTATTGAAAAACTGCTGTTTGTGTGTGTGTTTGCTTTATGCCAACCTCCACTAAGCGGGAATAAGCAGGCAATGCAAAGGTGAAAAATATCTGCTCTCTGATTTCAAATCTGCGCATTTATTATTATGTTGTTCACTACTAAATACAGTGAAACCTTCCTTGGGCGGACATTCACCGTCAGTCAACTTTTGTCCAGCCAAGATAGGTGTCCGCTCAAGGGAAGAGTGGCTTATTTTAGAGCTTTTTAATTTTTAAATCATTGAATACGATTTCATTTTTGAATAGAAGATATTAATATCAAATTATTCAAACTAAAATTTGTATTTATTTTTTCAAAAGTGCATATTTCATTTATGTGCATAAGTGCATAGAAAGTAATAACGAAAATAAAAATAACTATTATATTACATTTCAGTCAATAAACTGCATAAAACTCGATACATTAGATTGGGTTTGGTTTTCCATTTTTTTAACAATTTAACAAAGGCAGTAAAGTCATCGCTGCAAAATTACTTCATGTTTGAGACTGCATTCAAAGTCATTTCGTTGAGAAAATTTCATTGGATTATTTGGCAATACTAGCAGTGTCAGTAATATTAACGTCAGTAGTTTTCATATATTCCTCAGTAACAAAACTTGAATTCAGTTGACTCATTCCTATTTTTGTCATACTCTGCCTTTTGGAAACAGTTTTTTATGGTTTCTGTTTGAACCTTTGCCCAGACTTCTTTTACGAAATGTATTGTCTCTAAGGGATTTATATTTTTTTAGTCGAGCCAGTGTCTAAGCTTACCAAGATATTCTTAACTTGATGGTTTCAATAATAAATTTTCAAATTTCGAAGCACGCCTTGATCTAAAGGCTGGCTGGCAAAATGAGGTCATATTACTTTAAGTAGGTATATTTAATTATATTGCTATCTCCGAGTGTGAGATGCTGCTGCTATAACTGAACACAAATTAATGCGCAAACTCAACTAAATGTGTGCGTGAAATAACATCGCACTTTATCCGAGAAGCCTTCGGTTTTCCATTTTTTATATTTTGTCCGCCTGTGAGGAGTCCACGTCCACTCAACAGAGGATCTCGTTTGATTTCTTATTCAAATAAATCTTAATGTCTTTTGATAAGAGGTTCGCATCCACTCAGTAGAGGTTTTTCTGAAAGGTTTTATGAAAAATAACTCTGCGTGTCCGGCCAAGAGAGTGTCCCCTTAAGAGAGAGGAATTTCTTCCGAAATTTATACTTTAAACTTGGTGTAGGGAAAAATTGTCCGTTGAAGGGAGACATGTTCGTCTAATAGATGTGTTCGTTAGAAGAGTTTTCACTGTACCGCCAGAGCAGCGCATAACGGCTATTTGCTCGTGTATCTATATGCAAATAAATAAGTAGTTTCTAAATATGAATTCTCTTCAAATGGGGTATTAGTTAATTGCATAACTGTATTCCGGTTAATAGAAATGATTGCCTGCATGCCGCTGTTAATTAGTTGAGCGTAAATACACACCTATTTAAGCACACACAGATATGCGCGATGCCAATTGTTATTTTTGCAGAGATGCTCAAAAATTTGTAGGTTACCCGAATGAATGAGTTCTCTAATTGTTTGTAACATATGCGGTTTGTGGCTCACTATGATTTACATACACACACAAATGCAAATATAAATTCTAAAGTAGATGCCGCACAGTGAAGCAGCATCAGTGAATATTTAATCATGCATAAGTTCATATCACTAGATTTTATTGAATTTACTGGGTTACCCCATTAATTACTAAATTTATTGTTTTAAAAAGTGAAGTAATGGTCGTTTATTAATAAATTAGCACAAATAAAAGGAGTTAGTGAGAAAAATATTAATATTTAGTAGGTCGGCCCTTTGCTTTGGTAATTCGACTGCGCTTATACTGCTCCACTCGTGAATTAAAGCATTTTATGGGACTGTTTGCGGTGTTATGCTGTGTCCCTTATCTTACATTTTAAAATAGCCCACATGTGCTCTATGGGGTTTAGATCTGGAGTTCTTACCATAAGAGCCCCGGAGCCGCAATAATGAATTTTAAATGAAATAAACAAATGAGCTCACACCGAAAAGCAAATGTGGGGAAGATTTATAATATAGGTATGTAAGTCAGTAGCGGCTGTGAATTCTACAAAAACTAATATGAAATTAATGGCGGCTCTTCACATCGATTTGCCTGCGAAGTGAATGGCATGGAAAGCATAACCAAAGTAAAGACTATCTATCGTCTTATCTGGAAAACCTGACTTCAGCTCGTTACAGACCGTGAAAATTGGACAGCCGAAGATGAAACAATACCAAAAAATTAATGTTAAGGGTTTTCCAATAACAGGTGTTATTTTGAATAGCCTGCTATTTTGGTAGATGTCACTTTTGAAGCTGTCAAAACACTCTTAAACAACGCATTGAAATTATTAAAATTCACTATAAAAATGGTGAAAGTTTGGCGGAGATGGTTCGTAAAACTCGAACATTTTTGGGTCATCGTGAAGCATCTTGTCGGACCGCAATACAGAAATTGGTGAAAATATTCGAGCTGTTGGTGCAAGTTAGTGATGTGAAGAATGAAAGCCGTGCACGTCGCTCAAGAACAGCCGAAAATATTGCTGTTATAGCCGAAAGTGTTGAAGAAAACCCAGCTTTGTCCATTTCTCGTCGTTCTTTGGAATTAGGCAAACGTCATTACACCGTATTTTGCATAAAGATTTGGGTCATAAAGCTTATAAAGTCCAGTTAACACAAGATCTCAAGCCGACCGATAATCAACAACGTCGTGTTGATTGGGTCGTTGAAATGCGTGAAAAGGATCGGGAATTCCCTCGAAAAATCATCTTGAGTGATGACGCCCATTTTCACCTCGATGTCTTCGTCAGGAAGCAAAATTGTCGGCTCTGGGGCTCAGAAAATCCAAGAGTTATTGTTGAAAAGCCTCTCTATCCTGAACGTGTGACTGTTTGGTGCGGTTTATGGTCCGGCGGAGTCATTGGACCTTACTTTTTCGAAAAGGAAGCTGGAGCAACAGTTACGGTGAATGGATTGCGCTATCGAGAGATGATTAACGACTTTTTATGGCCGGAATTGGATGGTAGAAGGCGCTACGTGCCACACAAGCAACGAAAATATTGATCTTTTACGGGAACACCTCTTATTGGAAATCCCTTTATTAACTCGTATATATGAGAGTTGCCTTTTATATGTTGCATCCAATAGTAAAAACACAATATACTTGTTGGAAATCAAAACACTTCTGCATTCGATTGAACCAGTTTTCGAAGTACTTTTGCCACTCAGAAGCGGACACCTCCAAACTGAGCTGTTTAAAGGCTTTCGCAGCATCTTCAAACGTTGAAAAACGTTGACCTCGCATTTTATTTTTGATGTTCGGGAACAAAAAGAAATCATTAGGGCCAAATCAGGGCTGTAAGGCGGTTGACCCAAAAACTCTTTTGTGTGAACCAAAACAGGTGCGAGCTCGCATTGTCTTGATGAAGGATGATTCGTCTTCGGCGGTAGCTTTTCCTAAATACCCCGAAAACTTCTGGTAAAAAAATGGTTGTGTACCACTCAGAATTATCTTACTTAAGTTTTTCTAATGGTACAGTGCAACATGAACAGATTTTCCGAAAAAACAGGCGACCATTTGCATTGAGGTGCTTCTTCCGCGAACAAATTTTGTTCGATTAAGCTCGTCTTGAAACATCCATACTGTTGATTACTGATTGTGTTGATTCCGGCTCATATGCACAGATCCTAGACTCGTCACCCGTTACTCGGACGATGTCATTGACCTGATTTGAACCATCATTTTTTTACATCAATCGACACGAGTACGTTCTTGGGCAATTGTCAAATTCTGCGATATCAAACCAAAACAAATATTCTTGTATTGATGACACCGGGACTCACAAATAGCGTTGTCTGTATAGGTGAATGTTAGACCAAAAAATTGTAATGTTTAAGGACAAGACCAGAGGTCCCTAAACATCACAAATTGTTTTATTAAGTCGATCAACATTATTTGAAAAATTTCGTATAAAATTACATTTACCATTAATATTGCTTTTAAGATTTTACAATAAAATTGAATGGCGCATATTTTTGTTGAATTTTTTAGCCCAATATTTCTTACCGTGCGGTTAGTTTTGACCTTTATTTTTAAAAACCTTGAAAATATTAAGATTGTAGGGTCGATGGTGGATTAAAATATTCCGCAAAAGTATTGCCCGAAAAATTTCAGTAGCGGTCTTCAATAACTGTATACCATAACGGACAAAACTGTTTCGTAAAAGTAGTTTTATAATTTTTTTTCAAATAATTAAAATCAACTTGAGACCAAATTAGGAAAATTTAAGTACTCTTAAAAAATTGTTGGGTTGAGGGATAAAACGGCATGTGATCCAATATTACACAGATATTCCTTTTTCATAATTGATATACCGAATTTTTGCTTTTTCTGCACAGTGTAATTAAAACCAATTACCTTTAGTTATGGTATGAGTTTTTCGCATCAGATGAAATGATTGTGTGTCAAAGCTACCGCCACCGGCCATAATAGCAAAATAAGCGGCATAAAGCGATTTTTCTTGATTGCAATGAATCATCGCAGAAGCAAAGCGTGCCACGTAATGATAGAAATCATCACTTTTAGCTGCATCTGATTACATACGAACATAAATGCATAAGTACATGCACATTTTCATCGACAGGGCATGCATTGGCAGAAAATACTTGCCTTCATAAGCGAATGTAGAAAAAGAGATTCAATAAAAGGTTTGAGTCAAAAGACGACCAAGTTTTCCGCTTTGACATTAACAAATTACTTGAAAGGAGAAAGAAATTTGTAATTAGTAGCAGCCAGTCATTAATTTGAAGAAACAAGTCTCTAAAATGGAGTATTTTTTAATAAATATGTTTCTTTAAAACAATACACCTGCCCAAGGTGCACGTTGCAGCAGTAGAGCAGATGATTTGATTGTTTCTATTTATTTTGTCTCTAAACATCTTACGCTGTCGTCGGAAGTCGAAAATCTTGGTGCAATACTTGACCCCAAGCTTCATTGGAAGCTGCACATCGAAAATCGAGTTAAGAAGGCCCGTATAGCTCCTATAAATCTATGTTCGGCAAAAAATGTGGTCTCAAGCCACGTGTCATACTCTGGATGAACAACTTAGTGGTTCAGCCAATTTTCACCACTAAATTAAAGAGAGTACTGGGGACTGTATGTATTGCCATCACTATGGCGTGTAGAACATGCTCCACTGCCGCCCTTAACGCCATTCTGCACTTACTTCCCTTTGACATTCACGCTTAATCCATTGCCGCTCAGAGCGCTCTTAGGTTGGCCTCTGAAGACAATCTCCTGTAGGACATGGTAGCATTTTGAAGCAGATTTCTTCTTCCTTCTCTGTACTTCATACAGATCTCCCCATGTGCAAACTGGGTTTCGAGGGTTGTCCTAGAGCTATCTTTCCAAGCAAGCTGGAGTGAAAGGAGAGGAGACTCTGCATTGGCATAGGTACCTCTGTTTTTACCGATGGATCGAAGATGGAATCTGGAGTTGAAGCGAGCGTTTTCTTTAGATCACTCAATATTTCAGTAAACTGGCGAAAACGAGTAATGTTTTTCAAGCAGAGGTCTTCGCGATCCTGCAGGCATGCAAAATGTTTAGGGATTGCTGTTGGGAAGGACCAAAGCCCTGTCGTCGCCATATTGCAGCTCTTTTCAGGTCAACCCCTGCATGGAGGAGATCAAACGTATCGTATGTGCAGGAAACATTTCTCTTTTCTGGGTTCCAGAGCATGAGAACATAGAGTGGAATGAAATCGGCGAAGCGCTTGCCAGAAAAGGGTCGACAATTACGGTTTCTGTTGTAACCATCTCAGACATCAGCGTCGTCTTGACCATTGCATAATTTTGTTTGTCTAAAAAGCGCAAGACAGATTTAATTCTATCTTATCGTGTGCTATATTAAAAACATTTTGGCGTCCGTACGACAGAAGTATGGATCCCGCGGCATTCAATTTCCGAACTTATAGCGGTGGTCATCGATCACTGGGTGATCGAAACTCATACGGAGAACATTGGACTCCCGTACAACTCCCAATCCAGAAGTTGTGTGGATCCACCAGAGAAAGAGACTATTGAACACTTTCTTTGCAATTGTCCGGTTTTAGCGGTAAGGCGCTTAAGGTGTGCCTTTCGGGGATAGCCTGAAGCATCTCTCCAGCCTAGATCCCGTTTCTCTCTTTTTGTGAAATTTTTCGCAGGTAATGGTTAACATTATGGTGTCAAAACGGCACTCTAGGTCTACGTGGTGTACCTGTGGTACTCTTGCCATCTAAACTACCTTCCTACCTTGTCTCTAATTCGCCAAATTATTTAAATTACTCTAAAGTTTCAATCTTTGTTTTAAAATTTAGCCATTCTAGGAACCACAAGCAAAGGGCCAAAAGAGTTGTTCTTGAAGTCTTATACGAGAACCACTGTGCGCTGCTTTGGCTTAGAATCATAAAGCATGCCCTAATAGTTATACAAATCTGCAAATACCTCAGCCACATATAAGTATGTATATATGTATGCATATGTCTCTATACATGTGATTTTTGCTGTTTTTTGGCATTTTTGTAAGTGTACTAAATGGCCAATTCATGTCCATTGCAATTCCCCCCCTTTCCACTATTTTTTTGCGACTTTTCATTACCTCCGCTCATTGCTTTGGCACGTTTTTACATTTCAATTTAGCAAAGTGCCAACAGGCTTTACACTACTGTCGATCCCTTATCGTTCACCTACTTCTTATCTAACTAGCGTTCTTGCCCTGCATGAAATGGATACCGTTGACCGCCTGAAAGCACGTTATGCCTATGATAGAGGGGATAGTCCAGTACAGCCCTGGCTTCAAATTTCTCGCTGAGCTTCACACTTCATACACAAACAGAACTTCCAAGAAAGAATCGTCATTTAAACACACAAACACACATACGTCATTTAGGTGTGTATATACACACATACATATTTAAGTTTGAAGTAACATAACGCATTAGTTAGATGCTGGCTTGCACATATTTTATGGTAGCACTTCGAGAAGAAAAAAATTCAGTATGTCAATGAGCTGGAGCTCTAATGCTCCATTTGAGAGTAATTTAAGGTTTAAATAGCCAAGAAAAATAGCCACAACTAAATGTACAGACACGCAGACATTTCAGTAGCTTCACAGTGGCAGGCATGCGGAGAAGGCCGCTAGTGTCGAACTGGTTCGCTTCTAATGAATTTAGCGCTATGACTAGTTGACTTTACTTATCTTTTTCTGTTTAGCAACTGATGAATTTTACACTGCGATACCCTCGGAAGTGTCAATTATTTCTCACTGCATAATTTTTCGATTGAATTCTGCAGTTGAGACCTGTTATGCTCTGCAGCCATTTTCCGATAGTTCCGACCCAATTTTAAACTCAGCGAATTATATCAGCGAATTATATCTCTTCTAACTCAGGCTACTGCTGACACACAGGCCGAAGACGTAAACTTCGTTAAAAAGAACCTCCCTCAACCCAAGGTGGGTTTTGCAACCGAGGCATAAAATTAGGCTGTCTCCTAACGGAGCCCTCCTGATATCAGGCCGCCTCAGGTTGCAACGATGGCCTTACCATTGTATGGGGCGCTGCCATCGCGGACCGGTTATTCCCCCAATATCCTCCTTGGTGACCACATTGGGTGATATGTGTAGGCTCCTAGAGGGGCTGGTGACCGTAAAAACCACATAAAACGAACAATCAAATAATCGGATAGCGCTAACACAGGGACAGATAGGAAGACGAACAAACGGACTCACATAAAGGTAAAACGGACAAACAGCCCGACGGACAAACAGACGAACCTAATAGCAAAACGGACGAACAAATGAACCAAGCGGAAAGACGCTAACGAACTAAAGTTGGGAACTCCCTCAGAGTATGAGCTCTTGGCCTCTAGTCAAGGAACAGTTGTTAGCGTACTGTGGCCCACAGCTTTGCTAACAAGTTGGCTTCCTCCGAGGCTTCCTCAAACAATCCGATGTGGCGACTGAAATCCGCAGAAGGTAATGGCAATGCACCGGCCACACCTTAGGAAGAGTGACGACAACATCACCAAACAGGCGCTGCTATGAAACCCTTTCCAACAGATAGGAAGTAATGTAGGCAGACCACGAACGACCTGGCGCTGTTCAACGAAGGTTGAATTGATGTATTTTAATAAGACTTGGAATGAACTTGAAGACCTTGCACAAAGCCGTGTTCGATGGCAAAATGGAGTTGTCGACGCTCTAGCCTCCAGCTAGGAATTAGAGAATCCTATATATAATTTCTATTGAAGTATTTGTGAATTGCTGCCTAAGGCGCATTCTACGAATTTGGTGGCTAGGCCATTGAGTATCCAACGCCGAATGGCATAGACCTATTACAGAAGACATCAGAGAAAGCAAATGGAAGGGGATTGGCCATACCTTGCTAAACGGCGGCACTGAAATCAGCAGACAAGCACTGGACTAGAACTCTCAAGGAAAGCACAGAAGAGGCAACTGGAGGAACTTATCAACGCTGCATAGACGAAGAATTTATAACTGTGGAAAAACCCCTTATTTGGCAGCCAGTAAAACCAGAAACCGTACAGAACGGAAAATTTTTACTTTGGCCCTATGCTCCGAAGCGAAAATCAAGAACTGATGATCAACTTACCCGCTTTGTATCTGAAAACATCACATTGTAGACAAGCTCGCCATGCAGTAAGAACTTAATGCGGCAGAAGCCATAGTCAATGCACAATGCCTAGACTCTGAGGACAGATTCGCTACTCGCAACTTCAGTTACGAAATGGTTCAAAATTGGTGTGGAATCGTTACTAGTACTAGGCCAGAAATTTGTTTCACTAGTTCAAGTTTTCGCTGTAGGGTTTTGCTCTACCAATACATCCCTAAGTGCATGTACATACTTATGTATATGATAAATATGTATGCATGTACGAGTTTGTTCCAGGCACCAAAAAGTCTGCAGCTCTATTTACTTTTTGCCCTCTTCTCACAACTGACTTTTTCTCTCAGATTGAATTTTTTTCCTAGTTTTTGTTGGTAGCACTTTTTGATTATTTTGCTTTTGCTGTCGCCGACATTTGACGTTGATGATTTGTGCGGCAGCTCATAATGAAATTCATCATCGGCCATCACCAGCACCAACGACAGCACAAGAAGCAGTAATAGTCGCAGCAGCAGCAGCAGCATCAGCAGCGATGGCACCAATAAGAGCAATCACGCAAAGTGTGTCCAGTGAATAGGGAAAAATCACAACGAAAATTCCACTTTCCTGCTGAAGCATATATAATTGCAGGTCCCTCTGCGACAGCAGCACGGCCAAAGCCATCACTTTGCTCAACAGCAGGAAATGGATTGCCAAATTTCGTATACCAAATATATTCTAAAATCGATTTGACAGCATTTTTAACCACTTACTTATTTAGGTTTTAATATGATTTCATATTTTATATTTCCTTTATTCGCAAGTGCGCTCAAATATACCCACACAGGCACGCACGTGCATGGCAGTATTTTGCTGTGTCCTTGCGCGTATTAACTTACTATTGTTAGAAAACGCAGAGTGCTCTTATTGAAAAATAGATGGAAGTGGTAGTCCCAGGCTTCAGTACGAAAGCAGAAAGATTTTAGTAAAAACTACGGATCGAAAATAAACAATATTTTCAGATTTTCAGCGAAAATTTTGTAAAGCTTTCAAAAATCGTTGAATAATTTCGAATACATAAGTATGTATATAAAGGGCGGCGCAAAATTAATCATCCAATTTATGCAATCACCCAAATTATTATTATTATTTTTTTCATCTAAAACAAGACTCAGTTTTCGGGCGTCATTTTTTCGCTTTCAAATAATGATTCTTTTGAGAACTTTGTTTTGTACCATATAATACATATTTTCTGTGAGTTAAAAAAAATATAATTTCTTTTGATAAAAAATAATCTTTTTCTTGTTTTTGAGAGTTAAATATAAGAAAGCTGCAATTATTTTTTTGGTCAGAAATAATCTTTTTTCATGTATCTTTTTTTTATTCTTATAATTTGTATAAAAAATTATGATTATTTTTCTTAGTTTTATTGTTTTTGATCTAAAATAACTTTATTTTTCCGCCCATATCGGGCGGTATATCAAAAATAATTTTTTTTGTGAGTTTTATATATTTCATTAGACATACTGATTTCGTGGGCTTTATTTTTTTTTTATATATTAACAAATAATTTTTTTCTTGTTTTCGGGTTTTATGTTTCTTCACAGCTTTCTTTTTTGGTCAGAAATAATATTTTTTCATATACCTATATATAAATATATATATTTTTTTTTAGTTTTATATTTTTATAACAAATAAATATTATTTTTTGGGACGTTATTTTTTCGTCCGATATATACATACATATATCAAAAATAGTTTGTTTTGTGAGTATATTTTATAAGAAATACTGATTTCTTCTGTGAGTTTCATTTTTTTGTTTTTTGATAACAGGTACTTTTTTTTCTTGTTTTAGAGTTTTATATTTCTTCATAGCTTTATGTTTTTGGTCAGAAATAATCTTTTTTTATATAATGTTTTTTTTTTGTTTTAGTTTTATATTTTTACTAGCTTTAACCCGCGGCCCCGCTCGCGTAGGAGTAGTTTGGAGGGACTTAGGATATGTATATAAAAGAATTACAAACAATAATTACATAGAATTAGTGACGAATGAGAGTGGTGGCGCGGCCTGGGGGCTGTGGGAAGGGAGTTCCATCATAAAAACATGCCTATAACCTTCATTGGGTGAAAATATGAATGTATCTACTATATAAAAATTTTTACGTCATTTGGTGTTGTGGTTTCGTAGTGATGCGCGGACAACGTACAGACATTCACCTTTATAGTATAGATAATAATTATTTTTTATAAAATATGTAAAACTAAAATAATTGTTATTGTTTTTGATCTAAAATAAAAAAATTATTTTTCGGACGTTATTTTTCCGCCCAATATATATACCAAAAATAATTTTTTTTGTGAGTTTTATATATTTTATAAGAAATAATGAGTTTTTTTAGTTTTATTTTATTTATTTTTTTTTTTATAAAAAATCATTTGTTTCTTGATTTTGAGTTTTATATTTCTTCACAGTTTTATTTTTTTGTTTTTGTCAGAAATAATCTTTTTTCATATAGTGTCTTTTCTTTTTTTTTTTTTGAGTTTTATATTTTTTATAAAAATAGAGATTATTTTTGGAATTTTTTATTTTTTATAGATGAGATTTATTATCTCGTTCTTCGAGCGTTATTTTTCCGCTATGAAATAATAATTATTTTTGTAACTTTATTTTTATTTTATTATTTTTTTTGTTTTCTTTTTGGTCAGAAATAATCTTTTTCGCATATCTTTTTTATCGAAAATAAAACTTACTTTATAAGCGTTATTTTTTTTATAGAAATTGAAATTGCAGTCCTCAAACAAACCTCTTTTGATTCCATTCAATTATAAGATATGAATGTACGTACTTATGTATATTGTCTATGCTTTCAGCATGCGCGGTCCAACCTTCGTGTGGACTTTCAATTTGAAGACCAAAGAAAAGGCTGCCAAATGGACGTTGGCCGGTGTTTGCTTGCTACTGCAAATCTAAAATGTATTTACACAGAAGAACAGAAGAAGTACAATGGGATAACAACTTTAATGGCATTGGAAGTGCGTGCGTTTGCTTGGATCAACGAGAGTGCCCCATCTAACGACGTCCTCATGACTAAACGAAAACATTTATTTGTATTTTATATATTTTACATTATTGTGCAAATATTAGGAAGACATGCTAGAGACTACGATTTCAATTCGTTCAATACACGCACATACACTCTTCTTATATTTTGCAAATATATTACAATAAATGATATAATTTTTTGTTTTACATGTCCGTATGTTGGATGAAAATCAGTCATTATGAGCAGAAATTTTTGTATTATTATTTAGGTACGCTGGTTGTACATAGATGAACTCCAAGAAAGACTTAATCGATTAATTGCTTATGGTTATAAAAATAGCCTGGTCATCTACTATATTGTCGGCTGGCAGGATGACACCATTTGCGTAAGACTGCAATCGGCACAAAATCTCACTGAACTTTTATTAACTGAAATGGGATTGTTGATAAACTCATATAAGTCTATCGTCTCCCCGCTCCCCCTTAACCATAGTAATACAGACCTGTCTGACCAAATCTGCCTTAGGAGAGATGAATGTTGAGCGTTCAAATGAGGTTAAATATCTAGGCGTGACTCTTTACGGAATATTCAGCAGGAACTCCTCACTCAGTTATCATCAATGCCATTAAGATGTTTTATGTTTGTCAAAGGCTTCTTGTTAAAATTTGAAAAATAGCACTCAAACTGATATATCGGCCATTTAACACGATGATAAGCTAAACAAGTAGGCTACTCACAGGAGATAAGGTCATCACGGCTGGAGTAATGCGCACCTGTCTAGTTGATGCTCTTGACGTCATCACGTGCATTCCACTGCTTGGTAGCTTTGCGCTTACCTACTTATTAAATATAGCATAAATAGTTGTGACTTGTGGAACTATATGGAATCCCCAAACACTTTTTCAATTATCTCGTTATAAAATGCTCGGATACTAGACTAATAAAGTTATTTATATCATCTCTCGATGATCTCGGATCACAAATTATGTTTCCTGTTAGATCAATACTGGAAAATGTCGTAGGAGTACCGGATAAACAATATTTGAACCAAGATGCCACAAAAGCCCTATTCTAAGTGAAGAATCATCTCACACAGAATCATTAAAAAAAAATTTAAATTCATTTGTTAAAATAGATGTTAATCGAGGTCTCCCTGGGAAGAGTTTTTTTTTGATTTGTAAATTTATCGTAGCACTTAGAATCGATCGAAAATCGATTTTCGCTAAAAAATTATCGGCTAATTTGTTAGTATAAAACTTATAATACTGTCCAAAAGAGATCCTACAATACGAACAAGCGCTGAGTTATGAAAAAGGATGTTTGCCAGCACAACTTTGCCAAAGAGAGTACTAGTCCAGATAGTTTCGGTTTTATTTTACGAAATATTAAAGTCTTTAATTCTTAGACGAAAATCCAAATTATTTATCGAAAATGTAATGAACAAAACTACTTCAAACAACATTTCTGTCCTCAAACTTCTGCAGTAGCATTTAACGGCATGTTTTTTTTTTTTTTTTTGTAGTAGATTTTAACCCTCTAACTTCTACTCTATTGGGCGTTTTCAACCCGTTCTCAGTACAGCTATAATGAAAGTCCTTAAAAAGAAATTAGAGGGTTTAAATGTTTCATGAAATTTTTAAGCAACTAATTTTAGGGGGTTGTCGAAAATTAAAATCTCGTACGGGTTAAAATAAGTGCATAAGAAAGCTTAGTTCAACCTAATGCTTACACATTTCGCGTAAATACATTGCGAACACCTTCACTTATAAGTACTATTTTTTTTTTATTTTTTTTTTGTTTAGAACCAAACATAAAACTTATTTTTTAAAGATAACCCCTTTCAAATGTTGGCTGTACCTGCGCCGTAATTTAGCCATCCCTAAATACCAATTTTGAAGGACTCGCTGGAGGTCTTCTGTCGGACCCTTTGCGGACCGAACGCTCTTTACCGTTTCGTTCCAGCAGGACCGAGCTGGATTCGTAAGTGCGTACCATGTGAATTAGTGAGGTTAATTATATATATATAGTGGCGCGTACACCCACTTTGGGTGTTTGGCCGAGCTCCTCCTCCTATTTGTGGTGTGCGTCTTGATGTCGTTCCACAAATAGAGGGACCTACAGTTTCAAGCCGACTCCGAACGGCAGATATTTATTATGAGGAGCCTTTTCATGGCAGAAATACACTCGGAGGTTTGTCATTGCCTACCGAGGGGCGACCGCTATTAGAAAAAACGTTTTCTTAATTTTGATCTTTCACCGAGATTCGAACCGATGTTCTCTCTCTGAATTCCGAATGGTAGTCACGCACCAACTCATTCGGCCACGGCGGCCGCCGTGAGGTGAATTAGTGGGTATATAAAATAAAATTATAAAACTTTTAAGCACGAACGCTGAGAGAGATTTATATAAGATTGATTGAGATGATTCCGCTGATAACTAAAACCGCTGCTTCTGATACTGTTCTGTATGAAGAAGCCACTCTGAGACCGCAAATGCTTTGCACAGATTGTAAAGTTGTTCACCGGCCTTTCACTCTTCATCCGTATAGAAGAGGCGAGTTAGTCGACCCCATTAAATGATTTCGCTGGCTCTGAGTTGTACTTCCAAAGTTTTCCATGCGCTTACTTTGGCAGCTCTTGTGGCAGCATGATTTATATGCGCCCAGCAAGTTAGCCTCGTGCCTAATTGCACTCCTAGGTATTTGACAACTCTTTTTGTCGATAAAATGGCACCAAGTAATATCTATTTCTAATGGGACACTTCTGTTGCTTAGAAGGATTAGCTCTGTTTCCAATTTTCAATTTTTACTCCGTGGTCTTCTAGCCAAGTCTCTGCTCGGATTATCAACTGGTTAAACTACCTTTCGGCTTCTAAACTACTACTAAAATACACCACTTTTAGATAATTTGCGTGTGCTTGATTAAAAACGAAGGAAACATCGGTCCCTCTTGTTGTCCTATTCAACTTTTAATTGCCAGGGAAAATGTACTGAACCTGATAATTAATGCACTTTTTCCTCAAAACCCATTTTATTACATTAAAAATTGCAAATTTGCTGGCGCACCTGCATTTAAAATCATTTCAGTTTTCGATTTTATTTTCATACTTATTTATTTAAAACCCCTACCACACGTTCCTCGCGCTCGATTAACTGAAACTCTCTGGCAGTCGTCCGCCATTGCTGGGCAGATTTTTTGATCAAGTGTTGCCAACATATCACATGAATTTGATAAGCGCTCCATCGCCTAGGCGTCACATGCCACTGACAACTGTGACGGAGAGTTTCTGATGTACTCAGCGGTCGGCTGACATAGTTGTAGTGAGACCAGTTAACATTGCCAACTCGTAACACATTGTCAACCACAAATTAAAGCATTTGTGGCTGAACTCAGCAGTGACCCGCGGCATGCACGGCATACCAGTTAATATCAAAGCCAAAAAAATAAGAATAAATAAATGAAAAAAGAGTCTTATAGCCCATATCTCAGCAAATGGGAAACTGCGCTTACGTCATCGTACTGCTGCGGCTGCTGCATTTGAGGGCTTGGATGCTACACCACCATTCCACTCCCAGGCATTCGACACCAACAACCTCCACGCTGCCGTCACTGCTGGCGGCGTCTACTCAAGTGAATAATTTATATGCATACAACACATTTATAGCCGACGCGGTATTGCATTTGTGGCGCGGAGTTCATTTGTGTGAGCGCGCACAAAACTGTCGGTGGCATTTATTGTTGATGTTTGCCGCTGAAGTTTATGAGGCTGTTGTGGGTAGGATCCAGCGCAGCTAGGTTGCCTTTTTGCGCGCTTTGAACTTAACTTTAATTTGCGACCATTTCTCATCATACGCGATTTAAGAGCCGCTCACTTGTGGCACGTAAAAAGGAGTGAAGCAATGCGCTTTGAAGCCGCACGCAGTTACTCATTCAACAGAAAAAAACAAATACTTTTCGCTTGTTTTTGGCGTTTTCTAAGCCAGCAACCTAACTCCCGTCACTTCCGGCTTCCGCTAAGTGACGGGGGTTAGCCGGAAATTGCTTCAAACTCTACGCGCGAACACACATGCATACATTCACATGTACATGTACCTCCATGTATATGCATATATTAGGGAGAGAGAATAGCGCACATATTTGCTCCAATTACCTTGGAGGCCTCATTTCGTAAGTGCGGCATTAAAATTCTAAAATTCTAGTTCATGCTTTAACTCGAACGCTCGCATCTGATTAGCTATTGTCCGCTGCTCCCCACTAACGCTTCATGTGCGAGTGCATTCCACACAGTTGAATTTTCAAATTAAAAATTGAAGTTTGATCGATACTATTGAGCAGCGCTAATAGACGCGCCACTACCACTACCAACAGCACAGTCGCCAATTGTAGTGGTTACGTCCATCAACCAACTCCAACCAATCCCTTTTGCACGCCCTTGGTCATGTGGCCTAGCGTTTGGTCTGTCTACACTTACACCTCAGGGGTACCTGCAACTCGAAAGCGCATTTACGAGTCGTTGACGCTACCACAATTGGCATTAACGGTCACTTTACAGTTTACAGCTCACAAGGAAAGTGCAGCACTCGAGGTGCGGATAGTGTTGCATTGTGGAAAAAAATATATCCATATTAAGCTTGTATGTGTGTGTGCGAGTGTGAGTAAAGATCTTCAATGTCCACCACCAATGAATTGGAGTCGGGAACGGTGGAGTGCCCAACGAGAGCGATGTTGTCTTTGCCGGCTAACGATCCGCGCCTGGACTTTATCAGCTCGTTCACATTGAGTTCGCTGCGGCTGAAGCAGGACAAATGGCATCGAATGATGGCCACCGAGTCTTTTCGTGTAAGTATTTGAACGTAAAATGCAAAAAATTTTAAACTTCTTTAATTTACGTTGTTTCCGCAAAGAACAATTCAATGAAATAAAAAAAATGTTTGCAGAAATATGTTTTTTGTGAAAATGTTCCGGATTTTTAGTGAAATGTACAAAGAAAGTTCAGTTTTTAATTCTTCAAATACAAAAGTTTTTAATTTTTATAGCGCACAACAACAAGTTTACATTTTTTATAGTTAGAACAGTAGCAATTGGCCCAAAACAAAGGTTTTATTCTTCATGTTTTTTCTCCTAAGTTTTTTCTGTGACCAAAAAAATTGGACCCCTTATTTTTTTATTTTTAATAATTATTACCGCCAACGTTTTGCCAACGCTTTGAAAATTACCATTCAGTTTGCATTGAAAAAATGTCCTTTTTTTCGTCATAGGAGAGGGTCCCACATGTGGAAATTTGTGAAAAGAATTAAAAGAGGAGAATGTATAATATCAATCAGTAAGATCTTTATATCAAATTTACGGAAAAGTGTATTTCTACCAAAAGAATTCAAGGGTAATTTACAAAGCTTTGGCGGCGAGGGTAAATATTAAATAAAAAACACACGAAAAAACCAAAAATAGGCGCCTAATTTGTTTTACCATAGAAAAAATTTAGAAAGTATCAGGAAGAAAAAAATTAATTTTTCAAAAAATATGTCCTTACACTTTATTGGAAGATTTTTAATTTTTGCAAATGGTGGTATACGTCAATCATTTGACACTTTTAAACTAGACAGCTGCAGGATACAAGCGAATAAGCAATGAGCGGATAAAGGTCAATATAAAGAATTACATCATTCAAAATATTTTTTTTATTTATTAAAAAAGTTATTCAAAAACAAAAATGGCATATTTATTTTGTGCTACCTTGCATATAAATTTGTATTTAGTAGAATATTTCTAGCATTTACAAGCAAACGCTTATATTACGGCTTTGGGCCTTCGCTAACCCACTGTGCCATTTTCTGGCCTATTCTGTTTTCATAGAACTTTTTAGTCTTGAAATTTCCTGCCTAAAAGGATTTTATGAACTTTCTTGACAAAACTAGTAAAATTGACACTTAAAATTATGCTTGTGAAGTTCTACTAAAAAAGATTGAATAAGTTATATCATAAATCGGATATAACAATTTTTACAAGTAATACAAGGATTTCTATGGCCAAAATTTGGAAGTCGATTCACTGTTCAAAAAAACTGTGGGTTTAGGGACCAATACTTTGTCTACTTTTGGAGTACTTTTAGGATTATATCGTTCTAAAAATGCTCTCCACGTTGTTGTTGAATAGTCATTATTCATCCTGTCATAAGCCCAGGCCATGCGATAAAAAATTTCAAATTATTTTTTGTACAAACACATTAATAGGCGCTTTAACCCTTTTTGGGTGTTTGGCCGAGTTCCTTTTCCGACTCCGATTGATAGATATTTTTTATGAAGACCTTTTTCATGACATAAATACGCTCGGAGGTTCGGCATTGCTTGCACAAGAGGCGACCGCTATTATATTAGAAAAAACTTCTACTATTACAATAATTTGGTGCCTCATGCTGTTTCAAATCATTGATATAAAACTAAATATATGTGTGTAAAACACACTTACAAATTCTTTTTGAGATCATTAAAATAGGAAACATTAAATAAGAAATTAATATAATGAAAGATTAACAGTTTTTGCTCCCTTTCTGATATCCTTTTTGGGCATAACAGCCCACTCAAAAAGCTCTTATCTGCCTTGGGTACGAAAGCAAGTTTCACAACCCTCCAAGATGTGGATATATAGACTCTATCTATGCAGCTCAAGCGGCAGTATACCTCCACAGATTTCTGCAATTGAGCAGGTATAAGACAAACGAGACCAGAAGTATTTAAAAAAAGAGTCAATCAGCTATGCCAGGTGCCGCTTATCCAGCAAATAGCTATGGGTGCGGGAAAAGTTTATCACGCTACCTCAACTGGTATTGTTCGAGGTCGGATTTGCCGGAAAATAGGTGTCTAGAAGCAACTTGTATAATTTCTCTTTTTCTACTTTTTCTTGCGGTGCTTCCGGAAAAATATTCTGCAGTCTCTACTTCTAATGTTCTTGCAGGAGGATTTATTCCATCTGGTTCCATTTAGAGCGGACTGAATATCCGCTAAACACCCTCCAATCAGAGATTCGGTACATCAAAGAGAAAGAGGCATCACCTCTCTGACCGCAGTAATCAAAGTGGGCTCCTTATCCCTATTACAAAAAATCAATTTTTCACTTAGAATAAAATCAAAAAGTGACTAATCTCTTGTATTGATGTCCGTACTTTCCCAACAAGTGTGATGGGAAGTCGGTGTCTGTACCTGGTATGATGTCGGGTTCCCTTCGTATCACCTCAGCCAGGGCCTCCTTTAGCAACATGCAACCTCACAACCTTCACCTCGACATCGTGCGGAATATAGGCTGAGATTAGCCAAAGTTTTACTGTAGTGCTCCCCAAACTTGTGGAAGCAATGTCTTCATTACTGAAATTATGAAAAACAAATGGTTTTAGTTCTTTTGTGATGCTATGACCGATAGGCACCACCAGGAATACCGCGACTGCTCATAAAATTAGTGAAATTAAAAATAATTTGCATGATATTAGTCCACAAAATTTAAAGACAAAAACATTTAGCTTGTTTTATTTAATTTGAAAGGCGTTATAATATTTTTGAATTTTTTAAAATTGATATTCGGTACTTTCGTTATCACTTTCATTGTCACTGCTTTCGTCGTCCTTAGAAGTTTTAAATTTTTTGGATGGTTGAACAAACTCAGATGTCAGATATGTAGATGTAGATTTTGCAATGTCAATGTATTTCAGCAGAACATTGCCTAAGAAATGAAAAGATAGAATAAATTCGAAGAAATGCCATTTTTTTTGTTACTTTGAAGCCAGTAAAATGTAAAACTCTCAACGCGTGAACGCAAGATGGTTGTGAAAGTTTTTTTCCTTACTTTCAATAGTTAAATTTTTGGATTTTATTGCCTACAAAATTCGCTTTATACGAGGGGTGCCTTTTAATATATATTTCGGGATTTGGCAACCCTGGTGTTGCAATCTGGCAACTGGCAACTGACAGCTGTATCGCAAAGTTTGACATTTTTTGGCTTTTACGTACTCAGAACGTTTTGAAATACCAGCGCTATTTGTGTTGTTTACAGTGACTTAAAAGATTCATCTCGGTGCAAAAATGGAATTAAATCGTGAACATTTTCGTGCGATAATTTTTTACAACTTTCGACGTGGATTAACTCCGCAACATTGCATGGATGAACTTAATTCATTTTTTGGCGATGAAGCTCCATCAAGGACCAGTGTTTATCGATGGTATGGTGAATTCAATCGTGGTCGTAGTTCACTCCAAGACGAATTTCGTGAAGGTCGTCCAAAATCAGTTGTTGTTCCGAAAACCATTGATGCTGTGCGCGAACTGATATTGCAAGATCGTCATGTGACCTATCGTGAGATTGAGACAATCTTAGGCATTAGTGGGACCAGCATACATTCAATATTGCATAAACATTTGACTGTCAAAAAAATTTGTTCGCGTTGGATCCCACACAATTTGTCAATCGCTCAAAAAAAGGCTCGTGTCGATTGGTCGAAGGAAATGCTCAAAAAATACGATCGCGGGGCTTCGAAACACGTCTATGACATCGTGACAGGTGATGAATCATGGATTTACGCGTATGAGTCCGAAAGTAAACAGCAGTCGACTGTATAGGTGTTTCAAAATGAGCCAAATCCAACAAAAGTTTTTCGCGCACGAAGCACTTCCAAGCAAATGGTCGAATGTTTTTTCGGAAAACTGGACATGTCGCAACCGTACCACTAGAACAACGCAGAACAGTAAATTCTGAGTGGTACACAACCATTTGTTTGCCAGTTGTCTTCCAAGAAATTAGGAAAACCAATCGCCAAAGACGGATCACTCTTCACCAGGACAATGCGAGCTCTCACACATCGGCTCAAACAACTGCATTTTTGAGCACCCAAAACATTGAATTAATGGGTCATCCGCCGTATAGTCCGGACTTGGCACCGAATGACTTCTTTTTATTCCCGTACGTAAAAAACAAACGGAGAGGTCAACGTTTTTCGACACCTGAAGAAGCGGTTACGGCATTCAGAAGTGCATGTTTTGGAGGTACCTCATGCAGCGTGGCAAAAGTGCTTCGACAATTGGTTCAAACGTATGGCTAAGTGTATATATCTTCATGGAGAGTATTTTGAAAAACAATAAAGTGATTTTCGATGATTAAAATTTGTTTATGTTCTCTAATCCCGACATATAAAAGGCACCCCTCGTAATAACCAGACTCAGTTAATTTTTTTCACATCTGCCAAAAAATCATTTAAAATATCAAAATCAAAATTTGGACTTTGTCTTTTATTACGTATTTGTTATTATTATTAAGTGCATTGGATTATCCATCTTCACTTTTCGAAAAACTGTCGACAGCGTTTTCAAAACCATCTCTGTGTGTCTCTCTTAGCCTTTACCATTTTATTTTCTTAGTCGCTACAAATGGCAACCTTGGCGATATTAAATGTTCCGCGATAAGATCGAGAAGTGGCAAGTGGCTCGGTTCTTCGAGATATACAAAACCGCTGTGGGCACTTTCATTTTCTTGCCATTGGAAAAACAATGTTTCTCTAAGAATCTAATTTTATTTGTATTAAACTGTCCAAAATAATAGTTTCAGGTGTCCACCACAACCCATCGCAAATAAAATTTAAAGTATTTTTATAGAATTTGCTGTTTATAAATGTTTTTATCCAATCTTTCTATGTTTTGATTAAATTTCTCGCGACATATTTTACTTCAGATAGCAGTAGATGTCATACTATCGGATCGTGTACTATTCTTTTTTACAGTTTCACGATATTTTTTACATCGCTCGACATTTGTTTTAATTGCTTCCTTTCTTCCTCTATATTTTTTGGCGCGCTCAGCGCCCGATAAGGCACATGCAGATTCTCCAACATGGATTTCTATACTAAATAATCTTATAATATTGCGATAGAATTTTCGCAATATTCTGTCACATTTAATTATTCAAACTGTAAAATACTAAAAATTTAACTATTTTTGTCACTCATGTGGAAATCGATATAAGCGCGAAACGAGAGCTCGAATATTTATAATAAGTTTGCGTATTTCTGGAAATTCTTAACAGAATAAATCTAATCGTTTTCTAATCCATGCCTTAACGCATCAATAAAAGGGGTTCTGTATTGGAGGTATTAACTGCAAGTGCCCATTGAGTAACTTAGAATCCAATAGTGAAGATGCGTCATTTTTCATGAGAGCATTAACACGCGTCAGTCCCTGGCAAAAATATGTCAATTTGGCGCAACATTAAAGAATCAAATTTAAGCAATAAACAACGGAAAATTAAGAGAGTTTGGAAAATTCATACAAATTGATTCCTTGACAAATTTTACAATGTATATGACGAGAAGAAATATGCAGAAAAGAGCTTCGCTATTTTTGCTTTTGTTCGTATGCATTGTCAACTCAAAAATTATACTCAATTTCGTGGCAAATTTCGCTTATTAACAATGCTCAGGAGTATCGCATGGCAGTGATTGTATTACAAAAGTATGGCAAAAGTGCAGATGAAATTTACGAATTGCTGGATAAACTTAATATTTCGAGAATATTTGTTTTCCGCACGATCAATAATTTTTCCCAAATGTCTGAAGTGGCAGACAGAAAAGGATAGGGTCAGCCTCGCGTGGTTCGAACCAGTGCAGCCGTAAAATCCGTTCGAGAAAGAATTCGTAGAAATCCCCTTAGAAAGCAGAAAATCACGTCCAAGGGAAGACTAATTAGAGATGACCTCCACATGAAAGCCTTCCCTCGCTTAACTACTCATCACTTGACAATACGCTTGAAGAAAATTAGTCTCGACAGATACAAGCAGCTTCTTCGGTGGCACGCGGTCAATGGCCTTGAAAATATTCTTTTCACATATGAGACCATTTTCACTCTTGAAGAAGTTTTTAATAAGCAAAATGTCAAAATCTATGTATGCTAAAACTTCTAAAGACGCAAAAAATATAGGTCCAACGTTTCAGCGTAAATATGTAAATATGTTACATCTCTTCATTTCAGGGAAAAAGGGCTTAAGACCGGAGCAAAAGTGTCTTAGAAGGCGTGGTGAAGTAGTTGAGTTGTACTCTCTTCAATGGAGAGCGTTGGATCTTCCAGCAAGATTCCGCTCCCGCCCATAGGGCAAAAACCACCCACCAGTGACTAAAAAACAATATTCTTGAGTTCATAGCCGCAGAGGATTGGCCATCTGGAAGTCCAGATCCGTATCCATTGGACTACAGTTTGTGGCCAGAATTGGAGAACTTGGCCTGTTAAAGACCTTACAGACATTTGAAAAGTCTGAAACAATCTTTGGTTCGAGCAGCGATGTCAATATCCAAGGAATCCGTGCGTGCTGCAATAACTGAATGGTCTAGTCGTTTGAAAGCTTGTGTAGAAGCAAATGGTGACCTTTTCGAATGAAAATTAATTTTTTTTTTTAATATTTACATGATTAAATAAAACTAAGTTGATTAAAAAAGTATTAGAATTTGATATTTATAACAGGCTTAACTTATGGCAAGACTAAGTATATTGAACGATATACACAAAATAAAAAAAAATATTCATTGTGCTTCACATTTTCCAATTTGTAGTAAAGTTGACAAAACGTTTACGGCTTATGGTTAGGGTTTTTGGCTTAACTTCTAGGTTTACTATTTTGCTTGGCTACATTTTCTTACTATTTCATCTATTTTCCCAACCTTTCAACTACTTTTACATAGTCCAATATAATAGACGCCCTGCACCATCTACTTCCACGCCAATAGCATTTGAGCTAACTCCCATTACTGAACTATAGCCTTAACAAATGGCTGTATCTATATTAAGTTTCTCAGCACCTACAACTGTTCTCTCGTAACAAAAAAAAGAAGAAAAAACACAGAAACATTTTAATTAGAAAATCATCACATGCGGAAGATGTCTATTTTCCAAGCAGTAGATATAAATTACATTTACTAAAGTTATTCACACGCTCATGCACACAAGACGGGTCATTTATCATAGACATTCTCAACTTATAAAACTCAATTTACCAAAATTTTCTCATCTAACGCCTCTAAGCCGGTGCCTTCACAATTTTCCAGGTCATTATGTTTGATTGGCTGCATGGCGCGCAGCAGCGCCTCCTGGTTATGACGCTCAATCATAGCGGATATTTGGTACCGAAAATTGGGCTCACTGAGTTGCACCACAATTATGCACTGCAGTCATCCCTAAGCTCAACAACAACAGCATCAGCAGCTATCACTGATCCATGCGTAGCGATAGTCAACAACCCACATCAAGCGAGGTCGAACGTAATGAACAACGCTACAACAGCAACAGCAACACCAGTACCAGTGGCAAATTCTAATGATGTGGGGCAGATAACAACTACCACGACTAACACGACAGGTTCAACTGCCGTTGTGGCATCTGCAGCTGCAGTTGCAGCAGCTGCTGTGTTGATGCTGCCAATGCCACCACCTTCCAGCAGCTTCTCGACGCTCGATGGTGTGCCGCGTGGCAAATGCGTTTACTTTGTGCGTCGAAGCGCGGACATACCGCTGACCGCGGCTAATTTCCGTACGCAAATACTTTGCGGCGATTTGCCAGTGCACAGCAAAATAGAGACCCTGTCGCTGCTTTTCGATGAAATATTTCAGCCGCTGCTCGAATGTCCACTCAATCGGAAATCATGGCCGAAGCCGGTGCAGAAGGATTTGCAAATACGCACCAAGGAAGTGCGCAACACGCTAGTTGAGGTAAGTTCAAATTGGAAGGGAGATGCACTCCCTTACAAACGTGCACAGGCAATAAGGTGAACCCAGAGGTTTGATAAGTGCGCGCTGATGTAGTAGGGTATTATAACTTTGTCACGAAAAAGTGGTGCGTAACAGCATAACGGAAACGAGATAGACTCAGGTGGGAATATTTGCATACTGTAATTTTTTTAAATTTTAAAAATATGTTGGTTTTTCGTTTGTTAGTGATGAAAAATTTTAGAATTTGGATAAGAGTTTAATAAAAGTTGAACTGAATAATAAAAATTAAACAAGCTTTCTTATGGCCTGCCAAGGGGTAGCCGCTATTAGAAAAATCACTCTTCTGTTACTTAATGTTTTGCTTCTACAATGGAACCGGAAGCCATGGCCAAACGAATTGCAGTCACACACAAATTTTTTTGCTTTCTGCCGCAATTTTTTAATTTAACTTTACCTGCATGCCTAGCCCTGCAATGCCACGTCGGATATAAATTATTATAGAATTTCAATCGCACACGTCAGTTAAAAAGATATCCTCTCTTGGATGGCAGAATCAATCCCATTCCCCGAAATACACACAGATGCATAAATATTTGACTTTACGACAAACAGTATCGAATATATACCTTTCTTAGCCTGATGAAATGGTATGCAGAAAATCCAGGTAAAAGTAACAACTATGGAAACTAAATTTCTAAGAATACAAAATTGTTTGAGCCATTAGACAGGCCAATAACTTCCACAAACCTAAAATTACTTACAGTACATACTTGCATACTTAATGCGGCCGGTGTAGACGAATAAGCTTATGTGTGACTACCACTCTAAGGCCCAGATTCCAGACTCAAATGATAGTATAAAACCTTTTTTAAACTTTATTCAATGGCGGTCGCTCCTTGGCAGGCAATGCCAAATCCCCGATTGTATTTCTGCCATTTCATCAAAAGCCATTTTCGTATTGTTGAATTTCTTTAATCAAAAATTGGATTAGACTATGTACATACATATGTATGCCATGTATAGACCTAAGAATTAGTTACACACAGCCACATATTCACCCAGGCACACACATTTGACATTAAACTCATGCACGCATAGAACCTTCCCAATCACAACGACCATTTGCCAAAGGGGCGAATAGCAGGTAAAAATAACCATTCACCTTATTATGTAAGTTTGTTACAGACACACATATATATATACATATATATATATATATATATATATGTATGTATGTATGTACAGGGCCCGCCATCTATCGCTACGGATTTGAACTAGGTATTATTTGAAGAATGGTAACACTTAGCTGTCATCTGATTTGACAGAAAATTAGTTTTATTCTTCCGCTGAACGAAAATGGTTGTGCAAACCGACCACCCAATGCGCTTTCGCTTCGCTTCATGGGCTTGGGATCGACTTGAAGAAGATGAAGACTTTTACCGAAAAATTATCTTTTCGGATGAAGCTCATTTCCATCTCGGCGGGTATGTTAACAAGCAAAATTGCCGCATTTGAGGCTCAGAAAACCCGCACGCACGCGAAGAAAAGCCGATGCATTCACAACGAGTCACTGTTTTGTGCGGATTTTGGTCGAGAGGCATCATTGGTCCATTTTTCTTCGAAAATGAGCGAGGAGTGGCCGTAACCGTCAATGGAGAGCCTTACCGGGCCATGTTGAACGAATTTTTGTTCCGGGAAATTGAAGAGGAGGATATTAGTGGCATTTGATTCCAACAAGATGGCGCTACTTGCCACACAGCGAATGCTACGATCAATCTTTTGCGCACTGTCTTCTAAGATCGCATTATCAGCCGAAATTCTGATATCGTTTGGCCGCCTCGGAGCTGCGATTTGACGCCGTTGGATTATTATCTTTGGGGTGCCGTCAAAGACCAGTGTTATGCCAAAAAACCAGCAACAATTAATGCATTGAAGACCAACATACGCGATGTCATAGCTGAAATACAGCCGCATACAATCGAAAATGTGTTGAAAAATTGGACCGATCGTATGGGATGGTGCATGGCTAGCCGAGGCAGCCATATGAATGAAGTTGTGTTCCATCATTAACCGGAAGGATTGTAAAGCGTTTTTCAATAGGTGCGCTTCAACTTTTTTCCGATAGGGAGGGTGAACGACGCAATATTTTTTATTTTTCGCTTGTCATTTGTAAACTTCATTAGTATACATTTCATCATGGAACGCTACACATTTGAGCAACGATTGCAAATCGTGCAAATTTTTTATGTAAATAATCGTGCAAATTTTTTATGAAAATTTATAAATTTTCCAAAAAATCATCTTCAGTGATGAAGCTCACTTTTGGCTCAATGGCTTTGTCAACAAGCAAAATATGCGTTACGGGGCAGAAAGCAATCCACACGTGATTCATGAGGCACCGTTGCATCCGGAAAAAATCACTGTTTGGTGCGGTTTACATGCCGGCGGCGTAATTGGCTCATATTTTTTCGTTGACGAGAACGATCGCCACGTTACTGTGAATGGAAATCGATACCGCGACATGATAAACGATTATTGAATGGTATGGACTTAGACGACATGTGATTTCAACAGGACGGGGCCACAAGCCACACAGCGCACGCTACAATTGATGTGTTGAAGAGTAAGTTCGATGAGCGCATTATTTCCAGAAATGGATCGGTCGAATGGCCGCCACGCTCGTGTGATTTGACGCCTCTAGACTATTTTCTTTGGGGTTATGTGAAGTCATTGGTCTACAGTAACAAGCCGGCGACGATTTGTGAGCTCAGAGCCAATATTGAATGCGAAATTGTTGGAATTTCGGCCGATTTATGCAAAAGAGTGGTCGAAAATTGGGTTCAACGATTGGGCTTCGTAAAACGTGCACGCGGTGGTCATGCAAAAGAAATCGAATTTCATACTTAAATGTATATATTCAAACTCGATAATAAAAAAAAATTAGTTAAAAAAGTCAAACCGTTTGTGTTTTATTCAAAAAAAAGTTGAAGCGCTCTTACTGAAAAACGCTTTACTTCAAAATAAAAAAAACAGTTTGGAAAAATATTGAGTAGTTTCTTTTTTATAGCATTTTTAATTCCGTAAAGTTGTATGGCGGACCCTGTATATATATTAACATTTACGTTAATCTAATTGAGAATATTACAAACGATAATGCAGAGTAAGAGCAGTGAGAAATCAGGCGGACGTGTGCGTGCTCATTTTTGCTAATTGGCAAAACTTTTCATGTCTGACTTTTATTCATGGAATTGTTGTTTTTTTGTGTTTTTGTTGCTAACGCACGTTGGCTGTAAGCAGTTATCTATGCGGATGTAAAACAATTGAGCCAACATATGGGTCGGTGGACGTCAACCGTTACTAATACAGCCCTCTCTTATTTTATATTTATGGCCCCAATACTGCTGCTGAAACGAATCAAGTTGGCCTTCACGCACACGTGCCAACATATGATATGACGTGAAGGGGCATACTAGCTTGTATTACTAATTATATTTCTTTTTTCGGTATCTCCACAGATCAAGGGGAAAACTAACAATCGCACAATTTTATCATTGCTAGTTGGACCAACCACCATCGAAGAAGTAGCAACAGATGTTAATCAGGGGTAAGTGAAACTTTCAAGCGCACACAGAGTGTTCAGTTACTTTAATAAACTTTGAATAATTGTTATATAATCAATATTTTTATATAATAAAATATAAAAAAATGAATTTTGGATTAATAACTGAAATAAAAAATAAGGAAGCTGGAAATATATTTTCGAGGTGTTCCATGAACAGTATGGGTTAAACAGTATGGATTATAAAACTGCAACATTAATTATATAAGCAAACTTATTAGATTAGCAATCAGAAATACGAGTATGTCTGGCCTATTATAGTCTCTTGTTACATTCGTTAAAAAAGTTATGTCGTAATACAGGAAGAAGTTGTTCTCTTTTTGCACAGATTGTGGGATATATCTGAAATAATTATAATATTTTGCTCTGGTTAAAGTTACAAATTTTTGCTAGTTCCTGATGAATTATTTGTGCAATGTCGTTGTGGCGCTTCGGGTACACTAAGTTTGTTAGCATCGGGCATATTTTTATGTTGATGTGGTGTTGCTGATTTCATAGGGTTAACAGCCCAAGACAGCTCTGACGTTTAAGATTAGTTTATCATAGAGCGATCCAATATCAATCTCTCCGCTACCCTTCACTTTCCTAGGTAGCATCATTCCATCATTGTTCCAGCTCATAAGTTTGACTTTCAAGAGAAACACTGCACAATTGAGCAAGTTAATCGCATCAGCTCCGAAATAAGGAATGCTTTTGAACGACGGGAATAGTGCTCAGCCATATTTCTTGATGTAACTCAAGCGTTCGAAAGAGTATGGCACGAAGGACTTGTCTACAAAATCCAACGCACACTACCACAAAGCTCACACAAAATATTAGAATCTTATCTTACAAATCGGGTGTTTATGGTAGGATATAAAAACTACCTAACTGATGAAGTCGATATTAACGTCGGCGTACCACAAGGCAGTGTACTGCGTCCGATCTTAATATGTAATAAACCCGGATGACCTTCCAACAAACCCGCAAATATTTACATTCACGTTTGCTGACGACACTGCAATCCTTTTTCGCTCCGAGTGTCCAATAAGAGCGCCGGGTGAACTTAACAGTCGTCTGAAACACATAATAATGTGGTTGGCAGACTGGCGCATCAAAGTGAATTAGCAAAAGTGTAATCATGTAACTCTCACGCTAAATAGAAGCGACAGCTCGAAAGTATACTTAAACTCCAAACTCATACCTTATTCTAAAGAAGTTACATACCGTGGTGTTCGTATGGACAGGCGTCTGACATGGAAAAGGCACATTGAGGCCAAAAGTGGACACATGAAGCTAAAAACGAAAGATCTTCATTGGCTAATCGATTCCCGTTCCGGGCCTAGCCTTGATCACAGAATCCTTCTCTACAATATAATCATGGACGGATTCGTCACAACTGTGGGGTAATGCAAGTGCCACCAATACTGCAATTATACAACGAAGGCAATTTAAAATATTAAGGATGGTTACTGGAGTGCCGTGGTACATAACCAATGAAAATATCCATCGAGACCGAAATGTTCCATTAGTGGCAGCAGAAATAGCAGTAATCCAACAAAACTATATACTACCAACATTTTACGATACCACCGGAATGACAAATTAATTTACAGCGTGCATTTGGTTTTTGCCATTTATTTGGGTTTTACATACAGCATGAAGCGGCCTTTTAAATTCTGCTAACAGGTTTTTCCTAATTTGCATTGTATCTATGCTGTTGCTTTGCATAACTCCAACATACTTGCATACCTTTGCCGGTTCCAATTCTGTTGAGGCCACCAATTTTCGCAAAGGCAACTCGAGGAACCTCTTTTCCTTTTAGTATTGAGATCTTTCGACACTTGTCAAGTCCAATGGGCATTTTAATATCTTTAGAGAAGATTGCGACACATTTGAAAAGGTTTTCTAGATGGTTGGGTTTATTGGCATAAAGCTTCAAATCGTCTACGTAGAAAAGGTAACTCAGCCGGCATCTTCCATAGTATCCATGCTTTAGCACAAATCCATAACCCGTCTCATTCAAGATGTGGCTTAGGGGATTCATACTGAGTACAAACCAGAGTGGATAAGTTATTATACAATATATTAAAAATAATTCAACAAATTCCAATTGGAAGATGCCATTTCGAATACTGATTTCACTTGTATATTCAAAGTTTTCAGAGACATGCATTTTTATTCTTGTCCTCCAATACTACATAATTTTTTGTATAAAATTTATGATATTGGGGTTGAAGTTATAAAGATGAAGCACTTCTATAAGCTAGAAATGTGGAACTGAATCAAATGTTTTCATCCAGTCAATATAAGCCGCATAGACGTATCTGTTATGCGTTTTAGATTGGCCAGGGACTACTTGATCTATGAGCAATTGCTCTTTACATCTTTGTGATGCATGTATGCATCTGCTCTCCTGCAATAAGACTTTGCGTTTCGATATGCTCATAAAAGATGTTAGATATGCACGAAGTGAGAATTTTATAAATAGCAGGCAAACAGTTGGTTAGTCTGAATTTTGAAGGAAACATTTTTTGGGAGCATGTATGTTGTGCCAAGTATTGCAAAATCTGGCATTTCTTCTTCGCCGTCTATGATCTTGGTGAAGAGCTCGGCAAGTTTATTATGTGGACACGTAAGCTTTTTAACCCAGTATCCATGTAAATTGTCACATACCGGAGTCCAATAGTGAAGCCCTCGCTACCTCTTCAGTGGTGGCTCAGTCTCAAGACCAATTAGAGGCATGCTTGCCACTTTTTAGCTAAATGATCAACCATTTCATTTCTTCATATCCAGGAACCCAGCCTGATAATACCCATGATGGAAAGAATAATGAGGTAGCGAATATCATGGTACCGTTACTTTGCTTTCGGCAAATTTGACAATGACTGATGTCGTATTAGCACCAGTATGGTCAGATTACCGTTTTCGTAACTTGTTTTAGCTTTTTTTTTGTTATTTAGTGTCAAAGTTTTAGTTCTTTTTTCATGACATTTTTCTAGCCTGTTTTAATTAAAATGTTATATTTATAATTGTTGTAAAATAAACATTTTTTTAAAAATTAGTTGAATAATTCACTCAATTTTATTTAGCGTAACTTTTTTTTAACATCTGGTCGCATTGCCCGCGATTGCTGTTATTGTTGGTGTTCTTTTTCTTTCAGCAGTCAAATCTCTCTTTCGCTGCTGCAGTGTTGCCTAGCTTGGGTTATAAAAAGGCACTAAAATGCCCATTTAAAGAAAATAAAAAACCAAATTTTTATTGAATTACTTAAAGAACTTTGAATGCGTGACAAATTGTTTTAAAATGTGCATTTTTTAATAAATATATTATGGTATGGTACAATTTAATTTATGAGTTTTTTGCTAGGAGAAACATTTGTTAAGAGAACTATTTAACTGCTATATTTCAGGTTATGTAACAAGATAAGGTACTCTTTTTGTAAAAATGTTGTTATGGTTTCTTCAGTATTTTCTGATATTTTGTTGCTTATTCTTACTATGAATAGACTTCTCAATGCCCTATGTCCCACTAAGGAGTAAAAAGGTTTTCAACGTAAAGAACAGTTGAGAGAAGAAGATTTAATATTCTAACATAATCTTAAAAGGAACAAAAAATTAAGTTTTCACTTTCAAAATAATATATTAAATTCTATAAGAACCAACAAATTTTCATTAACACTAAAATCTTCCCAGAGTGACTTTTTTTAACATTCTTGTGTTTAATAATACAGTTTCTTTACTTACAGTTTCGGCAGCTTTAAATTAAAAAAAAAAAGAAACAAACACCAAACTTAAAAATTTTCTCGTTTTGGGTATAAACAAGCCCTAAATTTATTGCGAAGAGTAAATGGTTGGCAAAACTGATGGGCGCAATCTTGCTTCTATCATTTTTTGAATAATACCGTGTTGAAGTTTCCTAACTAGAAGGTTCAAGCAATCAATAATCATTTTTGAGGTGATTACAGTTGATAGAAGGGCTTTCGCAGCTGCCTGACTATCTGAAAGTATGTAAATGTGGGCTCCTCTCATCTTCCTAAGGAGACATTCCCTCACAGATATCTCAATGGCATGTGTTTCAGCCTGGAAGATTGTTAAGTGAAAATCCATTGGAATCGATTTTTTGAATTAAGACCCTTCCACCTTCTTCTAATCAATTTTCTAATTTCGACAGATCTGTAGACCATATCTGGGAGCCAGGTTTGAAGATGATATTCCCCAGGCTGTACGTTCATTAATGAGAATTTAAACGTTCCTGAAGAGAAAAGGATTGAGTGATAATGTTTCAACCCTATAAAGAAAAAGAGTATGTTAAAAGTCTTCTAAGATCTCTAAATGTGCTTTCTTATCCGCACTTTTTAGATCAGAGATGCCTTTTAATCTTAATGCGCTCAAACGAGCTTTTTTTCAATTAAAATCAGAAGTGGTGGTATGCATAAGAGCACACCTACTATAATTCGTCAGTTGGGAATATTTTCATTGCTCCCGTTGTACTGACACTGACGAGACGCTTTTCGTTGCTTAACTTTAGGCCACCATGCAAAAAAAGCATAAGTAACAAAAGTTTAACTACCGTAGTAAATGTCCATGTTTTTCCAAAAAGTCTTGTATAGGCAAAGAATACGCCTATGGTTTTTGCAATAACTTTATTATGATGGCAGTTCCAAAAGAGCGTTTTATCAAGATTTTTTTTATTTAGTAAAAAGGTTTTTCACAAAAAAACTCGACCGCTTTAAACTGGGAATTGTAAAATGTAATATGAGTTTGTAAAGAAGCTGCTTTTTAGGTGAAAAATTTGTATATTTTATGGCTTACATCCACCAAACGCTTAACTGCAGTAAAGAGCTTGGTTGAATTTTAATGTTGAAGTGACTCAAACGGCCGATTTTAGTTTTCATTTAAAATTTAAGCAAAACTCCATACCTAGCGTTCTAAGAGGTTTAGGTTTTCAGTGCTGAATACCAGATCGCCAGGAACGCTAGGTATGGAGTTCTAATATAATTGGCAATGAATGTTGGCCAGCGCTGTCTATGTTTATATGTAAATAGCGCCCTTGACCAGTTTCATATTTTTGATTTACTTTTCAGCATTAGTTATTTCCAAATAATGGGAGTATTTACTTCACTTATTACAGAAAATATACATTTATGCTCAAAATAAGGCAAAAAGTAATTTTATGTAACCCACGTAATCTTCACCTACCTGTAAATCCTATTTCGTTTCCTTAAGTGTACTGAGCAATATTGCCTGAGTACTTGGAAAACATTTTTCCACCCATCCACAATTCCATTCCATTCATTTCCACTTTCTGCGTAAAAATTCTGCCACACAAAATTTAATCAACGATTCCTCTATTTTTGTATAATAACAGCTTAAGCGGCGTCTACATTTTTATACGGCTAGCTTATCATTTTTTGAAAGGCAGTAAAGTTGAGTTAACTTTGTACTGGAATAGAGCTTTGTTACAACAATAATTTCTTTAGAATTGGCTTTAAATGAGATGTCTAATTTTAACTTAAAGGATAACTGAAGTTAAGCCTCGGTGAAAAGAAGCTCTTACACTTTGGTTTCAAAATAAAATGTTGGATTAAGAAAAGTTAAATAAGTTAATTACAATTATGCAGTCACTGTGCGACATTTATTTATTTATTTTAATAATCTACAGTACAAATTACTTTAGAGACTAGACAAAAATGTAGCAAAAAAGCAAGCCAAATTTGGCAACTAAACTATTAGCAATCAATATAAATACAATAGTAAGCAACTATATTAATTTAAAATTTTTACAAAATTACATCTAGATAAAGCAAAATCAAGCAGGCTGGAAATGGATAATGAATTGTAGTCTCGAAGTGCGCGAGCAATAGGTGCATTACTCCTAAATTTAGTATTAAAGTACCATCATTATCCGTGAATTTTTAACGAAGAACGAAACGAATACCATCCACAGCTATCGAATTCATTTATTATGGCTCCCTGCGATTTTTTTCTGTTTGACCGAGTCAAAAAACCACTACGGGGAACACGTTTTAACAGCCGAAAGAAAGGAATAAAATATCGAAAAACTAGAAAAGCTTCGAGAGCTGAATCAAACGCTGGAATAAGTGCATAACAGTTGATGAGAAGTACTCTGAAGGCGATAATATCACTTTTGAGGAATAAATTTGTATTTGCAATTTTCTGAATATAGTAGGTATATTTCGGGAACTTTTTGATCACGATGGTATACTGAGTACAAATTGAGTACTCTGTTTCACATCGCATTGATTTTTAATACAAGAAAGTGCAAATTTAAAGTAGCTCAATATTATTTTTGATTTAGCAATTTTTTCTCATGATGGCTTCGCCAATTTTCTGCATACACAAAAAAAGTCGGAATGAAAATTCTAAAACTTTCATGAAAATTTGTGGAATTTTTGTTGGATAAATGGCTGCCCATGCGAGCCTATTTTTGTAGATTTTCTAGAAAATTTTGATTTTTTTTTTGTCGGGACAACTACCAAGTACAGCAGTCAGACACAATTAAGTCCATTGTACTGCACTCGGATTCCATTTTAATTTTCTTTAAATCGACCCGACCTCCGAAAAAATCTCAGTAGATCTTGTGATGCCAAGGAGCCAAGGTGGCCGCTTCTTAAGACATCAGTGCCAATGACCATGTGCTTCGCCCACAGAAAGTGGCCCGTCATCAGTCCAACCAGCCGTCTGCACTCCCCTCTGCTTAATGACAGAAGGGTTCGCGACAGTCGATCGGACATGACAGGTAACATCAGTTTAGTCCATCTGCAGTCCTGCCGTTTAGTCATCTCCGCCTGCCTAGCTCGTTTGTGGGTTGTAGTAAACCATTTACTAACTTTGGCTTTGATGGCTGCAGAAGGGATGGCAAAACGGGTTCCGGGCCAAGCTAACGGGCTCCTCAGAGCTAATGAGTCAGAGGTCTCGAGCCAGATCCGTGCTCGGCCCTGGAGCCATCCGTAAAAATGCGAAATCAGTGTTTGCCGAGCAGAGTTTGGCCACAATTGAGCCTCCAGCAGCACCACACTCTTGATGGCATGGAGTCAAGAGGCATGGAGAGAATCGTTGGATTAAAGTCCATGCCTTCTCTGTTTTCTAATGCAGGGCAGGAACCGCACCAATTCCCATTGTGTTTCTGCCTGCAGATGGCCTTCAAAGCCTCTCCTTGGATGAAAGCAACAAGTGGTGGTAGACCAACCAGAGCATCTAATGCCGGGCCTGAAGTAGTCGGAAAAGCTCCGGTGCAACAGATGTCCACAATGCGTTGTAGTGTTGATAAAATCCTCCAACGAGAGAGAGTCGGCTCATCCAGACCACTGATGTATAGGTGATAATAGGTCTTATCATAGCCGTGTAGATCCATAGGATCTTGCTAGGAGAACCATCCACGTTTTCCCAAAGACACCTTCGCACCGCCAGAAAGCTGTCAGTGTTTTGGATGTCTTTGTTTCAACGTTACTATCGAGGATTACTCCAAGATATTTGATTTCTTTGGATAGCTGGATTGTGACTCCTTTTAGCTTAGGCAAAACGAGTCCATCAAGCTTCCTCCTTCTGGTAAAGAGGACAACACCAATTTTGGTGGGGTTTCCCGATAGCCCATTAGAGTCAAGAGTTTTCTTTAAAGGGGAAAGTCGTTCTTATTTCAAGTAGTCTGAAAATGAATGCCGCTTCTACCAGTCTGAAAATTAATCACTTTCAGAATTCCTTAAATATCTTTATTTATTTATTTATTCCGAAATCAATAATTACTGACTACTTTAGTAGATATGTGCGATTTTGTATTCTACCAGAGGCAAACATAGTCCTAAGAAATACTTTAAATTGCATATCGCTGTACAAATTAATCAAAGTTTTCCTAAATACTTAGAATAGTGTAATAATTATGCCATAATCATTTGACTATATTCACAAGAATATTATAATTAAAACCCCAGAATTAATTATTTTCATCATAAAGCTTCGTTTTAAACATGAACATAATTATAAATTATATTTCGAATTATTTTTCTTTGCTACTCATAATATTTACTCGGTTATGTTAGTGCAGTGCCTGACCTGAAGTGATTTTCTTCAGGATAAAAGGAAGAAAATACTTATATAATTTCACTGCTTAAGCCAGACTAAATTTGGATGCCAGAAATATACATACATAAATTAATTATAAATGGATTATTTGAGAAGGCCAACGAAGAGAAATTCAAAGTTAAAAGAACAACAAACTTTGAAGCTGAATTTAAATATGTACATTGCAGATATGCACAGTATGGCGTTTTGATGCGATGAAAAAAGAAAAAAATCCGTTCTCTGACATTGGCATTTAGCTGACCTGCTATCAGATTAAAAAATATATATATACTTATATATAGATATTAGGCGATACTAAATAGTTACGTAAACTAACTCAGCAAAAGGGACACAAAAACCATTTTTCTATTTCATTGAAATAATATGAGAGTACTGATATAGAATAATATATTCTGATCCTGAATCCGACGGAAACTTTGCCAGTATATTGACTTTTTCCCATAATCGAACAAGTGAAAAGATCAGCCCTTGGATTCTAAATAAAATATTATTAACTTAATCAGCCACATCCACAAGGCTTTAAAACGCTGAATTTGATGTCTTAGTACCTACATACATGAACATCTTGGTCCCCATTCCAAAGGTTTATTAAAGGAGTAAAAGTAAGTCTGCCTCAAAAGGCATGTTTGTAAGTACAATATTATTTACGCGATACAGATAGTGTCAGGTTATTTAAACAATAATGAATTGTTTGAACAATATCTTCCTAAATGTTCATTGCAAATATGAAAAATTGAGCGAGTGATAGGAGATTCACTACGGCGAGGCGCCCGGAAAAAACGTTGTTTTGCGGCGCATATCAAAACTATCAACAGAATCTGAATCATAAAATCAAAATTCTTTTTTTAAAGGAGATGCTGCTCCAGTTAATCTTGGGGGAAAAAAATCTCCCAGGAATCCCCCCCGATAAATTATATATATATAATGTAGCATGTGAACAAATACTGTGAAAATCTTCAAAACGACTGATTTGAAATTGGTAGATTTTTGTAGATGTAGTTACAATTGTTCAAAAATAACAAAACCGCTCACAAAAAAATTAAAGTTTAAATACCTTGATTTTACATTACGATTCCTATTCCTATTGATATTTAAAAATTTTTTGTTGACGGCTTCACGAATTTTCTCCATGCACAAAAAAAATCGGATTAAAAATTTTGAAACTTTGATGAAATTTGTGGAACTTTTGTAGGATAAATGGCTGTCAATATAAACTAAATAATAAAAACTTGTATAAATGTTTTTTTTTTCCTTGTTCCCTCCTCTCGGGAGCATAGGGCCTCGACAATACTCTTCCATTGTACACAATTCAGTCTGTTGTTTTGTACCGTCCCATGAGATGTCGGCATCTGCTAGTTTGCGCAGCATCGACCTTCTCTAAGTGTTTTTTGGTCGACCGCGACCTCTGCATCCTTGCGGGTTCCAGTCCCGTGCCATTCTCGTGATGCTATCTGGTGGTTTTCTCAATGTGTGACCTATCCATCGCCACTTTCTGCATTTGATTTACCTAAGGATGGGTTCCTCGTTCGTTAATCTCCACAGTGCGTCGTTGCTGATGGTGTTTGGCCAGAATATTCTGCAGATGATGCGGAGGCATTTGTTGATGAAGAATACAACAATACTGCCTTTACGCATGAGCCGAATAATCGTAGTTTAGTGTGCCTGGAGATTTGCGAACTCCCCCATACTGTATGCATTCGCCCGAATGCCACCCTTGTTTTGTTTAGCCTGCAGTTGACATCTTCATCTGCTCCTCCATCTGCCGTGATGAAGCAGCCGAGGCTTTCAACGAACTCCACCGGGTTCGTTATTGTGGTTAACTCTATGGCCTTGGTCTTGACGATGTTGACCTTCAGTCCGGCGTAGTGAATGGATCGCTGATATCGCCTTTGTGAAGCACTGCCAGTTCGGAGTTCTCGTAGAAGGATTTGATGAGGCGGATTATCTTGGAGGAAACTCCCTTTCTACTCAGTGCCAGCCATATTGCGTCTCTTCTTAAAGTCTACGAACAGCATGTAGAGCGGGGAGCGCCACTCAACTGATTGTTCTACTATAATCCGAATAGTGTTGGCTTGGTCAACACAGCTTCGGTGAGGGCGAAAACTACCTTGCTCGTCTCTTAAGGAGCGTTCTATATCTTTGAGCCTGCTTTGTATGATTATGGCTAAAATTTTGTAGATGGTGCCGCAATCACACAGGTCGCCTTTCTTGAGCAGCTTCACTAAGATGCCTTTTGTCCAGGATGGAGGCAGCTTTTCATTGCTCCAGACGGCGGTGATGTGGGGATGAAGAACTTCCGTTGGTGGTGGTTGCTCTATAATTTCACCACTGTTTTCTTAATGGAGAGTTCACTTAAAGGCTATTAACGACTTTAAAAAATGCGTTTACTAACTTTTTTCCAATTTGAAACAGTTTTGTTAATGGAGAGTTCACTCCAAGGCTCCTCTCCCACTTTTACCTTAACTTTATAAAAAAAAATATTTATTTTTTTCTCATTGGGTTGAGAAATTCGATACATGTTCCGAATTTTTGGATGTCGAATAGATGTTATCTATGACATATGTTTCTCGAATAAGGACCCCTTGTGAGAAATATATATATTATATATATATAATTGGCGCGTACACCCTTTTTGGGTGTTTGGCCGAGCTCCTCCTCTTATTTGTAATGTGCGTCTTGATGTTGTTCCACAAATGGAGGGACCCTACAGTTTTAAGCCGACTCCGAACGGCACATATTTTTATGAGGAGCTTTTTCATGGCAAAAATACACTCGGAGGTTTGCCATTGCCTGCCAAGGGGCGACCGCTATTAGAAAAATGTTTTCTGTTTTCTTTACAATAATTTTGGTGTTTCACCGAGACTTGAACCTAGAATCCCTCAGTGAATTCCGAATGGTAGTCACGCACCAACCCATTCGGCTACGGCGGCCGAGAAATATATAAGTAGATATTTTAACTATGTTTTAACTTACTTAGATAAATACTGATTTTGAAGAATTTCATTGATAATTTTTTCTGAAATAAGATTAAGTCGTTGTTTTGCTTATATTCCCAAAGTAGTATATGCGGATGCGGATGCAAAGCCAAAATTAGAAATAATAACTTTTCTTGGCTTCACACCTTTCATGCGCTATGCCATATCTCGTAAACCTTACCGTGAATCTTAGTATCAGTGACAACGTAAATCTTACCGCTATTTCGCGCACAAACCTATAACTTTTGTTCTGTTCTCATTTTCTTATCTACATAGATATAAAATGGATGTGTTTCCGTTTCCTACTTAAAATTATTTCGATTACTCCAAATTCCACCTTCATATGAACACTGTACGGAATGTAAACTTTGCCATTCACAACTATGCTGCTGCCACTTCACTACAGCACAGAGCAACAGCAGCAATCAGTTTCGCCTCTGATAAACTTTTAACAATAACACAAAAGCACTCAGCTTCAGCTTTCCTCTCCATGCTAATCCCTGTCCAAATATTTCTTTTTTACTTTATTGATTCGCTTCAAATTTAAATTTTAGTTGCCGCCGGGGCAACAAAGGCCGAGGCAGTACAGCTTGATGACAGTCGTCTAACCATTTAGGCGATTAGTCAAATTCTCGATTGACGACTACCGGATTCACGGCGACGAAGCATAGCAGCATAGCCAAACGTGCCAGAGTGTGTTGTTCAAAATACAAATCAATCAAATGAAATAGCAACAGCTTAGATACCAAATTCCCACCCATTCAGAGTATTCCACCCCTTGCTTACACTCAGTGTCCACAGGCGGCGGTAATGCTCCTGGTCAATGTGAACGAATAATAAACAACTTAAATAGGTCAGTGAACACTTTGACTGTGGGTAACGAAACGCGGATTGACAAGCAGTTGTACGAGTATGCAAAGGGGATAAGAGCAAGGGGTACCTTATACTCCTACTGTAGTATAAACAGAACGGAGAAATCAAAGCATTTTAGAAGTAGCAGAGTCATCGCTAAAGTCACTGAACAAAGCCGAAAAATCGAAATACAACATTTTGTCGATTAACTCCCCACAAAAATGAAGCAGAATTTGTTATAGTTTGGTCAGACAAAAAGCAATCAATGCAAATTTATAGAAGATGGCTGACAGTAATGTAACAGAGATGCTTGAAGGGTTTAGTTCCCGTGAAAGTTCAACGTCGTAATAGCTGAGCTAAAATGTCAAAGAAAGATTGAATGGAGTTCCAAACTTTGAATATTTTAAGTAGCATCAAAATTGAAAAATGTTTGTTGTTCTATCCAAATATATATACACACTTTTGGAAGCATACATACAGTGGGTTTCACAAAACAGATACGCCTGTAAGGTTAAAATGAAAAATGTGCAAAAGTTTTACTACTTGCTTTTTGTTACATATGCGGGCACCACATATTGTTAAATTTTGATTTTTTCCATATTTATTTTCTAGTTTCAGTAATTTTTTTTACATGCAAAAGAATAGTTTATTCTATAGTAAATATCACAATAATCCATGTTTCAACCTTTATTTAAGATATATAATATAAAAATTTTATAAATTTTTATGAAAATTTTTAACCGAAATTAAAAAAAAATTTGGATACGCAATTCTATAGACCATTAAATTTTAGTATAACAAAGTGCGAGTTGGAAATCGCTCAAAATGTTCATTGATTTTTTATAATTTTTTCCTCCTGAGGATGTTGGCATTTGCTCCACATTGGCGGTTGTCGTAACTAAATGGGTTGATGCGTCACTACCATTAGGAAGTACACAGTTTTGAAAACCTGAGCACAAAAAACCAATTAATAGAGGAAAATTTTTTTATAAGTAGTCGCTCCGCAGGAGATAATGGCAAATCTCCGAGTGTATTTAGCCATGCAAAAATGCTCGTAAAAAACCCTCACTATGTACCTCCATTTGTGGGAAAATATGAAAACGCATACCATAAATAGGAGGAGGAGCTTGGCCAAATACCCAAAACAAGGGGTATGAGGGTCAATTTTATATTATATTTAACTGATGTATAACTTTTTTTACACTATATGCATGCTTTCGATTTCAGTGTCTTCTTGAAGAATGCAACCATTTGCATTCGGGTCATACAAAATCGACCGCTGACTGAAATCGACCGCCGACTTTAACAAACATTTTTATTAAATTTTGGTTTTCGTTTGAAAAGTCCGTGTGAAGTCAATAAGATGGAACTACTGGCGCATATCGAGGTTATGATTAATTTGCAGCATCCTTCGGAATAACACACACCAAATTTCAGTGTGAACGGTATACTTCTTTGTGTTTAGCATTAGTTTGAATCGAAGAAGTTGAATGACTCGGACTACTATTTGTTCCCCAATTTGACGAAAAGTCTGGCGAAAAAAATATTTTATTCAAACGGGGTGGTGATTTCAAAAACGAATGGTTATTTTTGAGAATATGACAATCCTAATATCCGGCAGGGATGAACAAACTAGAACAGCGTTGGTCGTAGTGTATAAGCCCAAAAGGACACTGTGTCGCTTGTTTAACAGACCACTAAATAAATTTTGTGCCATTACCAACCCAAGGAAAGCCGATTCTTTTTCAAATATTGCTTTATTCCGATCGCCGTACACATTTTCCTTTGCTCATACTCTCGTGTTTGAAGTGTGCATCGATTTTTGATGTTAGATTTTTCATTCTCCATCTGCTTGGCGTTCGCCGTAGCCGAATAAGTCGGTGCGCGATCATCATTCGCAATTTACAGAGAGAACGTTGGTTCGAATCTCGGTGAAACACCAAAATTAAGAAAAACATTTTTCTAATAGCGGCCGCCCCTCGGCAGGCAATGGCAAACCTCCGAGTGTATTTCTACCATGAAAAAGCTCCTCATAAAAATATCTGCCGTTCAGAGTCGGCTTAAAACTGTAGGTCCCTCCATTTGTGGAACAACATCAAAGACGCACGCCACAAATAGGAGGAAGAGCTCGGCCAAATACCCAAAAAGGGTGTACGCGCCAATTATATATATGTAGGTATATCTGTTTTTATAAATGAAAACGACTTCCTTGGACTAAAAATAGGATTTCTTTGTTTGCAACTGAAATTTGACATTTGGGCTCCGAATTCCACAAGAAAAGTTTTTCTAAAGAAAAATATGTTAGTGTAAACCGTGGTAATAGTTAGTAGTGATCAGTGTGTTTTACTGACCTTAATCCCAAAGCAAGTTGCAGATCTTTGAATTTCTCCACTGAATCAGCTCCAGCTAATGTATCTGCTGTTTTTGTTACCTTAGCATTTATATGTTAGTGTAACGGTATTGTACCAGCCACACTTGTCGTTGTTGTAGTAGTAACTTTGCCCTGTCAGTGTAGTGTAATAACCGGTCATCTTCGTCTAGCTCATCTAACGGTAGGCCCAGGAAACTTGCTGTTTCGACAGGTTGGGTCCAGAAGGAGAGGTGGGTTAGATGAGTAGGTACCGCTCATTGCCATGACAGCCGGTTGTACGTTATCGGAATGTCTCGGGTTTTTCCCGACCAAGGGCTGCCGCCCCAGTAAACTAGCCCTGTCTAATGTACCGTACCAGGCACGCTCGTTCAGTCTGCTTTGTCTCTACGACCGAGCAGGCATCAATAACAGCCTGGCTTATCTTTCGTTTGCCTCTTTGTAGCAGCTCTGAAGCAGGAAAGGAAGTAATGTTACTCGAAGGAGAAACAAGTTTGGACGTTACGCCTCGAATAAGATTCCAGAACCAGAGCTGAATTCCATTGAAAACGCGAATGTATACCGAATGAAAACACTCCGCTATTATCAGAGTGTCACTCTGTCTGGTGAGGTCATCAGCACCTTTTCCTGTTTCTGGTGGTAGGCTGCTAATATCCTTCCACTATTCCCACTGGCCCCAGCCCCGAGTGCTGGGTGCCTCGTGAGCAACGCATCAAATTAGTATGTGGGGTACTGAAAAAACGAGCCTATGAAATTGTGAACATCCACTTTTAGCCGTTTATTAGCATTTTCAGTATTCGGAACGATCGAACTGAAGAACGAATTTGGTGAAAAAATTTCATCTCGTCTTACGAAATACATTTTGATCCCAAGCATGAATCAAGCATGAGATCTAGAAATAAAGGGCTACCATCTTCTTTCAGACTGAAATTAAAGGCAATCTTTGATTTGAGCACATCGACGTTCCAAGTCGCAAAAAAGCTCAATTAACAGAACATATCTCATATGTATGCTAAGCTCGGTATTCCGTTTGGCAGCAATTTGACCGTACTAGAGTTCTTTCGGGCCAAAAGTAATGTACTACTGTGGGCAAAAAGTAAGGGAATTTATTTGGTAAACTTGGCGGGATTAAAATTTCGCTCTAGTTATTTTTTTCATGAGTTGGCAGCACTGTTAATAACATCTGGGCCAACTTTCATGTGAATGTCATTATCAGTAATATATTTACGTTTGTGTTTCCAAACGACCAAGAGTGCACTTTTCGATTTTTACAATGTCTGATTTGATTGAGCAAAGAAGTGCCATCAAATTTTGTTTGCGGAATGAAATTTCGGCTGCGGAAACGTTTAGCATGTTGCAGAAGGCATTTCGTGATTCGACCATGTCGCCGAAAAATGTTTATAAGTGGTACAAAGACTTCAAAAGTCGAGAACGTGTTGATGACTTGGAGCGCTCCGGACGACCATCGACGTCAACAGATGACCAACACGTCAATAAAGTGAAGGAGTTAGTGCTCAAAAATCGTCGGATGACTATTAAAGACCTTACTGATATGATCGGAATATCAGAAGGATCTGTGAAAACCATTTGAAAGACCATTTGGGCCTACGAAAAGTCAAATCTCGTTTGGTACCGAAAACTCTCAATTCCTTGGAAAAAAGTCGTCGCGTTGATGTGTGTGAAACAATGCTTTCAGACTATCAGGACAAGCTCAAATGCATCATTACGAGAGATGAGACTTGGATTTATGCTTACGACCCTGAAACAACCGACCAATCAATCGAATATCGTGCTAAAGGCGAGGCCAGACCGAAAAGAGCACGGCAAAGCCGTTCAAAAATAATGGTCATGATGACAGTTTTTTTCGATTTTCGTGGTGTGGTGCACTATGAATTCCTTCCACCTGGCCAAACTGTTAATAAGGAATATTATTTGAGCGTTATGCGTCGTTTACGTGAAGCAATTCGTCTAAAAATACCAGAATTATGGGCCAACAACTCTTGGTTTTTGCATCACGATAATGCACCGTCTCACACTGCACTCGTTCTTCGTGACCATTTCGCCAAAAATTCCACGCATATCGTTCCGCAACCACCGTATTCGCCTGATTTGGCTATTCCCAAAACTCAAGAGACCACTCCGGGGATCGCGTTTCGAGTCGATTGAGGAGATAACAGCTGAATCGAAGAAGGTGCTGATGGCTATACCGGAAATGGACTATTTGGCATGTTTCGGGATAGGAAAAATCGTTGGCATAAGTGTATTTCATCGAGAAGGGATTATTTTGAAGGGGATGAAATTGATTTACAAGAATAAATAAAGATTTTTCATTTTACAACCAAATTCACCTTACTTTTTGCCCACAGTAGTATATCTATAATTATTTATATAAAAAATCGTTTTATATGTACGAGGAGTGTTCAAAACAACAAAAGCTGAAGGTTTCAAATTTCGCGACTGCGTACATTCGACTTTCCATTGTTATTTTTTCATGTTGCTACACTCGTCTCGAAGATACAATCACGGTCTTAGCAATATAGCGTGTTTAGCTTGTTTCTGAGAGGCATAAATAAAACAAGTGTTTTGCGTGTTCGGCGATTTTCTGCTATCGAAAAAAATGGATCAAAGAAGTTGCATAAAATTTTGTGGAAAAAATGGAATTAAGTGCTCAGAAGCACTTGAAATATTGACAGTGGTATACAATATACCGTGGATTACTAAAACCGTGAACATATCTTCGAGACGAATGTACCAACATACAGAAAAAAGAATAATTGAAAGTCGAATGTACGTAGCCCGCGAAATTTGAAAATTATCCTTATTTTTTAAACACAACTCGTAAACTGTCTTCTGCGCATAACGTTTTATTTATACCGGAGATCCTCATGGACAACTCGACGGGTAAGATCTTGAGAAACATTACGCTCCCACGCAAGTAAGCTCATGGATTTTGAAAGGTACTCGCCAATCGTCGCTTGCACTTGTTGAATAAATTCTGCAATTCGGAAGTGTCAGAACGTTCCTAGTGTTTTTTGGGTTTTGCAGCAGATTCTGCATCACCACCTGATGCTTTGAATTCCCGGCGAACCCTTAGAACGAAGAAACGAGCGCACTTGGGAAAATTAGAAGTTTCTAAATCGGTTCGAATTGCACATCTAGCGGCGATAGCTGCATTCACTCTTCATTTCTTGAGTTAAGTTGTAGTCCTAGACATTTTATCTGGTTTCGGGAAGTTAAAGCCACACATATGCATGTGCTCGAGTACCTTATGCATCCTGTATATGAATGTATACATTGTTATTATTATTGATTGGCTGTTTGTGTACTTGACCTGAATAGATCTATTGTGCAGCCCAGTAGCCTAATCGAACAGTTTTGGGCTATTAATAAATTCTAAAACTGCTGTAGGCTTAATTTCTACCACGAGGTTTGCATTTATAGCCCCGTTTCCCAGGCAATTTAGTCTGCGTCGTGCCACTGCTGGGCGGCCGCATATAACTCATTCTGCCGTTTCTTGTGCCTCTTTGCAAAGTCTACAAGAATCGTTTTCTATCGCACCTATCTTTTTCATGTGATAATTAAGTATACCGTGTCCTGTTAGTAGTTCAGTGTAAAGTTTTATGTCATTTCTGCTTAGGTTAAGGATTGCTTCTGCTTTTATCCGTTCTGGATCGATTAGGCCTCGTTGCCCCTGCTCACATAGAGAGGCACTTTTTATGCTGTTATTTACCTCGCAGAAAAGTTCAGGACCTACAAAGAGAGTGTTTGCCCCCTTTTTCGCTAAAGTTTCCGCAATTTCATTCCTTTCCTGCCCCTCATGTCCCGGAAATCACATCAAGGTAACAAAGTTTCTTGATGCTAGGATGTTGAGGATTTTAAAACATTCCCAGACCAACCTTGATTGGAATCAGAAGCTATCCAGCGATTTTAAAGTTGCTTGACTGTCAGAGAGAATGTTTATATTGGCACCACGTGCCTCTAAGGTGTGGACCTCCGCCTGGAAAATGGAAGTGGTTTTCCCCATTGCAATTGCTTTTTTGAAATGTGGCCCGACAATTTCAGCCTCGGCACTACCGGCTTCCATTTTGGACCCATCAGTAAACTAGACTTGTGCGCCCTGTTTTAAGAATATTTCATTGTTTCTCCCCACTGAGCGGTCACTAATAACCACCTTAAATTTCTTGGGGAATTCTAGTTTCCTTTCCATCTTGTCGTGAACTGTCAAGCATGGAGAGTTCAGGATTGAACCCAGAATCCTTACATGTACTGTAAGATTGCCTTCTTTGAGATGGAATGGATTAGGAAGTCGTAGAGTTGCACTGGTTGTCATCTCTTTGGCTATAAGATATAGTGGTATGAGTCCAGTGACCATTCCTATAGCCGCTGTGGGGCATATTCGCATTGCTCCCGTAACGCTCAGACAGGCTATTCTATATACCTTGTTAAGTGTTATCTGAGTCTTAGTTTGGTCTACTTTTGGCCACCATACTATTATTGTCTTATAAGACCATGCCATCATCTTTGACCGCAGACCCCATGTTTTACCGTAAAGCCTTTGGCATACGTATATTGCTCTCAATGCTTTGTTTGTGATGTACGATAAGTGATTTTTCCAGGTCAAGGTTTTATCAAGGATTACTCCCAGATATTTCATGTCACCAGATAGAGTTAAGTCGGCGTCCCCTAGTTTAAGGATCCCTAGACTTAATTTCCTTCTTCGGGTGAAGGGTACCACACAAGTTTTGTTCTAATTTAACGAAAGTTCTTTCTCCCGACACCAGTTTTGCGTAATGTCGTATATATAATTAGGTATAAATGAGTTTATTACAACTCAAAGTACTTACTTTTAAAAAGATATTTGAATTTAGAACGCACTTTACTCGGTCTTAGTTCCCATATCCAATAAATAAACACTCATTCATGTTCCACCATATTTAACTTTTAACTTATTTTCAAAATAATTTCGTTTTTGCACAAACTCACCTTTTACAGCAATTTGGCATCGGCTATCGAACCAAAGTTCCGTGCAGCGCTCGAGGAGATGTACATTAACTGGACAACACAGATACATGAAATACTCATCGAGCGTTCGAAATGCACCGCCAGCATGCAAACAAGGTGTACCCTCGAACAAAATAAAGGTTTAGTGCCTGTAGCACTACCTGCACACGAAATCACCTACTGGACTAACCGCAAGCAAAATTTGCAAAATATTTACGAGCAATTGCGCACACCAACGCACAAAACACTCACACACATTCTCAAAAGCATCGATTCAGCGTACTATGAACCGTTTGTACAGGTATTCAAACGTTTGGTATGCGCCTGGCATGAAGCCGAGGACAACACACTATGGCTGACGCCGCTACTACGGCAAACAGCTGCATTCAACGCTGTCAATTTTCATGCAGCCGCCGAGCTGGTGAATCCTTTAGTGCATATATTACATCTTATTTGGACGCATGCACGCTACTATCGCAGCACACAACGCATGACGGTGCTACTGCGGTGCATTTGTCAGCTGTTGGTGCGACGTGCCAGCGAGGATCTGGAATTTCCATTACTGTTTCAGGGCGACGCCGATGAGGGCTTGACCAAAATAACTAAGTCAATTGAAGTTATGGAGCAATTTAAGTAAGTAAATTTCGGTGAACACAAATTATGTTAGTGGTCGAGCTATTTTCTTGCCCAATTTCAGATGCAAATTGTTGGAGTATAAAGAAAAGTATTCTAGCAATCAGCCACTGCTGCCAGCTCTGCCAAGCACATCACGAGCGGCGGCAGTGGCGATAGCATCTACAGAATCGAACGCTAACAATAGCACAGCGCATGAGCTCTGGCGTTTTTCACCCGTAGATGTATTTGGTTATACACTTAACGGATTTTTGGCGCAACTAAACGATATGCGGAAACTATTTGAAGCAGCAGTATCGTTTCAGAATCTTGAGAAAATTGAATTTGGTGGCATGCGCGGCAAGCAGTTGAACGAGCGCGTTCGACAGGTAAATTCTTAGCATTCAATTTATAGATGTGGGAATTTTTTAAAAATAGCGGCGCTCTTAGACCCAAAATGGAAAGCCTCTCGAATATAGTTATTTACATCATCAGCCTTAACAACCGCGCTGTTAGTTCTACCTTTTCCAAACTGGATAAAGAAGCAAAGTGAATGGGTCTGGTGATGGACGAAGACAAAACGAAGTACCTCCAATCATCAAACAAACAATCGGCACACTCGCGTGTCAGCCTTGAAATCCAAAAGAGAATCTCTCTTGCCAACAAGTGCTACTTTAGGCGAAGTAGGCAATTGAGTCGTAAAGTCCTCTATTGATGAAGAAAACTAACACCTTATAAAGCTCTTACCATGCCCGTCCTAACGAATGGCGCAGAAGCTTGGACAATGACACCATCCGATGAGGCTGGTTGAGAGAAATATTCTGCGAACCTGATGATATTCTTTGAACCTTTACACGTTGGCGTCACACAATAAGCTGTGTGAACTTTCCGAACTAGTGAAAATATCTGGCAAAACATTGGAAAAATCATTTTCATAAAATCATTTCCTCAGTCTGTGGGCTCACGCTCGGTAATCGAAGCTTATTCTTCTACTAGATATTCTTGTTAGCAGCTCGTCATCTTTAAAGAAGAAACCTTAATTTCTTCTATAACTTCCGCACAAGGCATTAACCTTCGCGCGACATAAAATTAATGCAAAAATAACTCGACTTTACTTTGCTCAAATATGTAGAGGCCGTTTCCAGCAGGCTTTACAGCATCGCATCGCTACCATAACTGCAAATTAAAGTTGATTCGGTTTTCTCATTCACTCATTTAAGAATTAAATGCTTTACATTTTCCACAGGTGCACACACAATTCAAGGAGCTCTTTGAACAATGGACTTTAACAGAATTTGTTGCACCACACCTGGATGCCCAACAGCCAAACAACAACAAATGGGCGCATTTCAAACGACAATTACGCAACTTTTTCGAGCAAATACACGCGCTGGAGCAGAAACTGGCTACGATATTCGTGCAGGGCTACAAGGACTGCCAAAACTGGGAGCAATTAACTAAGGTGCGACTGACTTTAATATTCACTTTCTTCCTATCATTTCTATGCGCTACTATATTTTTATATGTGTATGTATGTATGTACACCTATAATACAGCTGACGATAATGCTTGGCAGTGGCATTCTACAACGCCGCACTATTCTGCCGAAACTGTGTGTCATTGATTCACATCTCCTTCATATCTACGGCGAGGAGTTACAGCAGCTGGAAGATTCGGTGCATGAAGTGCTGTTGGAATTCGAATTTCGCGGTGTGTCTGCCGTACCCATTCAACGGGGATTCCCACCCACCGCCGGTGCTCTAATGTGGCTGGAACAGCATATGCAACGCACAGACGCTCTGGCATGTCGTGAATTGCATAAATTTTTGATAAAAATGTAAGTACCTTGTGGACGGTCATGTATAGTGAGTGCACCTTCCTCAATAAGTAGTCATGAAACTGATGAAATCGATTCGAATTTGACCTCATTCACACCCACTCAATTCGCAACAAACTTGGCAGCATTAGTTTCATTTTACAGCAGTGCGTATAAATGGAACTCACAATTTCCACTTGAAAGGTTTTAACTGTAAATGGCAAAAGTCTATATCAATGGACTGAATGCTTTAGACATAAACAGAAAGTGTGGCTATTAGAAAAAATATTGACCCTGTCACGGAGAACTAGACGTGCGCCAAACACCAGCTGCTGGCAGAAAGCCTTCCCGCTCCAAGACGGAGACTCTTTTATCTGCAAACAAATAGTCTTTGTTGGCATTACAATTTTTTTTTCTTTCTTAAGATAGGATTACACTTAAACAATAAAGCAACGAATTGTTCTCAATGGATATACAATTTTTGAATGAGATATGAAACTTGGAAAAACCATTACTGATGCCTAACACTTACACTCTTCGGTATTTGACCGAACTCCTCCTTGTATATATGTTGTGCGTCTAGATGTTGTTCCACAAATGGAGGGACCTACAGTTGTATGCCGCCTCCCAACGGCAGATGGTTTTTTATAAGGAACATTTTCATGGTAGAAATACACTCCGAGGTTTGACATTGTCTGCCGAGGAACGACGGTAAGGTTGGATTAGATTTTTGTCGCAGTCGATTTACAGCAGCCAACTCACTTCGGCCGTGAACTCACCTCACTTCCGCCATGACCACTATGTAACACGGGAATCTCAGTGTACATTCATCATGGTACCATTTAGCTGCTCTTATGAAGCGTAGGGTAGCTTTTTTGCCAACACTGGATAGCTCCGTAAGAGAGTCAAAAGAGTGTTTTCCAAACAACCTTGCTCTACTCATTCCTACCTAAGGCTGGACAATCAGAGAGGAAGTGCTCTTCTGTTTCTTCCTCTTCCTCGTGTTTACAACTTCTGCGGTATACATGTAAAAATACTCTTAGTATAGAAGAGTGCCTACGTAACAGCCAATGACGAGTAACACAAATCACGACCTTCGTGATTTCTCTCTCTAGATGTTGAGTAATTTTTCCTACCTTTTCTTATCTATTTGCGGCCATAGAGATTCCAATATTGCCTCTTAGAACCCTTTCTGGCTAGCTCATCGACCTAGGAATTATTTTCAATATCTCTGTCTGTCTGTCCCGGAACTCATATAAGACTGGCCTTGAAGACGGTGCTAATATCATTTAGAGCTGTCAGGCATTCCTGTATAACCTTAGATCTAAGTATAACTGTTTCCATTTATTTTATGGTCACCTGGCAATTCGAGATCATATTATCGTAGGTGCCCAGTTACCTCCTTTATGGCTAAGACTTGTGCCTCGTAGACGCTACAGTAGTCGGGAGGTCGGACTTGACTTAATTCTTAATTCTTTTGAAAAAACTCCACAGTCAACTTTACTATTTAGCTTGGATCCATCCGTGTACAAATTTATTTCCCCTGTTCTCTATGGTTTCAGCTTGCCACTCTCTTCTTGGCGGGATGTAAGTCTTAAAGAGCCTGCCGAAGGTGGGTTTAGGCAAAGAGTAGTCCATTTCTTGATTATAACTACTCATAGCATGTTATATAGAAGCGTGGACAAACCAGCGGGTATTCCATAGCACCATACCTTTAAGTCTCAGCGCTGAAGCGGCGACCACGTGTTTTCCTACCAGATTTAGAGCAAGCAAGTTGACTAGCTCCCCGGGCGTTTTATTTGGGGTAGTCATTAAGGCGTCGGTGATGCATGTGATGCATAAAAACGCAGTTTTTTGGGCCTTGTTCAGCAATTTCAAGTAAACTTGCCGTTTGAGTTGATAGCCACCACACAAGTATTCCATATAACAAAATAAGCCGAACTACCGAAGTATAAACCCAATGTAAACACGAGGTGTTAGTCCCCCATTGATTCCGACCGCTTTTTTGTATGTGTGCAATACAATGTTGAACTCTATTCCTGTATTATTTTTCAAAGGAATCTCCACACCCTTGAAAATTAGCAGTATGTTTCCTTGTAAAGATAATTAGTTCAGATTTATCGGGTTTATTCCGAGTCCCCTGCTCTCTGTCCAGTTACTATGCGCGGTCATGTTAGAGCGCAGAATATCCATGAACGTGTTGCCTTTAATCGCGTTTGCCAAGTCGTCAGCGTAAGCAGTTACGTGGCAACCCCCTCTCTCTAGGGTCAGCATCAAAGAGTTCATTGCCGAAATCCAGAGGAGAGGGGATAGGACCCTCCCAGAGGAGTACCTCTGCTTATTGTTGTGTTAAAGAGCAACCGTTACAAAGTTTCTTATCAATTAGTATTTCGTGCACGGAATTTCGAATTGGTTCTCTTCCGAATGGTAGTCACGCACCAACACATTTGGCTACTTGAGGCTCTTTGAAATTTCTCAAATTTACTGATTCTTAATCTGGAAGTCACTTTTACATATTCCACTTTTGACAAATTCAGCGAATTCTCCTTAAGCTCCTCTGCGGAATTCTCTCTCCGCGCTCAGCAACACCATGGATCTTTGACCAAGAGTAACGAAGAATAGGAAAGTCTTGCATTAACCAGGGGAGACACTGTTAATCCACAGAGCTTCTTCCTTATTTCCGTACTCGAATTGCGTTGGGAACATTTTAACGCACCAGCCAATCTGACCCTCAGCACTTATCGCTTAACAGAATATTCTGGCCCTGTTTTAAGAAAGTGCCTACATAGTTAACATATCAGGAAAAGACAGATTCTAAAATGAATTGATAGGAACACTGCCATGTTTTTTTATATGTAGCCTTTCAACGCATACTTGGCGGTATTCCATAGAAAATCGAAAACCATTTCAAACTTCTTTACGAATTGCGCCGCAATGCCTCTTTTAATGTTAATGCACAATCAATTTAAATTGAAATTTTTCTTAGGCTCCGTAGCGCTGACAGCGATAGCGTGAGGAGCGAAGCAATTAGTAATGCTGCTAGCGGGAATAACACCGCCGTCAACACAGAATACTTCAATGAGTTTTGGAATCGAGGTGTGGCCACAGAGGGGACCGCCAACACAGTAGACGCCTATAAACGCCTAAATACACGACGCGATATTTTGACAACAAAGCTTACCAATTTGCAGTTGAAAATCTGGCACAATTGGCAGCAAACAATAGACAAAAGGATTACCAAAGGACTTGACGCACGTGTGATGTCCCTGGGCGGCAATACCAGCAGCATGAGTGGCAACAACAGCAGCAAAGAACATTCAACCGGCACAAGAGCAAATTACACCTTTGGCGTGAATTTCCGAAGCGCAATCACCGCAGCGCTGGCGGAATCGCGCAAAGCCAATAGCAATGAAAACAACAACCACAATGCAAACAACAGCGATTGCCAACAAAGCCACACCAACAATATCAAAGACGAACTAATGTCGTCATCAAAAGCAAAATCATTGCAAATGAAGTTCTCGCCAGATTTATTTGGACTTTTGCAAGAAGCTAAGTATTTGCTGGCAATGCAGCAGACAAACAGCGTGCGGCGAGGTAGCAACAGCAGTAGCAACGACATTAGCATCAACAATATATCACTGAACGAGGCTGCCGGCGCCATGGAGACCACACAAGCTCAACATGAATTAGAAAACCAATCGTCAGTTGAAGCAGCAGAAGTAGGAGCAACGGTATGCCCGTCGGCGTGTACATATGTGTCGATGGCACAGCAACAACAACAAAGACTTTACGCATTGGAGAGCATTTTACTGAATTTGTACGCTGGAAGAGACGAGTTTTGGCAACGCAAAGTGAAACTCATCAAAATTCGTGAATTTTACAATGGCATTCGTGGTCTTGCTGCGGATGATGGTTGCGATGGGGGCATCATTGGCAGCGCTGCAGAGTTGCAATTGATTCGCCACGAAGTGGACACAATTGACAAGCGCGTGAGGGAGGCCTGTGCCAAACTCACTTGGCGCGCGTATGGTAAGTGAGGGTCGGAGTAAAAGGTTATCTACATAATTAGACAACATAGCATAAAGTCATTTCTATTATCATTTGCTTGATGATCTGTATACTTGCGTCGAGCAAACGAGTACAGTGTCAGAATGAGCTAATCCTCTCATGGGTCTACATATGTAGTTTGGGGCCTAACTCTTTTTTGATAGTTTTTCCCCTACCACAAAATCAGATAATTTTAATGGAAATCTTTCTCATGATGAAAAACGTGCATGAAAGTTTATTGTGGTCTACTGCGGACGATTTCTAATGCCGCCAGAAGCGAATTCGTAAGAATGTCCTAGGAAGATGCATAATTCAACGGTCCGGCGTTTAAAACAAGTCGAGTATGGCTACATGGCATGCCTGCGAGCCTATTTTCACTGAACCGCCTTAGTTTTACGTTTAAGTACAGTAAAAATTGCATTTAAATATGTAGTAAAGAAACTATTTTAAAATATTACTCCTTCTTTTCTTTTGCCCTACACTGTATGTTAAAATGTCACACCCGTCCAATTTGTGCCTTACACAGATACCGCTTTGATGAATGAAATCTATGAATGTTCAGAGCAACTCTACAATCGCTTAAAACAAACACAACGCAACCTATTGTCCATTGTTCAAAGCATACGGCGCTGGAGTCGTGAACCCCTCTACCAACGCAGTGCCTATGGGCGAAATCTATTGGACGTACAACAACAACAAGAACGTTTGCGTCAACGACGCATGCAATGTGATGAAACACGGCGGCTATTGAATCGGCTGTTGATTGCCAATTTTTGTTTATTTTTCGATTATGATCAGCAACGTTGTGAAATTGAAGGACACGACGGCCAATGCATTCAAGAAGTGAGTAATAATGGTATTCATGTGATGGTATATACATTTGTATGTATGTGAGTTCTTGTTTTTGCAGTTTTTACGCAAATTTCCTACTATCCAAAGACGCAGCTATAACAAATACTTGGCCGAAGTTGACGCATTAATCAATCGAGAAGTGCGAGTGGCTATAAAAGTCAGGTGACCAATTTCACTCGCCTCACATCACCACTTTGCATCTACATTAAATCGCATGTCATCATATCTCTGCATAACCAAATATTATCTCATCATCATCATCATCTCAAGATGATATTAATACAAAAATATGAACACATGATAATTTTACTACATAGCATATCAACATGAAATCACATGACATCATTTCTTTTCATAAGCTACCCATATCACATCATCATCATTTCAAGTTGGTTTAATATAAAAATAGAATCAGAGGATAATTTTACCACCACCACATCATCTCATATCAAATCATATTAATATTAATACGGAAATATGTCCATATGATAATTTTTCCATCAAATCGCATGACATCATATTTCTTCCTTGAATACTCACATGACATCCTCATCATCTCAAGTTGATTTAATGCAAGAATAGGTATGATCAGATGATATTTTTCCAGAATTACCTGATCTCATATCAACATATGTAAAAGCACATGAGATCATCCATGATCATCAAGTTAATTTAATACAAATATATATATGATCGCATGATAATTTTACTAGCATCACGTCAACTCTTACAAAATCATACCACATCATATTGCATGAAATCAAATATCTTGCTAAGCTACTCACATCACATCAACTTGAGATAATGATGATAAAAATAAAACTATATATCAGATAATAATTTTAACAACACCAATTCATCTCATATCAACATCAAATCACATGGCATCATATCTCTGCATAAGCAAATCATATGAACTAATTTTATTGGCACCACTTAAACTCATATCAAATCATATCAAAATCAAATCGCATGATATCATATCCCTGTCTAAGCTACTCATATCACATCATCATCATCTCAAATTAATTTAAGGGGGTATTCTGGTCTAGAGCCCTACTTTTTGGGTATTTTTCAAACTAGGATAAAAGAAAAATTAAAAACATTTTTACTATCCATTTTTTTATATAATATTTATTGATGTTTAAGGTATATAAAAAAAATTAAAAAAACAAAAAGTCAAAAATTCATCCAGTGACAGGTCGGTGAAGTAGCGGTTGCTAGTCAAACAGTGCTCCCTGGTTGACATGATTCCAACCCTTGTAGTGATCTAAATCGAACAAATAAAGAAAATTCTTAATTAGTAAAGATGTCGCTACATCTTGAGCCTCGGCCGAAAAAAAAAAATAAAAATTCACAAAATGGCGCCTACTTGAAAAAAAAAAATTTTTTTACCCCTGTTTTTTGACCTTTACGAATTTTTTAAAAATACTTCAAATTAAAATTTTTCAAAATCCAATGCTCCAGTGATAAAGAGATGTATGAAAAAGATTCTCACCAAATTTCAAAGGGATCGGTCAGATAGAACTTCAGATATCGTGTCAACCACCTCAGCAAAAGGAGTTTTGAGAAAAACGCGTTTGAATTTCGCCGTCCGCTCAAACCAGTCTAGCTGTCGCGTCACTAAAATAGTTGTAATTTCGAAAATAATTCGAATTTTGCAAAATCCTTTTAGGGAGATATTTTTGAATACCTAGACTATCCAATTTTGAAAAAAAAAAATTTTCGATTTTTTCAAATTTCTAGACTAGAATACCCCCTTAATACAAAAATGTGATAAGAGGATAATTTTCCCAGCATCACTTCTTCTCATATCAACATCATATCGCATCACATCAAATCTCTTCCTAACCTACTCATATCACATCATCATTATCTCAAGTTAATATATCAGATAATAATTTTAACAGCATCAATTCATCTCATATCAACATCAAATCACATGTTAACATCTCTCTTTCTAAGCTTCGTCACAATCTCAAATTGATTTAGTACAAAAATATGATAAGAGAATAATTTTACCAGCACCATTCCATCTCAAGCCAAATCATACCAGCATCAAATCGCATGACATCATATCTTTGCATAAGCAAATCTTATTTCATCATAATCATCTCAAGATGATATTAAGGCGAAAATATGGGCACATGATAGTTTTTGCAGCATCATAGTCCAGTCAATTTTATTATAATAAAGCGAAAGTTTCGAGTTGATCAATAAACGTATTGATTTTTACGATTTTTTTTTTTAATACGATGTTGAGAATTATCTTCCATATAAAACATACATCTGTTCGGAAGTTTTTATCTGGAAGAAAATGCTCAAAACATGAGCACAAAAAATTGTTAAAAATCAACGCGATTTTTGAGTGACTTGAAACTTCCAGGTATAGCTGTTTTTTTTTTTTTTGTTTTTATTGATTATATGGTTTTTGGCATAGAATGCACTATACTTTAATAAAAACATAAACAAATTTTAATACAAAAAAAAAAATTAGTAAAAAACATGGTAGTTCGTTGCGCTGCTATTATTTTGAAGATAGGCAGGATTGGTAGACTGGAAGCATAAACAAGTGAGTCGGAAAACCGGGACAAATTTCTCTGAAAGTAGGACGATAGCTTTGAAGCATACTTAATTGATCACATGTATGCTAAATGGCGCTGCAAACTCTAGAGAAGCAAAAAACCAGATTGATTCAACATAAAACTATTCTACAGAGCAAACTTTGTGAGAAGTCAGGGAACAAATTATAATATAAGGTTGTCAAAAAATCTTGCGGTATTTCCGCAAGCTTGTCTTTGCAAGCGCGTAGTACTAGTTGTATTCGTCGCATCGGTTCACGCTAGAGCTTTTTGGAAAGCTCTTTTCACGTGCTAACACGTGTTTGATTAATTGTTGTTTGCTTTTAGTCGTTCGTGAGTTATAGCGTCGCAAACATGGAGCAAAATAAAGAGAAAATACGGCATATTTTACAGCACTACTACGATAAAGGCATAAATGCATCTCATGCTGCCAATAAAATTTGTGCAGTTTATGGACCCGATACAGTTTCCATTTCCACCGCACAACGATGGTTTCAACGTTTTCGTTCTGGTGCAGAGGTGATCGAAGATGCACCACGGTCCGGAAGGCCTGTCGTCGAAAATTCCGATAAAATCGCTGAATTGATCGAAAGAGACCGGCATAGTAGCAGCCGTAGCATCGGCCAAGAGCTGGGCATGAGTCATCAAACCGTTATAAACCATTTGAAGAAGCTTGGATTCAAAAAGAAGCTCGATGTATGGGTGACACACGACTTGACGCAAAAAAACATTTTTGCCCGTATGGATGCATGCGAATCGCTTCTGAACCGCAACAAAGTCGACCCGTTTTTGAAGCGGATGGTGACTGGCGATGAAAAGTGAGTCACTTACGACAACGTGAAGCGCAAACGGTCGTGGTCGAAAAGCGGTGAAGCTGCCCAGACGGTGGTCAAGCCTGGATTGACGGCCAGGAATGTTCTTCTGTGTGTTTGGTGGGATTGGCAGGGAATCATTCACTATGAGCTGCTCCCCTATGGCCAAACGCTCAATTCGGACCTGTACTGCCAACAACTGGACCGCTTGAATGCAGCACTCATGCAAAAGAGGCCATCTTTGATCAACAGAGGCCGAATTGTCTTCCATCAGGACAACGCCAGGCCACACACATCTTTGGTGACGCGCCAGAAGCTCCGGGAGCTCGGATGGGAGGTTCTTTTGCATCCACCGTATAGTCCGGATCTCGCACCAAGTGATTACCACCTATTTCTGTCCATGGCGAACGAGCTTGGTAGTCGGAAGTTGTCCTCAAGAGAGTCCTGTGAAAATTGGCTCTTCGAGTTTTTTGACAATAGGGAAGCGAGCTTCTATAAGAGGGGCATTATAAAGTTGGCATCTCGTTGGGAACTCGTCATCGAACAAAACGGCGCATATTTGACTTAAATCGCATTATTATAACAAATTTTATGAACAATTGAAAATTCAATAAAAATACCGCAAGACTTTTTTGACAACCATGACAGTCATAAACTTATACTAACCAGGCGGCAAAAGCAAAACAAATATAATATTTAAGCTATTAGGCAAGTAATAAGGCATAGGCCGTGAGATAAAAATATTCTAAAAATTTACATAAGATCTTAGATACTCATTTTGAATAGCTTCTGTTAAGTATAATTCTTATACTTCTAATTCTTACATCGACATCAAAGCAATAAATTTATTTGGAATGAAATATATCAGAAATACGAAGAGGTCATATGTTAAGATCAAATAATGAAGTCATGCGATGACATCACGTGACAAGATCGTGTGATGCGATTTAGTCTTCATTTCAAGCCAACTTCAACTTGCACATTTGAGCCAAATCGAGCCAATTACGACTTATCATAATTCTAATAATATTATGGAAAAAGCAATAAAAAATAGGGCGGTGTGAGATAGAGGTAGAGGCAGAATTTCGCATTTTTAAACTAGCACTGCGTGACCTTTATGTGGATGAATGACAAACCGTACATAACAAAGCTGTAGCTGCTAGATTTTCTGACTTTACTACATAAAAACTGCATTCATTGTAATTTTTGCTTTCCATTTTGCGTTTGGTCTTTTGAATTTCTCCAATCTCACTATAGATTAGAAATCAGCGTCCTCTAAAAACTGACTTTATGAAATAGTACAGAAAATATGCTTACGTTATGGTTTGCATATAGTTTTAGAGCTATTAAGGACTTTTATGCCCATAATTATAAAAATAGTATAAACCAAAACTAAAAAAAATAGTTTATCAGTTATTTCACACCCCTTTATTTTAAACTAAATTTATTGAATGTAATTTTTACGATATCATCACAAATGAACCATTAGATGGTGGTTCAACATATCATGAAATTCATTTAGTATTAATTATGAAAGTGGTTTAAGTGAAAAATTTGAAGAAATTATACAAACATAACATGAAAAAAGAGGAAATTCGGACCATGCAATAATGAAGCAGAAACATTTCAGAGAAAGTCATGATATACATTTACAAAATGCTAAAAAAAAGAAATACCAGGAAATATGATGGATTCTCATTTGACTTGCAAAATGCACTTCTATATCTTAAAATTTCTGTTTAGTTATTCTAATATATATAAGCGAAATATGAGTTTATACAACTTGGGTTTCCATAATTTCTATGATGGTAACGTCAATGTATTGGATGAAAACGACAGCTTCAAGAGGTGTACAAGAAGTAGCACCATACATACTTAAAAGTAGGATAAAAATTGCTCATATTGAAATAATAAACCACAAATTTTTGGTACCTGGTCGCTACTTTCCACCGATTGACCGTAATTGTGGGTTCATAGAAATGAAAATAAAAAAGACAAATTACTTCTACTCGTACAACCCTGGGCATTGTTATGAATTGATAGAAAAGTGTAGAAGAAGAAATACATTTTCGATAGAACGAATGCCGCAGCCGGATTTTATTTCAACGAAATCACTTGAAGAATCAAAAGCGAGAACAGTAAAAAATAACGCGGGTGAATCTATCTCTTGGCTGCGAAAAAACAAATGAGATTCTGGAAAAATTATCCTTGCAAAATGTTCTGTAAAACTTCTTTGGATGATTCTAAACTCCATGTTTTTGATCTTTCACCTAAGAGAGGAAGACCAAAAATATATGGAAATATTAAGCTACTTCGATTTTCCACCACCACCAGACCAATAACGGAAGAAAACTATAAAGACATTAACTACCATATATCCCTCCAGTTTTTCAGGAATATTTTAAGAAATGCTAAAAATGTATTATTCTCCCAGCGGAAGAACATTAATCAAAGTTTCATTAAACCAGTCAGAAATATATATCACCATGAATAACGACTAACTTTGCCGATTTTTGCTGAAGCGTCTATATCATACACAGAAATCGCAAATAATTTTTTTAGAACCTGACTAACCAGAAAAATATGATAAGAAAAATTTTAAATCTCCTTCATTTGGAATTTTTACATTAAGGAAGCACTGAATACCGCCTCCGAATGACGGATATTTTTATGGGAAGATTTTTCATTTCGAAAATTCGTTCGTAACCTTTCCATTGCAAGCCTTTCTAAAAAAACTTTTTCTATTATTTGATATTTCAATACATAGCCCGGACGATAGTCACGCACAAACTCTTTAGGCAACCACAAAGGAGGCAGTGAAAAATCCCTTCAATTACCATTTACATTATTGCAGTCCTTTATGGCATTACAGTTTTTCGTAGTCTCAAATTTAACACTTTCAACAAAAACTTGCAAATATCCCTGCATAAAGGCCGGCATACAAATTCGTTAACCGCGAAAACCAAATGTGTGGCTGTCAGACAAGCGCAACAACATTCAAGTATGCTTATATGTACATCCACCCCGCTGCTGTCCTGGCAGGCATTCATACTCCTTACTTTATTCTATCTTGGCACACTTTAATGTTTTCACATTTCTCGCCGCAAGTTTTTTGAAAACATGCCACACACCGCTACACACTACTACATTCGCTATTTACTTGCTACGACGCTTGCGTGTAACTCACTCAACATGCACTCAATTTAATTTGCACATCACTCATACGCTCCGTCGCACACGGCGGTCGCCTTTTCCTCCCACACAGTTTAGCGTATTTTCACAACCAAATGGCAAGCGCAAACGAAACTCAAGCAACGCTGTTGACAACGACAACAACAAAAACAACACCAAACACTATAGCGAATACGTGGACCAGCACACCTACGAATGATGATGACACAGTCACGGGGGTGCATACAATCAATTCACCTCATAATCAAGCAGAGGCGGCAGCAGGTAGCGCACAACAGTTGTTGTTACTACGCCCACAAACACCAACGGCGATGAAACTGGCACCACCTACAACAACAACTAATAGAGTAGGATCTGCAATGAGCAGCAGTACCATTACAACGGCCCACCATCACCACCAACTAAACAGACAAACAGTAATGTCTGCGGCAACCGCAATGCCTCTTTTTGAGGTGAAATTAGAGTTGCTGCCAGCCGAAACGTTGGCAGACGCGATGACTGCAACGGATGCGTTATATACAAATACGGAAATACGTTTCGTGCCATCATTCAAAGTGAGTGTAGAAAATAATTTTCAACAAATTGTCGAGCAGCTGCTGGAGGACATACAACAGACTAGCCACGACTGCATGCCACGACGAATTGTTGACGACAAGGCGTTGTCTGATGAAAACGAAGACAACGACGAAGATGAAAGTAGTGGCAACAAAAGCAAAAACACCAACGATAATAGTGACGGTGTTGGTGATGGTGACGACAATACCGACGATGACGGTGATAACGGTGGGGTAGACGCAGCTAAATGTAATAATAATGAATATGTTACGCAAGGTAAAAACCTTGAAAGGTATGCGCGGTTGCAGCACAAACGGGGCAAAGTAGAAAGACAGCGGCAACAGACACTACCCACGGCTATGACATCGTTGTATGAGGTGGCAGCGGCAAAGCGTCAGCAGCTGCATCAACAAGCGTACAGACTGGGTAGATGTCGCGTCTCACAGAGGGGCAGCGAAGGCGCATCGACGGAGGGCGCAACATCGGCAACTGACACAGGTAAAAAAGCTAACATTTTTACACCTTTGACTGAAATGAAATGATGTACCTATTATATCGTAGTGAATCACTGAGCATACCACAATTGAAAGCAAACTAAACTCTTAACTTTACTGTTATCGGATTAAAAATATAATTCTTTATAAAAATTATGGTTTCTTCATTTCCACCTTAACGTGTTTTTCAAAGTAAATGTGAGATTTTCTTTGTTCGATGTTAATTTTCTTAACGATAACATAAACTCACTGGCACTTAACGGACAATAGCTCAGCTTCAATTGGTCTAAATTTTATCGTAATGTTGAATGGAGATTCTATCAATCCGAGAAGTGTACATAGTTTCCAGAAGATCTCACAAAAAACTTTTGTCTACTTTAGAAAGCAGAAAAGTACACTGTGATTCATACTAACCTCCCGCACATAAAACGCTGCAACAAAATCTGCAAAACACTAAGCCAGTACCTGAGCGAAAGAAGAGACATGTTTGCTTTTATAGTTCATTGTACTCATAAATTTAAAAGCAATTGATTTGGAACACAATCGATTTGAACGGCAATCGCATTGGTAATCTTTGCTTAAAATTTCCCATTTTATTTCCAAAGAATTTATTTCCTTTGACCATCACTCATAAGTATTGAGCTTTTCGAAGATGGCTATAATAAATAATTTCATATATTTAATACATATGTATGTATGTACTAATTGTCGAAAATTACTATTTTTCTTCAATAAAATAAACTGACGTCTTCTCCCATTGCAGAGCCGTTTTATTTTCTACTATTTGAAAAGCAAAAACACAAAAGGTAAAATGCAAACCACAAGCAGGGATTCAATCGAATGAATCGTATTGCACGATGAACAGAGCAATAAGGTGGCACCTATCGTGGTACCGCTACTTTGCTCTCTCTTTTGACAATATCGTGACATCACCTGATACAATTGGTGATCAGTGTGACCAGATTACCATTTTCGGAACTTGATTTCGCTTTTTTTTTTGTTCTCTAGCCTCGGAGTTTTAGTTGTTTTTTCCTGACATTTTTCTAGCCCCATTTAATTAAAATGTGATGTTTACAATTATGTGAAATATAATTTTTTTTTCAAATTAGTTAATAATTCACTCAGTCCTATTTAGCTTCACTTTTTATCATCTGGTCATATTGTCGGCGATTGCGATTATTATTCCTGTTGGTGATTCTTCATGTATGATTGGGTGCGATTGCTGGAGAGCCCAATCGGGCATGCGGCAATCGAAAAGACTCATAGATCCAGAACGGATAAAAGCAGAAGCAATCCTTAACCTAAGCAGAAATAACATAAAACTTTACACTGAACTACTAACAGGACACGGTAACTTAATTATCACATGAAAAAGATAGGTGCGATAGAAAACGATTCTTGTAGACTTTGCAAAGACGCACAAGAAACGGCAGAATGAGTTATATGCGGCGGCCCAGCAGTGGCATGACGCAGACTAAATCACCTGAGAAATGGGTCTATAGATCCGAACCTCCTGGTAGAAATTAAACCTACAGCAGTTTTAGGATTTATTAAGAGCCAAAACTATTTGAGTAAGCTACATGGCTGCACAATAGATCTCTTCAGGTCGCAGTGCACAAACAGCCAATCATAATATTAGTAATAATAATTGTGTGTGACATTTCTTCGCTCTACTTGCATTTTTTCTAAGTTTGTTTTTCGTCTTCTCCTTCGAACAGTCAAATCTCTCTCTTGCAAGTGCAGTGTTGTCTAGTTTTGGATATAAAAAAGCACTAAAATGCCCATTCAAAGAAAAGAAAATACCAAATTTTCATTGCATTACTTAAAGAACCTTATAGGCGTGACAAATCGCCTTCACTGTGTGCGTTATTTTACATAAATGTGTTATGGTTATGAACTGTATGAATAAAACAGAGTTTTAAAAATCTATCCTTTTATTTAAAACGTATGTTAAGAGAATTTCTTTAAAAAGCAGGCTGCAAAACACTTTTTTGCTACATTTGAGGTTATGTAACAAGATAAATTACTGCTTTTTCAAAAAGTTCATTACGGTTGATTCAGTATTATCTGGTTTTTTTAATAAGGTTTTTACTATGAAATCACCTCTATGGCTTTAATTCGTATTCAGTAAATTCAAGGGATTTTTAAAATTAATAAAAAGGTTTTAAATGTTAAGAAAAGTTCAGAGAAGAAGATAAAATATTCTTGCCTAACCTCAAAGCAGTAAAAAATGACATTTGCACTTTCAAAACAACAAATTTAATAAGAGTCAACAAATTTTCAAAAGCACTAAAATCTTCTCAGCATAAGCTTTAAATGAAATAGTGGCCTCTATTAGCCTTTTTTTTAAATTATACACATTTTTTTCAACTTCTAAGAAGAATAAAGCGTTGGCAACCCTGCACAACTGCACCAATTTGATGTCGCGCACTCTTTGATGGGCGCAATCTTATGGCTTTTTCTCGTGTTGTAACTGTTTCCTCACTCTGTACTTGAAAGGCAATGAAAATAGTTGTAAGACCTGCCGTTCATGCTTTAGAAGAGAAGAATGAACTTCATTGCGTCTCAATCCTCGCTAATATTTGTTGTCGAGGGAATGTTTAATGCTGCTAAACCAAATAAAAGCTAACATCAGAAATCACCCTGAGTCGCATAGGGAGCAAAGTAAAAGGAATAAATTTTTGTAGGAGTTTAATTAATAAGTTTTGATGGAGAGGATTCAGTAACATCATTAACCGTAGTGATTGAGTAACCTTTTTCCTATTAGAGTCTGATCTCCCTAAGTTTCTGCCAAGCACAGAGGTAGCTGACATACAACTGGCGTATGTATGCAGCGGGCGTTCAGTGTTGTTGTTAAATGCGAGGCTATTTCATTTAAAGAACTTTGGAAAACGTTTACCAAGGTAACAATGGAAGGCATTCAATAAAAAATTTTGCTAAAGCTATGTGTTTGCTGAAGGTTTTCAAGTCGATGTACTTTTCAAAAGCAATTGATGGAGTTTCTCATACAATTCTATTACGTAAGTTGCCCCGCTTGGTTTTCATTCTGTTTTCTTTCAATGACTGAAATCTTATCTATACGATCGACTATATGCGGTAATGATTGAGTGGGAATGTTCGGAACTTTACATTGCATCCTCAGGTGTGTTACAAGGCAATATTTTAGAGTCTCTTCTCTTTGTTCTATTTATTAATGATATTAGTACCTGTTTTTCGTTTGTAAATTCTCTTCTGTATTCTGATGATTTGAAAATATTTTCTGTGATTAGTAAAATTAAGAATACTCGTATATTGGAATCGGAAATTAATACGCTCGTTCGCTCGTGCAGCAACTCTGGTGTCTCTCGAAATATCAAGAAATGATTTTATGTTACTTGCAGCAAAACTCAAAAAGTTTTCCAGTCGCCTGACTGGATTGGTAATACTTTACTTTAATCTGTTCACAAATTCAAAGATTTGGGTGTGATCTTGACTCCCATTTTTCACTCAATAGCCACATTAACTTTGTTATATCCACTTCTTACTCAGCGTAACAGCTCCAAGTTCTCGGACACTTACACTCTCAAATTACTTTTTACTTCCTTCGTTCGCTCTAGATTTGAGTACACAACATTTATCTGAAGACCTTTTCACCAATTTGCAATTAATGAGATAATTACACGTGTACGAAAGATGTTCCTTAAATATGCGGTCAGGTCGTTAAAATTCTCAAATCCTATCCCTTCCTATGGTTACCGTTTGATTTTAAATAACTTAAAGTCTGTACTCTCACTGCTTTTTGTTTTTAGTGTAATGAAAGAAATGAAATTGCTTGTTTCTCCCTATTGCGGAACATTCACTTTCTAATAGGGATATACTCTACGCAACAATTACCCATTACATTTTAAATTGCTTAACAAGAATTATGCTATTCTTACCCGCGCTCAATGAGATCTCGTCTTCTATTCCGCTTGACTTTTCAGTATCAAAGAAAAAATTTTATAAATTTCGAAACCCTATTTTTAAATTTATTTATTTAACTATCTGGACAACTTTGAGCCCATATTAGCTCTAAGTGGTCTGTAGAAAGTATAATTATGTTTTAGACTTGGAATAAACGAGAACAAAAACGAAAACCTTCGGTGCAGCCGAATGCAGTGATGGGCTTAACTATTTGTTCTCACTTGTTTTGGATTTTGTTACGCATTTCTTTGCAAGTTTTGCCATTGGCTGGCATATGTACTCAGGTAAAAGGATACATATACATATTTATGAATACTTATATATGTGTAAGCGCTATGCATTCGAACATGTTTAAATTACTCTCCCGAGCCCATCCAGACACACTTTTAAGCCTCTATAGTTTCTTTCTCCGCTTCTGTAGACATCTCCTCCGATGAACTACGCCAGCTAAATGCTGACATACGAACGGCACTTACAACAACTATTCACGATGCGGAACGTTTTGCCGCCCAATTCAATTCGTACACTTTTCTATGGGAGCAACAACGTGAACAGATGTTACAGACTACTTTGCAAGTCGCGCGCGAAAAGGAAGCTGTTACTGGAAAGGGATATGCCATCATGGAAGCATTCAAAATGCAGGTAAGTCACCAAGTGCATAAGTAAGAGTGCATACATATGTATAAGTACATAGACAAATATATATAAACGAGTGATAAGAAAAATAAGAAGGGTTGTCTACGTGAAGATTGGCGTAAAAATAATTTTCTCTCTGCTTCATCGCTGGTGTAATGCACACAAATGTTCGGAAGTAAGTTTGTACTTTCGCACAATGGCCTGTCAACAATGTAAATTAACTTTTTCTATTCAAAACTTACACTATTTAAAGCAAGTAACATAACAGACACAGAAAGGTTCCTTTTCGGCAGCTGCTGAAGCCGTTCGTTCAGAATCAAATCCCAGTCGTAGTCAAATGGGTTTGAGTGTGAGTAATATTTGGTAGTCCACGCTGTGGGCATCTTCACTAAATGATAGAAAAAGTTGAAACAGCGCTCGCCTATCGGCAGGAATTAACAAATCTCTGAGCGCATTTCTGTCATCTGCTGTTCTGAGGCGACATAAAACATAAAACTGTAGGTCTCGCCATTTCGAGGCTCGTACGAATATGTGCCGCATTATGAATTTTGATAATATTTTAGTAGCAAGCGTGAACCGATACATGAGGAAAAGGCAAATCTTATTCAATATATTGGCAGCTTGATGTCATTGGTAACTATGACAGCTGCAAAAATATAACAATTAGAAAAACTAGCATTTCTATTAGATGTGTTCTATATATAATATACAGAGTAGTCCAAATACCAGCACTGTTAGCACTGCGTCCTGAAATGTCTATTGTGCCCCCTTCATCGAATCACAGTATTCCTCAATTCCTCAATAAATTGTGGTATTTGGCATATTTTTATGAGTTTTATTTCCTTCTATGGTAGAATATGTTTAGGCTACAATACTGGGCATGATGACAGCGCATATATTGGCGTTCTCATCTTCCTCTCTACAGAACCTACAAATTCCATTGGAGTATATTCCCATGCTAGTATTCTGATAGTATTCAATCTACAATTCACTGCTGGATTTTCTGTGATAATTCTCAAACTATTCTTATTAAATTTCATACAATTGTTAAATTGGTTTTGGTTATGGCTACCTATCATTGATTTTTATTGCGATTAACTCAGTAATATTGCATCTGTATGCTCTCTCTTGAGGCGAGCGCTTGAAGTATTTACAGATATGCTTATAAATCTGAAAATCTTAAGTAACTCTCCATTGTACAACTGGATTGGAGAGAGAGAGAAAGAGCATATCAAACATAGAATTGCCAGTCGACTGGTATAAGCAAGTAAAAAACACTCAAATAGTGAATGTTGATTTAAGATTAAAGTATTTTTAAGCACCTTGCATAGTTTCCATATTGAGTCTCATTGATTAGAATTCGTCAAGTCAATCTATAGGGTGGGCCATGTAAAATTTGCTTTTTGAATCGGCTATAAAAAAAAACTAATCAATATTTTTTCAAACTTTTTTTTTTTTTGAAGATTGAACATTGTCATTTATGAATGAAAAATAATATCGTTCAAATGACTGGCACGAGTGGCTTTACAGTAGGTCATTCGATCAACCCAATTTTTAAGCACATTTTCGATTGTTTGGGCTCCAATTTCATGATTGGCAACTTAGATTTCGTGTTTTAAAGCATCAATCGTCTCTGGATGGTTCACATAGCATGTGTCCTTAACAGCTCCCCACAAAAAATAGTCCAGCGGGCTTAAATCACAGCTCCGAGGCGGACAATTGATATCGGTATTTCGGCTGATTATTCGGTTTTCAAAAATGGTAGCCAAAAGTTCGAGTGTAACTTTGGCAGTGTGACAAGTTGCACCGTTGAAACCAAATGTCGTCCATGTCATCCTCTTCAATTTTTGGAAACATCTCGTTGAGCATGTCACGGTAACGCTCGCCATTTACTGTAACCGCGGCTCCTCGCTCATTTTCAAAAAAAATGGCCCGATGATGCCACCAGATCAAAAACCGCACCAAACAGTGACTCGTTGTGGATGCATTTGCTTCTCTACAGTAACGTGTGGATTTTCTGAGCCCCAAATCCGACAATTTTGCTTATTGACGTAGCCACCGATGTGAAAATCAGAAAAGAAGAAGAAGACTCACCACTTTGGAAATAGGTTTTCAATATTTCCCAATTTGGTTCAAGCGTATAGCGTCCCATTTCGTAAATGTCAAACCTTTAAGTAAATTATGAACACACTTGACTTGTCATTTGTGTTAATATACCATTCTCAAAAAAATAGGTGGTTCAAAAAGCAAACGCTATATGGTCCACCCTGTATGATGACACATTACATTTGAAAAATGCTGGGCAATTGTTAATAATTGGCCACTAGGCTGCAAGTCAAATCCCATTTCGTATATATGAATTGTATATAAGTAGTGTTATATGTATAATATAAAGGATGTAAGCAGAAAACGAAACTAAGGAATGCCATAAGCAGAGTATGAATGATGTCTTGCGGTTATGAAAGTTTATTGATGCTTTCTTGGCAAAAACCCTCATTCCTAAGCAACACGATATGTGTGTAGATAAATAAATTTTAAAAATAATTGGAAAATTGACCAACATCACTCTTGGTTCATTATGCTGATGTGTTGAACATAATCGCTTCAGTTGTTTTAGGCAGGAAATGTGGGCGGCTAAAATTAATATTTCTTTGGAATATGTGTGAAGATTTACATGTGTGTAGATAATATGACACACAGTGAATATCTGTGTATTTTGCAAGTTAAATATTTGATTTGACTATCTTAGAGTTTGCTAAATTTAATATGAATCTTTGAGAATTAAGATATGTCCAAGCAATTGAAGAAAATGTTACATTTTGATTTTAGCCTTGTCATGTACGGTTTGAGACGCATGTTTTCATGAATATATGTCAAATTCATCAAAGCGCAAAGGTTAAGGAGTATTGGGCATGTTTTAAGAATGGACGGCACGCGAGCTCAGAAACTAATAATGCAGCACAAACTTATGATAACGAGAAGAAGTCGGTGTAGGCGGCTAATGGACTGCATAGAAGAAGACCTACGAACGCTCGTAGTAACCAACTGGACATATCTAGCAAAAAAGAGAGAGGCCTGGAGGAATAACGTAGAGAAGGTTAAAACCCACCCCGCGTTTTAAAGCTAAATAACGATGATGATTACTTTCTCTTGTACGCGGCAGCGCTTACGTGTAAAATGAAATGGGAAGGTTAGGTTAGCCTGGTTGGCAACCGACCTCTATGAATACTGAAAAGGAGACATCATGTAGGATGTCAGCGCTTTTGACGAATCTAAGCAGAGCTGGGAGATCCGCTTTCGAGACGTCCTTCAGACCCTCAAACAATGGGGCTCCCAGGCATTTTAAACGCGTTTCCTCAACATCCTCTCTGCATTTCTTGCATTTGTCCGTGTTAGCAATCCCTATCTCGTACGCATGTGCAGCCAATAGATTATGACCTGTTAACATACCTATGATAGTTCTGCAGTCTTTTCGCGAGAGCATAAGTACGAATTGAGTCAGTTTTTTGTCGTTAGTTCTACACATAACTTTTGCTGTTCTGCATGTGGTCAAATTAGTGCACCTAGCTTCTACTAATTTTTTCGTTGTATATAGTATTCATCGGTTTTGGTATGTCGTTCTCTTATTCAAATGGTAATCTAACAGCACTTTTTGCTATCTCATCTACTATTTCGTTTCCCATAATACCTTTGTGACCAGGTACCCAATAGATGCAGCCTACTCTTTGCGGCTCCTTGCTCCGTTGAACATTTTTGGACTTAATACAATATGAGCTTATTGCTTTTATTGCTGCTTGACTGTCCGCGTATATATAATATTAATTGTTGAGTTCTTTCTTGTTCTTGTGTAGGTTAGCTCCGCAGCTTTTCCCACAGCAAAAACTTCCGCTTGGAAAATACTGCTGTGGTCTGGGAGCTTGATAGGCTGCCTTATCCCTAGTTATGAGTAGTAAATGCCCGCTCTCACTCCGTCTGAATTTTTAGAGCCGTCTGTATAGATGTGAAAAGTCCTATGGTCAGGCTTAATGCCATTGTGCCATCCCTCCTCCTCAATTGTAGTACGTAACTTTCTCTCCCAATTAAAATACGGAGTCATGTAGTCTGTGCAACCTGAGCTCCACTTTCCTCTTGAGCTGTGTCCGAAAGTTCTACAGGTGAATACTCCAGTAGTCACTAACCTCCTCGCGGATTTCCCAAGTAACGCCCAGCATTCTTTTACATGCGTACAACGTATTACTGGCCTTTTTCACCCTTTCCTCAACATTGTGCTTCCACAGCAATTTACTGTCTAGTATTACTCCGAGGTACCTCGCATAGTCTTTGAGAAGTAGTTTGTTGTTGCCTAACTTCGAGAGGTTCCACGCCGACCCTTGTATGTACATACTGGTAAAATGTACTATGTCCGTACCATGTAAAATGAAATACTTTAAAGAAAATATTTGAGTGCCACCATTAGATTTTTGAAAGGGGCAGGCAAACTATTTCTGTTTTTATTTATTGGGCACAATATTTCTAGTTTTATTCTCTGTAGCGCAAATATATAAATTGTTTGGACAACTTACTCTAAAAGCTTTGCCCATTTTGACGTGATAACGTCTTATAATTCGATTTAACAGGCTGCACGCACGAAAAAATGTGTCGTTACCTTGCTCATTACTGTTCATATGTAGTTACCTTGCTCATTACTGTTCATATGTAGTTACCTTGCTCATTGCCGTTACCTTGCTCATATTAGTGTTACCTTGCTCATTACTGTTCATATGTAGTTACCTTGCTCATATTAGTGTTACCTTGCTCATTAGTGTTACCTTGCTCATATTAGTGTTACCTTGCTCATTGCCGTTACCTTGCTCATTGCATTGAATGAACTGCAAGCGAAAGGGCGGAACGAACGACAAAGCAAACGAACGGCAACGTTCGATATCTTGCTCTCTCCTACTTAAGTGAGCGTATATATGTATGTATGTATATGCGCAAATGTACATATATAAATTCACGTATTTGTATTTGCATATGCCTTCTTATTGATTATTATTAATTTGATTCACTTGAAGAATTTAAAATAAAACCAAGTTTGTTAATAATACCTGTTGTTTTAATGTTATAATTATTAATTTTTTTATTATATATGAAGGAAAAAATGTATGGTAATATTTACCATATACCTTATAAGATATGTTGTCTATACTAATATTATAAAGAGGAAAACTTTGTTTGTTTGTAATGAATAGGCTCAAAACTACTGGACCGATTTTAAAAATTCTTTCACCATTCGAAAGCTACATCATCCACGAGTAACATGGATTATATTTTATTTTGGAAATAGGGCTCGAGATATAGGTCAAAACGTGGACCCGGGTAACCTTCGGATGTGTATGTACAATATGGGTATCAAATGGAAGCTGTTGGTGAATGCTTTAGTCCAGAGTATGTTTCATGCTGCTCCGTGACTAGGGTCTCGAGATAGAGACCAAAACGTGGACCCTAGAATGTGTTTATACAATATGGATATCAAATTGAAGCTGTTGGTGAATGCTTTAGTACAGAGTATTTTTCATGCCGCTCCGTGACTGGGGTCTCGAGATATAGGTCAAAACGTGGACCCGGGTAACCTTTGGTTGTGTATGTACAATATGGGTATCAAATGAAAGCTGTTGATAAGTGCTTTAATACGGGGTAGTTTTCATACCTATTGATGACTAGGGTCTCGAAATATATGCCAAAACGTGGACCCGCCGTGTCTTTGAACCGAATTAAACCAAACTTACACACATTGTTAAGTAGGTATTGAAGATGACTTCCGTATAGTTTGAATACCTATTGGTAGATGGGGTCTCAAGATATAGGTGAAAACGTGGACCCGGGTAACCTTCGGACGTGTATGTACAATATGGGTATCAAATGAAAGCTGTTGGTGAATGCTTTAGTACAGAGTATTTTTCATGCCGCTCCGTGACTGGGGTCTCGAGATATAGGTCAAAACGTGGACCCGGGTAACCTTTGGTTGTGTATGTACAATATGGGTATCAAATGAAAGCTGTTGATAAGTGCTTTAATACGGGGTAATTTGTTATGTTATGTAATGTAATGTAATGTTATGTTATGGTATGTTATGTTATGTTATGTTATGTTATGTTATGTTATGTTATGTTATGTTATGTTATGTTATGTTATGTTATGTTATGTTATGTTATGTTATGTTATGTTATGTTATGTTATGTTATGTTATGTTATGTTATGTTATGTTATGTTATGTTATGTTATGTTATGTTATGTTATGTTATGTTATGTTATGTTATGTTATGTTATGTTATGTTATGTTATGTTATGTTATGTTATGTTATGTTATGTTATGTTATGTTATGTTATGTTATGTTATGTTATGTTATGTTATGTTATGTTATGTTATGTTATGTTATGTTATGTTATGTTATGTTATGTTATGTTATGTTATGTTATGTTATGTTATGTTATGTTATGTTATGTTATGTTATGTTATGTTATGTTATGTTATGTTATGTTATGTTATGTTATGTTATGTTATGTTATGTTATGTTATGTTATGTTATGTTATGTTATGTTATGTTATGTTATGTTATGTTATGTTATGTTATGTTATGTTATGTTATGTTATGTTATGTTATGTTATGTTATGTTATGTTATGTTATGTTATGTTATGTTATGTTATGTTATGTTATGTTATGTTATGTTATGTTATGTTATGTTATGTTATGTTATGTTATGTTATGTTATGTTATGTTATGTTATGTTATGTTATGTTATGTTATGTTATGTTATGTTATGTTATGTTATGTTATGTTATGTTATGTTATGTTATGTTATGTTATGTTATGTTATGTTATGTTATGTTATGTTATGTTATGTTATGTTATGTTATGTTATGTTATGTTATGTTATGTTATGTTATGTTATGTTGTGTTGTGTTGTGTTGTGTTGTGTTATGTTATGTTATGTTATGTTAAAGTATATTATGTTATGTTAATGTTAACTCATTCTCTATATCCATACAAAATATCTATCAAACAAATAAAATTAAAATTTTCTTTTGAAAATGCAACCATTCAATCAGTATTTTCTTATGACGTTATCACGTTAAACTATCGTCAGTAAACCGACTTTACAGACAACCTCTTTTTTTTTAACACATTTTGTTAATACAATTTTTTAATTCAAACTAGTTATTAATTAATTTTCTTTCAATAAGGTGGAAACGCTATTTTATATCATTGAATTGGGGCTATCATTGAATTGGGGGCTATACCATACATATCAATGTGCATATATTTCTTTTCAATTAATATATTTTTATTCAATCAGTCTCTTAATTATCAATCAATTTCTTAATTTAAAAGAATAGATGGCAACACCAACTAAAAATATGTTTTATTAAAGCTTATTTAAACACTTTTCATCTTATATCCATAGTTTTGTATTCAAGTGGAATGTACTGTAAGTTGTTATTTTCGCAATAAGATTCATGTGGAAATGCTACAAAAAATTGTGCTTGATATAAATTTTTATGAAAAATGAAATGTTGTATTATCATATTATTATTACTATTATTGGCCCATAATGCACTACGACTTCAAATGGGTACGTGATTGTGAACTTGTAATTAGAGGCTTCTAATAGTTTGGTACTACCCTAAGCTTTTTTCCCATATTACCAATGAATTTAGAGTCACCGGACCAAGTTGAAGGCGTCTTCTTCTTGCAAGAGCCGCACATTCGCAGAGGAAGTGCTATGGTGTTTCGTTACGCACCTCACAAAAACGACAAACGCTTGTTTCTACTGCAATGCGCCATAAAATATCCAGTGAGAGTTCGTAATTTCTTTTTATGCAGGCTTAGGAGACCACTTAACGCTATTTTAGAATAAGGGATACATTATTTTACCTGCCTCTGTCCTGTATTTTCCACCCAGTGTCGTATAAGTTCTGTGTCTTTCCAGTTGTGATAACTTCCTTTATGTGGATTTTTGGTAAACTCACAAAAGGGTTATGATTCACGGAATTTCGAAATAGCGCCAAATTTGGATAAGCAGTCTGTCTGTTCCTTACTGGCATGACCATCATTTTCTGAGCCATTACCCAGCCCCTCAAAACGGTGTTTCTTATCCCCAGGATATTGCATTCCTCACCAAGTTTAAATGTTTGTATGTGAGACTGCAGATCACAAAAAGCGAACAGTTTTCTGAAAAAATACAGTTGCCCTTCCAGGTGGTACCTATTCGAAGGCATTCTCGCCACGAACTTCTATGACATAGATCTCTGCTCGGCTGACTGTAGGATAAGCACCCATTGGTATTGATATTTTAACGATCGGGCCAAAGACACCGGTACCAGTCCTACCATCCGCAAGCTTTGACTCATCTGTGTATCAGATTTCCGAATCAAATTGAATGCATAAATTATGCGCGATCTAAAGTATGTAGATATCTTGAAGATTCAAGAACTATTCAACGCAAGAATTATTACAACAACCAAACTCCAAATTTGTTTACAAGCATTTTAACCTCAAAGTAAAAAAAATTACAATTTCTTTAATATTTTTATTTTTTTACCATACAAAAGTTAAAATGATGCCTTACTACAGGGTCCAGCACTCGAAGTGTAACCAATTAAAAATGCCATAAATTTAGTTTGGAAAATTACATTTATTCAATTCAAAGTAAAAAATGTGTGAAAATTATATAATACAAAACTAAGAATCAATTTAATTTTGCTCGATATGAACACCTTTTGCCTTGACTATGGTCTGGAGGCGGTCCAGAAGCGAATCGCAAGCTGCCCGAATGTGACATAGAGTTATTTTTGCCCACTCGCATACAATGGCTTTTTTCAGCACCTTGAAAATGGTGAATCTTTTGAAGCCAGGCTCAATAAAAACGATTGGAAAGCGCCCATCTACGGTTACAGCGGCCCAAACTATTAGCTAATGATGCAATAAACATCAACTTTATTTACTTTAAGGTGCTCGAGCTCACGAACAATTGCCGGTTGTGATTTTCCAGCCAAATATAATGCAATCACACTATTGCGTTTGAAACCCATTACTGAGTTCCTTGTTTACGTTTACTCTCGGCAAAATGCCTCCGCGCGCTTGTAAACAATACTCTGGACTGTATTTAGCCAATTAACAGACAGCTTATGCCCATGCTACAGCTGCGCGAGTGGTCTGAAGTTAGTTGCACTTCGAGTGCCGGACCTTGTAATTATTTAATTGCCATCTTGAAACATCTTGAAGTAAAATAAAATAAATAATTCAATGGAAACTCTTTGTTCGGGTGTTTATTTTTAACTCACGCCTACTTACGAGAGAAGGTTGTAGTTTTCCTAACGCCTGGTTTGATATCATCAAATTAAATGAGAAGTCATCTTTTTTTATAGGAAGCTCAACAGCTCATGTGACTTTGTCGTTCGTGCAGCTACAGTACTTCGCCATAATCGGTCCTTAAGACATTAATTCCCTCATTTAGATTTGAGGTTGCGGATTCCTAAAAACCTCCATTATTTACCCTATTTTCATTTTCAACTTAGTTTTGAAATGAGCCTTCCGAAATTCTCTAACTCCGGATCACTAGATCGCTGTTCTTATGATTGGAAGATATTATGTACAAAAATTTCGAAGCGATTAATGAAAATAGAATAGCAATCGGCCAATAAGTGCATGCCGTTTGTTGCCTCAAAAGCCGCATAAATCTTCCTGTTTGTACAAAAATTGTACGTATGTATGATTGTCTGTAATAATTTGCAATACAAAACAAAAAGCCTCTGGTGCCATCGCTGGTTTGATGGGCACCACAACAGGCTATCACAATGACCATGCGCTACAATGCCAACTGCTAACTCTTTTATTTATGAGTGGCAATTGGTATTGCCTCAGCTGTTCATAACGCATGGAATTTTAGTTGGCTAATTTCTCAAGAAGTGATGAGTTGGCCAATTTCCAGCTTCTGCTCAAGCTTGCTGCTTTCCCAACAGCAGCTAAGCCAAAACAACATTAATATTCCCCCAAAAATGGCCAGCGATTACCAGAAGCCATTTCGATTTGCGAAAAACACATACACACGCGAACAAATAAACAAGCATGCATACTTTCCACACCCGGAACTAACTTTACTAATTTATTTGCTAGGCTTAGTTATTGCGCTCATATCTACATATCTAAAGGGTGGCCTAAATACAAGCTTCATTTTAAAAATAAAATAAAATAAAATAAAATAAAATGCGTTATTAGAACGACGAAATTATCGGCACAATCTTATTTGAAGGTACATCCCTTTAATGGCTAAATTATATTGGGTATGGGAATAAGTTTCCGTTCTTTTTTAGCCAAAGTTACGAATTACTTAAACAATTAAATAATACGTAATATTATTAGGCACATCCATTGGAAGCTACAACTTTACTTCATCTTTCAGGCAGCATACGGATTCCTCTGACGAAAAATTCGAGTTCTTTTAACTTGATCCATTCATTGAGCCAGTTTTCGATGCTCTCGTAAGAAGTTAACAGCGCTCCAATAAGGGCTGACTGCATTGATCGGGTTAGATGGTAATCCGAAAGTGCAATATCTGGGGAGTACGGTGGGTGGGACAAGATTTCTCAATTCATTTCATCTAAATATTTCTGGACCAATTAGCAACGCGTGCCCTGGCGTTGTCATGCAGCAAAATCAGTTTGTCATATCTGCCGTCCCATTCCGGCCGCTTTTCTTTGAAAGCTCGATTCAAACGCATTAGCTGCAGTCGGTAAAGATCGGCAATGATGGTTTCAGATGGTTTAAGGAGTTCATAATAGATGACGCCCTTCTGATCTCACCAGATGCACAACATAACCTTTGAAGCATGAATATTTTTTTTCGCCGTTGATCACCAGCCTAATTCATCTGGCAGGCGCCAACATTTTCGAAGCTTAGAGTTATCATAATAGAGCCATTTTTCATCGCCAGTTACGATACGATGCAGAAAACCTTTTCTGTTCTGCCGTTCAAGAAGCATCTCACACGTAACCAAACGTCTCTCGATATCCTTCTCCTTCAATTAATGTGGCACCCAGTTGCCTGCTTTCTGAACCACTACCATAGCGTGCAAACGTTTACCAACTCTTTAGACATATCATCAAGGGTTTGACATGCGTCTTCATCCAATAATTTTTGTAGTTGAGTATCTTCGAACTTTTTCGGTGCTCCTTCGTGATCTTTATCACTCACGTCGAAATTGCCACTTTGGAAGCGTCGATAGCACTCTTTACAAGTTGTATTTGATGGAGCAAAAATATTACCGAAAATATAGATTAATATGTGACACACTTCAGTTGCACTTTTCTTTAAAAGGTAATAATGAAGCATGACTTCCCGCAAATACTATTTTTTCGGGACGAACGTAGACATTTTTGACTTGAGATAAAAACGGATCTTTACGCTTCAAATGAATGTCAACTAGTGCAGTCGAGACCTCACATATACACCTTCAAATCACCAGTATTTTACAACAGCGAACACAAAAGTAGTATCAGCAGCGACACCTCTTTTACGAGGGCGGAAACTTATTCCCATACCCAATATTTCTAATGTATATACATACATATATAATTAGCCCTTACTTCCTTCGTAGGGTGTTTGATGAGCGTCTTGATATTTTTCCACGAATGGAGGGACCTACAGGCTTACGACGCCTCCGAACGGCAGATGGATTTTTATAAGAAGTTTTTTTCTTTTTCACTCGGAGATTTGTCATTGCCTGCCGAGGGGCGACTATTATTAGAAAAAACTGTTTCTATTATTTGGTGTTTCATGCCGCATTCAATATATACCAGCACTATTTGGGCAACTGGACAAACGAACACAGATTTTGAAAATAAGTTTGCGTTTTTCAGGTGTGGAGTGACTCATTTAGTTTGTCGCTGATGTGTAATATTTCCGACAATAAAGAGTTGCCGATGGTTAAAATATAATATAATAAAAAAGAAGCTCGCTTTTATACCACCCTTTTGCTTCTCGTTTATAATCAATGCCCACTGCCGTCATTGTAGATGAGTGTGTGATTTGCAAAATGTATTGGCTGCGTGTGCGCATTAAATTAAAATACCCAAATTAAGCGTCCATCTCTCATACACACAGCCGTGCACATGTATGTGTGTATGTTTAATACTTATGTATCGGCACAATATGTGGCTATGTGCAAAGTCCATTCGAACTAGTAAAGCATGCATTTTATTGCTTCACTGAATTGGTCAGCACCAAAGCACCTGCGTCACTCCATACAAATGTGCGAGTGTGAGTTGCATGCGGGCTAAGGATTGACCAACAATGCACAGATTTACAATTTCATATTGTTATATGAATATTTTTATAGCATTTTACTTGGCTAAATTGTGGTTAACGCGTTCGCAGCTGTGCCGAGTTGGCCATGGGTAAAGCAGCAATAACTTCCAATTTCTTTATATTACTTACTTTTGCCCCAGTGTATCTTTTGTCGAACAAAAATACATGCATACCTACATACATATGCACACATTTATGTGAGTTCGTTTTTTTTCTTGATTTTGAATTTTTGTTTCGTTTCTATTTTAATCCATTTAACAGATTGATCGCTACAATGAGCACCATGAATCCATCGAACAACTGGCCGGCCAACAGCGCATAAATGGCTGGTTGAGCATTGACTTGAATCCGCTGAAGTATGCGTTACTTAACCATGTCTGCAAATGGGCGCACCTACACAAACGCTGGCTCTTACACTACGTGGAGCGTACTCTAAATGTAAGTTATCATGTTGCAACAACCGAATATAAGAAAATTTTTATGAGCTCTTTGTTTTTATTTCGTTTCCAAGGAGCTCACCAATTTCATTAGCCATGGCCTGGCAATTCTTCAATTGCCCGTAGGCACGAAGAACTTCCAACGCCTCCTTCGCGTGCTGGCTGTTATGGCACAAATTCGTAAGCACGCCGTCTATGCAGATAATATGTTTAAGCCTCTAAGGGATATTATTGCCTTGTTGAAAACATATAACGTTGAATTTGATCAGCAACTTTTGCGTGACATCGATCATTTACCACTACAATGGAAGCATCTGAAGGATGTTGCTGCCGCACGATCGGAGGCGCTGGAGAGTGCTCAATGCTACCAGAAAGAGCGGGTTAATGCCATGGTCGTCATATATATGTGTCGCTTACAGAATTACGCTAAGCAGTTTCCTCGCTTGCCAGTGAGTATGAGGTGGGGAAGATATAATTTGCGGTGTTTCAAATTCATTGCAATTCAAATTAGGCTACTTGCGAGGTGTGGCAATCAAATTCTGCAAAATTAGTTTAGACTGGAAAGAGATGTGAAGTAGATAGCGCGGCTTGTTTGCTTTGTTTGGTGCATGACTACCATTCGGATGTGCGCAGGTTCAAGTCACCAGGCATAAAAACTCAAATGATAAAAAAAAGTTTTTTTTAATGCATGTCGGCCCTCGGCAGGGTTGTCAAAAAAGTCTTGTAGTATTTTTATTGAATTTTCAATTGTTCGTAAAATTTTTTATAATAATGCGATTTAAGTCAAATATGCGCCGTTTTGTTCGATGACGAGTTCCCAAAGAGATGCCAACTTCATAATGCCCCTCTTATAGAAGCTCGCTTCCCTATTGTCAAAAAACTCGGAGAGCCAATTTTCACAGAACTCTCTTGTGGACAACTTTCGACTACCAAGCTCGTTCGCCATGGACAGAAATAGGTGGTAATCACTTGGTGCGAGATCCGGGCTGTACGGTGGATGCAAAAGAACCTCCCATCCGAGCTCCCGGAGCTTCTGGCGCGTCACCAACGATGTGTGTGGGCTGGCGTTGTCCTGATGGAAGACAATTCGGCCTCTGTTGATCAAAGATGGCCTCTTCTGCATGAGTGCTGCATTCAAACGGTCCAGTTGTTGGCAGTACAGGTCCGAATTGAGCGTTTGGCCATAGGGGAGCAGCTCATAGTGGATGATTCCCTGCCAATCCCACCAAACACACAGAAGAACTTTCCTGGCCGTCAATCCAGGCTTGGCCACTGTCTGGGCAGCTTCACCGCTTTTCGACCACGACCGTTTGCGCTTCACGTTGTCGTAAGTGACCCACTTTTCATAGCCAGTCACCATCCGCTTCAAAAACGGGTCGATTTTGTTGCGATTCAGAAGCGATTCGCATGCATCCATACGGGCAAAAATGTTTTCTTGCGTCAAGTCGTGTGGCACCCATACATCGAGCTTCTTTTTGAATCCAAGCTTCTTCAAATGGTTTATAACGGTTTGATGACTCATGCCCAGCTCTTGGCCGATGCTACGGCTGCTACTATGCCGGTCTCTTTCGATCAATTCAGCGATTTTATCCCAATTTTTGACGACCAGCCTTCCGGACCGTGGCGCATCTTCGATCACCTCTGCACCAGAACGAAAAGGTTGAAACCATCGTTGTGCGGTGGAAATGGAAACTGTATCGGGTCCATAAACTGCACAAATTTTATTGGCAGCATGAGATGCATTTTTGCCCTTATCGTAGTAGTACTGTAAAATATGCCGTATTTTCTCTTTATTTTGCTCCATGTTTGCGACGCTATAACTCACGAACGACTAAAAGCAAACAACAATTAATCAAACACGTGTTAGCACGTGAAAAGAGCTTTCCAAAAAGCTCTAGCGTGAACCGATGCGACGAATACAACTAGAACTACGCGCTTGCAAAGACAAGCTTCCGGAAATACCGCAAGACTTTTTTGACAACCTTTATTATATTTATATGACCTTATATTTACGAAGACCTTTTTCATTTTACCACTGCCTGCCGTGGGGGGTTTCAAGCCCGTGCATTTTCGAATAGTGATGTCGACTATTTTTCGGCTTTAATTCACCAAGAGGGTTCCACAACCTCGACTGACAATTAGCCTTTAGTATATTGTAATGGATTCACGCTTTGCTTACGGTTACGAAACAGCGCGAAAACTCGAAAAACGATTGCGTCGATGACATTGTCGATTTTCTCGACCATTTCTGGTAGGCAGCCAGCATATTTGGCGTCACTTGTACGAGTATGACCACATCAATTAAGTAAGAGTAAGTCCGTGCAGCTTGATTCCCGTTATTACTTACGAGTTCCCATAATAGTAAATGGTAAAAATAGTGTTTAATAAGCACCTATAATTTACTTTTTTATATCGTTTTTACGGAATTTTTTTGTTTGAAATAAAATATCACTGCAAAACATTTTCCGGGTTCATATAGAAAATTATGGTGAGTCAAGGCACATTGAACCGGTAGTAGCAGTATAGCAGCTGATTTGATTTTTACCATTTATCTGTTCTAAATAGTGAAAATTTCCCTAAACTACCTAAAGACTGGCACTGTAGTCTTTATTTATAGACTATGGCATTGTAAGTACCAAAAGAAAGAATAAAATCGATTGCTCTTGTTTTTTGTTTCTGTTTTTTTTTTTTTGTTGCTCTACTGCTACTACGTGTTCAATCTATCTCAGGCTAAGTAATATTGACAAAGGTTCAAATTTTCAGTGAATTATGGATTCCGCCCTCGTAAGTTCCACTTTAACCAGAATTACGTATAAATTAGAAAAAAACTCGTGGACAACTAATTTATTTAAATTTCTGAATCGTAGTTTTCAAACTTTTTTCTTTACAAATACACAGCTAAACATTTACATTCATTTCACTCGTCTTCTTTTTCCAGTTCTTCTCTGTTCCTTGCCCTAATGTGTATGACCACTGTGACAAAGTTTGTGCGCGCTTGGATTACTTTGCTTCCCTTCATCGCCGCTACCTACGCTATGCTACGCTGCTAGGCATTGATGCAGCGGATTCAACAATTTTGCAGTCATGTGCTGCCGAAGTGAAACGCATTAAGGTGAGTGCGTACAAATAGGCATACATATTTACAAGCAGTCACACCCAGGAGGAAATTTGTTTACTTAGCCGAAGGACTGAATTGTAAATAGCGTCAAACTTCTAGTGTTTTTTATACCTATTTTAAAAGTTATTTACTTAGCTCTGCTAAGGTTGGAAAATACTATAGTGTACCTAAAAAATTAAACTCACAAGAATATTTTACATGGGAATCAGTAAAAACACTACCGATCATATAAGCCTTGAGATTATGAGCAAACTTACTACTTGTTAACTGATGTTTAGTGGCCGATGTAGCCGACAACATTCCTGTCTATAGGATCAACTGTTAACCTCAGCACCAGAATGAAATGCGGTACGCTAATCACCTATCCATCTTGAATTTTCCATATTACTGAGACCGCAATGATTTTCGTGGCCCTATGTTGTAGTTGATACGGATTGGAAGCCCACATGAAACATTCAGTTATAAGAAGACTCCTAAAACACACCGTGCATTAGCACATGTGGACTGGGTCTTTCCAGTTCAAGTTTATTTTTTAAATGCAAATTAAAAATCAAACTTTAATTAAATGAAATCCTCCAAAAACTTTCTAATATCAAATTAAGAAGTCGCACGAAGAGAGTCGCCTTGACTAAAATCTCAATTACTTTCAAAAGGCTCCTCCAATCCTTGGTAATTTGGACTGGGCCAAGGTCACCGCGGCCGCCGCAGCCGAATGGGATGGTGCGTGACTATCATTCGGAATTTAGAGAGATCGTAGGTTCAAATCTCAGCAAAACTCCAAAATAAAAAAAACAGTTTTTTTTCTAATAGCGGTCGGCCCTCGGTAGGCAATGGCAAACCTCCGAGAGTATTTCTGCCATGAAAAAAGCTCCTCATAAAAAATATTCGCCGTTCGGAGCCGGCTTGAAAATGTAGGTCCATACATTTGTGGAACAACATCAAGACGCACACCACACATAAGAGGAGGAGCAAAAAGGCGAAACATATATAAAGGGTGTAAGAGCCAATTATATATATATATATATATATATATGTATGTTAACACCGATAACGATATCAGTCTTTAACTCAAACGGAAAATCCCTCTTGTTAACAAAATCTGCTTTGGACTAAGTAGGCAATTGAGTAATAAAGTCCTCTCATTATGAACAAAACTAAGGCTCTCATCATCCCCGTCCTAACGTATGGCGCAGAAGCTTGGACGATGACAATATCCGATAACCCGTTCCTGCGAGTGTTTAAAAGAAAGATTCTGCGAAAGATTTTTGGACGATGGCGCTTATTGTAGGCTATGAAACAATGAGCTGTATGAGTTTTACGACAACATAGACAAAGCGCAGCGAATAAAGATCCAGCGGCTACGTTGGATGATTCATGCCGTCCTGAAAGTATTCAATGCGGTACCAGCTGGTGGTAGCGGAGGAAGAGGAAAGATCAGGTGGAGAATGACTTGGCTTCGCTTGGTGTGTCCAGCTGGCGCTGGTTAGCAGGGCAAAGAAACGACTGACGCGCTTTGTTTAACTCATCCAAAATCGCTTAAGCGATTATCGTGCCAATCAAGAAGAAGATGAATGCTCATATTGAAAATTACTATATTAATTTTGCAACGATATCAAATATTTTATTCACACGATTGTACGTTCATGTGGCCTTACACATAACCACCATTATATCATACATATGTGCCACACTTGTCTTCTTATATATACATATATACCCATGCATACATACCTATACTCAATTGTGCCTTTCTTTGCAGCAACTGTGGGACTATGTCTACGTCATTGAATCGTGTATAGTGGAGTGGCATGCCACACCGTGGTATAGCATCGACACGGATGAGTTGGAAACTGAATGCAAAAAGTTTACACGCGATCTACGCACTCTCGACAAATGCATTCGCGATTGGGCGCCCTATGCTTACATTGTAGATATCCTGAAGGAGTTGATGGCATCATTGCGCGCCATTACAGAGTTACAAAATCCAGCTATCAGCGAACGGCATTGGCTTGAGTTAATGCAAGCAACCAAGGTAATTTGGATGTACGAGTATGGCGACACTACGGTGCACTCTCATACATACACACAAAAACATGCCTGTATTCCATCACTTACCTAAAACACAGCACATTTGAGGTAGCGACTGTTTTTGAACGAAATTAGCTTCGATGAGGGGGTTAAATGCGAGCCATGACCTTGAGAGTAATATTTCAAGTCATGAAAGTGGTCGGAAGATATCAACTGATGAATGCTCGAAATGTACACTTGCGCTTACATAACTTACGTACCTTATTACGTTATAATATTTGCAATATTCCTCATGCTAAATTTTGTTTGTAAACTTTTTATAAAAATATGATTAATTATAAAACAGAAAACTCTCAAAGTTTTTGCACGAAATTCACAAATATTTATTAAATTTCAAAAAATTTGTATCAGGATTTTCAACTTTTCAATCAGTATATTTAAAAACCTGGCGGCCACCCTAGCCGAATGGGTTGGTGAGTGACTACCAGTCGGATGTGCGTAGGTTCGAATCTCCGTGCATGAAGCAATCAACTGAGAAAAAAAAGTTGTTTCTAATAACGGTCAACCCTCGGCAGACAATGGCAAACCACCAATTGAATATCTGCCATGAAAAATCTCCTCATAAAAAAATCATTTGCCGTGTTGGTTTAAAATTGAAGGACCCTGTACTTATGGAATAACATTAAGACGCACACCATAAATAGAAGGAGGAGCTCGGCCAACACTCAAAAAGGGTATAAACGCCAACTATTATACATATATATAAATTTAAAAAAAACTTCTGAGTATGCAGCTTTACAGCCCATTCAATTTCAGTATAATGAAGTAAATTTGAATCCACTCAAATATAGCGTTGATTTTAAACAATTTTTAATTTTTTTTTGTGGCTACAATGTTGAAAATTTTCTTCCATATAAAGCATAGTTCAGAAGTCTTTTGACGAACTATATGAACTATTATATATTTTTATGAAAAATGTACAAAAAAATCAGGCATGTAATAGGACTATGAATAAGCTCGTGCGGTTTTTTTCAAAATTTGAAACTTTATTGACGTAAAATGGTTACAAATTTAATATTCAAAGTATTGTCCATCGCTTACTACTACTTTTTCCCATCTTTCTGGCAATTCACGGATTCCCTTTGTGAAAAATTCGGTCGGTTTTGCCGCAATCCACGAATCGATCCATTTTTTGACTTCATCGTAATTACGGAAGTGCTGGTCAGCCAGGCCATGTTGCATCGATCGGAAGAGATAGTAATCGGATGGCGCAAGGTCTGGACTATACGGCGGGTGGGGTAGGACATCCCATTTGAGCGTTTCTAAGTATGTTTTGACCACTTGTGCAACATGTGGCCGAGCATTGTCATGTTGCAAAATAACTTTGTCGTGTCTATCGGCGTATTGCGGCCGTTTTTCTCGCAGTGCTCGGCTCCAACGCATCAATTGTCGTCGGTAGACATCCCCCGTAATCGTTTCATTCGGTTTCAGTAGCTCATAATACACAACACCCAGCTGGTCCCACCAGATACACAGCATAACCTTCAGGCCATGAATATTCTGCGCCGACGTCGATGTTGAAGCATGGCCAGGGTATCCATACGTTGCCCGACGTTTTGGATTGTCGTAATGGACCCACTTTTCATCGCCAGTCACAATTCGATGCAAAAAACCCTTTCTTTTGTGCCGTTGAAGCAGTTGTTCGCATGCCATAAAACGGCGTTCAACGTCTCTTGGCTTCAATTCATACGGCACCCAATGGCCTACCTTTCGGATCATTCCCATGGCTTTTAAACGTTTGGAAATGGTTGATTGATCAACTCCCAAAGTTTTTGCAACCTCTTCTTGCGTTTGAGCCGGATCTTGATCGAGCAATTCCTCCAATTCGGTATCCATGAACTTTGGCGGCGCACCCTCGCGTTCTTCGTCTTCCAAGCCAAAATCACCACTTTTAAAGCGTGCAAACCACTTCTGGCACGTTCGCTCAGCTAGAGCATGCTCACCATAAACTTCCACCAAGATACGATGACTTTCGGCTGCTTTTTTCTTCATATTAAAAAATTCCCCGCAAAAACACATTATTTGGCACGAAATTCGACATTTTCAAGTGTGGTAAAAATATTGTTGTTTGCGCTTCAAATAAAAAACTTATACTGACGTTTGTGCCTTACGACAGTAGCTCTCCAATGAATGTTTGGAAATGTGGATCGATGGAATAATAATCAAGTTACGCCATCTGTTGTAAAACCGCACGAACTTATTCATAGTCCTATTAATATATTACAAATATTGTATAAAGATGTACGAGTATTCACTTCAATATGTAACCTCAAATATATATTCTCAACTTGCTTCAAATTTCTTTCGTTCTCATTAGGCGTTGTGAAGCTCGTTAGGTTAAATGACTGCCCTTGCGTGGAGCCCGCTTGTACAAAAATTTAAAATTTGTCCGTTGTGAAACCATACAGGGAGAAGGGAGGGGAAAAGGAGAGGAGGAGGTTGCAGACAGGTGGAAAAAATTAAGAAGGGGCTTGGATTAGAGGATGATGACCAACAGCGGGAATTTACGTTTGTATTAACCGTTTTAAGCTACAGATGAATTTCACCAGATGTGAAATATTTAAACCCACAATATCCGCCGGTGTAGCAAAAAGTGAGAGCTCAGATGCTTTAACCTTTGCCCGACGAGAGCGGGACAGCTGAACAAAGTGCTGAGATAATTTCACCTCATCCTCCAGACAGATTTTGCAGAAAGGACTTGCAGGAATCCCAAGCCTCACTGCATGGACACATAACGGATAGTGTCCGGTAAGGATACCTACCAAATTCGATAGCTGCGGCTTTGTTAGTTTTAGAAGTTCTCTTGTGCGCCCACGGTCTACCCGCGGCCAGAAAGATCATATTTGCGCACCAGCCCAGCGCTCGCTGAGCTGACGCGAGGCCTATCTTCCCAGCAGGAGACCACAGATTCTCAAGGGAGCTCCAATTCCCTCATATTGTGATGAAGCCATCTCTAGGACCCCATGTCTGGCTACCTCATTAGCCCAGCAGTTTTCTGCTATACCACTGTGATCAGGAACCCAAATGACCCTAAGATCTTGTGTGAAGAGCAACCGTACTCAAAAATTCGTGGTGTACAGTATCGTCGTTAATAATTCATAAAAACCGTAGACATCTTTTTTAATTGAAAACAAAGTGGTATTCTTGGTATTGGTTCATCCGGAGCTTTCCATTCACTCGCTCTATGTCTAGATTGCGTATCGTCGTCTCCAGTAATGAATACAACCTTGAAAATCATGTATTTGGCGAAATATCTTTTTTGCATTAAATTCAGGTCCCTTGAGACTAATTTTGGAGCAACACGGTGCAAATACAAATCATTAACTATTATAAAATGTCCTGAACGGATCCATAATGCTTGATTTGTGGTTATTGATCAACTTTTCTTTCACTTTATTGATGTTTTCATCAGTTTTCAGTCAGTTCGACGGCCTGCCACTACCTCGATGGACTCACGAGCTCTTCTGAATCGTTCACGTTACGCGTAAATGTGTTCTTTATAATATCACTACCTTAACAATTTCCCAACATTTCTAAGGTTTTCACACTATTGAATCCGTTTTTAACGCTAAATTTAATACAAACTCGTTGTAAATTCAAATCCATTTTTACAACTGTTTAAACTCGAAAAAACCTGCAGAGGTAGATTTACTCAAGACTGCGTAACCTTCACAAATGTCAAGCAATGGCGTTAAAATGTTTTTAGGAATGTTAGTCACAGATATAGCAGCCCAACAAAAAACACACAACTCAAATCAGTTGGCTTAGAGCGTCACCTGGCGATTGTTCTGGGAACTTTTTGATCAAGGTGGTATAAGAAATACAACACTTTTAATAATAAAATAAAATTTCTTACTATGAAGCAGACTCGTAGGATCTTTACACTTTATATTATTATAGTATAATTTATATAACTTTTTTCTTCCACCTGCATCGTGGGCGTCTGCTTAAAACAGTTAAGCCAACATCACTCCGTTGAGTATTTGGTGAGTTTTTATAATGAAAATTATTTTCTAACTTAACTTTTCGTTGCATTGAATTTTATTCATATTATTATGTATTATATTATTATTAAGCATATAAAGAACCACTTACACATTATACAGGGTCCGCCATATAACTTTACGGAATTAAAAATGCTATAAAAAAGAAACTACTCAATATTTTTCCAAACTTTTTTTTTTTCTTTTGAAGTACAATCCTTCCGGTTAATGATGGAACACAACTTCATTCATATGGCTGCCTCAGCGAACCAATTGGACTTTGTACGGCGTCATACCAAGGTCTTTACGCAAAATTCGTCTCAATGATGTCTCCGAAATGTCCAATTGTTGAGAACGACGGTGAACTGATGTTCCTGGTGATTCACGAACACTCTCGGCCACAGCAGCAATATTTTCGGGTGTACGCACGGTTTTTGGTCGGTCACGCGTTGGGTTGTCAATAAGCAACCCAGTTTCTCTTACTTTTTTCGCAAAGTAACGCACATATGCTTCATTCGGTGCTTTTCTGCTTCCCATTGCCGTATGTAATTTTCGTACAACATTACCATGATTTTCAAAGTAATGTCGCAATATTTCCCAGCGTTCTTTGAGCATATACACAACCATTTTCGTTCAGCGGAAGAATAAAACTAATTTTCTGTCAAATCAGATGACAGCTATGTGTTACCATTCTTCAAATACGAGGGGTGCCTTTTATATTTCGTGATTTGGCAACTCTGGTGTTGCAATCTGGCAACTGGCAACTGACAGCTGTATCGCAAAGTTTGACATTTTTTGGCTTTTACGTACTCAGAACGTTTTGAAATACCAGCGCTATTTGTGTTGTTTACAGTAACTTAAAAGATTCATCTCGGTCCAAAAATGGAATTAAATCGTGAAAATTTTCGTGCGATTATTTTATACAACTTTCGACGTGGATTAACTCAGCAACATTGCATGGATGAACTTAATTCATTATTTGGCGATGAAGCTCCATCAAGGACCAGTGTTTATCGATGGTATGGTGAATTCAATCGTGGTCGTAGTTCACTCCAAGACGAATTTCGTGAAGGTCGTTCAAAATCAGTTGTTGTTCCGAAAACCATTGATGCTGTGCGCGAACTGATATTGCAAGATCGTCATGTGACCTATCGTGAGATTGAGACAATCTTAGGCATTAGTGGAACCAGCATACATTCAATATTGCATAAACATTTGACTGTCAAAAAAATTTGTTCGCGTTGGATCCCACACAATTTTTCAGTCGCTCAAAAAAAGGCTCGTGTCGATTGGTCGAAGGAAATGCTCAAAAAATACGATCGCGGAGCTTCGAAACACGTCTATGACATCGTGACAGGTGATGAATCATGGATTTACGCGTATGAGCCCGAAAGTAAACAGCAGTCGACTGTATGGGTGTTTCAAGATGAGCCAAATCCAACAAAAGTTGTTCGCGCACGAAGCACTTCCAAGCAAATGGTCGCTTGTTTTTTCGGAAAAACTGGACATGTAGCAACCGTACCACTAGAACAACGCAGAATAGTAAATTCTGAGTGGTACACAACCATTTGTTTGCCAGTTGTCTTCCAAGAAATTAGGAAAACCAATCGCCAAAGACGGATCACTCTTCACCAGGACAATGCGAGCTCTCACACATCGGCTCAAACAACTGCATGGGTCATCCGCCGTATAATCCGGACTTGGCACCGAATGACTTTTTTTTATTCCCGTACGTAAAAAACGAACTGAGAGGTCAACGTTTTTCGACACCTGAAGAAACGGTTGCGGCATTCAGAATGCATGTTTTTTGCAAGAGTGGCAAGAGTTCTTCGACAATTGGTTCAAACGCATGAAAAAGTGTATAGATCTTCATGGAGAATATTTTGAAAAACAATAAAGTAATTTTCGATGATGAAAATTTGTTTTTGTTCTCTAATCCCGACATATAAAAGGCACCCCTCGTAATACCTAGTTCAAATCCGTAACGATAGATGGCGGGCCCTATATATATAAAGGTGAATGTCTGTACGTTGTCCGCGCATCACTACGAAACGACAACACCAAATGACGTAAAAATTTGTATACATTCATATTTTCACCCAATGAAGGTTATAGACATGTTTTTATGATGGAACTCCCTTCCCACAGCCCCCAAGTCGCGCCACCACTCTCATTCGTCACTAATAATCGAATATTTGCTTAAATGTAATCTAAAAAATCTTAGTTTTTCCTATTTTCCACTATTTAGAGCACACTCTAGACTTCATAATCCGCATAAGTTGTTCAACTATGACCCAAATGCAAAGTTCAAAAACGGTTTGAGATAGAAAATTAATAAAAATAATTTTGCTTGATATTTTTCTGATTGGTTGTTTTGATTTTATTCAACGAGGCATAGCAACGAATGCCGGGTATTGTAATATTATGGTTATTAATAAAAAATTATTTTCTATGAAATTATTGTTTGTAATTCTTTTCTATACATATTCTAAATCCCTCAAAACTACTCCTACGCGAGCGGGGCCGCGGGTTAAATCTAGTTATATATAAAAGTAGAGTGATGTTCTGTAAATCATCTTCGGCCAATATTTTCGAGTTTCCCGTTTTAAACCACATGAGACATTCTGTATATGGTTCCGTTTCTGTTACTTCGAGCATCGACAAGTGCTATTTTTCTTTTCATTCTTCTTTGCCTGCAATACAGTAAAAACATAAACGCATTAACTATAAATTTTAATGGTGGCCGTCGTAGCCGAATGGGTTGGTGCGTGACTACCATTCGGAATTCAGAGAACGTAGGTTCGAATCTGCGTGAAACACCAAAATGAAAAAAATTTCAGCAGAATTGCGCCCGATCATTTCCCACGTATTCTTACACTCATCCGATCAGTCGTTGCTCAAAAAGCAATGTAGTAACATGAGCAATATATATAATTTTGATCTTTCACCGAGATTCGAACCCACGTTCTCTCTGTGAATTCCGAATGGCAGTCACGTACCAATCCATTCGGCTACGGCGCCCGCCATGAGCAAAAGGTGAGCTAATTTTTTCTTATACAACCAACAAACCGCCGTCACATCTCCTGTTACGTCAGCAAGTTGGCCGATTCCTTCAAATTCACTGAGAACCGGTTAAGGGTCTGATGTTGACCACAGCTTCTAAATTGTTTTCACCATGGTTGCTGGGCAGTTACTTCATTTTCTGTGAAGTGATTTTGTTTTTCTTTGCCTTCCATTCGACTCCTGTCTTTCCTACGAAAAGAAACTAAAAGTGACTGTCCCAGGACAGACGAAATGTAATGCAGGGAGGGCATTAGACTGCTGGCATGTAGTTTGCTATCTACAATGTAATGATGCGGTATTTCACTGGACTGCGTATTTAACGGCGATTGACAGCAGTAAGTGCTAAATTCAATTTACGAAGAGCTAATCGCTACCCGCCAACTGGAGGAAAGCCACCCAGACATGGCGGCGGGCACCAGCTACTAAAATGCTTTCTAAAATGTCTCATATAAATAAATTAACCTTTTTTTTAAGCATCATAAATGTAAATTAGCTTTCGGAAATACCCACAACAGAAGAATTGAAACTCTCTGCTCTTTCTACCTACAGAAATATATGTGCAAGTTACAACGTCTCAATGGAGGATATACAATTAATTTCACCAAAAATGCAATACGTAGAATACTACAAATTCTACACACACACACATTCGCATGGTTATATGTGATCATATGGGTGTTTATTTCTAGATTAGAGTGAGTAACAAGTTTACATGTGTATGTTTGTGTATGCGTTATCACTCATCCGCCGGTACAAGCATTTAAAATGTTATATAATGCATGTAAATAGTTCGCAAATCTCTCTATGTGGCATCCAGCTGAGGAAGAGCTCCGACATTAGCAAATAATACACAAGTTAGAATTACATTTTCAATTAAAGACAAATTCTCAAACCAAAATCACGTAAGCAGAGCCTCATACTACTCGTTCACATTGCAGTAAATTGTAGATAGATTGCCTCCTTGTAGATAATTCAGCAGCTGCCCAAAATTATTCAGACGATTTATCTACATGTCAAATTAACCAACCGTATCATTTACTTGATTGCAACTGTTCTGCTCACAAATGCATAAACTGCCTCATAAGGCAGAGTGAATCTACGCATGTGCATGTATGTATGTACTATTTACATATGTATGTGTAGTTAGTGCACACTAATTAATTTAGAAGTTTTTGGCCATGTATGTACGTAATTTGGATTTTCAATTGATTGGAGGAGCAGAAAATGGTTAGAAAGATAGTATTGTCTATATTCTTATCGGAATTATAATAAAAACGTCCTCTAATCTAAAGTTAATCAAAAAAGAAAATGTAAATCGATACCTGTTTTATAATGGAAAAATGGAGTTAAGTGTTCAAAAACTCTTGCAATGTTGACAGTGACATACGGTGAGAGTACTCTAAGTAAAAAACAATTATACAAGTCGTACAAACTTTTCACAGAGCAAGAAGCGTGTGGCAGCGAAGTTGATCCAGATTTGCTTAAAAGGGTCATTACTGGTGACGAATTATGAGTATATGGTTATGACATCAAAACCAGAGCCCAATCGTTCCAATGGAAAAGTCCAGGAGAGCCAAGAGTCGCTAGCAGAAAAACGCCGAACACGCAAAACACTTGTCTTATGTATGTATGCCTCTCACAAACAAACTAAACACGCTTTATTGCTAAGACCGTGAACGTATCTTCGGGACGAGTGTACCAACATAAACAAATTTTACTCGAAAGTCGAATGTACGTATCATGCGAAATTTGAAACATTCACTTTATTTTTTTAATACACCTCGTATGTCAATAGCCGTTATTAAATGCAAATTATTCAAAGTATATATTTTCCGCTAACTCCTTGAAAACTATTTCATTTATTTTCTTATCCGTAATTTTCAAGGTCTTGATCACGATGGAGAGAATAAGACGATGGTGTTAGTTTTCAACAATATCAGTTGATTTTCGTGTCGTCACATTGGTGCAATTGCTGATCAGTGTGACCAGATTACCGTTTTCATAACTTGATATAGTATTTCTTTGTTTTCTAGCCTACAAGTTTGGTTCATTCCTCCTGGCATTTTTCTAACCTCTTTTAATTAAACTTTGATATTTATAATGATATAAAATACACATTTTCTTTAAATTAGTTCAATGATTCACAAATTGTTTTTTAACTTACAGTTTTAGTTTAGTAAAAAAAAGAAACAAACATCAAACTCAAAAATTTTCGCATTTTGGATATAAAAAAGCACTAAATTTATTGCGACGAGAAAAGGGTTGGCAACACTGCACAACTACACCGATGTGGCATCACGCGCTCTCTGGTGGGCGCAATCTTGTTTCACTGATTATTTGGCCTTGATATGAATATTTTCAAATGAATTCGAAGTGTACAAAGATAACGAGTGAGTAAGTCCCTGAAAATTGGAATGGCTGGCTCTGCCATCTCAAGTTCAACATTTTTCTTCGCGAAAGGCAAAAAGAATTCCCACCTATAGAAGGTCAGTGTGAAGAAGATCAATGTGACTCTACCGGCCAATACGGATATGGTGAGCGCTTTTTTCTCGCAGTGTTACTTGCAACATATCAAAATACCTTAAAAAGTACTATGCAAAGCTGTTGAATCATTTCAAGGTCAATTCAAAGCAAATATGGCCTTATTAGTTTCATGACCTTTTATAATTTTTGCAAATGGTGTCGTATGTCAATGATTTTTGACTATGTACACAGTTGAGATATACAAATATGCAAGCAATGGAATGCTTAAGGGTCAAAACAAAAATTTCCATTACTCAAAAGAATTGTATTTTTAATAAGTAAAAAAGCGCCCGCGCTAACCGAAGGTTGGTACGTGACTAACATTCGGAATTCACAGAGAGAACGTAGGTTCGAATTTCGGTGAAACACCAAAATTAAGAAAAACATTTTTCTAATAGCGGTCGCCTCTCGGCAGTCAATGGCAAACCTCCGAGTGTATTTCTGCCATGAAAAAACTCCTCATATCTGCCGTTCGGAGTCGGCTTAAAACTGTAGGTCCCTCCATTTGTGAAACACCATCAAGACGCACACTACAAATATGAGGAGGAGCTCGGCCAAATACCCAAAAAGGGTGTACGCGCCAAAAAACAAAAAAAAGGTATTCAAAAACAAGGTTTAATTATGGTAATGGTTAATTTGGTCCATTATCCAGCATATTTCCTTTTTATAAATATAAAAAAATTACTTGAAGGCAAAAAGTATTTGTTTCATACATTATATACTAACAACCACTCCATATGCCCCCAGTCCAAGGTAGCTGGAATCGATTTTTTTATATTTTTGTCCAAGTTTTCAGGGTTTGTGCTCCATCATACGGTAATTTCGCGACAAATTGCTGATAGCTTATCGGGAAATCAAGCAAAAATTAAAGAGTTCTAAAAACAAAACCAGATACAGTAAGGATACATTAACATGATAGCTATTATAACTTATGCAGAGCTGGTAATAAAAGGGATCACCAACGAGTTTACAGATCTGCCCGGTAGTGCCCAATCTACTGCCTAGATAGATGCCTTCGGTCACAAATAAATTTACTTTGAAGCCTGAGCGCTAAATACCAATAAACCAACGCAAAGGCATAACATACAACACATAAATTCATTTGACCTTCCTCGCAATCCTTGTCGGTCCAGTCGGTCCTCTAATTAAATTAAATAAACCAAATTTTATTAAAAACATTACTTTTTACATACTTACATAAATGCAAATACACCTTAATTCATGGCTTATAGCTACTGTATGAACACCGATGTATGTGGATTTATATGTAGGTCGTCAGCTGAATGTCAGTGCGTATGAGTGATATTAATAAAAGCTTCTAATGATGAATTTGAGTTAATGCATCAAACAAGCCACTCAACAAGCTTACCTGTATACCTGTGTGTTGTATATAACTTTACTTGACATTTCTCATTAAGTAAAAATTAATTTCCCAAATTGTGCTGCAAATGTTCGCTCATTACCAAAGAATATTTGCATTTACGCTCAGTTTTGCGAGTGTATTTTATTAATGCAGTAAGAGCCCTTATATGTAGCTATAAAATTCGTACAAGTATTAGCTGCTGCAAGTATTTTCAAGACATATTACGAATAATTTGTGGTAAATAGAATATTTAGCTAGAAGCAGTGAGAAAGTTAAAGACCGCTTAAGATACATACTTACATATGCGCAGGCGCGCAACCCGAATTTTTTTTCGGGGGGAGTGCGTTGGCCTCTCATAAATTTTAATATATGTATAATATACATATATATTTATGAGTTCTAAGATCTCCAACTGGCAGGTAACTATAGCCAACGGAGAAGGTTGATGAGATTTAATCGCCTAGCCGCCAAGCTCGAACATTTACAGCCCGGATTCAACAGTCTCCTCTCTCAGCTTCTGCAATGGGAATTAAATGGTAAACTGAGCTTTTCTGCATGTGTGCCGATTGTCCAATGAACGTTAAACACAGCTAAGAGTTTGGAAATGGAATAGCGTTGAGTCAGCAGGACTTTCTGCGTCCTGCTTCTATTGGATAACCTCTGAGAGGTTTTCTTATAAAAAGTGAGGAAAACCTGGAAATATGCACACATATTCAGGTACATAAACGCCCATGTGCACTAGACCAACCCGAAAAATAAGCTTACCGCATAGCCGTGAGTTTAAGGTAGCTTTGCAAGCTAACTTTGGAAAAACAAATTTTTGGTCGGCATTTTTTTTTTCTTTTTCAAAATTCACAGACTTCATTCTCAGTTTCTAACATTATAATGTACTACCCTAATATCAGTAAATTAAAGCTCGCTTTTGCTAATGAAGTATTTTGATTATTGCAGTACAACTATGTTTAGCAATTTTTTATTGCCGAAAGTAGGGATGGGGTATTTACATTACTCGTTGTATCATTTAAGGAAGAGGTACTTGAGGCAGATGAGCTATCAAACAAACAAATAAGAAGCCTCAATAACACACTCTAAGATCCGACTAAATGCCGATGATATGTAAAGAGGCGACACCTACGTTCGGCCAATCAAAATAAAAATTTTCAAGGCTGCCTTGTAAAAATATTGAAGCTAAGCGAACTTGTTTTTCTTGTAAGGTAGTATAGTTCAATATGCGCTTTAATGGAAATAAAAATTAAGTTCTATATTTTAAAAACAAAATAATAATGAATCACATTTTAAATTTTTTTTTATGAAGGCAAATTAAATCCAAAGTCAATAGAACAAATAAAACAAATTATATCTTTTTGAAACAAAAAAAATATTCTATTTCTGCTCGCCGCTTGTTTTCTGTAAATTTTTCTAAAATTGAATCGGCAAAGTAACGAAAATGATCTTTAATTCTCCCAAATTATTATGAAAAGATCTGCTAGAATAATTGGTTTGCACTCCAAAAACCCCCCTTGGTTGTGCGTAGGCGTATGTTAGTGAACTCTGCAGCAGAACTAAATAAATTTTAATTGAGTGCGGCATTGCAAACAACAAAGAACATCAAAAATAGTAAATTATTTTCACAACCTTGCTAGATTTTATTGTTTATTTGATTAGTAACCTATACTCAGATTAAATTCCCTCCAAATTAATCACTAAGGGCAAAAGGACATTTATGAATAGTAAATAATGGTGGTTTTTATTCCAATAATAATATGCAAAATGTGTGACATTTAGTATTAATAAATAATTTTGAGACTACACGTTGTCGTTGTCCGAAGAGAGTTGATGCAAATATGTACTACGTCTTCCTGTATAAAAATATACATATTTCGATAGTAAAATCTCCAATATTTTGAGAATATCATTATTATAATTGTTTAATTATTGGAAAAATGTGGCCAAATTTCTCCGACATGCAAGCTATATAAAGGGTTGCAAACTTTTAAGGGTTCACCTGCTTATAAGCTAACACCCGGCAAGTCGCTGCCGCAAAAAACAACTTATTTTATTGAAAGCGTTATTTTGTTCAGCTATAACATAAATGTTGCTGGTTCATATGATTTCAGTACTTCAATAATAAAAAATCGGTTTATATAGGGAGTGGCGCCCACTTTTCTGAATTGTTAAGGTATTAATTTTATATGTCTTTGTACCAAATTTCAATATTCAGGCACGAATAGTTCCGAAAAAATGTAATATCAAAAAATTGGTTTATATTGTATTTTCAATTAATTTTACTATGCCTATATCCTTCCACAAATTTCCAGCAATAAGTTGACGAAGTTTCATTGCAAACCGATGCTTGGTTTAGTAGCTTTTACAATACGTACAAACAAACAAATATTCATTTTTATATATAAGAAGGTTATTAGACATTAGATTAGATTAAAAGACATATGTAATGCAATTTTTAAAATTAAGTCCTCTACGCACATGGATGTAGATGGATTTTCCGCAACTCTAGTCTAAAACTCACCACTTTGTTGGTGTTTGCACCTTGCGTAACACCTATCTTTGAAAGCGGCAATAAAACTATTTATTTCCAATATTTGCGAAAATTTTGAATACGCATTTTTCTATTATTAGCACATATCAGCTTAGTTTTGTTGTTGGGAGATCTACATTTTTAAACTTGCTATAAAGTATTTAGTGAATATTTCGGTCATCGTAGCCAAGCGAGTTAGTGCATGCCTACCATTCGGAAAAGCGCAGGTTCAAATCTCCGTGCATGAAACACCAAGCAATGAAAAATGTTTTTTCTAACAGCGGTCGCCCCTCGGTAGGCAATGGCAAGCTTCCAAGTGTATTTCTGTCATGAAAAAACTTCTCATAAAAAATATCTGCCGTTCGGAGTCCGCTTAAAACATTTGTGACACAACATCGAAACGCCCACCACAAGTAGGAGGAGGAGCTCGGCCAAACCACTTAAAAGAAGTGTACGCGCCTATTATTTATTTATTTTAAATTTATATAAATAAAGAAATAAATATTTTTAATACTATTTCAGTCTACAGCAAATGTTCTTAATGACTACTTTACTTAATTAAATATGATAAGCAGATCATCAAGATCATATTTCTCAAGCTTACATTCAACAACATTTTCATTGAAGTTAATGACGTTATAATAATTGTTATACAATCGTGATGATCGCACAAGAGGTTCAGTAAATGCATAATTAGTAATAATGGGTGATTTTTTAAGAGCTATAGGAAAGTTTTTCAAAAAAACACACGTAAAATTCAGAAAAATGCATGGAATTTTTATTTAAATCGATAGTACAGTCCATATAATTTAATGTTTGAAGATTATTTAATGCAAATGTTGACCGCGACTGCTCACATATAAATGCTTTAATGTTGTCTTCCAATGCGTTAATTGAAGCAGGCTTGTCTGAATAGACATGAGCTTTAACATAGCCCCAGAAAAAATAATCTTAAGGCGGGTGGCCAATTGACAGGTCCCGAACGTGAAATAAAATGTTCACCGAACGCGCATCTCAACAAGTCCATTGTTACGCGTGCTGTGTGGCATGTGGCACCGTCTTGCTGAAACCACATGTCTTGCAAGTTAAGCTCTCGCATTTTGGGCAAAAAAAAGTTGGATATCATTTCACGGTAGCGCTCACCATTCACAGTTACGTTAGGATTCGCAGCATCTTTGAAGAAGTACGGTCGAATGATACCTCCAGCCCATAAACCGCACCAAACTGTGACCTTTTCTGGATACATTGGTAGCTCTTGCAATTCTTCTGGCTGATCTTCACTCCAAAATCGACAATTCTGCTTAATTACGTACCCATTGATCCAAAAATGAGCTTTCCAAGAGCCCATTCACCAAAAACTGGTGAAATGGCCGATACAGCTGCGATATTTTCTTCAGTTCGCACTCTCCGTAAGCGTGTTGCTGGTTTGATGTTCAATAATGTAAATTTGGTTCTAAATTTAGTCACAATAGCTCGAATAGCCGCTTCGGTGGGTCGATTAAACTGACCATAAAATGGAAGAAGCGCGCGATAAACTGTCTTAACAGAACACGCATTTTTGTAATAAAATTCAATGATTTGCAAACGTTGTTCGTTTGTAAGACGATTCATGGTTAAATTATAGACCAAACTGAAGATGTTTGACAATGAAACAAAACACGAAACGTGCGTCAGCTGTTTAAACAAACTGTTTAAAAAGATAATAGCTAAAAAATCACCTGTTATTATTAGAAAGTTTAAATAAACGATTAATCCTTAGAGTATAAAAAGTATGGCTTTAAAAGTGGTTTAATAACTCCTTGTAATCGATAAAACCCACATCAAAAGTCCTATACGAGCCGTTGTAATATTTTATCTTTCACGAATTATTAATAATAACATGTTTCGATTGAGATCTGCTAGATCTGCATATGTCAACAAAAATCCTTATATAGGGCCCGCCATCTATCGTTACGGATTTGAACTAGGTATTATTTGAAGAATGGTAACACTTAGCTGTCATCTGATTTGACAGAAAATTAGTTTTATTCTTCCGCTGAACGAAAATGGTTGTGTAAACGCTCAAAGAACGCTGGGAAATATTGCGACATTACTTTGAAAATCATGTAAATGTTGCAGAATGTGTACGAAAATTACATACGGCAATGGGAAGAAGAAAAGCACCGAATGAAGCATATGTGCGTTACTTTGCGAAAAAAGTAAGATAAACTGGGTGCTTATTGACAAACCAACGCGTGGCCGACCAAAAACCGTGCGTACACCCGAAAATATTGCTGCTGTGGCCGAGAGCGTTCGTGAATCACCAGGAACATCAGTTCACCGTCGTTCTCAACAATTGGACATTTCGGAGACATTATTGAGACGAATTTTGCGTAAAGACCTTTGTATGACGCCGTACAAAGTCCAAGCCAAGAGCCATATGAATGAAGTTGTGTTATATCATTAACCGGAAGGACTGTACTTCAAAATAAAAAAAACAGTTTGGAAAAATATTGAGTAGTTTCTTTTTTATAGCATTTTTAATTCCGTAAAGTTATATGGCGGAGCCTTTATGAATGGAGATATGCTATTCTACGGGACACTTGAGGGCAATTCCTAACGCAACCGCCTTATAGCCCAGACGATTATCCAAAACTTTCTTCAATGTAGGTACAGTTTAAGATGAAAATGATTTAGTCAAGTTTTTACCAAAAGAGCGAAGGACGTCTTCAATCGTCAAATTATGAAGTTGCTTTCAAAATAAACAAAAGTTACCGAACAAATCGACGTGTATAGTCAAAATAGAGCGAAAAAAAATTTCAAAATTTTTTACTTCGAAGGTTTTATGGAAAAGTGAGCTGTACTGTAAGAAATTTATGCTAGTGATGAAGAGCGTCTTGCAATAAGAAGACAATGAAATATGCAATCCTATTTTTGCTAAGTATGCTGACTAACTACAAAATCTTACATGGTTGTAAAAATTATAAAGCCAAATTCCTTGTTTTCAGTTAGTGGCATAAAAATCAGGAGAAATCCGCTTACACTCTTTTTGGGTGTTTGGCCTCCCATTTGTGGTATTCCTCTTGCTGTTTTCCACAGATGGAGGGACCTACAGTTTTATACGGCCTCCGAACGGTTGTTAGGCTTTTTATTAGGAGGTTTTTCATACTGGAAATACACTCAGATACTCGTACTTGCCATTGCTGACCGAGGAACGAACGTTTTACAACCACACTTTTTCTATCATTTGATCTTTCTTGCCCAGGATTTCAAATCTGTGCACTTCCGAATAGTAGTCACGCACCAACATATTCAGCTAGTTTGGTCAGCTGGACAGACAATCTCATAGAAGCAAAATGTATATCTAACGATATTACCGGTTCTTTTGCTATGGTGAGCAATGCAAAGTGTCATTTACCTAAGGCCCACGAGGAAAAGGAAAAAGATCTACTCAAATAATTTCTTCTGAACAAGTAAATCGTTTTCGAGTAGTATCAAGAATAAGCAATTAAAGTTTGGAAAATACAAATTTTATATGCCAAACTAAAAGTTGAAATGTTGAAACTTAAAATTGTTTCAAATCGACGACTTCCATCCAAAATATGTACTTTGATTCACTTCACTTTGGTCCATAAAAAAACTTTAATTTATTTTTTACACTTAGCTGTCTTTTAAATGCAATAACAACACCTCCCTGGAGCAACTACTTCAACTGAAACTTCATTTGCATGAGGAGGAAATAAAAAACACCGTCGATCGCGCAGTCAAAGAAATGACAGTCACCAAAGTGCTAGATGAAATCAAGATCACCTGGACGCGCATGCGCTTCGAAACAGAAAAACACCAGCGGCGTACGGAAGTGCATTTACTTAAAGTTTCTGAAGATCTAATGGAAACGCTAGATGATAACCAAATGCAATTGCAGAATATCGCCACATCCAAGAATATTGAATATCTACTCGATAAGCTTATCTACTGGCAACGTGTTCTAACTGACATCGATACACTGATCGCCAGCTGGTTTGATGTGCAACGTAAATGGGTTTACTTGGAGGCGATTTTCATCGGCACTGCCGATATACGCGCTCAATTGCCGTCGGACGCTGCACGCTTCGAGATAATCGACAGCGAGTTCACACAGCTGCTTGCCGAAGTGATACACATTGGAATCGCTATGAAAATCGTATTGCAGTGCGATCAAATTTTCAAAACATTAACTACGCTGCAACAACGCTTGGCTGTATGCGAGAAGGCTTTAAACGATTATCTGGAAACAAAACGTATGGTTTTTCCACGCTTCTACTTCATATCCGCAGTCGATCTGCTCGATATACTCTCAAATGGCAACTCGCCACGCATAATTGATCGCCATTTGATCAAGCTTTTCGATTCTATACTACGACTTCAATACATTTCGTGCACTGAAAGCGGTCCTTACAGGGCGATCGGTATGTATTCGAAAGAGAATGACGAGTATGTACGTTTTGCAGCAGCTCACATGGCCGAACCTTATGTGGAATGTGCAGAGCGTGTAGAGGTGTGGTTAAATGGTGTAATATTGCAGATGCGTAATACGTTGCATGAACTCTTTCGGCGCGCACTGCATGCACACGTGAATAAACCGCGCGAATTGTGGCTGCACGAGTGGCCTGCACAGGTCGCGTTATGTTGCAGTCAAATTGCTTGGGCAGCAGATGTGAATCGTGCATTTGCATGGATGGATGAGGGTTATGAGGCGGCCATGAAGGATCTCCACAAGCGCCAGATGACGCAACTGAATTCACTCATCAACTTGCTGTTGGGCGAACTCACACCCGGCGATCGTCAAAAGGTAATGACTGTTTGCACGATCGATGTGCATTCGCGCGATGTGGTCGGCAAGATTATACAAGCTAAAGTCGATAGTGCGCTGGCATTTCAGTGGCAAAGTCAGTTACGACATCGCTGGGATGATGCTATGCTCGAAGCGGAGCGCCGACCAGCAGCAGCTGACGAGGACTGTTTTGCGAACATCTGCGATGCGGAATTCCGTTATGCCTACGAATATCTTGGTAATACTTCGCGACTGGTTATTACACCGCTGACGGATCGGTGCTACATTACACTGACGCAGGTAAGTAAAAATAATAATAATGATTTAAAATGAGGAATAACTAAGAAACTACTATAACTAAGTTAGGGTAGGTTGTGTGGTAGCCCGTGAGAGGGTCCACTTGGACGAGAAATCAAATCTGTTTCAGCTGCAACTATTGCAATAGAAAAAGGGGAGTGAGAATAAGAAAGAGAAGACATCCCCCTGAATTAAAAAAAAATAGAGTTACGAAAAGCAAGCAAAAAAACCCATCGATGACACCTAACGACCGAATCATGAAACTGATCAGATGGTTAATATATAAGACGAGGCGGTAGAGTTTGTTAAGTTCATTTACCGCCTTTTCTTGATTAACTTCAAATTCTCATGCTAGGGATGTGTAAGTGGCTATGGATTCAACTATAGTAAATGTCCAGTATTTTATTCTGTACTTCAGCGCCCATGTTTTTCCAAAAAACCTTGTGCAGGCAAAGAGAGTTCTTGCGGCTTTTGCAGTAACTTTCTCATGATGAGAGTTCCAATGAAATGTTTTATTAAGATTGATGCCAAGATAGTTGAAGTTTCTTTCCTAGTAAACTGCACTAGAGCAGCTTTCGTTGGGTTAATATAGTAGATATCCCTTTCTCGGTGCACAATTTATTTATTATACTAGGTGTTGTTGGATGCTGTTAGAAATGGTTTCCTCATGCCAGCCTTGTATGTATACTACGTGGTCATCAGCATAACCTTGAATGTGGAAACCTTAATAGTTCAATTTGTGGAGAAGTTCATCTATTACTAGTGTTCGTAGAAAAGGAAATATGTAAACTTTGGACATAAATACAAAGCGAGTAAAATAATAAACAAATAGAATAAGTCGGGGAATGCTTAACTTCTCTTTTGGGCGCACCGGAGTACTTCGCTGTAAAACCAAGTATCCATTGCAGAAATCGACATGACTGGCTGACTAATTAGGAAACCCGTGAGGCGGTTCCTATATACAAAGTTCTCTTTGCTACTCGTCGTCTGCTCTTGTAAAGGGGTTTTTCTAGACCTGTGTAGTCCGTAAACGCTCCATAACACTTCTAAGGCTAAAAACGAAGCAACTTTTGATAGCGGCAGATGCCTCCACCCGACATCTTACGAAAGGTATATGGATATGCGGTGAGACTCAAAATAACTTCAAGACCAGTTTGCACCAGCTATTTGGAAGATGAAAATGTGGAATCAGCTCAGCATCTACTCTTCAGCTGTTCGTGTTTGTTGGTGAAAACATGTCCTTATACTTTCAAAATGATATATTTAAAATATTTTTGGGTGGAAAATGTTTAAGGTTGTTCAATAAGTTTGGTGGTTCGATAAGAAGAACACAATTTTATGGTTATTCTGTATAGTCTCCCTCAACATCAACGAGATTCCAATTTATGAATTCCATTTCTGAATTGAGACTTTGGAAAGGCAGCAAGATATGCATTTATTAGGTCTGGAAACAGATGAAAGTCGCTAGGGGGCAAACCTGGTAAATACGTTGGATACTCCTACAATTCGAACGTTAATTCAAGGATTTTAGCCATTATCAAAATGTTCTTGTGATTGTGAAAAAAAAGATTTTCTGTTTCCCAAACTGTGTCTTTTTTCACGAATTTTTTCCTTCCAGTTTGCAAGTAATCGACAAACTAAATTGCTTTCGCATCCCAAAAAACTGATGCCAACAACTTCTTGGCCGATTTCTAGACACGAACTCGATTCGGATCCGAAGAACCAGAGTCACCTCACTCATTGTTTTGATTTGGGATCATCGTAATAGACACGAGTCTAATCTCATCCATATCAAAGAGACCACGCACAAAATCCATTTTACGCTTTTGAAAACGCTTTAAATGTTGCTGAGAAAGTCGGATTCGAATGTGTTTTTGCTTCATTGTTAACGAATGCGGCACCCATTGTGCACACAGCTTTCTGAAACCCAATACTTCAGTCAAAATATTGCGCAAAGAGATGCCTAGGGCTTCTACTAAATCTGTTGCAGTCACTTGACGAGTTTCTAATATTTTTTCTACGATTTCTGTTGTTGTTGATATTTTGGAAGTCCTTGACGTGGATCGTCTTCAAAGTTTGTACAACCACATTTAAATTCAGCACCCCATTTTTCTACTGTACTAATTGATGGAAAAAAGACCTTATACACTTTGAAAGTTCGTTCACAAATTTTCTTTGTTTTTTTCCATTGTAGAAAATACTGTGACACATCGATACTAGATGCAAACGAAGAATGAATTGACAGATTGAAATGAAACTTCACATGCGTTGATACGAAGAGTGTACCAACATAACAAAAAAAATTTAGGCTAGTATCAATGCTCCCTGTTATCGAACCGCAAAACTTCTATGACGTGTTGTCATACAAATATTTAAAATAAAATGAATGCTTGTTTGTAGGTTGACGGTGGAGGTCTGAAGCAATCGATCCTCGCCGATAGACTTTTGTATACCACTGATAAACTGTCTATAGAGGAAAAAAATTTCTTCATAGACGTCCTCAAAGAGTCGAAACAGTATGCTAAATAAATATTTAGCGACGTTCAACTTAGCAACAGAATAACCTTAAAAAATTTCTGAAGGAAATACAGCGCTGCCCAATTTTGCTGAAGATTATTTTAATCCAGCACGTCTAAGTTGTTGGCTATCTGCATTCAAAGGTTTAGAGGATCATATGGTTAATAATCATGCCGAGAAGAAGCTTCAAAGTTTGAACGAAAGTTGTTACTTATAAAATGGTAAACACTTCGCACCTACACCATGGCTTGCCATGATCGCTCATATACCATAGTGAGTATGCAAACAATGAAGATTCTCTCATTCCAACAAGAAAATTAGAAGGCAGGCAGGACAAGTTAGTTGGATAACGCAGCATACTTCTCAGCGATTATTACCTACTCTTCATTCCTAAAAAAAATGTATTATTTTTCAATTGCAGTCGTTGCATCTTGTAATGGGCGGTGCACCCGCTGGACCAGCTGGTACAGGCAAAACAGAAACCACAAAAGACTTGGGACGAGCACTCGGCATGATGGTCTATGTTTTTAATTGCTCTGAGCAAATGGACTATAAATCTTGTGGTAACATTTATAAAGGACTAGCACAAACCGGTGCATGGGGCTGTTTCGATGAATTCAATCGTATTGCAGTGGAGGTACTCTCGGTTGTAGCCGTGCAAGTGAAAACAATACAAGACGCCATTAAGGTATATCTATTTTCACAATAATTTCAATAATTTGGGTACTCTTTTTGATTTCTAAACTCACTTGACTTAGATGCATCGAAATCGCTTCACATTCATGGGCGAGTCTATCGCTCTGGTGCCATCTGTAGGCATATTCATTACGCTTAATCCCGGTTATGCTGGACGTACTGAATTGCCCGAAAATTTAAAGACACTCTTTCGCCCTTGCGCAATGGTTGTACCGGACTTTGCGCTAATCTGCGAAATCATGCTTATGGCTGAAGGCTTCCAAGATGCCCGTATGCTCGCACGCAAGTTTATAACACTTTACACACTGTGCAGAGAATTGTTGTCCAAACAAGATCATTACGATTGGGGTTTGCGTGCAATCAAGTCCGTGCTGGTGGTGGCGGGCACACTGAAGCGTGATGACCATAGTCGCCCGGAGGATCAGGTAGGTAATGGTGAGATAATTTTGCTATGAATGCTTGTTAAGTGGCGCCTTTATTCTCAAGGTACTCATGCGGGCTCTGCGCGACTTTAATATTCCGAAAATTGTTACCGAGGACGTTGCTATATTCATGGGTCTCATCGGCGATCTTTTCCCTACTTTGGATGTACCACGCAAGCGCATCTTTGACTTTGAAAAGACAATACGGCGTGCAGTTAACGAGAATAAATTACAACCTGAAGAAGGTTTTCTGATGAAAGTGGTGCAGTTGCAAGATCTTCTGGATGTGCGGCATTCGGTGTTTATTGTTGGCAATACTGGCACGGGTAAAACGAAGATTTGGCAAACACTACTTGAAACCTATCGCATACAGAAATTGAAACCTGTGTGCAGTGTACTCAACCCAAAAGCGCTATCCAATGATGAACTTTTTGGTGTCGTTAATCCAACAACACGCGAATGGAAAGATGGACTTTTCTCGTCGATAATGCGCGAGCAGACGAATTTGCCAGCTGGCAATCCTAAGTGGATTGTGCTTGACGGCGACATCGACCCCATGTGGATAGAGAGTTTGAATACCTTAATGGATGACAACAAAATATTAACACTCGCAAGCAACGAAAGGATCACCTTGAAGCGTGAAATGCGGTTACTTTTCGAGGTGGGACACCTCAAGGCAGCCACACCAGCAACAGTTTCCAGAGCCGGTATTTTATACATTAATCCTCAAGATATGGGCTGGGCTCCGTAAGTTGTGAAATAGATAAATTTTAATTAATTTGTATTAAGCTTTTGAACGTCGGAAACCGGATCTTTGTTCTAGGTATGTGCTGTCATGGATAGAAACGCGTAGTGACCCCATTGAAAGAGGAACACTCACTACCCTTTTTGAGAAGTACTTCCCCAGCCTTATGACTCGACAACGTACATTCCGGCGTACGACACCGATTAGCGAAATGGCCATGATACAAATGACTTGTCATTTGCTCGAGAGCCTACTGCACAACCTGAAGCAGGTAATTGCAAGTGTAGAAGTAAAGGCAAGAGGAAAATTATTAATCACTGAAAATAGTAATCGCTGCATGGGGATGAGCTTAGTTGAGTTTACACAGCCTTCATTATTTTACATAAGGGATCATTTTCAGCAGAACTTCAGTGGGGACTAAAAAGCCTGTATACTCGCTCCTTACTTAGAAGCTATAGCATTACAACTACTTAGGTAATACCCGCACCGCAACCCACGGGAATAACACCTGAACGAAGTATGCTAACCATCCGTGAGTGAGCCTTTGGGACACGATTAAAAATGAAGTATTTTAGAGAGGTCTACAGCACCTACTTGACATGAAGTGCGACAACGGAAGTAAACCACTCGCATCTGATCAAGCAAGAGCTCTATAATGAAAGTGCGTGCCCGATTTTATTCTCCGTACTTCAACCTTCGGACTCATAGTAAAAGCTGGTACAAAAAAGAATTTCCGGAACAAGATTAATTAAAAGCTGAGTCAATGGAAATCATTGAAACACTGCATCCATCAAATATGAACTCGATTTTTTTGTCTTCTATGATGAGAGGTTTATCTTATTTATTCTATCGTTGCAAATTGTTCGGAAATTGTAGGAAAAGAGCAGAATATGCAAGGTTATCGGGGGTTCCGATTTAGATACTTGAGAATATTATAATTTCGAACTTTGCTGATTAATTTGGTTAAACAAGCTGATGGAAATTTTTTCTAGATATTCGATTTTAAAGATTATTTAAAAAAATATTTTTTTCATACTTGTACCGCCCACTTTTTTTAAATATTAGTTCAAGAGTCCGATGATTTTCTGTTTTTGGTTAAAGAGTATTTCAGTTTATTTAAATCCTTCATATAATTGGAGCCAAGTCAGACAGTTAACAATGGCTGCTTGATACAGTTTTCAACTTACGATTTTTCCCTAAGTGTTTCCTACTTCACATCAGTAAAAACAAAACACTTTTGTATGGAAAATATTTTGCAAATTGTTTTAAAAACTAATGTGCCTTTTTATAAATAACTAGAAAACCCGGCCCGCTTCGCTGGGCAAAGACACGGTGGATCCACGTTTTGACATATATTTCGAGACCCTAGTCATCCATAAGTATGCAAATTACCCCGTATTAAAGCACTTATCAACAGCTTTCATTTGATACCCATATTGTACATACACAACCAAAGGTTACCCGGGTCTACGTTTTGACTTATATCTCGAGACCTTAAGTATTTAGGACGACTTTCCTGGTAACCCTGTATATGTACACAAATTATGTACTTCGATACACGTATGAGAACCAGTTTCTGCACAACCACGTAAATTCCATTACAGAGATGGTTTTTCTTAAGATCGTTTACTGTCCAAAATGAAGTTCAGTTTCCTATTGAATGAGTTTTCGACAGACAATTTTTGTCGGTAATTCTTTTAAAATGCAACACTTTCCCATTTTCTCTTTAGGTAAATCAGCTCGTGGAGATAACCGCTGACACGCACCATAGCCTTATGAATCATAGTGAAGCTGCAGCCAGTTCCTTGGATCTATCCATCGAATTAGTATTTATCTACGCAACAATGTGGGGATTCGGTTCGGCTTTGCACCAAGACCACATTATTGACTCGCGACGTGAATTTCATAAATGGTGGACAAGTGAATTTAAGGATGTCAAGTTGCCTGCCCAAGATTCAATTTTCGATTACCAACTGGATCTGCGGACAAATAAATTTCGACGCTGGTCAGAGTTGGCGTTGGAGCGAAAAATCGAGCCAATAGATACTGAAATACCAATACAGGTAGGTACTTGCTAGTTGCATACACTTGAAAAAAAAAAAATGTTTTGTCTCACATCTGAATACTCTTCCTCCACGCACACCACAGGCTTTGCTCGTGCCCACAGCGGAAACAGTGCGACTCACATACTTCTTGAAATTGCTTATCGAACGCAGGCACGCTTGTATGCTGGTCGGCACTTCTGGCTGTGGGAAAAGCGCAATTTTTCGTGAACTTTTCACTGCTTACGAGAACGAACAAGGTGTATGCGAAGCCGGTAGCGTAATACAAAGGCAGCCGCTGGACTTAAAACGCAGTAAACTTATATCAACTAGGCCACGAAGCATTACCGTGCAGACAACACATTTCAACTACTACACCACATCTGAGATGTTCCAGAAGATTCTCGAGCGGCCGCTGGAGAAGAAATCGGGCCGCTGTTATGCGCCAAGTGGCGCCAATCGCCATCTAATTTATTTCGTTAATGATCTAAATATGCCGGAAGTCGATGTGTATGGAACCGTACAGCCGCACACCATTATGCGACAATTCATGGACTACAGGCAATGGTGAGGTGGTGAAAATTTAATTTGAGTCTTTTGTTTGAAAAATTATCGCTTTATTACGTAACAGGTACGATCGTCAACGTTTACAATTGAAGGATATACGTCATTGCCAATTTGTGGCTTGCATGAATCCCACCGCTGGCTCCTTCACCATCGATCCCAGACTACAGCGGCATTTTTGTGTATTTTCCGTATCAACACCCACTGAGGATACGCTGCAATTCATCTTTGGCACCATTTTACGTAGCCACTTGGAAAATCCATATAACTCTTTCAGCAAAGAAATTAAAAACATGGGTGAGCTGCTAGTGCAGGTCGGCATCGCTTTGCATCGTCGTGTGGAATACGCTTTCCTACCGACTGCGGTTAAATTTCATTACGCATTCAATCTTCGTGATCTGACCAATATATATCAGGGGCTAATGTTTAGCTGTGGCACGCCGGCTGGTCAAGCAGACAACACTGTCAGTAGTGCGATTTTGGCTAACAATGGCACGATCTGTGCCAAGCCCGCCGACTTGATACGTTTATACGTGCACGAGGCATATCGTGTCTATCACGATCGCTTAGTGGATCAATATGATATCAAATCCTTCAAGGCGGCAATACGCGATATTTTCAAGAAGGATTTTGAAGACTTCGATGAGGATTTCGTGTTCGCTGAGCCACTTATATACAGCCACTTTGCGCAGTCGCTTGTGGATCAGAAATACATGCCACTGCGCAGTTGGGACAAGCTTCATCAATTGCTAATGGAAGCTCAAGCCAACTATAATGAGGTCGTAGGGTACATGAATTTGGTGATGTTTGAGGATGCAATGATTCATGTTTGTCGGTATGTTTTGAAGCTAGAAATATCATTTCGCACAGCATAAATATTATGTTTAACCCTTTCTCTACAGCATTAATCGCATACTGGAGAGTCCACGTGGCAATGCTCTACTGATTGGTGTCGGTGGCTCGGGTAAACAGACACTCGCGCGTCTCGCCTCGTTTATTTCATCATTAAGTGTATTCCAAATTCAATTAAAACGCGGTTTTGGTCTACAAAATCTAAAGGAGGAATTCGCCGCTTTGTACATGAAAGTGGGCCTGAAGAATGTCGCCTCGGTTTTTCTAATGTCCGATGCACAAATACCCGAAGAATCTTTGCTAATGCTCATCAATGATCTCCTGGCTTCAGGCGAGATACCGGAACTTTTTAACGAAGACCAACTGGAGACGATTGTCAATGGTATACGCAACGAAGTGAAGCAGAGTGGCACCCTCGACACCAAAGAGAACTGCTGGCGCTTTTTCATAGAGAAAATAAGGCGTCTTTTGAAAATCGTTCTTTGTTTTTCACCCGTGGGGCAGACTTTGCGTGTGCGTGCACGCAAATTCCCTGCAATACTTAGCCGCACCAGTATCGATTGGTTCCATGAATGGCCCAAAATAGCGCTTAAGTCTGTATCGCAGAAATTTCTCAGTGAAATTGATATGCAAATTTTGCCTGTAAGTACAGCACAAAGCTTCGATTTTTCATTCCTTCCCATTTTCTTTTTTCCTGTTAACTTTTATTGATTTTCCTTTACGTCTGTGGCATGTATGTACATCGCAATGCAGCGTGACATGGTCACACCTATCGGTTGCTTTATGGCCTACGTTCACCACACAGTCAATCAGATTTCGAAAATTTATTTGCAAAACGAAAAACGCTACAACTACACGACACCGAAAACGTTTCTCGAATATATTTTCCTCTATCGTAAATTGCTGGTGGAGAGGACGATGAACATACAGGACGAATTCAACGTTTGCAGAGCGGTATGGCTAAATTGGCCGAGTGTGCTTGTCAAGTGGACGCGCTGAAGGTACGAAATGCAAATTCACAATTTACACGCACACATACTCGCACACACACCCACGTCCAAGTCAATGCATACGCATACAGAAATTACAAAAACAGAAACAAATGCGTGTGAAGCTGTGCGCTTTGGACAGCCAGTTGAGTGGACAATCGACAGTCAGCTTTTCAATTAGTACTCGTAATTGAGTTGTCTACGCGGCTAAGTGCGCCGTGCAACGTTATTTTCAAATATTTTCCTATACATACGTGAAAGTCGATGCAAAGGAGAGATAAGCGAGTGTGTCAGGCGAAATTAAATGGTACTTTTTTTTCAATACTGTTTTGGGTTCAGTACGGAGTTGAAAGTAAGTAGTCACAAGCCAAATAACCTTTTCGACGGTTTTTCGACTCTTCTGCGACATTGAAAAGGATTGATTTACTTATCACCTGATTCTTTGGTAACCTAAAAATGTCCAATATTTTCGTTTGTGTTATAACACTAGAACCGAGCTTAAGTAAAAGAGCTATTGTGCCGAGTTACAGACCACCTAGATCAACAAGTTCATGGAAAATATTCAGAAAATTCAAATAGCAAGTTTATTCCTCAAAAACGATATCATCGCCTTTACTTCGCATCAATTGCAACGTAGTTATGCTAGCGTTTGATCCAAGCCTTTTTGGAAATCTATTTTCAGTGTAGCCATCAGAGCTGACTTTGGATTTTCCATTACTTCTTTTGTCTGTTGAAACGTGTTTCCCATAGTGGTTTTTTTAACTCGATCAAGCAAAAAAAGATCGCAGTAAACCACATCAGGTGAATTCGATGGCTTCTGGATGCTATTCGTTTCTGTCTTCACGGATAATGATGGCACTGTGCAACGGTGCGTTATCATAATAGTCCTTATTGACTGTCTGAACTTCTGGCAATAATTCGTGGCTAACAGTTCCGTTGTAATCCATACAACCCGTAAGCATCGTTTTCTCTTTGTCGGTGCTCTCCACTCACTCGCCTGATGTCTGATTGCGTGTCGTACCCAGCAAGGATGAATTGTTTGGTCGGCAACTACAGTCGTCACCCTCAAAGGAGTCCCTATCTCTTCGGAAGCATTCATGCAACCCGTAAACGGCTGTTTTCTTTATAGTATGACTACCGAAACAGTTTCCTAACATTTTTAAGGTGTTTTGAATAACATTAATAAAATTTTGGAATGAACCTAACAACAAACCAGAACTCAAATGAGTTGATTTAGGATGACACCTCGCGGTTGTTACACCGACCTAGTCGAACCCTTTTCCTTGATATTTACCACGACAGTCGTTTCTACTTTACCGAAACTACTCGGATTTATACTCGGCCAAGGAATGTCACTTCAGCAGCATCCCCCAAACATTTATGCGGAATTTTTATGCTGATACAAAAGAACAACAACTACTACTACTACTTTAATTACATTTAGCAACGGTATAGATAAATACGCTTTGAAATTAATGTAATACAATTGAGTTCGTGAGCTCAGTTGGTAACTCGGAGCGTATTTATTCTCTCCTTAAAGTGAAATGCAAAGAGAGTACTGAAGTGCTCCAACCAAGAAAACTCTCAAATATTCTATTCACATAGAAGTGACCCGTACTATATTACTATTGACCATTACCCATCATTTATGCCCAAAGCAGAACAACGGTTTATCGTCTTTAAGAAATGCACTGTAACTCACCCCATTTAGTACCATAATAGCTTAGTGCAAATCTCAGTACCTGGGATACTAGCAACCACCACACCTAAATTGTAGAGAATATTCTGGGAGGCTTAAATCTTTTGGGTGGGATATTTAATATTTGAAAGCGACTCCAACTACGAAGACTGACTTTTTTGTTAAAGATATGCGTGTGCACCAAATATTACTGATAGTCAGCCGTTTCGCTTACAGCCTTCTCTTACAAAAGCATTATCTCTCGCTTCCGTAAAGAAATCAGTACAGATATAGCCTTCGTTTGCATTAGAGTTGTTTTTTGTTTCATCCGAAAAAAATATCAATAGAGTGAGACAATGTGTCGACTTGTATTTTCTTCAAAGAATTTTCTAGCCCAGCACAGCATACCAGTGTTAGACCATTCGCCGAATCTGGAGTTGTGCAACATTCACCAGGTTTCTAAATAAATCTGCATTAAAAATAATGAAATTTGAGTTCATTGAAAGATCTAGCAGCAAAAGACTCCCAGTGCACTGTTTCAAACAATAGGAGACGGAGGTGAAGATTAAGTAGAGAGAGTAGGACAGACGTACTCGGCTACGACAGAATGAGACCATAAAAATTTGGGTACAATACACAGAAACTATTACACATTGACACATTAAAGATACCACGATTCACATAATATAGGCTAAATTAGTTTTGATTCCTTATTACGAGTATTATTTGATTGCTTTTATTAACTACTTTTCTTGCCCTCCGCTTTATCAACAGAACCAATTAGCCATCCAAGAAGTTCAACTAGCTGCAAAAAATGCCGCTGCAGACAAGCTGATCGTCATCGTCAGCGCTGAGAGTGAGAAGGTGAAACGCGAAAAATCAACTGCCTCTGAGGAGGAGAAGCGTGTGCGTATCATTGAAGAGGATGTTTGCATGAAAACGAAGTTGTGTGAGGAAGATTTGCGCAAAGCTGAGCCAGCACTTGTCGCCGCCCAGGCCGCTCTGAATACCTTGAACAAAAATAATCTCACCGAACTAAAGTCGTTCGGTTCACCACCCAAAGCTGTGGTAAATGTGTGTGCAGCTGTTATGGTTTTGTTTGCAAAAAATGGCAAAATACCACGTGATCGCAGTTGGAAGTCAGCCAAATTGATGATGGTGCGCGTCGATCAATTCCTCTTTGACTTGGTCAATTACAACAAAGACAATATACATCCAAATATTATTGAAGTGTTGCAGGAATATTTGAAGGTTAGTGAGTTTGAGTAAATAAAAAAATCTATCGAATAAATATATTTGAATTATTCAGGATCCTGAATTCAGTCCTGAGAAGGTTGTACAAAAGTCTGTAGCCGCGGCTGGCCTCTGCGCTTGGGTTATCAACTTGCACCGTTATCATCAAGTGTTTCTCATTGTCGGTCCCAAGCAACAAGCGTTGCAGGATTCGCAAAAAGAATTGCAGGAAGCACGCGAACGTCTGCAATATCTGAAAGTAAAAATTAATGAATTCGAAAGGAAGCTGGCAGAAATTCAAGCGGAGTTCGAGGAGGCTGTAGCTGCAAAACAAATGTGTCAACGTGAGGCGGACAAAACGGCATTCACAATAGACTTGGCACATCGCCTAATTAATGGACTGGCCAATGAGAATGTACGCTGGAGGGAATCAGTTCAGAGGTATGGCACGATCAACTTACTTAAAATTTATGATTTTTTACGGCATATCCATATAAACCAAGCTCCACATAAATCACTACCGCATAAAACTCTACTTCTATCAGGACTCAGAAGCTGTAGTCTGTATCATAATTTGCGTTCACAACTCACTCCACTGCAACATCTTGTCACAAAAAAGTAAGAATTTCAGAATACCAGTCGTGCCGGAAACGAAAAGCGAGTTTCGCCTCCAACGTAGTTGAGTTTTATTATATCGTCATTGAATGTACGTGGCAACGGCTGCAAAAGTTTAAAGAAAGGAATGAAATCGCGGCAAGTCCTAAAACGTTGCATTCGCCAAATTCGCTAAATTCTAGAAAATTATACATTTATTCTGCTGCTTAATCAAGAATACAGCTATAACAGTGCCTTAGGAGTCTCTAAATACAGCCCGAGCTCTTCGTCTGCTGTGACAGATTCGAAAATTCTCCAAGAGTTGTTGCACGTATTTGTTAACCTTGTTAATAAGCACCACATCACGCAGCCAAAATGGGATTAGTCCAGAGCGATGCGTGTAACACATTCAACGAAACGAATGCTAGGGGTACTTTGGAACACCTACTTTTCCAATGCCCTGATCTTTGTAGGACTCGACAAATGTGTCTCGGATCAATATATTTTTCAACTTTGAAGGAAATTCCTGAAAAAAGACTGAACGGCTTGTTAAAACTCGTAAAGACGTTCATTAAGAATTATAATACATAAAATAATAATTGGACTCCAAATATATAGCACTGGTAACACAATGGACCCTAGATCACAATTGACTCGCCGCTGAGATAATCAAAGAGATTTAAAAAAGCTACTCTTGAATGCGAAAAAATGAAAACAACGAAAAAACGGGAGCGTTACTGGCATACTTAGTTTTAAAGTTCTCCCCATAAAAGGGGTAGAGGTTCCTAAGAGATCGCTATGGAACATTAAATCGAATCCTTTCCAACAAGTCGGGACAATCAATGACTACAGTAAAAATATTATGAGTAAAAGACAGACACAGTATAGACCTATGAATTTCTAAGGACTTGAGATGGCGTGAGATCAGTAAAATTCAAAGACTGAAGGGCATATTTAAGAAATATTTTTTGCACACGCTATATTCTATTGATAGCTTGCTGACTACATGGTCTGCAAATAAAAGCAGCATATTATAAATGAGACCTAACAAATAATGTATAGAGTAACTTAATGGTATGGGGATCAGAGAACTTAGTGGCGTTACGTCTGCCGAAGCCCAACATCGAAAAAGATTTTGAAGTAATTCCTTGCGGTAGCAAAGGGAGTAGATGAAATACCATCAATTGCTACAACACAACGTCTATTGCTGAAATAAGAGTTTATCCTATTGCAGAAATGCAGAATGAAAGCAAAAACAAGATAATTTTTTAATTAAGATTCCATAATATCAACAAAGTTGAAGACTTTCGAAAAGTCAGTGTAAATGCGGTCGACCTGCAAACCAGTCGAGAAAGAATCAATGTAGTGTTCACTAAAAACAGCCAGATTAAATACTGTAGATCTGGTGGTAACAAACCCACGTTGATTTGGGCAAATTAACGATTTAACCGCAAAGCTCAGTTTTGCATTGATCGCGTGCTTAAAAATTTTGGAAACAGTCGATAGCTTTGAAATAGGCTTATAATTTCTAACGTCATTTGATTGCCACTCTTAAAGAAGGACATAATGGAAGGGAGAATCAGGGGATAGACCAAGACCGGACAATTTTTTTTCAAAACTGCTGAAAGTCCATCAGCGATTTAACAAAGCGCGCCGGTCGTTTATTTCGCATGCTAACCGGCGTCATTTGGACACACCAAGTAAAGTCATGTCTTTCTCTCATTCTCTGCCACCACCAGCTGGTACCGCATCGAATACTTTTAGAGCCGAAGCGTTTTTATCCATTCGGATGACATGACCCAGCCTACGAAGCCGCTGGATCGTTATTCGCTACGCCATGTTTATGCCATCGTAAACCTCATACTGCTCATTGTTCCATCGCCTACCGTATTCGCCGTCGACAACACGCAAAGGTGCAAAAATCTTCTGCAGAATCCTTAATTCTAACACTCCAAGGGGCGCCTCATCGGATGATGTTATCGTCCAAACTTCTGCACCATACGTTATGACGGGCATAATGAGCGACTTATAAAGTGTTCGTTTTGTTCGTCGAGAGAGGGTTTTATTACTCAATTGCCTACTTAAACCAAAGTAGGACTTGTTAACAAGAGAAATTCTCCATTGGATTTCAAAGCTGACATGGTTATCGGTGTTAATGCTGATTGCTAGATAAAAAACTATATCAACTGAAAAAATCAATTCCAACGTTGCTTACTCATCCTTGTTAATCCTCCGAAGTGAATCTCTTCAGTTCAGAAGTTGATCTGTACGTCGCCATGATGAGTTTCCTTGAGATGCGACCTCATCTTGGGAAAAAAAGAAGACACAGAGGCCGATATCGAAACTGCAGTGTGTAGCAACATTGAAAATCCTTTTTTCGCCAAAAACTTTACCACAAGAACTATAATAGGGGAGGAGCTAGAGCATTGTTGTGGTGCAAAGTCTTGTCATGTTCGACAAATTCGAGCCAAACACGCGAAAAGTAGTGGCCGCAGCCACTTCAGAATGTCATTATAGAACTGTCCATTCACGATCTGAGCGACATGAACTTATTGGCGATGAATACTGCGGCTGATATCGAAAAAAAATAAACATTGCTGTCAATTGGGACTTGGACATCCACGCACATTCCTTCTCCATTCACTGCTAACTTTGTTTACAGCTCTCGGAAGCATACACAAATATCCAGGCTTCATCCCTACTGACTAGTCAACTTATCTGAACTTTGTTGTCGCTCTGAATGACCAAAGTGAGTCACTCATTTTCATGACGTCACTAACCAAGTTACTTGCGAAAAATTCGCATAAAACACAAACGAAATAAACGGTTTTCCAATAACATGTGTTATGTATCGCTATCGAGAGATGATTAACGATTTTTTATGGCCGGAATTGAATGGTATTGATCTGGGCAACGTTTATTTTCAACAAAACGGCGCGGTGTGGCACATCAACGAAAACATTGATCTTTTGCGGAAAAAGTTTCCGGAGCGTGTTATCTCTCGAAGAGGTGATCACAATTGGACGTGAAAGAGAAGGTCTACGCCAACAGCCCAGGGTCGATTCAAGATTTCAAAGATGGAATTCCTGAGGCTATCGAGGACATAGGGGCCACAATGCAATTCGGTTATGGAAAATTTCATTAAAAGGATATTGTCCTGTAAGCGTGGTCGTGGTGGTCTTTTGCCTGATATTATTTTCCTCTATTTACGGCATACTTTCCTCTTTATAATGAAATAAACATCCGATCATTTATATGAAAAAATAGGATTGTTTTTGCATATCAAAATAATACCTCTTATTGGAAAACCCTTTATTTGCACGATTTCCAATTTTAACTGGAACCAAAGGAAAACCTTAAAACATAAACTTTCATTTGATTTTTTTTCTTTAATGAATGTGCAATAATCTCAACTCATTACTGATGCCCGGTCTGTATTCATTAAATTGCAGATGTTAAGATTTATATTAAAATTAAGCGCACGTCATATTATAATATTAGTAAAGTATTTAATTAAAATTGAATTTTACCATTTGCTTTGCTCATTCAAGTGCTAAAATTGCCCCTCTGCCAACATATCCAGACACACTCAACAGAAATTTAACGTTAAATTAGAGAAGCATGATTTCTTTGTGCATGTATATATTTGTATGTGTGTGTACGTGCTAATATAAATATGCAGAGTATTACATATAATTTAATATTAAGTTCACATTTGTGGAAAATGTTGATCAAAAGTTATGAAGCCGTAATCAAAGCTTTTATAATATTTGTTCTAATCAAAAATTCAATAACATGCAACAAATTAGTGATAGTCCTAAATAAATACATATAAGGACTTACATATACATAGCTACCTATACATACATGCACCATCATACGAAATATTAAAATGCAGCCGTGCATCCTTTCATCCTGGCATCCTTGAATGCGCTGGCCGCCATCGCGCATCATCCATTGCCCGTCGCTTGAGGTTGAGGTCATTATTTTTTCAATTTCCCCTTGCTTAAGAGCATTAACTTCGACTTCCGTCTCTACAGAGACTGCACTGCCCTTGGCTTTTTCCCATACATATTTATTAAAGTTTGATCTTTTATTTTTTCTTCTTTCAACTGCTGCTGCCGCTGCGGATGCTACTGATTTTGCTTGCTGTTGCCGACAATAAGCAGCTTACAAGAAAAAATTGGTACACTACCTGGCGATATCTTGCTAATTTCCTCCTTCTTGTCATATGTTGGCTGCTTTACAAGACGCTATCGGGAAGAGTTGCAGCAGAAGATGTGGATGACGAGCTTCGCTAAAATTGAGGTAAAAACGTGAATGCTTAAAAGCTATGTATGTGTGAGTATAGCGGACAAATTGTGTTGTAGAAAATTATCTATGACGTTCTTTTTAATTTGTGTATTTTTTATATTGTGCATGAATAGCCTCTTGTACCGTACACAATTGGTGTTGATCCTCTGACGCTTCTGACCGACGATGCACAAGTTGCGACATGGAATAATGAAGGATTACCCGTGGATCGCATGTCAACAGAAAATGCAACTATTTTAACGCACTCCACCCGCTGGCCACTGATGATTGACCCTCAGCTGTGAGATTTATTCATATTTAAGACACATGCACACTGTCGCACAGGTGGCGCAAAATTAATCATCCTCTATTTTGTTTTTGAATAACTTTTTTTATTTTTTTTTTATTTTGAGTCTTTATTTCGACCTTAATGCGCTCCATTGCCTGACTGTTTGTGTACCGCAGCTCACTAATGGCAAATATGATTGCCGTAAGACGCCATTTGCAAAAATTACAAATCTTCCGACAGGGTGATTAATTGTGTGCCACCTTGTATTTTTAACAATTTCTTTATTGCACTGGTATGTATTCTCACGATACTTGAAAGACACAGAGAAAAATAAGATACAGTCTGTCTAACAAAAGCGTGACCGGCGAAATTCAAACTTAAAGCTCAGTTATGAAAACAATTTAAATGCTATAAAATAGGTGTATTCTTTTCGCAATAAGAGTTGTGCAATTTATTACTTGTATGAGAAATTTGGAAAGCGTATATTGTTTTTATAAGATGAGTTCCGCGCATGAAGAACGACTTAAAGCAGTGTTCCTATGTACACAGCCTCTGGATCCAAAAATAACACCTGTATCTGCAGCAAAATATTTGAAGAAGTCGAAGACGTTCATAAATAAATGGACGCAACTCTATACCGAAGTTAAAAACCGTCTTCATCGAACGAGGTCGAGAAAATATACCTCTCCAAAGCAAGATCAGAATATCACTGATTTGTTTGTGACAAAGCCGAACTTATAATTGGGTAAAGCTGAAGCAGTTTTGTGGAAAAGTGGTGTAATGTATTGAAAGACACGATTCGAGGATATATACGTACAGAAGATCTCAAATTCCGGAGCACATAGAAAAACCCGCTACTCTCATTATCACACATTGAAAAAGGACTTGCATGGGCTTAATCAAATTCAGAACGGAATTGGACAAAAATAATATTAATCTGAATCTTTTTTTTGGGCGAATAGTTGCATACGATGATCCTGGGGTTCTGCTGATAATCGACAAATTCAACGAACTGGTAAACATCAAGTTAAGGTTAATGTTTGGGTCCGGTTTTCTGAAAAAGGATTTGACCGTTTGTTTCTGTTTACCGTCAATTTTAATGCAGTTTTGATGAATAAAATTTACCAAAAAGCATCATTGCCAGGAAGAGAAGATATTTGAAAGAACTAGATAACCTTTGATTTTATAAGAGGACAACGATCCCAGATATCGAAGCCGGAGAGTGTACAAATTTAAGCAAAAGTTAAGCCAAAAAACAAATATGAACGCTCAAACTGTTATCAAGGCAAATTCGGATGAATTGAGCCGATTAACACAAACTATGGCTCAAAGATGTGCAGCCATTATAGCTAATGGTGGTGACTATATATTTTATTGAATATATTGTGTATAATAAATATTTTAAGTCTATGTAATGCAATTTGTTTAAATCGAAATGGTCGAATAGTTTCCAAGTTACGGTGGTCGCGCTTATTTAAACAGACTGTAAATAAATAAGATGACGTTGAATTTTCAGGACATATTTTTGAAAGTTTTTTCTCTTTTGCTGACGGTGTGAGGTGCTTTCTTTCACATAAAAAATGTTCAGCATTCGTGATATAGAGAAACTACAAAAGACCAAAATTGAGTTAACTATAAAACCGCATACCTAAAATTTTTCTAAAAATTCTGACTAAAAAGCTGGAAATTTCGAAGGAAATTTGTTAAATTTTTTTTATTTGTGTAAAGTTTGAAACTTGGATTTGTATGGTTTTTTGTACGAGAATGAATTAAATTTTCATACAAAATGTATTCAAATTAAAAAAGAAGCAAAGAAATCGTGAATAAGTCCCAGTGCTATAGTTTTTTAACGCAATACAGCCAAATTAGTTAGCTTTGTGAGTTTGTCCCCTATTGGTCGTTGTGATATATATTTTTCCTCATCCCAATTCGAAAAGCCAAGTGGAAGCAAATTCTCCTACATTTTGATTTTCGAACGCAGCGGAGAGTCAGCCTTCCCCTACCACCACTAAGTGAGTATACCTATATAGCATGTAATGCCTTCAAAGCTGAAATGCTGATGAGACCTCGAGAGTGTGCTCTTCATGCAGCGCGAAAACGGATTGTGCAGCATTTATTAGTAGAGTGGTGCTCTATTGAAATTCTAAAGTAACATTTTTATGAGTTCTAGAAAGCACTAACTGTTTTCTTGATGGCCAGAGTTGCTTCAATTTGTCTTCGTTGGAATTCACTCATTCGCCTATGTAACCAACATCGTTCGATAAAACAAATAAATGATCTATCTATCTTCAGGTCTATGTGCTCAAATCATCGTTCGCTGATCGCTTGGCATACTCTTCATAAAGTTGGTGGCCTAGTCTGAAACGCCTGTCGCATGATCCTAAAAACTGATCAGTTAAATTTGCCTCATATAAGGGAAAGAATTAGAGACGCACTATTTACCTTGTATTGTTACAGGGGACCCTAGGTAAGAGGTAGCGCCAATCGCCTTTTATTGCACCAGAATAAAACCAATGCTCTTGTATAAAACTCTTTGGAGAATCAATAGTTAAACAGCTCCGGCAAGTGCAAATAATTGCACTTTCGTGCCACCCTTGCTCTAGAGCTTATCGTTGTGTCCCATAGACATTAGAGGGAGAATTACTTCTAAAGAGGTGTAGCAGGAATCGAAATCTAGTGAACTTATTTGCGAACGAGTCGAAGTTGGACAGCGGAATTGGTAGCCATCTGTTTTGTAGCGTAGGAGTACTTAGTGTCTTCGTCTAAGTACCATCCAGATCCACTACCATCGCTGGTTTTGGATCCGTCGGTGTAGAAAATGTGCTGAAATCCCCTGAACCTATTAATCTGGACTTAACCATTGCCCTCTATCTGGGAACAAAACGGCATACTTCCCCGAAGCTAATGTAAGGCACCCGATTGTCCGCTGGCATCGAGAACAGTGCGCACCGCTCCGACAACTTGTGGCAGATCTGACAGTGGCCAGTGTTTTCTTCGTTTCCTCAGACTCCGTTTGACTTGCGTCTGTACGTCGTCTTCATTGCGTCCTTCTGGATTTGAAAATCTAGAGTTTGCAAGTTCAGGATGGCATTAAAGGCATCGCCAGATGTCGTACTCATAGCACCCGTGATACCCAAGCGCACACTTCTCTGTCGCCTGTTTAGAGGTTTTAGGTTGGAATTAATCATAGTAGCTTTCCACCAGACTACAGAGGCGTATTTGATAATGGATCTAATCAGTCTGATGTACAACCAGTGTACTATCGCCGGTCTTAGACCCCATGTCTTGCTAACGGTTCTCTTACACTGCCAAAAGACCTTTAGTGTTCGAGAGACCTTCTGCTCGACGTGCGTCTTCAAGGTCAACTTACATTCAAGCATTACCCCTAAGTATTTGACCTCAGCAGACAGTTGCAGTGTTACTCCTTTCAAATTGGGTAGTAACAAGCCTGGTGAAAATTAGCAAGGTACTTTCTATAGGATTCACAGAGAGACCATGCAATTCGCACCAATGATCAATCTTGTTTAGGGCTGCCTGCATTTTGTTGCATATAGCTACTAGGGATGGTCCTGAGATTAGTACGCACACATCATCCGCATAAGCTTGGACGTGTCCAATTTCCTGCAGATTGTTAAGAAGAGAGTTCACAACAAAGCACCAAAATAGGGGGAGAGTACACCATCCTGTGGGCAACCCTTTTTAACCTCCACCTTGACTCCTCCATCGCTTCCTCCATATACGATAAGCAGTCTCTTGGATAGTATAGAGTGAATCCATCTGACAATGATTTCTTATACCCTATGCCTTCTGATAGAAAGGCACATATATATATCATATACTATGTAGAAAAGAAACAACAACCCTGAGGGTCTATCTGGGATGAATTTCAACTGCCTGAGAAACTATCTCATCAGCAGGCAGAGTCTTTTGCTCAAATCCATATTATTATATTGCTCAAACTAGCATTCTATGAGGATCTTGTCATGTCCGTCGTAACGTATAGCGCAGAACCTTGGACGATGGCAATATACGATGGGGCGCCCCTTGTAGTGTTTGAGAGAAAGATTCTGCGGAAGATTTTTGGACCTGGAGCTGGTGGTAGCAGAGGAAATTGAAGTTGAAGAAATTGAAATTCTCTGCGTTGGAAAGGTGGCGAAAAACTTGGCTTCACATGGTGTGTCCAACTGGCACCAGCTAGCACGAGAAAGAAACGACTAGTGCACCTTGTTAAACTCGGCCAGAGTCGCTTAAGCGATTATCGCGCCAATAAACAAGAAGAAGAATATTGTTCAAAGTTTCACTATCTCTTTCTTTTTGACTGCTTTTTTCCTAGTTCTCTTCTGGTAGTACCGCAATGTCAATTATTCGTAACTATTCAAAGCTTTATTTAAGCTTTCTATGAGGCGTGTCCCTGTGCTCTACAGGGACGTATACATTACTAAATTTTCCTATAATATAGTCTCTAGTGTTTCTTTATCAATAACACTGTGTGACAAAAAACAAAAAATTAAATATACTTTTATGGAGACCTAGCACAACTTATGGCCATAGAAAAACTAAACAAAATGGTATAGGAGAAATTTCCAATACACCCCCAAAATCTCATTTTATGGCCATAAAACCGTTTTTCAGTAGGTTGATGTGAAGAATCACTCTTAACTTCGCCAATTTCCATCCGATTTCGAATTTGTTTTTTTAGTTCGAAAGAACAAATACAAGCCTTTTTGACAGTGTGTTGACAATTTTTCTGAAATGACAACTGACGAGACTGTAGACAGAAGTATTTGGATTTTTTTTATTTTTTCTCTATTTTTTCAACTTTGACATAATTTTTTCAATATTATCCGATATTGAGGATTTTTTTTAGCACACTACTGTTATAGTAAATTTAATTTTGCGTCGAATGAGCTATATTTGACTGTAATTGAATTAAAATTAAAAGAGTTGTGTGAGTTTTAAGATTTTTTTTTTGCTAATTTGGTATGTAGGTATAACTTAGGCTAAATGGGAATAAGGGTGTTTTGATGCGTTATTATAGACAAAAAACAAATTCGAAATAGGATGGAAATTGGCGAAGTTAGGAGTGATTCTTCACATCAACCTACTGAAAAACGGTTTTATGGCCATAAAACGAGATTTTGGGGGTGTATTGGAAATTTCTCCTATACCATATTTCTTAGTTTTACTATACCTACAAGTTATACTAGGTCTCCATAAAAGTATAAAATCACTGTCGCACAGTGTAATGTATATTCTTAATGTACTCCTTTGCAGCCAAGGCATAAAATGGATCAAAAATCGATACGGAGATGAGCTCGTTATTATACGTCTTACTCAAAAGGGCTTCTTAGATGTGTTAGAAAAATCAATGGCTAATGGCAATCCTGTGCTGATTGAGCAAATTGGTGAATCGATAGACACTGTACTGGAACCACTACTCAGTCGAGCTTTAATCAAAAAAGGACGTTATATACGCATCGGTGGCAAGGAAATGGACTTTAATAACAATTTTCGACTGCTTTTGCATACCAAATTACCGAACCCACACTACAAGCCTGAAATTCAAGCACAAACGACACTCATCAACTTTACAGTCACTCCGGATGGGCTAGAAGAACAGTTACTCGCTGAAGTTGTGAAAATCGAGCGGCCTGATTTGGAGCAAATGAAGATTGACGTAACAGTGCAACAAAATAAATTCAAAATTTCACTGAAAGCCTTGGAGGATGAGCTACTTGTGCGTTTAGCCTCAGCCAGCACGAATGTGTTGGACGATCATGCGCTTGTCATCAATCTAGAGGCGACCAAGCACACAGTAGATGAGATTGAGCTGAAGGTGAGAGAAGCGCTCATAACGAGCGCACAAATTGACGAAGCGCGAAATATGTATCGTGCGGCAGCAAAGCGCGCAGCCATACTTTACTTTGTATTAACCGATCTCAGTCGTATAAATCCGATCTACAAATTCTCACTCAAGTCCTTTATGAATGTTTTCAAGAATGCAATTGCCAATGCACCAAAGAGCAAAAATCACGAGCGTCGTGTAAATCATCTGGTGGCGTCCATCACGCTGCAAACATTTATCTATACAATGCGTGGACTCTTCGAAGCCGACAAACTGACGTTCACATCACATATGATCCTGCGTATTCAAAACGCAGCTGGACAGATTTCCAAAGATGAATTTGATTTCTTGCTGCGCTTTCCACATGACCCGAATTCACTCTCTCCTCTGGAATTTGTTAGTCGTAAGGCTTGGGGAGGCATAAAGTCACTGGGCGCTATCGAACATTTTTATGGCATTGACAAGGACTTGGAAAACTATCCGAAAAGATGGAATAAATTCCTTGCCAGTGCAGCACCAGAACGAGAGCAATTTCCGGGCGAGTGGAAGTATCGTACGCCCCTGCAGAAACTGTGTATTATACGGGCCTTACGTCCGGACAGAATGTTGTATGCCATGAGGTGAGTGAATGATACAGACCAGTCTAATTGAAGAACAACCAATTTGGAATGAGTAATTTTTTAAATGACATGATTTATTATATGCTGATATAGATAAATACTCGTGTATGTACCTTTTCAGACAATTTGTGGAACTTACGATGGGCAAGGAATACACAAAAACGCATACACCAAATTTTGCAGAAATTTTCAAAGAAATTAACGCCAATACGCCGGTTTTGTTTATTCTCTCACCCGGCGTCAATCCCATACGCGATGTGGAGCAACTTGGTCAGCAGTTGGGCTTTCGCGTGGACTGCGACTCACTTATTAATATTTCTTTGGGACAAGGCCAAGAGCAGCTAGCGGAAGAGGCCATTATAAATGCCTTGGTCAATAAGAAGCAATGGATCGTACTGCAGAATATTCATTTAGTTGTTAACTGGCTTCCTTCTCTAGAGAAATTAATCGAACGCATTGCCGCCGAATCTGAGGTCAATGATGACAACACCAATTCTAATTTTCGCTTATTTATCAGTGCCGAACCAGCACCAGATCCAGAATACCACGTCATACCGCAAGGCATACTTGAATCCTCGCTAAAAATAGTCAATGAACCACCGTCAGGAATGGCTGCCAATTTACACAAGGCTTGGGACAACTTTTCACAGGAATCTTTGGAAACTTGCACACAAGAGGCCGAGTTCAAAGCCATACTCTTTGCGCTTTGCTACTTTCATGCTGTGTCGGGGGAGCGCTGTAAATTTGGTCCACAAGGCTGGAATAAGGCATATCCCTTCAACGTTAGCGATCTCATCATTTCGGCCAACGTGTTGCATAATTATTTGGAAGGCAGCAGTCGCATACCGTGGGAGGATCTCCGCTACCTTTTCGGTGAAATCATGTATGGTGGCCATATTACGGACGACTGGGATCGTCGCCTCTGTCGCACATATCTCGAAGAGTTATTGCAACAAGAGCTAATTGACGGCGATTTGGAATTGTGTCCGGGTTTTGTCGCACCTCCTAATCTTGACTATCAAGGTTATCATAATTATATTGACGAAATGTTGCCGGCCGAATCACCTGTGCTCTATGGACTGCATGCAAATGCAGAAATAGGCTTCCTTACCAGTGCTTCCGAACAACTACTTAAAACCATATTCGAACTACAGCCACGCGAATCTGAACTTTGCACAAATTGTAGTGCACCACGAGAGGAGCTTGTGAAAATCATGAGCGAAGACTTTCTCGATAAAATGCAGGATGAGTTCAATTTACAGGCCTTGCTGAACCGCGTGGAGCGTAAAACGCCATTCGTCGTGGTGGCGCTGCAGGAGTGCGAACGCATGAATGCGCTGATACGTGAAATCAAGCGATCGTTGCGCGAGTTACTGTTAGGCTTAAAGGGTGAACTCACCATAACTCCCGATATGGAACGTCTGGATCATGCTATTTTCTATGATAGCGTGCCGATAACTTGGGCTCTGTTGGCTTATCCCAGCACGCTGGGATTACAAAGTTGGTATGGAGATTTGTTGCATCGTATAAAAGAATTATCGAGTTGGCTTAATGATTTTAAGCTACCCTGTACCATTTGGCTTGGGGGATTGTTCAATCCCCAAAGTTTCCTCACGGCCATTATGCAAGAGAGTGCACGAAAGCATGATTTGCCTTTAGACCGAATGTGTCTTAGTTGCGAGGTCACGAAAAAGGAGAAAGACGATATTACGTAAGTATAAACCATTTCTTAATGTAGAACTATTGGTTTAGTGAATACTACTGTAAGCTCTCTTCGACACATTAGATACAGACACCATACTTCATCTACTACAATTTGGCCAAAGACAGTTGGTTCGCCGGTATCCATAGAAAAAATTTGTGAAATTCAAATTGAATAATAATTCAATGTGTCATTATGCGATGTGATACGATAGTAGGCCGACGATATTCCGTATTCCTTTCACGTAAAATCTTCCGATACCAGTCATCAAGGGTGGGATCGCTTTCTTTATGCCCGTCTATGTTTAAAGTGTTGGCGTGTAGCAAAAATTTAGATGAGGTACACCCTTTTAGCTCTTACGCGCAGCATCCTTTTTTTATACAGAACAGAAGTAGAAAATTGCTGGAACGGCCTATTTGGTATGAAGTCTAAATTATCTCTATGTACATGATCCTGTACCATAGGCTATATTTATGTAGGAGGTCAGAAATTTGCTGTGTATGTACTTATATAGTAAATTTTACCAACCAGATGAGAGTTGTAAGCGAATTAGGGCGGCGAATAAAATTGTAAGCAAGCATGTTTGTACGATATGTGTCAGGCGTGAGCAATGGAAGATTTCACCCTAGGATTTCAATATAACCGAAGAGTCCATATTACCCGCATAGTCCATATTACCGAACTTTACATAAAAAATATCATACAAAAAATCATATCAAAACATCAAATATCATATATGTCCATATAATTGTCCAGTACATCCTCGATTCGGTGTTTGGCCGAGATTTCGCTGCAACTTTGCAAGGCGCCTTGTGCACTTGCATTACTGTATGAATTATGCGGTATTCGGAAAATATTGCTTAAAAAAACCAGAGGATAGACCATCTAGCGTTTGAAATTGGAGATATGTATAAATTTTGTAACTTTGACAGCTGGTGCATCAGAAACTTAGTTCATGGTTAGACATTTCCTTTGAACAAAGTACGCCAATATTAAAAACATATATCCGAACTGAATATTTTTGGTCCACAAATTATTCTTTCATATGAAGCTTATTTTTACCCCGGCGGTTGTGTAAATAAAAGAATTGTCACATTTGGTGGTCGAGAAATCTACACGTCCTAATGAAAAAGGACTGTGCAACGAGTGATTGTGCGGATTTTGGAGTGACTGATTCGATTTTTTTTATTTTAATTTATTTTCGAAAATGGTCTAGAAGTCGCCGTTACAGTCAATGCGAGCGTTACAGCGCCATGTTAACCATTTCTTTATTTCCTCAAATTAAATAGAATGACATAGGCATCATTTGGTTCTAACAAAATGGCATTACGTGTCGCACAGCCAACACTACATTCGATCCCTTATAAACTGTATGCGAAAATCGAATAATCAGCAATTGCCCACCTAAAAGGTGCGTTTAGACTTGGCGTAGACTCATTGGACATACAGGCACTGGAGTCATTTAAGAATAAATATTACACTAATCTTCTAGAGCATCATGTTTGAAGGCGTCTAAAACATCATGCGAGTATCGTAGGCTAGGGAACAATCAGTAGTAAGAGCTTTACGACGTCATAGACATAGTGCAGCGAATGAAAATCCAGCGTCTTTGTTGGCTGGGTCATATCGTCTGAATGGACGCAAATTCTCCAGCTCTGAAAGTATTCGATGCGATACCAGCCGGTGGTAACAGAGGAAGAAGAAATCCTCCTCTGCGTTGGAAGGATCAGGTGGCGATGGACTTGGCTTCACTTGGGGTGTCCAACTGGCGCCGATTAACACGAGAAAGAAACGTTTAGCGCACTTTGTTAAAGCCGGCAAAAATCGTGGAAGCGGTTTCCGCGCCAATCAAAAAGAAGAACAATTTTCTAGAGACGATTTAAAAATTCGAATATGAAAGCAAAGTTGCCAGTGGTGGGATAAATGCCGAAACTCACGAAAATATATCGAAAAATTCGGGGGACAGAATGGGCCACTATAAAGACAGCCGTGGAAGTATTTAAATAAACCAGTTTTCCATGGAAAAATATTCATGTCTCATCCTACACTTGTAAAGTATTCCGAAGATCAAATTGTGACTTTGCCAAGCTCGGTCTGAGAACGTCTTTTATATGTAGTTTTTAGGTATTTTCTATTCGGCAAGCAAGTGGCATATGTTGGTAGCATGCAAGACCATCATGCAGAACAACATTTGTTGCTCCGTGCTCTGCCAATACCCTTTGTATTCCCGTTCTGCTCAATGTTGTTGTTGACTGTAGACTAAAAACTAACGATTGCAACGTGTGTGAACACGACGGAAGCATCTCTCTTAAAAAATTTGAAATTTGGAAATGCGTACATCATTCGGAAAATTGTAGCAAGAAAAGTCCCCTGCATGAACTTTTTCGTCCAGTTTGCAAAGCCCAAGCGTAGCGAGTAGAGAAGTGGCCCATTATATCTTTATGAAAACGGAGCGATTTCACGATTCGTGGTTCAATTCCATGCTGCTTAACAATTTACTACGGGGGTTTTCAAGCTGAGTTCGGTAGGAATACCATTCTGTATCGGATAAATTTTCTAAAAATAAAAACAAACAAAAAAATAATAAATATGCCAGAATAAACAGTTTCAAGGAACAAATAACTTTACCAGACTAGTCACCACAGTAACTCGATATCTGAATATCCCTTACGAAATGAAATGTAAAATAAATAATTGCTAAAAGTTTTCCATAATTATGTATTTCCTGAAATTTTAGCTCTGATTACTGCATACTTTACTCGAGTAGTCTACTTTTTATATCAGTTTGTATGCGCATATTTTCTTCTCCCACACAGATTGCCACCCGCTGAAGGCGCACTCGTGCATGCTCTCTACTTGGATGGAGCCAGTTGGAATTGTCAGCTTAATTCTATTGTACCATTGCCACCCAAGGAACTGTTTTGCGCTATGCCGGTGATTTATATAAAATCTATTGTGCAGGAGAAACAGGAGTCGCAACGTAGCTATGAGTGTCCCCTATACAAGACAAGGTAAGGCTCAATTTATGTCCATACTATAGGTGCACAGTGGCACAGACAAATACAAATAGGCACACATTTTTTCTAGGAAGACTTCCATTTAAAATATACTAGTGTCTCGTCGGCATCAATATGATAGTATTTCGAAAATTATTATTAATTTTTAAATTGTGAGGAGTTGTTGAAAAATACCGTCAAATCGGCAAGAATAGAAATTTCTCCGTAAAGAATCAATTCGTGGCAAAACTTGTCAGGAAAACTAGTTAGAGAGTGAATCGATCTAGCCATTCTAGCCATAAAATAATAAAAGCAACGATAAGGATTGCGAGTTTTTTTTTAATATCTTCTATTACACTACCCAGCAAATTTCGAACTTTATCCGAGGCCGCACTATGTAATTACTATTCCTTGGTATTGATGACGTAAATAAAAGTTTTCTACCCCATCTGAGCCTCCAGATAAAAAGTCAAATCTCGGTTTTCTTACAAACTAAAGTACTCAGGTCTAACTTCAATTGACGTTTTTATTGAGACGGCAATGTTCTCTTAGAGCAGCTGGCTTACGTTCCCGTCTAATAGTGCTCACACTCACCAACGTAAACGTACGTTTCGTGTCAGCTACGAATAAACTAATGAGAGCCCCATGTAAATGAAAAATTACCACCGTTCCGTTAAGTAGTATCGTAGAGCGTGTTCGTGGGTAAATGAAAGAAAAAACAGTTTTGCCAAACTTAGAACAAATGTAATTTATGAGAAAATAACTTAAAAAAACATGTTGAATAAGGTTAATTCTAGATAAATGAACAATGAAAAACTCTAACTAATAACGCGAAGTGTGTAAACGTGTGTATGCAAAAATATCAATGGCAAGATTGTGTCGATACAACCAAACACAAACTCACACAAATCGACAAATTGAGTTCATATGTAACCAAAGCAGTTGTTTTCTACGGGCTCAAGTTTTGCTCAATTTTGTGTATCTCACGAGCAACAAACAGGTACTACGATAACGTCGGTGACTGTAGGCACCATAAATTGTATCATACTCAAAGGTATGTTTTTTTAAGCATCAACATTTTGTAACCTCGCAGAAAGGTTGCATTATAGGATTAAGTGTAGTCAGAGGTCCGAAAAAATTATGATTTTCAATCTTTTTTTTTGCTAGTCAATTGCTTTATTTTACAAAAATAAGAACATAGCATTAATTCATCAGGTTTCGACTTGACTTTAGCAAAATTTCAAAAAAAAAAATTGTAAAAGTTATCGCCCATTTCTCCAGAAGTCCCTTGCGATGATCATCACAAGTCCTTGGAGACTCATTTAAAATCAATCGGAGAAGAGAAATTAATTTTACTAATAGATAATCTTGTGCCTGGTCGAAGCTTTTTTTTCCAAATTAACAATATAGCGTCCTCAAGAAATATTTTTCAGGTTTTCGAGAAAAAAAAACAACGCCATTTAATTGTTTAAAAAAAATCGAAATTTTTGAAAAAAAAAAACAAATATCCTTCGATCAGGCACGAGTTTTTTATGTTTTTCAAAAGCAGTATACATTTTATTGAGATCTACCAAGCGGTTAGAAGTGATCACCAGTTTAATAAACATAGTTTTGAGAAAAACGCATTTAAAGTTTTGCTATCGAGTTCCGGAGCGCCCGAGCGCCTTTTGTTAATTGTTGAATAACTCGAAAAGTATTTATCGAATTCACTTCAAATTTTCACACAATATTTTTAAAATTATATACTTTAAGAAAATGCAAAAAATCCAATTTTTTGAAAATTTTGACTACCCCTAACCCCTTATGGCAACACCATTCAGATATTTTTATTTTATTGAGAACGTTCTCCGTATTTACGTTTGAACGCAATGACTGGTGAAAACAAACAAATCTAGGTAAAGAAATAATTATTTTAAATATTATAAAAAATATGTATTAGTAATTGGCAATTGAGTTAAACAATTACAATTTTTCAGAACAAAAAACGACAGGCACCTAATAATATATAGACTGAAGCGGAGCAACAAAATTTAATAGATTAATTTCAGTCCCATCAACATAACTAATACATCCGGGTAGCTCATGCAATGTCTTTGCTGCGATATCTTTCATCTCCGTTTCTAATGGTCAAAACAAAAATCTGTTTTAAATCAATTATCGTTTATATATTTTTTTTTTTATTATTAGTATTTTCATTGCAACTAGTATAACATTTCATATATAATATATACTAACGAGCAATTTTTGTGGAGTTTTGTTACAACAAATAATTTGAGTTAATCCTCAGCAAAATACAATTCATACTTTTAACTGATTTTTATTTATTAATTAGTTTAAATCTAGAGGTTTTTTACGTTTGAGCCTTCGCTTCCATTTTGTATTATCGTTAAGAATCAAGGTTTCATTGTTCACATGCTTGCTTAGTCGCTCTGCGTGCGACTTTGCAAATTTCTTTATGGTTGCCGTAACCGAATCAATATTGAGGTCACGTTCTAGATCTTGCGTCCTAATATACCATGGAGCACAAACTGCATGCTTGAGTGCCTTAGTCTGAAATCTTTGTATATGCGCTGTGTTACTATAGCTGGTGCAACCCCATAGCTGAATCCCATAGGTCCAGACAGGTTTGAGAATTTGTTTGTAAAGCAGTATCTTGTTGGGTGCGGATAACGCTGATTGCTTACCCATTAGCCAATGCATATTTTGGAATTTTAGGTCCAGTTCTTCTCTTTTCTTTTTCACGTGCGCACTCCACCTAAGTTTCGTGTCGAGCGTCATACCTAGATACTTTGCTGTATTAGAGTATGGTACTTTAATGCTGTTAATGTATATTGGCAGGTAGTTGATCTTTTTGTTTGTAAAGTTGATGTGTACAGACTTTGTTTCGTTCAGTTTAATGTGCCATTTATCTGTCCAATTGTATATTTTATTGATAGCAAGCTGCAGTTGTGTAGTAGACTCTATTTCTGTCTTTCCGACGGTTAATATTGCAGTATCATCAGCAAATGTTGCTATAAAGCAATTTCTGCTGTTTGGCAAGTCGTGAGTAAAAAGTAGATAGAGAAGAGGTCCAAGCACACTTCCTTGCGGCACACCAGCTTTTATTTCTTTCAGTTCAGAGAACTCATCTTCGTACCTGACGCGAAAATAGCGCTCAGACAGGTAGGTTTTTAGGATATTAAAACATTTTGTTGGCAATACATTCTTTATTTTCCACAGCAGGCCAGCATGACATACTTTATCGAAAGCCTTAGAGACATCGAGAAATACAGCCGAACAGACATTTTTTTCTTCAAATGTGTTCTCGATGATACGAGTTAATCTGTGAATTTGGTCAATAGTTGAGTGGCGCGCGCGAAATCCAAATTGGTGTGTTGGTATTATTTGTTTATTGTCTATGATATTGCTCAGGCGCTTTATCAAACATTTTTCCAACAGTTTTGACAAGATGGGCAACAGTGAAATTGGACGATATGATGCTACATCGTTTGGAGGCTTTCCTGGTTTTAGAATCATGATGACATCAGCTATTTTCCAATAGATTGGAAAGTATTGCAGCTTAAAGCAAGCATTCATTATGTTTGTTAGCTTAGTAATGATGTTTCGTGGAACTTGTTTGAGGACTTCGGCAGTTATTAAATCAAACCCGGGAGATTTCTTCGATTTCAACTTTTGTATCTCGGCGCACATCTCATCTTCAGTTATGGGTACTATATCGCCATAATTATCATTGGCTATGCCATCATTATTTAGTATTGGTGATGTGTCGCTATTGGGTGTAAAGATTTTTGCTAGATAATCTGAAAATATGTTTGCTTTTTCTATGTTGGTTTTCGCCCATCCATTATTGCCTACTTTGATTGGTGGATTATGGTTAGCTGGCTGTTTAAGCTTTTTGGTGCATTTCCATAGTGAGTAGTTTGTGTCTCTTTTATTATTTAATTGCTGTGCGTAGTTTGCAAATGATTGATTGAATTATCGTTTATATGACGCGATATGTTACAATATTTAATGTGCTACCATCTCCCACTCCATACAATGTTGCAATTTTTCACCACTTGAACCGTGTCTGAACATGGCAATCTGCAATTGCCGTTTTATATTTGTCGTCTTTGACGAGCGGTAGAATGTACCTGAATTCCTCGATTTCGACACGTAGCACCTGACGACATCTGCCCAAGCACACTTTGTGTTTTCGGAACATAGGTAAAAATGAGTTGCTCGCCGATTTGTAAGTGTATCCTCAACATTTATGTTAAACGTCAATATAAAGTCTTCCTCATTTTCATCATCACCTTTCAATGAGCACCATTAGTAACTATGTTTAGTATGAAAACAATACTTACTTGAATCATTCATTAATAACTCGAGTGCTCTTTGGAAGCACAGTTCATTTTACAGATATTCTTGTTCACATCGGCATATTATCAATGCCAAAGAATTAATGCCTGGCAACACCAGTAAAGTTTAGCGACAACTGCTAGAAAGGAGTGTCCACTGTGGGATGATAAGAATGTAGGCGACTTCATTTTCAGACACAATTCGAAACGAACTTTGAACACCCCAAATATCTTAATCGTAGGGTTGTACAATAATTTTCCTATTGTCCTCAAGCATTCATCTTTGCCGGCGCAAAAGAAAATTAACTTTTATTTTGAAATGATGTTAAGTTACTTAAACTTAAAAGGGATTCAATAACAAAATCTGAAGACAAGTATACAGTATACCCGACTTGTTCTTGTTTCATGCTTCACACAAAAAAAGAATATACATGAAAAAACTACTTTTTTCATTCCAGATTGCGCGGCAGCACCTACGTCTGGACCTTCAATTTGAGAACTCGTGAACGGCCAGCTAAATGGATTCTTGGCGGAGTGGCTTTATTGCTACAGTCATAAGTTTTTACAATAGAAAATTAGTAGGTATAATACAGTATGCATACCAATACACAAGTACGAGTATGGAGCAGTTTTGTGATTTGCTAAGATTTTTCTTCGAAAATGCGTATAAGCCTTTGCACCCCTAATAACATGTACGAGGTGTGTACAAAAAGTATCGCGAATTTTGAATTTATGCAGGTTACGTAGATTCGAAATTCGATTTTTTTGTGGCGATATGTTGGTACTCATGTCTCTCACTCATGCCGACGAGTTCGGCTATTTTGAATGTTCAGTTAATTGTTGACAGCTGCTTTGCTGGCACGTGTTGCGGCTCGTCTCCGATTTTTACCTATTCAAAAAGATGGATCAAAAAACATGTATCAAGTTTTGTGTGAAAAACGAAATTAAATGCGCGGATACATTCCGAATGTTGACTGTGTCGTACGGAGAAGCTACTCTGGACCAAAGCAACGTTTATCGGTGGTGCAAAATGTTCTCCGAAGGCCGAATAGTGGTGAACGACGAAAAGCGTGCCGGACACCCAAGCACTTCAACAACAGATGAAGAAAATGGTATTGACCAATCGTCGAGTCACCGTTGGAGAAGTTGGTGAGGACCTAAACATATCGATTTTCTCGTGCCAATGATTTGGGCATGAGGCGGGTCGCCGCAAAATTCGTACCAAAACTGCTCAATTTCGACCAAAAGCAACATCGCATGAACATTGTTAATGAGATGTTGGACTCTGTCCGCGACGACCCAAATTTGCTCCAGAGGGTAATAACTGGTGAGGAATCGTGGGTTTATGGTTATGACGTGGAAACCAAGCTTGAGATGATCTCACTGGAAGCTGCCGCACGCTGCCAAGACCGAAAAAAGACGGCCAAGTTCGGTCGAATGTAAAAGTTTTGCTTACCGTTTTCTTCGATTGCAGGGGCGTTGTGCATCATGAGTTCTTGCCAAAGGGTAAAACGGTCAATAAGGAATATTACCTGCAAGTTATGCGCGATTTGCGCGAAGCAATCCGCCAGAAACGGCCGGATTTGTCGAAGAACAAAAATTGGCTCTTGCATAACGATAACGCCCCTGCTCACACATCGTTGCTTTTACGCGACTTATGGGCCAAAAACAACTAAACACACTAATGATGCCACAGCCACCGTATTCCCCAGATCTGGCCCCCTGTGACTTTTTCTTGTTCCCGAAACTGAAGAAACCCATGAAAGGACGACGCTACGCTACGTTGGCGCAAAATAGATATTATTGAATAAATAAATAATTTTTGAAAAAAACACAAAATTCGCGATACTTTTTGAACACGCCTCGTACACAATATTTTAAGTACACATGTATACGTATAAGTATGAAAACACCTGCATGCATACACACACCTGGCACAAGCTACTCTACATACATATACTATATGTATGTCTATAAAAAATGTTAATTAATTAGTTGAAGAGTTAAAGAATATATTAAAATAAAGATATCAAATGATATTTAAAAATGTTGCCACCTCTTTTTTAATACGAAAATATTAATTAGCATACAAGCAAAACACCTTTTTGCATGGGTATGCTTGTCCTAAACCACTGTTAATTCGTAGCCCTACGATTTGTTCTCAGATACCCTCGTATAATTTTTACTAAAACAAGACCCGTACACCGCAAAGCTTCAAACTTTGTTTAAAATTTTTTTTTTTAAATTTCTTCAACACTTTCAACTTTTTAATCAGAATTTTTAAAATTTTTTTGGGTACCCAATTTTATAACCCATTAAATTTTATCGCTAAGCACAAAGCGCTAATTTCAAGTAAATTCCAACTACCGTCGATTATTAGCAATTTTTTTCATTGACGTTGCTTTTTCTTCCATACAAAAATTTGTGCATTCACTTTGTATGAGAGACAAGGCGTGAAGCGGGACGTATATGCGAAAAAATCGTGAGGGTGCGAATTAATAGTGATTAGGACAAGTAGTAGAAGGAAAGGAAGCTTTATACTTCTTTATACTTTACTCCGATATTCGTGATATAATAAAATTACGACATAGGCACAGTGCAGCAAATAAAGATCCAGCGGCTTCGCTGGCTGGCTCATGTCGTCGAAATGGATGCAAATACTCTGGCTCTGAAAGTATTCAATGCGGTACCGGTGGTAACAGAGGAAGAGGAAGACCTTCTCTGCGTTGGAAAGATCAGGCGGAGTAGGACTTGGCTTCACTTCGTCTGTATAACTGGCGCCGGTTAACGGAAAGAAACGACTGGCGCGCTTTGTTAAACTCGGGCAAAATCGCTTGAGCGACAATCGCGCCAATCATGAAGAAGCAGGAGAATAAAATGGTGAAATAAAGAACGCCATAGTGTTTAATTCCACTTTAAACCAGTTTTACGAATTTTGAGTGTTAATTGCATTCGACCTAAATTTGTCAACCAAATAAATTAATCATCATTTGAACTTGTAGAATAATACTTTTTGCACCCTGAAGTACGTTTGGTCATTTATAACTTATTATTTATTCTTAGTAAATTTAAAAATGCAAATACTATTATTTCTTACAGACTACAACAAAAATACGTATCTATATAATTCATTGAGTGACAATTTAAAAGTTTACTCAGGGAGGAAATATCAAAAGCCAGAGATTTTGAAGCTGTCTTAAATTCCTCCAATGTCTATACATCGGAGTGTAAGAGGCATAAACCGTTCTAACCCGATCCAGAAATAAAAAAAAACATTATTCCGCAGTTTTTTTTTTTGTGGAATGTAAAAATAAATGGGCACTGATGATATCAAAGATAAAGCAGAGTGCAAAAATACTCCCATTTTGCAAAGATTTACTTCTGCTCAAATATGAACGAGACGGTGTCAATAAAACGGTCCGCGGATGACATATGGCAAAAATAAATTTTTTGTTTTTTTGGTAGGACTGTTATAAGCTTACATGGCAAATTTCAGCGTGATATGTCACATAGTTTGTTTTCTGTGCTACTGTAAACAAGTCAAGCTCGAGCGTGTTCTTCGAATTTAACTATGAAAATTCAAAGAATTTGTTTGAAATTTTGTTATTCCAACAAAATTTCGGCTTCAGACGCCTTAAAAATGTTGCAGACAACCTATGGGGACTCTGCTCTATCGCGCGCACGTATTTTCCAGTGGTACAAATCGTTCAAAGAGGGCCGTACATCGGTTGAAAACTTGCCTCATGAACGTCGTCCAGCAACATCAGTAAACGACGAAAACATCGGAAAAGTATAGGAAATTGTGCTTGAAAATCGCACAAATCGCAAAATCGGTTAACGCTGAATATTATTTAGACGTTTTAAAGCGTTTGCGCGAGAACATTCGGAAAGGAAGGAAATTGTGGGACAACAAGTCATGGTTCTTGCATCACGATAATGCACCAGCTCACACATCACGTCTTGTTCGCGATTATTTGAACAAAAATAATGTTAATATCGTTCCGCAAGCACCGTATTCGCCTGATATGGCTCCATATGACTTTTTCCTGTTTCCCAAGCTCAAGTTGCCGCTCCGTGGAAAACATTTTGAGACAATTGAAGTCATAAAAGAGAATTCGAAGAACACACTCGAGCTTGGCTTGCTTACAGTAGCACAGAAAACAAACTATGTGACATATCACGCTGAAATTTGCCATGTAAGCTTATAACAGTCCTACCAAAAAACAAAAAATTTATTTTTGCCATATGTCATCCGCGGACCGTTTTATTGATACCGTCTCGTTCATATTTGAGCAGAAGTATTAAGGCACATCTTACGTCATACGAAGGAAACGGATCAACAAAATTAAGCGATCTAAAAGCGAAACGACGAAAATTCTTTTGAATTCGTGGAAGTCTATCAACATGGCAAAGGTGATGCGAACTCCATATAAAGACTGCATATTCCAACTTAAACAAGTGGCAAGTGATTATATGGATCAGTAAAGTCTAAACCAAAGCGCCGAATGAAGGCAAGTGTGGAATATAACTTCGAAATTATATAATTTAAAAGACTCAGGATTGCGTATTTTGGATTAAAAACTACACCCAGATTCGAAACTTCATTCATAAAACTTACTTACTGCTATCCTCTTCTCTCAGTGCAACATAGGGCCTTTGATAATGGGGAGCCCTTAATTAAATATGAGGCAGCAAATTACTGCCGCCGTAGTCGAATGCGTTGGTGCGTGACTACCATTCGGAATTCAGAGATAACGTGGGATCGAATCTCGGGGATAGACCGAAATGGAGAAAAAGTTTTTCCTAATAGCGATCGCTCCTCGGCAGGCAATGGTAAACCTACGAGTGAATTTCTCCCATAAAAAATATCTGCCGTTCGGAGTCGGCTTGAAACTGTAGGTCCCTCAAAACGCACTCCACAAATAGGAGGAGGAGCTCGGATAAATATCCAAAAAGGGTGTACGCGCCAATTATAATTATATTCACATAAATACAAATAACTGCCTAGACCTAGAAAACGATATCTGACAACAGTTCCTAAAATTTACGTGAACGCGATTTTCATCTCATCATAAAAAATCAAAAATTTAAAACACTCAGATATATCATCAATATGATAAATAATATGATATGATATGCTTGATAAAGTGTAATGGACCCAGAATACTGCCCCGAAGAGGCAACGAAAAAATGATAAAAAATATTATCAACTACACACTGGGAGTATTCTCCGAGGAACTCCACATCAAGCTCAACTTTAGGCTTCCGGTGGATTACTCCTACAACTACTGTAAGGAACGTAAATATAGTATCTACTCTGACAGCCGGGCGGCAATTAGAGCGCCGGGCTCATTATTTGTGCGTTCGAAATTAGTCGGAGAATGCCTGGTTTCTCTCTCAACTGCATCTGAATACTTCGATAGTAGACTCATTTGGGTTCCTGGTCACAGTGGTATAACAGGAAACTGCTGGGCTGATGAGCTAGTTAGACAGGGGACCCTGGAGACGGTTTCACCGCGAAATTAGAAGTTTGAGGCTCCCTTGAGAACTTGTGGACTACTCCTGAAAAGATGAGCTACGCGTCAACTCAGCGAGTGCTAGGTTAGTGCGCAAGCGTGCAAAGTAGCGAAATCCATCTGGCCGCGAGAAGCACTCGAGGGAGCTTCTAAGGTTAACCGAGCATGGATTGTAAGTTATCCATGCGGTTAGACTTGGAATTGCTGCAAATCCTTTCTGCAAAAGCTGTTTGGAGAATGAGGTGGGATTATCTCAGCACCTTCTTCTCAGCTACCCCGCTCTTGTCGGGCTAAGATTCAGACATATTATATAGTAACCCATTTATAATAACCTAACCTAACCTAACACCCTCACGACATAAAAGATAGGACTTTACCCATTTGAAAAAAATGGAGCCTGTCATTGAAAGCAGACACACAAAATTCTCTGAAGAAGTCAAGATTAGTGACGATTGACCTGACAGCAATTAAACCATGCTAGTTTTTGAAAATATATTCAAATTACTTTGATGTCGTTGATAGTTTGGAAATAGACCTGTAAAAAATCCCTCTAAATAGGCGTTTATTTCGTCATCAATCTCTGTTTCTTTACTAACTTGTCCATTACTCCGAGCTGCACCGGAGCAGTACAGTACAGTACCGGGAACAAAGCTACGAACTTGACAAAACATCTTATTTAGGATAGCCATGGTGTCTTCTGAAATCGCCCGGGCACAACCCACAGAGCGAAGCCATTCTGCTGCCTGTTAAGGCAATAATATGTGTAATACCCAATAGCAGTTTTTGTTGGGTTGTTATCGTAAGCACCATGTCAACAAACTCCAGCTGGAGGCTAGACACAACAAACGCGAGCTACATAAGTTAAAATAGAAGTTTCAACAATACGTATGGCAAGTACTGCACCCACCGAACTATCGACCGACAAATAATGAAATTCATTGACACTCGCCCTATGAATGACGCAAGTTGATGAGCTCGAGCTGCTTTGTGAGACCCGCGAAGCGCTGGCCCAATTTCCGTATCCACCATGTACGCAACGAACCTCTTCTTCAAATGTCCACTCAAATCAACTTGCCTGATATCACCAACCGTTGAAACGAAGCATTCCCTGAGCTCATGGTATCGATATTAGTGCAGTACCCTCTTAGACAGGCCTGGATAAGGCTACTACAACAAGAACAGCATACACAAAATACGCTAAGTATAAATTTGCTAGACTTAATGCGACACCCATCTACCCATGTATTCAAATTGATATGAAAAAGATACTTTTTTGATTCTTCTAAATTTCACGCAAATATTTCCATATGACCCCAATTTGTACTTAATATTTGGCATTTGTATATATGTATGTATGTTTGGATGTGTACAACAACATCGACAATACATATTTTCCTGTCTCATCTTTAGACGAAAAATATGTAAATTCAAGAGCACTAAGTCAGCGCACCTCTCTGGCCATCTGCCAATCATTTTTTTATGAATTCACACTTGTTAGAAAAAATAGCAAGATCATGAAGAAATTGTTGCGCGAATGATCACTGAATACATATACATAGGTACGTACATACATACATAATATATGTACCCAGGGGCAGGGAATGAAATGTATTATATTATAAAAATAACGTGACTCATGCAAACTTGAGGGGCTTAGGCCGAGCTTCTTCACGAAATTTGGGATAAGGCAATATAATGGGGGACCACTACAGTTCCATGCCGGCCCCGAGTGGCTGATATGTATGTATATGTACATAAAAAAATTTCAACATTTATCACTGATTATCGATAGGTGACCGATAGCGGAATATTCATATCCGGCCTTCACACTTTCAGCCAATATGATACGCACAGTCGGCTAAAGAGCCACTTGCTGCACAGTGTGTAGAAAAATTATTCGTACGCCTAACTGCTGTTTTTGAATAGTGTCTATTTGATAGAAATACTGTGGAACAGCAAATGACATTCCCCTACAAGCATAAGCGTTCAGTAAGTGACGATCAGATCATAACTTCATGCCTTCAACGATATCACGATATGTTTCTTGTAGCATCAAGTTTTATTAGGCAAAAAGTGGAACACGCAAAAAGTGAAGAGGGTATTTATGAGACCACTAGTTCATATATATATTAATAATATTATAATTATAATAGACTAATATATAATTTGTAAAATTGTAAGAGACTTCGTTTATCTAAGAACCAGCATTCACACCGATAACAATGTCAGGGCTAAAATCCAACGGGGAATCTCTCTTGCTAACAACTGCTACTTTAGACTAAGTAGGCGATTGAGTAGTAGACTCCTTTCCCAACGACCAGAAAACTAATACTTTATGAGGCTCACATCATGCCTGTCCTATCGTATGGCACAGACGATAGCAACATCCGATGAGACGTCCCTTTGAGTGCTTGAGAGAAGGATCGGCAAATGATTTTTGAACCTTTGCACGTTGGCAACGGCGAGTAGGATAATGAGTTGTATTATTATTAGCTTTACGACGACATAGACGTAATGCAGCGAATAAAGATCCAGCGCCTTCGTTGACTGGGTAATGTCGTCCGAATACCCTCCAGTACGCTGCGATACCAGCTGGTGGTAGCAGAGGAAGAGGAAGACCTTCACTGCGTTAGAAAGATCAGGTGGAGCACAACTTGATTTCACTTGGAGTGTCCAACTGGCGTCGGTTAACACGAAAAAGAAACGATTGGCGCTCTTTGTTACACTCGACCAAAATCGCGCCATCGGATATTGCGCCAAACAAGAAGATGTACATATATAGTTTTTGGAAAACTGATTAGGCCTAGCTTAATCTTCAATTTCTGAACCTCAACTTAAAATTGGCCCGTTTTTAAGCCACTTCCAAACGGTAGATGATTTGTGATGCACATAACGGTTTTTCTTTTCCAGGTGACAAGAAAAAAATAGTCATCTGACTTCGATTTACCACTAGAAGTCCACTGCTCAATAGTGACGAATCCATATTTTGGACACGTACACGAAACAGTGAAACAACTCGTTCGGATTGCGATTGAACATCGCTCAAAACTCAAAACCCGTTGATGTTGTTGTAGCAGAATAAACATACCCAAACATATAAGGAGAATGCTGCTGAAGTGACAGTCCATGGCCGGATATAAGCCCGGGTCGTTCGGGTTACGAAGAACCGACTGTTGTGGCAACGACTCGGAACCAATCATTCGGTTTGCCTTTTCATATCCAAATATTTAGGCAAAACTAGAATCATCTTTTCAAATTATCAGCCGATATCATTCCATCTGAGCATTTGACGCAATGTGTGCGGAGTAAAGATAGATCGTCCCAAACCAATATAAATTGCCTTCAGAATACTTTTCAAGCTTTTGTTTAATTTGGGTGAAAACGTCCTCGGACATAAATTGTGTTTGTGGTATTCTTGCTGAATTTGAGTTAACAACGCCAGCTGTTCTAACTCTCACAGACATATTGTTCCACCCTCGTACGCTGAATAAAATTTCAAATCAGTACAGTTTAAGAAATAATACGAGTAATAAAGAAGTTGCCTCTATACACAAGTGCCTATATATTACCCGAGAGCATGCGTCGTCGCGCCCATTTTTCAAGATTTTAAAACAAATCTTGAAATGTTGCTGTTACATTAATAATTTCTGAAATGTCGTTTTTACAGTGTAGAAAATTGCCGTTGTATCGGAAGTGCCCGCAAGTTGTGTAGATTAGAAATTTTTTACTAAATATTTGTAATTGAAGGCTCGCACGCTCGACGCACTCTTGCAGCGTGAGAAACAATGAGCAAAATATATAATATAATAGAAAATTTGTTTAACATGGTGTACTGCATATCAGTGTACTGCTCCGCTGTTGCCTGTGACGACATAAGACGGCAGCAAAATTTAAGTGTCAGAGTCTCACTCACCAACCAGACGTACATATGTATGTATGTATGCATATGTGTATATGTATGAAAAAAAATTTTGAATATTTTTTCATTATCAAGGTGTAGGAAATGTTCTTGGACGCACGCATTGTTTGCGTGTACCTTCTAACCCAAAGAGAAATTAAGTAACTGAAGTAACTGGGTGAACGTATTTACATACATACATATGAATGCATATATGTATGTATATAAAAGGTAACATATCTGATAAGCTATGAATATATTTGTATACATTGGGTTGAGGAAAAGGAAATCCATTATTTTTTGGGTAGATGGCTGTAGTGATCGATATCTCGTAAAGTATCGATCAAACAATTTAAAGCTTACGCTCGGTGTCAAGGTGACATTTCACACTAAAAAAAGCGTCCCCTTTTTGGTGTGCTCTATTCAGTTTTGAGTTACAGGGTGTTAACAATGGAAGTCAACAAAGGGAAAATTCGGTACATTTTAAAGTTTTTCTCTGATAAAGACGAGACTGCAGCAAGCCAGGCTGCTGAAATAGTGAATGGTGTGTCGATTCCGGCACCATTCAGGCATTTTTGAGGTTAAAGAAAATGTCGAAAATGCCGATAAAAGATATAGATATAATCGAAGTTGTCCGAAGTTGAAGATTAGTAGTCGTAGCATCGGCCAGGAGCTAAAGATCGGACATAACAAAAATTTTTTAAATAAAAAGTAAAAATTTTACGCAAAAATAATGGATTTGTATTTCTCCCAAACTACTATTTATAGCGATAATATACGTATGTGTGTATGTCGTGCATATTCATTCATTATCTTCATACAACTACATACACATTTGCTATGTATTCTATTATCTGCTAAGAGACATAAAAAAAATTTCCTACAGGCACACTCACTATGACTAGGTATGACTATTAAAAAAATTTCCATAACCACGCTGCAGCTGATACTGCCACCAACACTCACGTGCACATAAGCCGTATTGAGATTTCTCTCCAGTAAAATATGAAATATTTTGGAATTCAAATCACAACCCACTTCTTCATGTCATTTCTTGTGAACAAATTTCAATTTTGAAACATTAATTTCTTCTCTTTTTTTATGTTTTCGAAGATTAGGCAATCACAGAGATATAAATGAAATACTCGTACAACCACAATAAAAAAAAGAACTTGGTAACATGCTCAGGGTTAAATATAAAGGCAACGAGACAGTAGCTCACACAACAGCGCAACCACCTTCAGCGTTGTGAGCACTCAGTGCACTCGGTCGCACATTTTTCGAATATAATAAAATTTAGTATAATATAAAATTAATTAATATACAGTTAGAAAGTGGTGCATGTGTTGTAACAATAAAATTACTATATATATATGACAAAAAAAAATTGCACTTTCTTTGTGACAAGCAGTAAATATATTCGTATTAAAAAGAGGCGAAATTATATAAAGGAAGAAAGAAAATTGCAAGCGCATAAATATTTTCGAATTCTCAGCGCCAGCAATAGCTAAAATTTGAGCGGTTCATTTTAGTAGCGAACGAAATTTCAAGAAATCTTTTTGTGTCCCGGAGCAACAAATCAACAAAAATTAGCAACAACGTCGCAAGGTAAGAATTATGGCCAATAATGTGCCAAAGAAATTTAAAGAAACAAAGAAATCGTAATGAAATTATAGAATTTGGAAATTTTAATTAAAAGTAGACATTCGTTATATGAAAATTAAAGCGCATGGAGTGAAGACCCAAAAGAATTAAATGAAAAAAAGGAAAATAAAATGTATTTCATGAAAGAATTAAAAAATAAAATATAATGAAAAAAATGTACATATTATGTACGACAAAAAGGGGCAAAATGAAAATGAAATAAATAAATTTCAGTAAAACATAGAGAAAAAATTAATTAAAATAAAAGTAAAAAATCAAATGAACTACATTTAAAATAATGAAGTTCAGGATAATTTTGTTTATTTTAAAATACATATATTAGGAAATTTTAAATTGCCTTTGTTATATGTAAATTTTTTTTATTATAATTTTTTGCATCTATTCAAACCCTATTTGTATTGACAACAACAATACTTTAAAAGCAATGTGTTTGAATTCAGAACACGTTTTTTAAATGTTAACCCTTAACGGCCGAGAGTTTTTTTTTTGTAATTCTCGCCCATAAGACGCGGGAAAATTAGTTGAAATTCTAGAACGTTTATAAGGATGAAAACTTAAACTAAATATTTATTATAAAACTACAGCGATGATAAGTAAATGAAATTTAAACTGAATTCTTTTCATGTCCTCGAATTGGGGCCTTCCGTTTTCTATCGCATAAGTACTATGTCCCCTTAGGGGGACCCTTTCGGCCGTTAAGGGTAAAATAAAAATTTTAAATTGTCTTTATTATAATTTTTTTTTATTATACTAATTTTTGCCATTTATTTAAACACAATTTGTATTGAGCACTTTAAAACTAATGTGGTTGAACTCAGAAGATTTTTTTTTTTTATTTTCAAATAAAAAATTTAAATTGTCTTTATTATATTAAAATATTTTTACATCTATTTACATACTATTTGTATTTTGAAATTTGCAAAACCAGACATTTAACATTTGTTTGTTTGCACAGCAGCGTCTTTTATTACCTTTCTTTACATCTCTTACACATGCGACGCCGCAACCTCCTCACTGTAGTGGCGCACAATTCATTGACTTTATTTATATATAATTAAAAACCAAATTAACAAGAACAATATTCGCAATATATTTAAATTGCGATGAATCACTTCATTGGATGGAAACTATAATATTTAAACAGCAGTAACATTTCCATTTCAGCACACTACAGCAGCAGTTCAACAATAAGCCTCTAACACTCCGTGGGAAAACTTGGCACTAGAAAACAAACAAACGCTTGCAAGAATTAATTGCAATTATTAAAAATTGATTAGCATAAATACGTACTCTGTGTACCATATACCGTCCATCCATCCAATGGCATCGACAAAGCGATCAACACATGAACACGCTGGCGATTACGACGGCGAACCCGGCTGCCATACACTGCACGAGGTTAACGCCATGTTCCGGCACTACTGGGACCCTACAAAATATTGGACATGTGAGGCACAAGGACGTCCGGCAAAATTGAAACGTTGTCCACAATCTCATCTCTACATGGATTCGCAAAGCCAATGTGTTATGTATACCGAATGGCAATGGACGGATCCAGCCGATCCACCAAGCCGTCCGCAAAGCGCAAAAAGCACGTGAAGTTGAATGATATGGAGGTGGTTTCAAAGCAAAAACAACAAACTAATTAAATAAACGTGATTAGAGCAAGCACATGAATGCACGCATACATACACACACGCACATTGGTGCTCAACGTACAGCCCAAATTCGTGTACATACATACACACATTCATATACATACATCTTTGTAGATAAGTATGCCACAAAGTTTGTCGATGTGATTTAGCAGTTTAGCGGCAACTGAATATGTATTCGTACGTAAGGAAGATAATTTTAATGTCAATTATAAACATACATACGTATTTACTTTTAGACGATGACTGAAAATTTTGTTTAAGTAATACAACTGTGGCTATTATTAATTAAAAAATAAAAACTTCCAAGTACTTAGGTAGTTTATCGAAAAACGCTTTATGCTTTATTTAACTTTAAAGAAATATATTATAATTGTAAAAAATGAAAAGAAAAAGTTTAAGACAAACACTTACTAAATAAATGATCAATTTCAAAATCAGTACAAGAAGTTTATTTCATTAGATCGCCAGTCAGCATAAGTGCGTAAACTTATTAGACAGTTTAGATAGAATATTTACCGTGACCATAATGGAGCAAAGGACTTCGTAATCCATTTTATAAAATTCACTATTATAATTTTGTGCAAATATGCATACTCAATATACTTAATTAGTATAATCAATGCGAATAAGTACTAAGCAAACATAGTACTAGCGAAACGAGTTCATTTTTGCAGACAATTACAGATTTTTGTTCGAACAATAATTCAGAAATACATTTTTTTACAGAGATCCGACTTGGTTTTGATCTTATAACTACTTCTTTAGCCAAGGAAGTTGACTGAATAATTATAAATTTTTCATTTGATAGCGCTTTGTCTACTCCATTTACGCGGAATAAATAAATAAAGGTAAAATATCAGCTGCGTATTTGCTGTTACATATTTGAGTTGGAATGTTAATTGGAATGTATTCGTTTACATGCTACTTATGTTTGTTGTTATAACAGCCTAAAACAATTAAACAATTTTTTGAAAATTTTTCGTAGTAACAATCCTTGGCCGCATATAAAACCGATACGTTCCGGTAGCGTAGAACCGACTAACGTAGCTGGGCGCTTGCTTTTGAGTTCGCTGAATCGTTAGATATAACCTATTTACTAGATTTTTGCTACTTCCCTTTCTCACATTAAATGCAAATCCCTGTAAGCGCTAATGTTACATGCCTGCAAATGTGGGTGTTGTTATTGTATTATGCTTGATCGACACCTTTGGTGCCAGAGGAAGGTAATGATGCTATATAAAGTGAATGATTGTTAGTCGATTTAAAGTTCGATGTGTTCGCCAGTTTTGGTGATCACTTTAAGTTTGTCAAATTTGGGCGGTTTGGTGTCATTCGGTATTTCTTCCTTAATTGGTGCGGGTTGCTTGGGTGGCACCCTTTTTGGTGCAGAAGTAGTGGTGGGAGGTCGGGGAGTTGTGGTTGTTGGATTCACTTTTGGTGCAGCAGTTGTAGTCTTAGGAGCCGCTGTAGCTGGTTTTGGTGTGGTAGTAGTTTTTGGTTTAGGTGTCGTAGTTGTTGGTGTCGTAGTCGTTGCAGGTTTCCTAGTTGTTGTTGTGGTAGTCGTTGTTGTCGGTTTAGGTGTAGTCGTAGTTGGTCGTGACGTTGTCGTAGTCGGTCGCGGTGTAGTTGTGGTCGTTGTTGTTGTCGTTGGTAGCGAAGTCGTAGTTATTGGTTTAGTAGCGGCAGGCTTTGGCTTACTAGTAGTAGTTTGTGGCTTAACAGAAGCTTCCATTCCAACGCCCTCATACCTGACATTTTTTACTTTAACCTCAGGCTGCTTGCCGGCTCTCGGTGACTTAACACGCGCCAGAAACCGATTGAACGGTGAACCAAGATAGAGATGATCATTGAATTCCAAGACATGAGAAACAGCACCGACAGACTTATCGAATCCATGTAACGAACCAATAATATTACCATTCCAATCTACCCTCACGATAGTTGCACGCTTGGCTGCCAAGAAGGTTATACTCTCACCATGTCCAATGAAATGGATAAACTTTTGAGCCAACTTATTGGGGAATGCGTTGTTAATTAAACGGAACGGTAGCTCGAAGAGGTTAAGCAGACGTGAAAAGAATAATCGTATACTAGGAAATCTCGAGAACATATTGATGGCGGTGGGATGTTCACTATCGGCAGCCATTATGAGTGGCACCCAAATACCCTCGGCATCAGGAGTCAAATTATCGGGCAGACCAGGCAAACCTTCCACGAAAACTTCACTCTGGCCAGCTTTAGCGCCTTTCAAATAGTACTTCATCAAACGCATCGCTCCAGTTTCGGCGACAACAATGAAATCTTCATCCGGACTTAGAGCCAAACCGTTAGCAAAGAATAACTCATCCAGTAGTACAGTACTCACGTTGTTGGCACGATTGTATTTAAAGAGACTAGAGTATAAAAATATGTTGTTGTTTAATAGTTGTGAAATTAATGTAACTTGTTTAATAATTATTTGTATTTCTTAATTTGAAATCTGAGCATCTCTAGTAATCAATGGCATCAAATTATAAAACTTGTTGAATAATGGTGTTAGTTGTATGTATGATACATATATACATTAAAAATAAGAAAGTTAATTTCGATAATTTGGTCGTTGTTGGTACGATTAGTATTCCCCGTACCACCATTTCAATTTTGTGCAGAGCGGTGGTCTCTACAGCCTAAAGCTATGGTAGAATGAAATAACATTTATTCTTCGTGTTGTTGTAATTGAACAATATAAAATATTTTGCTTAAATCTTTTGGAATTGTTGTAGCCGTTGGTTGAATATATGCCGAGGTTACAATAGCGTAACCCGACTGTCTAAAGGTATCTTAACTATATCTCAATTAAAGTTTCCGCAACTCTCAATCACGGCAAATATTCTTTGAATGGAGAAATACGCTATCATTAGTTTCGAACTATACAGAAATTTCTTAATGGAGGGAAATTAAGCACATATTTGATTTAACGAAATTCAAAATGTTTTTAAAGAAAAAACCGAACAGTATATTTTTTAGTACCACTTGTTTCAATAACATTCATGTCTCGTGTTTGATCGTCATTTGCACACTTGTTTTAACATTTAAGCCCTCAACCAAATATTATATTTTTAAAACAAACCAAATTAACAAATATTATGTCTTCGCCATAGTTTAAAATATTAAGAATTATAGGCCGTTATGATTCACAGGTGAGGAATACTCAAATCTATACAGTGAGTTCATATGCAAAACTAAGGGAAGGCCTTCCAAAAATTAAATATTTCAGTGTAAAAATGACGTCGTCAGCAAGCTTGACGTGATGATTATTTAAGGAACAGTTTGTGCATACGTACTTGCTGGCATTAATCCAAAATAAAATAAAAAATAACAAAACACTACTACACGCAAACAAAAAACCAGTTTTGCTTATCGCATACACTATTTCTTCTCAATTTATGCATAGATTATAATAGAAACTTTCTTTCGGCATTAGGTCATTTAAAGTTCAAAATCGACTTACCGGCCAGAGGGATTTGCAAGCGAACTGAATACTAAATCGAGCAGTAAGAAATCTGAAGTTGAATCTGTCCAATATATATCACCCTTCTGATCCACAGCAACAGTGTTGAAAATTTTAGCTTTACGATTAATGTCTTTTCCGGGTAACTCTTGCTGAGGCGACACCAGCAATTTCTTTTGGTTGGTATTAAGATTCACCTCCCATATACCATAGTATGCGTCTGACACAATCAAATTATTACCTTTTGTATCAAAGGCAAGTCCCAAAGGTCGACCACAACGTGATTCTTCAAATATTTCTTCTAGCAATGGAAAAGACATATACATTTTTATAGTTTCATGAATTTCTCGTGTAAAAAAACATACCGCATGGTTGCCCAATTTTTACAACGTGTGTTACATGGTCTGCCGTCAATTTGATCACCTCACCACCATGGATGCCAGTATAAATTTCGTTTTTACGTGCTATAAGACACTCCGGTCCATAGACACGCCCTTCTAAAAGCCGTTCACCACCATCTAAGAGCAGATTAGGCTCCAAGGCGCCTTTTAAATCTTTAGCAGGTGCAACACTGTAAAAATTAGTAAATTTTTATAATTTTTCTCTAACGGAAGAAAGGTTAACCTTTAGACCTACTGAAATTCTTTGTAAGGGAAAGTGGTTCGCGGTGGCAGACCCGGAAGCAAAATGACGATCAGGAAAAATACCATAAAATTCATTATCCTAACACCAATGCCATATAACAGACCCATTTTGCTTATTTTTTGTTACACAATGGCAATTGTTGAAAATTTTTTTAAAATCTGACTAATTTGTACCAAGAGTTGTACAATAGCTAGCAACTAAATTAATATAACACTCACTCACTTTAATATAACCTACTATGCAAAATTAATCGGCCAGCGACACGAAGGCAATTTCACGAACAATGTTACCTTATCGCTTTAAACGGTAATAAGATTTTGACTTAATTAACACTGTGTATCATATCAATTATTCGGGAGATACACTGTCGTACTACAAGTTTTAATGCAAGGTGGATTTAATAAGGTGACAGCATTCACCCAGCTGAATTTTTCGCCGTAGTGATGGCTTACGTCAAAATGATATGCTTTGTTTGTATGTATTGGTATGTTTACATTCGTATGTTTACATTTGCTTGCTGATTTTGACATGATGCTTGCACCAAACGCAACAACAAATACATGTAGGGTTTTACTTATATGTGTTTGCTGTCACCTGTAATAAATTCGCCTTGTTTTAATGCTTATCTTTTCAATTCATATGAATCAATAAATAAACCATTAATTTTAATCTTCAAATCTCCCAGGTAGCCGCATTATTTATTTTGTTCCTATTACGAATGAATTCGGGAAACATACCATTAGTAGGCTCGAAGTTTTCATAGTTAGTGCTGTAAACCATTACAACTAAAATCATTGATAATTAATCGCACAGAAAGAATTATTTTAAAATGATAACTAAATAAAAAACATTATTTAAAATTAAAATGAATTCCAATACAGCAGCAGTTTTATTGGTAGAAGAGGAAGGTAGACGAAACAAATGTTTACGAGTAGAGCGCAAATAGATGCTTGCGGATTTATATTTGGACGACCAAATATTTTGCAATTTGGAACATTGCTTTTTGGAAATTTGTTCATGGTGTCGCATGTATTAAATGTACTTTTGTTCATAACCGGAATCGTAAGTTTGTTCTTATTGGATAATGTTGTAATTGTATTGACAGTTGCATTGTATTATTCAATGCATACTATCAGTCGAGAGGCTATGGAAAGTAATGGAATTCCATACATAACATTTTGGGCGATATCAGGTGAAATGCAGGACGCTAATAAGCATACCTAAGAGAGCAAAACTACAACAAATTCCACTAAATTTTAGAATTCTATTTTTTATATACTCTACTACCATTACTAGCTAGTATCAGAAAAAGTAGCAGAACTACGTTAAGGGATTTTCACACCAATAAAGTTGTATTCGTTATTCAGTAGTTCTGTAAACTCTTCTAAGTGTGAACACCACTTTGTTATTCTCTCTCTCTCTCTTTTAAATGAAAATTATTCTTCCTAAATCAACTTTTATATTTACAGAAGCAATAGTTGTGTCTAGTTAGTGTTTTGCTTAATACAGGAGGTAAAGTAGTATGTCACGAAAAAGTAAACAGTCTTAAATCTTTGAATATTTGATAACCAATGCAGCTGATAAAATATCAACATTTTTGAGCAGATAACAACTTACTATGCTTGCGAACAACTTACTATGCACTTACTTTGATAATGTTTTCTTTAGCGTTTATCAGAACTTTCACGAAAATTATAATATTTTAAAATAAACTCAAATACAGTTTACTTAATCCAATATTTCTACGCTTAAAGGCGATTAAGCACTTTATTTGTATGGCATTACAAATAAAATGGAGCATTAATAATTTCTTTGAGATATTTTCTACAACATTATAAGACAAAACTACCAAATCGCAAGAAAAATCATTATTTCACCTTGACCTAGATGTGAAATCTGCACAAAAATCAAATTCATACAGAATGGTGGCACTGGGGCAATAACAACATTTACATGTGTCTCGTTTTTGCAAGGTGGTATGTGGACTAACAAGTTTTCAAAAAGAATTTAAACAAAGAAACAAAAGAAACAGGTCATTTGACATTCGAGATATTGTATAGATATTAGGGGTGGGATTATTTCCGAATAATATTCGAATAAACATTATTCGAATAAAACGAATAATACTATTCGTTTCAAATAATTCGAATAGTTCATTATTCGAATACCTTACTATTCGAATACCTCACTATATATTCATTTACATCAGGGAGAAAATGCTTTTAAAAATATAAAAATTACATTGGCCCTTCTCATGGTGCATGCACTTGTACATAAACCGATTAGTAGTCCGCTAATCTAAATAAATATTTACCAAAAATATTCGAATAGTGAAGTATTCGAATAGTGATGTATTCGAATAGTAAGGTATTCGAATAGTAAGGTATTCGAATAGTGAGGTATTCGAATAGTGAGGTATTCGAATAGCATTATTCGAATAAACGAATAAAAAATTCGAATAAATATTATTCGAATTACGAATACCTCTCGAATAAAAGATTTTATTATTCGAATAGTCCCACCTCTAATAGATATGCATTACCCCTATAGATGTAGCCAAGGTGAATTTATAGCAGGTTGCAACAATATTTATATGTATTTGTTTTTGTAAATTGGTGAGTTGAATGCCAAAATTTCTATTTTCTATATAATTTATATTTTATATTACATTATTATATTAATATCGATACAAGCATTAGTAAAAAAAGTGTAAAAATTAGTTCCCATCGTCAAATTCTTGTAGGGATGCTTTATTGCTGTATTATTTATATTGATAAAAATCTTAGACAGTGGCAACATTTACACAAAATAAATTTGCTCATGCTCACTTGTTTTTGTGTATTTTCGCTTACGTGAATTCTTATTTTGGATTGTTGGTGATTATGCTTGCATTGCAAAGTAAAATTTGAGTGTGTTTTAACAAAAATGACGGAAAATCTTAGCTCCGCACAAAGCGAGTTTGGTAAATTTTTGTAGCTTGTAAATCTTACTCTTATACAAGAAATACCAACAGGTAATAATACGCGTCCACAAGAGGACTACTCTATGACAATGGACCACGATGCGGATCCAAATACGCAAGAGAGTCGAGAAGACAGCACACACACACCAAATTCGTCTGCTCATAACACAGGTTGGTCAAAACAAATTAAAATATTGTATAGGTAAATTTAAAATATTGCACGTTACATCTCCTTCAGATGAAGATGATGACAGCGGTGATGGCCGTAGTAGTTCGGCGCACGCTTCTTCAACTTTAAGCTACAAAGAGAGGCGTCGAGAAGCGCACACTCAAGCAGAGCAGAAAAGGCGTGATGCCATTAAGAAGGGTTATGATAGCCTTCAGGAGTTAGTGCCCACATGTCAACAAAATGACTCAGCGTCTGGATACAAGTTGAGCAAGGCGCTTATATTGCAAAAGTCCATCGATTACATTGGTTATCTCAATTTGCAAAAGAAAAAGCAAGAGGAAGAAAGTGGTGCACTGCAAAAGGAAGTGGCCGCTCTGCGTATAATACAACAAAGTTATGAGCATATGTTGCAGCATCAGCAAGCTAATCCTGGCCCTGAGGAAGCACGTCTAACTGATGAAGCGAAATTTCAAGTGGTACGTTTGAATGGGAAAAGTGATTTCTGTAAAGAAAAACGGGATTAGTGTAATTTGTTAGATAAACTTAGGAAGCAGGAGTTTATAGTATCACAGTATTCATAACATTATTATGCAGCATTACGCTGTTGCTACGGAGGCGAATCGCTGTTTGCGCTTGAGATTTTTATGGCTGCTGATAAATTTTTTCAAGGGTTGTTCTTGTTGTAACAGCAAAAACATTCTCCATACATGTACATGGAGTGCTGCTGGAGTGACAGTCCTTGGCCTGATATATAGTAAGTCCAGGTCGTTCCGGTAACGTAGAACCGACTGTCGGGAGAACGTGCGGAGGCCAACCGTTGTTTTCGCCTGGAAATTTTTATGGTTTGTGGTAAGATAAGTTTTTTAAAGGTTCTTTTTGTTGTTGTAGCAGAAGCATAAATATTCCCTATACATGTAACGTAGATCCGACAGTCGTGGAAACGACTGAAAATGATTGTTTCCGAATGTGGGCTTATTTAAAGAAGCCTTTCGAAAAAACTATACACATGGTTCATGTAAATATAATTTAAAGTGATACGTTGAAACAAAATAATTTAGCAAATACAAGGTTTTTACAGAGGACCAAATTAATAAATACTAAAACCTATACTGGGCTGAATTTGTTATTGCTTATTTATTAAATTAATACCAATTATAATTTGATACTTGAAGAAATCCCCAATATTTAAAAAAGTACGTATTTTTCTTAGTTTCAGGCAATTATGGACGAAATGTTCGATACATTCCAGCATATACCCATGGATAACTTTAAGCAGCTGACAACAGGTGTCATACCGTGGTTAGAGGAATACTGCAAGCCACATATTTTGCGCAGCATACTGAGTCACACCTTGCAACAAATGTCACAGTCGCAAGTGCATGAGAAGCAGAAACAACAGCAAGACAGTGAAGGATTCAGTTGATTTAGTAGCAGATGCCGCCAGAACAGCAATAAATAGCTAAATTTAATGCGGCAAATAATTATCCACACTTAATTTGTTTAAATTAGTGATATTTTACTCCGGGAATCATGTTAATAATTGTTTTATTTTAAAGAGCATTTGCCAAATAGTAAAATTTCCTCTTAATTAGTTTAGTCAAATTTTACGTTATACAAACTCTGTCGTTCACCCTGTATAATGAAAACTCAAGATCCATATATTTATGTGTGTCTCTTTTTAAATACCTTACATATCCGTTGCAAAATTATAGCACTACCACACATTCGGGCAGGCTCTGTAATTCACTTCCGAACGAGTTTCATTAAAATTATAAAACCAACCCATTGACAAGTTTTAACTGTTTTTTGTTTATCTATTAATTTCCAATATCTTTTTTCGTGAAAATAAAGTTCATTGTATAACAAAGGCCATGTTAATTCAAACTTGGCACAGGATTTTGAAAATTCGTGAATTTGTCATCATGTTTCAATATTTTTCAACCATACTAAAAAAAATGTCCACATTCAATTTTAGTAAAATAAATTATCCAAAATGCTCATTGATTTTTTTTCAGGTGATGTTGCACATTTTCTCCATAACACGAATATGGAACATTTTTCTCAACGGAGACCGCATTTATTAAAATAAATATTAAAAATTCGTCAATATGTGTTAGTGCTTTAATTTTACAACGGAGTATATAACATACATTATTCCTGTACATGTGTAGCATAGAAGTGCGTTTGGTTACATCGGTATTTATTCAATACTTTGTCTTACAGCTTCTAGGCAAATCTGACATTTTTGACTTAACATATTCTGCTCAACTAGAAATGATGCCTTAAATTGAAATTTTGTCTGATCCATTATTTTTCAACTTAGTCTTAATTACAGTCGAATTTTTATAATAAATATGTAAAACTAAAGCCTCTAAACTATTTAATTTTTAGTCTTAAATGCATAGATAGTATAATTATTTCGCCTTATTGTGGATTCCTTTGTCAGCATACATTTCACAAACTTCAGTACATTAGAGTAGACGAGAATTAGAACAACTCGTTGACACGTGGAGACATCTATTTGCTGCTACTTTGCTACTGACATCATTCAATTGCCAAATTCGCCAAAAAGTAAAGTAGCAGTTTTCGAAAAGAGCCACCTTTATTCGACGTCTACAATAGCAAAGTGATCAAATTTATTATTGTATTGTATTGCAATTTATGGGAATATTGCTCACTTGAAAAATCACAAGCTCGATTTTTTTTTATTTACGTTTAGCATATAAACTTTGCTACTCGTTCCTGATACACTTCATAGCCGATGGCGTCTTCTTCGACAGATATTTCCAATAATTTTTGCACAACCGTCATCTGACTGTCAAGACCCACCAGTACGAATACGTCTAGCAGTTTACATAACGAATAAGGTTTATAATGATGCGTTAGTTTCAAGTTGGCCAAGGACATGCGTAGCTGTTGCATGAATATTTTCTGTGCCCTATCATTGGTGTGCAGACTTTCATGTTTAATGCGCAATATGCCTTCAGCAAGCGTAAAAACTAGACCCAAAAAAAAATTCTCGTCGGCTATGTTTTCAAGTATGTTTGAAACACTTAGTAACGCATGCGGCAATTCGTGGCTGAAATCGTGAGCACGAGCAAAACACAACGCTGCCAATTTGCGCACGCTTTCGCAACGATGAGCCAATAAACGCCACATTAACTCGCGGATGTGTTGCAAAAATGAGAGTTGAATTGGCTCAGGTTGCTTAGGTAAGTGTTTTACTTTGGAAAGAAAGCCCAGAAACAGTACCATGGTCCGGGTGGTTATATCGCTATTGACTGTAAAGTAATTTAAAATGTAATCACAAGCTGTTGGCAGTTTTCGTATTATTTCATCGTATGTAACGTCATTGTTTTCATTTCCAGCTGCGTCGTCGAAGTCTTTTGCTGGGGTTTGACCAACAATTTTTGGTATTAGCGCACCAAAAAGCTGCAGCGCTGCATTGAATTCAGTCCATTCAGTGTGTTCAATGCGTTTCAAAGTAACCCATAGGATTTCATTATAGTAATGAGAAGTGGCATCTCGCAGCTCCGTATCTCGCACTAATACGCCAAGGTAGTGCAGTAGTAATGCCTCAAATCGATCGAAATTATCTGCATGTGATGCGTCGTTTACTCGACATTTATTAAGTAATCCAATACATTTTTCCACTACACGCTTTAACAAGGGTCTAGAGCGCTGCTGTTCACTTTTAACGATATGTAACATCATAAGAGAGTATCCAGCACCACGTCGTGTTACGCTCACCTGCTTGGTATTATCGAATAAAAGCTGCAAGCAGTTATCTAACAAAAGGTAAACTGCTGAAGTGGGTAATGAATTCGATGTTATACTTTTAGTAAGCTTGCCTAGTTAAAGAGAGGAAATTGTAATATGCTTCTACTTAGAAGTAGACATGTACCAACCAATGCTGACGCCAGCTGCTTCAATGGCGCCTTTGTGCCTGCAACGAGTCAGCACTGCTACATTTATATCTAAGCAACGCCCCAGAATCTTGAAACCTGTTTTATCGCACCCACCGTTTGTTACATACCGGACGCCGATTTCTGTTGCCAAATCACACGCAGCCTACAAAAGAGAGGGTACAAATATTTCAAATTACATAAATACATATGTATGTATGTACATAACTAAGTGATGATACCCACCTTTAATGTCAGCCAAAATGACATTAATAGAAATTTTCGAAATTCTCCGTCGTCTGTCATTTTATATGCACTTTTGCGCACCAATATTTCTAGGCTCTCGTCCATATCTTGGAAGCTTGCTGCATTAAGGGCGGCTTGCATTGGATCTGCTTTGCACACATTCAAAAAATCTAAAACTAAATTCAGTACTTTTTCCAATAGGTCAAGTATTTCACTTTGATTCTCCATTGACAAACAAATATTGCCTTGCACCACCTCTCCTATGATATTGATGTAACTAAATAAATGATTGCGTGTCTTGCAAACGAGCAGTGGATCTTCTTGAAATTCTGCGATTTCTTTTTTCAAGTGCCCTACTGCAAATTCAAGCAATTCCAAAAGCGGTTCGTCCTTTCCTGTGTTTTTACTGCAATGTAACACCACTCGTGCATAGAGTGTGGTTAGCACACACTCATCTACAGCACAACGTCGGCTAAACTCCTTGCACAAGCGCACACTTTCCGCAGCATCGTTGAAATGTATTTGCTGCAAGAGCACCAAAATCAAATCTAAAGCATCGTCGTAACCCAGTGGGTCGTCAAGTAGTTTGAAGAGCGCCGCAGTTACCTTAGCAGCTTCAAATACTTGTTGCTCGACCAAAAAGTAACCAAGTTTTTTATTTTGTGCTAAGCAACAATTTTTGGCATTCTTTTCCAAGTGCTCTGCATACAATGACTTTAGTAGAATGTCTAATAGGCGTAATGAAAATATTTTCGGTTGATACATTGTACTTCCAATGTCCGCTTCAATTAGGTGATGTAGTTGTTTGAAAAACGTCTGAATGCTAGTCTCAAGCGTAGTGGTACCCTCAGCATCATGCAATTTGCTAAAAGCTTTGGCGACATAATTAATTATAGCTGGTATTTTGCCTAAAATTTCATTTCGATACTGTGCGTTTTCTACACCCTTGTGCTTCTTTATAAATGCCAACGTAAATTCCAGACAATCTTCGATGGCAAAGCTGGCCAGGTTGTCCACAATGAATTTAAAAACCAACATTTGTGTTTCCATTTCAAATTGGAAGCAGTTCGTTATAAGTTCAGTACTGATTTTAAAAAAGTGCAGCTTAGATACTTCAAATATTTGTCGCGAAAACATACTAAATATTAGTGTTGAGCGAAAATAATTTTGATCGGCAGAGCCATCGATTGTATGTTCAAGGAAATTAGTTATTTCAGGCTGCTTTTGTAGAAATTCAAATAATCTATCCTTTTGTTCTATGCGTCCAAACCAATGAGCATTGAAATTCTTGATTTCTTTTAATGAACCACGTGTTAGTATCTCGGCAGACATATGCAACAGTTCATCAGAGTTTTGGGCGCTAAGCGCTTTTACTAAATGTTGACTAGCAGCTAGAACACTTTTATGACTCAAACTTATGCGTACCCCCGCATAAAACTCATCCGTACAGCGTTGTGCGCTATTCAGGAAATCCTTCAGATTATGAATTTTCAATATACAACTAAGTAAGTAAAATTTGTAGCGATTTGACCATGGCCAAAACTCTAAAATTGTTTGAAAATTTTCAAATGCGAATGTTGTTGACCGGCAACAATTCGTAAAAAGATTCATCGACTCCTCACGCATGCCGAATTGATTACTTTGCAAGCAATGATAGATTTGCTGCAATGGAATGTTCGCTTGCAGCGAAGGAAATTTCGCCAACAATAAATTTAACACTCTGAGAATGTGTAAAAGGCTCCCGCAGTCTTCATTAACTGCATCACCTAGGGCTTTGCTGGATTCAGCCACTAGTTTCTCTGGATCAATTGTCTTGGCTTTCTGATCAGTCAATAACATGGCGTATAGCAGCTGAAAACCACATTCTTCGAAATACAATAAATTTGGCTTAGGCAAAGTATTCAATTGTGCATCTGTTAGTGCGTGTTGCTGTAAAAGCTGGTAGTATGCGCGATATGCCGTATTTAAGACGACCTGATTGGTTGCGCCCGTTTCGCCAGTTCTTGATTTTGCAGAACATTCGAATTCTATTACAGCCACAATGTGTTGCAGCACAGAGTCTACTTCTTCCTTAGTTTTCGCTTTTGTGGCAATTGACTGTCAATATAAAGATTGTATTTAAAATTAAACTTGCATAGTTTGCATACATATTAAAACTTGCTACTCACAGGCAAATATTTTATGTATCCTCCAGAATTAGAAATGTCTTTTACACATCTCGGTAACTGTCCGATTTCAGGGAATTCACTGGCCATGACGTTAAAATTCTCTCGTCATTAACGTATAATTTATTACTATACAACCGGGCTTATTCAATAATTAAATACTAACACATATCCTTAAAATTACAAGAAAAATTTCACGACCTGTTTCCGGTCATCGTATTTCAACAGCTGTTTTCATCACCCACCCGAAACAGTATTAATCGAATATATGAACCAATCTTTTGTATGCCTACCATATGATTCCAAATACTTTTCATGCAAATATATATTGCGAAACAATGAGTTTGAAAAACTTTAGACACTATACTATATACAGTATTATTATTTTTAATAAAATAACATTCAATTTTTGGTTGGGGGTGGGCAGGATTGCAAGAGTCAAAGGACGTGTTTTCGCATTTGTGCATTTAAAGCTAACTAGAACTGAAACATCCTTCAATATGAAATAACATGGAGCGCTCGTAAATTTCTAAAACAAGTTTATATATGTTTGCTAATCTACAACTTATTGTTGAATCAAAAAGTTTAGACTTCAAGACAAACAAAAAAAAATTTTAATGAGGTAAAAGTACATATCAGGTTTTCTACGTCCCCCACATATCAAATCAAAATAGCGAAATTTTATATTCATGTCTGACTGTTTGTTCATAGGTCTGAATGTCGAATTAGTGAAATCACGGAAATTTCCGTTTTTTTTAAGGAAAAAAATGATAAAAGAAAAGTTTCGGAGCATGCTCATATCTCGCCTACTCTCCAGTTTGGCTAAAACCATTTCCAAAAACGCTGTGCAGTGTAGTACACGCATTACATTTGGACTCGCTATGCTCAATTTTCTTAAAAAAAAATGCCCCCTCATTGCATCCCGTCCTTGTGAAAATAGAACGAATTGAATCTTTAATTTATTTTATATAATTTATTTAATTTATATATATACGTTGCATGTAATGCAATAGAACGATTTAGTTGAATTTTGATATGAACTAAAGTTTTCATCCAACTATTTTTGGGACTTTGTGAACACAGGTAAACTAAGCTCAGCTGATTAACGCTTTTTCTCGCTTTTTGTACGGGTAGAAAATGCTACAGTTTAAGTAAAGACTACTTTACCCTATGAATATGCTGAGAAAAGATAACGAAGATTTAAGACAAAGCGGAATGAATGCGATATTATTGCGAGAAGAGAAAACACATAACGCATACCACCTCATAAGGCAACAATTTCGTTTTCAGTTCATCCAAAGCGCACCTACTGCTAATCGTACGTTACGTATTTTACGAACATTGAATTTTCCACCTTTTGACGCATTTGAAACGTAGTTGATAGCGATTTGAAAGCGTCATAGTGAAAGTGTGAAAACATTACATTAAAAAAAAAAACAAATGTTTGATGTCGAAAAACTAATAGCAAATAGTTGTCACAGTCCCATTTTATAAGATAAAATAATAACAAATATAAAAAGTGTTAATTGAAATTGTGAATTCAGCGCAGGAAAATTGCGAATTCGCGCCGTCAGAATAGAACCGATTATTTGCTTAATTTATTTTATTATATACCCCAAACATGAATCTCCTTTACGTCTCTACGTTGCTTCAAAAAATTTCCGAAAGAGTACAAATGTTCGAAAACTGTGGCAGCATTAATCGAATTGCCATATTTATGGCGATTTTTGCTCCGCTTCAATTTTGTCTTCTACGCTTTGCGCATTTTAAAAGTGACAAAATGGCGAATGAAGCAGGCAAATTGCAGCTTTCTACACAACAAGAAAAACCAAATCATTACACGTAAATAAAACATAATTAGAAAAATTGTGATTTTTAGTGAACAGTAATATAGCGAGATGTTTTATTAAATGTTTACTTAATGGTTGGTGTGTTGTGGTGTCTTCTAGGTACTTAAAGGAATTTCGTGTCGAACAGTGTCAGTCTTTTCTTCAGCACAAATGTAACCAACATAGGCCATTCGTATGTTTTAATTGGCATTTTCAAAATCAACGCCGTCGTCGTCCTGTCCGCAAACGTGACGGTACTTTTAATTATAGTGCAGACAATTATTGCACTAAATATGATGAAACTACAGGGATATGTCCTGATGGTGACGAGTGAGTATTTTTTTTTCTTTTACTTTGGTGTATTGCGAATGTAAACGAGGGTCTGCAACCAGTGACAAACAACAGAAATAACATACGTTGTTATCCTTCTCCTCCACCTATTCATTGAAAAAGAAATTGCGTTTCCATTATATCCCAACACCTTAGTAGATATCCCTAACATTTGCTTTGCTTTCGTCATTATCGGCAATTGCTTATATGTTTGTTTTTCTTTGTTTTATTTTTGTTGTGTTTTACCTCAATTTTGTGTTTTCAATGCAAATTTGTTTATGTTTTCTTCTATTTCATTGGTTTTGTATCACACATACACTCTTTTGGTCTTTGTCTCACTTATTCGCACTTATGTTTATTACGGGAATTTCGGTGTTTTCCACCCCATTGCGGCTACCGGAGAAGCGAACCCGATACAGTTTTCAAATGTAAATAAATATAGGCATAGGCGTGCGCGTGGGAGGGATGTGATAGTAGGATGTCAATAAACAATGAAATTCGAAATATACATATGTATGTACTTCCAATAAATATAAAATAATATTTGTTTTGCGTTAATAAAATTCAAGCTTTAAAATGCATTTTGAGGTTTCACCCAAAGTTAACATTTTTTTAAGTCACTTAAAAATTAAGTTATATTGTTTATATATAGAGATAATTTACAAGCAGCAAACAATTTATGTATCACGTTTTAAGCCGACTCCGAACGGCAAATTTTTAATGTTTATGAGGAGCTTTTTCATGGCAGAAAAACACTCGGAGGTTTGTCATTGCCTGCCGAGGGGCGACCGCTACTAGAAAGCGGGCTAAAATATATACTGTTACGAATATAAAGCGTTCTTAAGTTAACCTGTCTATATTAGCATCTTTAATAAAATATTTAATTTTCCTTATATAGCTGCCCATTTCTTCATCGCACCGCTGGTGATACTGAGCGTCGTTATCATTTACGTTACTATAAAACATGTATGTGTGTACACGACACGGATAGTCGTGGATATTGCGTTAAAAATGGGCATCATTGTGCTTTTGCACATGGCATTCAGGATCAACGTCCGCCAGTCTATGATATTAAAGAATTGGAATCATTGCAGAATGCAGAGCTGGCGCTCGACGGTACGAATGCACAAAATGCTTTGGATAAGGAACGCAATTTAATGAATGAAGATCCAAAATGGCAGGATACTAATTATGTTTTGACAAATTACAAAACTGAGCCATGTAAACGTCCACCTCGTCTTTGCCGACAAGGTTACGCATGTCCACAATATCACAATAGCAAGGATAAACGACGAAGTCCACGTAAATTTAAATATAGGTAAGACTTGTTGAAGGAATAGTGAGTAGTTTAATATGGTTGTATAGCAATTAGCTTTTAATCATTAATTTTATATGCAGATCCACTCCGTGCCCAAATGTCAAGCACGGCGAAGAATGGGGTGAGCCTGGCAACTGTGAGGCCGGTGACAATTGTCAATATTGTCACACACGTACCGAGCAACAATTTCATCCGGAAATCTACAAGTCAACTAAATGTAATGACGTACAACAAGCTGGTTACTGTCCACGCAGCGTTTTTTGCGCCTTCGCACATGTGGAGCGTAAGTTCATTGATTGAAATTTTACCTTCGATATAATGCTGTGAATTATTTACGACGAGTTGTGCCGTTGCATATATAGTATTTTGCAATTATTGCATATTAATTTCATGCCATGTTGTAGCAGTGCACTTGGCCCTGCCAGTGCGGCGTAGTCACCGATCGTCATCGTCTCAACTCATCTAACGGCAGACGGCAGGCCCAGGAAATGTGCTGTTTCGATAGGTTAGGTCCAGGGGGAGAGGGTTGTTAGGTGAGCGGGTTTAAGAGGGCATGTGAAAAGGTGGTTAGTATTGTGCGGTGTACCTTCACATGCCGGATAAATATTGAATATGTCGGAGTCGATTCTGGATAAGTAGGAGCCAAAGTTACGCGGGTCTCACGATGCAGCTCACACTCTTCGCTGGTTGGCCTCCGATAACGATGGAACAGTGAGCTGTATGAGCTTTTCGATGACATAGACATAGTACAGCGAATAAAGATCCAGCGGCTTCGTTGGCTGGGTCATGTAGTCCGCATGAACGCAAACGCTACGGCTCTGAAAGTATTCGATGCGGTACCAGCTATCACTGGTGCCAGGTGACCAGACGGGCTAAATTCAGTACCGGCCGGCCAATTGCTTTAAATGGCGGCAGCAACATTTTCTTTTCTTTTCCAAGTGCAAGGCTCTTGCTGCTGTTTTGGACCTTAGTGCCAATTGCGATGGTTTGCGCTAAAAAGGTGAACAAACTGTCAAAATGTTGAGCTTGTTAATAGTCGGTCATCGACTTTCAACTTTAGCTGTATTTTGACATTCGTCCAGTTAGTGAAGAGGGTCACCGTGGATTTAGTGGGGGAAAGATTGAAACACAAGTCATCGGAGTTTTAAAGGATGCTCAAATTTTAGATTCTGATTAAAAAGTTTGAAATTTTGAAAAAAAAAATGTGTCGAATTTTTATAAATCTTATACAAAGATTGAAACAGATTTATACGATATTTGGTTTAGAGTGAACTATATTTTTTTTAATAAAACAAAACAAAAGAAACGTAGTCACGTCAAAGTATATCGTTTCTAATTACCTGTAAACGGGTGTATTTGTATAATCTTCAACATTTAATTTTTTTAAATTTGATTTTAACTAATTTTCAGTAAAAATATAGCTCATTCTTAAAAGTCTAAGTTCTAAACTTTGTACGAAATCAGAAAGATCCTTAAACATTTTCTTTTTTAAGGGTTTTTTTTTTAGAAAACTTGTGCATGCAGTTTTATAGCTAATCTATTTTTAGTATTATGAAGAGAAAGTTTGATGTGTTTCAAAAATAGGTAAATTTTTCGTTCTGGTGTTGACCTTTCTCTCCATATGAAAAATATGTTTTATACATAGAATATGCACGATCTCATCCACAAAAATGTATATAAACACATAGGTTAGGTTATACTGGCTGGCCGAAGCCACGCAGAGACCATTTTGGTTCAAGGCGATTCCAGATCAGAGTCCTATTTCGCGAAAATATGCATCACTCAAGATGCGCGTACTGTTCGCGACTTTTAGGAGTCGCTCGAGCTCCAGTTCAGATATAGATTCTAGCCTTTCAGCATCCAGGTAGCATAGTCTAGTTTTCGAGAGAGCCGGACAGTAGCATAAAAGATGCTCCAAGGTTTCTTTTGCCTAACTTAAATACATAAATGTATTTCAATAATTTAAATATCTAAATAAATACTTGAGTATATAATCAATAGCTAATTTTGTTTTCGATTCCATGTTTTACTCCCAATTCACAACGTTTCTGATTTGTTTGGTGCAGCTTGTCCTATTGATGAATTGCGCGAAAACGCGCTCTCAGCTAGTTTGGCCAACACAAGTTTATTATCACGTTCCTCGGCGCCAATTAACATTCCTAATTCCACATTGAATAACTCAATGAACGGTGAGTGTAAGTTTTTCGCAAATTAATGTTTTTGATGTGATGCAAAACTTAAATAAATTTCGTATGTTTTTTACAGATTTTAATTCTGCCGGCTTTTCCGTCAACATTCCAAGCAACTCGCTCACGTACAGCCCAACCAGTCACAGTAATTTATTCAGCGTGTCCGATGCATTTAACTATAGCGGTTCCAATACAAATAAATTAAGTAATTCTCTCTCAGCGGCCACTCAAAATGATAGTAGCAGCTTGTTCTTTCCATCACGAATCATATCTCCAGGTTTTGCAGATGGTTTATCAATAAGCCCCTCCGTTAGGTAAGCTAACAATTCTACTAAATTGAAGTTAACTTAAATTTTCACTTTATGTTATAGAATATCTGAATTAAACTCAATACGTGATGACATCAACAGCAGTTCTGTTGGAAATATTTTATTTGACAACACTTTGACTACCACTAAAAATGCATTTTCATTGCAATCATTACAAAATCAAAACAATTCGGATGTTAATCGTTTATCGACCGAATTAATGACAAAAAATTCACAAATCCTAAAGCTGACAAATCGAATTGATGAGACCGCTAGAAAGGTACGGTTACTAATGTATACAAGTAGTGGGATTTTTAAAATCATTTTTGCTAATATTTATGGGATAATTAGTTAAAGAAGCGACACTGAATGCAAAGAGACACTGAATGTGCGAATAACATTCATTTGACCCTTTTTTTTGGGTTAACAACTTTAAGAGACATTGCATATCAGGCTAAGCATTCTTGTCATTTCACTACGAAATTTACACTAATTTATCCACTAGAATTACATGTATATATTGATTATCACTTACATATATGCTTTTAGTTAAACTTAACCGAGTTACAACGTGACAAAGCTAAGCAAGAGGCATTGGAATGGAAAGAGCGTTACGATTTGGCACAAACACAGCTTCATTTGTCCACCGAACTACGCAATTTATCAATTCAAAAGCTAAAGCAACTGCAGGTAATATCTTATTGCAACCATAAGCGTCCTATTTTTCGTCTTAAATAATTTATTATTTTATTTTCAGTCTAAATTGCGTACAGATTTAGAAGATGTAGAAAAAGTATTATATTTGGAAAATGCAAAAAAATGCATGAAATGTGAAGAGAACAATCGTACGGTCACCTTAGAGCCATGCAATCATTTTATACTTTGCGACACATGCGCCTGCTCGGTGACAGAGTGCCCATATTGTCAAGTGTCGGTAGTTACAACACACACTTAAATGAGATTATTTGATACAAAAGCAAAACAAAGAACCATACGGATTCAGTATAAAAAAACTTAGTTATATTTGCTTCAATCAAATTATTTATTAAAAGTGTATAAATAGGTTTTCAAATAACCAAGTATTGGACGGATGTGAAATATGAAGGAAGGCGAAAAAAAAACCTTATTAAACAATCGAATTGAAATCAACTTATAAGTAACAAATACCATAAAAAAATGTGTTGTTCGTACAACTAGCGAATAAGTTTAGGTGACAAAAATCAGTGAAATTAGATCTAGTTAATTTCAGTAAAATTAAAAAAATAGTGCAAAACTTCCAAAAGCAAACAAAACAAAGCAATTCATCAAGAAGCAATAAGAATACGTTTTCTTTCCATTATTTTGCACTTACTATAAAAAAAATTTCATATATATTCATATCTATCACACTGCTCTATTTTTACCGTTTTTTTTAGCATTTTTTAAAGATCCTTTTGCAACGCACTATATTTTTTTGTATTAACTGTAAGTTAAAATATGTTCGTATACTAATGAAGTAATATAATTTGATATTTACACCATTCAGTTTTAATACCTTTTTTATACATTAATATTTGTCATTTTTAGTTATGGACAATTTCAGTAACTTTTGAGAGAATAATTGTACAGTTAGTACATACGCTTGTGCTCATACTATTAAGCCTCCGTATCTTTTTACAATATGCCCAATATTTTCTAGGCTAAGGTTTTTTCGTTACTTTATAAATCAAAGTTGCAAGTGTTGTACAAAATTTAAAAAAAAAATGAACAAATTTCAAAAAATTTAATGCGCTTCTAAAACTGCTGATTAAAAATTTTAGTAGTCCATTAAAATTTTTTTGGAATTAGTTCAATTTTTCTAAATTTTGTGAAAAATTTGGAATTTTCATTTATAAACCTTACAAAGTTTGCATAAAAAATTAACCTAAAAATTTGAGTATAAAAAATATTGTAAAAAAATAAAGTGACTTAATTATGTGAGCACAAATGCATATACATATATCATGGAAGTTATAAAATGTTATTATTTATAATTAATTTACTTCAGCTTTTACCTAGAACAAACCAATAACATTAGTATTCTTTTTATGCTGGCATAGTATTAAATTTAGACTTGGCGTTATCAGTGCATCCTTAAAACTAACTATATTAATTGCCCTATAGGTTATGAATATACGAAAATTTTTCTAACTTAGTACTGCAGTTTTAAATGTTCTAATATAGTGAATTTTCATGATCATGAAACTAATATAATATTTCGAATTATTCAAAAAATTTATAAATGTGTATGAGTATTTTAGTAAGATATAACGAAACTACGGGAAAATGTGTTAGGAAGATATGTTGATTTCTGGAAATTCGTTCGGTTGTAACAAAAAAAGTTGTAACAGTTAGCAAGTGAGTATTTAGAGTTTGTAGCTAGCGATCTAATTTGGGTTTTTATCGCTAATTTGTACTTCACTTGCAACTTGCAGTTAGCGCCTGCTGTTCATAAGAAATTTAACCTTACAAGATATTACAGTTAGTTTATTCAACTTTTGTTCAAACCTTGCTTTAAATGATTTCGAAATGCTGTTAATTTTAACCGAAGATTTGGTGAAGTTTTTATTACAAATTACATCTAAGTGAGCCGGTTGCATACTTTTAGGTATTTCATGCAGTTAAAGTTTATTATGCAAAGTAGAAAATGTGACCAAAAGTCTGTGTTGCATATTGTTAGGCTCATTTAATCGTTTAGAGACTTAAGGTTAAATTGGAGGTGCCATAGCCATAACCACATAAATCTGCTGATCGAATCAACTTATGGTCAACATAGTAATCGATTAGAGGACATACCATAACGTCATAGTCATAACCGTAATTGTATAGACCAGTTGAATTTTGGTTTTTCACCGTAATCATAAACAGCTGATTGTTGATTTCCTCGTCACTGCTCATCTTTTCTTTAATTATTGCATTTTCGAAATGAACAAATAAATGAAAATTTATGTAAACATCAGCTGTTTTTGGCTATGACACCAATAATAGATGACAGTAAATATCGTTATGGTTATTACCGCATTATTGGCATTATGCTATGGCACCTCTAATTTAACATTTAGCAATTAGCGACATAGTCGCTGGATCACCGTTTTCTCAATTTTTCTTAAATAAAAATTTGTTTTGATTTTTTTTTTTTGGAAATTTTGTTTTAAATTGTTATTTTTTTAATTTTGTTTTAAATTTTTATTTTTTTATTATATAAAATTTTTTTTTAATTAAATTTTTGTTCTTTTGTAATTGTTTGATTATTTGTAATTTTTTGTGTAATTTTGTTTTATTTTTGTATATTTTTTTAATTTAGGTAAATTTTTAATTTTTTTTTCCTTTTAGTGATTTTTTATATATTTTATTTTTGTAATTTTTTTTTTATTTTTGTATTATAATTTTTTGTTTTTTTTTGTTTGTTTTGTAAGTTTTTTTTTGTAATTGTTTTGTTTTTTTGTAATTGTTTTTTTTTTGTAATTGTGTTTTTTTTTTTTTTGTAATTGTTTTTGTTTGTAATTTTTGGACTGGCTGTTCTTATGTTTCTCTAAATGTATGCGTAGTTTTCAGTGAACTATTTTTCTATAATACAGCCGAGATATTTTAATTCTTTGTAATTGTTTTTTTTTTCTGGGTACTTTTTTATTTTTGTATTTTTTTTCAAAATTTTTTAATTAAAACAGTTTGTTTTTTAATTTTTGTATTTAATTTAAAAAAAATATGTTTTTTAAATTTTTTTTTTAATTTTTTAATTTTTTTTTGTTTCTAATTTTTGATTGGCGGTTCTTGTGTTTCTATAAATGTATGCGCAGTTTGCGCTGAACTATTTTTCCATAGTACAGCAGAGAATTTTTAAAATTCTTAGAATCAAACGCCATTAATCCACAATTTTTATATCACAAATTGTAATTTGAAAATTTTTTAATATTGTTTGAATTTTTGTTTTATTTAAATTTTTTTTTTAGTAGTTTTTTAAAGTTTTTTTATTTTTTTGTAATTTTTGTATTTTTTGTTTGTTTTGTAATTTTGCGGTTCTTGTGTTTCTATAATCTATTATTTCTATAGTACAGCAGATATATTTTAAAATTCTTAGAATTAAACGCCAATAGCCTGCAATATTTATATATATCACAAATTGTAATGATTTATATATAAAAGTAAAATTTGATTGTACGCAGTTATTTAATGCAATATATGTGTACGAAATTTCCAATTGAAATATTATTAGAAAACTTTAAAATTAGCGATTTTTTTTATTTAACCCACTACTGCCTACTTATACGCGTACATCCCACCGCACAATTTATTATCAATATTACAAGCAAACTTATACAGGATATTCAAAGTATATTTGAAAAAAATTACTTCAGTAGCACATAACTAATTCCAAAAAAAAAAAAATAATGGAATTGAAAAAAAAATCTCTTGAAATTACTTCTATGGAATTGATAAAGTAATCAATTCTTCTATTGCGTCGCAGTTTATTATCGATTACAAACTTTTTCATTATGATTTGTAATTGAGAGTAATTTCATTCCAAAAGGAATTATTACGACCCAGCTCTGTTAGGTACTTTAACACTTAAAATCATGAAACTACCTAAATTTAATACTCAAATTACTAATTTAAGTTTACAAATTACTAAGTTTTAATGAATTTGTATATTCTTCTTCTTTTTTTTACACACATTCCGCTTTTGGTTATGAGAACAACCAATCGCTTTCGTTTTTTTTCAATATTAACTGTCTCATTTTTCTAGCAATGTAATAACCAAAAAACTTCAATGAAATTTACTCGGCAGTGAATTACAGAGCCTGCCCGTTTACGTCGTTTATGTATTTGACTAATTCTGAGATATTGCATTTATCGTAAACACTTCCATTTGTACATTTAATACACAATAGGCAGTATTGGGTTAAGAAGAACAGGATGTGGCGCAATTTCAGACGTTTCAATTTTGAAATTGACGACTTAAAGAAACTCAATAGGTTCGAGTTGCGAAATTTCACTGCAGAAATAAAAATTTAGAATAGCCACTCTATTTCTTCAAGCTACCTGAGTAGATGTACAAATTCTTATTACTTAAGGCTCAATCATTAAAGGTGGTGGCACTAGACCAACAACAATGTTCTGTATGTTTGATTGTCAAAGCAAAATACTGGGAAACTAAAATACAAATAATGAATTCGCCTTGTTTCACAGACATACAGCCACATGGCCACGGCGAGAGAAAAAAAATAAATCAGCTGATTTACCAACACCACCTTTAATAGATTCGCCTTGCTTAATACTCATTTAGTATTTTAAATTACTTCATATTAAATATATTTTACTGAATATTCAAATCCGTTTTCTTTTGGCGCAAACTAGCACTTGCGAAACGTAAAACAGTATTTCGAAATGATTTACGTGCATGCATAGATCCATATTAAGTTCATAGTGCCAAATAAAAATGATCGAAAACAAAAAAAAAAAAAATAACGTGTGTTTACACAATATTTGAAACAAGAAAGAGAAATGTTGACAAAATTTGTGTGATTAAACTAACAATAATTGACAACTCAAACATCGACAAAGGTGTAGCAATGGAAGAACGCTTGCGTCGCTTGAATGTGAAACCTAAGAAGAAAAAACAAAAGAAAAAAAATGTATTATACATTGGCATGCGGAAGGTATTTTAACGGTAATAAATTTTACATAACAGGGGAATTCTGATTTTGTTTACCACGAATAGTGCTACAGCAATTGTCAAAGCATAAAGCATACTTTTTAAAAAATAACGGTATTTTATGTTCCAATACATATCGCACCCTAAATACAAAAGGGTCACAACTCAAAATGTACTTCTGCTCAAATATGAACGAGACGTTATCAATAAAACGGTCCGCGGATGACATATGGCAAAAATAAATTTTTTGTTTTTTGGTAGGACTGTTATAAGCTTACATGGCAAATTTCAGCGTGATATGTCACATAGTTTGTTTTCTGTGCTACTGTAAACAAGTCAAGCTCGAGTGTGGAAAATTTTGAGTTGTGCCCCTTTTGTATTTAGGGTGCGATATATGTCTAACTATTAAAAAAAATCATATATCAAAGTCGATCCACGCTTATTTCTCTTAATTATCAATGAAAGGAAAGTTCGACACTGCTTCAACCATTTGAAATGAACTCTAGCTCATCTGTAGGGTATATGAAAAGATGCAAATGAAAATTGTGAAAAGCGAGGAATATAAATAAAGAATGATGAAATAATAACTGAGTGTTGGAAATGTGATTTTCTGTGTGAAAATTAATGATATTGATAAATGATACTCATAATAAAAAATGCAGAAGTGGTGTAGGCGATGAATACCAAAAAGATTTGAAAATATGAAAGAAATGGCATAGACGAATTTTACTTTGGGAGAAAAAAAAAACAATTGTAATGGTCAGGCAAAGCTATTTTATGTATAACTGTAAAGATTAATACGTGCGACATTGTCATCGTTTTATTTAAATAATAATTTTTTTTTTTGCAATAATTTTCAAAATTACTATTGTATCTAATATTATATTAAAGCCATTTGAATATAAATTAATTCATTTAAACGTATCTTTATGAAAGCTAAAACTTTTATATATTTTCGCGCCTAATTATACCTTAGCATTTCGCGAATCAATTCGGATTTTTCGCAGCTATTTGCCAGCTTTCGAGTTTCAAAAAGCATGAACAGTTGAAAAAAGCGTTTTACCTAAAGTGGTAAAGAACTAATTTTTTAAAATCAGAAAATTATATTTTTGTACAACAGTTGGTATTTCATAAAAGTAGAAAACAAACATATAATATTATGTATCAAGGCGTGTCGAAGGTGGTGTGATGAGAGTAGTTGATTTCTTCTTCTTCATTTCGTCTTTAGTTTAGAAATGCTAGTAAAGCTGAATGACGGAAATTTGTTGTTGAAAAACTAATTTTATCTATTTGCCATTCATTTCATTCTTCTATTATCTTTCCCTTGATAACTAAAAAATTTTTTTTTTGCTCGAATGCAGTCCACCACCTTGAATAGGACGTACGGTTATGAATTTTGGTTTAAAAGCATTGCGCTGAAAAAGGCACTCAAAGTTCAGAAAAAAAGCACTAAAAAGGCACTGGGCGCTAAACCATTTATTTTTGCGTTTTAAATTAAAAAAATCAGTAAATCTAGCAACTATGATTTTAAAGCAGCTTTATTTTGATCATAAAAAAGCATCTAAGTACATATGTATTTGTACATAAAGTTGTTGTAAGTAAATAAGCAGTAAAGAATTCTTTGCTAAATAAGCTATAATCTTGGATTCCTAAAACTTAAATGTGGAAGTTTGATTTACAAGAATTATCGAATGGAAAGTTCTCTATTGTCAGATCTACACCCAAATTATGCCACTTTAGTAATAAATTTGTATATCGACATCTTAAAATACACATATTAAACTATTTCAATACACTACCAGCTTGGAAAAGTTCGGGCCGATCATATTAACATGCGAACTTGACCAGGAAAAATTCTAAACTGATTTTCAAAATATACTTGAAATTGGTGCTTGGCTGGATATAAATCCGGGTAGCTCGGTATCGTACAACTGAATATCGTGCGAACGGTCGTGAGAACGTGTTGAATCGTGGTTCTTTGCGTGATTAAGTTTGACCCTCGGGAGAAATATGTACATCTTACAAGTATATAAAGGAGATTACCTAATTTTGGGGCGTGAATATTTAGCTAATGAAAAGGTCCCGAAAATGTAGTTTTCTAAAGACTTAGGGATAGAAATAAAATAATAAATTTTTGTTTAATATTGAAAGCTCTTCCAAGTATAGTATTCACATAAAAACGTTTCTAACAATCAGATATGCACATATGTACATATGTAAATGTATGAATGTATGATGTTTAAATATTAATATTTTAACTTTCTTAAATTTTTAAATTCCATCTGGTTTAGTGGTTAGTGCCGTCTTTACCGCGTCATGGCGAAAAAAAAGAAGACAACGTATCACTTTTCATCACATTTTGAAGTCGTTGGCGAGGTATTGTAGGAAACAGTTCGTTTTTTTTGGTTTTAATTTAATTTTTTTTTTACATTTTTGTTTTTATTTATTTATTGTTTTTTAATTTTTTTAAATTTTATTTTAGTTTTAATTTTTTTAATTGTTTTTTTTTATTTTTTTTTATTTAAATTTTTTTATGTTTATGTTATTTAAATTTTTTATTTTTATTTTTATTTTAATTTAATTTTTATTTTTTATTCTTTTTTTATTTTTAATTTTTTGTTTCTATTTTATTTTAGTTTTAATTTTTTTTGTTTTTTTTTTATTTTAATTTTTTTTGTTTTTTTTTTATCTTAATTTTTTTATTATTATGTTAGTGAAATTTTTTTATATTTTTATTTTATTTAAATTTTTTTATTGTAATTTGTTTTAATTTTCCTTCATATTACACATTCACATTTGCGCAAATATTACTTCCCCGTTCTTTAGTGACTCAAAAATACCCATTTACATGTGTAGGTAAATACTAGTTGTGTAAGCATATATGTATGTATAGTATTTGTATTTGTAAAAGCGGTTATCAATTAAACATTCGGGGAAAACTCACCGAACTGCTGCTTTTTATAGAATTTCCAATTTCAACATAAATAGAATTCAAATGCAAATTGAAAACAAACACAAAATATATATATACATATATATATATATATAGTTAGTGATTTGATAGTTAACAATATTACAAAAACGATAAAAACAAACAAATGAGAAGCACAATGGAAGAAGCCGTATGGAATGTATGGACATGTAACAATCTTAGAACAATAAAACAATCTCGCAGCAAAGCTATGCAAGTGTAAGGAAATGCAAAGATTTAGAATTTATATGATAACCATATGCATGAAATAAAATAAATAAAAAAGCAACAATAAAAACACAATGCAAAAAATTAGAAAATAAAAAATATAATATGATAGTTACTCGAAAAATAGTGGAAGAGTTTTGCAAAACTTCTTAGCCGTATACATATGTGTATGCATGTACATATAATCTAAAACAAAAACAACACAAATATGGTTGAAATCAATCTTCGCAACAGAATGTTTCAGGTTACTATTAAAACTAACTGAGAACACCGAACAGGAATTTTTATATTGGTACAAGTGTATTTTTAAGAAGCGGTACGTATAAAACCAAAACTAAGAAATCTATTAAAAATAATAAAAAAAGTTAAAAAAAAACAGAAAATATTAATTAACACAGCTTAGCGACCCATTGGCTAAGCAACAACTAACCGATACAAATCCACTGAGAGCATTTACCAAATTTTAGGTGAAACTAATTTCATTGCGAGGATAAAGAAAAAACAAACCACAACAAATTTAGAAGAGCGACGCAAAAAATTAACTACTACAATTGTAACAATAGCAAACAAAAACAAAAACAAGTATAAAATAGAACAATTTACGGGAAAATTAAAAAAACAAAAATCCTGGCTGGCACTTAGAAATGTAAAAATATTAGCGACTACAAAAAATTTAGATGACTTACCTACCACTAACTAATTAACTAACTAACTAATTGAATAATACTATTTACGAGTATTTGCCTGGCCGCAGACACGGGAAGCATACAAATTTACACCTTTTTATACTAATTTTTGAGTCGTTTTCGTTTTTAATACAGTATACATATGTATATATTTTAATATGTATGTGTGTATGTACATATACATACGTATAGAATGCTAGAATTGTGTTCTCGGTGAGTTGGGCAATTTCAAAGCAATTACAAAAGTGTTAGCTAAACTATAAAAATAAAAAAATTTAAAAAAATATTAATTAAATACAAATACAAAGATAATGAAATAGGAATGGATTTTTAATTTATACAATTTTAGATACACTAAAAAATTATAATAATATAATGAAAAATTTAAACAACAACTAATAAGTAGATATTTGTGAAAGTAATTAATAACTGATAATGAAAGGAAAGCGTTAAAGTTGACAAGTTGCAAAAAATTAAGTAAACCAAATAGAGATAAATTCCCAAAAATAATGCATTTGTGGTAGTTATTAAATTTTTGTGTATGTATGTAGTTACGAATATTAGTAGATATGGTAAAAATTAACACACAAAAAATTAAATAACATACATATACATGCATATGTATGTACGTATATGTGCGTGTATATAGTACATATATATGTATGTACGGGTATGTAACTTTTACAATCCAAGTTAATAAGGTAAATTTCAAATATACCTATACAAAAAAACAGCAATTATTAAAAAAGCAACAACAACCACAAAAGTAAAATTAGCGAAACTTTCCTCTAAAATTAAGACCCTTTTGTGTAATTGGCGTTATGAAAACTGGTTTATTGATTGATAAATCCAAATAAAAATAACAAATCAAAATAACCGCAAATTGGAAACCAATACTAGGTAATAATAAAAAAATTGACAAAAATTTAAAAAATAATAGTAAACAAATATTACCTATGTACAATAATAGCCAACATCGGAAAAAGTACGTTATTTCAATAAAATATGCAGAATGAAAGCGAGTTTTAAGAAAAGAGGCAACAAAAGTAAATAAATAAAACAACAAAATATACCATTATTAATCTTTAAACTAAAATAAATATATATATATATAATAAATATATATATATTAAATATTCTTTGCATTAACGAATTGGAGTATATAGGAAGAGTGAATAATTATATATATGTATATATGCATAGATATATGTATATATTAATACATATGAATATAAATTTAAAAAATAAAATTATTTAAGAAATGTGTTAAATGATTTGTTTTATTATTGATATTTGAAATTTTTGGTTCATTTTACTCGAGCGCACTAGTGTAAAAGGCGGGCGGCGTAGCCGAATGGGTTATGCGCTGCTACCATTCGGAAGTACACATTTTTGAAATACTGGGCACGAAACACCAATTGATAGTAACAGAAAAGTTGGCGGGTGCTTCTCGGCAGACAATGTCAAACCTCAGAATGTATTTGTGCCATGGAAAAAACATCTACCGTTCAGACACGGCGCAAAACTGGAGCACAGATCCCTCCGTTTGTGGAAAACATTATATAAGTATACCCTATGATCTGAAAGTACCGGGAATGTTTAAATAAAACAAAACACAGTTGAATTTCAGGCAAATTTATTTTATCTCCTTCAAAATATGATCCGTCTGAAGCAACACACATGTGCCAACGTTTAACCCGGTCCTCCATGCACCCCTGGTAGGCCGACGAAGGGCCTTCAGCTCCTTCGTCGCATTCTCTTTGATCTCCTCTATCGACTGAAATCTCCTTCCACGAAGTGTTAACTTAACCTTGGTAAACCTTGGGTCGAACTTTTAGTGTCCTTTGCGGGGAGGCAAAAAAATCGCCCATTGCTCTGAGAAAATCATATTCTAGGGATCAAAATAAGAAACTTTGCCGAAGGAACCTCTAAAACGAATTCTGATGTCCCCCAATTTGTGTCTAATTAAAAATTAGTTCCACATAAAAATAAGAATAATTTACATAAATAATAAAATATTATTTTAAAGTGCTGGCATACAAAAAATACTAATCCTTCGTCGAATAGCCTCTGTAGCATAGAGCCTATGAGATCCTTACAATATTTTAATGGGATTTCTTTCCATACCTCTTTTACTACCCCCATAAATCTGTAGAATTAGTTGAGTTTAAGATAGGGAGACTGAGCAGGCCAGCGCACAACCTCAACCCCGTTGATCAAACCTAAACCATTTCTTTGGGGTAATTATCCCGCTTATAAACCAATTTCGGTGGCATATTCCATGCGGCATATGGTAACATATCCTCGTCTAATATTTTCACATATTATATCTATGCACTTTGATGCATGATAGTTTTTATCAAATAAATTGTGCCTACTCCGCGACCTTGGCTTTAGTGCCGCCATATTTGACCGTTTTTGTGATGAATCGAGGATTATATTCCGTGTTGGGTGAGCGCTGGACATAGTTTATGGAGTCTTTACTACCAACCAATTCAATTTTGCTTTCACTCGGCCACAATATACAAGGTGAAGTCCAAAATAAACAGGACTGACGTCATAAAAATGTTCTTGATGGCGCCATTTTTCTAATGAATTAGTGCGTTGGAAGTTACATCCTAGCTGACTTCCACTGAAAAATTGGTGACATTCGGTTTAGTGGAAGTGAAGTTATTGCGTCTAAAGTGTCAATATGTTTGTGTCATCGGTACAAAAATCAGTTTCGAACAAAGAGCTAATATCAAATTTTGTTTTAAAATCGCTAGTTTATGGCGATGATTATCTATCTCGGGCCAGAGTTCATGGTGGTTTACACGTTTCAGGGATGGTTGTGACGACATAAATGACAATAAACATGCGGGCCGCCAAAAATTAGTAATCACCGAAAACTCCATAGAAATTTTTCAATGTAAAATTCATGGAATCGGAGTTGAATATCTCTAAAACATCGATTTATCGCTTTTTAACTGATCATTTGGGCTTACGAAAGGTCTGTGCACGTTTCATTCCGCACAATTTAACTGAGGACCAAAAATTGCTCAGAATTCAACATTCGAAAGGCCTCATGAAAGAGGCGAGAAAATACGAGAACTTCCTTTACGCGAAACGTGGTGGTTTCAAACATGAACCTGAAACTAAGCGTCAAAGTGCCGAATGGAAGACCCCAGACGAGACACCACCAAATTGCGACTTTTTTGCCACATAACATCGATGTTACGCGAACGATCCATTAACTTAAAGACGAGCACCGAGCAACTCCACACGTATTTGTTGTCTGTCTCCCATCGGAAACGTCCCCAAGTGGCGGATCGGGGAAGGCTCAGCATAACTCAGGGTAAGTGAGAAAGAGGGTAAGAGAGAGTAAGGACTCGTGGACCAAAACATACAAACGCTTGCTCGGAGAAGCGGATAGTTTGTCTATCACCAACCTGGGTGGGAAGACTAGCAACCTACATACCTAAAACTCAATATTCTAGGAAATCGTGGGACATCCGTGATCCAACTAGGAGTTAGAGGACCCCATCTATATACATATATATATATATATATATATGTATATATTCGTGAGATAGAGCCAGAAGTCGTCACCAAGGTCTTGAAAATCTGTGTTTTCAGGATGCGATGTTGCGAACCCAGCTGAGGCAGCCCCATGAATGAAATCGAATTCCGTGAATAATGGAAATGTGTTTTCTTTCGAATAAACCAATAATATACCGAAAAAATCAAGTTTAAATTAAAAAATCACCAGACTAACCTGTAGAAAGAGGTTTTGTGCTTAATGGTTCTCAATCTCTATAAACGTGACATACATACGTGGAGGGAAAAATTCAAGAGAAGAGGAGGGATATTTTTAGTGGAATCACCACACACGTAGTAGCGACGGTTACTATATGGTGCGAAGGCAGTTTTAACCCAACCTCACCGCCGAAAACAAAAACTCGAATCCTTAAATGAATGCTTTCTCATTTCCTTGGTAACAGCCTCTCGATGTCTAATGCATGGATGTGGAGTTTAGTGATACAATTACAACTAGTGAGCTTAAGAGAGCATTACCAGGCGTTCAAATAACTTGTTCGCATGTCGGTATTCGGTAGTGCCCGGCTTCGAATCTTCGAATATGAAACACCAAATTTTGGGAAAAGTAAAGAAAAAAGCTCTTCATAAAAACCATTTGCCGGTCGAAAGAAGCATAGAACTATAGGTCTCTCTATTTGTGGAACAACATTAAGACGCACACCACAAAGTAGAGGAGGAGCTCGGCCAAATACATTCGGTAAAGGGTGTAAGTGCCAATTACATGTTTCTAAGTAAATATTTAACATATTACATATTAAGAATGCAATTTGCCAATTTGCCAATTTTCCAATTTGCCAATTAGTTTTTCTTTTTTTTTTTAATAACTGATTAGTGTTAATACAATTTGCTTCACAATGGGTTACGCGCGATTCCGTTGAAGTAAGCGCCCTTCTGTGCGTACATACGTACCTCTGCTGGCTTGTGCTATTAAGAGCGTTTGAAAATCCAGTGATCACCTATGGTTGAATTACATAAATACACATACAAATTCATTTTCCCTATAAAGGCTTCCAGAGCTGCGAATGGCATCCACTTCATGTATAGAACTTAACCAAATGTGGCTAGTCAACATTTGTGCAGCTTCCTTCCGTGATTGTGGTAACGCATTAGCTACATAAATACATACACCGATTGATGCTTTGTTTTTGTTATTTCTTGACTCTCCTGGTCACTGACTATTTGCAATCAGTATACGTTATGTACGTACAACCTACCACAACCACAATCACTGCCGCATTTGCAGTCGTGTTCACAGCCATGGGAGCTTCCCATGACCGGTCTAACATTGAAAACCATTAAAACGAGCCAAACGATGTTTGGGAGCTGCCGCCGTTGGGGCAGAGGAGCACACTTTAAGTTGTGGTAATAAAAAATAAAAATTCAATAAAAACCGTGTTTAAATGTGGAGTCGAAGGGGCAGAAAAAAAAAATTAAGCGTAAACCACAACTAAAGCAAAGCGAAGCAACTCAGTACGGCACGGCACGGCACGTCAAGGCGTGCACAGTTAAGAAGTGCGTCACCCGGTTTTATTTGAGCAGAGTCGGGTTAGCACGCGCAGACACATCACATAGTTTGGGAACGAGGTTTCTGCATTTGGGAGTAAAACAAAGACAAAAAAAAGAAGAAATAAGCAGAGCCGCTCGCATTTCACCAAAATATTTAAAGGGGACCTAAGGACTCTTAGCCCCTCAGAATTTAATGCAATGCAGTTTGGAGTACATTGGAAACTACATCGGTTGAGCAACATTTCAGTTGCTTCTAATTAAGGGTAACGCGACCAACTATTGGAAAGATCAGCTAAGAGATAAACTCTTTGCAGCTAAGAGACAAACTATTATAGAAAAATTTGAAATTTAGTTCATATTGGCTATGCAAATTGGCGGCATATGTACATATTCGTTTGATATTATTGCTAAAAAAGCGCTTGCTGTGTAGCAAGCCCAGCACATATTACCACTTGCAACGTGCTTCTATTTTTCCTCTTCAAAGTGCTAGCTACAACAACCGAAATGTACTGGAGCCTTGGCATGAGCTACCGCTACTATTCGTATTGTTCAAAGCCAAAGCAAAAGCTTGCTGTTTGTTCTTCAAACCAATGCTTCTGCTGGCGCTGTCGCTATTTTCTTTTCAAAGCTAAAGCAAAGCCAAAAGTATTGCTGTAAAAAATATTCAACCAGTTTTAAACCCTGGAAAGTGAGATTCGCACAAATGAGTCGCATGCATTCCTTTCTGTGAGCAATAAACATAACCTCCTCTTACTCGCACTCGTTGAGAGAAATAAAAAAACTGAAAGAAAGAACAGTGAATAAGCAAACTTGCTTCAATAACTGATTTTAGAAAGCAGGACATGCGTAACGTGTTGAAAGTTTAAAGGGACAATATTAATAATAATTATAGTTAATTGATAGCTGCCTGATAATTCGGAGTATTTTCTAATCAGGCTGTTATGGGTACCAAGTTACAGCGACATTGCAGAAGCGTTCAACTGCTGGCTAGGCGATTTTACGCGTGATCGCCGTAGCCGAATGGGTTGATGCGTGGCCTCGATTCGGTAGTGCTCGAGTTCGAAACCTCGTGCATGAAACACCCAACGATAGAAAAAGTTTTTTCCAAGAGCAGTCGCCCTCGGCTGGCAATGGCAAATCACAAGGTGTATTTTTCTCTTGAAAAAGATTCTCATAAAAAAACATCTGAAAAACATCAAGACGCATGCCACAAATGTGAGGTGGAGCTCCACCAAACACGCAACAAAAAGGATATAACCGCCAATTACTTATGTATACATGTATTAGCTTGGGGAAAAAGAAATCCATTATTATCTCGTTCGATGGCTGTATTGATCGATATCTCGTAAAGTATCGATCAAACAGTTTAAAGCTTAAGCTGGATGTCAAGCTGACATTTCACAATAAAAAATTCTTTGCTGTTTTTTTGTTTGTCCCATTCAGTTGTGAGTTACAGGGCGTTAACAATGGAAGTTAACGAAGAAGAAAATTCGGTACATTTTAAAGTTTTCCTTTGATAAAGTCGAAAATACAAGCCGGGCCACTCAAATTACGTGCATTTTTGGTTTTGGTCGATTCCGTTCAGGCATTTTTGATGTTAAAGAAAATGTCGAAAATTCCGAGGAAACCACAGAAATCATCAAAGTTCGCCGGCATGTTTGTAGTCGTAGCATTGTCCAGTAACTAAAGATCGACCATAAAACAGTTTTAAGCTATTTGCGCAAAAATTTTACGCAAAAATAATACATTTAATTTTCACCAAACAAATATATATGGAATGTATAAATATAGTATTGGAATTCCTTCATCAACAGATATCTCAATTCTCACTTTATTAACCTGCTAAGTTAGTTCATCAGAAAGTGGCGATTTTCTTATAGACTTGAAATCATTTTCGTTCATAAACTGTTTGCTCTTTTCTTATTTTCCTTTATTTATTCTCTCTTCTTTCTACATCATTTCCAGTTGGATTTTAGAAAGTGTCAATTTCATTTAGACGAATCTACGCTTACGAAATCACTCAGAGCACAGAGCCCGTTGTACATTAAGTAGATTTTCCTTGACATAAATACACTCCGAGGTTTGCCATGCCATTGCCTGCAATGAGGTGACTACGTTTTGAGAAAACAAACAAGAAAACTATTGGTGTTTCAGGTACACATTTGGTTTCGAATCTGTGACCAATCGACGGGTAACCATACAAGTATCCATTCGTTCATGTCGATATATTTTGGGTTGTGAGTACAAACTGTTCGAAAAAGCTGTGAAACGGATCGCTCCTCGCCAGGATGCTCACGCACACCATGCACTGCAGAAGGAACTCAGCCTAAACTTGTCAAGCTTGTATGCACCATCTTGTTGGTATATTTGGGTCATGTTAATCTATTTCATTTGAGTAATGGCTTCTTAGAACTTATGCATGGGGCGTCTGAAATTGTAATACGAAGACAAAATCTGATACCTATAGATCACGGATTATGTAGGAATGAAGAATGTATTGTAACGAATATCATGGAAAGCGCACTCTAACAGCCTAGATAGGCCTCTAAGACTTCGTAAAGAATGAAATATGAAAAAAGGACAATTGTACAACCGTGCAATCGCGGCATTCATGCACAGCGGCATTTGAGTTAAGGAGGAAGGAAGTTAAGATAATTAATTTACGAAAGGCGGCACCTAGGCTCAGCGGCTTATAAAATAGTTCACATATTAGTAGCCTAATTTGTTAAATTGCCCATTGTAATTTTTAATTAGACGCCAATAATTACAATTACAATAATCACACAAACATTGTGGTAAACCCTCCACAAACCGGTGAACCTGCTCATTAGTGTTCGTGAAAGCATTAAAATGCGCTCAGATAAAAAGGAACAACGAAAGCAAGAGCTATAATGACAATAGCAATAACATGGACCTTAACAGCACCGTTCAGCCACTTCTGCTTCCATCGTTGGGAGTAGGCAAGTTGCATATCGACAAATATACACACACATACATATGTACATAAATATGTAAGTCTGTATGTACGTATGTTTATAAGCATGAAGTGCTGCTGTTGTCGCGGCGCAAAATGAAAAGGGTGCACCGCACCATCAACTTCAGGCCAAAGAAGGTCGGACTGACATGAAGGTTATAGTGTTGGACCGTAGCCGACCGAGCAAGCGAGCTCTTGCATTGATCGCTGGACCACACAAACACAGGCACGCGTTCGCTGACAGAATAAAAATTGTTGCTTTGGCATTTAACGCGTCCGCGTGTGCGCAACACGGCGGTGGCGGTGGCACCCGGCTTTACAAGCTGACGATATGAGGGCTACAGCACGACCAAAACGAACAGAAGGACAGGCCGGTGCACGGACGGACAGACATACAGAAAGACAGACAAACTGATGGACATATGAGCGAGCACAGGCAAGTCGTAACTCGAGTGTGATTGTGTCTGTGAATGTTGTGTTGTTGCTGATATGCACTCGTATGTGCGCATAAGTACTTGTAGCTGTGTGCCTGTGTCTACGCCATGCTTCATATCTGGACTGCGGCTAAAATCGCTTGTGGTAGTGGCGTCGACCACTGTGCTATCACCGAATGATTATCATGCATTTTAAAATTCTTACGAGCTTTGTGCGCACACCTTGTCTTTGATCCCCGCCTTACCTCTTCCGTATTCATGTCCGTATTTTGTATGCCGTGGAAGCTGTGAATATCATAGGCAGTAAATGGACGAAAAGCGGGGGAAGGCGGTGGCGAAGAAGTATACTGATCGAAATCATGCATGGGAACTCATTCGAACGGCTTCAAAGTGGCATTCATGTCAATTTTATTTTTTGTTTTTGTCTCCTTGTTATTCCGGCTTTCTTGAGTATGAATGCAAAGAAAAGAAATATAGCCGACACTGAACATGGATATGGATTTTTGCGAACAAATTTTAATTAAGCTTACTATGCGCTCATTATACATATACTTACATACATACTTATATGTATGTGATTATTATTATCGTGGAATATGGAACCATTTTCTAGAAACCCTAAATAATTAATTTAAAATGCAGAAATTTTGGCTTTCAATATACATATGCACCTAAATAAGTATCTGAGTAGACTCCGATTAGTTATCACTCAGAGAAATATTTCATATCATTTGGTCCCATACTTTAGTCTACAGCAAAACATATCGGAAATCAGCTCGGAAACTATCACGAAATGTGCGCTAGCTGAAAATATAGAGTATATCCACTATGAGCATTGAGCGGAAAAACATAGTAGAAGAAAAAAAAACCTAAAGTGGAGGACATTACCGCAAAAGGTTGGATAAGATTTCTCAGAGATACCGGATGGTTCAACGAAATAGTGATATCACTATTTTTGTCACAATCGTAACGCTTACGCAGCAAAGTCTTACTGCTAAGAACAAAACAAAACCCTAATCCCGGGTCCCGGGACATCGGAATATTGAAGGACACGAAAAAGGAGACGAACTGGCAAAATAGGGATATGCCATGGACAATATTCTTGCGGAATATTCTTGCAGAATCGGTGTTCACAGCACAGGTGTAATCAAGAATGCAATCTTCTCAAAATACCTACGAGTTGCGGATTGTAGATGAAGATATCAGACGGCATGAAAAGTTAGCAGTACGTTATGGCCCAGCTATAACCACAAACGACCGTCAATAATGATAAATATGAAACGAAGTGATGCCTGCAAACTCACGGCAGTGATAACTGGGTATTGCCGCATAGGAGAGCAATCGCTGTCAAAAGCGAACCCAAAATGGGTATCTCTTACAATATGTACTGCCTTAGTTGTAATCAGCCGAAGAAAATGGAAACTATCTTCCATTTCCTCTGTGCATGTTCTGCCCTATGAAGGGCGAGGTTGGTAATCCTTGACAAACCTCTTTTTGAAAACCTAGAAGAGTTGGTTGGTATAGACGTAAACAACCGTATACGGTTTCTCAATCGCACAGACTGGAATAACCCGTGTAGGAATAACCCGTACAACTTGTTGGTATTGGGGATGTGGCAAGAAAATGGTGAGGAATCGCTAATTGGTTTCTTGGAGAAGCATCACTTCAACCAACAAACATAACAAAGAAATGAAAATGAACCGGCTAGTCGTCTCAGAAAGACTGCCGTGTAAAACTTGAGAGACACGGAGAGGGTTGGTCTGCCTAAGGGCAACTCTACTCGGTTTAAGCTATCGAAAGTAGAAATACATTTTCCAATATGCAAGTAAAGGCCAGGCTTTTTGTAAGTTTAAAGATTATACTAAATTGATAGCTCTAAAGCTCTAAGACAAATTGATAAAAAAAAGTGTGAAGGCAGCAGAACAATTTTGCGTCAGCTCTTTATCCTGATGATGTATACCCTTAAAGCTTCGTGACCTCTAAAATTGAGCCCAAGTTGGTAAACAGACGCAAAAAGTGAACGAATGAGAAGCATCACTTTATACGAGTAGAATCGAAGGATGAATGCAGTATCGAGGCAGGATTCATTGTCTACTCAATGCCTTGATCTCATTTCTCCTTTTAGACTTTTTTTTTAGATTTAAATAGTTAGTATATTCCTAAAGAACTGTAGTAAAAGTATTTCAATTTTCATAAAGATGCATTCATGATTTCGAAAGTGATGGCACGAATTAGGTAAATATACCGATTAATAGCTTGAAGAAAATTAATCAAGATTAAATTTATATTGGGTTGAATTGAAGATGAAAAAACGAAAGCGGGAATGTGATCAAAATTCGACAAGTCAGGAAAGGACGGCGTGTAAAATAGATCAAGAATAAAAATCATATAAACAACTACCCCGATCAGAGATACAGGTCATTTGGAGAGCTGCAATTTTGAAGAAAATAAGGAAGGGATGAAGGCGGAAAAAGTCTTTCGAGATGTTTTCTGGTTCAAAAGTGATAGTAATGTATTGGTGATGTGCTTTGCTGGACAGTCAGCCAGCAAAACAAAAAAAAAATCTTATAAAAGCCAATTGCTGTTCGAAGGCGGTATAAAATTCCAGGTACCTCCATTTGTAGAACAACATCAAGACGCACACCACAAAAGTGGAGCAAGAGCTTGGTCAACCAGACAATAAAGGGTTTATATATATATAATTGGCGCGTACACCCTTTTTGGGTGTTTGGCTGAGCTCCTCCTCCTATTTGTGGTGTGCGCCTTGATGTTGTTCCACAAATGGAGGGACCTACAGTTTCTAGCCGACTCCGAATGGCAAATATTTTTATGAGGAGCTTTTTCATGGCAGAAATACACTCGGAGGTTTGCCATTGCCTGCCTAGGGGTGACGGCTATTAGAAAAATGTTTTTCTTAATTTTGGTATTTCACCGAGATTCCCCCTAAAGGGTTTAGGGTATATACAAATATGGTCATCCCCTACTACTTGTATGCACCCGAATCATTATTCTTGTGTAGTCAACTTTTGTTTAGCAATTTAGAGCATTTCTAGGTTGATGGCCATGATTATTGGCACAGGTATCATCGCTGGGTTCTGTGCTATGAGTACTCCTTAAGGCTGGTGAGAAAATGATGAAGAGATGGACTCTTTCGTACAGACTAAACTGCTGTTCTTTCCCTTCTTCAATAATGTGACAGACGGAAGCGATTTTATCATCGATTTCTCTAATTGCATCTGGGAGACGGTTGGGAAAAAACCAGATTATAGAGTATACTACTAATAGGTCTATGAATAAGTTCGTGCGGTTTTTTTTTCGAAATTTGAATTTCGGATCATTCCCATGGCTTTTAAACGTTTGGAAATGGTTGATTGATCAACTCCCAAAGTTTTTGCAACCTCTTCTTGCGTTTGAGCCGGATCTTGATCGAGCAATTCCTCCAATTCGGTATCCATGAACTTTGGCGGCGCGGCCAAAATCACCACTTTTAAAGCGTGCAAACCACTTCTGGCACGTTCGCTCAGCTAGAGCATGCTCACCATAAACTTCCACCAAGATACGATGACTTTCGGCTGCTTTTTTCTTCATATTAAAGAATTCCCCGCAAAAACACATTATTTGGCACGAAATTCGACATTTTCAAGTGTGGTAAAAATATTGTTGTTTACGCTTCAAATAAAAAACTTATACTGACGTTTGTGCCTTACGACAGTAGCTCTCCAATGAATGTTTGGAAATGTGGATCGATGGAATAATAATCAAGTTACGCCATCTGTTGTAAAACCGCACGAACTTATCCATATATTCAAATTGAATTATGGGCCAACTCATACAAAACTACACTGTTTTATAATTTTAAATTCTACTTGAAATATTCATAAAAATATATGCAAATAGAAAAATTTGTGTGCCAGTGATAGGTGCAAACATTTCATTCAAGGCTGGTTTGGAAGAATGTAATTTTTATTTTTTTTTGCAGCGCGGCAATTTTGAATGTTAGAAATATATTATATTAGGGCGGGTCTACGTTGTAAGGAAAAAATTTTATTGTGGACTTGAGATTTGATAGTCCGTGATATCAATAACGAACGAATAATTTATTTTTAATAACTATTTTTTTATTTACAGAAACACAAGGTGGCGCTAAAATGCAAATTATTGTAATTGTTTAATATTTAAATAGGAAAGTGACCAATTAACAAAGATTTTCCAAATATTTTGATTTTAGTTAATTTTTACTTTTAACATGATATGTCTTGTTTCTACTACACTTTTTTCTAGAATTTTACGGAGAATTCAAATCTGCTAAAAATTATGTTGGAAAAAATCGTTCCACACAAAATGGTCTACTCAAATGTATAGGTATACAATGATCTCCCTTCTTATCCAGGACAAAACTGACCGTCATATACTGGACCTGACAGTGTTTAGACAGTCAATAAACGACACTCACCGGTAGTCCGTCACCACCTTTTTAAGCTCCCTTCCTGTGAATGCCGTAATCAGAGTCTAAACCACCTATAGCAGATGAAGAGCTCCAGCTTCCTCATGAGACACGTGTAACACTGGCACAATTACGTTCTGTATATTGTAGCAGGTTAAACTCTTACTTATCCAGAATCGACCCCGACATACCAAACATATCGTACCCTAAATACAAAAGTGTCACAATTCAAAATTTTCCACACTCGAGCTTGACTTGTTTACAGTAGCACAGAAAACAAACTATGTGACATATCACGCTGAAATTTGCCATGTAAGCTTATAACAGTTCTACCAAAAAACAAAAAATTTATTTTTGCCATATGTCATCCGCGGACCGTTTTATTGATAACGTCTCATTCATATTTGAGCAGAAGTACATTTTGAGTGGTGACCCTTTTGTATTTAGGGTGCGATATGTCCGACATGTGAAGGCACCCCGCACGATATTAACCACCTTTTCACATGCCCCCTTAAACCGACTCATCTAACACCCCTCTCCCTCTGGACCCCACCCGTCGAAGCAGCATGTTTCCTGGGCCTACCTTTAGATGACCTAGACGAAGACGACCGGTGATATGCCCAACACTGGCGGGGCTACTATTACTGTTAACAAACAAACAAATCTCCCTTCTTATCTCTATATCTTTTATTTTATATATCGATCGCAACTAATTGTTGAAATAATATTGTAATCCAAATTAGTCTCTGAGATAATTTCTATGTTTCATAGACAGATTATCATTACACAATACTTACATATATCAGAGTTTACTAATATAAATGAATTACAGTTGTTCTCGAATCTGCTCAAAATCAATCGTTTACTGCTACACCACTTCATATGCTAATGCGCGAAGGCGCAAACTTATCACAACATTACAAACCTTTACTGCATTTTACGAATCTTTTATTAAAATTCTCACACTTTTTCATGTGTTGTATAGTCACTTGACACTGCACTTCAATTGGCACATTTGGTATTTAAATGACTTTGATTTACAATCGTTCTTGCTTTAAAAAGTGCCATGCATACTCGTATATGTATTATGTATGTATGTAAGTATGTATGTGAAAGTAATGCAGCTTGAATTTCTTCACTCTCATACTCGTATGAGTACGACTTTGATTCTTTAAGCGCCACTTACCTGTCAAATCCAAAATGCTAAGCAAACAAATATTAACCCTCTCTAAGTTGACGATGCAACCGGTTGTATATGTTTTTGTTTGTTGCTATTGTTATCGCCATTGTTAACGCTGTTCATTGCGTGTGCTTGATGCGCATCTTGTTGATGCACAGAAGGGCGCGACAATAAAATGCGTGCAAAAAATTTAATTAAATAAAGGGAAATAAACAAAAATAATATAAAAAACTTAAAATGAAATAATTAAAGTAAAATAATATAATATTAAACAATATAAGCAATATAATATTAACCAACAAAAATAAAATAGAAGAAATTAAATTAAGTAAATGAAATAAAATAACGTAAAATAAGATGAAATGAATTAAATAAAACATATTTACTTTATATTAAATGAAATAAAATAAAATAAAGGAAAATAAAATAAATGAAAATAATAAAAAAAAATTAAAACTGAAATCTTAAAATTAAAAAAAATTTAAATAAACTAAAATAGAAAGAAACGTAAAACATAAAAAATTTAATTATATTATAGAAATGGAAAATAAAACAATTAAATTACAATATTAAATAAATAAAATAAAATGAAGTAAAATAAAACAAATGACAATAATATAAAAAAATTAAAACTAAAACCTTAAAATTAAAAACAAAAACAAAAACAAATTAAAATAAAATAGAAAAAATCGTCAAATAAAATGAATAAAAATTAAACAACTAAATTATATTAAATGAAGCAAAATAAAATCAAGTAAAATACGAAAATAAAGTAAAATGATCAAATGATACAATTTTAAAATCAAAAAAGAAAAATAAATTAAACTAAAATAATATAGAAAAAAGTAAAATAAAAAAAAAATTGATTACATTAAATGATAGAAATTTAAATATAATGTCATGAATAAAATGAAGTAAAATAAAATAAATTAAACTAATAATAAAAAATTCAAATTAAAAAAAATTAAAATAAAATAATATATTAATAAAATAAAATAAATCAGAAAAAAGTAAAACATAAAAAATTTAACTAAATAAAAGGAAAATAAGGCAAAATAATATAAGAAAAAAATTATAGAAATTAAATTAAGTAAATAAATTAAAATGAAGAAAATTACGTAAAATGAAGAGAAAAACTTACGTTTAAAAACGGAAAAAATTAAATAGAAAAAACGTAAAATAAAATGAATTAAAATAAAACGTTATTAAACTATAAAATAAAATACAATGAAATAAAATAAAATGAACTGAAATAAAATCTTAACAATTAAAATACAATAAAATAAAATAAAATAAATTTATTAAATCATATATCATTATAATTTAAAAAACGGAATAAAATAAGATAGAAAAAACTTAAATAATTAAATGAATTAAAGTAATAGAATGGCATAAAATAAAATAATATGAAGTCAAATAAAATAAAGCAAAATACAATAAAAATATAAAAACATATTAACCCTGCGTTCGCGGCTACTGGGTAAAAAATACCTCAGAGGTAATAAAACCACTTCTAACCTTTTTTCTAAAAAATATCGTGACCTGCCGCTTCAAGTACCTTTCTGCATAGAAACAAAAGACGCGCTCCCTACGTTAAATAAATATTTAAAAACAATATATATTATATGGTAATTTGTACCCGGTTGCAACCGTTTGTATTTGTATTTGGCTAGCAACAAGCCCTGGGTTAAAATTAAAAACAAAAGAATGAAATACAATAAAATAAAATAGAAAAAAACGTAAAGCAAATGAATTAAACAAAAATTTTAATAAATGAAGCGAAATAAAATATAAAGACATAAAATAAAATAAAATGAAGTAAAAAAAATAAAAAGTTAAAATCAAAAATTAAAAAAAAAAATTCCATAAAATAAAATATAAAATAAAACGAATTAAAATAAATCAAACTTAATTGAATTAAAATTGTCTGAAATAAATAGAAAAAAGTAAAAAAAAATAAAGTTGTGCCAAAAGTTCTAATGTTTAATACAATAAAGTTATTATAAGCAATCAATGAAGCTATAAACGTTTTACATGCAGATATGCCTACGAATATCTTAATATTATGTAAAAGGTATATTTGATATCACCCTATTGTTCTGCAGAATCAGAGAACGTATAAAGATAACAAATTTTAATCCCAGCCCGCTCCTTTAACGAAACTCGTATTATAAGCTAATGGTAACCAATTCCATGGTCTTTATTTTTTGAATATGATATGCGGCATATGCCCGCCGCGGCTCTGAGTTTCACGTTTCATTCCATCAGTCCAATTTTCGAGTACTTTTTCCAAAAAATTTGGCCGTATAGCTTCAATGGTGACTTGAATATTGCAATAAATCGATTGTTAAGCAAGTGCGCTGTATGGAAAGGTGCCCTATTAATTTTTTGAAAAAAAAAATTCAGTTAGCATGGCTCTATAGCATTCACCGTAACAGCAACTTCTTCCTCATTTCGAAAGAGGCATTAAGCGATTCATTCTCGTGCAGCAAAGAATTGTGCTTCGAAATCGCAATCAAAACAATAGAAAAAGTGGTTTCTCTAATATTTATTTATTTTCTATGCCTCGGTAAATAGTGGCAATCCTCCAATGAAATAGTAAAACTGAAAAGATCGACGTCAATTCGTTACCTGAAAGTAATATTATTTTTATTATTTTTTAAAATACGATTCAGAAATTAAAAATATATATTCCTTGGAAATAATGTGGCATTAAATTATTTAAGTTGAATGAATTAAATTATATTTACTTTATTTTTGAATCCAGCCCACTGTTTTGATACTGCAGCATGCCTCGTAGGAACCGTAGGCTAAGGTGACGTAAACAAATGAGTGGTTGCGATTGTAGACCGTAACCTGAACGGTAGTGAATGAAGTGACTACCTCGGTAACCGCAACTACTGAAGAGTGCGTGTGGTAATATTCCTGTACCAAGTTTTTAATGACTTTTCATTTTTGCTCCCACTTGTACCTTTGCAATGATGGAATATTCAAGCGTGATCGAGCATGCATTCACTTTGCATAAAACCTATTTGATCCACTTTTCCATATGCAATGCGTTAAAGAATCCACATATCATATACTCGTGCATATGAATGTACCTACTTAAGAAGTTTATAAACTTTAAGGTGCGAATACATTGTTTGATCTGTCTTTTAGATAGATATGCGTATGTGTGTATTTATAGCATCTATGTGAAGCCTCTCGAGCCATATCGCAACAAGTGCGCTCAGACACATGCACGAATGAGTGACTGGTGCTGGAGGAGACAAGCCATTTCGACAGTCATACAGTGTAATGTTGACCTGCAATAAATCTTAAAATCTGATACCTCAGGAAGACACAGCATAATCCATATGAATTTTTAACGAATATAACTACTTATGAAAGGCAGACATTTGATTTTCAAAAAATTTGCTGTAATAAATAGTAGCGACTACAATCAGTAAGTAATGAGTGTGCCGTTCGCCATTGAACTCTACTGCAAGAAGATATCGTCAAATTGTAAGAGGTCTACTATATTCTAAACTTAAGTAATATTTTCAATTGAAACTTTTAAAGGGTTGTGTAAAGAATTTTCTAAAATGGCGACTTGATGTTGATGTGGAATAAAATATAAATTTTTGTATTTTTATACTTGGAAGGTCCATGTATACCTTCATATTATATATGACATCATTCAAATGTTTGCAGCTTCACACGGAACGGCTCTGAGAGATCCAATTTTCTATGACACTCTTGCATAGCTCCCGTTGAATATGAGCAATGCCCTGAGTTGTATAGACTTTGGGGGCAGCGGTCTATTACTAAATAGGCATAGCCCTGAGGCTTTAGAAAGCACTACAAGAAGAAGTTTAGCGGGATAAAATCGCACGATCCTGTGGCCAATTTACATAACTTCCTCGTGAGATTAATTGATTTCGATTTACCACTACTCTGCTTGCTAGAAAATTGCACTGATCGGTATGCGAAAAGTGTATAAGTATGTGAAAGCAAAAGTTTAGCCATGTTCAAGCAACATGCTTAGGCCAGTGCTTTCAAGTATAAGTAGTTATATTTTTTTATTATATTTTGCATACTTTCAGGCTGGATGCTGCGACAAGCAATGGAATTACACAATAGTTTGTCTAAAGAAAATAATGCAATGTTGCCAAATCATATGTGATGTTGAATTTAAAGGACTTTTTTTGTTTTATTCACTACTCCTAGATGGTTGGTGAATCGAAAGTAACTATTAGTACGCCCTTAATGCTTTCATACATGACCGTTCACTGTGTGACACATGTCCAGTAATAGTGCTCGCGGTTGCCGATGGTGTCTTCACCAACATCACTTGTTGCCAATGTTGCCCCCCTGTTGCTAAAAATCGACACTACATAGTTTCATCTGTTGAACCTCGTGCTGGTTGCATATGTGGCAATTCTTCCTGATAACATATTTATTTTATCCAAAAATTGCGCCTGATCGCTAAATATGATCTTCCGGCAAAAATAGATGGTTTCTTCGCAACATTTTGAAGCCCAGTCATAGAAAAAGTTATGTTAGTTTTGGTTATCACCTTTGAGCTGTTAGGTTAATGGAAACAAAAACGGCCCACGTTCCGCCTAAAGTTCAAGTTGAAGTCTGTGAAAGATCGATTTCTGGTGCACGTCGAGGAAATGATTGCACCGGATTCACTTACATACATTCATAAGAAGGTGGGATATTCTCAGCTAATATAGGTAGATACTCTCTGCGTTGACTGATAGTTTACCGTACCGGCCGTCTCATTCTGATAATAAAGTGGTATTATTTTTACGTGCGGATTAATTGTATAACTCCCTTGTATATTAGAAGGTGGTCTAATCCTTTCGAACTTAGAGAATCTTAAATTTTTTTACTTAAAATATGATTTTGAACACGACATATTCCAAGGAATAAGGTGAGAAAAATGTCGAAGTATATTTATGTTAAATTTTGGCACAGCCTTTTTCAGTCCTATGCGTAATGTTCCGAAAAATTGAGACGTTTTTTATTCGAGACTACATTTTTCAAGGCGGTCGGACTCATTCAAGTGAATTCTTTAGCTATTTTGGGTTGGTTTTATAAATAATTTTTAAAAAATTTTTGTTCTTTTTGAAAATTGTGTGTTTTCTTTTAAGCAGCATGAAAACTATCGATGTCGATAACAGCTGAGAATGGCAAACTGTGTCGACATTTCTATTCAGTAAGGCTTGGCAAGTCATCATCAATCTTTTAGCTTCAGAACAATGCATCCTAATTGTGGAAATTTACGTTGAAAAAAGTAAATCTGTTCGCAAAGTGCATAGAGAGAGCACTGACGGTATCATCGGTCCTTGTTTCTTTCGAAATGAGGAAGAAGTTGCTGTTACGGTGACTGGCGCATGCTATTGAGACATGCCGACTGAATTTTTGTTTCCAAAATTTAATCAGTTTTATTGCAATATTCAAGCCAGCATTGATGCTATACAGCCAGATTGGAAAAAGTAGTCAGAAATTGGACTGATCGAATGGACTCAAATTTAAGTCGTAGCCGCAGCGGACATATGCCGGATATCTATTAAAAAAAAAATAAATGCCATGAAGTTATTTATCAAATTATAATAAAAAAAATGGATTTCAACAATATTTCTGTTTTATATTATCATTTTAAGTTCTCTAGCTCTTAAAAAAACACGCGATGCTACTATTAGCATGTACAGGGCCCGCCATATATCGTTACGGATTTGAACTAGGTATTATTTGAAGAATGGTAACACTTAGCTGTCATCTGATTTGACAGAAAATTAGTTTTATTCTTCTGCTGAACGAAAATGGTTGTGTATACGCTCAAAGAACGCTGGGAAATATTGCGACATTACTTTGAAAATCATGGTAATGTTGCAGAATGTGTACGAAAATTACGTACGGCAATGGGAAGAAGAAAAGCACCGAATGAATTGGGGTGCCGTCAAAGACCAGTGTTATGCCAACAAACCAGCAACAATTGATGCACTGAAGACCAACATACGCGATGTCATAGTTGAAATACAGCCGCATACAATCGAAAATGTGTTGAAAAATTGGACCGATCGTATGGGATGGTGCATGGCTAGCCGAGGCAGCCATATGAATGAAGTTGTATTTCATCATTAACCGGAAGGATTGTACTTCAAAATAAAAAAACAGTTTGGAAAAATATTGAGTAGTTTCTTTTTTATAGCATTTTTAATTCCGTAAAGTTATATGGCGGACCCTTTATAATCGCATAAAATTTGTGGTCACTTTAAAAAAGCTTTTTCGCAAAAGCTGTGCAGCCGTCATTCTCTTTTAATTTGAAAAAAAGAAGAAAATAATTTATACAATTTGTGATACGTAAAATAAAGGACCTTTTTCAGAATTTCCATTTAAATTATTTTCCCGTTGAAAAATATCCCATAATATGCAGAGTTGTTCCACCTGTGTAGTAGCCTAATCCTTCAAGTAAATTTATATTTTATTCAAGCAAATCTGAGATTGACAATTATTTGAAGGCTCTTTTTTTGATATAGGAACCTCGATGGAGAAAATACACAAGGTGCGACCAACATCAGACCGTAAACCGGTTCTCAGCGATTTTGAAGGAATCAACTGATTTACTGACGTATTAAGAAATGCGACAGCGGTTTGTTTACAACAGAGGATGGCCAATATATACAAAATTATATAAAAAATATATAATAGAGCGAAAAATAAAAAATATTGCGTCGTTCGCCCTCCCTATCGGAAAAAAGTTGAAGCGCACCTATTGAAAAACGCTATACAAAAAGAAATAAAAATCAACGCAACCATTGCCCGTCTTAATATACTTCGTTGCCATCTGAGCAATGGCTGATTGGAAGGCTGATTGTATTCAGCTCACGGTGTATTTTGTCATTCTTGTATTCCATGATGGAGAGAATATGAAGGTGGCGCCGATCGTGCTACCGCTACTTTGCTCTCAGCGAATTTGACAGAATCTTGGTGTGTGTGACGTCGCACTTGCACAATTTATTCGTTGTTGATTGTGTAATTTCTTCTTCTTGCATTATTGTTTTCACATCTCTCTCATGAAACTGCACTAATGTGACGTCACGCGCTCACTGATGGGCGCATTCTTGTTTCTATCATTCTTTTTTGAATTCAACTAACCTCAATTTACCGATTTGGTTTTGATTTAATTCGCCTCTTTCTCTGTCAAATCCCCTTTGATGTAACAGCCAGAGGTATCATACTTTCACAAATTTGCTTCGGATGGCCAAGCTTTGTAATCTATCATCCTGGTAACTACACTGGAGGCGTCATGAGATCACCCGAGTTGCCGAGTTAGTTTGTGGGACGTTCCTAGACAGGCGCAATAACAAGCCTGCATATGCACTTCGATCATGGTAAAGCTTCGCAAGAAATAAAAAAACCAATTGTAGGTAATATTTCTGTAATACTGCCAAAGCCAGCAACAACCATTTTTAGATTGATAGTTCAAACATTTTTTTTCTCAGAAACTGATGTATTTTAAGTGAAAGACAAAACACTAAAAAGACTAAACATCTGCTGTGCTAACGCTTAGCATACATAGGGCCTGCAGTGCTGCACATCGATTGCTGGTAATTTACTTTGATCTCTAACCTCAGCCTTCAGTCCGTGCCATTCCTTTTTCTCTGTCCGTGACTTGTTCTCCTTAAGGAAACAAAGTTTGGTCAATAAGAAAATGCATTGTCATCAGAGCGAGACGCGTTTTCTATTTAAATACAATTGTTTGTCTGATCACACTTCCACAGGGACTCAGCGATTGCGACTGCTATTTCTGCTGCCATCCGCATTATTTCGACCTCATGTGGCGCATATTGGTAAACACTGCCACTGGTGATTCTGCCATTATTGCCCTTTTGATGTCCACCTTTGTACCAATTATCAATTTATGAATGTCTCGAATACTTTCAGCGTAATGTGTTCCACTACCTTTTCATGAACTTTCTTCTTTTCATTATTTCGATATCCGCAGGCACATTTGTTGTTTTTCACCTTTTTGCAAATACTAGAAGCAAATTTTGTATGGAAAAGAAGTGAAATGATTTGCAATTCCGGCCTTTTATATTCGCTCAATGGGTCACGTCTTTCTAAGGATGTATTTTGGTTTACCGCAACGAGCCTGAGAGAGTTTAGTTCTTCATAAAATTGTAATTTACTACTCGTACATCTGTTTTCCATATCTACCTATGTAAGAATGCACAAGGGACGCCGAAAGGGGATAAATAAATCAATGAATGACTGCAATATCATTTAAATAAAAACAATTGAGGTGCCATATAAGAACACATATATGTATACATATTTGTACATACATATGTGCGGGAGGGGTGAATTTTATAAACGGCATGGCAAACAAGTTTATGGATAGCTCGAAGTTGAAGAGAGGGGTTGATGAAGGAGTATATTGTGAGGAGCTCCACATCAAGCTCAAATTCAGGCTACCGCACCACTGTAGTGTTTTCCAAGCGCTGGTAGCCGCAATCAAAGAACCAGTGGATTGGTTGTTACTTCTGTAGCTACTGTAAGGGGGGTAAGCATCAGCAGCAACTAGGGCCCATCTATACTAAGATATATCAGAAGATAGGTTAGGTTAGATTGAACTGGTATCTGATTGGTATTTGATACCAATTGGAGTTTTGCAACAGTATACCTGCATGGTGCCTGCTTCAATTGCGAATTTGGGGTTACACAAGACTTCCTGCAAGTGTACAAGTTCTCCCATTTTGTCCTGAATTTTCTGATCATGTTTTCGTCTAATTATTTATAAAGTATTCGTATTGACTTTGGCATTTCGTTGACAAAATCCGAGGAATAAGAGACCTCATTTTAAACTATATCGTCTTCTATCTCGTTCTCTTCAATGCCCTTATGGTCTGGAACCCAATGACAATCTAGAACTAGCTTACAATCCGCTGCCCATTTTTCTACTGCTTCTCTGCTCTAAAGCACGTTTCTGGACGCTATAATACAGGGCTCGCCATTCAAAGTGTAAACAATTAAAAAGGCCATAAATTCAAATAAAATTACTTTTATTCAATTCAAAGTAAAAAATTTGTGAAAATAATACAAAACTAAGAATAAATTTACTTTTGCTCTATATGACCACCTTTTGCCTTGATTATGGGCTTGAGACGGTTCAGAAACGAATCGGAAGCTGCCCGAATGTGCATTTGTCATTTAATCCATTAGTCAGGCGATAAGGATCGATACTAATAGTTGCATCGGTATCGAAGGTAAAGTATCGATATTTTAGAAAAATGTAAACGTTGCATGCAATTGAATATAAAACTATGAACGTAATAAATAAAGCACAGAAAAGCTGCCAAGAAAATTCCACATTATGATGACATACTTCCGAAATTTCAGAAAATATTTTTATTATAATTAATAACAAGTATAATTAAAGATGTGATTTTTATTTTAAAATTCAATACAATAAATCCTTTTTTAGTTACAATTATTTTTAGTGATAAAAAATCTGAATAAATAAAATTAATAAATTGAACCACCTATATACATATATAAATCTAGAATCACAGGCATTCTGGGCCTTGGAGAATGTAAAAGCAAAATTACTAAACTTTATTACAAAAAAGCATTTCAACTTCCAAGAAATTTGGCTTAATTTAATTATGGAAGCTATTATCTTTAGAGCGATTCAAACGAGAAATCGCGGATACTTTTTGAACAGAAGTTATCGTGAGTGGATGGTATTGTTAGTGTTGGATACCCTATCCAAAAACTAATCATGTGGCAACACTAAATATAACTTGCATGATTTTGACAGCGATTCGTAATAACGTGTGAAAGAAGAACAGGAGCCGTGGCAGACGATCTTGATATACACATTTTCTATAAAATTGAATTCTTGTGCAATGTATTTTTATTTATTAATGAAATAACTTAATTTGTATTATCGGAGTAAGAATAAACGCGTGACACGGTCAGAACTGTTAGCAAATTAAAATACCGTATTAACGGATAAAATAAATTATTTAGAAAAATTTACAAATACTTCTATTGAAGTCAATATATTTTCACAATTTTGATTGAGTTTTGTTTTCGAAGTAATAGAGTTCTCTCTCCTTGTTCATTTTTAAAAATTAATATTGATTTCTATAATTTCTTTTTTTAATTTAAAGACTTTTCTTTTTTTTATAAAAATTTGGTATAACACTGCCGTTGCGAGTCACACAAATGAATTGATGTAATATCTGGTGCTTAGACTTAGTTATTCCAGAAAATAATTGAATTAAAGTTTTATTTTAAGGTTTTACAGGAATAATGAATTGCATGGCGGTCACGTGCGGATACATGACATATTGGCTCACTGCGAACATAACCAGGCAAACATTTTTTTCAACAACAATCATTCATCAGCAGACAAAGGCAAATTTCCAAACATATATCGACCACGAAAAAAGCTTTTCATAACAAAAAAAAACTATTCTGATACGGCATAACATTGTGAGGGGGAAAACAGCAAGACGAACACGACAAATTAGAAGATAAGCTTGGTCTAACCACCTTTCAGAGATGTATGCACCAGCTTAAAATGATTTAGAAACAAGCCAATTGCTTAATGAAGTAACTGGGTATCTAATTTTTTGCTTTGAAATAATTTTTTAAGTTTTTTCTATAAATTTAGTACTTATACGTTAAAGTGCGGATTCGATTAGCTAATATCAAATACTGTGACGCAGCAAATTCACGTAAATTTGCGTCATTTTTCGAGGTTGTAGATGCAATAACTCTTATTCTGAATAATCGCGCTCATACACACATGTACATATATATAGTTTTATTATATTACATATATACCTTCATATAAGATATATGTATATGGATGTACAAATTCTTGTGCCTTGCAGAAATGTATGTGATATACATTCAAAATTATATACATACATACATGCATACGAGTACACTCACATTTAGTCCCTACCATCGCCATTTGCTATGTCGTTTTGGTTATTTTCGATGTCCGATAGTTAAAAAAAATGGCAGTTAATATTTTTTTCACAACGCTAATGGTCATTACAATTTTTCATTAACAATAATGATGCCAATCTACCTGCTTCCATTTCTGTTGTTGTTTCGCTGTGCTGAATTGTTTAATGCTGGAATATTCATAAACTACCATTAGGCTTGTACTCACTAGTCGAGTTGCATGCTCTCACACAGAACAGAGAATATACACACACATACACACATGCACACACTCATGCAGTCGTGGTGCTCCTGCTGTGGACTGTATCATTGCTGATGCTATTGCTGTTGTTCGATTAGGTTTAACTGTTGATCGGTCGGTCGGTCGGTCGCTCTGTTGACCGATCTTCTGACCTCCCAATCGTTTGCCCGCCAGAATTTGGTAAGTTTGTGTCTTGCATTGCTTTGACTTTGCACTACGCCGATGCTCTCCCAAGTCCCATCCTGATGCTGCTGCCGTTGCTGCTATTGCTGTTGCTAGGCTATCATCCAGTTTTAAACCAGACTGCTTTGACTTTGACAGACATGGGAAAAAATTTTTAGTAAGAAATTGTGCCAAAAGGTGCAACTTTATAGTGTACTAGCGGACCCTCTGCCTGCTTCGCTAGGCATATCAAAATTAAGAATGAATAATGAACACTCGATTTAAATTCACTCTATGTGTATTTATTCTTTTTTTAGAATATAAAATTAATGTTAATTTTAAACTTAAACTAACGCAAAGCCTTTTCGTAAACTACATTTTTTGTTTTGCCCTGAGTTGTGGTATAAATAAACAGAACTGATGGTTTTCCTACACGTGAACATGATATATATAATTGTCCGTGGGAGAAGCATGGATATTCTAAGTCAATTCCGCATAATTCTAGCGATTGTCCTTGTGCTTTGTTTATTGTGTTTATTTTAATCTATCTTGCTCATTACGTTGTATACGTTCTTCAGGTGAATGGCCTGAACGTGATCTGGCTATACGTTCCCTTTGATTTTGGTTTTGAATTTTTCGCTCTTCTTGTGATTGATTTTGCCTTTCATTTGATCTATTTTGCGTTCTACGCGACCGACGATCGATATCATTTATTCGCATTTGAATTTAATCAAAAAAACATGAAAAACTCACAATGTGCATTACAATCGCTAACAACAACAACGAAACCACCGTTTTTTATTTTCACTGATTATTAAAATTTTTCGCACAATATATTTTATTTTTATACATTTTTTCCCAAAAAAAAAAAACAACAATGAAAAACGCACTTTAAAATTGTTGACCACTCATCAAATGGTTTTGATACAGCTGATTATTTTGACCTCAGTATATCCAGTAAACAAACTGTGGTGAAAGCCCTTTATAAGGACCAAGTTTATAGTGGTGAAGTTTTAGGTACAACACAATTTTCTGTACGCAAGGTTGCTCTTGGGCAAAAATAAAGTAATCTTTAGAAATCATAAAAAAAAAGTTGCAAATTTTAGATTAATTTCTTAAAGAAAAACTAATACATGCATTTAGTTGAATAAGTAAACACCAAAAGTATACTAAAATGACTATTTAATGCGTTGTTTGATACAAATTTATATTATTGCTCAAAACCCTCTGCGCGCTGTCGCTGTCTTTTTGTTTCTGTATCGTATCGCGGTGAATTCACGTTTTTCAGAAAGTTGGCAACAGAAGAAAATTGAAGAAAGTACATATTTTGCTCATATTTGTTATTTTAGTTGTTAAATGAAAATGTGTTTCAGCAATTTTTTAATGTTGCAACTATTCTTTGGCTTTGAAACCGCTTACACTCACAAAATAATCCAACTCTTTTAAACACACATACAAATATTATATAATTATTTATTTTGGTTTTTCCACTCGTCAAAGCAGAACATAAGGTTGCATTATTTAATTATTACCTAATACAAACTTGTTCTCTTTTAACAATGATAATATTACTATGTGAAATATGCATTTTTGTACTATATCCTGAGCATTTGCCTTCAGCGCTATACCTTTATCTCGTAAACGTACGTTTGCCCATATAAAATTGACTACCTAAATGCATGAAAAAAGTGTTAGCATAACTTTTTCGAGTATATATACATACAGGAGGATTTATTTTTTACATTTTGCTCGTCGGCTTTGAACTTCGAAAAATACAGTCTTATGGTTATTAATGTAATCAAATATATTTAACGAATTTTTATTTTATCTAAATCATAAAACGTTCAAATGAAGCTCAAAATATTTTTCCAGTTTAAAAAAAAGCAATGTGCTTTGATGCCGTGTCACGCATGCATAAAAGGGAAACAAAAGAGAGGACAACTATTGCGTTACGAATAATACAGTCCCATACGTCACTCGACATGGAAGCAATGTTATTCATGTCTGTGTATATTCTATTCATTCGCGTGTATTTTCATTCCGTATACCTAATGTCCGTATAAGGGAAACACGCAAATATTGCATTTTTCACACTTACACAACGCACGCATACTTTTACCGATTTCTTTAAAACTTCACATAAACCATCTATGGACCAATACCAATGATCTGTGAAAGTTTGATTGAAATCGGTGAATGCGTTTAGGCGTGAATCGGCGACTAACGAACACAAAAAAACGTCTCCATTTTTATATATAAGATTGACAAGATTGGTTCTAACAAAAGTTATTGTCGCTGCCAAGGATGCACTCACTTTTTGCCAGCAAGAGTGTTCGGATTTTCTTCGGCTTTCTATGGTTCCCTTTTTCACTATTTGTCGGTAGATCTAACAATTCATAAAAATAGTAATGATAAAACATATACATAAATGTCAGTTAAAATTATTCCAATAGAAAAAGCCACGAATGTTCGAAGGGCAGTTCTGTAGTACACATAATGTTATACATACATAAAGTCATATATACTTGGCAATATTTACAAGGTGGCGCCAAGTTAAACACCCTATCGGAAGATTTATAATTTGTGTAAATGGCGTCGTACGTCAGTCATGTTTGACACTTGTTAACTAAATAGCTGTAGTATACAAACAGGTAAGCAATGGAGGGCATAAGTGTCAAAATATGTAAAGATTTCCATCGCTTAAAATCATATCCTTTTATTTATTAAAAAAAAGTTAATCAAAACAAAGTTGGATGATTATTTGGGTGATACCTTGTACATACATTTGTACTCGTATATATGTATATAACTAACTACACTAATTTTTGGTATGCGTCTGCATGTTTTATATGTACAAATGGAGAGACCTACAACTTAATGCCACCTCCGAATGGCCAAGTGTTTTAATGAATAAATTTTGGTGGTCAAAATGTACTCAGTGTGGTGCGTTGGCTATTAGAAAAAAATCGCTTTCTTAAGTTTGATATTTCATGTGCACGGTGGAAATGGAGCCTGAAATTGTAGCCATGCGTGAGCCCACTTGGTTACGATGGACCCATACGTAATGTTTATTTCTCCGTAATGCAAAACTCATCTCAATTTAGTACAAAAAAAAAAAAATAAATAAAAAAATTAGAATGCATCGACAGGCCACTAATACAAACAAACTACAAATACAAGTACTGTACTCTCATGCGCGCTCCGCTTAGAAATTGGCGATTTATTCAAGGTTATAAATAATTTCACGAACGGCCGCCCCTCATCCGCAGCTTATGGGCTCCCATGCATACACGCAAACATTAATGGTATCATGTTTTTACTCCTAAGCTAGTGAAGTCGTGTGCAAACATGTACGAGTATGCCTTTCTACTCGTATATGCATGTGTGCATGCCAATATGATCTGCAACTACATACATACACACATTTTTCAGTAGATGCGCCATTTTAGTTGCGTTTTGTGCCTTCTTTGCTTTATTTTAATGGGAGCTGTTAACATGGCATCAATGCTCTTTTGTACGCGTAACTTGAATCTAGCACAGTCGGGCAAAATGAATATACAGTGAAACCTCCCTCGGGCGGACATTCACAACTTTTGTTTGGCCAAGAGAGTGTCCGCGTGAGACAGAGTAATTTGTTCCGTAAATTTGTATATCATACTTAAAACTTGATATAGCAAAAAGTTTCCGCTCAAGGGTGATGTCCGTCTAAAAGAGGTGCCCGTTAGAAGAGGTTTTCATGTATATGTACATATATACAGCTAGCTATTTGTAATTTGCTTTGTATATTAGCAAAAAAGGGATGATTTTAAAATATTGATATAGAAAATATACATATACATATAAATATATAAGTTGCAATGCATATTAAAATATCAAAGCCGAAAAGCAAATTGTTTCGCATCTTCGTCGATTGCTGGCTCGCACTTCTCACAGTATGTATATACATATATGTTTAAAACATCCCTGACCGCTAACGATTTGGTTGAGGGAATAACCCATTTATCCGTGCTTTCCTTCGAGTCATTCTTCGACTCTGGGGATGAGGCGGTGAGTCCACCAGCCTTTTGTTGAACTATTCCATCGTGAGTGCCTCTGGACTACACTTCGCAGTTTTACTATTTTCATGTGTTCACTGGGATCGCAATGGTTTTTGTTGCGCCTTATGCCTTTAGCTTCACACATCTCCTGCCCTACCCGGTCAAGTGGACATAGGCCAGCTATGATAAGTGCTGAGTCTTTCGAGAGCGCACAAGCAGTACGTGGAATTTATGCTTCGTGTATATGTAGTGTGCTTAAGTGTACCACACCAAACTGTTGCCCCATAGAGTAGGATAGACCCTCCTGCCAGAAATTGTTGTGTCTGGAGTCTTGGTCCACCGATATTTGCCATTATTCAAACCAGAGCTACCGTTGCAAGTACTCCAGTACGCTGGCTAGGTCAAGTCGTACGAACAGACGCAAAAACTGTATATCTGATGTATAAGTATTGATTCGGTATCTGCTGGTTTTGGGACTAAGGCAGACCTCCTTACTAAAAAAATAACTTGTCTTCACTTGGTGTTTTTAATCAGGGTTGGTTAGCATGGAAAAGAAGAAACGACTGGCAGTCTTTTTAGAACTCCTGTCAAATAAGGGTCAGTTTTTCAGTTGAAATTTAACTTTGCTACTCCAGCTAGACTTACCCAATTTTGCAGGGTTTAATTAAGTTTAAAAATTCCCCATAATTAAACGAGCACAGAAAAAGAAGCAAAAGTGTTAAAAAATGTTGATATAGATAACTATGGTTTAACAGCTGTGAATAATAATCTGTGCTGACATTTCTGTTCAGTAAGGTTAATTTATTTAAAAAATAAAAATATCTGTTCCCGAACGTGCAGTTTACACGCTGGCAGCATAATCGGTCATTATTTCGAAATGAGGAAGGAGCTGCCTTTACGGCGAAAGGTGTGCGCTATCGAGCAATTTTGACTGAACTTTTGCTTCCTAAAATTATTCATTTAAACATCGATGACATTTGGTTCCAACAAGATGGCGCAACTTGCCCCACAGCGCGCTTAACAATCGATTTATTGAACTGTTCGAATGGACATGTAACTCGTAAAGCTATAAGTGGCATGAAATTATCTACCAGATTATAATAAAAAAAAATGTATTCAAACAAAATTTTTGCTTTGCATTATCATTCTTTAAAAAAAACACCCGATACAAGGTGGCGCAAAATTAAACATTCAATTTTATTTTTTAATAACTTTTTTACTAAATTAAAAAAAAAGATTATGAGTGATGCAAATATTTATTTTGACCTTTATGCGCTTCATTGCTTTTTTGTTTGTATACTGCAGCTGTTGAGTTCACAAGTGTCAAATATGATTAACGTACGACGCCATTTGTAAAAATTATAATATCAGAAGATTAAGTGGTTAATTTTGCGTCACCTTGTATTGAATTTTATAGTATTTGGTTATTATATGTGCCGTTTATGCTGGGTCTTTCAAAAGAGACGCCCAAATGACAAAATAAATAATTCGTAGATAGGACCTTTTTTACGTATTGTACTATACTCGCATGCCATCTTTGACATTTTTCAAGTAGACACGTTTTTTTTTCTGTGGATGAGGTAGAGTTCAAAATGCCTTCGCACTTCCAGCGACCGTCGTTTACAGCGTCGTAACAATTGCGCCTTCTCTTCTGGGCAGACTACCTTTCCGGGACTACTATCTGGTTTACTTCGGCGGGGCCTAGAACGACGTCTTTAAAATGGTCCATCATGCTTGTAACCAGCTTCATGCTATGACTCGACTTCTTATGCCTCTGTCTGTGAGGCCTAGCTTTGTTGCATTGCTTCGAAGTCTATCCTCCGAAATATCATTTCAACGTATCTTTTAACGGCAGTGGACAGATTTACAAATTCAATCATGGATACAATGCGTTAGAAATGCCCGATCTTTAAGAACTATGATACATATTGTAAAATTCGTGGTTTTATTGGTGGAAATAATCATGCGAATGAGTCGACAATTCAAAGGTTGGTGAAAGAATGTCATGAAACTGGTTCAGTCGAGGATAGAAAAAGAATTGTCAAACCAAAAACTTGACGTGCTGTTGAGAATATTGTTGCTGTATGCACAACCTTCGATACTCGAAATCTCGACGTTCTCAACAATTAGGCATTCATGAATTGACTGTTTGGTGGATTTTACCTGCAGACTTGCATTGCACTTGGAGGACATTTAATGATGTTACTTTTTACATATTAAGAGTCACATTGTTAAGAGAGGTAGCTGAAATAAAATTACTGAAACCTAAAAGGATTTAAATTATTACATCTTTTATATCAAAACAACATCTATGGCCATCTTTTGAAAGACTCTTTGTATGTGGGCAGTTTCAGTTATTGTAAAACAATTTTCGTGAAATACTTGTTACGTAACCAAACTGGATTTTTTCTACATTAACTTATTTTAGGCTTGCCATCTAGTACCGATTCCTTACTTGCAATTTTTATAAATATGATAATTGCACGGACAGGCGAAAATCTTATTGTCTAGTAGTTGTGTAAATGTAGACAAATTGTCTTAATTTTTCAGTTCTCCTGGCGTCTCAGATCGCCTGGATTTTGTAGTATTTGTGTCACCAATTATCAAGCGAAAACAGGAGTATAATAACAACAGGTTAAGATAACAATGGCATTAACTTCTAGTTGGTTTTATGTCCATATGCACGCACATAAATATGTATTTGTACATATGTATATAAAGGTAAGAATGCATAGTATGGCTAACAATACCGTCAGTGATTGTGGTAATGTTAAATTAAAATGGTTCACTCCTCATGCCACAGCGAATGCATGAAATATTTTTAGGTACTTTGCGGTGTTGAACATTAACCACAAAGTGTACCAGTAAGAGCCCAAAATACCTACATGCATACATACATATGAATGTGTATGTATGTATGTATAGTGTGCAGTGGGCACTCTTATGCCATGCCGCCAATTTCAACAGCACCAACAACAATGCAAACAAAAACGAAACATCTAAAGCGTATGCGCTTCCATTTATCTTTGGCTCGTATAAAGTTTCGTGGCATCGAATGCGATTTTAACTGCAGCATCCATGCTGCTCTCGCGGTACCTTGATGTCGTATCTATTTTTTTTGTTGTTGTTTTTTTTTTCAGATTTTAATTTTATTTTCTCGTTTTACTTCTTATTATATTGTCTCTCATGTGAATTCATTCTTATTTCCATTCACAAATATGCTCCTACAGCAGCTCCGCCCCTTCACTCCAACACTTTGCCACGAATTGATGTACGCACACAGTTACAACGGTAGCATCAGCACAAACACCAACAAATGGGCAGACATGCCCTGGACAAATGGGCTCATATTCACACATACGCACGCGCATACACACATATACTATACTATCGATTTAATTCATACTTTATATGTATCTGTTGTTGCGCATTGATCGTTCGATCGATGGCGGTGTTGTTGGTGTTCATTGGAGTTGTAGTCGTAGTGATGATGGTAGGCAGCTGCAGTATTTTGTGCTCATAAAAATTCATCTTTTGATGATGGCAAAGTGGCTAATTATGATTTTAATTTTTTTTGGTTTGTGAAAAATCATTATTTTTAACACACATAAATTCCACAGTTACACATTAATGGCAGCGGTTGGAGTCTGAAAGTAACCGTTATCCCCTATTGCCATATAAAAATTGAATTCTTTCTGTGATTTCGACCAGACGTTTGCATACAAATTTATGCGACACATAACTGGAAATCGGTAATTACATAAATACCTAACAAATATTTTCACACTGCTTTTATTTTCGAATCTGTACATTTAATTTAAGAAAAGCTTTACTAATCATAGTTGCCTCTCAATACTCTTTTTGTAATATGTTTACAAAAAAGCACTCAATACATTCGGTTTATGAGGTTTTGAAACATATAAATATACGTGTAAGTAAAGGATGACCAGATTGGAGGTACTTTTTCCAATAGCGTTTTTTTGATATGAAAATAAATCATTTTTTTCAGTATTCATTGACATTTCATCATGGAAAGGCTTACACTTCAACAGTGTTTATGAATCGCACAATTCTATTACGAAAATCGACGCTCTGTGAAAAGTGTTAATCGCGCGTTCAGGCCACCTTATGGTGTACAGCGATGAGGCCCATCTTAGGCTTACGTCAATAAGCAAATTTGAGTTGAAAAGCAACCCGAAGCCATTCAAGAACAACCATTACATCCATTGAAAACAATCGTTTGGTGCGGCCTATGAGCAGATATTGTAGAATCATCGGGCTATATTTCTTCAAAAACGAGGCTGGCGCTAATGTAACAGACTTTTTGATGTCGGAAATTGAATCCCGTGATCTCCACAACATTTGGTTCCAACAAGACTGCGCTACTTGTCATACAGTCCGTGCAACAATGGATTTGCTGCGTCGTCGCTGCGGTGAGCAATTTCTCGCTCGTCTCGGACCAATGGATTGGCCACCAAGATCGTGTGATATCACACCTTTGGACTTTTTTTGTTTTTTATGTTTAGAATTATGCTAAGTCTAAATGCCTTGTGGATAAACAAGCTTCGATTGGGGCATTGAAAGGCAACATTACGAAAGTTATTCATGAGATACCGCCCGAAGTCCTCCAGCGAGACATTTAAAATTTTTGTTTACGGATGACCGATTTACGGCGCAGTTGCGGTCAACATCAAATTTCGTGAATGGTTCAACACAAAAATAATAAAGATTGCCTAATCAATTAAAATTGTCGTTTAAAAAAATTTAAAATCCGATATCTCTAAATTGTTCACCCTTTACATATGGTATGTATGCTTTCATTATTTTCTGAACCATCGCAGCTTAATACCACATTTACTTGGGTTTGTTTATTTACATGTAAGCGGCTATAGACAATTTGAAGGATGTGTAAAAACACAACTCAAGTAAATGTGCGCAATACCTCTATTATTATAATTAATATATTATTGTCGTATTATTTGTGTTACAGACTCGTAAGCTCCTTAAGATATAAGCATTTTGATGTATCTATTCAATAATAATAGGAAATAATAATAACTTTGGTATTTTACACAAAACATTTATACCCAATCTGAAACATTTAGAAATATACCCTAATATTTATCACAAAATTCAAAAATCGATGATTCTTAAAACGTGCAATATAGCAAGAAAATTCTTAATTCTCTAACGAAATATAATGAATAAAAAGATAGAGTAAGTTATAATTGTTTTATTGCAAAGGTTTAGTATGAATTTAAAAACCAAAATTAATAGCCAGAATCTGAATAACTTCCTTTTCGCTTCCTTCATCATGATATTATCAGCAAATGAACTATGGCTGATAACACAGTGCAACAAATTGAAAAAAATGTATCCCTCATAGTATTTTTCGGATAGGCTATGGAAAATAAAATGATCCGTATTTTAACAATTTTTTTTATATGTCCCCTCAAAGTTTACAATTCTCATTTTATATGAATTCGCAGCTTAATACCACATTTACTTGGGTTTGTTTATTTACATGTAAGCGGCTATAGACAATTTGAAGGATGTGTAAAAACACAACTCAAGTAAATGTGCGCAATACCTCTATTATTATAATTAATATATTATTGTCGTATTATTTGTGTTACAGACTCGTAAGCTCCTTAAGATATAAGCATTTTGATGTATCTATTCAATAATAATAGGAAATAATAATAACTTTGGTATTTTACACAAAACATTTATACCCAATCTGAAACATTTAGAAATATACCCTAATATTTATCACAAAATTCAAAAATCGATGATTCTTAAAACGTGCAATATAGCAAGAAAATTCTTAATTCTCTAACGAAATATAATGAATAAAAAGATAGAGTAAGTTATAATTGTTTTATTGCAAAGGTTTAGTATGAATTTAAAAACCAAAATTAATAGCCAGAATCTGAATAACTTCCTTTTCGCTTCCTTCATCATGATATTATCAGCAAATGAACTATGGCTGATAACACAGTGCAACAAATTGAAAAAAATGTATCCCTCATAGTATTTTTCGGATAGGCTATGGAAAATAAAATGATCCGTATTTTAACAATTTTTTTTATATGTCCCCTCAAAGTTTACAATTCTCATTTTATATGAGAATTGTAAACTTTGAGGGGACATATAAAAAAAATTGTTGTTTCTTGCCGCACACTGGCTAAACTGTGCCGGTCAGCGTCAAGCCAAACTATTCTTAAGTCCCAAGAAAGGAATATCTGACAAACTTCTCTCACTAAACAGAGTAGATCTGCGTCTTTTAACAGGATATCTTACAGGCCACTGCAGCCTGAGGTATCATCTAAATAATATTGGTCTATCTGAGACAAATGTCTGCCGCTTTTGCGAAATGGACATAGAAAGCTCAGAACATGTGCTTTGTGAATGTCCTGCGTTGAGCAGACAGAGACTTCATCACCTTGGTGGTATCGTAGTATCTCCATGCAATCTTTGGAACAACAAACCGAAAATTGTGCTAAAATTTTTAAGAAGCCTAAGGGTTACAAAATAGGCCTTTCACAATAGATCAGCTCTGGTCGCAGTGCGTAATGGCCTTCTAATAATAATAATAAAATTCCCTTCAGTCTACGCTAGATAAGCGAGGAATATATTTGTGAGAAAGGTCGATTCTCTCACGACCTTCGTATGCGAGAAACAGAAGTAAGTGAAAAATTTCCCTAAGCGAAAAAAACTCCTTCAGAACTCGCTTATCTAGGCTTCTATCCAGCTATCTGTTTATATGAATCGAACTTAAAAAATCTTCTGTGCTGACTGATAATTTTAAATAAGGAATTATATTGATGTGGCGTCTACTTACAATGCATAAATAAAATATGTATAATATATACATATGTTCATATACATTCAAGCATATACTATATCTAAGCAGTTATATAAATAGTTTTAGCCTCTTTGTGGCATCCCTAAAAATTTATACTGCTACTTTTCACCAAAAAAATTTTAAAAATATGTAAGTATGTACTTTTCTCAAAAACTTGTCTGGCTGCATTTCGAGCAACTTTGCAATAATTTCCATTAAACCTCATTAATATTTGTAAGAAGTTGAGTGCTAAGAAGCCGGCATGCGCGCACAGCATATCATGCAGGTGAAAAAAATCAAAGCGCAGCAACTCCAATTGGGCTTAAGGCTGGCTCTGGTTCAATTTCACTTGTGGTTTATATAAGCGTACTCCTACACATACATATACTCATACAAATACAGTTACACATGCGCACATGTAGACTAACATTTGCATTGGTAAATGTTTTTGCATAAGTGTATGTGTCTCAATTGGTTCCCTTTACTATACATATGTACGATTCTCTGCCATTCACACTATTCATCTCTTTTACGCGCATGCGTCAAGGAGCCCAAATATCGAGGTACTTTGCTGATGGCCGAAAACCTGGACGACAACATCGTTAATAGATGAATGCGCACTTGAACAGCGCCGAAAAGAGTCCAATGAGACGGCACGGCCAAACTATGCTATGAGTGGATATACAAGTGCGTGTGTGTTTGTTTAAATGCATGCTCGTATACAAGAGCGAGTGGGTATTTATATACATGAGCTGCGCGCCCATGATAGTGGTTGGCATTTCTTTCACTTAATGTATGTAAGGGCGTGAGTGTGTGCGACATGGCTTGAGGTTCATTTTATCAGTGTCTGTTGGTTACCTGCTTGCGCTAGCTGCTACAATTCATCACTCCCTGCGCAGCACAGAAGTATGAAAATGAATTTCTTTTGAGCAGTAAGGCAGGCGAGCAGTGTACGCTGCTACCGCTGGTGTTTGTTTTTTATATGCATGTAGTAGTGCTTGGGAACGAAGTGAACTCTACCGGGATGAACGCGACAAGTACGAAGGAAAGTATGTAATCGGGGCAGCAGCAGCAGCAGCGGACTGTCGACCGAGTTCTGGACAGCAACCTCGTCGATACAGCGCTAAAATGTCATTTGTCAATCAGTGTGCGAGTACCGGCCACAGTTGAAGTTAATAGCACAGATGCGATAGTTTGTTAGCCGCTTTCGTACACACCGAATGCGAATGCGTATGCGAAAGTGTAAAAGTCACAAATCGCAGCTAATTAGTGTCCAAAAACCCATACAAACGTATGCACGTACGTTCAAGCAAAGTCAATTTGCAAACAAAAAATGTGAGAAGTGGGGGACGAAAATAAAAGTGTAAAAAATTTAATTAATTCACTAAATTTGGCAAATCATTATTAAAATTGTTTTTGTCAAAAGCAAATGTTAGTAAATGTACTTGAATGCAGTATTTGGTGAAATAATGCAAAAAAAAAAATGGTGATATGAAAAAATGTGAGAATTCTCAAAATATATGAAAGCGCCAAAAAAAATAATTGAAGTAAAAAAAAAAGAATTTGCCGAACAAGTACGCCTTGTAAAGGAGAGAATATAAACACACAAAACAAAAAAAAAATTAAAAACAGATTAAATTTAAAATGTATCGTCCCGCTTTAATACAGTTAAATTTTATGCCGGAGCAACGTATACAAATACCCAGCACCTCAAATTGCTGTAAGATTTGTAAAAAAGTGCCAGAAAGAAAGAAGCGCAGCCGGGAGGCTAACAAGGACGTCTCTGACACCAGCTTTGTTAACCCCACCACCCCCAACACAACCTTCACGAATTCCCCTGCATCTCTAGTTCCATCTACCGAGTGCCACATTATGCTCGCCAATACAACACCAGCGCTGCAAGATCCCGCCGCTCAAAATCCTATTGCCAGCAACGGCACCCAACCACAGATTGGTGGCGCTATTGCGCAAAGCCGCCGACTTACAATGCGTCGTCTGTGTACTTTGCTGCTGCTTTGTACTCTATTTTCTGTTGCAGAGGGCTGCGGTCCGGGGCGGGGTATTGGTGGGCCTCGAAAAGGTCGCAAACTTATGCCACTAGTTTTCAAGCAACATGTGCCGAATATGTCCGAGCGAACGTTGGGTGCCTCCGGTCTCAATGAGGGCGCCATCAAACGTGATTCGCCTAAATTTAAGAATTTGGTACCAAATTACGATAAGGATATTAAATTTAAGGATGATGAAGGTACCGGCGCGGATCGTCTAATGTCAAGGGTAAGACAACTAGATAGTTTTGTGGTAGTCCTTAGGTTATTTGTTGCGAGAAAAGTGAGGGTTGAAATAATATTGTATATAGATAGTGCATACATATAAGATTTGCATAGCCTGAATTTTCTGGTTTTTGCTAACATTTGTTGCATTAATAGTTATGCATAAATATCTTCATATATAACTTTGATCCTCATTCTTGATCGAGTATAGGATATTGGCAATTAAATAGGTAGATGAATGTGAGGGAGAGGAGTGCGCTGATTTGCAAGAAGTAGGCATATTATGGAAATTCTCAGAAGGGATTTCTGGTAGATTCGATTTGAAAAAGAAACGATCAACAAGGCGGGTACGTAAATAGAGGTCCAGTGTCACGTAAATGCAAATTAATTTATTTATATGCATTTTGTAGATTAATCAAAGCACCCCAGAGTGCACTGAGCTAAATCCAACCGCCGTAGTTTAGTGGATATCTGTGTAACTACCATTCAGTTGGTCTCGGTTTGGAATACACTGTGGGCATGAAACATCAAATTATTGGCAATGATTTTACTCACAGCAGGTGAGACTCAGTAGTTGAAGGACAACATCCAGGCGTACGCTATAAATTTTAGGAGCTGTTTCATGGTAGAAATACACTCGGAGATTTGCCATTGTTGAGGAGGGACCGCTATTAGAAAAAACTAGTTCTATCATTTAGTGTTTCGAACTCAGAAACTACCGAATGATAGTCACCTCTAAGCTGGTTCCACGGGGGAAAAAATGACCAATGCTTTGACTGTTCATTTCCTTTAGGGAAAATGCACTTTTGCACTTTTCCGTAAATTTGGTGCAAAATGTTTACAGATCGATAATATCTAAACTCCTTTAAACTTTATCTTCGCAAATGTACAAAAAATTATACCAAACTTAAGACAAGAGCTAAATATAATTGTTTTTGTTTTTAATTTTTGAAATTTCGGTCGGATAAATTAAATAAAAACCCTAAAAAATAGATACCTATTTTTGTTTTTACCATAGCAGAAATTTGTAGCATCAAGGAAAAAAAAATGTATTTTTTCCATCATTTTTACTTACATAATAATATATTTACATACGGTTTTTCAAATATATTTGGGAGATCCAGCGTCTAGCCTTTGCCAGAGAATGAAAATAGTATTTTTCTGTACTAATTTAAATTTTTAAAGAAATTTTTAGGTATCTTGAAATCATTATGCCCCATATATTTTCCTTAATTTTCAAAAAAATCTTGGGTTTAGGAGACATGTGAGAACGCTGATTCGCGTTCTAGTAAGGCGTTAATTTCTCTCAATGCGTTCCTCTCTCAGCAGCCAGTAACAAATATTCCTTGCTGCACAAAAATCTTGCACAGCATAGTAAATTCATGCGTTAACTAACGCCTATAGTATTATTATTCTAAAAAAGAACACTTAGCTTAAATATGAATCGTTATTTTAAATGAAATCCTCAAAATCTCCTTATTTAGTATTTCAACAGGATTAAACCACTTTTGAAATAGTTCGAAATGAGTTGGCTGCAGGATGTGTACGTGTGTGTTGGTACTTATCTTTACGACCTCATATGCGCATACTATTAAAAAAGATAAACGAATTTATACAAAATTTCAAGCCGATTTGAACGTGTCTAGGTGCCTTAATGCCTCAATCCTATGTAAATTTATTATCGAGCGGATAAGACCTTGATTCAATTGAAAATTGTATTGAAAATTCGAATTTTCGTCTACTGCTCGTGCCGTATTTTCAACAATCATTTCTCCATATATGAGTATAACGATGTTTAGAGAAAATAAACGCAAGTGTAAAAATATATTTGCATATCTAACCGCATTCAATTGATTGATAATGAAAATCGGTGGGTGGGTGCGGAAGTATTTCTCCATACACCGTAGGGGGTTTACTAATATTAAATAGCTCGACAAAACAAACCTTTTCATGCTAAAAATACCTACACATGTACAGGTAAATACGAGTACAAACGCAAAGACATCAAATTGTAATTTACGGCAAATTGAAAATGAAAAGAGCACTAAAACAGACTTTAGTGTTTTCCAAGAGCTACAGTCATTAATTTTACAACTGTAAAAAAGTTATTGACTATTTTTGTGATTTGTGTTTTTTGTTTTGGTTGCAATTTTTGTTATTTTCATTTTAAATCTATTTATATATATGTATATATGCGTACATTGTGCAATATACTGCGAATATCTTAATAAGCAAAACAAATTACACTTAGCTGATTCATAAATTTTTTAGAACGACTATTTCCACGAAAACTTAAAGCAGTTAATGATAAATATTGACAATAAAACTAATGAAATAATTATCATGCACTTAACAGCAAATTAAAAATCAAAATGAAGTCATATTTACTGAGTTTTTAATTATTAACAAAAAATAAAAAAACTAAAAATGCCAAGCACCGAACTTTATTGACGAATGACAACAGTCATATTTTTGATTCAAACATCAACAGTGATCTTGAAATTGTACTTTTGAATACTTACTTCAACTTTATATTAGTTTGGGGGGAAAAATTCATTATTTTCTCGGTAGATACCTGTAGAAATCGATATCTCGTAAAGTATAGATCAAAAAATTTTAAATTTATGCTCGTTTCCAAGGTGAGATGTCACACCAAGTAATTTGTTTGCTGTTTTTGTTTATTCCATTCAGTTGTGAGCTAATTTTAAATTTTTGTGGGATAAGAACAAGAAAAAATGTATGAAGGGCAAATATTTCTTGAAGTACTCTGAAAATTTTAGTCAGTGTAAAAATCTGTAATTTGATTTCTCGGAATGCGAGTAATTCAATAAAGAATTTCTGAATTAAAAAAAAATGAAAATATGTACAATAGACCGGGTTAGTTTTTTTGAAAAACTCGCTACCTTATTTAAAGCCTACTTATGTTATACGTTGAGAAGATTTCGGCACCATAGAAAATTGTTTGATTTTTGATTTTTAATAATTTTAAAGTACTTGAAGTTATTGAAATACGAAGGCTATCTTAGGGCGATAGAACTATGCATAACTGATTCAGTTATGTGAAAACGACTTCGAAGCTCAAAAAGACGTAATAGAACGTCCTCAAGACTAGAATAATGATATATTATTTCTGAAAATTGGATAAAAAATAATCAAGTTATAGTAAGAACATTGCGTCGATTTTTAGAAAGATAAAAAAAAGTTTTGCTTATGGGGCTGCTCAAATACAGGGGTGGGCTTTCCCAATTTTTCGAAGTTTTAATGTGTTATGTTATATATATATACATATATATATATATATATGCACGTACACCCCTTTGGGGTGTTTGGCCAAGCTCCTCCTTCTATTTGTGGTGTGCGTCTTGATTTTGTTCCACAAATGGAGGGAGCTATAATTTCAAGCTGACTCCGAACGGCAGATATTTTTTATGAGTAGCTTTTTCATGGCAGAAATACACTCGGAGGTTTGCCATTGCCTGCCGAGGGGCGACCGCTATTAGAAAAAACTTTTTCATCATTTTGGTCTTTCACCGAGATTCGAACCTACATTCTCTCTGAATTTCGCATGGTAGTCATACACCATTATTGATTAATTTTTCTTTATAATTTTGTTCTCATTAATATCGTTCAAAATAAAACAAAAAAAAATACATATTAACAAAATACTCATTTGCTGCGAAAATGTCATAATCCAAGAAGTATTAATTTTATAATATAAGTAAGTAAAAATGACCACCACCTCTTCTTTAATGTGGGGTAAAAAAGCATAAAGCACAATATCTATTAACATTAATTTATTAGATGAAAATGTGTCTTTCTTCTTACTTCGGGTGGCATAGTAAACCGAAAACTTTGAATCCATTTTTAGTGATTTTTAAGTTATGATGTTCTTCCGGGAAATGAGTGGTATTTTCCTCAAAAGCAAAAATGCCCTTTTCTCGGTTCAGTCTACAATATTTTCAGGACTGAGGAATTTAAAGTCTCCTTCTATAATTTTATTTAATTTTTATTTATTTTTTGCTTTGTAAATTTTTCTCCAAAGAACTTCGCACCAAATTAGAAAACAAATTTAATATTTTCTTACTCGTTCAACCACACCCTCCAATCAAGTGTGCCAAAGAAGTATATAGCGTATTTCCAAAAATACTTCCGAGCATGTGCTTTATATGTAGAAAAATTCTCAGCATCGTAAGCGAAAAAAACCAAATTTAAAAAATCAACGTGAATGAATGAGTTATACAATTGCAATATTCAGAACGTTTTTAAAGATTCTGATTAGAAAGTTGAAAAACTATATGACTATTTGTTTAATTTATTAAAATTTTTGTGAGTTTTATACTTTGATTTATAAGGTTTTTATTATATAAAGAAAAATTTACGAAAAAAATTGCGCAAAAAATTATGTAAAGATAAAGTGACTTAATTATGTGAGCACAAATGTAGGTATAAGGGGCGCAAAATTAATCTCCGTATCGGAAGATTTATAATTTTTGCAAATGGCGTCATACGGCAATCATATTTGACACTTGCTAAGCAGACAAACAATAGAGCGCGCAAAGACCCAAATAAATATTTTCATCACTCAAAATCATGTTTTTCAATTTAGTAAAAAAGTTATGCAAAAACAAAATGGAGTGACTAATTTTGCGCAACCTTATATATGTATATGTGTACATACTTATATATAACTCTATCTACTTGCACATATGCATGACCATATTCCAGCCTTGGATAGATTTAAATTGATTTTCTTTAAGAAATGCATTAATGATCCTACTGTTAATTAAAGAATCTGAAGATGCCTTTGGTACTGGGGGTTGGGGAAGTGAAATAAAAAAAAAATTTTTTTCGGTCGCATTTCTCTTAACTTCCATATTAACCAGCGACTTATCTCACGATGGTGACGCCGATCGTGGCACCGCTAATTCGCTCTCAGCGAATTTGACAGAATCACTCTGTGTATGACGTCGCACTTGTGCAATTTATTCGTGTATTGTTTGTGTAATTTATTTTTTTTTTCTTGCATTCTTGTACGCATTTTCACATCTCTCTCACGTAACTGCACCAATATGACGTCACGCACTTTCTGATGGGCGCTAGCTTGTTTCTATTATTAATGCTCTTATCTTATATTAACCACACATACATGTTTACTTATGAACAGTTATGCTCCTCAAACTCCTATATTGAGAGCTTTTAAAGCGCAAACATTCTTAAATTCTCTGACTTTCGCTTTTTATCTTCCAAACCTACATTTAAATTACTGGATTCCTAAGTTCATAAAAAGAAGTGCTGTATATTTCAAAATTATTATTTGTGTTAATTTTTTTCTTGTATCACTAACAAAATCTCACTCGTTTCATAAACAAACCACCGTCATAACCTCTATGACGTAAGCAAATCAGCTGATTGCTTCAAAGTCTGGTGTTGACCACAGCTCTGCATTCTGTACATCTTGACTTCTAAGTACTTGACCACTTGGACTCTTTTTTCAAAGAGAAAGTAAAAGTAATCGATTCCTCTGTTTCAAAGTACATTTACGATGTCGCTTTGACGAACTCTTTCTTCCCCCTTAAAGTGGGCTAAAGCGAATTCGCGCGCACGCCCTTGTGTAGGCATATCAAATTCAGAGCAATAAACTTTCAAGTACACAAAAGCCAATAACTGCATTGTATACAATTACTAGATTTATTTTGATATTTAGCTGTGGCACTTTAATGAGAGTATGCAAGTGCGTTTCATATTAGTCAACTTAATTTTTTTTTTTCGAATATTATTTATTACTGCAATCGTCCGAAGTACACTAAACTTGTTTAGGAGTTGTTATTATTTTTGGTGTTACGCTTTTGTTGTTGGTACTTAGTTTTTATTACACGCGGAATGCGCAGATTAAACTAACATTTTGTTTAATACATACTTCTCACATCCGGCATTTATTGTACGCGCGTTCGTCCGTCCATTGGCACTAGCGCATACCTGAATTTACTTAATGAAAATCTACCGACACAGAGGCAAGAGCTGATAAGGAACCGTGCCCGGCTTATAGGAGCTCTATGGATGATTCCAGCGTTTATTAACCAGCAAATGTTCTCATTACAAATCAATAAAAAACAGTTATAAAAATATTATTAAATTATTGCCACCATCGGTCGGTCACGATTCATACGTACGTACGTATGTGCGTATGCTCGCGTGTTTTTAGTTAGTGAACGACTGATTATCTTATCTGGTCAATACATGCATGAAGTGTATGTCCCCATACCTGTCCTGATTACGCGAACGTGCAAGAGTACTTAAAAACTCATAAAACTCTCTATCAACGGTGGCTAACAACTGAATATGTATGTAAGTAGGAGATGAGGGTGGAGGGACATATTTTTAGTATTTGAACCGGCAATTGAAAGACCGGATTCGCAGAATTCTAATTTTCACGGAATTTACACCGCCTTCGTTTATCTGGTTTCCTTTAATAAATTTCAAATGAAAATTTTAAGCTTAATTCATATAGTACTTACCCGTTTATACCGCCGCTAACTAAGGGACGGGACATATAAAGAATATGGCATATAACGGCAATTTTCAAAAATATGAAAGATATCGGCTCTCAGCGATTTTGAAGGAATCAGCTGATTTGCTGACGTAACAGGGGGTGTGACTGCGGTTTGTTTACGACAAAGTTGAGATTGTGTTAGTGACATAAGAAAAAATCAACCCAAAAATCCTATTACTTCACTTCCGTCTGAACCATAGATGACTAGATGCGAAACTTTCTCATCTCTTTCATAGTCTCGGGCGTTGCATGCTGCAATCCACTTTTCTTTCGAGCGCAACATATGTTGCACGAATGTTTCCGGCGAAGAAGGTTCCCCAAAGGCTCTATGGATTAAGGCTCTATAATTTGCAATATTTTACAAATAATTTTTTTTTTCTAAGCTATAAAAAATTAAAAGTTATCTGTGTTTATTTGTTTGGTGTTTTACAAATTTGGTTTTGTTACCCACTTTTTCCTCATATTCAAATATGGCAAAATTTTGTATATATCTCTAATTAAGGTTTTCGCTATCATTCGTTTTGTCTTTCAATGTTTGATAATTTCATTTACATCTTAATTCTTGAATTTTTGCTTATTTATGTAATTTATACTGATTGTGCTCATTTTTATTGCACTGGTGTGGTGGTGTGAAAACTGCAAAATTCTCAATTTTTGTTAAAAATTACCCGATTAATGTTTCTTCCGGTGTGGCATCGCTGGCTAAAATTATAAAAAAATGCATATTCTGCTGCAGAGTCCCTGATGACGTGGTAGCCGAAGTGACTATTTGTATGGTCAAACCTTGTAATTTATCATCCTTAATAGATCTTTGAATCCACTTCATCAAACTCAACATAATTTGGTAGACAAATTGTACCTTGATAACAAGGTGGCCTTGAGATGAGACCTCTATGTGACCGCTTTTGCATATAGATACATAAAATTTGTTCCCAGCTTTATTTGTCTCTAAATAACAGCTATGTTTTATACAGAAGATTTGACACAATAACACCAAAGGGGATCGCTAATAACATATGGAAATTATTATTTACATTTCTTATCTAATAATTATCGCTGGCGCTACGCTTAAGTTGGTCCGCATTATGTCCCCTCATTTTGGAATTTAGTGAAATAATCTAAAGTTTTTATACGTGCGATACGTGCGACGGCAATTCATTCCACTTTCTTCTAATTAAGTTCAAATTGCTTTAAATCTTAGTGACCGTGCATAATTAAGTACAAGTAAATTTTTGCGTGGTTTGCTTAATCTTATGTTAGTCTATTAGTCTTAGCTCTTAGTGCTTACTTTTCGGATTAGAGCTGGTTTTTGGTCACGAATTGCTTTCGTAATGCCGGCATAGTTGGAATTGTTTATTCGTCGCATACAAATAGAACTCGATGTTTAATTTAAAATCGTATAAAGCCGGATATGATATATCATAATTAGGGAATAAATTTTGTTTTCCATTAACTGCACGGAATACTTCGCATGCTCTGGACTTCACACCTCAACGGACTTCATACTTCATTCGTATTTTAAGCGTTAAAGCACAGATATGTTCTGCGCTCATTATTGTATGGTTGTGAAATGTTTCCTTATTGTGATTAAACGTGCAAATACGAGCGCAATGTACTGTTTAATAATATTACTCGTTTTGCGTTCGGAATCAATACAAAATACCACGTTTCCCATCATACTTACTCTATCTATTCCATGTCCCTGGATAAGTGCTTCAGTTACACTTCTCCACTTTGTGGTGTACGTCTTGATCCCACAAATAGAGACACCTATAGAACGGCACTAGGTTTTTTGTGAGAAGCCTTTTCATGGCAGGAAAGCACTCGGAGGTTTGCAACCGCTATTTCGAACCCGGCACTACCACATGACAGACTCGCACCAACCCATTCGGCTGCAGCGACCGCTGAAGTCCCTTTTACTTTTGCATAAAATATTACTCGAAAGTATTTGGCACCTCCTATAATTCGAAAGGAATAGGATAGCGTTGGACGAAGTGTATAAGCCTAAAAGGTGACTATATCGGAAAATAAAAAAAAAATAGTTAGTTTTTATTTTTGCACGTTTTTTCAAACGACATTCGTATTTCTTTTAATGTTCCTCTAAAATACTTGCGGCATAATAATTTGTTTTATATAAATTTACATCGAACCAATTATGCTTTAAATGAACCTATCACTCCATTCTTTTTAGAATACAATAACTTATTGACAAAACATAACTTTTTGCATATTTCATTGCACAGAGATTTTTTCAAAAACTATGTGGTCGAGTCATTCGAAACTTCCTTTAAAATGATTTATTTTTAGTATAAATTATACATGCTATCTGAATTCTAATCTTAGTCTGTAAGGATGTAATACTCCACTGACTTGAAATAAGTAAAAAATGGTCATTTCTCAGCAGTTATTGGCAACCTGTGAAAGCATTTCTGTCATGAAAAACTTCTTTCAAAAATGGAGTAGAATGAGTAAGTCTAAATAGCTGTTCTACAGAAAGTTGTTCTTCTTTTACTTTGTTTGGCAACGCATTTATACTGGAAGCAAAATGGATTTTTTAAGACTTTGAAGCTAACAATCGTCCAATTTGAATCACAACAACCCAATTTCGCAAGCTGTTTCCAATGTAGTGTAAAATTTGGGCTTAGGCTGTCTGGCTATAAGCCAGAATACCCCTCAGAATCAAACTAAGCACTTATTACTTATAAAAATTCAGTAACAGTAGAAAAATTACATAGTCGAGTTTCTATGCCCGTTGCTTCTTTATTTTTATTTGCTTTTACTTTTGCGTAATTTACTATTTTACTGTACCCTTTGTGGGGAGGTTTAATATCTGTTTAGAAAAAGCGACTCTAGGCTATACAACAAACAAAAGTACATTTTAAACAAATGTCATATATTCATGTCATATATTAATAAATAATAATAATAATAATCACATATTCATATATATATACAGATGTAGGTATGTTTCTGCAAATGAATACTTTACGTTCGCACATGTGCTTGTATAGATGCAACTAAAAACATTTGTTCATAAAATTGTCAATCAATTAAAGTTCAATTAGCTTATGTTAACAGTGGCATACAATAGCCCTTAAAAATGCAAAAAATATGTATTTATATAAAAATATTTACTATATTTATTTAAGCACATACAGCGCCTTCAAGTCAAAGCCGGAATAATGAATTTACAAATAAAACTATTAGATTTGTACACAAAATTAATTATAATTCAACGCATCTTGGTACAGTGTCTGGTATGTTTTACGTGGGTATCTGCCGACGTCGGTATTACGCCACAGTGCTCAAAGGCATATTGAATCAGATAAATGCGTTGATCAGTGCGCTAAGACATTAGAGGCATTTACGGTACCCATTGGTAGTGTGGAATGGGCAAGCTAACCACCTTAGTGGGGTTAGAAGGTTATCAGCACCCGATTAGTGAAACTCCACGTCAAGCCAAAATGCTCTATCCGCATTTGGGTATTAAAACACAACCACATCGATACTTCGCGATGGGGCCGTTCTCACGAACAAGTCGGAGCGAACTCCGAGGGTATCCAGTCAGATTTCGTTGCCAAAACTACTACCATACAGTTCTGGACTGGTGACCTGAGTAAAAATACCCCATTTCACATATTCACCCAGCAAAAACCATACGACCAATTCACGCAAACTCCTAACTAAGCACCACTCATATCATACTGTTCATAACTCCATCTAGTCCCCACACATCAAATATTTCTAATGTCCAAGTACATCGGGCTTTCGCAAAAGACATATACCCAGTCCTCTTTTGGCGCCCCACAAACGCATTCCTCACTTACGAATAGTTGTCTTTTATGTAAAAACGTATAAAGAGACCCATGCCTTGTAGGCAGGAAGAAAAAGAAGTACACATGTATAAGTTTAAAATTATTCAATGCAACTTCCGTTTGTTGCAACAACCTGTTTCAGGCGGAAGCTGAGGTGCCTACATGCAGGAACCAACTTACAAGTATACCTCTTCTTCTTTGCTCATTGCGAACAGCACTTCCATGATGGTGGTCTTTAGAGCGTCTTTGTGTTATGAAGCTTTGTGTTAAGTAACACTTGAGTCAACTACGCTCTACTCGTAATGGCCACCGCAAATGCAGTCCGCGCTTACATTTGATCACTAAGCTGGTGATCAGTAGTATGGAAGATTAGTGTGGAGCCAGGCTTGACGTGAGCTTTTCGTACCTTGTTCCCAGTAGCCGAATCCTTTTGAAATTTGTAGTCTCCCGAAAAGCTATGACAAAGTCGTAAAATTGTGTGTGTGTGTGTGTTTTTGCAGCCAAACTACGCAATTATTTCCTTAGGGTTTTTCGGCGCGAACCGAATTTAGTATAACCGCTCTTCTTCCTGCTTTCGATTCATTGCTGCACTGCATCGTTAGTTACGGCACATGAAAATGCTTCATTCATTTATTGCTTGTTAACAAAAGATTTGTGGCCAATTGTACTAATAAAAATATATGCATACATATGTATGTATGTACGTATGCCATAAAAAACTATTCATTACATAGCAGTGCTGTAACACCAAAGCTATTTGTAGAGCTTTAAAAGAAAAATGTCTGTATTAATATACTTGGTACTCGTAGCGTATCAGATGTCGAGCAATCCATAAAAAGTTACTGAATATTTGCAAAGTGTTCGAGTTGAAGAGAGTCGCGCTATTTTCTTATTATTTCGTACGTTCAACACAGATGTCTGTAATTCCCCACCTACTTATGAAATAATTTATTTAAATCGCATGTTGTTTGCTTATTTTAATTGAGCTCGTACCGACAGCTGTCCACGCTTACAATTCAGGCATGAACGGTGCATTAAGTGCAAAACAGTAACTTTAAAATCAACGATTTTACATTCTATTACGGTATTCATCTTGTTGGAAATTTAAAATTTCATTCACTCTCAAGTAAACAGCAAACTGAGCCGGAAAATTGAAAATTCAAAAGTGATATATCTACCTTTTTCTTTATCTATATATTCTTAATTATACTTATATATTTAGAAGGAATTTGTATAGAACACAACATCCATTAGATATATTATATTTCAGCGCAGCATATGAAAAAAAAAATTGTTTAATAAGTGAAAGAAAAATAGAAAAATCTAACACAAAGAAAGCAGACATTAACGCATTTGAGCCAGCTTTTGAAATGTAATGTATTTTTAATGATATTCATCTTTGTGGAAGACAGTTCCAAAGGCGGATGCAAAAAACCAAAAAAATTAACGTTCAATTATTGATGAGTTAAATTTCGTGTGCAGGAGTTGAGTGATATGGTTGATGATGATATACAGGGCCCGCCATCTATCGTTACGGATTTGAACTCGGTATTATTTGAAGAATGGTAACACTTAGCTGTCATCTGATTTGACAGAAAATTAGTTTTATTCTTCGGCTGAACGAAAATGGTTGTGTATACGCTCAAAGAACGCTGGGAAATATTGCGACATTACTTTGAAAATCATGGTAATGTTGCAGAATGTGTACGAACATTACGTACAGCAATGGGTTACGTGGTTACGTAATGGGTGCGTTACTTTGCGAAAAAAGTAAGAGAAACTGCGATTTGACGCCGTTGGATTATTATCTTTGGGGTGCCGTCAAAGACCAGTGTTATGCCAACAAACCAGCAACAATTGATGCATTGAAGACCAACATACGCGATGTCATAGCTGAAATACAGCCGCATACAATCGAAAATGTGTTGAAAAATTGGACCGATCGTATGGGATAGTGCATGGCTAGCCGAGGCAGCCATATGAATGAAATTGTGTTCCATCATTAACCGGAAAGATTGTACTTCAAAATAAAAAAATCAATTTGGAAAAATATTGAGTAGTTTCTTTTTTATAGCATTTTTAATTTCGTAAAGTTATATGACGGACCCTTTATAAAGGTTTGTTTATGACCATTATTTTGGGCAGTAGTGTGAGATAATTAGATTTAATGCTAGATCAAAAGATATTGAACTCGCCTGAAGAGGAATGTGTAAAATATCATACGGCATAGAAACATTACGCTTGGTTCATCCCACAGCGCCAGTTGTGCTTACCAAAAGTGGTCCACTAGGCACATTATATCATAAGCCTAACCTTCATAACACGAAAGATAAGATTCTTATCCACTTAAAGTTAAAATCGCTTCGATGCTAATTCCTCTAATAATTCGCTTTACAAGATGAGATTATTTTGCATAATTTTAAAATGGATCAACTATCCTGATGGACACTTCGGAGGAAACCAGCTACTAAATGATTCGATTGGTCTTTGTAATATGGAATTTATTTTCAAATCATGAAATTTATTTTGAGAGTACTAAAATATTCCTAGAAGCTGATGACTGGAAATTTTACTCAATAGGCCTGAGAACAACGGGTGTGCCAGTTTAGGAGGAATCTAGCAACGAAGCAAAAATGCACAATTTAACTTTGACAAATGCTACCGGCTTGTCGGCAACAATGAAACATAACTAAAGCATGAATTTGCAATAGAGAAAGGCAATAAATAAATAATAAAACTGTGTTAATTGCAGGCAATTGAGAGTCAAAAGGTTAATGGTAGTAGCATAAAGTGGCAAGTGGCACGTGGCGGAGAGTAGAATGCGCGTCATTTGCTTTTTCACAAAATTATAGTCAAGGTCGTTATCAATGTCAAAGCGCTGAGGATCCGCATGATGGTTGTGCAGAAGTAGCAGAATCGTCAGCTTGCTAGCAAATCCGAAGGATACTACCGTATAAATCTATGATGGGCATTTGTAATATGTCACTGTGTATGCAATTATTACAAGGTTACAAGGGTGCCAAGTACGAGTGCATATAAAACAACAAGGAAAGTGGCAAGCATCATAAAAACCACAGCAGGAGCTTTGAACATTTGAGAAATTAGCCAAGGCCAAAAAATGGAGAGATGAAGAAGGAAATTTAAAATAACATCAATAAACAAGCCACTGCACACTTACCAATTCTATTGTCAACTGTTGTGCATTATCTACTTATATGTGTGTGTATATACATGTGTGTGTTTGAACTACAACAGCGCAACTAAGCTGCTTTATGCCATTTCCAATTTTCTGTGAGTCGAAACGATAGATGCAGCAAACAAACTATTGTAGTAAAATTACATTTTTGGTTTAGAAAATATATCAATAATCCATTTGTTACTAAAGCGCCTTCTACAACGCTAGTAAGTTCAATAAAGGCATATGGTTCCATCGTCTAAATCCGTCAATACAAAATTTATATAGATAAGCTAGCATCCATTCACAAACAGTTTTTAATTTTTGCCGCAAGAAGTTCTCGATGTTATTCGCTATATGAATTTCCTCCTCACAATAGTTGTGTATAGCTTCTCACTCTTTTTACTTTTGATAATCATAGAAAATTGATGGGAATAACACCTATGATTAACTGCTCACAGAGTTGATTTGTAGATTTTCTTCTAGCAGAAGTAAACCTTAATTAAGGCAACGAGAAATTGAACTTGTTAGATTAATGGGCTGTAAAACTTCATACCTAGAGAAATTCTAACAACTCTGGCTAAAAAGTTGAAAACTACAATGAAATTTTGAAAAACTTTTAAAAATTTTGTACAAAGTTAAACAAAATAAATTTAATAAATATAAAATAATGGTGTGCTTAAAATTTTTCAACGGGGTATATGTGAGAAAAAGTTGTAGGTACACGAATTGATAGTGGTCAGCTAAAGTTTATATGCATATACATCCAATTTTGTTTTTTACCGAATAAAAAAATATTTAATTGATGGAAATCCAAACTTTGCCTTTTGCGCACTCCATTGGTTGTCTGTTTGTATTCTGCAGCTGATCATTGACCCAAAAGCTACAAATATGATTGACGCACGACGCCCTTTACAAAAATTATAAATCTTCCGGGTAATTAATTTTGCGCCACCTTGTATGATGCAATGCATGTTAGGTACATAATTGAAATATTAAGAAAATATAAATACTAGAAAAGCAATTAGGGTTATCACCTGCGTAATGCAAATACAATACGAATTGCAATTTAAAAAAAGGGGAAGAAATAAATTGAATGCAGAATAGCTTAGTAGAATAGAAAATCATTTAAATTTTTTCATGCTTTCGGTATATAAAAAGATTTGCTGCCCCATTCAGCAGCTCTTAGGGTATCGTACTCCTTACATACGCTCTTCTTTTTCTTTCACAGCACTACACCGCGGGGTGCGTCTAAGCTTCCTTCATAATGCTCCTCCAAACCAGTCGATCTTGAGCTTTTACTTCGTAGTTGCGTATTCCCAATTATTTGAGATCGTTTTCACTGCGTCTATCCATCGGCTCCTCGGTCTGCCTGTGACCTTTACGGCCATTAGCTTTCCTGTCATGGCTTTCTTCACGGCATAGTCAGCAGGTAGACAGGTAACATGAACTAGCCATCTTATGCGCTGCGCTTCAAAAAAACACACAGCTGTCTCGTCCTGAGTGAGATCGTTTGATGCGGAGTTGTACCGCATTCTATAGGTACCATCATCCACTCTTATTGGGCCACAAATATTTCTTAACATTTTTTCTATCCATCCTAGCAATCAGCGCGCAGTCAGCAACTTTAAAAGTCCATACCTCACATCACATACACTCCCTCTCACTTGATTAAGGAAAAATGTTTGGTTTCGTTGTAAACTTCTTCTATTTTCTTTTATACAATAATTCAATTTTGTGATACATTTCTTCTAAAAGTACACTTGAGTAGGTTTACCGCGTCATCTTCTAAGATAATTCTTTTGAGAGTTCTCATTGACTCTTGCAGTAGTAATATTCTTCAATGCTCATTAAGAGTTGCCACATCACTCTAGTGATTTGTTAAAATGTTACACATTTTACATGAAAGGTGTCAATATGTGCCGCAAAGTAACTAATTATTTATAAATAGTAAAAGAAAAAATTAAGTTTTCCCGACCAGATTCTGCTGGTAAAATGCTTGTTAAACTATTAAAGTCTAATCCTAATCCGTACACTTTGTTAACTGTCACTTTAAATTAATAAGAAATTGAAGTAATGCGCTCGCTTCAATAAATTCAGCTGCATTCCAGAAAAAATTATAATATGCATATGTATATAGATACATACATACATGTATTTGATAAAATAAAAACAAAGCGCAGACACACGAAATCAAACAAAATGATATGAGAAAGGCACAAAGCCACATTAAAGTCTAAAATTACACGAATTGTATGCTTAGTCTGACTTGAATGAAGGGAAGAAATATGATCTGATTATTGACATGCTTCATAAGCACATCAAATTTGTATGAATAATCCTAGCGAGAAAATGTTTGGTCTGCACACATTTGTATGTATATAATATTATATATTATATAGGTTTTTCTGGTTGTTGATCGAATGCAAAACAAAGTAGATCAAACTAATTTTGTTAGTAAAAAGTGTACATATTTTTGTGTGCGCGATTGCGTGTTTGTGAATATTGTTAACAATATTACTTGAATATACTGAAGGTCATTGATATCGTTTTTGAGTAGGGATGGGTGCGAAGAAAATATTATACGAAAATATATTTAAAACAATATTATATACATATACACATATGTATATTAAAAAAGTGAATGTATTTCAGAGTTTGCAGAATGCGCAGACGTATGCACGTATAAATACAGTGCTTCTCAGAATTTTTCGGCTGGCACATTAAACAAAGTAATAAATAAACAAAACAAAAAACACATTTTTTAACTGAAAGCCTTTAAATAAAGACATTTAGACACATGAGAACAAACAAAAAAACTAAAATTCGATTTCGACTATCCACTTATTTCTAGCAATTTTTTCTAAAATTCTTTTCACCGTACGAATTTGAGTCTCTGTTGTTATAAAGATCAATCAACAGCTCTTAAGGCATCGCCTTTCTTAAATACACTCCCTCTTACTTGATTCAAACCAAATATTTTCCGTTGTTTTTGTATCAAACTTTTTTTGTAACAAGCTGTATAGCAAAATTGCTTTTGCTGTTAATTTAATTATGCTCTAAGAAAAATTATTGGTAAAAAATCTTTGCGCAAATGGTTTAAAACTGTTCTATGGTCGACCTTCAGCTTCTGAGCAATGCTGCGACACTAACATGACGGTCAACTCCGATTATTTCTGTGATTTTATCGACATTATCGAAATTTCCTTTCACATCACAAATACCTGAACGGCATCGACGAAACCAAAGTCGCACGTAAATACCTGTTTCTGTATCGGCATCCTAAACAGCATTCACAATTTCAGCGTCCGGCTTGCATTTTCGCCTTCATCAAAGAAACAAAAGTAAAAAGTACCGAATTTTCTCTGTTTTGTTTTCCATTGTTAACACCCTTTAACCCACAACTGAATGGAACAAACGGAAAATAGCAAACGATTTTTTTAGTGTGAAATGTCGCCTTGACAACGAGCATAAACCTTAAACTGTTTGATCGATACTTAACGAGATATCGATCACTACAGCCATCTACCGTGAAAATAATGGATTATTTTTCCCCCAATAATAAAGAATAAATAATTGACGCGTACACCTCTGTTAGGTGTTTGGCCGAGCTTCTGCTCCAATTTGTGATGTGTGTCTTGATGTTTTTCATCTGTGTTGATTGCACTCCATTAAAAATGACCATGCAGTACAATAACAAAAATGAGCTGTCCAGATTTTGGCGACGGACGTTCGCCTTAGTTCGTCACATAGCCAAAATAGCTGAAGTTATGAGCATTTGAGCGTTCGCTGCTCCAGATCGGGTTTCTGAACCTGCTCGACTCTATAGTGCTTTTCTGAAAACTGTTATTTTTGAAGTTTGTCTTCGCCATAACTTAGAGCCTACTTCGATGTTCCGTTTTGAAATTTATTACAGCATTTCTTCACATAATTTACCAAGTATCCCTGGGAGCGTTTTATACATTTTTTTTCATAATTTTTAATCTTAAAAAATTTGCCGATTTTTTTCAGCGAAAATCAGTTTTTTGCTTCCTAGTGCTAAGAAAAATTTAACAAAAAGAGAAAAATCCTCCCCCTTCGATATTTTGTGAAACATTTCCTTCAGCATTTTGATTTTTTAAAAAAATTTTTTTGAGCACCTCCGGAGATTTGCAATGAAGAAGAAAAATCCTCCCCCTTCGATATTTTGTGAAACATTTCCTTCAACATTTTGATTTTTTAAACAATTTTTTTTGAGCACCTCCGGAGATTTGCAATGAAGATTTGGGAAACTATTTTTCAAGTGTTGCATTATTATATTGAAATTGAGTGAATAACCTAAATCTACCCGTATAACAATAGCAAACTCAAAATCATGCATTTTTCACCGAATTAACATAAATTTAATTGCAACATAATCTTTTGCGAAAAAGTGCTATCAGCGCCCTCTGCGGAATATTCTTTAATACCAATCCCTATGGCCTGTATACTACTATATATGTGTATGTATGTATGTATATATGTATTTCAGTGATGAACTGATGCCGACTTAGTGTTCAAAATACATCACAAGCACCAGCATCAGATAATGACCGCAAACACATACAGTACATAGTGGCATATTGGCGTGGGAACATCAGCATGCGATTCATATACTTAACACACCTTTGATACAGCAAATGAGCAGTCTGCGTCGCGAGCGCGGCATAATGGCTTAAAAATCGAGTTTTTAAGCAAATAAAAAGTTAATAAAAAGTCAAACAATGCGTCAGCGCCAACTAATCCACTCTTAAATGCTAATACATACGAAAAACACACACACATATACATATAATGTTTGCAAAAGATCACTACATAAATTTATATTGATGCTCGCGAATCCACACATTTACACACACACATACTCATGTATGCATGCACCTACAGTATATGCATGTGGGTCGGCATACGAATGAAGCGCCGATAGTAAAACAACTAGAAAACCAAAAAGACAAAGAAAAAAACAAAAAACGCCAAAGAAACACTTTAGTCAACTGAAACGGTTATTGATACTTTATTTTGAGATACTTCAGTGTTTATTGTTTTATTGCTTTGCTATGGGCTTTTAAGACTTTTATTAATCAATTTGATACCTTTCTCAAAAACAAAAAAAAATGTATGATGTTTTGCGAACAAATTTGCCTGCATCCAAAAATGACTTGGCGCATCATTTGTCATACTCTGCCTCTTCCCTCACGTTTGGCTTTTAACCATCATTCGTAAGGCGCCTATCACATTACACATACCCACATAGCTATCATTCGGTTGTGCTCAGTCGTTGTTCCCAGCGGCTAGCCGCCGCCGCTGGCATTCCTGCAAATCATTACCATGAGTTTGTCGGTGTTTAACACCATCAACACGGCGAGTAAATAACTGGCCAATAACTCAACGTTGTGAACCTTAATCACACCTCATAAAGTTGAAAAATTTTGACGACCGCTGACAAGGCTGGTCGGCAGCGGATAGCGGATGGCTGATGGCTGATGGCGGATGGCGGCTAACACACTGCCATTGGAGGTTAGTAGGTGGTTTATGACGTTGGCCGTTCAACGCTAACCCCTGCACCGAATCGGTGAAAAAATTTTCAAGAAATGTAAATTTTAAATGCTAATGAATGACATTTAATTAATGATATTTAAGCGTGTTATCTTCTACTGCTTTGGCACTTTCTCAATGTGCTTGCGTTAAAACCTCGTAAAAATTTCGTTTAATGTTGCTTTGAGCCAGGGTATTATCTGATAATTCGATTAGTGATTATCAGCCGCTTTAATTCACATAACTTCACATATTTCCCATAAGCTCACAAGTAAACAACTACGTTCACACATACATACATACATACAGACATGCGTGTAGTTTAAGCTTCTCCTTCCTACTTCATAGCTACTTTTTGGTCATAATCTTTTCTTGTTACAATAAATTTACATATTAACACAGGAATACATACTCACACTACTACACACATACACACGTATGCATTGTGTGCGCATATGCCTGAAAATTTATACACCGCCTGAGTCAATCGAAAGGGTATAAGTACAAATTTTTGTCCACACATACTTAAGATAAGCTAATCCTTCCATTAGTCTTTGTCACATTAAATCCAACAAAAAAGAGAAACCAAAAACAAAAATAAAACAAAAACGCCACCAACAAACCAGACTCAGCCGCAGCCGCAGCAGCAGTAAAACTCAGACAACAATGAAAAAAATCATCTCGCATGCGATCTTAAAAAAGTTGTGTTGCGCATTCGATTTCATGGACAGAGTTTGGGCAACGACATTCACCTCGCTGAGATCTAGAAAATCTTTATACAATTAATAATCGTAATATACTTTAAAAGCCATCTTCAACCGCAATCAAAATATTTGTATATGTTAGCACAAACAAAGCGGGCCCAAAAAGGACCACAATGCATAAGCGGACAAGGGGCATAAATAAACAACAACAAAGGAAATACAAAGAATAAAAAAGAGTCACAAAGTAACAGTCCACAACAAACAGCAGTAAGACAGACAGACAGCAGATACTCGTATTCATTTGTAATAAGTTGACATACAGTAGACCACTTTCGGCGGCAGTATTCCCATTTATATGCATGCGCGTATGTCGTACAGGAAAGTTTACACGCTTCGTTCAATGAAAAATTCCTGTACACAAAAGGTGTGGTGGTGGTAAATGGCCAGCAGTGGCCGAAATCGTGTCACATTGCCCTACAATCAGAGCGCAGGCAATACGTCAACGCGTGACATGTTGGCGCGAACGGTCAATTGGTTGGTGTTTTGTGTAGCTTAGAATAAAGAAAAAATATACATAATTATTTAGAGCGTTTAGTAAATATCAGACACGTAGTGATTACACAATTCATCATCACACACATACATACATATGTACATGCGGTTTGTTCAAAGAAGACGGTGATTTTTTATTTTTCGTGAGAAATATTCATTTATTCATAAATAGCTATTTTTTCCAATTCAATTTTATGATCCATCCAGATATATGCAATTCACTTTGCCAGCACTTTTTCCAATCCTGGTAGCGTTCTTGGAGCGATGCGGTCTTTATCTTATCAATCGCAGCAAATCGTTTCAAAATATCCCTTTTTATAAAAAAAAAAAATACAGAACTGCTCGCTGGAACACCAAAAAATCGTCAGACACACCCAAACACATTAAACATTATACGAGGGCTACTATTTATATTTTTTTGATGTTGGTTGAAAACGGTTCTATTCTTTTTTTCAAAATATTCTCCATGATGTTCAAGACATGTTGTCCAGTCGCGTTTCTAAGGCATTTTTGAAAGTATGTCGGTTCCAACGTGAACATACAATTTTTACCAAAAGGTGTTCGTGCAAAATTTTATTGAAGCTCGTCATACTAAGGTGTTTGAAAGCATGATTTTGCGGAAGATTTTTGGACCTTTGCACGTTGGCGACGGCGAGTATCGTAGGCGATGGACCAATGAGCTGGATGGTGTATGGGTACAAACGCTTCGGATCTGAAAATATTTGATGCGGTACCAGATTACAGTAACAGGGGAAAAGGAAGGCGTCTTCTGCGTTGGAAAGATCAGATGGAGATGGACTTGGTTTCACTTGGTTTGAACACGAGAAAGAAACGAATGGCGCGCTTTATTAAACTCGGCCAAAATCGTTTAAGCAGTTATCGCGCCAATCAAGAAGAAGAAAACAGTTGCCAGATATTGCAAAACAGAGGCTTCTCTTATTTCCATTCTGGATTTACAAGTCCATTAGTAAAGGTTTATCTATGCCTAAGTGGCGGCCGCCGTAGCCGAATGGGTTGGTGCGTGATTACCATTCGGAATTCACAGAGAGTCGTCGGTTCGAATCTCGGTGAAAGTAAAATTAATAAAAACATTTTTTTAATAGCGGTCGCCCCTCGGCAGGCAATGGCGAACCTCCGAGTGTATTTCTGCCATGAAAAAGCTCCTCATAAAAAATATCTGGCGTTCGGAGTCAGCTTGAAACTGTAGGTCCCTCCATTTGTGGAACAACAGCAACACGCACACCACAAATAGGAGGAGGAGCTCGGCCAAGCACCTAACAGAAGTGTACGCGCCAATTATTTATTTTTTTTTATTTTTTTTAAGTGAGATCCTTAAATCCGATGTAATTTATAACCTCCTTCATGTAGTGTTGACCTAGAAATGATCACACTTGCAAGTTCATGATTTCGGCAAAAGACATTTAAAAACAACTTAACACCATAGATTTTGAAATCGAAAACCATTTCAAGCCATTTATATACAATATGTGACGGAAGAAAGAAATTTGCAATACCCGTTTTTTAATAAATTTTTTTTTATTAAAAAAAATGTTGCTTAAACTTTTTTTAACTTTTTTGTAGATAACTGAGAATTTAGCTATTCTGCTAAAATTTTTCCCAGTCCTATTTTTAATGTACATTCAGTTATTTAAGAAAGTCATCACAATAAACTCACTTTAAGATAAGAAGTAAAGTTATTTCAAAATGAGTTTTTAGTCGCCCATTTTCACATACCGTTATCTCAAACACTGGAAACAAAACCGAGGACGTCATCTGATTTAGAAGGCCCCTATTAAGTGAGAACAGCTATCTAAACTTAAAAAAAAAAAATTTTTTTTAATCCATGCGTAGTGTTGTTGGTGTATTTTATTATAATATATTTTAGAAACTCAAAAAGCATAACATATGGTTCAATAGTTTAAACTTGAAAGAGTATTTAAGTAAATATAGCGACATGGAGAATTCCTGTATCAGACAGCAATCGAAACCACAGGTTTGTACCAAAGCAAATGCGGTCTAAAAGTGGCATGCATATATGTATGTATGTATGTGTATGTATGTGTGTATGTGTATGTATGTGTGTATGTATGTATGTGTATGAATGTATGTACATGGATTATTTCACAACCCAAACCAAAAAAACGACCAATTCAATTTGGCAAAGCAAATAAAGCTTGACAGTGGTGATCAACTTACATATATTGGCTTTGAATAATGAAGATCAGTTACGAGCTGCTGCTTGCTTAGTGTGCGAATGTCCATTTCCACATTAAGCCAGAACACAAATTTCCACAATAAACGTAATGTCCAGTGCTTTATGTATTGATTACGTAAACAAATTTGTATTCACCTCACCCGAAATCATTGCAAAGAACCACTTATTGACGAGTTTTGACTATTTATTTATTTATTTTTTTATTCCAATTATTTTTTTATAAAAGCATAGTTCATTCTGTTACAAAGAACATAATAATTGAAGTTTCAAACGTTATACGAGATTTATAAAAATTCGACTAATTTTCAACAAAATCTCAAAATGTTTAATCAAACCAAACAAAATATTGGGTGCACAGTTTTATAGCCAATTAAATTTTAGTATTTCAAAGTGCTAAGTTAAAATCGTTCAAAATTTTCGTTTATTTTTGGTAATTTTTCCCCCTACGATGTTTCACATTTTTCAAAATTATCAAGGAAAATAAAATTTTGAACCAAACTTGCACTTTGTGAATCTAAACTTTTTTTCTGTTTTTTTTTTATATTTTTATTCTGATTAAAAGTTTGGAAATTTTGATGAAAATTAGTCAAATTTTTATAAATCTATAAAAAAATAATTGAAATTCAAAACGAAATAGGTGAATAGTCAAAACGTGTCCCTTTAAAAAAGTTTGGGGGTGTATAAGATGTAAATAAAAGGCTTCGTCATGTACAATTAGCCCAAGTGAGTCAGTTTCAGGCTAATACAATCTAATACAACTTGCACATTTGCATCACCAGTGGCTCTGTTGGAATTTCAAATCAAAACAAGAAGCTCAGCAGCAAGAGGTCTTACTAGAAGATGAAGTCATGGCTCAATGCTCAATTCTAAATGAAAAGATAAATCTTTGAATGTTTGCCCCAGCTACATAAATATGTGCATATGTGAAGGTATATATTAGTAAATACTTATATACCCATCATACGCATTATAGATATATGTATGTGCGTACTTATAAAAGATAATAAACTAAATTTTTGAACTAAGAATTCTCATCAAAATAAACTTAGATTCTGTGCAAGCGTTTCCTTTCTTATTTTATGCAAGTTTCACTAAAAATGCTTTAAAAAATAAACAAATTTCAGGGGCAAAATCAAACTAATCAAAATTCAATATCAATGCCATTCAACAGCTTTCTGTCAAGCTAATTTGCCTTAAGGCATTAAAATTCAATTAATAATTTCGCGAGAAAAAAATGTTAAAACAATAAACATTAAATTCTCATACTGCGAATTTACTATCTAACTGTCCATCACCGGCAGAGTAGGTAGTGCATGCATATGTATATATACACATACACACATACATAATCGTACATCTGGCTGCAGTGGCTTATGAACGACAAGGCAGTAATGCCCGGATCGACTGACTGGTACAGATCGAAGGCCCATACATACATACAGAAATGGGCATAATGTGGTATAATTGACAAGCGTAGATAAACGATCAAATGCGGATGGATGCGGTGAAGAATGATACGAGCGCCTTGATAGACGATCAATCGCATGCGATTTAACTGGGTATATGTATGTGGGTGTGTGTGTGTGCGTGTGTGAAGTTTATTTGATCTTAATATGAGTCATGCAAATTAAAAATGTGACTGTGGTATATTTATGTACCCTCATGAATGTGCGATTCGAGTAAACAAATTTTAAGGCAATAAAAGACAAGTTGATTTTCATTATGAAGAATAAATAAACTTAGAGTATTTACTGGAGAAAAATTACTCAATAAGTGGGAAACAGCTAGCGGAAAACCGCATAAGGGCAGTGGAAAGTGTTAAGCAAGGTTCATATACAGGGTGATTCAATTAGATCGCAGATTTCCTTTTATAAATTAAAAAAAAATGTCGAAATGATTTTTTCGGTTTATTCGGTTTTCAAAAACGGTAGCCAAAAGTTCGAGTGTAACTTTGGCAGTGTGACAAGTTGCACCGTCCTGTTGAAACCAAATGTCGTCCATGTCATCCTCTTCAATTTTTGGAAACAAAAACTCGTTGAGCATGTCACGGTAACGCTCGCCATTTACTGTAACCGCGAAAGAAGAAGAAGACTCACCACTTTGGAAATAGGTTTTCAATATTTCCCAATTTTGTTCAAGCGTATAGCGTCCCATTACTATTCTCAAAAAACTAGGTGGTTCAAAAAGCAAACGCTATATGGCCCACCCGTTATAAGTATATATGTCGAGACTCATAGTGTGCTTTTTACAAGGAACGCCGCAGTGTATTTTATGGTAATAAAATATACACAAACATGTATTGTATGTATGCATGAAAATTTCAGTTAATTTAACTGCTTAAGTGTAATTTATGCAAATTTTTTTATAGTTGCTACTAATTTATTTTATATGCGCATGCATAAATAAAAATGTCATTAGTGATTTACTTTGGGCTTCCAATTTTGGAGTTTTGCACCTTTTTAAATGGCGAAATCTGTCATTTTAGAATTTTCAATATATTTACATTTATATACATTTGTTTTTTTTTTTTATACATATACCGCTGCTTAGCAGATGTAGCGCGTCTATTTATACACACCTCAAAGCTTTGCTCATTTATAAAAGCTACAGAAAGGGTTAAAAAGGAACCCATAGTGTAGGAATAGTGTGCCAGTGGTATCACAATTGATCTACAATAGGTCTAAGTGTGTCATTAGGACAGCCACCACATATGCCTACCTACCTATGTATGTACATATGTATGTTGTCGTGCTAATTTGCAAATGGCATGATGCCAGATTATTTGCACTAAGTTGTGGTTTTGTGACAACTTGTTAATTTTTTTTTTAATTTTCTTTTTAACGTTCAATAAACAACTAAAAAGTTGGCCTAATTTTTTTTCCTAAATATGAAATTCGAAGATATTTCAAGTTTAAACGCTCACTCCTCTTATCGTCCCTTTTCAAATTTCGATGCATATCTGAAAGCTTCACAAAGAGCCCCTACATGGAAATATATGCACTTACATACAAATATTTTGCAGGAAATATTTGCTTTGTACAAAAAAAAAAAGCACACACATGACACACCTGTTCAAAGCCGCTTGGCATCCGCCCAGGAAGCATTGCCACATTGTCATGAAACTTCAATAGTTCAACTCTTGATTTGTTAAAGCAAATTAAATTACCCTCCACTAAAACCAAAAAAGGCAAATTAAAGAAAAAAACCGAGAAAAAAAGCAATTAATACTTTAACAAAAGCGGTTTTCTCCCAAGTCAAGCAGGCACATCATTCATTCCCTTGTAGATTGTCGCTGCTACAAAAGAAATAAATTAAATAAAAAATAAGGGCTAAAGCTATTAAATTACTTCAAGACAACTTAGCGCCCTGTGGTAATAATTTTTTCGACTACAAATCATCCACGTCAAGAAGGTTTTTTTTTGCATATCATTACAAAAATACATATGTACATATGTACAGTAAAGTACTTATGCGTGCGTGTGTGTACATATGTTTACTATGCGCACGCGCAACATTGTTATTTTTTGGTGTTATGCTTGTTACAGTTTTTTTACTTCTACTTGTATCCCTGATTACGGTTCAACGGTAACTCATGTTAAGTATGTAAATGGATACGTCACCGTATTCGTCAGATGCAACACAACCACCGAACGTGCATGCATGCATGCAAACACACATATATGTAACTCCGATTGCTGGGTTGATCCCGAATACAGTTTAAAGTTATGATGTATGTATGGTTGTATGTGTGTGCCTTTAAACTTTTGACAATAAATGCGCAATTTCACGAACTTCAGTGTAAGTTTTGTCGTTTTGTCGAGGAAAGGGCGCTGGGTAATCAAATACGCCATATCCTATGTATGATGTCAACGCTTTGGTACGAGGAGCACTCATTCGCTCATAACGTGTGATTTTAGCAGTGATTTTTATCGAAAACGGATGCGAAATCTTACAACTGAGGAAGTAGATAATTTCAAGCTCAGCTAAACTGACATAAAATAAACAAGAAGGATATTGTATTTTAAGGTAGGGAAAAACGGGTAATTTCCTACAGTTGGTGCGTCTTCTTTAGGTAGGTGGGTGCGTGTGGGTACATATGAACGTGTGTACAATAGGAAGCATGTACTCGTAATGAGACGGTAGACTGATATGCGTCAATACAAAGATTCGGAACAAATTTGCTGTACGAGTATATATCGCTCGTTTACTTCAATGGGCTCATAATCCAAAAAAAAAATTTTTTGTCTTGATAAGTATGCATTTAGAATTTTATGCTGTGCGAAAAATTCATGACAATATCTCCTAACAGTGTTTCATTAGATAAGAATATACATTTACTTTTGGTTAGGGATGCATAGTTAACCGAAAACTTTGAAGCCGTTTTTCTAAAAAAAAATATTTTTTTTTTGGATTATGACACTACTGAAGTAAAGGAACGATATGTATTATGTACATATATTTGTACATTACGGTGGGGTATTTCTTTTTTCTTTTGTCATCGCTCTTGGCAGATTCGGACTCTGCATAAAATTATAAGAAAAAAAGTCCATTACAGCATAGCTCTCTATTTTTTATTTAAAGAGCCTCTAGATGGCGTTACAAAGCAAATAATATATAATTATTAAACAGTGTGAGAGGGAAAGTGACTGTGTGTAATTTTTTTATACGTAAATCAAACTAAAACTTGCTAATAAAACCAAAAACAGTTATATTTAAAAATATTTAAAAAAAGTACTTAATTTTTTTTTTCTAATCATTAACTGGTTTTTTACTATTAACAACGTATTTTCAATTATTCCTGTTTTACATCCTTTTTACTTTCAACTTGAGGTATCTCTTTTCTACTTTCCATCTTTATGGATTCTCTCTATCAACTGTCTCTCTATTTTTTCATTAAGTAAAGTTAGCTTCTTTCAGAATGTGGAGGTCGCGAAATTGAATTTAGAACTATAGTATTTTTTCTTAGAGTTCAATATAGAATCCGAATCTGCTAGTAACGATGTCGGAAAAAATAGTTCCATACAAATTTACGTACCCTAATGTACTGGCGGCCGCCGTAGCCGAATGGGTTGGTGCGCGACTACCATTCGGAATTCACAGAGAGAACGTCGGTTCGAATCACGGTGAAAACACCAAAATTAGGTTTTTCTAATAGCGGTTGCCCCTCGGCAGGCAATGGCAAACCTCCGAGTGTATTTCTGCCATGAAAAAGCTCCTCATAAAAATATCTGCCGTTCGGAGTCGGCTTGAAACTGTAGGTCCCTCCATTTGTGGAACAACATCAAGACACACACCACAAATAGGAGGAGAAGCATGGCCAAACATCCAAAAAAGGTGTACGCGCCAATTATATATATATAATATATATAATGTACTTGTACAATTTTATTTTTAAATAACTTCTTAACTAAATAAAAAACAAAAATTATTTGAGTGATGGAAATGCTTACTTGGGACTTTTGAGACGAATAATTCATTTCTGATATCTATTTTTTATTTAAAGAACCCCAAAATGGTGGTACAAAGCTAATTAGATACAATTCTTTAATATTGTGCGAGGAAAAGTGACTGCATGTATTTTTATTTATATGTAAATCAAACTAAAACTTGCTAAGCAACCAAAAACATTTAAATTTAACAATATTTAAAAAATTTATTTAAATGGTTTTTGAAAAACGTTTTTATTAAAAAAAAAATTATTTGGAATGACGAAAATATTTATCTTGACTTTTACGCACTTCATTGCTTGTCTATTTGCATACTGCAGCTGTCTCGTTCACAAGTCCCAAATATGATTGACGTACGACGTTTTGCACCGCTTTGTATATTTTGTTTTGTCCAATTTTTCAATATTTTTTTAATAATATTTGCATAAAGGAAAATCTTTGTAGCATAGTTTTAGACCTATGCCACGCGTGCATGCCACTTTATAAAAATTTAAAAATTGGTGCTACTTAACGAAGCGTCAATAACTTTTGAATGGATTGCTCTATTAAAGGACTTTTACCCAGAAATTTCTGATCTTTCAAATAGTCCCAAAAAAATTCAGCATTTTTATCTCTCTTTTCTCCCCTGTGATCTTTTTGAAGTACCCGTATTTTGGGACAGCCAGGCGTTTTTTATGCACAAATTTGTTTTTATGCACAGATTATTGACAAAAAAATTGGACAAAATTGATTTCTGGGTGGTTTTATTGAGGTAATTTTTTTAAGCATATACGAGCATTGTTAATGGAAAAGATTCAAAATCTACATAAAATATTTTTTTACAAAATATTTGTTAAGAACTTCATAAGTAAATAGCCGTATGCTTTATCCTTACCACCGCTCTGTATATTCTTCTGCGTTCAACTTTCTAACCACCTTTTAAAAAAAGGAGGTTATCAACCTGGCATAATAATTTCTTTCTGTATGCAATTTATTTTTTCTCTAACACACAGCTTTATGGCTTCTAAATACAAGTTGCTAAAGAGTTCTAAATAGCTAATAGCTAGTTATAGAGTGGCAATCAGCTATGCGCAAGAAACAAAGAAGAAAATTGGAGAATATTATACGGAGCGCCACACCTTGTTTGTTCTATACTGTAATACGTGTGTATGCATGCATATATGTGTGTACACATGAACTTGTGCTAATGAAAGATCAAAAATGGCGCTCAAGTGGATGCACAAGTGTTCCAATCAAAGCGCCAACAACAAATAACGCCCGTCAGTATGTGTGTGGCCTCATTAAGGTGGAATCCCAACTTCTCCTGTCTCTTCTCTTTCAACATTCTCAAGTGTTAGAGTTTATGTGAAAGAAATAGCTGAATGCACACAAGATACATTTTTATGTACATATGTATATGAATGGGCATATATATATATATTATATATACATATATATATATTTATATATATATGTAGATTTCATTTTCTATTATTTGTATGAAAATGATTTGTAGAGGCATTTTTGTAATCCAAAAACGGAGAAAATTTTCGGAAGATACCAAGAAGATTTTTTTATTTTTTACTGCTTTGCATGGAATTTGTTCATGAAACATACAATTCAATCATTTCACCGAAAAATCTTTTGATGCCTTCCAAGTTCTCGCCAAGAATTGCATTGCAATAACGTTTTCTTCATTCATTGAAACATTTTATATGTGCTTTGGGCTGCAAGATAGTCAAAATAGATAACATAAAACAGTCATTTTAGTCTTGGTGAAAGGCATTGTGCGACGGTGCATTATCATTGTGCAAAATCCACAAGTTGTTTTCTCATATCCTTTCTTTTTTGGGCGAACTGCTTCACGTAAACGTTTCATAACGTCCAAATAATAGTCCTTACTAACTGTCTGCCCTTCTGGTAAAAACTCGTTGTATACAATAAAGTTGTAATCCATAAAAACCGTGAGCATTGCTCTTTTTTTTGACTGAAAACAACGTGGTTTTCATGGTGTGGTGTTCATTTGAAGCTCTCCACTCACTCGCCTGCTGTATAAATAGTGTGTCGTACTCACAAACCCACCAACCTACGGCTCATCTCCATTAATGATGCGTTCGATGAATGATGGGTCGGATTCAGCCTTGGAAGTCATGTCTTTGGCGATATCAACGCGGTCCTTTTTTTAGATGAAACAGAACTCAAATCAGTTGGCTTAGAGCGCCTCCTGGCGTCTGTTCCGGGAACTTTTTGCTCAAGGTGATATATTCATACATACATATATGTACTTACGAACATGCAAACTTGCATAAATGTAACTCCATAAATTTTTTTTATTTCTCATGCTGAGATGTTATCCGCCCCGCTCGATTTTCTAGACTTCATATTTTTTATTGGGATTTATATTTCATCCATAGATGGCTGTTGGGAGCTGACGTGAGAGAATTGCCTCATTCTTTATTAAAAAAAAACCAAAATAACAAACAAATTCATATAATTCTTTTCCTGAGTAGTTTACAACTAGTTTTTTGGTAACCAATCCGTGGAATTTCCTGGTGAAGTATGCTAAGAATGTCATTATGTATGAAATAAGAGTTTCGGTATGGTATGGTATGGTATCGTATACATATACATACAATAATACATGTGTGTATGTATACAAATGGAAAAAATATGAACAACTAAATGGGTGTGCCTTTAAAGGCATTTATTTTTAGCTCTTTGCCTACTATGATTTTTTATTTCTTGCTTGTTTGTTCATTTTGGCAAGCTCAAAACAAATATTTATCTCTAAAAGTAAGTATATTTGCAGACACATCAAAATCACATCACTTTAATCACATTTACATTACATTTACATTGAAGTTGCGCGGCTAATGATGATGACCAGCACCAATGCAAGTAATAATAGCTAGTCAGTCACGGCGCATGTACGCTAAGCCTGCTTCGTAAGTACGTATGCATGTGTGTACGTATACGTAAATACAAACACACGTACATATAGCTGTGATTAAAGTTAATGAGCCTTAAAAGTAAATAGTCTTGCAAGCACACAATCAAATTACACAGAGTTCATACATACATACAAGAAAATCATTGCTTAACTCCTTACCTTCTGTGCAAACTCTCAGCATTAATTGTCAGTGTGAAATAATTATATGAATTTCAGGCTAAAAAATATTAATAAATCGCCCATCAAAAAGGAGCAAGCGAGCCAAAACGCTGCAACCAGAGTAAGTGTAGCTGCTGTGTAGACTGGCGTGTGCTGCAAGTGTGTGCATGTACTTACTTACTTACACACATATGTGTGTATCTATTTGGTAGTGTCATTAGTTGCAACGCAAATCGACACGATTTAAATCAATTAAATGCGAAAAAAATGCATAAGCTTACACGTCTGCGCGCTGTCAAGTCGAATTACAAGCCACGTCTGTAATTAAAATGTGATCAAGCTCCTGCTTGCTTGGCTGGAGCTGGAGCTGTTGCCGTTGCCGTTGCTGCCATTATGCCATGTCGCAGCAACCGCCGCCTCCGCAGGTTGGCCGGCACTCAGGCACGCATACATACACGTGCATGTAAGCATTTAAATATGTAAGTGTGTGTATTTTGGTTATATGTACCACCTATTCGCCGAGCTTCCCAATCACATACTCGTTCATACATACATACATACATAAGCATTTGTTTGTTTGTAAACTTCTTGGGACGCGTAAACTCAAGCGGGCTTATTACCAAATTTATAACACATTTTTTTACACCCAACAAAAATCAACAGCAAAACGCCAAGTCGCTACATTAAAGCTAAGTAGGCTCCACAAGCTGTCAAAATAAATTGATTTCGAAGTGTTGAAAAATTGTTGTAGAATATAAACAAATGAATGCTCGCACGAACAGAAAACGCCACAGGAAGGCTTTTGAGATAACCAACTCCAAATATTTGCATGTAAGTGTACGTATCTTCCATTTATGTATGTATGCATGTATATATGTACATTCTGTTGAAAAAGTGCCGAAAATTGTACGAAAAACGCTGAAAAAAAACCTTTCGAAAATTTTAAAATGGAGTACCCCAGACAACGTGGGAATCACGCAGAAGAGTAAAGCAGATTTCCTAGAGGCAAGACTTAGACGATTCGTTAGCAAACGGAGCTTCAGATAAGAAGGTTGGTAGGAGTTAAAGGAAAATAAATATAAATAATATTTGGGGGAAAAAATTTATTATTTTTGCGTAAAACTTTTGCGCAAATTATTTAAAACTGTTTTATGGTCGTTCTTTAGCTCCGGGGCAATGCTACGACACTGACATGAACGGTCAACTTCGATTATTTATGTGATTTGATCGACATTTTCTTTCACATCAAAAATGCCTTAACGGAGCCGACGAAACCAAAATTGAAGATGTTGCACATAATTAGCTGTTACAGTATCGGCATCATAAACACCATTCACAATTTCAGCCGCCTGGCTTGTATTGTCGCTTTTGTTAAAGAAAAGTTGTAAAATGTACCGAATTTTGTCTGCCTTGACTTCCATTGTTAACTCCTTGTAACCCACAACTGAATGGAACAAACAAACAAAAATTTGAAAACAAAATTTTAGTGTGAAATGTCACCGTGACAACGAGATTAAACTTTAAATTGTTTGATCGCTACTTTACGAGATGATAAATAATTTATTGAGAAGTTGTGTAAATTTGGTTAAAAAGGCATGGTTTTCGGGTTTTTTTGACGATACGGTTATTTCAGTATATTCAGTTAATCTTAGTATAATAATGCAAACATTTGGAAAATATTTTTCTAAATTTTCATTGCAAAACATTGAGAATTGGGCGAGTGACAGTGAACCTAAGAAGGTTGTTTTGTGGTGTGCATCATACCTCGCAACAGAATCATTAAAAAAAAAATTAAAAGCATTTGTTTCTCGAGATATCGAAGAGCGAGGTTTGTTTTCATTCTTTTTTCTATTTATTAATTAATTAGTCATCTTAGGAGTTGGAAGCTAAAAACCCGCGTGTAGGCTTGAAAAATAATCAGCTAATTTGCTGTTGTAAGATTTAAAATTAATTATAGTTATTTGAAAAAAAAAATACCGATTTTGCGTCACCTTGTGGGCATAAGAGCATTAGCATACATATATGAGCTACATATAAATGTATGTATGTAAGTATACATATTTGTTTTATGCACGCATAGCGTTGTTTAATTGAGGTGAAATGTTTACCTTACTCACCCGTCGACTATTCTCTTACGCACAAAGATTCAAGCTACATTCATACATATCATATGTATGAGTAAGCACCTTGTTGAATTGCATACATACAAGTAAAGTAATGAAACGAAAGCACAACAAAATGTAGGCAAAGGTATGAGATATAAGAACCGAATGCGAGGACCTGCAAAGTGCCAATAGTACAGAAAAAGTAATTGACAAATATTTGATTAGGTAGTCGTAATGATCCTCATCATCGGCAACATCCACAACATCGATAGCAACAACACAGGCTGATGCAACTGCATATGATTGTACAGTTATTGTTGTTGTGATATTGTTGTTGTTCCTTATAACGAAAATTCCTCAAAGGCCAAGCGAACAATTTCAGCCACCACACACATGTACTCGTATATGCATACGTGTATGTATGTACGTGTGTGCACATGTAACAGCGTACTCAGATTTTTTGCTGTATGTACCAATATTTACAATCTAAACATAAATTAAGAACTGATTGCACTACACTGCATCAAACAAACATTTGCATGTCGCTGCCGTTCTAAAATACGAAAAACCAATAAGGCAGTAGACCGAGGCACAAACAGTGAAAGAGTAACGGCGGCCAGCCAACGATCTGACCTCTTCAACGGTGAGGCCGAGGTGCGGCCACCAACTTTGGCCGGTGAGCATCTACATACGAGTATGTACATACATATGCACAGACATATTTGAGCAAACAATGGTGTCCATCAACAAGCAAACGTTAAGACAAAAGCAATTCGAAGCACTTGCCACCATGAACGTCAAGCAGTTAGCAAAAGAGCAGCCACTCTGTAGAGCAATCGGTGTAGGACCATATGTGTTAGAGGCAGGTGCATCACTTTACATTTGTGCGTGAGTGTGTGTGTGTGTGTTCGCGCGTTTGTACGCTTATGCCATTCATCAGCGCCTTTTGTCAGCGACGTGTTGCATTTATTGATAATATTTTCACTTTGCGCAGTGATACGCTTTTGTACTCATTAGCAGTTGAGTGACCATCAAAAGCAATGGCACGAGGACACATATCCCGCGACTCAGTCATTCCGCACTGCTTTCGAGTGCCATCATGTTGGTGCTTTTAGCGATACTTGAATGAATGTAGTACGAAGTGCACTTAAGTGCTTGTTGCTGCAGCCTAACATGCCGAGTAAGTAAGTACTCGTGTATTCAGTGACTACATTTGCATACATTTTTTTAACTTACAATGCTTCTGAGCGCAGACGAGCCATTGGACACTTGAATGGTTAAGCCTTTTAATAAAGTACATAAACGATATTTCCAGCGACTAGGTGACTAGATAGTATAGTTTAAAGAAAAAATAAATATCACATTCGAGTCTGCGAGTATGCGTAGTATGAGAATGTACACGAAGTAACAAATACATACAAACCAATGTTACAAGCTCATATACAAGTACTACTTTTGGGGATTGGGCGGCACACGATGACTCTTCTTGTTTTTTGTGTTTGTATAGGGTTTTATAATAGGTATAAGTTGATGTTGACAAACGCTAAGTTTTGTTTTGTTTGGCAGCATCTATCAAATCTGTGGTTTATTATGGAGCCATTGATACCAAACTACCAACAAAATTCATTCTAATATGAAATATTTGAAAGTATGGCTATCTCTCGCGAAGACGACTTCTATAGGGAACCAAAATCATTCCATTCAAACCTGTTGGAATTTTTCTTGTAGGGTTGGATGTCTATATCAGAAATCCACCATCGACCGACATACTTAAAGTTAACCTAATCCAAGCCATAGCTCAAATTCAGTCGGATCTAATCAACAGAGTTATAGAAAATTTCGTGTGAAAAAATATTTAATGATCGCACGATGGTTTTTTATTTCATTTATAACATATATATAATACATAGGCGCTGGCATAAATAGCGGTGCCACTTAGTGCAAAGTTCTGACTATTTTTTTTTTGTTTACAACAAAAGGCATGTAACACAAAGTGTCAAACTTTGCATGAAAGTAAACAAACAATCACCAAAACTCCAAACTTTTTAGTCATAAAGAATGCTCAAATTTTTTATATGGAAGAAAATGCTCAACCCGTCAACACAAAAAATGATCAAAAATCAACTTTGAACTGCTTTAAACCTGCACAATATTGTGCCAAAATTTAACAGCTACAAAACTGTATACCCAGAATTTGTCTACAAAGCGAAATTTTATACTAAATCAAAAACTATTTCTGCCAAGTCGATTTATTTTACACTCCCATGCGCAGATTTTCGTCTCAAACAAAAGACTTAAGCGACAAACTTGCAATAGAATTTAATACTACAAATATGCGTGCACAGCCAACTCTTAGTACTTGGTAGATAGATACCTTTCTTAGAAAAGCGTGCACGAAAAAAAGTCGTGCACATATAAATATATGTTAAATAAAAAATATAAATTTTTATTACAAAACAAAAAAAGCAATTAAAATTAAAAGTTAAAATTCTATGTATCTATAATTTGCAAGATATAAAAGTTTAATTTCAAATTGTGAATGAAAATCTGTTTCGCAACTATTTATCGCTACTTGATGGGAAACTTTTCATGTTTGTTTCGTTGACAGTACTGAGTGTAATTACACCAATTTCGGGTGCTGATGTTTGCTACATTCGAGTTAGCAGCTCTTTTGATGTAATTTTGATTGTAGAATATTGCAGTGATAATGAGTAGAATTTTGGTGGCAAACTTGACCAAATCATCTGCTTTTACATTACTACAAATGGCGAAATGACTTGGTATCGGTATCCAGAGTAATTTAAGCATTTTAATGGTTGCTAAGGATATCCCAAATTTGGTTCGCTGTAGGTTCCGTGTTGTTAATGTTTTTTTTTATAGCTGAGATTACCAGATTGTGCAAAAAGAGTTGGATGTTTGCATGTATATGAAATCAACGCACATACAATTAGTTATGGTAGACCACTTCGATTTTCCGCACTTTACATGCCACATTAAAACCGCATAAATAAAGGCAATTTGTCACACCTACTATAAATAGTAGGTTTTCGCTTTGAATTTTCGAAAGTTGCACAAGCCATACAATTACCCTACTATGTCTATGTATTTGTATATAGTTTTTTTTGCATATGTATTTGTATATAGTTTTTTTTCATATGTGTTCATAGTAGCAACCCCATAGTAAAATGTGCTGGTTGTAAACTACTATGAGTCGCAGACGCAACTAGTCAGGCAACTGTCTTTCTTCCATACAAGCAAGTGGTATTTTTTACATGCCGATATTCTACGCTATGCCAATCGTCAGATTTCGAAAAGAAATATGGTCGTCTCATACTAGTTCCAAATAGGCCAAAAAATACTAGTCCAATTATGGACCAAAACCATAAAAACTGTTTTGATATTAAAAAGAGTAATTTAAAAATAAAATAAATTCAAACAAACAAAGCAATTAAAACTTGCACTACGAGGGGCGCGAATTTCCTAAATTAAAGTTAAATTGCCATCAAATGAAACAAGCATGAATAAGTCGTTTTAAAATTGGGCCAAATCTAGTCTTTTTCGGTCTAGTTCGATTTCAGTCAGGAAATTCTAATAGTAAACTAGTATTATTTCAGGCTAGTTTGGTGTTTCTCTTTTCAAATAATATCTGCATATATGTATAAACACATATATTCATATAAGCATTTGCATGTGTGACGGAATTTTTGAGCTATGAACTCCTTTAAAAAATCATACCGACAAGATGCACAAATCAATTTCCCGCTCTCCTCGCGCGACACAACACCAATCACATCACCAATGTTTATGGCAAATTGTTGGCAAACGGGCACCGAACCAAATATACAAATCAAACGCCTACCAAGCGACTCACTGTGTGTCGTTGCGCAGCCGTTGATAATTGATTTTGTGGTCTATTCTCGACGGACAATTGAAAGTGCAGCTGATTCTAAAATCTTTAGTAGGCAATTTTCAAAAAATGTTTGCCTAAAAAATCGTTTGCTTTCAAGCGATGCTATTTCTTCTACCACCTCCAGTTTATGTCGCTCCTTAAATTCCACACACTTTAAAGCATTTTACGTATGGCTGTAATTGAAATGCAACTTAAAAAAAATTCAAACTCCTCAAATAAGAAAATATTGACCGAATGCGGCAAAACCTTTGAATCCTTTTTAAACCCCACCCTGGTAAAGGACAAACATGGACTCACAGGTAAACACCGACATATTTACCCAATAATTCGTGCCATAAGTGCTGTTTTATACTTGTACATCCCGTGAATGCCATGAATGGGAGATTGCCTAGGCCAATACAATACACAAATGCACCCACTATACCATATAAGTGATTACAAATACAAATGCACTCATTGAGAAGTGTAGAACATTCCTCATACACGTCGGCGAAAATCAATATTTGTATTTTGACCTTTCGCAATCGGGCAGAACGATGTTTGACGTTCGACGTTCGACGTTCGTCGCTCGTAGTTCGAGGCTCGAGATTGTGCGCTTAAATAAACACCTTTGTATTTGTTGTAGCTGACAGCACAACAAATGGGAAAATTGATTTTTAATACAACTTCTTATATTTTCTTCTATTTGTTTTGGTCCATTGTTAAAATAACGAGGGCCATGGAAAGGTAATAGCGACATGTGCACAAACATAGCATACCTATCTAAACATATGTAAATGGCTTAATGTTTGCGTAGCAGAACAGGTTCAAAATTTTTTTTGTAAATTTCTTAGCATCTAATGGAATGTGTACATGTGTGTGTATGTAAATAGATACATAGTTGCACACAAAACAGTAATAAAGACAGCAACTGCAACATTGAAGGGAATCAGTGAGAAAGTTATTGCTTAAGATCACGCCGAAATGTATTTACATACCTTTCAAAAATATTTTTTTTTTTGTTTTATGGTTTGTTGTTAACTTAAATATGGCTATTTTTAAGGAGTCTGTATTCATGCCATCAAACCTCATATAATAACGAACGATTTCTAGTTATAAAACATACAAAATATGTGTACGAATGTGTGTATGTGTGTATGCATGTATTATATGTATTTACATATGTGTTTATGTATGTATGCATGGTTGGTTCTAGTATTGCTCGAGTATCCAACATAGCTTCCAATGAAGGTAAATCGTACCTCTTTCCTAATTCCACAACTCGTAGTTGGCTAGGTTGGCTTGACGTCACTAGAGAGTGCAGCTTCATTTATTTAGGTCTTTAGCAGTATTGTAGCATTGTTATATGCAGTCTTTTTTCCCCCTACAAGATGCTGTAATATGTCATTGCCTGTTGAAGTTTTTCTTGTTAACTCTTGTTACGCTAATTTTTTCCCAAACTCCCAAATTATGTGTATTAACATGAGTTTATCCCTGACAGATTCTCAGTAATTTAGTTGCTTTTATTCAGGGATATTTTGCTACGCTTCAAAAAGGATACGAAGTTGATGCCGATTATACGGGTTTCTCTAAAACTTTGGATATGTCATCTAATCGAATATTGATTGCGAGACTTCTGAATTTAGGCTTTATTATGTATTCCTGAGGCAAATTACGTCTTATTTAAATAACATGAACATGCAGCATGCATACGCGTACTCAATTGTATCTTCCCGTCTGAGGAAGAATGGAACACAAGCGCAGCATGGCTCATGAAGACTCGCAAAAATGGTATACAGCTGGATCCAAAATTTTCCAGGGAGAAAGAGCAGAAATAGTGCGGCCTAGAGCACACAAATCTTTAACACTGAGTACAGATACCCCATTTTTTCAAACGGAGCTTTTCGCCATAATGAAAACAGTCGAATTCGTATCCAAAAGAGGATTCATAAAAGTAAAAACTAAAATACTTTCGGACAGTCAATTAGTCCTCAAAGCCTCAAATAGCTCTTCGTTCAATTCAAAAGTTCTTATAGAGTGTAACAATGCACTCAAAACACTGGCGACACTTAATCACGTTTCCCTGATTTGGGTACCACGACATGAGGGTCCCGAAGTAAAAGAGAAGGCAGACTATTATGCCAAAAAAGCAGACTATTATGCCCTTTATTGCACCAACCCTATTTCTCGGCTCTAACAAAAGCCACCAAAAGCAGGAAACCAAAATATGAATAAAAATAAAAACCAAAGAATACTGGAACGGCACAAACGGCCTTAATCACTCCAAAAAGTTCATGAACTTAAATACCGGCAAAGCAAAATCTGTTCTAGCCCTAGACAAAAAGGGGTTCAGTTAATCTGAGGAGATTTTACATGCCACTCTGCCTGCAATAAATATTTCAATACAATAGGACTATCTAGCACTAGTTTATACAGGTTCTGCTGTGATCAAGAGGAGTCCATGGAACACTTAATCATCAATTGTGAAGCATTGGGACACAGGAGACACAGAATCCTGAGATAGTATCTACGATGAATACTTACAAATGCTCCCTCCTATGGCTGGTTTGATTCCTCGCAGTACTAAATAATTAAAATTAAGTACTTAAGGGCGTACAATATATCAATCTGGTTGCAGTGCAAAAGCCCTAGCTTAACCCTTACAACCTTTACCAATACCATAACATTACTATCTACGTTAAAGTGGTCAGTCCTGTCGTACGTCCTAATATATCTTCAATGTTCCGAGATAAAGTAGTGAATTTAAAGTCTTGGGTATTTATTTCTATACCAAGTTGAGTTTTATCACTCACATCAAATCTATATGTAATGGGTTTGCATACATTTTAAGTTAAATTGTGACAATAGTCGTTATTTACGTAATTTTTCCACTTTTGTTATTGCATTCTTATTGAAATATGGCAACAATGATTTTTAAATGACAACCGGCGTTTAAAAATTAGACATACGCACACACGAATTACAGTTTAAGCACAGTTACCATCAAACACGCAATGGACAGAGTTAACAATTCTCTCAAACCCAAAACCTGCAAGCCCTGGGTTTGCCTTTGGTACTCGGATTTATATGGTTTAACAGTTCATATGGTTTTATTGAAATTAAATACGAAACAAATAAATTGTCGAAACTTGTCAATACATACACAGGGACTGTTTTAGTTCTTAAACGCATATTACAAAAGAAAAAAAATATTTGATGGCTTCTAAAAGTTTTTACCACTTACTGTATGAATTAATAAAGCGTTGAAAATGAAATATAGATAGATAGATACGGTAGAAATATTTTTATTGATTTATCAATAAGACATATTAAAAAACAAATAAAGAAAAGGTTTTGCAATATATTTTAGTTTTTCTTACGGAACCATATATAAAATGTAGTTGTGAAGCATAGAAAACAGTTGAAGAGCGGAAAAATTATTACCCGTAAAGTATTATCGACTCCGTGAAAATATTTTTGTTGTCAAAAAATACGTACGTTTGTTTCACTCTGTTACCGTTTTTTGAAAATGAATCACTCGCACTTCAATTCTGTTTTTTCATCCATTTGCAAAAAAGTGAGGTTATCTCGAAATTTCATAAAATCATAGAAAATTTTCTTGAGCTTTATTACTGCTAAATCTATATTTAATTGATTAAAATAGCTTGAATTATTTTATAATACTTAATTTGAAAATAAAATTGAATCAAAACTGCATTTCCATATATGGGTCAACATGCGATAAAGGGCTAAAAGCATTTTTAGAGTATTTAATCATAAATAATTAAAGAATAATTTTTGATTAAACCAATTTTTATTTTTAATTTTCATTCCAGCGCTGCAAAGAGAAACTCAGTGAACTGGCTGTTTCTGTGATGAATCAATGGCCCGGCGTATTTTTACGAGTCACCGAAAGTTGGGATGAGGATAATGTTCATCATACCGACTCCTTGCATTACGAGGGACGTGCTGTGGATATTACCACTTCCGATCGTGATCGCACCAAATATGGTATGCTGGCGCGTCTTGCGGTAGAAGCAGGATTCGATTGGGTTTACTATGAGAGTCGAGCGCATATACATTGTTCGGTAAAATCAGGTAAGCATAAGGAATATTTTCAAACATAAATATGTGTGTATTGAATAAATTTCTACAAAAAATTATTGTGCGATACCAAGGCACATGGAACAGGTAGCGCAAAACAACAGGAGCCATGGATTTTGTGGTTGCTTTTGGTGTCTAAAAAGTCGATTTATATAAGCAAAGACTGAGAATTTAGAGAAATTTAAAGAAAGTTGGGCAATTTTGAGACCAAATGAATAGCAAAAAATGAGATCCGTTGCTCTACTGGTACTTACTGTTCAATGTGCCTAGTCTGATACTAAATATTCAATGTTTAAGAAATGTGAAATAAAATTTCGTCAGTTCAAAAAGTTTCAATCAATGGTTATTCGGATAAGTAAACACTTTAGTGAGTGAGAGTAAATTCTCTCTACAGAAGGAAAATATTTCATTTATTAGGGTGTTTAAATTTAGGTCACCTATGTGTTTCTTCTTCTGTCTTTTTGTACACTTTTCACTCCTAAACTCGCTCACTCCTTAGCACTCCCCTTTCGATACGAATTCCTTCCTAAATATTATAAAACTACAGTTTGTCGGCCAAAAAGACAATACGCCAACAAAGAATTTGTACGTACAAATGGCCAAAATAAATTCAAAAGCGGAAAGTGGAAAAATATTTGTATGCATGGAGTGGTAGTAGTAGTAGGTGCGTATGCATCCTACTGCTTTGACATGTTTAGGGTTGCGCCTGTCAAATTAAACGAATTGATGATGCGACCTCCGCTGAGTTTCACATGAACGTACAGACGACAACAAGAGCGGCCAACAGCAGAAACCGCAGTACGAGTTTAAGATCGCATACATACATACATGCATACAAGCATATACACATGCATACAAAAAGAGTAGCGACAGTAATGAGAAATTCGGCCGGAACGGAAGCTGTGCGGCAATACCAGTCACACCAAGAGCACCAAACAAAAGCAACAAAAGCAACCGCAATAACAATGCTAGTTTGCGGTGGCTATAATGCTTAACGAAAAACAAAGCCAAATACCAGCACACGCACGCATAAACAGATATACAGATAGAGATACAAAAGCAACGGTTGGTCGGTCGCGCACAAATACATACGAAAATGACTAAACTGATTCGAAATGGAATGGAAATGCGGTTAGTGTGGTAGACGAGCTAAGTCAACTAAAACAATAATAAAAATAAAGTGACAACAAATACAAGTTATGGTAAATCTTTTTTTTTTTAATTTCTTGCTGTGTTTGGTTTTGTTATTTTAATATGTGATATAGTGTTGGTGTGACGTTGTACCAACAACTAACCACAGAAAGTGTCAACGACTTAAAAAATTACAATAATTTCTGAAAAAAATTTCGAAATACTTTGATTTTATGTAGGTATGTATGCGTGTATGTATATATGTATTCGTGTGTATTTTACAATCCAACACGTGCGTAGAAGTCTACACTTTTCATTCGAAATATGTTAAAACTTTACTGAAGTGCACGGGCGCCTGTTTATCATCAAAGCAACAGTGGGTTGACCCGGAAAAGGTGCTCAGTGGCACATGTTTGCCGCTGAAAATACCAGTTATCCAGCAAATAAATGAAATTCGAATTGAGAAAACTCAAACGATAGATTAGCTATCGAAGTCGGGTCCATTGAAAATGTACTTACACACATACATACATGAATATGTACTTGCGAACATGTAAAATGACTGGAAATCAGGAAGGCTGCCTTGTTATTTGTCTGGATTTTCATTCATGTAAGTCACAAACATGTATGTCAATATGTGTGTGTGTGTCAGTATGTATGTACATATGTACGTGTGTATGTATTTATATATGTATGTATGCATGCACACACACTCACCCATCCAATGGCGCACTCTAACCAACCAAATCACGTTAACAATTAATTTTCGAAAAGTGCTTAAACTGTCGAATATAGCCAGAATATGGCCAACAATAGCAACAAAATGAACGCGTAACAGAAAACAATCAAAAACCGCGCCTGTTTTAATATCAACGAGTGTGAAGAGCCAGACAAAGCCAACACCAATGGCCCATACCGAACCGGACGGGACTAAACCGGACTGGTGTGTAGGAAAAGAGAGAAAAGTGAATGCCAACTAACAAAAGCGTAAAAGTGCCGCGGCATGCCTTCTTAAAATATGTACCTACATGCATACATACATATATTGTATATTTGGGCTCATATGTATGTATGTTATTAAATGTATGTACATACAAACAAGCATGTCTTTATTCGTACATAGGCATTTAAGTATGTATTTATGTATGTATGTACATAACAGAAGTGGCGCTGCTTTTTCCTCCCTGGAAGCTTTATTTACACACATACACCGTAAACATACCAACAAACGTTTATGTTAATGCATTAATGATCGAAGTATGTAAATATGTATAAGTGCATGCATTTTTAAGTATGCGCATAGGTACACATGTAATGCGCTTGTTGGGCTCGATGTCATTGCGGATATGCGATTATCTTTACCGCCTGAGTTTTCAATCCTTACACATTTTTGTCGTTGTAATCGATCGCAAGCGCTTGTTTTGAGGGAGCTTAGTTACCTTACGTGCAGCTTTGATATTCGTAGATTACAAAGATAAGTTTAATTTCTAATACCAAATGATATGAATAAATGCCACTTAGAGCGCAAAGCTATTTTACCTCAGTTTTTTTATATTTGGTTATATTATATTATAATAGTAGCTCAAAGATAAATTGAAGGAGAACTTAGTTTGTCCCATTGTAGCCAGAATTAACGAAAGAATGGCGCCAGGGCCGTAGAGAGCATATCCGCGCCCCGGGGGAAAATTGCAAATGCGGGCCCTTTCCAATTATGTCTAATTCATATAAATACGTTTAATTGTTGAACAGTGTGAATTTAACATAATAAAACAATATAAAAATTTCCTGATGAAATCAATGTCAAGATAACGAATTTTTTAAAAAACTTGAATGCATATCCGAAGAAAAACGCAATTTAAAAAGGTTTAATTTTTTTATTGACTTAGCCTTACAAATTTTCCAAAATTACTGACATAATTTTTAGAACTTTGTCTTCCGTGCTTTAGCCGAGGCAAAAGCTTTTATAATATCAGCAAAGTCAAGTTTTCTTGCTAACTCAGATTCTAAACACAAAGTTGCTAATCCTGAAACTCGAGTCTGAGTCGAACAAGCACGATGATAGATTTTAATTCTTGATAAAACGCTAAACGTAAGGTGCAGAATATTCGCAAAGCGATGCAGATGTTTGGAAACAGAGTAATCGGTTTTCGGTTACACATTGAATCTTATACTCAAGGCTCTATAACATACACTTTCGATTGAGCGTATCATATTCTATTTTTTAAATCATAATTTGAAAATGTGGATCGGAATTTTAAATTTGGATCGGAAGACGATTAAAATCATCAATTGAATTGATATCACCGATCGACTTGAAAAATTAAATGTTAAAAATAATTTCAACATAGGTATATTATGGTAACGCGAAAACGTGTGTCACGGTGCTGTGGTAAAACTATAATTTACAATTTTTTTTTTTTCATAAAACTTTTCTAGAGTCCGGGCCCCTCTGAGAATTCCGGACCCGGGGTAAAAAGTCCCCGATGGCGTGGTTTTGAATTTGACACTCTACAAATCGATTTTTTCTTCAGTTTTTTAATCAAAAAATAATTGAAGTAATAATATGATTCTAGTACAGGCGATAGTCATTGATGCTGTGAACAACATATTAAACCTTCAGACGTTTTTGGTTGAATAGTTTTTTTTGTTGCCAACACCAGGCCGAAAAAAGTAGTTTTGAGATAATTGAGTTTAAAGTTTTGAGAGTGGATAATGCGACCATTGATGCCGCCGCATAACGAATCTGACTCTATCTGCTAAAACGGCTGTAGAATCGAAAATACTGGGAATAGACTTCCAAAAATTTAACAGTATATTCTTCTACTTTCGAAATATTAAAAACAAAAAAATCAATTTTTTGAGAATTCTAGATCACTGAAACCCCTTAAGCTAGAGAGCTGTGTTCTGCCATACACTCTATAATTCTACTCTGGCATCACAGCGTCACAGACGTAAGTATACGGAATTTATCTGAACGGCTTCACTTTTCGATCCGTCGTCGAAATTATCGATAAAATCACAGAAATAATCGAAGTTGACCGGAATGTTAGTAGTCGTAGCATTACCCAGAAGCTAAAGGTCGATCATATAAAAGTTTTAAACCATTTGCGCAAAAGTAATGGATTTATTTTTCCCCAAATGAAAAATTATTAATAAGTTTCAGTTGCCGACGAATACGACTCAGGAGAGAGACTTCTACGTTTCATTATTAAACAAAATTTTTTTTTTTTGCCGCCAAGTACTCCGAGTTATATGATTCACATCGAAACAGATTTGATTCCGCAATATTTACATACACTCCGAGCTCATCTGTTCTTTGTCTCGCGGTGTTTCATTATGCCAACTCATAGACTTCCCCTAGCTGAGGAGACTGTAAGCCTTGGCGCTCATTGGTTAAAAAAGTTCTGATGTTAAATATGAAGCCTCTTACTGCTTTGATTTCTGAGCCTTTATCTGCGCTTGTATCTTCGATTTTAGACAATCTTAAGAATAAAAAACTTTCGAATTTTCTAGACTCTGCTGTTAAATCAGAATAACACGATTTGTATATTAACTTAGCACTTAGAGATATTAAATATTTGAGTCATGATTTTGCTGCCTATGCTATAAGCTTATTTTTTGGACAAGAGGAAGTCTTCTTAACCTAAATGCGAGACATTTTAAGAATTTATTTTCTACCGCCTGCACAGTTTGTAACTTGGGTAACCCCGAAAACATCCAACGCCTATGACTTGACTTCCCAATTTATAAAAGATTTTGTTTAGAGTATTTTGGTGAAAATACGTTAGATCTATCCAATATTATAAATATCTTAACTAAGGAAATGAGATTAAATGAATTTTCATAGCTACACCTTTGAGTTTAAATAATAATATTTTGTGCATACTGAAGTTTTATGCAATTGAACGAGAATCCTTTGAATTAAAAATGTAGAAAATGTGCTATCATATACTTATTTTAAATTATTCCGACTGACATCATATCAATGTTATAGCCGTACCTTCTACTAGTTGTAAGTACCAATCATATAATTATCTTTTTTAAAATAAAGAACATGACATACATACATAAGCTTCAGTTATTTCATGCACCGTTTCTTCTGATGAAAAATAGAAAGAAAAAAATACAAAATACAAAATAAATGTAATAATACGTGAAAAATCCATGATATTTATGGAATTGATTAGAGTTCAAAATATAACACTTCATATTGAACGATTAAGTCCGCCGTAATGAATGAACCCAGTGCGTAGCTACCATTCGATAGTGTTCAGGTTTGAAAATCCGGGCATGAAACAACAACTGATAAAATAATGTTTTCTAATAGTGACCGCCCCTCGATGGTCATTAGCTAACCTCCGAGTGTATTTCTATCATGAAATAGCTCCTCATAAATAATCATCTGCCGCTCGGATGCGGCATAAAACTGTAGGTCGCTCCATTTGTGGAACAAATATCAAGGCGCACTCCACAAATAGGAGAAGCAGCTCAATAAAATTTCCAACAAAGAATGTAGGGCCAATTGTTACTATCATTATTTTTGGACGGTTTACAGCCAAACACATCTAAACTTATTAATCGATATCGCGCCGATTCTATTGTTTCTTTTTTTTCAGAAATGTACCGTTCATTAAGAGAGAGGAAGTAGATGATGTGAAAGTTTATATTCGTTTATATTTACGACTTTTACTTTTCCTTCTCTAAGCTAAAGAGTTTATTTTCTATCAACTGCAACCAGGACATTTCCCCACCTAACTCCTTACGGCATTTTCGAATATAGCAGAAGTTGAAAATTTCCATGAACTGGGCCCATATGTACTTTCCCTTGAATAAACTCCAATTTTCGCACTTGATAGTAGGCACAAGGCTCAATCACACAACCGGGTATATGAACGACACAAAAAGGGCGTAACATTCAATAGCTGGTTTTAATGAGGCACCCGTTATTTTTCAACACAGCGTATGGTAGTTCTATTCATATTAATTTCACAATCGAATATATACATATAACTACAATGTAGCTCAACAGTGTTTCTTTGAAGAAATCAACTTCCGTTGGATTCATGTGCATACGCAGGAGTGTTTAGACCCACATACATACATACATATGTAGCAATGCTTTCGCACTTAAAAAGGCATATCGGTCAAACACAAAAGGACTAAATATTTTGACTTTAAATGTCACTGCTTGCAACTGTCGCAATCGTCCTTACAATTTGCCTTAATGAGATCAAAGACTTGCCGCGGTGGCCCCTCCTGCTGCTCACTAACAGTATCGCCACCAAGTGGCCAAAATGTCTATAAATACATGAGAGTCCTTGTAGCCGGCTGTCAAAGAAATTTGTAAGTTATGGCTTACACTCACACAGACACGCCAACATATGCACAACTGATCCTTTTACATCGGTGCTGTTTTTCTTTTTGTTTTTCCTTCTATTGTTATGGTTTATTAATCTAATTGCGTGAGACTGCCAACAAACAAAAAAACGAGCCGACAATCACAGTCAAGGAAATAACCAAAAAAAATAAAATAAAATAATAAGAAATTACCCAACAAGGCCGAAGAAAGAAACTGAAACAAAATGAGGCAAAAGGATCATCCATATCAGCATTATTTCACATAAATAGTTTTCACTGCACACTCTCACTCCTGCGGCTATGCCCTTCAAGGCTAAACACCGCCAAATATATGTGTGTATGTATGTATGCACATTTATAGTACACCCGTCAGCCGTCAGTCGGCAACCAGTCAGTGCGCGAATGCAATGTGTGGTCTAAGCAATGTCCATTCGTCCATTCGGCTAAGTGTGAGCGCTTGCATTATCCTTTTTGTTGTAAAAGAATTCGACTTTAATGCTCGTTTGGGTAACCAAATACCGATATATTGAGCATTTACAACACAAAGGACATGCAATAAATGCATAGCAATAGTTCGTGCAACATGAGCCCCACGCAATTATAACAGAACAAAACTGTGAGATAAGGAGCAGTGAAGCACTTGCGGTGAAATAATATGCCACACTAAGCATATTATGGAGATTGATGGTGCTGATATCTAATGAAACTGAGCATCCGTAGAACTCTTGTGCTGACTGCCTAAATACCTGCATATGTACATATGTATGTACGAAAGTAAGTTTGTATGCGCAGATTGCGTTTTTTTATTTATTTATTTTTTTGTCTACCTACCTTAGTGCCTTTTTACCTTTTGCTTTGGTTTGGCTTAGTTCAGTTTGAAGGCGTGCCGCAAGGAGGTTTGTTTATGTGCCTTTTCAAATAAGTAGGAAACATAGCTCAAATTAAATTAATTGGATAACGATCGGTTGGATTCGAATTAGGTAGAATCAATTACCAACTGAATGGTGGTATAATTACGGAAAAACATATGTACATAAAACAGTTAGCGGATATTGACGTAGGAGAATGTCAACGCCTATATTTTGTTATTCACTTAAATATAAAAATATATTAAACATAAAACACAAACAATTTCTATGAAATGAATACCGATAGTCGCCAAAAAAGCCTCCCGAGAAGACTTGTTTGGGGGTAAAGTAGGCTTATCTAATGGAAGATATATCACTTTAAGCGGCTTTGTAGGAACCTCCATCTTATCGCAGGTATAATAAACCACTTGAACTTCTGTATCGAGTAGATTAGGTTAGATAGCGGATATTGAAATTATTATTATTTAGGTTTCGGTGGTTGCCACCCTCCATAAGGGTGTGGAGAGGGCCCACTTAGACTTGGAAGTCCATTGTGATACCACTAGTTTGAACTCAAGTTATCCCTCTAATTCCCAATGTGGTGAGTGAGGTCTCTCGGTTAAACGATACTGTGAATAGCCGTCTATTCCAAGTCGGTCAGACATGCAAAGAAATCAGAGTTTAAACAGCGACATCGTGTTCTGGCAAAAGCAGGACAGTGGCAGAGGAAATGTTCAACGCTATCCAGCTCCTCCTTTTTCGGAAGCTGCGATAGAAGTCATTAGAGATGATCCCCATATGTTTCCCATGTGCTCCTCTTAGGCAGTGAGCGGTGGTGATACCAACCACTGTACTAAAGGCCTATCTAGATTCATCAGCGATTAGCTCTCTGCTCATCCCTTCTAAGTCAGACCTGTCTAGTTACTTCATAAGTGGACTTCGTCCACCAAGCCGACCTAGAGCCTATTTGAAGGTAAAGGGATACCCGTACACTGGACAGAATTTACTAATTTAAGTTTTCCTCCTAGCCAGCTCATTAGCGATGCGATTTTCAGTAAAGTATCTGTGCCCAGGGGACCCAAACAATGCCTATGGTGCACCGCTTAGCAAACTCTTTGCGAATAGTTTTACATTTCAATTGCTACTTTGGATGAAGTATTATTGCGCTGTAGAGATCTTATGGTAGCTTAACTGTCAGAATGGATAGTGATCGGTTGTGCTACAGACGAGTTCTTGACTCACAGTAGAGCCTCTTTCATAGCTATTAACTAACCCGTAAAGACGCTGTAGTAGTCCGGTAGCCGTAAACTTAGGTTCAGCTGCAGCACTTCTGACACCGAGAATCAATTCGACTGCCAGTCAAATGCTATGAAGCAACAGTCGCAACGGACTCATTCTGGCAGGCCCATTCACGCGTTAATGGATTACCTGAACGTAATCAAGCTGCACAGATAATTTCAGGGTTTGTAAGTGATGGTACGGTTTGGAAACTTCACCTATGCACAGCTTTATCAAGCCATTATTAAAAGAGAGTTGCAAATAGGACAGAAATTGCAACTGCCTGGCGACATTAGGCGCTATCTCAAAATCCCATGACCCGGAACCATCCGAAAATTGCTTGTAGAATTAAGTGACTTGAGCAAAAAGATCCATAGGGAATTCAAATAATATTTATACACCAACGTTATGATACATTGTTATTGTAACATAATTTTCGGCGCTGTAATTATTAAATTAGACACATTCGCAGAAGAAGCTTCAGTAAAATGATCCCACACCAGAATCAAAGGATCTGCTTACCACTCGAAACTGGTAAATTGATTCAAAGCTATGCAATTTAATATATTATATAATATATTACATCGAACATGAGAAGCTACATATATACATATATAAATACATATGCAAATACCCATCTACATATTTGTATGCATTGAGCCCTTTCACATTGTATGGCCATGTGTGCCAGCTGATGCTGTCTGTGAGGAAAATTGCAGTTACATACAGCTGAGAATGAAGCATGCAGCGGCTTGAAAGGTCATAAATTAATAAGCCATTAAAATGCCTTAAATTATCTCTGCGCGCTATGTTTGTTGCTGTAAACTGAACCCTGTCTCAGGCTTTTTATCTTTTACTGCTGGTAAGACTAAACTGATAAATTATTACAATACAGAAAACAACAATTCCAACCCTACAACAAACAAGAAAAATGTTCACGAAGAGATGCAGCATTTAAGAATAGTCATAACAAGAAACGGGCATAGGCCAGAACTTGCTTGCAGGCATACGATGAGTACACACCTATATTTACATCGATACCTGTACGGGCATTTAAACACCTACATACTCGTATGCACTTATACATACTTGTATGTAAATACATGTACGCTTGCCTATAACATTGCTGCATATGCCACATGTAAATGGTACACATATATGTGGCAGCACAGCAGCAGCAGGAGCTTGCGGCTACTCGTCACTCATGATTCGGTATTGTACTCTACGTTGGTGTTAGTTAGTTTAACGGTGTTCGTATTGTTGATGCTGTAGTTGCTGTTGCCGATCATAACATCAAAGCCGCTGTTGCTTTGACCGGTCGCCTAGCTGTTGATATTGCAATAACATGGACACCCGCTGGACAGTGACATTTGATGGCGATGACATAGAACAAATGTGCGTATGTACATATGTGTTATTCGCATTAGGGCGCAAAGTGAGAACGAGAGAGTGGCACTTTTAAAATATTTGTCGGTTAGTTGACGATTGAGTGTTGACTGTTGCGTGTCGACTGTCAAATTCAAACTATGTTGCTAAATAGGTAGGTCAAACCTGTAGGTTCATATAATCTCTGATAATTCCGATTTGTGAGTCAGTCATGTGATCTGAAGGAAATGATCAACTATGTACCTTTTGTTTATAGCTCACATACTCATATGTCTAATATTATTCTCCTTCTTAATTTTTACAATAACCTCCTAAGCTACTTTTTTTCGAGTTTAACAAAGTGCGCTAACCAACACAGAGAAGGCCTCCCTTAGAGGATTTGCATCCATTCGGACGACATAGGCTTGCCGGCAGAGTTGTAAGTTGTAAAACTCATCGTTCCATCGTCTGCTATTATTATTATTATTCAGGCATAATGCACTGCGACTTCTTAATTTGTCTATTGTACTTAAACGCAAACCTAAAATAGGAAGCTTCTGTTGAATTTGAGTGTCCCCTCAAGTTTAAGAGCTTCCCCACTTAGATGTACGAGTCCTCGTCTTTCGAGGGCTACACATTCGCAGAGAATATGCTCTGTAATTTCGTCATACAATATGACGACAGGCAAAATTCACCATCGCTAGTTAGTTTCCAAACCGTATCATCGCTTAAAAGGCTTGAAGGTATCTGTGCTCAAGGATTCACATACTCATTTTGATTATGTTCAGGCTGCCCATTGTTAGTAAACCTCCCAAAATTAGTCCGCTGCGTTCGTTGCGGCACTGAATTTTATTGCCTGAATTTGTATAGAGAGTGCCACCATTCCAATATGTGCGTATTCATTTATCCTCAAGCAGGCTCTGGATCAGATCGGTCTACATTGCGTAAAAGAACTGTAGATGAACCACGGAGCTCCTTGTGAGGTAACTGGACAGATCAGGTCTAGAAGGAATGAGCAGAGAACTCGGTTCCTCCTCAATCTCAATCGACCTTCCATTAGTCCAGTTTTGGGTTTCGCCACCGGGTAAGCGCTAAAAACATATGTATATGTGCATGTAATGCAATCAGAATCTTAATAGAAATATGGCTTACTGCATTATGCATATTACTCGTAATATGTAAATATAATACTTTTGTATGATGGCAGTAGTCTTAGCATACTTTTCTAAACCGCACTAGGTTGGGTCGTTTGCTTCTTGTTGGTTATTTATAATTCTTGTTAAAGAATTTAACACGATTTCTAAGTTTCTCCAATTTATCGAAGGCCATAGTAAACTAACTAACGGTATGGAAACAATGTGCCATGGTATTATGTATCGACTTCAGCCAGCTAAGACCAAAGCCAACAGCAAGCGCATTTATCCTTTAAGGAAATCTCGTCTTAGAAATCCCTTCTTTTTTCCAAAGCCACACGTAGGTCATGTAGATATAGACACACACACTCAAGCCCATGATTGTTAAATAAGTTTGCAAGAAAATAATCTCAACATCCCTTATAACCTGTTTGCATTTACCCAGACTCCTATTTATTGCTCAAAATTGGATTAGATTCTTGCTGTGTTCAGTCAATCCTGTTATCCCTACCCAGGGACTTGGGTAACCACAACAGGATTAATTTATAAGTGAGAAAAAACAAATAGACAGTGAGCTTAGTTGGTATTAGAAAACACGAACTGGCTCGTGGCGTATCGGCTACACAAAAGAAATTTAATTTTCACGCATAGTAAAATAATACGATTTTGAGCATCAGTAAACAATTACTTTACATTTTTGCTTGTACTTCAATTTTTAATTTTTTCTTTTGTTCTTGCTTTTCCAGACTCCCAAAACATACCACACGTAAGCGGCTGTTTTGCTGCGGACAGCAGCGTACTGCTCGAAAACGGGCAACGGAAATTAATGCGCAATTTGAAAATCGGTGATCGAGTACTCGCCATGAGCGCTACGGGTCAACCCGTTTACAGCGAAGTTATACTCTTCATGGATCGCAATTTAGAGCAAGACGAAAATTTCGTACAGATTCACACAGACGGTGGTGCTACGCTAACCGTAACACCAGCTCATTTGGTATTAATTTGGCATCAAATTGAAAAGCGGCTGGACTATATTTTCGCCGATCGCGTACAAGAAGATGACTATGTTTTGGTATACGATCAGTATGGCCGTTTAAGTCCACAACGCGTAACACGTCTGAAGGCTGTGCATAAGCTGGGTGTGGTAGCGCCTCTAACCCGCGAGGGCACCATTGTGGTAAACTCGGTGACGGCTTCCTGTTATGCGGTGGTGAATAGTCAAAAATTGGCGCATTGGGGTTTGGCGCCAATGCGTTTTATGGCAGCTATCAGTTCGTGGTTACCTGGTGGCAGCAATGATGTTGTGCCAACAACAGTAGCGGAGCAGACGAAGAGTGCGTCCAATGCGACGTTGTACACCGAAACTCAGTATAAGGGGATTCATTGGTATGCGAGATTTTTATATGCAATTAAAGATTTCGTTTTGCCGCAAGAGTGGCGATACCAGTGACCTGATCGAGGGCATATCTTAAGTAGAGAAGTGAGATGTGTGTGTTTTGAGGGTGACGAGCCTAATGGCTACTTCGCTAGTTGGGCGAAGCGCTATTTTAGGTAAAACGAGGCATCACCAATCGTTTTAAATAGTTGGATGTACTGCATTGTAAGCGACTTAGAATTATAATTTTTTGAATATTTTGTTGACGCTGAATGCTTACTACTTATAGTTTATTGATTTGTTAGTTTCTAAGTAGGAAATCTTTTAATTTTTTTATTAATTCTAACTAATTTATGCTTCAGAAGAAATGTGTGAATGGAGACCAGCGTAATGTTATGTATTCATATAATAAATATTTTCGATTTAAAGCAGTAACCCTATTTCCAATGTATTGAGGGCTATTTAACTTATCTGCGTGTGTGTGTGTGCATGCATGTGAATGTAGTTGTAAGAAGCCAAATGAGCAAAAATTCCAGGGTTATTACCATAGTTAGTTCGCACATAATGCAAGTACAGTGTACTCTCTCTTAAGTGGATACCTAAGCGACTGAAAAATGTGTCGCTTATGAGAAAAGTGTAAAAAAGTTAACAATAATTTGCGAAAGATCTTTAATCTTTATTTAGTACGCCGACTGTTTGTGTGATGACAGGAGGTACTTCGTAGTGTCCTCGTTCCCCATCTGTCCCATTCGCTTTGCTTCTTTATCCAGTTTATCATCCGATGATGTCAGAGAAATGCAAAAAACCAATTGTGTTATGCAAGGCATTCAAATAGAAATATGTGGTACTGAAAAAAGTGCCGGCTTATGGGAGGGGTCCGTTAGGAGAGATTACACTGTACATATACATAAATATGTATCTAAAATGCGACTCTTTTCCCAAAAACACTAACTACTTTTTGTTGTACTATATTTGTTATTGTATCTAAAACACAATGGAATATGAACTATATTTTTGTAATAAGCGAACAGGAAAAAGGATATGCCAAGAAGTTGATGTACGAATTTTAGTGACACATACTGTACATGAAAAGTCCATACCTACCAAAATGTCCATTACGTTGACCTCACTGTTAATACGCCTATTTTATAATAAAAATAGTTCAAAGCTGAATGCTTGGCAAGCTCACGCCGTACGTCATGCAGTAGGGCGCCAGGAGGGCAAACGTTGGGTTTATTAAAACAAACACGAGGAAGTTTCCTTTTTAATTTAAAATAATTTTTAAGAACGGAATAAAATCTTCTCGCGCACCAGTTGTAGTATAAAATACTCAAATTTCGAACTTTTCTTTCCCTGTGCTTATACAGTCAATTTGTGTATACAGTCAATTCTATATTATTTAATTTATATTTTAAGCAATACCTAGCAAAACTAAATATTATGAAAACTTATGGAAAAGTTAATAATTGATAAAATTTGTAAGTATGTACATATGTTTGTATGTATGGCGCTAAGAGCCGAGCTATGCTTAGTGCTTAGGAACTGAATTTTTGGAAAGTATTTATTTGTAAACCTATGCAACAATTCTTTATTAGTTTTAAAATGTTTAAAGTTAACTGTAAATATTTATATTAGCATTTACTGAAACTGATTAATAATATGTATGTTTGTATTTATATTTATATAATATATATACATAGCATATATGTATGTGTATTTCGAGTTGGTTCGTATTGTACGCATTGAACAAAATATAATGAAAATAAATTTTATAATTTAAAAATATTTAAATATCATTAGTTTTACCTTTTTTTGTTTTTTTGGGTGTTTTTTCACTCGGTTTACTTGTTGGGCATACCATAATTTTATCGTCGCTGCGGCCTATTTATTTTCTGTTTTCGTTCTTTGTGGATTTTACCATTACTTTTCTCAAACATGAACATGATAGGCACGGTTAGCGATCCTAGAAACACCCCAGGGGTCTTCTTTTTATTTTGTCATTTTAGATTCGTCATTTTTAATTAAAACAAAATGCCATCGGATTAGTTATCAGCAACTCAAAAGATTCCTGGCTGATGATTTTTAGGAGCTGACCTCAATTTTTTTAAGTTTTACCAGCCGTATTGGATTCGCCATTTTGAATTTGATAAGCTAATAACAAAATTCATAACCAGCGTCGCGAAAAACTTAAGACTGAATTTTTTATGAGCTTAGCTTTATTTAGCATAATAATTTCTTCTTTGATCATAGTTACTGGGGCTTAAGAGGTTAATACTATTTTACTCGAAATTGTTTATACTTTCTGGGAACTTACGTATACGGGGGTTGTATTTGATATTGTGCGCCAATAATGAAAACAGTAAAATAATAATCAAAATTGCTTTATTGTGTTTGAAAATATTATCCTTGGAAGTCAGTACAGCTCTGCCTTTGCTTGGACCAATTTTCAAAGCACTTTTGCCACTCAAAAGTGGATACCTCCAAAACAAGCTGCTTAAAGGCTTCAACAGCTTCTGCAGACGTTGAAAAACATTACACACACTATATTTTGATGTTCGGGAACAAAAAGAAACCATTAGGTGCCATATGAAGGCTATATGGGAAATGACCCATTAATTATATTTTTTGAGTGCTCAAAAACTCTCTTGTGAGAGCTTACATTGTCTTGGTGAGGATGATTCGTCTTTGGCAGTTGGTTTTCCTTCATTCTCCGAAAACTTCTGGCAAACAAATGGTTGTGTACCACTTCGAGTTGGCCGTTTTTAGTTTCTCTATTGGTACAGTTGCGACACGACCAGATTTTCCGTAGAAACAGGCCACCATTTCATTTGAGGTGCTTCTGCCGCGATCAACTTTTCTTGGATTAAGCACGTCTTGGAACATCCATACTGTCGATTGCTGTTTCTTTTCCGTCTCATATGAATAGACCCAAGATTCGTCACCTGTTCCTATGTCATAGACGTGCTTTGAACTAACATTTATTTACACATTTCGGCACGATTCCTTTTTTGAGCAATTTTCAAACGACAAAATGTTCACGCAATATTGAACGTATGGTGGTCCCATTAATGCAAAAAAATGTTTCTATTTCGTAATATGTCACATGACGATCTTGCGTTATCAATTGATGCACTGCATCGATTGTTTCCCTATGGTTTCAACTCCAAAAGTCTAAGTAAGTTGATCAATACATTCCTGTTTCGATAATCCATAAGGAAAATCGTAATAAATTACCGCACGAAAATTTTCATCAATTAATTCCATTTTTCGGGAGAGATAAATTTTTCAACACCCAAAAGAACAAATAAGTTTATGCTAGAAACTATGAAATTTTTGGATAAAAAATATTGAATTACAGCTCGTCACACGTAGTGTTGCTAAGGCATAATATATAAGGGCAATCCTCGGATATTGAATTTTTCCAGTCAATACAATAGAGTTTTTAATTGCAGCCTGGCTTTGTTCAGAACAAAAGAAGGATAATTGTTCCTTGCAGAGTTAGATCAAAATGAAACTGATTTATGAAAGCTGGCAAAGAAATTAAGCTAAGTTTTGCTTCGGTCAATAACGTTTCCTTTATTATAGAATCGGTCATAAGTCAAGAACAGCGACTTCGCCACCCTCACTCCATCATAGTCTGTTCCCTTGGATATGAGTATCATTTTCAAAACAAATTAATTATTAAAATATATGTATTTTCACCGAAAATTCGAAATTTTGTTTTCTTGTCATTAATTGTTTTGTCTTTTTCCCCCTAACAAGGTTGCATAATTGGAAATTTATAGATTGAATTTTTGTAAGAATCAAATTGTTGAAATATTCTTAATTGCCAGTTAGATGCTTGTTTGAACTACACCTTTGTGTCTCTCTGTTTTCGGGAAAATTCCCCTCTTCCCTTATAAACTCAGAGGGTTTAAAAAGGTTAAAGTGATTTCATCAAGGTGATACAACAGTCCCTAAAGGGCACTGGTTATAAATTTTTCGACTTTCGTACGTTGTCGTAGCTGCATCTCTTTTGACACTCGTATAGTATGAATCTTCAACGCTAAGATCAACACATAAATGAATGCTTAAAAAAATCAAACGATTTTTGATTTAATGTTTAAAATAACAAATAAAAAAGGTAAAATTGCTTTGAAAAAACAACAAACCCTTTTTCATTAAACATTTCGCAAAATGTAAAAGGCAACCTTCATATCTATTATAAGTCAGGTTAGAATGGTTACCCAAGGAGTGGGATTCATCCTTTGTGAACCATTGTGAAGGAAGTAAAGTGAAGGAGAAAACCGAAGGAATGAAAGGAGATTGCGGTGAGAGGTGGAGGTGGGATGGATAGGAGAATGGGTTTAGAATGGATTATGGATTATGAACGATGACTGTGCTGCGTTTGCGTTGATGAAGTTCATCAAATGTTTAAGGTCAACGCCTGCAGCAGGCGTATCAGCAGGCGTAGCAAAAAAGTAGGAGCCAATATGCCTAGACCATAACCCCGCGAGAGCAGGGCAGCTATCTATTATAAACTAATGAAATTCGTTCTTAAGATAACTTTTCTTTACACAATACTGGATTCAGATGCCGAAATTTAGAAAGGGATTTTTCCAACGGAAGTGATGACAATTAGACAATAGTTCATCTTCATCGTCGAAAAGTGAACTGTCAGAAGTTCAAAGCACCGTTTGGATGGATGAATTAGAAGAACCCCATCAACAACAAGGAAAGTTATGGTCTTCTCCTGAAGGAAATTTTGTTCCTAAGCATTTTGTAAGTGATTATCGTGAGTGTAATATAAATCCAGGAATCCCCCGTACTTCTTCGGCAATCGAAATATTTCATAAACTGTTTCCTCGTAGCCTATGCATGTATATCGTACAATGCACAAATGAGCGCATTGATGAATTTCAAACAGCAAAAAAAAGGATTAATATTTTAAAAACTGATGTTGGAGAAATACAAATTATCCTAGGCTATATGTTTGTTATGTCTTATAACAAAGTTCCGGCATTGAAGCATTACTGGTCAAACCATCCGTGCATGGGTAATTATTATATTAAATCTGCTATATCTCGTGACCGCTATAAATTTTTATCATCAAAATAATATTTCGCACCTCCTCAAAAGCCAATGGACTGTAGCAAAACATACTATATAGATGATGTTGTCGAGTGTCTGAAAAATACATTTCAGAAATAGCGACAGGATAGTACTAGGCAGAGTATTGATGAATCAATGACGAAATTTAAAGGAAGATCGTCCTTAAAACAATATATGCCACTCAAGCCATTAAAACGTGGTATAAAAATATGGCTGCGATGCGACTCTAAGACCGGGTATACATATGATTTTAATATAAAGGGTGTTTTTTTGACAGCTGTCACTTGATTTATGCTCAGTTTGGTTTGCCATTTCATAATGAATAGACTTACACCTGAACAACGTTTGCAAATCGTGCAAATTTATTACGAAAATAATGGTTCGGTTCGCGCGACGCATCGAAGAAAATTTTGTTCAGCGATGAAGCTCACTTTTGGTTGAATGGGTATGTCAATAAGCAAAATTGTCGCATTTGGAGTGAACATAATCCACAAGCCATTGCTGAGACGCCGTTACATCCTCAAAAAGTCACTGTTTGGTGTGCTCTATGGGCAGAGGAAATCATTGGTCCATATTTCTTTAAAAATGAAGCCGGCCATAATGTTACAGTCAATGGAGAGCGCTATAGAGCCATGATTAATGACTTTTTCGTGCCTGAATTGGACGATGTTGATGTGGACGACCTTTGGTTCCAACAAGACGGCGCTACATGCCATACAGCCAACGCAACAATCGATTTATTGAAGGAAACTTTTGGTGAGCGCATTATCTCGCGCCGTGGACCTGTGGCGTGGCCTTCAAGATCGTGCGATATAACACCGCTGGACTATTTCTTGTGGGGCTATGTGAAGTCGCTTGTCTACGCAGATAAGCCCGAGACGATTGACGTCTTGGAAGAGAATATTCGGCGCGTTATTGCTGACATACGGCCCCAATTGCTGCAAAAAGTGGTCGAAAATTGGGCCTCTCGGTTGGAATTTATTCGAGCCAGCCGCGGCGGCCACTTGCACGAAATGATTTTTAAAACATAATGGCAAACCCTTATCTTTATAATAAAGCTAAATTCTTGGCCATAACATTAAATTATATACGTTTTATTTCATCTTGAAAACCTAACCTCTAAAAAAAACACCCTTTATATAATGGAAGGGAACAAAACCAGTGCGATGGTACTTTGGGAGAACGTGTGGTTAAAAGCTTAGTAAGTACAATTAGAGAACGTGATGTGACGGTATGTTTCGATAGATTTTTTACTTCTGTGAATCTACTTGAGACTCTAGAGTTCCCAGCTTTAGGAACATGCATTCGAAACAGAAAAAATTTACCAGTCTTAGATGAGAAATTAAAAAGAAACGAGTCTTCATTCAGGGTCAGTACATCTGGCCTTCTCTGCGTTAAGTGGCAAGATACAAAGGAAGTTATGGTGCTTAACGACTGTCATACATCAACAATGACAACAGTTAATAAAACGTTTAAAGATGGGGAAAAAATATCAGTATCATGCCCTGAATCTATAAAGTTTTACCGAGAAGCAATGTGAGGAGTAGATCGCGCCGACCAAATGGCAGAAATTTACGAATACGATAGGAAGTCTACAAAATGGTGGAAAAAGGTTTTCTACTGTCTACTAATGTTTTCCGCAGTAAATTCCTGGATAATTTACTGCGATCTTAGAAGAGAAAAACTTCCTTCCATCGAATTTTTAATAACGTTAACTGAGTCATTAATAGCAGAAGGTAAGAAAACTGCAGTCGTCCGCAGATCCCAATCATCAGGTCGTTTATCTAAACGTCAGAGACAGGTGGGAAACGTATCTGCATTTGCCGGTGCCAATTCAAACTCGCAGACGTTGCTCCACATGTGCGCTAGAAAAAAAGCAAGCCAGAACAAAACAAATTTGTCAGCAATGTAATATACCACTTTGCATGAATTGCTTTGCCACTTATCATACTGAAAATCAGTAGATTCCGTACATTTTTATGAAGCTAAGATACTTTATGTTTATTTCGAATAAAAATATGTTTGAATAAGAATAGTATTTTTGTATAACTTGAATTTTTTACCATTAAATGATATAAAAATTTAATTCTTTACTTGATTTTACTACTTGTCGATAGAGGACTGGTGGTACGCATGTAATACCACTCAAAGGTACTGATGGTACAATGTTGTACAACCTGCCCCTCCCATGACGAAATTGGGAAATCTTTAAATTCACACTTTTCAGTTATCAGTAATCCAATAAGTTAGCGCTAGTTAAATTATTTTTATTTAATAGACTGAATGCCAGTTCGAAAGGGTTAAGACAAAAAAAATAAAAAACAATTTTTTTTTTTATTCTAAGTGTATATAACCCCTTAATATGAGCGCAGATTTTCTTTTGAAATAATAAATAAAAGACAACAAAATTTTTCGATATGATTTTATTTAGTTTCGTCATGTTTTTTAGTCTATGGTTAAGCAATAAGTGAAATACCCACGACGGTTGATCTGGCAACACAAAATGCGCTTATCCATGACTTTTTGGCATATTTCCTACTTGTCTTCAACAAAGTTGTTCTTCATTAGTACACAGCCTCACAAGACGCTGGAATTAAATTCCTGAATATGTCAAGGCTGTGATCAGCTGGAGTAAGTATAAAGGAGTGAGTATAAAGTATTAATCCTCATCTTGTATGTTCCTATTTATATGTCTCTAGGTTTGATTTTATTTATACATAGTTAGTTTTAAGTTTGCTTTATATAAAAATATTTGATTTTGAATTTTTTAACTTCCAACCAGTTGATGTATTGTAAAAGACTAAAAAGTCTTACAGGTGCAACCTCATTTTTAATAATACATTAATAAAATAAATAAGTAAATACATTTCAGGCTATATATCATTTATACGGGATATTCGTTCTTCAGCACTGAAATCGTTTTGGGCTTATAGGCACATAACCCCAGAGAAGAAATCCATTGATGTCGAATCGCAAGATTTCGGTGGACTTGTCTTTGTGAGACAATGCATATTGTTTCTTGCGCTGTATGGGAAGTGGCGCAGTCATCTTGAAACCACATATTGTCCAAGTCCATGTCATATAATTCTAATACATAAAAAGTTCGTTATCATATCACAATAACGTTCCGGCATCATTTTCGAAAAAGTACGCTCTAATGACGCCACCAGCCCACAAACCATATCACACAGTACTCTTTGTGGCTACATTGTTTTTTCTATAATGCCATGTGGATTTTCTGTATCCCATTCTGTATCTATTCGGACGAATTGGCCCATCCAACGAAGCCGCAGGATCTTTATTTGCTGCACTATGACCATGTCAGCGTAAGGCTCATACAGCTCATTTTTCCATCGCCTACGATACTCGAAATCACCAACGTGCAAAGGCCCAAAAATCTTCCACAGAATATCAAACACTCCAAGGATCGCCTCATCAGATGTTGTCATCGTCCAAGCTTTTGCGCCATACGATAGGACAGGCATGATGAGAGCCTTATAAAGGTTACTTTTGTTCATCGAAACAGAACTTTAGTACTCAGTTCCTTACTTATTCCAAAGTAGCACTTGTTGGCAAGAGAGATTCTACGTTGGATTTCAAAGCCGACATTGTTATTGGTATTAATGTTCGTTCCTAGATAAACGAAGTATTTTACAATCTCGAAATCATAACTGTAGCAGTGAAGTTGGTGCCGATACGCGGCACACTTGCGTTTGATGACAGAAGGTACTTCGTTTTGTCCTCCTTCACCACCACACCCATTCGCTTTGCTTCTTTATCCAGTTTGGAAAAGACAAAACTGACATCGCGGTTGTTAAGGCCGATGATGTCAATATCATCGGCATACGCCAACAACTGTATGCTAGTATAGATAGTATAGAGCGATTAAATTCTGCGGCTCGCATGAATCATGCGGCATGATCTATTCCAGCATCAGGTTAGAGATGTCCTTCCCAATTCTGACGGCAGTTTTTAGTTTTGAGGGAATACCAAATTCAGACATCGCGGCATATAGGCAACTCCTTTTCGTGCTGTCGAAAGCAGCTTTGAAATCGACATGGGTCTTTTCCAAGACGCATTTTGGCGTATTGTGAATATCTGGTCAATGAATCACCCTATAGTAAATTTTATTTTAACCTGTATTGATATTTACCACAATTTAAGTGGATCGATGAAATAATTTTTCTGGCAATTAAACACTAAACAAAATTATCGATATATACATGATTTTTATTATTATTGTAATTATACATTTTCTAAGATCTGCACAATTGGATAGACTAATTGAAAATAAAAACAATCTTAATCGAGTAAAATTCTTATTTCGAATATGTAAGATAGACTTTCGTATACCATTTCTGTATGTATTTACATCATATAGATTTATAAATGAATTTAGGTATATACATACATACATTTAATAACAAGCTCTGTGCCAGTCTTCTCTAAAGCTTGGCATTTAATTGGAAAAACTAAGATGGCGAATGAAAAACAAAAAAACCTTTTTTTTATGAAATTCTTTTTGTACAATTTTGTTGATGAAGCGTATTCGAAACTCTTTAAATGAATATAAAAAACATATTGTTACAAACTATCTAAAAATAAACACGTTCAATTTACAGATGTTCTAAAATTCGTAATTTTCTTAAAAATATTTTACTTTATTTAAAAAAAAAAATTTGCGACACCTCTTGGTCGGCATCTATGTATTTAATATATTTATATGTTTTTTCCACTAACTATTGGGCATTTCTTATACAGTTAAAAATTGTGAAATTGCATGGAGCACGTAAAGATTACATTCCACATAAATAGGTACATACATACATATGGACATAAAAAATAAAAACTATGATTCCTTAGTACATACACATACATGCGTAGAAAAACTCTGAGTAGAAAATAAAGGGAATGTATAATATTCTATTGCTTAAGGTTGGTAGATACAGTAGTTAACATTTTGTCTAAAAATAATTAATCACAATTTGAATAATATTTAGAGCAACAATGAGTAGTGCTTTGAAATGCTGTGATAAATACATACATACATTTATAACATAACTTGCTAGATTATCTAGCAGCCGTCTTGACCGAAATAACGGAAATCTCAAATATTAAAATTGGCATATAACTATACTGAAGTCAGCGCGATAAGACTTTTAGGCATTGAGTCAAAATTATATAAAAGTTAAAACAATTCAATATAAAATACCATTTTGTTTTTATACAAACTTAGTCCAGCACATCTAAACTCACTTGTTAGTTGTCAACAGCTAATCAAACGACCTTGTGGTTATTTGGTTTTGTATAACTATTTTCACTCATGCAGAGATGTGCGTATGCAATCGATTGTTTTTTTTTTATAAAATGCAAATATGGCAACTAAGCAATATCTCCCAATTAATTTTACAACATGGACACATGCATGCATATGTAAAACAAAAAAGTGTATATGTGCAGAGAAACCTCGATACAACGAAGTTCAAATGCAAAACTTTCAAAAATTCGTTATAAGTATAGTCTCTGTTTGTTTTGTTTTTTTTTTCTTAATAAACACATCAACCGAATTTTCTGCAGATTTCAAATCCTCAAATATAATATACTTATATAATGCGGTGTAGAATACTTTCCCTCGAAAATTGTTAGTAGCTTTTTGATTCATTTGACTCATTTTGGCAGCAATTAAAACTCATTGCTCCTGTACACTCTACGCACTTCTACTAGGTTGTCCGATAAGTTTTGCGGTACGATAAGCGAAAACATTGCTACTAGCCTGAATTTTTCGGCCAAGAAGGTGTTAGCATCAGTTTTGTGAGATGCAAAGGAATTTTGTTTATGGATTACTTGCAAACTGATAAAACAATAAATTCTAAAAAATATTTTTATCTTTTACACCAGCTGAAGGAAAAAAATTTGGAAAAATACCCAGTTTACAGAAGAAAAAAATTATTTTTCATCAGGACAATGCATGGCTAAAATCCATGAGTTAAAGTTTGAATTGTTGTAGCATTCACCGTATTTACCAGATTTAGCCCCTAGGGGCTTCCATCTGTTTCCAGAACTAAAAAATGCCTGCGTGGAAAGCGTTTTTTATCAAATGACCTCATGACCCTTCTAGATTTTCACTTCAAGAATGGAATTCATAAACTGGAATCTCATTGAACTAAGTGTATTGATGCTCAGGGAGACTATACTGAATAATAAAGGGTATTTTAAAACATAAAATTGTGTTTTTCTTATCAAACCGCAAAACTTATTGAACAATTTAGTATAGCCTCTTTTTTTCTGATCAAACAATAAATCATCATTCGAATGTTCTGCAGATTTCAAATCCTCAAATATATAATGCGGTATAGAATACTTCACCTCGACAAATATTTAGAGCTTTTGTTCCGTTGCAAATCGACTTAACAACAACTCATTTTGACAACAATTAAAACAAGACAATGTACACTCAACGCACTACACTTCGTTATGTAGAGGATTTTACTAACAGTAATTTAACCGTCAATACTATATGTTCAAAATGTTGTCATGCCCGGAATTTTTCGTTATATATATGGAGCACTTTTGTATGGAAAATTTTGCAACAACCAAATTTGCGCAACATTCTTTTATATTTAGTTTTATCAAAGTTCGTGCGAACCTTATATCGGCTACCGCCAATTTTTTCTAAGATAGCATATTAGAGTTGTTGCTTTGGACCTCAACCAATCGTATTCAAAACGTTCATCAAAGCTTAAAAGTATTGAGGCCAAGCCCTTACATCATTTAAAGGAGTTTAAAATTTTAATATTATTACCAAAAGCGTAATTAATTCACTTAATAAAAAAGATGCCCAGATAGCAATGACGGTTTTTCCAACTGTTATGTAGAAATTGTTTTGAAATATAATTTCCATTTTAACTACCAATAAGTATAATAAAATTTAGCGCGAAATTATTTTACTCTAACATTTCGACCCCTAACCTTTACTTAGATGGGTCTTCTTTGCCCTTTTTTTAAAAGAATTCCTACAAATTCATTGAAAAAGCAATTAGAGTGCCTAAAAAGTTGTTCAACAATTTCAAACAGCAAATTTTAGTGAGGGCCACTCTTAAAAAATCTTTTAGAGTTTAACTGCCACGGGTAAGGCCTTCAAATGGGCATTCCATTATGTAATCAGCAGAACGGCTATGTTACAGGTATATTTTGCTGCGCGTATATTTTGACAATACACCATTACGTATTCTCTGCCTTTGCCCCCACCAAAAATAATTATCATTTCGTAGCAGTCGCCTGACTACTGTCAAACTAAATACATAATCTTTTTCAGCATTCATTGACATTTCGTCATGGAAAGGCTTAAGTCTCAACAACGTTTACAAATCGTACAATTCTATTACGAAAATCGACGCTCAGTGAAAAGTGTTCATCGCGTGATGAGGCCACCTTATGGTGTCCAGCGATAAGGCCCATCTTTGACTTAATGGCTACGTCAATAAGCAAATTTGCAATATTTGAGCTGAAAAGCAACGCGAAACCATTCAAGAACAACCATTGCATCCACTGAAAACAACCGTTTGGTGCGGCCTTTGGGCTGGAGGAAATATCAGCACATATTTCTTCAAAGACGAGGCCGGCGCCAATGTAACAGTGAATGGCGAATGCTATCGTGACATGATAAACGAATTTTTTATGCCGAAAATTGAAGCCCGTGATCTCCACAACATTTAATTCCAATAAGACGGCGCTTCTTGCCCATGAAACAATGGATTTACTGCGCGATCGTTTCAGTGAGCAATTTATCTCTCTTTTATTTGAGGGGGTATGTAAGGTCTAAATACTTTGTGGATAAACCAGCTTCGATTGAAGCAGTGAAAGCCAATATTAATGAAGTTATTCATAAGATACCGATCGAAGTCCTCCAGCGAGTCATTCAAAACTGGTGTTAATGGATGATCGAATTAATAATTATTTCAATTTAAAATCCGATACCTCTAAATTGATCATCTTTTATATTAACTCAGCCTTTATGTGAATCGTAAGAATTATTACAGCGGCAGTAGCAGGATTTATATATAAAAATTTAAGCTCTCTTGAACTGGTCCGGGACGCTTCGCACCAGCCTTTTTACTTCTGATGTGATACCCGTAGACATCGCAGGTTGCCCTTGCCGCGATCATATTAAAGGGAAAATGCCGACGGATATTCCCGGATTCTCAAAAACTCCGAGTTTACCACTGCGGTTCTTAACCAGTACACACCTATGCAGGGCTCAGATTGAACTCTCTCTCGTCAAGGGCGAATGAACAAAGAGAGGATAGAAATTCCCTAAACTACCTGTGATTAGCTCTCGTATGGATGTATCAAAGTGACGAGCCGCGATCAAGAACGTTAACTTCCAAAATCGCGTGTTTCTTCTAGCTCGTGTAGCAAACCAAGAACTCTTTGTTTAAGTACGGCTGGGGGAAAACAGATTTGACTGCAGCTCCAACTCTTGCTTGGTGTGGTACCAACTGGAATCCTCGTGGTGGCGGAAGTGCAAACGACTTGGCCTCATGTCGTATCGATCTGCATGAGAAAAAAAGCACCTAACGCACATTTTTGAAGACAGTGAAAATCGCTGACGATATTGAGGCACAAACTAAGAAGATATTTTAGTTAGAATAGGCCTGTTTTGTTTGAATGGAACCTTCAAACAGTGGCAACAAAGCCCATAAAACGTTGTTGGAAACATACTACAAAGTACTCGTGTGAACGATTCTACAGATTTACCAGAATGTCGCAACCAGGACTGGAGGTGACCATTCACACAGCGCGACACTTCTGTTCCCAGTAATTTCTAAGATGATGCTACCGCAGGCACCATCTTAGTAAGCGTCTACTAGAAACTTAATTCACTGAAGAGCTTCAAAACTACTTACAACAACCTCCAAACAGGGCAGACTACCAGTCGTAAAGCAAAACACTTATATACCCAGCACGCTGCCTCACTTTACCTATCACAGTGTTAAGCTATTTCACGCATTAAGTTAAGTTATTTCACACATTTTTCTAAAAGTGATCGCCACTCCGTTAGTTGGAGGAAAATTTTGATAAACTATGACGCATCTCCGCATCTCGTATGAAGAAAAGTTCAAAAAGCTTGATTTAAATATTTAAGCAGGATTATAAACTTCCTTTTTAATAATATAAAAAAAATAAGAAAAGGAATTTATTGTCTAAGTTTGTAGCCAAGTATGCCTATGCATGGCATAATAGCTAGTAATGCGAAACTCGTATGTTCGATTTCCACTTCGTACATGAAACTCTTAAAAGGTAATTTTTTTTATAAAACTTCAATACATATCTGCATTATGAACATTAAAAAAGCAGCTCAAAAAAATGTTGTTCGGAGGCAGCAGATCCGTCCATTTGCACACAAAAAAACATAAATTGTTACAAGTTCAGCCTAAGCCTACGTAGGTTGAATTATTGATATTATAATTTCATACCGAACACACTCGCTTAATTACAGAGTACAGTTTATTATTATAGCATAATTGTGTCAATAGTTAACTTATTGCAATTTATAGTTGGGTTTAAACCTCCTAATCTCAATTTGATAGTATTGCTTAATTGCCTTTTTATCACAAAAATATTTGTATATTATTTATCGAAAATTTGCTCCAAATTCACAAGCCATAGAAAAATTAGATATTTCATGTAAACATACAATTAATCATAGAATCACGTTGCATAATGCAAAAAGGGATGCAAGTAAACAATTCATTCAGTTGAATTTTAGCAAATCGAATACGTTAAGGTATATTTAAATGCAATCAGCATACCTATTGGGCATAGGTACATACACTAGACATCAAATGAAAGTATAAATAATTGCTTGCTACATTTTCACTACTTATAAATACACTCTTAAAGCATGGCATGAAGAGGCGCCATTATGTAAATAAACAGTTCGCATAAAATTTGAACTTATTACTCACAAGTAAAAAATATTTAGTGGATGGTCAGTGATTAGTCTATCCAGGTTAGCTGAACGTGCGCGTCATATAAAAGTATAATTTTATATTAGTTTGTGTTGATTTCTAACAAGTTAAAACAAAGGTTTACTTCAGGTTTTACTGAATTTGCATTGATTATGTAAATTGTCTCATCTTTGTTCTATTCTAAGTGAAAAATGCAGTAAATTGAAGAGGTCCTTCTCTTGAGTGAAATATGAGCAAAAATATCTGAGAAATACTCCGTTTCGATTGGAGAGGCAAGGAATATTTTTGAAAACTTCAAGAAAAGGAATGCATGGAAGTCTCAGTACGGAGTAGGTACAAAACCAAAAATTTCGATACGTGTTGAGCGTCTCATGCGAAGAAAAGTTACCGAAAACCCTGAAATTTCATAAAGCGAGTTGATCAAAGTTTGGATTTGGATGTTTCCGCCAGTACAGTGCAGGGAAAACTATGAATATTTGGTTAAAAAAAACTATGTCGCAAAAAACCGATCTCTGATTTCCATTACAAACAGGACCAAAAACTTCAAATTACGAAACAGTATGTAAACATGCCCAGCGCATTTTGGGACAAAGTAATTTGATCGGATATGTCTACTATCTTCTGCTTCCTTCCTACTAGTTTTTTTTAAGGAAACTCCATCGCAAAGCTGAACTAACCAGCTCAATCGCCAGATTGAAATTCGATTAAGCATTTGTGGTCAATTTTGTGTGGACTCCAAGATACCAAAAAGCAGACTTGGAGTAATTTATCTTAGAGATGAGGCGCCAATGGGCTAATTTTCCATCGGAAATTTTATTAAACTTTGTTCGAAATATGCCAAAACAGTAATTTAGAGCAAATGTAGACATGCCAACTCTTAAATTTAGTTTGACCAGTATAGTTTGGCCTTGAAAGTATACATTTGACGATTTAATAAATCGGCGCTGAAATAATCGCGGTGAAATTTATACTTTCATTGGATGCATGGTGTATATCTGTGGACTTTTAAGACTTAGCGAATCGAGTTTCTAACTGTAAAGCGCTAAATTAAATTCATCTTAATAAAGTTGATAACGGGTTGACAATTTTTATATGAAGTAAAGGGTCTTTCAAAAGTAACGCCTAGTGACCTAACGCGAAATTCGTGATGTTTTGGTGGAAATCATCGTCCGAAGTGGGTCGACAATTGGGGATCAAAGATTGGTGAAAAAATTTCAAGAAAATAAACTGGCGGGCCAGACCAGCGGCTGTTTGAAAAGTAAAGTATGATATATGTGAATAAGCCAACAACGATTCGGATCGAAACATTCGGATCGAGATTGTTGATCTCAATGCGATGATGTGTGAATGGGTCCTTGAAAATTTTAATTCAGACTGCAGATGTGCACATGGTGGACATTTAAATGATTGTGTAATGGGAACACTGAAGAGGCGATAAGTTTAATAAGTTTACTGTTCGATGACAGCGAACGTTCGCTAGTCATTCATACGTTTTCTGATTTTGGACAACTTTGCAGCTCAGTTAAAATATAAGTAAATTTTTGTAGATCTTAAGTAGAATAAAAACTAGAAATAAAGAAATCAAAAATCTGCGAAACAATTTTTCGCATATAATTGTTAAGAGCCACAGTTTTAATAAAAATAGTGAGACCTCTAAAATCTAAATGTCTTATAGACACGTCTTTTAAAAGACCCTTTATAAGGATTTTTTGATACAAAAGCAAAACTACTAAAATCCAATGTTTAGTTTTATTTTAAGTCCACAGATATGTATATGTTTCGCTGCAAAAACAAATAAACTAATTACATTTATTTTTTTCGGTTATTGATCGCCTATAGACGGCCAAAAATTGTTTTTTGAGTACCTAGTATGGTGATCTCAGTCTTTATTTTATTACAATGCTGACATTGTTTTTCTCTTTTGTTTTTGTTTAGCTTACGTCTTTTTTTCTTAATCATTCTAAATCAATTAGAATTTTTTTGTTTACTTAAAACTGGTTGGCTTACTTGGCTTTTGACCCTCTATATGTTAAACACTTCATAGCATTAAACTAACTACTAACTAAAGCAGAACTTTAGCTTCCTATACTTGGTACACTTAAAATAAATTGATAAAATGTGTGCTTATTTTTAACTGAGGATACACAGTTGCTGTACACATTATATTATACATACAAACGTTTTAAAAACGAGGGCATTGCGTTTCATTACCCCTACTAAAGCAAATCAAACAACATGGATTAGCTTTTTCCACCCCTCGAGTTAACCATGCAAAATGAACGCATGCCGCTCTCTAAATGCAATAATTATGGCAACAAGCATAAATATTTGGCTGTGAGGCATCCGCACACACGCTGCACAGGTTAGTGTATCGCGTGGATACTTATTAGCAGGTGGCGCTTCCTCACGCATTCGACATTGCTCTTCCCGCTCGGCAAAGTATTCACCACAAAGTTCATTACATGACGGACAAATTATGGCGCCACGATGCAGCCAATCATTGGCATTGATGCGTATTGAAAGTGTTTGACCAGGATAAAAGCAAGTGTAGGTGTAATTGGCCACCAATATGTGAAGTCGTCCATCGGAGCAGTTGTATTTGTAGCAGCCTGAGCCCCAATGCTGCCACTCGCGTGTCTGGTGACACGATCGCTCTTCCCACATGAAATCGCTGTGATAAAAGCACTTTGAACCGATGCCATAGCTCTCCAATGCGAAATTCTTTTCAGGCTCTAAAATGTGAGTTTACGCAAATGGAAATTAGTTGTACAACAAAAAGTGCAAATAAACGTACGAAGAGTGTTGATACTTACTGGGATTATTCTCGACAAAGCGGCAATGTGAGCCGCGCACAATAATATTTTTATTGCGCCACGTGAACTCCTGTATATAGGGGCAATGATCTGCCAATGATACAGATCCACCATAATAGCCTTCTTCGCCGCTTTTGACGTGACTTAAGCTGTCGAAATTCTTTAGAAATGCAAAGAGATATACGACGAATGACAAATGGCTTTTGATTCAATTTATAAAGGCAAATTACCTGATATTTCTTGGGCAACTCGTAATCATGGCGTATCAGATTGCACAGCGCCACCGAATTGCGATCATCGGTGCATTCAGTTTGTAGCGGATCCTGTTTCACTTTCGAGCAGAATGGATGAATTGACCGTCCTCTGTAATAAACAGTAATTTTCACATAAGCTACGTATGAGATTTAAATTAGATTTGATTTCCCGCATACCGCAACCAATTCTCGCTTTCATCGCTCGTACTATTGTGGGCGTAATGGAAATAATGAGGAATGATTTATTCAATTAGAATCGCTTGCATGAAATTGGCACTTTAATTTAGCAATAAGCGTATGATGATTAATGCAGATAAAAAGATGGAGATTATGATGCGTGTCTACTTGGCAAATGTCTACTTGGTTATGATTTGAATTTTTTTTAGCATTTTAAGTGTAAGCGAAACTTATTTTAATAAAAAAAATTGCCAGATTTTTTTCATTTCTTACTATTAGAGTCTTTGTAAAGAATAATTATTGAAAATAAATTTTAAAATATGTATGTAAAAATGTCATCAATTAAATGCACCCTGCTCATGTAAAATGGAATAAATTAATTTTCGAAATTACGAGCTAACCTGCCATTATTTCCTTGTATCCAGTCCTTACAACTTCGCATTACGAAATTACAACCCAATCCTTTACCCCAAGAGAGTGGGGCTGCCATACTGTAATTGGCGCGATACCAACCGGAATCTTCCATCAAAGCCAGCGTAATACGTGAAAAAACTGCCGATTGTGTGTGCGTCCCCGTCATTGCCTCATTCTGCATAAAAAATATAAATTTAATTAAAAGAGTTTTTCTCAAATTCGTATGTAAATCAAACATATAAGGAATTACCTCCAAAATGCGCTTTTCCCAGTGCGTTAAAGCCGTGCCTTCACCGCCTTGATCCTCCAATTCTGCACCCTCCAGTTCCGGGCAATTAAAATGTTCGCGCACTTCGGCCACAACACGCGGTGTCACCATCATATCCAACGTTTTACGAACATGTCCACCACGCACGGACCATTTTGGACGTTCCACCTTCCGTATGGTCTCATTACTCCACTGGTGAATTTGTAATCTTCGCGCGCAAGAATAGAAAAATATAACTTCAGTTTTATATAAGAAAAAATATATTTACATACTTACTTTTCATTTAAATACGGTTTGCCCGTATCTGGCTTACGTGGCGTTCGCGGACGACCTTCATCATCGCGAAAGAACGCATAGAGGCTCACCGAGAAGCCAAGTGCATGGAGAATTTCATGTTTCACGGTCGATAGTAGAGTCTGCAACTCCTGTGGCTTTGTGCTTATACTCTCTGGACACAAATTGGCATGGCCTGCAATTGGCCGATCTAAATGTGCCTCCTGTTGGCAATGCGCCGCATACGCAACCGTCAGTCCTTTGTGACATCGCTCCGTTTGGCGTGCCGATACATAGAATATAAAATCTGCATTTTCAATGCCTTCTCCCGCCTGTGTGGACTCGTCAGCGCGGCAATTTTGTCCTGTCGCATTGCATACGCGACAAACCTGTTGATAGGGAAATCGTTTCATTATGGAGTTGGAAAATTTTATGTGGAAGGAAGTGACGACAAGTCGAAAACGAAAGTAGTAATGACAAAGTTTTAAGTAGTCGCCACTTTAATGAAAAATGCGCTTCCACTTCGGAAACAGTCTGTAAACTCGTTTCCTGGTATAGCTTTCAGAGCATTCATTTTGGTCGAATCGGTATCTTTTGAACTCTACAGCAGCTCATGGAGCAGTAGACTCTGTGCTCTGTCAAATATTGATTTGATGCATGCGCCTGCACTGTCACTTTTTTACAACAGTAAAGTGTGAGGAAGTTAAAAAGAATGATGAAAACTGAAACTGAAGCTTGTGAAGCTATACAGTTGGCACTCTTACCAGGCAGAGGGTGCTAAAACTATCAGGTACGAAGATATTAACCCTAAACGGGTAATCTTCGTCGATTTAACGAGCATGGTTGCTCTTTTTCGGGTTTTCGGTAAAATGGACTGAAGAGCAAATTGCTATAAAATATATAAAAAGCTTGAAAAATAAGTAACCTGTTTCTTTTTCGTTAAGGTTTATTATAATTAAAAGTAGTGTGGCTAAGCTGTATGCTACATTTCTCATAACCCTTTAAAGGTTAAGAAAGATCGAAGATTTTCGGAGCATACCTCGTATAAATATACTCAGAATTATTCAACAAAGGAGCAATGATAAAAATCTTTAAACATAAATTTGGGGAATTAGTGCATGCTTGTCGCGTCCCCCAAATTAGTAAATATTGTATATTCTTTTTTCAAAACTCTTCTGCGGATATTTAGTGTTATTGATGTATTGGTTATGGGAATAAGTTCCCACTCTCGTAAAAGAGAAGTCGCTGCTGATACTATTTTTGTGTTCGCTCTAGTAATATACTGGTGATTTGAAGGTGTATATGTGAGGTATCGATCGCAGTAGTTGAGATCCTTTTTATCTGAAGTCAAAAATGTATACGTTCGTCCCGAAAAATCAGCATTTGCGGGAAATCATGCTTCAATATTGCCTTTTAAAGAAGAGTGCAGCTGAAACGTGTCGTATATTGATCAATATTTATGGTAATCACGCTCCATCCAATACAACTTGAAAAGAGTCGACGCTTCTAAAGTGGGAATTTCGACGTGAGTGAGTGATAAAGATCGCGAAGGGGCAGCGAAAAAACTAGAAGATACTCAACTACAACAATTATCGGATGATGACGCATGTCAAACCCTTGATGATATGTCTAAAGAGTTGGATGTTGACAGATAAAACGTCGGTAAACGTCTGCACGCGATGGGAATGGTCCAAAAAGCAGGTAACTGGGTGCCACATTAATTGAAGGAGAAGGACGTTTGGGGTCGTGTGAGATGTTTCTTGAACGGCAAAAAAGAAAAGGTTTTCTGCATCGCATTGTCACTAGAAATGAAAAATTAATTACGATAACCCTAAGCATTGAAAAAGTTGGAGTCTGCCAGGTGAACCAGGTCTATCGACAGCGAAAAAAATATTCATGCTTCCAAGGTTATGTTGTGCATCTGGTGGCATCAGAAGGATGTCATCTATTATGAACTCCTCAAACCATCTGAAACCATCACTGGCGAGCGTTACCGACTGCGGCTAAAGCGTTTGAATGAGCTCTCAAAGAAAAGCGGCCGGAACGAGACGGTAAACATGACAAACACGTTGATAAATCGGTCCAGAAAAATTTGGAGGGACTGTATTGGGCACCCGCCTTATTTCCCAGACATTGCACCTTCGAACTACCATCTGTTCCAATCAATACTGTCAGCCCTTATTGGAGAGCGATTCACTTCTTACGAGAGCACCGCAAATTGGCTCAATGAATGGATCAAGTGAAAAGAACTCGAATTTTTAATCAGAGGAATCCGTATGCTGCCTGAAAGATGGAGTAAAGTTGTAGCTTCCAATGGCAGATACTTCACATAATATCATGTTTTATTTATATATATATATATGTAATTGGCGCGTACACCCTTTTTGGGTATTTGGCTGAGTCTCTCCTCCTATTTGTGATGTGCGTGTTGATGTTGTTCCACAAATGGAGGCACCTACAGTTTCAAGCCGACTCCGAACGGAAAATATTTTTATGAGGAGTTTTTTCATGGCAGAAATACACTCGGAGGTTTGCCATTGCCTGCCAAGGGGCGACCGGTATTAGAAAAATCCTTTTCTTAATTTTGGTGTTTCACCGAGATTCGAACCGACGACCTCTCTGTGAATTCCGAATGATAGTCACGCACGAACCCATTCGGCTACGGCGGCCGTTTATTTACTTGTTTAAATAATTCGTAACTTTGGCTAAGCAAGGACGGAAACTTATTCCCATACTCAATAGTTGGTGACATCAAATGACTTTAAGTGGCCAGCTTGAATTGTGGGTTATAAGTTGTATCGGTTTTATTTTATTTATTATTTAAATTATTATTATTATTAAAATTATTATTACTTTACTTTAGTACTGCAATTACAGACAACTTACAAACATAAAGATTAAACCTACTATATCTGAAGTTTATTAATTGCTGTGAAAATTTTTGTTTATTTTTCCAAATTTAATTAGCCCCTCAAAAACAAATATCGAATAAATATACATATAACTTCTGCTCAAATATGAACGAGACGTTATCAATAAAACGGTCCGCGGATGGCATATGGCAAAAATAAATTTTTTGTTTTTTGGTAGGACTGTTATAAGCTTACATGGCAAATTTCAGCGTGATATGTCACATAGCTTGTTTTCTGTGCTACTGTAAACAAGTCAAGCTCGAGTGTGTTCTTCGAATTATCTTTTATGAATTCAATTGTCTCAAAATGTTTTCCACGGAGCGGCAACTTGAGCTTGGGAAACAGGAAAAAGTCACATGGAGCCATATCAGGCGAATACGGTGCTTGCGGAACGATATTAACATTACTTTTGTTGAAATAATCGCGAACAAGACGTGATGTATGAGCTGGTGGATTATCGTGATTCAAGAACCATGACTTGTTGTCCCACAATTCCTTCCTTTTAAGACGAATGTTCTCACGCAAACGCTTTAAAACGTCTAAATAATATTCAGCGTTAACCGATTTTGCGATTTGTGCGATTTTCAAGCACAATTTCCTTTACTTTTCCGATGTTTTCGTCGTTTACTGATGTTGCTGGACGACGTTCATGAGGCAAGTTTTCAACCGATGTACGGCCCTCCGAAGCCGAAATTTTGTTGGAACAACAAAATTTCAAACAAATTCTTCGTTCAACTTGAATTTCCATCGTTAAATTCGAAGAACACACTCTAGCTTGACTTGTTTACAGTAGCACAGAAAACAAACTATGTGACATATCACGCTGAAATTTGCCACGTAAGCTTATAACAGTCCTACCAAAAAACAAAAAATTTATTTTTGCCATATGTCATCCGCGGACCGTTTTATTGATAACGTCTCGTTCATATTTGAGCAGAAGGTACTATCGCTCCACCTTACTGTATAACCTCAAACTTAGGAGGAGTTTTTTGCTTGTTTTAGTGTGCTATTTTTTCAGGATCTTATGCGCAGATTAGCAGTTCTAAAGCAATTATTAATGTTTATATTACCCATTTACTTATTTAATTCGACCCTACTTGATTTTATAAAAAATAAGGATTAGAAAGCATTTAAAATGAAATAAAAAAATATGTGTTCGGTCGGTATACAAAATTTTTCTGCGTGCGTTTTTCGTTCTATCTTAATGATAGTGAAGATATTAAGCCGCTGCTAAAAAATGATAATTATTGCAAACCTGAACGCAAGACGAGTATTTGGTGTGTGTGTGTGTGTGGGTGTACTCATTAAAATGTTTGGCGTGTTTATGAAATGCTTATTGCTATATTTAGCATTATATTAAGAACCTCTGCATACAAACTAAAAGTCGAAGCTTTTAATAAGTGCACACTCCAAACTGCAGCGAAATTTGTTGAACAGCTAAGAAAGTTTTAATTCATAGAGCAGATACAACATTTCGCAGTACGAGTAGATATTTTATCTAAGAAGCTCTGGATGTACGCCACAAGGATTTCAGAAATATCAGAAAACTTCACACTAGAAAAATTTTACTCATCACTATCAGGCACTGCAACCTACATACCGTCACCGTCAAAATAAAGTTTCCACTATATATTGATAAGTTTTGACTATTTATTTGGTAATTTCAATTATTTTTTTTTAATATATTTCATCCTGTAACAAGAATCATATTTGTATAAAATTTGTAAAACTTCGGCAAATTTTCAAACTTTTTTATAAAAATTAAAAAAAATTTCGGGTATGCAGGTTTCTGGATTATTGAACCAAGTTCCAAGTGGTTCAAAAATCGCAATGATTTTTGACATTTTATTCTGCTTACGGTTTTGGCTGTTTTCTTCCAAAAAAAAACCGTGCAGCAGGCGCTCCATGCCCAAGACCGCGTCCGAAAAAAAATCCTTTTTATTTTTGTCAGTTGATTGAGCTAATAAAAAATAAAAAACTTTAGCCCCACGAAGATAGGCTCTATAATTACTCCGTGCGACAGTAAAAGTTAGCCAGGAAAAATTTCATTTGTACTTGAAACTATGGATTTTATATAGTAACGCCGCATACTAAATACATTTTCAAGTTTCAATACTTACACTCACTCTATTATTTTAGCTTGGGGAAAGAGAAATCATTATTTTCCCGGTAGATGGCTGTAGTGATCGATATCTTGTAAAAAAAACGATCAAACAATTTAAAGATTATGCTCATTGTCAAGGTGACATTTCACACTAAAAAAATCTTTTGCTGCTTTTTGTTTGTTCCATTCAGTTTTGAGTTGACGGATATTCATAATGGAAGACAACAAACGGAAAACTCGATACATTTTACAGTTTTTCTTTGATAAAGGCGAAAATGCAAGCCAGGCCTCAGAAATTGTGAATGGTGAATGGCTAATTAGGTGTAATTTTGGTTTCATCGCAATTCAGGCACAACGTTCGGTGTCTATAAAATCACATAAATAATTGAAGTTGACCGGCATATTAATAGTCGTAGTATCGCCTAGGAATTAAAGATCGACCATAAAACAGTTTTACCACTTGCGCAAAAATTGTACGCAAAAATAATTGATTTTTCCACCCAAACTAATATTAACATAGATATGAAACGACATCATTCTTTTTACTGTTTTATAAAAATGTAAAACAAAAAAATAGTTGAACTCTCCCCCTATAAAATATGGTGCTCGCAATGGATACAACATCTAATTTTTTAATAGCTGAATACATCCTCTTTTTATATTAATATCATAGAGTGGGAATAAATATTTAAAGGGATTAGTCTTTTGAGACTTAAAACTTAAAAACTGAGTATTTCACGTGCATATGAAATTTTGCCTAGAGGAGAAAACAAGAATTGCTATTTTTTCGCTCGGTGTTAAACAAAATATCCCATCGATTGTATTCAAATTTAATCACATGATTAGCTGTTGTCTAAACGATTCAAATCATTTGTAGGTTTTATAAGTTAATTCTAGCCAGATCTAAGAAATCGCCTACTATACACTGCCTCCACTTAATTGCCCACCACTCTGTATAATGTATGGAAATAACTATTTAAATGAATACTATATACTCACATCTAAATGCTCTTTCGGCACTTCAACTTCGCCACACATTGTCACCGTTTTACAGTTGTCGATACAATGCGTCAGACCGTTTTTCACAAACACCTGCGTGCTATTACATTTTCTAAAAAAATAGATTATTATTATATTTTTTAATGTAATGTTAAATGTTTACATGGATTCTATATTGTGAAGACTGTTAAAGCATCACTCACCTGTTAAGCCTAATTATACCCTTTGTTTCGCGCACCATCAACGCTTGTTCCCAAAATTGTACAGCCTCTGGTAATACTGTGTTCTGTAGTTGAGACAAACATATGCACAAATACATATACATATAGCAGGGGGAAATGAGTGAAAATGCATCCATGATATACTTACATTAATTAACTCGAATTTGTCTTCATCTAATCTGTGGAAGAAAAATGAAATGCAGAGAACTCAGATTGAATTAGTATGCCTATGTAGAAAGAATAGAATATGCATATGGATGTATCATTGAATTTTTAAAACTATCAAATAAATTATTGGAATTTATTGTAATTTTTTTCCGTTCATAGGAATGTTTTGAAGAGCAAAATTAATTAATATAAAAATCATTTTTTTTTTTTTCAAATTTAGCAGAAAGAAGCTGAACATTTAGACTTCTACTTTTCTAGTAATATCCCTTGAAACGTTATTGATAAAAACATATTCCCTTAGCGAAATTAAGTCTGTCTGAAACCAAATAAATCTGGCGTCAATGGTGGTTTGAATTTATTGCAATAAATTAATTGTTGAGCGCATTCATCGCTATCATCAGTATGTGAATCACACGAAATACCCAATGGTGGCTTTGCTGCTCTTCTATAATTTTTTTGTTATCAGGATTGTATTTTCCATCGAATGGCATGCTTACATCACCAGCAATTTTTTGCAAGAATTGCACTCAGTACCTTTTTCCCTGTTTTTCGAAAAGCGCTAAGGTACATATGTAATTTAAAAATTAATAATATATAAAAAAAAAATAAATAATTGGCGCGTACACTTCTGTTAGGTGTTTGGCCGAGCTCCTCCTCCAATTTGTGGTGTGCGTCTTGATGTTGTTCCACAAATGGAGGGACCTACAGTTTCAAGCCGACTCCGAACGGCAGATATTTTTATGAGGAGCTTTTTCATGGCAGAAATACACTCGGAGGTTTGCCATTGCCTGCCGAGGGGCGACCACTATTAGAAAAATGTTTTTTTTTTTATTAATTTTGCTTTCACCGAGATTCGAACCAACGATTTCTCTGTGAATCCCGAATGGTAATCACGCACCAACCCATTCGGCTACGGCGGCCGATTTAAAATTAATTAGGCTATAAAAAAGGTCTGGGGTTCCAAAACCCTTGGTTTTTGAACTTTCTCCATATAACGAGAGTTTTGAGCCGCTTCAACATGCACTTTATCAATAAAATTTAATGAGCTATATTATAAAACTGCGTACCCCATTTTTTAATTCTGATTAAAAAGTTTTTAATACTGGTGAAAGTTTGTCAAATTTTTATAAATCTTATACAGAGTTTGAAGCTTTAATTTATATGATATTTATTGTAGAGTGAACTATATTTAAAAAAAAAAATTAATGTCAGTTAAAAAACAAAGGAAAAATAGTCAAAGCTGATGAAAATATTGTGATACTATAGTTTTTTCGCGAGCTGCATCTTGATATTTTACTGTAGTCTTTTTGCATATCTGCCAAGAGACTTACTATTCAAAGTGAAATTAAATTACCAAATAGAAGTGAAAAAAGAGCGTTGTTTAACGGATTAAGTTTCCTGGATTTATTAGTGAATGACTCAAGTAGATACTGGATTAACGCAACAAGGGTATTGTACTTTATAATAGTTTTCATTAAGAAGTAGCGATGAAAATGAAAAAGATATGATACTAATGTTCGCCATAAATGCTGCTGATACTAACAAATGCCACAGCACAGAAAAAAAGGAAAAATAAAAATTTGATTGGTGTTGGAATAATGCAATTCCGCTTTCAGATTAAAAATTGTAACTACTGAAAACATGCCTTCGAATGTACTAATTATTGATGTCGCAAAATTTAAATTTTTATGAGAAATAACAATACAAGTACAACAGATATGGCGGCTAAAAAAATCACGTCCACACAGTTTCTATGGAAATATAAAAATAGGCCGTTTATATGCATTATATAACAATAAATTTTATTATTGTTAGGCTACTGCGCACTGCGACCAAGAGAGATATATTGTACAAGGCCCACGGGGGTGCCGTAAATGTTGAGGCTTTTTAAGGGGGGAGCCTGGTTTATGAGGTCTAAAAATTGCATCTCTTTGCGATTTTTTTTTTAAGGAAAAAATTAATTTAGCACTGCAAAGTTTTTTCTATCTTTTAATGAACATTTAAAAAGTATAAAAAATTTTTGTACTGGTTAAAATAAGTTGAAAAAAATGTTTAACATAGAAATTAGTAGAGCGCTGCAACGCTGGAGTTTCCAACCGTGCGTAATTATTATCTAAAGCAAAAAATTCAAATGGATTTCTAATTATCATGATTTTTTATTCTAGATGAACTAAGAAAACTGAGAGAAAAAATGCCTTTCTATAAAAAAAATTCACTTCAACTTGGTATAAAAATCTTGAAACATTTTTTTTATCTATTTTATTAGTTCCAAATAGAAGAGAATTTAATACTGAAGGGAACAAGCTATGATTCATTTCAAAAGGTTCATTCGTTTTTTTTTCATTCATGTAGGTCAATTCAAAGAAATAAAAATAAAAAGTCGAGAAAAGAAGATAAAGTTTGTACTATAGCTGTCCGGTCACAGCGTAACTACCTAACGCTCGCCTACCTTTGGCTTTGTATCTACGGAAATATTGAGAATTAGGCTCTGTAACTTGGTGTGAATATTCTGAAATATAATAGGAATCGCTTAAAACGAAGAAAAAAAAAATTGATTTTTTTTTACCTTATAAACCAGGCTTCGCCCTTGATAATTTTAGCACCTTCTGGGGTATGTTGTTCCGCAATTTATATGAATGCACGACAGAAGAGTATCGACTTCCAAGGAGAAGATTTTCAGAAACAATAAAGCCATTTTGATTATAATTTCACCGTGTTTTCGTTATTGGGCGCAAAATACAAAATTCAACCCTCGTGAAGGCATATATACAAGGTGAACTCCAAAATAAACAAAACTCGAGCGATATAAATAGTTTTTGATGGTATCATCTTTTTAATAATATCGACATCATCGGCCTTAACAACCGCGCTGTTAGTTCTGCCCTCTCCAAACTGGATAAAGAAGCAAAGCGAATGGGTCTGGTGGTGAACGAGGACAAAACGAAGTACCTCCTGTCATCAAACAAACAGTCGGCGCACTCGCGTATCGGCACCCACGTCACTGTTGACAGTTATGATTTCGAGGTTGTAAAGGACTTCGTATACTTAGGAACCAGCATTAACACCGATAACGATGTCAGCTTTGAAATCCAACGTAGAATCTCTCTTGCCAACAAGTGCTACTTTGGACTAAGTAGGCAACTGAGTAGTAAAGTCCTCTCTCGACGAACAAAACTAACACTCTACAAGACTCTCATCATGCCCGTCCTAACGTATGGCGCAGAAGCGTGGACGATGACAACATCCGATGAAGCGCCGCTGGGAGTGTTTGAGAGAAAGATTCTGCGCAAGATTTTTGGACCTCTGCACAGTGGCAACGGCGAATATCGCAGGCGATGGAACGATGAGCTGTAAGAGCTTTACAACGACATAGACAAAGCGCAGCGAATAAAGATCCAGTTGCTGCGTTGGCTGGGTCATGTCGTCCGAATGGATACAAACGCTCCGGCTCTGAAAGTATTTGATGCGGTACCAGCTGGTGGTAGTAGAGGAAGAGAAAGACCTCCTCTGTTTTGGAAAGATCAGGTGGAGAAGGACTTGGCTTCACTTGGTGTGTCCAATTGGCGCCGGTTAGCACGAGAAAAAAACGACTGGCGCGCTTTGTTAAATTCGGCCAAAATCGCGTAAGCGGTTATCGCGCCAATTAAGAAGAAGAAGAAGTGCCTTGGAAGTTACATCCCTAGCTGACTTCCACTGTAAGCTGGGTGACATTCGGTTCAGTGGAAGCGGAGTTATTGGGTCTAAAGTGTCAGTAGGTTTGTGTCATCGGTAAAGAAATGAGTTTCGAACAAAGAGCTAATATCAAATTTTGTTTTAAAATCGGTAAAACGTTTACCGAAACATTTCAATTGATGAAAGAAGTTTATGGCGATATTTGTCTTCTCGTGGCAGAGTTTATGAGTGTTTTACACGTTTCAGTGATGGTTGTGAGGACATAAATGACAATGAACTTACGGACCGCACAAAATCAGTAATCACCGAAAACTCCATCGAAATTGTTCGAAAATTTATCCAAAATGAATGACATCGAATTATCGCATTTTAACCGATCATTTGGGCTTACGAAAGGTCTGTGCACGTTTCATTCCGCACATGTCAACTGAGGACCAAAAACTGCTCAGAATTCAACATTCGAAAGACCTCATTAAAGAGGCGAGAACTTCCTTCACATCATTGTAACTGGTGATGAAACATGGTGTTTCAAACATGAACCTGAAACTAAGCGTCAAAGTGCCGAATGGAAGGCCCAAGACGAGACACCAGCCAAAAAATCCCGTTTGGAGAAGTCAAAAATCAAGTCAATGCTCATTTGTTTTTACGATTCCAAGGGAATTGTCCACAAGAAGTTCGTGCCAATGGGTCAAACCGTCAATGCAATTTTCCATCTTGGCGTTTTGAAGCGCTTGTTGCATCGCATTCGTCGAATTCGTCCTGAATACCGCGAAGGAGGAAACTGGCGCTTATTGCATGATAATGCACCATCTCTTCGATCCACTCTTGTGACTAATTTTTTCACATTGCCTGATATGGCTCCCTGTGACTTCTACTTATTCGGAAAACTGCATTTGGCCATAAAAGGAAAACGTTTTGCGTCCGCACAGGCCATCTAAAAGGCTTGTATAGACATCCTAAAGGGCATTACTGTTAATGACCTAAAACACTCTTTCGAAAAGCTTTTAGACCGCACAGTGTATCGGACCGGAGACGACTATAAATAAACTCGAAATTATCAGAACAAAGCTCCTGTCGTTTCTATTTTAGCTCAGTCTTGTTTATTTTGGACTTCACCTTGTATATATACTTATATATAATTGGCGCGTACACCTTTTTTGGTTGGTTGGCCGACCTCCTCCTCCTATTTGTGGTGTGCGTCTTGATGTTGTTCCACAAATGGAGGGACCTACAGTTTCAAGCCGACTCCGAAGGGCAAATAATTTTTTTATGAGGAGCTTTTACATGGCAGAAATATAATACATACACTCGGAGGTTTTCCATTGCCTGCCGAGGGGCGACCGTTATTAGAAAAAAATTCTTTCTTCATTTTGGTCTTTCACCGAGATTCGAACCTACGTTCTCAATGAACTCTGAATGGTAGTTACGCACCAACCCATTCGGCTACGGCGGCCGCCGGCTTAGTCCACATTTGAAGCGTAATTTCACCTACAAATTGAGAGATCGTGAAATATGACTGATATGGTTCATTAAAGTTACCCAGCGAAAAACATTTAAAATTTTATAAAAGAAAACTTCTGCAGTGGTTTCTCGTTAAAGTTTCTATTTATCTTTAATGATAGCTGCGAGCTGTTGTCGAAACGGTTTTAATTTTAAGTTTTAATTTCTAAAACCCAGCTAATCGGGTTTCTTTGCAATTTTTTTATTCTACTGGAGCATATTTGTAGAAAAAGAAACGAACAATCGGTCAGCACTCACTAGCCTGATTTTTATGCCGACTGCATAATAATAACTACGCATTCTTTAAAAACTACCTTTGAACCTCAATAATATTAAAACTAGTAATTATCACCAGTTTTTTGCTAAATAAACTACAGATAGAAGTATTTCAAGATTTGTTTCTACGATTCTAAGTCGTGCTCGATCAAGAAAATTTTATTTTTTTTTTCATAAAAAATTTAAATCAAAAACTCGTTTAATCTGCGCTGTGCATTTGTAAACACAACTTATTAAAGCTTTTCTCGTATATTACATTATTTATAAAAGATCACATCATATATTGTATGTGCAACTCATAAATTAAAAGTACATACACACATATATATAATTATATGTACGAGTATATACGAGTATGCATATCTTCTGGGAACTAATTAACAAAGCAACACTTAAAAAATCGTAACTCACGGCTCTGTTACAAATGTTACAATTTTAGACGTAGATGTCATTAGGGGTATTCTCCAAGTCCAGCAAGTCACATGTGGTAAGTAAGGAGGGTCAATGATGTTAGTCTATCTTGAATTTAGCGCAATTTTTTTTCAAGTTGATTGCATCGAGTTGATAATTGGCAGCTGCTGGACATTGACATTTAATCACGAATGCATAGCATGCACACCATGTAGAATAATAAAAATCTCCCATAGGAAGAGTACGGCTTTGCGCAGGCCGTTCGAAACTATCATTATCTCGAGTTGTTCACTTTCTTTTTTTGAATTTGGCATTACTTTCATGTTAATGCACACTTGGGGGCATAAGGGTTTATGATTTTGTTCACGTAACCGAATAATGAGAGGAGATCATTTAGCTATGTCTGTATATCCGTTCGTCCGCCTGTCCAACTGCACGAAACTTCTTCTTGAGTTTAACAAAGCGGCGCCAATCTTGTGCTAACCGAGGTCGGTTGCAAACACCAATTGAAGACAAGTTCTGCTCCACCTGATATTTCCAACGCAGAGGAGGTCTTCCTCTTCCTCTGAAACCACCAGCTGGTACCGCATCGAATATTTTCAGAGCCGGAGCGTTTATATCCATTCGGACGACATGACCCAGCCAACGAAGCAGCTGGATCTTTATGCGCAGCACTATTTGCATGTCGTCCTAAACCTCAAACAGCTCATTGTTCGATCGCCTGCGATACTCGCCGTTGCTAACATACAAAGGTTCAAAAATATTATAAAATACGAATACCCGACAGGAAGGATTGGCAGACCAGAGCCATATCAGATGATAGTGGTCACCATATTTATATTAACGGCTGAAAGATGGACAATGGCACTGGATTGGGAGTGTACTCGACACAATTACCCTTAAATTCCTCGCTTAGACACTTTGTTGGATCCCAGACCGCTCGGAGTGGAGGGAAATGAAAGAGCAGATAAGTGTACAAGAAAAGGCTCTGAGCGTGGCCTTCAGCGAGTGGAGGAGTTATAGAGATAGAGAAGAAATTGAGTCGATACAACAACTCCTCTGTGAATATTCTGCACTTCAAAAAAGCCGTGCCAAATATCTTGGGGATTATTTGTTTGAAGACCTGTAAAATTTGCAAAACGTCTCACTGGAGGGACTAGTTGCTTTCTTTCTTTCTTAAAGATGAGTGTCTTTTCTAAGCAACCTGGCTAACCTAACCTAACCTACTCTTTAGCTATGATAGTTTGGTATTGAAAATGAGCAATCACGCCTACTTGTATTTAATAACACTTAAAAAAACCTGATATCTCTGTTATAAATTAAGTGAAATTATTCAAATTTGGGAAAAAAGGGTCTTTCAAAAGTGACGCCTAGATGTCAGTAGTGAATAATTCCTAAACGGTACCTTTTTTCATTTGTCAAGTAAAAAGATGTATGTATAATCTTACACGTTAGAACAACACGTTAAAATTATTGAAACTTATTATGAAAATGGTCGTTCTTTAAGAACAACTTATCGCAAAATTCGTGATTTTTTTTTTAGGAAATAATCATCCCAATGAGTCGCCAATTCAAAGATTGTTGAAAAAATTTAAAAAACTATTTCTGTCGAGGATAGAAAAAGGACTGGAAGACCAAAAGCAGGATGTTCTGTTGGGATTATTGCTGCTGTAGCGCAAAGTGAACAACCTTCAACTTCGATATCTCGATTTTGAAAAACGATTTCGGAGACTAATTACACAGGCCAACAACCAAAAAACTTTTTCGATAATTTTAACTAATTACTTTGTAATTTGGTGTCCTGATTACGAAAAAAATTATTAAAAAGTTATATCACCCATCAATTTTTCACATTTTACAATTAAGTAAAAATAAAGTTTATGTACCAAAATATATCGGATATATTTCACAGTCCTGCGAGGTACAGTTTCTAAAACGGCTATGGGTGTTTCTTGAAGGTTTTTTTATGCTTGAAAATGCTCCAGCACGTCAGGATTTTTGGCAATTTGAGGTTAAATAGTCAAAAAACGCAGATTTTGGCCATTTTTTTTAATTTTTTTTGAGCAAGGTAAAGTTTTTTTTTTTAATTTTCCACAACGGTATCGAAAAGTACTAGTCTTCAGCTTTAAGGGGGTAGTATGGTTAATTCGGTGTAAAACAAGCATATTTTTCGAAATTTTTTTTGTCGACACAGTTGATTTATTCAAAATTTTAAAATTACTTCATTATAAAGTCATATTTAAAGAATATTGTGTGAAATTTTCATTGATTTTTATGAAGAAGAAATGAGCAGCGAATCTTCGCGGACGTCTCATAAAAAAGTTTTATTGCGGTGTCCCTCAGAACTCATTACTGGATCAACTAAAATCAAAAAACCAAATTGATTTCATCAGCTAATAAAGTTTCGCAGGTAACAACGTCGAATTTTTTTTTTTTTTTTTTTTTTAATTTTTTAAACGCTTTGAAGTCAAAACACCGATTTTTCATAAAAAAAACTTGAAAACTTTGTTGTTTTAAAATATGACAAAATTTAAAAAAAAAAAAACTCGACGTCATTACCTCATGAATAAAGTAAAGAAACAAAAAAACCAAATTTGAAAAGAATCGGTGCAGTAGATATGAATCTACAGTGGACACCGACCGTAAAAAAGGCAAGTGTGAGAAAAACGCGTTTAAAGATTTTCGGCAGCGTGAAATCCGGTTGGAGAGGTAGATACTTAATCCTTTGTGTCTTTGTCAATTTTACTCTAATGCACTTCAAACTTTCACACAATAATCTTAAGATGTTATAGAATAATTAAAAAGAAAAAAAAAAAAAATGAAAAAAAAAAAAAATACCATACTACCCCCTTAAATACTATTTTGAATTCGCCCTTTACAGGGGCGTTAGAGAGTTAGAAAGGTTGAATTTGCATATCTAAAAGTCTCCAATTCAAAATAGAATAACTTTTTTTTATATTAATCGTAAAAATATTTTTAAAAAAGGACCTTAAAGCTAAAGAGTAGTACTTTGCGATGCCGTTGTGGAAAATTAAAAAAAAAACTTTACATTGCTCAAAAAAAATTAAAAAATGGCCAAAATCTGCGTTTTTTGACTATTTAACCTTAAATTGCCAAAAATCCTGACATGCTGGAGCATTTTCAAGGTCATATTCGTTTTCAGCATAAAAAAACCTTCAATAAACACCCATAGCGGTTGTAGAAACTGTAAAAAAGCGAGATTCGCAGGCCTTGTTATCACCTAGAATTACTGGTTTTTAATGGGGATAAATTAACGTAGTCAACTTAGATGAGCTTAGATAGTTTTAACAGGGTGGCACAGCATGTCACTCAACCCATCAAACAATCAATCTTTTAAGCAAGATATTCGATATATTATGTTATCAGCCATGATATCGGTGAAGCCATTGTGAGATAGAACCAGAATCCATACATGGTTTTGGAAAATTGAGTCGACAACTTGTGCTACTGTAGGGCCAACTGTGACACCATCGGCAGCCATATATCAAGGAAGTTCTAATTTTCAAGAGCAATCAATAAAACGGTTTACTCTTTCTTATCAAATAAAACTGATTAAATATTATTTAATGCCGGGTTTCTTATAGCGAATTACATAAACCTTTATATTTCTTTGCTTTAACGAAATTTTCAAATCTCAGAACAGAAAAAATGCACACGCGATGATACAACTTTCCCCAGTTTTTTTTCGTGACTTTCTAGATACTGCATATTATTTACTAAATATTTCATATATTTCTAAACAAAAGTTGAATTGCGATTTAAGTTTTATTTAGGCCACATGTGCAGGAGAATAACTCAAGCATAAATTTTCTCATTCATTGCCTCTAACCAAGCATAGTGAATACCACCATTTGTATTGTGTAAATAAAGCAAAAGCAATTTTTTAAAATTATTCAAAACTAAGTAATGCAGAAACTTACACAAAAACATAAACTTTTATAAAATAATAAAATTATGTAAGATGGCGGTCATAATAATAGTATCGGATAATTTCTTTCTGCCAACGGTAGTTTGCATTATCTATATAAGGCGTTGTGTGTGGGATGAGCTTCAGCTGGAATGTGTGTAGGTCTGTCTGCAATTTCTTTGCCGATTTGTCGCTGACGACGTTTACCCACTTGAGTGATAATTCATCTTGTTAGTGGGATAAATTAATTTATTTTGCATAAATTTCTTTAGGTTGTTGCATTTTTTTTTATTTATTAAAGCAATTAGAAAATTGTTGTAATTTTTAAAAAATTTATTTATTTACGCAATTAGAGAATTATATAGAAAATTAAGCTTTGTCGAGTAAGTTTCTGAGCACCAACACAGAGAGAGAGTAGTTTTTCACATGAGGGCATTCTTGCTCACTTTAAAACTGCGCTAAGGAATTCATTGCATTTCGCAGTATAAAAAAAGGTATACTAAAATGACGAAATGATTGTAAAGGTATTGAAACTTGGTAAATAATACCTTAGCTTTAGTGCACTTGAGATTTTCAATAAGTAGTACAGCTTGCCTGAATGAATCAAGTCGAAATAGGAAATGTCTGAGCTATTTGAACTCGGTCAAGTTGCAAGAGCTTATAGAACCAAAGTAGAAAAAGTTTAAATATAATAAGATATACATATATGCATATCTGTAAAAATAGAGAAACCTACATTTATATGCTGCCGAAGAACTTAAATGATAATACAAAATATAAATATGGTTGGAATGAATTTGTTGTATTATAGTCTGGTAGATAATTTCATGTTATTTAATTTTTGAATATGATATCCCGCATATGTCCGCCGCGGCTATACACTGCATGGTACATTCGATCACTCCAATTTTTGATTACTTTTTCCAAAAAATGTGAATGATGTCAGCCAATGCTTAAATGCGATAATGGCGAAGGACAAATACCAACAATTTGAGAACGACGACGAATTTTCGATATTCGGGGTCTTCTTCAACTTTGCTCTATGAACTTAATTTTTTATTTTTAGAATAGATTGTTTTTGTTTTTAAGTAAATTTTCACAATTCGGAAGCGAACAGATTTATTTATCTTCTTTTTTTTGTTTTTTTTTTTTTTGAAGTAAATTTCCACAAAAACATAGTTATGCCGACACATGGTTATCGGTATCGATAGTTTTCTTGCAGTTAAAAAAACACCCGATATTAAGGAATATCGATCTGCAAAATGGTATACCAGTGCATTTTTCGCATAGGAATTCAAAGATAATTGACAGAAAGCATTGGCGGCAAAAATAAATATAAAAAACAAAAATTTTTCTCTGATTTCTTTGGCCATAAAACAAATCTTGAGTGTAACATCAAGAAACAAAAAAATCGTTTTTAATCCATCCTAATATTTCTCTAAGCTTTTACTTACGGATATTTGGCAGATTTTTGTGGATACTACAAAAAAACCTAGAGATAACTTTTAATAGAAATCTGACTCGGAATAACCAAAAGGGAAAGTCTATGTTGTGCTACGATCATTATGGACTACTCAACACTTTAGCCCGTGGAAAATTCAACTGCTCCTAAAAATCAAAATAATCAGAGGCACATCGCAATTTGGAAGTTAACTGCTGCATTACTTTGTTGCCAATAGGTGCTAATATGTACGTATATCTTTCTTCTTGCCTTTTCTCTTCTCTTCTATTTCTATACTTTCACAACTTCCACATTCTATATATTTTATATAATACCGCGACCCTCTGCGGCTCCAAATGCATTACCTTTATGTGTACTTAAAAAAATAAATAAATAAGTGGCGCGTACACTTCAGTTAGGTGTTTGGCCGAGCTCCTCCTCCTATTTGTGGTGTGCGTCTTGATGTTGTTCCACAAATGGAGGGACCTACAGTTTTAAGCCGACTCCGAACGACAGATATTTTTATGAGGAGTTTTTTCATGGCAGACATACACCGAACCAGCGTTCTCTCTGTGAATTCCGAATGGTAATCACGCACCAACCCATTCGGCTACGGCGGCCGCCTAGTGTACTTACACTATGTTATTATAGACTCTTCGCGCTCTTCTCTTAGACCCACTGCCTTACCAACACATGTAATTTAAGGCAGCTCTCTTCCCACATTGCTGAAATATGTCATTTGTACCAATTGCTTCATCTATTAGCCACTTGCTACGACTTAGTGAAAAGAAGAGGACCTATGTTACATTAGTAAACTAATAATATATACGTTCACATATGCATTAATCACCTATAAATCCACCAAATTAATCTACCCGTTCACATATGGCAGATTACCTGAAAACTCTACAATCAGCTGTCAATACTGCTTTGACAAGTTTTTCTTCATAGAAATTATTTTAGTGGAATATTTCGGTGTTTTTGGTTTCTTTAATTATTATTAATGATATGAAGAAAATACAAGGAGAAGGAATAGTTAATTTAATTGCGCAATTGGCTGCTAATAATAAACAGTTGGAGAAAATCCGTATGCGACGTTTACTGAGGTTGCAAAAAATTACGCATTCGAAATTCGATATTACATTTTATAATAAGTAATAAGAGGACAAAACGTTTTTTTCTGTAAAATGAATCCCTAATTAATAATATTTAACAAAAATTGTATTAGAATTATGTTTTAGAATTTTGATTTAAGCGCGAAAAAGTAGATCATCTACTTATATGTGAACGTATTATAACTTTCGGTTGTGGATTTGATAAACAAATAAAAATAAGTAAAAAAATTGGTTTATTTGCATGTTTAAACATAACAAATTTATAATTTGAGTTTTATTCAATGTTGAAAATGTTGAGTTTTTTTAAGTGAAATATATTCTGTTCTTTTTAACATTAAGAAAAATAGTTGTTTAAATTTTTAATATAAAATATACTGTACCTATTTGAATTCATGTAACTCAAAAATTATGGAGATCGAACTATGAAACTTTCAGGGTATTATTCAAAAATGGCAAAAAACAATGTTTTCCCAAAAAAATTTAATAAAAATAAAAAAAATTTCCAAAACAAAAATTGTATAAAATATATATAAATATTTTAGTAGTTAAAAAGAACCGAACTTTAAAACAACTATACCAAAATTTTAAACATTGAATAAATCACAAAATTATAATTTTTCAGTTTACTTAATATTTTACTCAAGCCTACAAATTAACAAATTTTCATAGAAATTTACGACAATGCTCAACATACTTCAATTACTTGAAATCGCCCACCAACATACATATATTAATATTGACCAAACTACTCCACGGCCGTAGGTTCGAATCTCCTTGCACGAAAATTTTTTTTCTAATAGCGGTCGTCCCACGGCATACAATGGCAAACCCCGAATATATTTCTGCAATGAGAAAGATCCTCATAAAAAAAGCATTTGCCGTTCGGAGTCGGCGTAAAACTGTAGAGTCCTCCACAAATAGGAGGAGGAGCTCGGTCAAGCAGCCAATAAAGGGTGTAAGCGTTAATTAAAAAACAAAAAACTATTCCGTATTTGGAACTAAGAGATATTTACGATATACAAACGCATATTATAATATTAATAGTAAAAATACTTGAACTCCCACTTATATGACCGCAGCTGTATGTAAACTGCTTACAGGTAGAAGCACGTTTATAAGCTAATATCAACTATTGCAAGAATCGATCATTGAAACGTACACGTTTACAGACATTTTTATGCATATCAGCATACGCATTAGGGTTTGCCATATAATGCAAATTATTTTCTCAAACTCTTTTGTAATGGTGTATTTGTAATTTTGCCTTTGAGCGGAAAATAGCATGCAGGTGGCTAAATTAGGGCGGAACTGAACTTAGACTGACATTTTTTACCGCATTTAAAACTGCTGTTACATGGGAGGCAAGTACACTTCCGCTAATTTTGAAAGCATGCTTTTTGAGATCAAGTAGCATATTTCAGTTAAGTTCGGTTGATGAAAGTCATTTTTGATCAATACACATTTACTTAAAAGCGAGCAGTGATACAACCAATCAGCTCTTATGTGAAATTTGAGCAATTTTTTATAATTATTTATTGAATATTCAAATTTTTCGCCTTCTTGAAATATTTATTTTAATGCACGTGAACGTCGTGTCTACGATGAGCAAGTTGGGATGATATAGACTACTGGCTATCAAAGATTTCGGTTCTTAGAGAACTCTCAAGCAATATATGTAGTACACTGTAGGTTAAATATCAGGTTCTGTAATGACACAGAAAACAACGCCAAAATACGTAAACTTATCTTTGGGTCGTAGATTAGGAATCTGTGCTTCGTTTTTCTGATACAGTTCAAGTTTACGTTTCGCTTCATTTTTACTTATGTGTCATTCTAGCATCCCTGTTATCAGCAGCATAAAATAGTGCATGAGCATTTCAATCTAACTTCAGTAATTTTTTTTTTTTTTTTTGACGCGTTCATCAATTTTTCGTTGCTACAAAAATCGGCTTCGCCTACATTAATTACTACTTACAATAAATAAATAAAATAAATACTTAAATTAATTAACACTTACAATAGTTAAAAACAAAATGCCCATATACGAACCGCCCTAATGCACAGCTTAACTATAATCGTAATTATCAAGGGCAACCAGCGCTGGTGCGGCATGTGCAATAAACCTGTTCAACTACGCAAATTGGTAAATTAAGTTTGCAGAAAATTTGCAATTAAATGAAACTTACTCATATTTATACAAATCGTATGTACATATGTTTGTGTAAAGAAATTATGTATAGACGTGCGCAACCGCTATCCGATGCTGCAAATTAGTTGGTTGACGCTACGGGAAACTCAAATCAAGCTCAACTAACGACACCTGAGCATTAAGCATTTTAATACAATTGTAAGTGTACAATAAGGAAATAATTAAATATACTTAAAACGGTTTAGTATGCAGTATACACATACAAGCATCTACACCCCAGCAACAATAATCTAATAGACTTTAAGCAATCTCAATAACGGATCAACTACCAAGTAATACAATTGGCTCGTACGTAGTCAATTGTTTTTCTTCTACCACCTTAGTATGCCGGGTGTATATACCTACCTATAAAACCGGAATTCACAAATAGATGGCGCTACCCTGTAGTAAATGCGGAGGCCATTGTCTTTTAGTAAATCGAATTTAGCATTTGCTGGGGTCGATCGCCACCGCGGTATTACATTGCAGATAGCAAAATACGTGCTAGGCGTATATCCCCCTGTCTACATTATATTTCGTCTGCACTGAGACAGTCCGCTTTTTTTTCTTTCCACTCGAAAAACAGCAGACGAATGGAAGATAAAAAACAAAAAATAACTTTACAAACAGTGGGAAAAAGCATATATGACCATTGCGATTTGTTGCGATTGCAAGCGCATTATATTTTAAAATTTATGTTTTTTGTATTTGTGTTTACTGTATTAAAGAAGAACTCAAAAAAGTTATCGTTTGTTTTATTGTCGCGCGCTGATCTTTGCACAATTTTAAGTTTTTTGCGACCAATGAAGCAGTAACATTATAATTTTGTGGCCAACGTGGGTTCAAGGGTAAGTGTTGTTCTTCTTATTTTTTTTTTTTTTTTTGTAATTTCATAATTTTTTATTAAAATCATAAACATTGTATTATTTTATCTTTTATGGCCCAACAGTAAGCATAGCGAATCAAAAAAAATATTATTTATTAATATAATTAATGTAATATTAATATATTAATATTTAGTTTAAAGAAGTTCCATACGTAATGACTTTTCAAAAACATTCTAAGAAAAATTTAATATTTTGTGGTGTGATATCATCAGCTTTACAAATATGTTAATGCAATTACATATTTTTTTTTATAGTACAGCCAAAAGAAAAGCGTTACTAAAAGTATTTTTATAAAAAAATAAAGAAAAATACATTTAATTTAAATATATATAATTTAATCACGTTTATCTTTTCTTCTTCTTCATTGTTAATTGTTAATAGTCACTGTCCTCTTGTATGTATTTTGATATTTCCGAAGAGACTGCCACGGACGAAATGTAATGCAGAGGTGACTATTGTCGCCCTCCATGTAATTTGCTATATCCATTGTAATACTGCGGCGGCGGCAATGACATACTGCCTAAAGCATGGAAAATTAAATTAGTCCATCAAAAGCTTTGCGAGTAGATTGTGCTGGGGCTACTCATGTATACCAAGTAGTCGACGATTCATCGGTCCCTGGTAGTGGAGCTTAGCTACTTACGCTACGTTTCTAATTACCTCCTATGCTTAAATACTATTTCTAAAATTCTAACGGTAAACTTATTACAAATTCAAATGTATCATCTTCATACTGGCGATAAAAAATTATCACCGCACTGTGTCGCCACCGATTCTAACGGTACTTACTTTCGGCAATACGTGATAAGGCGAGTATCAGAAGTGTAGCTCAGTATTTGCAGATTCAACGATGATAGATTTACATGGTGACACGTTTTTTAGAGGTGTAAAGAATAACAAATTTAACAGACCGTTACTCGGCTCTGAGCGAATTTGACAGAATCAGCTGATGAGCTGACGTCACTTGGGATGTGATTACAAAAATAAATTAGATTGTGTTAGTGATATAAGAAAAAGTCAGCCCATGGCACTTCGTTGCCGTCTGAACAACGACTGATTGGACGTGTGGGTAAATACATGTGAATTAATCGTGTCGAATTCAGCTGCCATTCACCTCATAATTATCTTTATCACCATAGTTAAAGAGCAAACCTTGTATGCCTATCATCATTGCGTTAGCAGAACGGCCCGAATTTGTATTCGGCCAAGGACTGTCCTTCCGGCAGCACCTCGTATTTAATAAAAATAACATTTTCTATTCATATTTCACATTTTATTATGCACATCCAACCCTACTACTTACATACATGAAAGTATGATATAAACGTCGACAATGACAACTGTTGCCAATGTAGTAGTTGTTCTATTACTAAAGAATACGACATGTTTACTTTTTTTTGTAACGAATCCAAAAAATGTATTCTTCGACTACAAATAGATTCTTTATTGTAAATTTTTATTCTAAAGGCACCCAGACACGGTCAAATGAGTCTTCAATGTTTTGCAAATATTTTTATCTGTTTAGTAAAATTTCATGTACTCTTGTCTCTTCAAATACTCATTTCTCGCTGAAGTTTGTATTAGTAAATTCCCTGAATGCGCGGTCTATCGTTAAATCAAATTATAAACGAAGTGCAGCGAGCAACATAATAACAAATCAACAAATACAGAAATCATAGAGCATACGCACATGTTTCATCTATGCTTTATCTACATACTATGTATGTCCGCTTATTTCATACACACAAACAGCAATAACCAAGCTCCTTTTTTTTTTTAAATTTTAATAGTAATAGGGAGTAATTCGAAAATTTGATTAATGCAGATTGATAGTAAATATTTCAAAGTTTTATAGCAAAAAAAAATGTTTTCAATTGAATCGTTTGAAAACAAATCTTATGACTTTTTAACAATATTTTACTTATAAAGACTCCTATAAGTTTATGCAAATCGATCAAAAAGTTCCCGGAGCTAGGGGATGCTGTACGTCAACTGATTTGAATTCTATTTTTTTTTTTTTTTTTTTTTGCTAAGTTGCCACATCCCTGATTTCCTACCAAAGCTTTACCGCCATTGCTTGACATTTGAAAAAGTACCGCCGGCTTGAGTAAAGCTACTTCGGATTTAAATTTGGATTGGGATTGGATTTAAATAGGCAACAACGAGTTTGTATTAAATTTTGTGTTAAAAATGGATTTAATAGTGCGAAAACCTTAGAAATGTTGGGAAACTGTTTCTGTAATGATACTCTAATGCAAACAGCCATTTATGGGTGGCATGAACGCTTCAGAAGAGACCGCGAGTCCATCGAGGATAACGAACGCAGTGGCAGACCGTCGAACTGACCGAAAACTGATGAAAACATCAATAAAGTGAAAGAAAAGTTGATAAATAGCCGCTAATTAACCATCAGCCCATCATAGAGCTGGAAGAGGACTTGAACATTGCTTATGGATTCGTTCAGGACATTGTAGTTAATGATTTGGGTTTGCGCCGTGTTGCTGCAAAGTTGGTCCCAAGAGAACTGAATTTCATGCTAAAAATATATCGCCAAATACATGATTTCCAAGGCTGAATCCGACCCAATATTCTCCAGACGCATCATTAATGGAGACGAGACGTGGATTTGTAGTACGAAAACACGTCGCTTTCAGTCCAACAAAAAAGCGTCGCTCACGGTTTTTATAGATTTCACGGTTACAACGGAAACTTTGCCAGAAAGTGAGACAGCTAATAAGGATTATTATTTGAGCGTTACAAGACGATTACGTGAATCACTTCGCTAATAAATAAAGGATTTATTAGAAAACAACTCGTGGATTTTGCACGATCGAATTCACCAAATATGGCTCTCTGCGGTTTTTTTCTGTTTGATCGAGTCAAAAAGCCATAAGGGGCAACGCGTTTTAACGAAAGGAAGTAATGGAAAACTCAAAGACGGCTCTGGTGGCTATACCCATTATAGAATTGCAGAGATGTTTCGAGAGCTGGATCAATCGCTGGCCTTAATGTATTGTATCATAATTGATGGAGAGTACTCTTAAGGCGATAATATCACTTTTGAGGAACACACTTTTTTCCTTACATAAAACTTTCTGAATATATTCCGGGAACTTTTTTTCAAGCTGGTATGTTGAAAAAACTTTCCAGGAGATTAGCTTCAAATAAATCGGAGCTTCTGTTCATAGCTATTAGCGTAAAAGTGCATACAAATTCGTATTTTGGAAGTTTATTTCGGAAAACCTTTTCTATTTATTTTATTTTATTATTTTTTTTTCGTTGTTCTCACTTCGAATTTTCGTTTTAATAATGCATTCAAGTAAATTAACACACATACATATGCATGTGGAAATTTCACCAACTCAGACCAGGAAGTTTGAAGAAAATTGGAAGCGGATTTGACAATGCCTGGGTAGCTTAACAACTGCGAATACGCCGGTTTTTTATTCGGCCCACGTTTTCAAACGATTGGGTTATTAAATTATTATTGAAGCATAATTAGTTTTAAAGTGGCGGTGTATCGTCGCATTTTTATTACATCGATAGCGCTTTTAAATGGTTGTTTCTTAATTTTATTGAATCAGACTTTTGATTTTTATGTACGCATGCAGGTTTGTATATAATTATGGAATGTGGAAAACTAACAAAAAAACCAAATTAAATGATTTTTATCACTTAAAATAAATAATTGGCGCGTACACTTCTGTTAGGTGTTTGGTTGAGCTCCTCCTCCTATTTGTGGTAAACGTTTTGATGTTGTTCTACAAATGGAGGAACCTACAGTTTTCAGCCGACTCCGACATGGCAAAACTACACTCGGAAGTCTGCCATTGCCTGCCAAGGGGCGACCGCTATTAGAAAAAAAAACGTTTCTATCGTTTTGCTGTTTCATGCACAAAGATTCGAACGTGCATACTACCCTCGGCTACAAAGGGTTATTAATAAATTCAAATAACTCAAAGCGAAAGTCTTACAAAAATAATCAGAATCATTTTAAATAAATTCAGGGAATATAAATTTATTATATTTGGAACATTTATTAACGATTTTGTTAAATGTCAAACTGTGTCAATATCAAATAAGAAGACGTTTCTTCTTGAAAAAACCGCATAGAAATCAAATCCTCTTATTTTTTTATTTTAAAAGTTATTTTGTTGTTCTCAAATATGAAAGAGGATTGCAAGTTATATAGAGTTTTTCATTAAGAGCACTTGAATTTTTTTTTCATAGGTTTTCGAGATCATTATGTATGGAATATAATTTCGGCCAAATGGACGCTAAGGCGCAGCTGGATGACAGTGAGCACAGGTCGTTGCGCATCTACGAAAAAATAAGTGCCGAAAATGTCGGCGCGCCGTACGAAAATCCATACCAGAGAAACTGGATTAATCTCCCGTGGAATTTTGTTGCTCTAGATCTGGCAATTGACTTGACGACGGCGAAAACCATACTTTTTTTTATTATGACACTTTTGCAGGAAATAAACAATATTAAAGGGTTTATTAATCTGGTTTGCAATACATGGCCGACTAAATGAAAATCCTATAGAAACATAGTCAGCTTACTTATAGCAGAAGGCCTTCAACTGCTAGCGCCAGAAATTAAATTTTAAAATGTTTTTTTGTTTACTTTTTTAAATAAATAAAAATAATAATTACTTGTATAAGCAATCTTTAAATTTGCAAAACATAGACAAATATTCATGTCCAGAAAGATTTTCCGAACCTCTCACAAGATTGCAAACCTCACAACCAAGCAAATTCGGCAAAGCAGCAGATTTCATAGGAAGCTGTTAAAAGGAATTTTAAGGTTTAGAATTTTGTACGCAGTAAAACTCAATGAAATTAAAAACCTTAAACAGTAACTCCGGGAATTGTAAAAACAATTTATGCTGTTTCGTCGCCTCACTCTGGCTATAACGCATTGGCCATAACGCAACTGCGAGTCTCAACTCATTGCAGTGCACAACAATAGCAAAATGCAAATTTCCAGGTAATCAGCCCTTTAAATAAATCCATTGTAGATTCTACGAAAAATGTATTACAGAGCTTCAAGGTGGCGCAATCATCCAATTTTGTTTTTGAATACATTTTATACTAAATAAGGCAAAATGAATTTGAATGATGAAGATCTTTATTTTGTCCTTCACGTTCTCCATTGCTTGTCTGTTTATATAGTGCAACAGTCTAGTTCAAGAGTGTCAAATATGATTGACGTAAGGCGCCATTCGCAAAAATTATAAATCTTCCGATGGGTGATTAATTTTGTGCCACCTTGCATGATTAATCACCAGCTCTTATCATTGAATCATAAAGGCTTTGAAGTTATTTTTATTATTTTCTACTTTCTAATCTGTCTGGTTTATCTCAAGCAGCCATCAGGAATCGACAGCTTCTTTGAACAGGCCTAACATCCACTCTCCCATCAATACAACATGAACCAAGGAAACAAAACATTCGCTACTGGGATATTTATATATTGACATACATTCATATATGCATTCGTACATACATTCATGTATACGCACATCTAATTATTTGCTCTTCACACACGAAATTGGTTTGCTGAACCATTCATATACACATGGTAGAAAAAGTCTGCGTTCACCCACTGTTATAAAGTATTAAAATAATTTAACGTGTTTATCTTAAAACTCTCAGTTATTTCTTTCCACTTATTTCAAAGAAAATTATTCGTAGAGGGTATGAACAAAATTTTTTGGAGCTTGAGCTGCGTCGTGTTCAGATAACGGGATTGTAGTACAGTTACTTAAATAGGCTGAGCAGAAAAAGTGTGCGTTCATTTCGAATAGTGACAATTATTTGCATGGCAATTACGTTAAATTTAATTTTAAATCATTCATGTAGTTGACGCGGTTAAGAACAAATCTAAAGAGGGAAAAATTGATATTAGAAATACATTTTTTGTTACTATGGACCAAAGGCGAAAAGAAATAGATATTGGTGAAAGGAAAATCATTGTAAGTTTGTGGCAAAATAGTAAGAGCTATCGGGAAATCGCGAAAATTGTTGGAAGGCAATACTCCTCGGTCCAAAGAGTGATAAACAACTTCAAGCAAACGAATTGTTTGGAGTCTAAGCCTCGTTCTGGGCGTCCAAAAAAACTGACGGAAAGAGAAGAACGCAACATAACTATTCTTGTGAATTCCAATCCACGACTAACAGCAAGCCAAATTTCAAAAGACATAGAAGTAAAATACCAAAAGAAAGTACATCCAGATACAGTAAGAAAAATTCTAAAAAGAATCGGATTTCACGGCAGAGTGGCCCGAAAAAAACCCTTCATATCACGAGTAAATCGACTTAAGCGGATGGCTTTCGCCAAGGAATACGTAAACAAGCCACCTGAGTTTTGGAATAGTGTGATTTTTTCAGATGAGAGCAAGTTTTGCATTTTCGGGATAAAAGGTCGTAAAATTATTTGGAGGAAAAACGGAACGGCACTTGGAAAGCAAAATCTGGTACCTACGGTAAAGCATGGGGGAGGAGGTGCCATGATATGGGGGTGTATGGCTAGTTCGGGCGTTGGAAATATACAGTTTATTGAGTCGATAATGAACAGACATGATTATCTCGATATTTTAAAAACGAATTTGAGAGAAAGTGCAATCAAACTGGGACTCGGTGAAAGATTTGTTTTCCAACAGGACAGCGACCCGAAACACACAGCAGAGATTGTTAGGTTGTGGTTGTTGTATAATGTTCCAAAACAACTTCGCACACCCCCACAATCACCTGACCTTAACCCCATTGAGCACTTATGGGACGTTCTAGAAAAAAAAATACGAGAGCGTACAATAACTAGCAAGGAAATGCTTAAGAACGCGCTTAAAGAGGAATGGGAAGCCATAAGTCCAGAAATAACAGCCAAACTAGTTGGATCAATGAAAAGATGCCTTCTAGAAGTCATAAAAAGGCGTGGATATCCAACTAGCTATTAATTTTAAAACATTTCTATGATCTTAAGCCTTTTATTTTATTATTATTGAAGTGAACGCAAACTTTTTCCGTTTAGTTTGAATGCCTTTTTAATTTTATGTGATCTCATTTTAAATTTGATTTTGTTATTGGTAGCGAAATATGTGTGATAGTTACGTTTAAGTGAACTAAATAAAACTCATTAAAAAAATTTCTGAAATATTTATTGTTTTGAACTTTTTCTAATGCAAAGAATATTTACATAGGTGAACGCAGACTTTTTCTACTATGTGTAAATCGAATACGACTTTTGGATTTATCCACATACTTAAATGTTTCGTATCAGGAATTAAAACAAGTTGTTAAATTAAAACTACATGAACTGAATATGCTTATACAGACGTACAATAACCTATACTTGCATACCTGGTAATATGTGCCCATAATTAGGAAAGTGGTCTAAGTCAAACATTTAAAGAAATTATGTAAACACAACTGAAAATGGCGCCGACTCTCTTTGACGCGTTTCTGAAGCATTGTACATAATAAGCGGATTTTTCTTTTTCTCTTTAAAATGCCTAATGAATAATCAAAGCTGCCGTCGCAGCAATGGTGTGTCCGGAGACTAAAAAACTCTCTCTAGTTTGGAACCGTCGCCCATCCTGGAACTGCTTTCGCATTACTTCATTCCTTTCTACCGAATAACTATGATTTTGGGTTGATAGAAATGAAAATAAAGAAATCAAATTACTTATGCAACCCTGAGCATTATTATGAATTGATAGAAAGGTGTAGAAGAAGAAATGCATTTTCGATAAAACGAATGTCGCTGCCAATTTTTATTTTAACGAAATCATTAGAAGAATCAACAAACAAAACAAAGAAAAATAACGCGGGCGAATGTGTCTCTTGGCTGCAAATTCAATGGATGAGATTTTGAAAAATGAACCTTACAAAATGTTCTATAAAACTTTTTTAGATGATTCTAGATTCAATGTTTTGGATCATTCACCTAAAAGAAGAAGACCAAAAATATACGGAAACGTAAAACTACTTCCATTATACACCAACACTAGACCAGTAACGGAAAAAAGCTATAAAGATATTATATGTTTACTGCCATAGGTATATATCGTCCCCTTTCTGTGTTAGCCTAGTATCTACAAAATCATAATTTTCAGTAAATCGATAAAAATGTTTAGAGTTACTTAACTTCTATGAAAAGTTATAACTTATTTGATACGATACTTATAGTAGATACGAGGTTTTTGAATTCGAACATGTAGATACGAGAAAATCGAAACGCTCTGAAAAAAATTCTAAAATCATTATGAACATTGTATGTTTTTTTTTACGTAACAGGAGTGCTAAGGAGTGCTTTTCACTAAAAATCTCAATTTCGAAAAATATGAAGTTACGAGGTTAACACAGAAAGGGGACGATATACATATATGTATATAAATCATGAATGATTTCATCAAAGTTATTGTTTCAAATAAGTCGTTTATAGGACATTCAGTATTTTGAAAATGGTTTACGTCAATTCCAACTTTAAAAATAACATTTTTGTATGAAATTTACACCAAACTTCATATTCATAATAAATTTCGGTTAATCAAGACTAATAAAATTCTAAACAAATAGGTCGCATAATGCAAAAATATGTTTTGCATTTATATTTTTTACATAATTATGGGCACATATGTACAACCCCTAATTCTCTTATGTTTAACCCTTCTGGCTGTAGGGTATAGCAAGCGTTGCAATGATTGAGCTTCTGAGCGAACTTAATCGCACTTTTTAATTATTTATTTTTTTGGTTTTTGTTTAAGTTTATTTTCAATAACTAAAGTAGAGTTATTCCGAACAGTAATCTCCTAAATAGCCTTATGGCATAAATTGCCTGCTGAGAGGTGAATGGTTTAATTTAGAAAAAAAGAGAGTAATTTATTTGTATCGACAAGATTATGTTTATGACCATAACGCAAGCCAATAATTTTATAAAAATGTTACTCAACACGGCTAAACAAATATTTCTGAAAGAGGATGACTCCCAGACCAACTTTGGTTAGGAATAGATTTTTTTCACGAGGCGTTAAATTTTAACATTTTGGTCGAAGTGCAATAATTTGATCGAAAATATCACTTTTATTCAAAGTAAATTTCCACAATGTGTAAGTGTTGTTCTGGCGTTAAAAGGATTTTTCAACCATTACTGAACAGAAATACCAACACAGTTGCCATTCACAGCTGTCAACCATATTTATCGATATCGATAGTTCTCATTGAGTTAAAAACACCTGATACTTGTTTTGAGAAGAGGTCAGCAATGTTCATTTAATCAACCGCAAAACATAGAATTACTCGTACAAAAAAAAATGTAAGTTGTTCCAGACTTATTTTACCAGAACTAATAGAGGAACCGAGCAGCAAAGGACTGTTTTTATGCTGTTACAACAACAAAAAAACACCAGTAAAAGAATCAAAATGTATACGCCATTTTAATATGTCATCTTTCATTTGAGCGCGCGAAAAATTTTCTTCCGACCTGCCAATTCACTCTTGTTTTGCAAGCCATTAGTTGACGTGCCCATTCAAACTGAATGAGCCGAGCATTATGTAGTGCTTTATTTTGGAAATTTTATCGAATCCAAAAAAATTGTGTTTTAGAAATCTGTCTCTTTAATTCCAACTGATGGGTTTTACAGTTTAAATGGTATCGTACACGCAGGCCCGACGAGAGGGGGGGATCCGGGACTTTTTACCCTGGGGCCGGAGTTCTCAAAGGGGCCCGGACTCGAGACTATACGTATTTATATGTATTAGACATAATTGGAAAGGGCCCGCATTTTCAATTTTCCCCCGGGGCCCGGATATGCTCTCTACGGCCCTGCGTACACGCGTTGAAGATGAACCACGTAATGGAAGTCCAAAAAGTGTAAAAACACCAGAAATCATTGAGCAAGAGTACAATACTGTTTTTTGAAGATCCAAGTTTATGTAAGCGTGAAATTGCTAATACTTCAGGCACCTCAGATGAACCATTACTCCATATTATACATGAAAAACTACAATGGAAACGCTTTTGGGTAAGTTATGGAGCAGTATATTGCAGAGCAGAAAATTATTACAACGCACATTACCGTTTTTGCTGTGCAAAAGTGATAAGAATGAAAGTGCCGTTTTACTTTTGTTGTTGTTGTTTTGTAATTAGAAATACTTCAAAACAAAGGTACGTGGATTTTATTTTCATTTAATAAAAAGCACCGTTACACAGGCACGCGTCAAAGTCACTCGACTAATTTTTCGTATAAATTTAAATTATTTTATTTTTATAAATTAATTTTAAAGAATTATTCTTACTAGTGAATTGCTGACTAGTTTTGGTTTGAATATCATGGTTTTCTAACTGTAATTAATTTTGCACTGAAAAAGTAGTCATTTGACCTATAGAGCAGCGATAGTATAAAATTATAAGAAAGAAAATTAATTTCATTTAAAAAATTATTTTTTTCTTATTTTGCCTTCTTACTTTCCAAACAGTCTGTATAATATGTTGATATTTAATTGGTTACAATGGAAACTGCATATTTAGCTAACTGTAGCAGTTACATCAAAAGCAGCATAACCAATTGAGTTATTATTCTATTAAATACAATTAGTTTATGACTAGTGCATACATACAAATATATAGTACGCTAATTTAATAGACTAGCAAAAAATAGATGTATAAGATATGATGATATGTAAAGGCTAACCTGAAAACAGACTCATCGTAGAAGAGTAGAATTCGCAGCGGTTGCTTAGCGACAACAGTACTGCGTTTTTGCAGGCTGTGAGTGCCTTCATGTGGATGTGACGCATCGGCCATCTCAATGCGGACGCCATGGACAACCTGAAATAAAAAAATAAGAAAGAATTTATATATGTATATATAGGTATTTTAATATATTGTATATAAATAAACTTGTAGTAAGAAAACTCAACATGAAGTTGTATATATGAGTATATTTTAATATACATATAATATATTTATATTTTAACATACAGGGTACGGCACTGGAAGTGTAACCAACTTCAGATCGCTCGCGCAGCTGATACACGGACATTCCAGACTATTGTTTACAAGCGCGCGGAAACTTTTTGCCGACAGTAAGCGCGAAAAATGAAAATCAGTAATGGATTTCAAACGTAATAGTGTGATTGCATTATATTTGGCTGGAAAATCACTACCAGCGATTGTTCATGAGCTCGAGCACCTTAAAGTAAATAAAGTTTTTGTTTATCGCACTATTACTCGTTACAATAATACTGGTAGCATCGCGAAACGTCATGGAGGTGGTCATCAGAAGACTGCAGCGTCACGTGAAATGGTTTAAAAAGTGAACAAGCACTTGCTGAAATCCCCGACGAAGTGCCCATCAAATGGCGAAAGAACTGAAAATATCTGGCCGTAGCATCCGCCGGTTTATTTGACCGCCCGTTTTACGAGAATTTGAGTGATCGATTGGCCACCAGGAGACAGCACCCGCCACAGGTAATGGTTTGGGTCGCTGTAACCGCAGATGGGCGCTCCCCAATCGTTTTCAATGAGCCTGGCGTCAAGGTAAATGCGAAATATTATCGGGAAAGTATTCTGGTAGTTGGTTTGAAGCCGTGGGCAGACAAACATTTCGGTGGCAGACCATGGACGTTTCAACACGACTCGGCACCATCTTACAAAGATGGCTAAAAAACAACGTTCCGAACTTCATAACGTTCACACAATGGCTCTCAAATTCACCAGACGCTAATCCGATGGATTATTCCCTTTGAGCTTGCCTTTGGAGAGCAAGGTCTGAACTAAAAAATCACCAGCCTCGAGGCGCTGAAAAAACCCATTGTCCGCGAGTGGGCCAAAATACCCGCAAGTCACATTCGGGCAGCTTGCGATTCGTTTCTGGACCGCCTCCAGACCATAGTCAAGGCAAAAGGTGGTCATGTCGAGCAAAATTAAATTGATTCTTAATTTTGTATTATTTTCACACATTTTTTTACTTTGAATTGAATAAATAATTAAAATCATCGGCGCCGCAGTAAAAGCTTTTTTTCATTTATAACCTAAAACATAAGCGAATAAGATGTTTTCTGTTAGTCCACTAAATGGAGTATACTCGCATACCGGGTTAAAAAACGGTATTTTCAAGTTATGAAGGCAGTTGGCAGTTATTACTTAATGATGTTTTTTACTCTAATGTAAAATTTTACAATACTTAAAGGAGTTTTTAGCTAAATCGATTTAACATTTATAAGACATTTATTTTTTATTTTAGCATATAATCATATTTTTTTTAATCCGTGATTTAACAGTTCACCGCACTACATAAATATTTTTACTAGAGATTGCATTTGGAACTATGTTAAGCTGAATGCATGAAATGCCTTACCTTTTTCTTATATCTAAATTAATGCTATGTGTGTATACGTAGCATTAAGATTTTTTCAATGACTCTCATTTGTATTTGCAAATTACATATAATATGTATGTAGATACAATTTATCAAAGAAGTGTTTGATTTCTACTAATTAGCGAAATTCAGACATATTACTGAAGAAAATATGTATTTTTTCATGGTTTTCTTTCAATCTTTGGTTTTATTTGACTAATATAAATAATTCATTAGTCATTAGTTGAAAATAGTACTTTACACAGAAATAAAGAGCAAAAACAATCTGATTGGAGGTACTTTTTCCAATAGGGTTTTTTGACATATCACGCGTGACTACTGTCAATCGAAGTATATAATTTTTTCAATATTCATTGACATTTCATCATGGAAAGACTGACGCCTCAACAACGTTTCCAAATCGTACAATTCTATTACGAAAGTCGACGCTCCATGAAAAGTGTTCATCCCGCGTTCAGGCGACCTTATATTGTACAGCGATGAGGCCCATTTTAGGCTCAATGACTACGTCAATAGCAAAATTGCCGTATTTGGGTTGTAGAGCAACCCGAAGTCATTACATTCATTGAAAACAAGCGTATGGTGCGCCTATGGCTGGAGAAATCATCGACCCATATTTCTTAAAAGACGAGGCTGGCACCAATGTAACAGTGAATGGCGAACGCTATCGCACAATGATGAACGACTTTTTGATGCCGGAAATTGAAGCCCATGATTTCCACAACAACATCACGTTGGCTCCAACAAGATGACGATACTTCCCATACAGCCTGTGGAACCATGAATTTACACAAACAATGGATATCCCCTGTAGACTAGATTTCAAATTTATTAATCCAAAAAATGTATACAAATCCCTCATTTGCTGAAAGAGTGTCATGATCCAAAAAATTAAAATGTCGAGGAAAACGGCTTCAAAGTTTCAATTTACTGTGCCTCCCTATATAAAAGTAAGGACTAATGAGCTATATAATGAGTTACTGGTAGTAATATCGCCATACACATACGATATTAACACTTTGAACAAAAATATCTGTCTTATTATAAATTTAAAAAGTATATTATTTATTCTGCATTCGCATCCTCATGTGCATTTTGTGCCTCAAAAATCAGGGGTGGCCAACATCGGACCGTTAATCGGCTCTCGGCGATTTGGAGGAATTAGCTGATTTGCTGTCATCATATGCAATTTGTTTACGTCAAAGACTGTTGGTGATATATGCAAGAAAAAATCAACGCAACCCATGATCATTTTACTTCATTGCGCTCTGATTGGACGAGAAAGAATACGTTTGAAATGACCGGGTGCAATTCTGCTGCCGAATTTCTAATTATTTAGCAACCGAAGTTAGTCTCACAATTTTGCTTCGGATGGCAAACCTTGTTACCTATTATCTTTGACTGATTTACCTTTTGCAAATGCAGCTCATTTGCTAGCCACCAATAAGCAAGGAAGGAACGTATAACTAACTTCAAGTAAACAATGAGCTGGGCAAACATCATAATGCGTGTTTGGATGCAATTGGCATTATTTTATTTTGATTTATTTTACATATGTATTTACAATAATGTATATACTTACGTTCATGTTTTATATTAACTGCATATGTATTAAAAAACTAAAAATTTTGTGTGTAATTATTTTCTTCAAGTTTAGCTGCGCTAAACAAGGCTTGCCCCTTAATTAAGTATAAGGGGAAGAAAAAGCCGCCCTGGTGGTCAGAAGACCTGTCTACACTAAGAAACGACAGCAGAAGACAGTTTAATAGAGCGAAAGCGACACGAGAGAGTAAAGACTGGGACTGCTACTACACTAAGCTAAAAATTTACAAAAAAGAAGTTAGGAAAGCGAAAAGGTCTGGTTGGAGAACGTTCTGTGGAGAAATCGAAGGAACCACAGAGGCCTCCAGACTGCGTAAAATCCTTTCAAAAAAACACTATACCACCGGATACCTCCAAAAACCGGACAGGAGTTGGACTACTTCGAGTGACGAAACTCTGAAGTTGCTAGTGGACACACACTTTCCCAGCAACGAATCATCTAATGTGTTAATCAACAATGGTACAGAAAGACCAAACTCTGACATTGAAGAAATAATCACTGAAGCTAGGATAACCTGGGCAGTGAACACGTTCAAACCATTTAAATCACCGGGCCCAGATGGATTATTCCCGGCCCAAATACAACATTCACTAAACTACATCATGGAGTGGTTGACGGTCATATTTAAGGCCGCTCTGAAACTGAAAAGTGTCCCATCAACATGGAAAGAGGTAAAAGTGGTCTTTATCCCTAAAGCGGGAAAAAGTTCACACACGACACCTAAGGATTTCAGGCCAATAAGCCTATCCTCCTTTCTGCTAAAAACATTAGAAAGAATTTTAGAAGAGCATATTAGGGCTAACATCAGCCCTTATAAGCTCAGCATTTCACAACATGCGTACTGTAAAGGGAAATCAACCGAAACAGCACTTAACTCACTTGTTACAGAAATCGAGAAGTCAATGTATAATAAAGAATTCACACTGGTAGCCTTCCTAGATATCGAGGGCGCATTCAACAACATCCTACCGGATACCATAATAAAGGCACTGACGGACTTCGGGATCTCTGGCGCTCTGGTTGAGTTCATTAAAAACATGCTCTTGAGCAGATTGGTGATCGCAACCCTAGGGGGCTCAGAGATCAAGAAAAAAGTTAGCAGAGGAACACCTCAAGGCGGTGTGCTGTCCCCTCTCCTATGGGTGCTGGCACTAAACTCATTGCTAAAGAGCCTAGAGGAGAGAGGACAACACGTTGTAGCCTATGCGGACGATGTTGCATTGGTAGTAAGGGGGAAATTCCCCAATACACTCATAGAAGTCATGCAGGATTTACTGAACATGGTTGAAAACTGGTCAAAAGCAAATGGGCTAAGCGTCAACCCCAATAAAACTGAACTCATCCTATTTACCAGGAAACACAAAATTCCAAATATAATTCCTCCGACTCTAGGTGGAACGGCACTGTCATTCAGTGATGAAGCCCGCTACCTAGGTCTAATACTAGACCGAAAGCTAACATGGAAGGCAAATGTCGAAGATAGAGTAAAAAGGGCGACAATAGCACTATACTCTTGTAAACAGCTAATAGGACTAAGTTGGGGTCTCTCCCCATCTATCGTATACTGGCTTTACACGGCAATTGTCAGACCAATCCTAACATACGGCATATTAGTATGGTGGCCAGCTTTAGATAAATTGTACGTCAAAAGAACCATGGCACACAAAGAATGGCCAGTCTTTGCATCTGCGGGGCCCTCAGAACCACACCCACAGATGCACTAAATATTATTCTTAGCATTTTACCAATAGAGCAGTACGGTAAGCAAACAGCTGCCAAAGCAACTCTCAGACTAAGAGAAATCGGCCTACTCAGAACGTACCAAAGAGGGCACTCCTCAATTTTGGAACAATTCCCCTGCATTCCCAGCACAACGGATTTCTGTAAGACCAAGGACATCAATTTCGATAAATCCTTTGTCACAGTATTTCCTTCCAAAGAGGAATGGGATAACGGGCTCATTGTCAAGATAAATGACTTAAACATCTACACAGATGGCTCAAAACTAGACAACCAAGTAGGCGGAGGGGTTTACTCCGACAAACTCGGAGTATGCCAATCATTTCGCTTGCCTGATCATTGCAGTGTATTTCAGGCGGAAGTCACTGCCATAAAAGAAGGGCTTAAAGAGATAAAAACGAGAGTATTATCCGCAAATGAAGTCTTCATTTACTCGGACAGTCAAGCAGCAATAAAAGCGCTGGAATCAAAAACACACTCGTCAAAAACAGTTCTAGAATGTTTTAAACTACTAGATGACGTATCTAAGTGCTACAAGGTGCACCTTATCTGGGTGCCAGGCCACAGAAACATTGCAGGAAATTGTAAGGCGGATGAACTTGCAAGAACCGGTACAACGCTCGGTCTCGAACCGGATAAGGCGCTGATACCCATGCCCATAGCCACTTGTAAATTACTTATAGACAGGGAAACCATCAAAAAGGTAAATACAATCTGGCAAAACCTCACAACATGCGAACTAAGCAGACAGACATGGCCGAACTGGAACAGCGGTCGATCGAAGATCTTGCTACGATTCAACAGAGAATCTATAAGAAAAATGATAGGTGTTTTAACTGGTCATTGCTTAATAGGCAGCCACGCTAGAAGGTTAGGACTCCCTTACTTCGATTTCTGTAGAAGCTGTCTTAATACAGAAGAAGAGGAAACAGTCAGACACCTTTTATGTGAGTGTGAAAGCCTAGCTATGAGAAGGCTGCGCACTCTCGATACAGCATTTCTAACCGATGTAGCGGACATAGCCCATCTAAAACTAACGAAGCTCTGCTCGTTTATTAAAGCAACCGGATGGTTTGAAAAGGAACACGTAGAGTAAGGATAAGCTCCAGTGGTATCACAATGGACCTGCTGAAGGTCTAAGTGTGTCTTGCGACAACCACCCTACCTACCTACCTAGCAGTTACGTTTTTGTTCCCCCACTAAAAGAGATATTAATAAAAAGATTATTTTTGCATTATGCATTTTGATCATAATTTTTGAATTAACATTGATTAAATGGAACCTTCGGTAGTCCGGAATATTTGATAATCCCACAACGAGTCGGTCCCGTATGTGTCGGACTATCACGATTGGACTGTAATAGATTTTTTGTAAAGTAAAAGAAGTTCGCCCAAAAGTTGGGTCGTGGTAGAGCATGGCACTAAGCTGATACACCAGCAAGCTACAATGGTTTTGAACTTCGCATTACTATTTAATAGATTTCCTGACGCCGGGATATGGTTTGAGCACTAAACACACACTACAATGCAGTCCATGAACTCTATTAGCTCCACCTACCTGATTTGTGCACATGTCATGTAATGGGCACGTATGCGTAATGTGTAATTACGAGTGGTTGAAAGTAAATACGTTGAAAACATGAATTTGTACAATATTATGACGAAAATTATTATTAGCTATGGCCTTTGAAAGCTAATTACAAGTCTAGCCGTCGACGCGGTCGTCAAAATATGATAAATGATCCGCGTACCTATTTTAGATATATAAAAAAAGCAGCGTTGGTAGATTTATATTTACACTTATATGTTTAGAGTAACGGTATATTGAATGCATTCACTATTATATAATATTCTGTCGATTCGGTGTTAACAATTAAACGAAAAAAATTTAATGCATATGCATTGCTGCAAAATTAAATGTTGAAAGTCTGGTGGCTATTATGCAATATTATAAAAGTAAATTTTTTATTAGACAACTTATTATAATTTTGCATGCAGTCTAATTAGTTTAAAGTTGAATGTTAAAACTGGAAACCAATTTAAACTGTACGTAGAATGCTATTCTTTATGGCCATTTGATGCAAATTCAAGGAACCAGTCTTCTCTAAGTAAAGGGTGTCTTCTTAAACCTTGAGAACTTAAAGTGATAATACACAACAGAAATATGATTGGAGTGATTTTTTTTGTTTTTAATATTATAATCTGGTAGATGATTTCATGGCATTCCTGTTTTTAATATGATATCCGATGTATGTCCGTCGCGGCTACGAGTTACTATACATGGTTCATTCTATCAGCCCAATTGTTGGCTACTTTTTCCAATAACTGTAAATAGGCACATAAGTCCAGATCATTACGTAAAAGTAGGTTTGCAATGTCTCCTTAAATTCTCAATAGAAACTGGCAGCATGCGGATGGACTATTTCAAAAAGCATAACTAATGAACTCTATCTGGTATCGCTATATACTGAACCGGTCTATGCGTGACTGCAAGTCAACAAGTTCAACCTAACATACTCCGTTTTTCAAAAGTGTTCAAAATGACTTTAGTCTATGGTCATTACGTCACAAACAAGAACGATAGAGTACAAGACTGCGCCTTCCCAAGGACCGTGTCGTTAGAACAGAAAATAACTCTTCGGCCGCCGTAGCCGAATGGGTTGGTGCGTGACAAGCATCGCAATTCGAAGAGAACGTAGGTTCGAGTCGCCGTGAAACACCAAAATGAAGAAAAAGTTTTTTTCTAATAGCGGTCGCCCCTCGGCAGGCAATGGCAAACGTCCTAGGGTATTTTTGCCAGGAAAAAGCTACTCATAAAAATATCTGCCGTTCGGAGTCGGCTTGAAACTGTAGGTGCCTCCATTTGTGGAACAACATCAAGACGCATGCCACAAATAGGAGGTGGAGCTCGTCCAAACCTCAAAAAGGGTGTAAGCGCCAATTATATATGTATAGATAAATATATATATAGAACATATATAAATACAATATATGTAAATATACCCTATGATCAGAGAGTACCGGGTTTGTTTAAATAAAACAAAACAGAGTTAAATTTCAGAGAAATTTATTTTATCTCGTTCAAAATATGACCGGTCTGAAGCAACACACATGTGCCAACGTTTAACCCAGTCCTCCATGCACCCCTGGTAGGCCGATGAAGGGATGGCCTTCAGCTCCTTCGTCGCATTCTCTTTGATCTCCTCTATCGACTGAAATTTCCTTCCACGAAGTGGTGCTTGCACGATGGTATTTATTTGGTATTTGGCCAAATAATCCAGCACAATTTGGGCTCGGTGCGTTGGCGTGTTATCATCATGCAAAATCCAAGAATTGTTTGCCCACATTTCCGGCCATTTGCGACGTACAGCATCTCTCATACACTTCAAAACGGATAAATAATGTTCTTTATTGACTGTCTGGCCCAATGGAAGTTACTCATGGTGCACTACGCCAAAACAGTCAACATCACCTTCCCGGTATTTTTAATCATAGGGTATACTTCACATTTCGTACTTTGAAGATTTTGCCATTCGAGTTGTGATGTTTAAAGGTACTTGAAACATACATTTCGGTTAAAAACTGGATGAGTTTTTATTGCATTCAACAGTGTGCCGAGCAACAAGCACCGACTTTTAGTGATGGAACACCAACGTATTTCGCTATGATGAGATGTGTTGCTTTTATGATTCTTCGAAACATTCTTTTTTAAGATCATCATGCTGCATATCTTAAAATTTAAGCTTATCTGGGCATAAATTCAACTCTTATACATTTAATATTCCAAGATTTTTTCGCATTGCATACGACATAATTTGACAATTACTCCAAAAATTCGCAGATCACATCAATTAGTGCTAAGAAATGTTGGCAAAATTTGATCTCGGTGCATCCAGATAGGCGAAGAATCATGAACCATGTATCTATGCGAATGAACTCGAAACGAAACAACAACCGAGTTCTTTTAAGACGAGTCAAACCTAACAAATATTGTTCGAGCACGAAGCTCTTTGATGCAAATGGGCGCCTGTTTGTTTTTCGGAATAATTGAACATATTGACATTCATGGACAATATTTTGGAAAACAATAAAGCCATTTTTTATAAATATTTATCTTTCCTTGTCTATCTTAAAACCCTCGGTCTATTAAAATCTATACGGCGGACGACGTAACCGAATACGTTGGTGCGTGATTACCATTCAGTAAGTCCCGGGCTCAAAACCCGCTGTAAGCATGAAATATCAAATGAAAGAAAAGGTTTTTTTGTAATAATAGTCGCCTCGCCGCAGGCAATGGCATTTTGTTGTGTTAAATGATTATTATTTTGTCCATATGACCTTCTGATCTATATTCCGACACCACTCTAATATATTCCTTTTGCAGATACGGTTTTTCGCGAGACACGTCCCATTATGGAAGAATTGAGAGCAGGTGACGGTCCAAAGGAAGAATTGAGAGCAGGTGACGGTTTGTTGTGCTTCGTAGTGGTCCGGTTTAGCTTCTCACAATAGACATCATCTTCACTAAGCTTTTCTTTTCTTGGGATGACTTCCAATTCCCAAAAGCCAGCTTATTGTTCGTCCAGTGTAACTTCGCTGAAATGAATGGATTTCTACTGAATGTTGTAAAAGCTCCTCATAAAAAGCCAGCTGTCGTTTGGAGGTGGAGTACAACTTTATGCGCAGATGTACACATACACTGGCGAGCATAATTAAATTCCCCCGTTACGGGGGCTCCGGCAACCGAATTCTGCACGATAATTTCATATGTATTCACACACTCGTCCAAACAGTAGTTGTTCAGTCGGCAATGAAGTAACATTGTATTAATTTTTTTCGTATGTCACTAACACAATCTTAGTTTTTTCGTAAACAAACGTCTTCATGATTCCAGTTACTTCAGCTTATCAGCTGAGTCCGTCAAATTCGATTAGAGCCGAATAACGGTCTGTTATTACCTTCTCAATTCTTTTCCCCATAAATTTTTTTTTAATATTTACAATTTTTTCGAGTGTGTTGTTTTTTGTTTTTATATTATATACTATTCTCTCTACACGCTTGCATATTTTAGTATAGGATTTTTCTTTATCTTATCATACTGGCAGACAGTTCAGATGTCGAGCGTTGTAACTATTAAAAATATCTATAATAGGAAAAAATAAAAGCTCTCATTCTTAAGTTAAAAACTATTGGGAGGTTGAATTAGTTTTAAAGGTTTTTCGAAGATTTGGGGCTTTATTGTGAAAAAACGGTACAAAATATTTTATTCGAAGTATTGGCCATCGCTAGCTACAACTTTCGCCCATCTTTCGGGCAATTTCCGGATGCCGTTTCTCCAAAATTCTGGCCGCTGCTTGGCTATCCATGACTCAACCCATATTTTGGTAGCCTCGTACGAGGAGAACCGCTGGTCCGCCAAATCGAGACTCATATGCCGGAACAAATGATAATCGGAGGGAGCTATGTCTGGACTATACGGCGGGTGGGGTAACACTTCCCAGCCAAGCGTTCCAAGGCATTTTTTGACAGGTTGAGCAACATGCGGCCGAGCGTTGTCATGTTGCAAAATAACCTTGTCGTGCCTTTTTACCGTTTCCGGCCGTTTTTCTTTCAATGCCCGGCTTAAACGCATCAATTGCAGTCGGTAATGATCCCCCGTGATTGTTTCGCCCGGTTGGCGCAGCTCAAAATATACGACGCCGACCTGATCCCACCAAATGCAGAGCATGATTTTCTTGCCGTGAATATTCTGCTTGACCGTCGACGTTGATGCGTGGCCGGGCAAACCCCATGATTTTTTGCGTTTTGGGTTATCGTAGTGGATCCATTTTTCGTCGCCAGTCACCACCCGATGCAAAAAACCCTTCCGGTTTTTGTCGCTCGATCAGCAATTCGCACGTAAAAAATCGCCGTTCGACGTCGCGCAGCTTCAACTCGTACGGGACTCAATGTCCTTGCTTTTGGATCATTCCCATCGCTTTTAGACGCTTGCAAACGGTTGATTTATCAACGCCCAATGATTCAGCAAGCTCTTCTTGGGTTTGGCACGAGTCCTCGTTTACCAATTCCCCCAATTCCGCGTCCTCGAACTTTTTGGGCTGGCCAAGACGCTCCTTGTCTTCGGTGTGAAAATCACCACTTTTGAATCGTCGAAACCAGTACTCACATGTTGAAATCGACGGAGTATGGTCTGGGTAGGCCTCCTGCAGCAATTCACGGGCTTGGGCTGTATTTTTTTTTCAAATTGAAGCAGAAAAGCAAAGCTTCCCGCAAATTGCGTTTCCACGGCACGAAAGTTGACATACTCGGAACACGAAAACACTGCGTTGTTTATACTTCAGCGAAATGACAGATACTGATAAACAAAGCCTAGGGATGAGGCTTTGTCATGAATATATATTCAGTATTGCCAACGCGATAAAGTGATAAATAGCGCCATCTGTGTGTCACCTTTAAAACTAATTCAACCTCCAATAGCATGAGCCGAAAAGTGAATTTCCAAATTTATTGTATAGTGTTTTTAACATAAATACTGTTTTTCACCAAAATTTCAACTGAATAAGGAACTGAAAAATTAATTATGTATGTTGAAAAAATATACTCGACATTTATGTCTGTCTACACATGCAGCATATGAAATCAGCTGTATGAATACTATGTGTGTACATATATATATGTGCAAAAGTACGCAATCGTTTAGCTCTATTGCAGTCACTTGTTACATCTTGAATCCAAATTTAGTATCTCAAAACTGGCAAACATTTTGCTAGTTTCGCTGTTGACCATTCAAACTGCAAACTAATTAACAACTCACTCAGGTACATTTTAAAACATAAACTAAGCACAAAAAACACGTACCAAACATTACAAACATACAAACATACCATAAACTCATACATGGAACGTATCTATGGTACATACAAACATATGCAAGTTTGCGCATACCCTGCAGAGAATATTTAAAGTAGAAAAAAAATCTAGTTCAGAACTGGCACGAAGTCACTAGCTTTTCAAAATCATCAAAATGGGGTTTATTTAAAAATATTCAGAGGCGTTTCATATTTTTCCACTCACATACTCATTATGTGTGTAAAAAATTTAAGAAAAAAAGAAAACAATTACTTGACAATTATTTATGTGAATTTAATTACAGATTTCTAAATTGATTTTTAAACCTTTAAATTTTTAGATATCGTTCCCTTAATACAGAAAGGACTTAAGTCATATACTTGTTCTTTTACAGGAGAACGAAAAAACTGAATGCAAATTAAACCAGCACAGGGATAAGTTTTCTTCAATGCAAACTACTATTTCCATATACAGTTCTTCACAAAATAATAGGAGTGTCATGAAATACATGTAATGAAAAATTTTTCAACAAAATAACGGTTTTCTTTCAGAAAATTTTGGCACAAAATAAATCACTTAAGTTGCATTTATCTTTCCGCAGTTCAATCAAACGTAAATAAAAATTTAAATTTCAATTTAAGTAAAACAAATTAAAAATTATATATATATAATTGGCGCGTACACCCTTTTTGAGTGTTTGGCCGAGCTCCTCCTCCTATTTGTGGTTGGCGTCTTGATGTTGGTCCACAAATGGAGGGACCTACAGTTTCAAGCCGACTCCGAACGGCAGATATTTTTATGAGGAGCTTTTTCATGGCAGAAATACACTCGGGGGTTTGCCATTGCCTGCCGAGGGGCAACCGCTATTAGAAAAATGTTTTTCTTTTAATTTTGGTGTTTCACCGAGATCCGAACCTACGTTCTCTCTGTAAATTCCGAATGGTAGCCACGCACCAACCCATTCGGCTACGGCGGCCGCCATAGTTCCATATAAAAATAGGATTTTGCTTTTATCTGAACAAAATATGTTTCATCATTTACTCACGGCTAAATGCTCACATGCTCTTCTGCAAACCCTATATGGGTTTTCACGTGTTTCTTTATCAGTAGCATTACTTTTCGGACCTCTTGCGATAATTAACGGGGAGTAGAATTGTGAAAAAATCTAAATTTTTTTTGTATATTTTCAAAGTTTAGAATATGTCATTAGGAGGACTTCTTTAAATGCCTATTATTGCATGACTTACTATAAAGCGTTTTTGGTGACATGGCATCGGTTTCGATCCATCTTATCTGAAAACTTTGAACGTGTTTTTCACAAAACTTCTTTTATCTCGAGTTCTATTGGAACGATTTATTTGAAATTTAGAAAGGATGTTCCTTATACTATACATTCCTTCATTGGATGACCCTAGCTCGAGACTATTACTTTTCATTTAGTATTTTTAAAAATCGGATTTGTTCAAGAAATATACAAAAGAAAATGTTGCATATTATGAAAATTTTGCACATTATGAAAAAAAAGTTTTAACTTGGCCAAGGCTCATTCGATAGCGGCATCTATAATAATTAAGAATCGGTTTGGCTTTTATTTTTCAGATCACCAGGATGGTTAGAATCATGCACGCCGGGACACCCTCTTCTTTTTGACCCCTTACTTTGACTGCACATAATTTTGTCAATTTTAAAAAACGAATGGTAATTTTTTTTTGGTTCCTTTGTACAGCGCTTCAAAAACCGGACGAAATTCATGCGAGTACACTAGAATACTCCCTTAACTGGCGAAGTAAGATCGTTGCGGATGATCCTGGCTGATCCAAATGTATTATATATATATATATATATAATTGGCGCGTACACCTTTTTTGGGTGTTTGGCCGAGCTCCTCCTCCTATTTGTGGTATGCGTCTTGATGTTGTTCCACAAATGGAGGGACCTACAGTTTCAAGCCGACTCCGAACGGCAGATATTTTTATGAGGAGCTTTTTCATGGCAGAAATACACTCGGAGGTTTGCCATTGCCTGCCGAGGGGCGACCGCTATTAGAAAAATGTTTTTCTTAATTTTGGTGTTTCACCGAGATTCGAACCAACGTTCTCTGTGTGAATTCCGAATGGTAATCACGCACCATCCCATTCGGCTACGGCGGCCGCCAAAGATCCAAATGTATTACCAACGTATTATTTTGTGATCGTCTTTAGCGGATAATTTGTGCTTTCGTGAGCGAGTTTCGTGCTTATTTTTATAAGCAGAAAAACCTTTGAAATCTTGAATATTTTCATTGCATGTTTTTCCTCTTCATGGTGCTTTCTTTCCAACTAGTACCAAAAACCCAACTCGTAAATCAGCAATAGTTTATTAAAATTGCTGGTAGGTTACTTACTTTTCGAATTTTATGTATATGTACCGCTATAGTACAGCATCACTTACATTCGGTAAAAAAAATTTCTGTATTCATATACATTGTTCACGCCCGCACGTTATTTTGTGGGCATCTAAATATGAAATCGTTTTTTAGGTTGTTCATAAAAATCTGTTAAAAACTCGATTTGGTGAAAATATGAATTAGGACGTTGTATTAACGTAACGATATTCTTATATCTGTGAGTTTTTGACAAAAACATTAAATTGCGAGTTAAGATTTTCTTCCGCTTATTTCTGTTGCAATATCTACGCTATTAACTATTCACAGCTAAAGTCTGAGCATCCATTTCAATAAAGGGCGAAATACAAATTTTTTCTACGAATACTGAAAAGCCATTTATATAACAAACTACTAATGTTAAATAAGTTTTATTTGTCAGAAGTGCATAAAAAAAGTACTTTTTTATTACATATTTTCAAATAAAATGCGATGTATGTATATATGTATATATTTTCCAGCATAACCGGCCGTACGTCGATAATAGCACGCGATATTTTGTCATCTAAGTTTTCGATTCCCAAGAGATGTAATTTGAGCACGAGTCGTCAATTTGGGAGGCCTCTTTCTTGAAATGATTCAGTCACAAAAACCTTGTCCCAATAAGGTGGATGGAATTGGTGAAACCATTTAGCCGTAGTCGATAGGAATTGATGTGGGAAACGAAAAAGTTTTAGTAGAATAATGTTAGCATTTTCGAAAATGTATGAAGCAATGATATAATCAGCGTTCAAATCACTCAAATAGGTGAATTTTGGGGCTTTCTTGGAGTGTAATGGGGTCTTGAAAGTATAGTGAGGATTTTTCTCCCTCACAATATAGTAATTTTGCTTATTCTCATACCAAAAAAACCAAAAATGAGCCGTATCACTGAGCACAATTTATTCAAATGTAAGTCTTGGTCATGGTAATTTGCCAGAGCATATTGAATAAAAAACTTGGACGCCCGATATTACAGATGTTTCCATCAATAGTTCTATACATCTAAAAATGCATCCGTTAGTACGACACTATCGATAAAGAGATATAGAGAAATTTATATAGAGTTCAAAAGAGAGGATCTTTTTTTACTTTTTTATTTTTTCTGAAGCTCCTATTGGAGCATAGGGCGTCTAAAATAGAGAATGATAGTTACATTTACTCTTCCTAGGTGATTAGGGCAAAAGTAGATAGACTATAAGGTTTGGTCATTGGAAAAATTGTGAGAATAACTTCGGTCGCCACGCCACTCGGCAGCAGAATTCGGCCCGCTCTTTTCACTTGTATTCACGCATTCGTCTAATCAGTCGTTGTTCAGACCATAGATGACTAGATGTGAAACTCTTTTTCTCGTGAGAGCGCTGAAAAATGTGCATTTTTTATAACATTTTCCAATATTGCCACACCGGTAGAAACATGAATTGGGTATTTTTTTAAACAAAAATTGGGAATTTTTAGTTTCCACACCACCATTGAGGTTAGTATTTAGTGTGCGGTTGCTCAATAGTATATTACTCGTAAACACCTACATATACTAAAAATAATGTACATAAATAAGCAAAGAATTTAAAAATTTATATGTAAATGAAATTATTTAAAACTGAAATACAAAAGTAATTTAATAATAATAAAGTAATGAACGCGAAAAATATAAGTTATAATTAAAAACATGACATATTGCGATTTTTTAATATAACACAGAAAGTGGGTAACAAAAAAAAAAAAATCTTAAACAACGAACAGAATAAGTTAAAGCAGATTACCTTTAATTTTTGTAAAATATCTCAAACTAAAATTCAATTGCCTTACCTACTCTTTTCAACCATAGACTATTTACGTATATACAAATTTACATAAACCAACACACAGTTTTCAATAAAATTACATTATGTACATGAGACTAATTAAAAGTAGAAGTCGAAAAGGAAATAACGAGCTTTGGATTCTACAAACTCACTTCAATTATTAAATTTCAATTGAATTAATTTTAAGACAAATAATTATAAACATTTCAATGCGTCATTTCTCCATTAAGCAAAAAGGAACTGTTTTCGTCAGTTATTTTTGGCGCGTTTCTTCTGGCAGCCTGCCATTTCGCCTACTCTAAAAATTCCAGACCTTTGGTTCAAAAATACCCAATTCATGTTTCTACCGGTGTGGCAATATTGGAAAATGTTATAAAAAATGCACATTTTTCAGCGCTCTCACGAGAAAAAGAGTTTCACATCTAGTCATCTATGGTTCAGACGGCAACGAAATAACATGGGCGACGGCTGTGTTGATTTTTTTCTTAAGTCCCAACACAATCTCAGTTTTTTCATAAACAAACCGTCGTCAAAAACCTGGTTTCGTCCACAGATCAGCTGATTTCTTCAAAATCGCTGAGAGCCAGTTAGCGGTTTGATGTTGGCCACACCTCTAAACTCCATACATCGTGTAAGTACGTGACCCAAAGATTTTCCTTCAGGGTAATTTGTACTTCCATTCACAGAAACTCATACGCATTTGTATCCAGTACCTGTGCACTTTTGACATAACAACTTATATGACTTTAATAGGTTTCACTTTAAGGTCCATAAATTCTGATTTGTCGCAGTACTTTATTGAACTTTTATTAAGGTGGTTACTCAAGCTTCAGCTTTAACGATTAATTGATTAAATATTTCGAGAAAAGTAAGCAATTTTATTGTCTGGCAGAAAAAAGTGTTAAGTCGACTTAAGTTTTTTATCAAATGTATACAGGCATGTAGGTTGAAACGTACGAGTATATGTACACACATAATCGTCAAGGTAATTATGAAATTATATTGAATAAAAGAAATTAAGTAAGAAGTCTGCTGCCAACACAGAAAGAGTCGGCCGCCATATTTGTACAACCCCATCACTTTCGATTTCATTGACATGATCCAATGGCAAATCGTGAGTACAGTGATGGGCATTTAATATGTACTCCTCGTACGATTAGTGTGGTTCGATATTTATTTCCGAATAATTATTTCATATTATTAAATTTTCGGGTGGACTCTTGAAGTCATATCTGCATTCATAAATACACTATGGCGACGAATAAGTGTTATTGATTTTGAAAAGAAAATTTGTACATTATTTTATTTCAGCAGCAACCCACATATTTCATTTCGTTTTCATTCATCTATTTCAAATCTTTGTTTTGCCAGCCGTGGGAAGGCGGCGTAGACGTCTCGAAAGACTTTATCAAGTATTTCATCCCATATCTTTTGTAAGCGTCGCTTGAATTCTTCGAACTTCAGTTGCTTTATGTTTTTCACTTTTTCCAACATAAAGCACCACAGGCAATAATCCAATGATTTCATTTGGGAGATTAAATAAAACATGTTTTCCACCAACTTTGAACAATTTTTGGTTTTTGAATAGGAGCGGATTATTGATTCAAGCAAAACTATGAAATATGAAACACCTTCGGGGTGTGTAGTAAGAAAACTTTTTTACAATTTCTTCCAAATAATAAGTAGCGTTAATTCTAACTTGTATTTTTGTTGAAATATTCCCCATAACATAACGGATGATATGTTTTGATACCGTCCCACTGATTTTTAAATCGGGGATATCAGCCATCCCTGCTGCCTATACGCCATCATTTTAAGCGTTGTGGCTATCTTGCAATAAAAATTAATAATAAACTCGTCGCTGAAAAGGACATCACAACTTGAATGCTGCCGAACGAATTGGTTACTTCTCTTAAATCTCATTATTCTCCGAATTCATTTTTTGGAATCACGCATCTTAACATTTTTTTAATTACGTTTTATATCGGTTTGGAGCATACAACCATATCTCTGGCGATCTTTTTTCCTGAAAAAGCGCAGTTTCGACACATTCTTTCGCTCACATTCTTAACCATTTCCTAGGTTCTAATACTCGATTTTTTTAACCTTAGGGATTTAACAATTTTACCTGGCTTTGCCCCCGTCAAATGTACCTTCACCACAAATTCACGTTTAGGGCGTGATTCAAAAATAATTGCTCAATAAGGCTCTTTCTCGTTCCCTCTTGACAAACCGGCTCCCTAAACAAAACATTGTGTTGCTAACTATAGACATTTTGAATAAAAGTGGAAGAAAAGTAAAATTTCTAAAAGGAGCATTTCGTTTTAAACTTTTTACAATGCGGGCCCGATGCACTTCAAATATAGGTTCTGGAAGTACTTACTAGGTAAAGTTGCTTTCGAAATGCATACATAAGTTATCAGGAAGAGTGCATTTTGCAATATACATATAACATAATTAACCACCTCGACAGGCAATGGCTAATCTACGAGTGTGTTTCTGCCATGAAAAAACTCCTCATGAGAAACCATTTTCCATTCGGAGCCGGTATAAAACTGTAGGTCCAATTGTGGAACAACATCAAGACGCACGGCACAAATAGGAGGAGGAGCTCGGCCAAACACCTAACAGAGGTGCACCTGCAAATTATTTATTTTGTTCTTTTAATTAATCACAGCCTGCAACATTGCGAGTAGTAAAGTGCAAACTGATGAAACCGAGTGGTTTCGCCGGAGTGGCACATCAATGGAGAATTTAAAAAACTGGTGTCGAATGACACAAGTAAACAGAGCTCTAGTAATTGAATCATGATTTATGATTCATTATTCTCGCATTTTTTACACTGAATGATTTCGTTTTTTAATTGTGGCATTGTTGACAACATTGACATTAAAAATAAAGCAAAAACAAATTTGAGGACTACACCTTGCAACAATCTCCTGAAAAGAGAGTGACGGTTATTCGTCGCCATCATATAAAATAAGTGGCTGCTGTAGCAACTGTAATTGTTCAGAGCACATTGTTTAGTAATACAAAGGCTATGCTTTCTAACCTGAAGTGATAGCTACAACTTTCCAAAATGGCAAAACCCCGGAGGCATAAAACCTGCTGCCATTCAGAAATTATTTTTAAATACTAGGTTTTATTTGCCGAGTCGCTTATGACATAACTCTAAAAATATAGTATGCCAAGCATGCGAGATACAATTTGTGTACCAAAATTGTTAGCAATTGCCATAACAACTAAAGGCAGTCTCACCCTAATTTGAAAACTTACCAGGAGAAAGTAAGTTTTAAAGTTTTTTAGGTTTGACTTTCTAAAGCACGATTTTTTAACCATTACGTATTGTTTGTAAGCAGAACGACCCAGCCTAATATATAAAATAATATAAAATACATACGTAAATGTAACAAAATATGTGCGTGTGCATGCATTTAATTTTTTTTTTTTGTTTTTTTTTTTTTGTTTTTTGAGAATACGACTTACAAAGCTTAAGGTCATGTAGTTGTTAACGATTTGTTTTCGTTAGCGGACTAATTATTTACAAAAATGGTTTGCAGCTATCAATACCAGCAAAATAATAGCATGCCATAGAAATGTGTGAACATAATGAGTAGTATTTTTTAGTTATCATAAACATGTTATGCCATAAAGAAATTGATGCAATATTTTTTCAATTTTTTGAGCAAAAGAGTGGATAAAATGCAATTTCGCATGGATCTATTAAACTAAACTTTACTCCATTAAAGAGGTTCTGCCAAACTCGAAGCAAAAGATAATTAAGGGTACGAGGTCAAGCTAAGGACTATATGGTGTATGCAACAAAACTACGCATTCGCTCTCTCTGAACCTGCTGCGCCATCAAATATTAATGTTGTCGGAATATGTTTTTCTTTTTTACTAAATTAACTATTAAAGTAACTAAAATAATGAGTTCTGATATAGTTTATGCCTATAAACTCACAATTTACCAAAAATTTTCCGTGTTTCGGGGATTGGAAACATAAATTCGAGCTAAGCTCCGCACAAACTTAAGTAAATATTTGGTTGAGTAATAAGTTCGTAGCGTTTTTATATTTTGTTTTATTTATTTTCTGCTGTTTGGCAAATAATAGATAGAACTCTTTCTACTCTACAAAACTACAATATGCTAATTGTATTTTTGAGTTATTTAAATTTATATTAGTTCTGAGGTTTAGAAATAGAATACCCAGGAGGCAAAAATCAACATTTTCGACACCTGCTCTTCTTTGCTTTTCATCGAGGTCAAAAAGCTGCCGAAGCAGGCCGGCGCATTTGCGACGTGTATGGAGAAGGTGTCATAGGCGAGTATACAACACGGAAATGGTTTGCAAAGTTCAAAAATGGCGCCTTTAACGTCGATGGCACGTCCCGCAGCAGAAGACCTTCTCAAATCACTTTTGAAGGAGAACGGACGCCAAACCAGTCGCCTTCAAATTGCTTCTTAGCATCTCGCCCGCCATCGAGCAACACGTGGTCATAAACAGAGCTTTTTGTACCGAACCGTCAAGGGAGATGAGAAATGGTGCCTATATATCAATATGAAGCAAAGAAAGGAGTGGGTGGCGCCAGCAGATACATCAAAGCCGAGAGTCAAGCCGGATATTCATCCAAAGAAAATCATGATATGTGTTTGGTGGAGCTGGGAGGGCATGGTGCTGTAGGAAATGCTCGAAAAGAATGCCACGGTCAACAAGGAGCTCTACATTGCCCAGCTACACCGCACGAATGAGGCTATTCGACTAAAAAGACCTGATCGACATGGTCAAACCATACTCCTTCACGACAACACCAGGCCAATGTTGTACAAGTCGTCAAACCCGTACTCTAAGAGCTGGAATGGGAGGTCCTTCAGCATCCATAAAAACTAGCTCAACAACTTCTTTGACATTAGACCAGCGATTTTTGGCGGAACGGCATCAAGAAATTGGTCGAGAGGTGGGAAGGGGTTGTAAACAGTTGTAACTTATTGATATAATTATTGTTTTTTGTTAAAAAAAATTCTTCGGTAAAAACGCTACGAGCTTATTCCCCAACTCAATACAAATATCTAGCATTTTCAAAAAATATTACGTTACCGCATTTTTTTATAAATGACTTAATTTTAGGTAAATAAACTTTATAAATATTTAAAGATTTTTACCCAATAACCAGACCAATCAATCCCTATTTAAAATCCTTTACTTTACGGAAAATGTTATTAATAGGTATTTAGTAAAAACAGGTCGACGGTAGCTGCTATATTCATGTTGAGATAAATTACAGAAAAGGCCTTAAGGCCTTGAATATGAAGAGAGGTCCAAATATCTTGACTGCAATATGCGAATAAAATAGCAACAATAAAAAAAGCCATTAAAGTTAAAAAAAAAGCTAACAGAGGTGATTCAAGTTACATAAAGAATTCGAAAAGGGGATAACTTTAGCCCAGCACAGTTCAATGATATGCAAATATCGGTGGAAAAGACCAAGGCAATGGTAATATCCAAACGGCCAAAAACATACAAGCTGGCGGTTAACAATAAGCCAGTAAAATAAGTCATGGAGTTCACATACTTGGGTTCACAAATTACCAGCAGTAAGCATCTAAGGAAAGAAGTGAAGAATGCGGCAAACAAGGCAGCAACACAATCTGGTTGCCTAAGATCAGCGATATGGAAGAACACATACATATATGAACATTGAAAGGAAGATAAGAGTATATATGACATATGTACATTCGACCGATTCTAACGCATGCAGCGGAAACAAAAGCAGACATTTCCGTAAGCCAGCAGTACATTAGCATTGTCGAAATGAAAACACTACGAACAATAAAAGGATACACATTGCATAACATTAGACCAAATGACGAAATTAGCGAAATTTATGATGTAACAGACGTAAGCCGAAGGAAGAAGGAGAAAAATGTGGAGAGACCATGTTCGCAGCATGTCGAACGAACGCATAGCAAGTATGGCAATGAACCGCAAAATAAGCCACACTAGACCACCTGGGCGGCCTCCGAAGAGATGGCACGAATGCTGGACATCCGAATTCACTGAACTACAGTAAAAATTATCCAAACAGAAGAAGAAGAAATGTATTACTCTAAGCAATTTGTTTCTAGAAAAATCAACTAGTGATATCACAAAAATCTATTCACTTGTTTTCATCGGTGGACCTGTTAAGCTTTACTTATGCAAGTATGGTCAATGCACATTAGGGTGGTCCAAAAATGCATGGGAAAAAATTTATATTAAAATTTTTATGCTGCCGCCCCCCATAATGGTAAATAATGAAAAATAAAAAGACCCGTATTTTTTTTTTTTAATCAGACCATATTTAATGGTGCCGCCGGGGCTTTGAAATATCCCATGTATTTTGCATGGGAAAAAAATACTTTTTCGTAGATTTCATGTAAAAACCTGGAAAATGAATATATTTTAACCGGATACCTCAGTTTCTCTTCATAATTGGTCAGGGAATAACAACCAATTATGAAATAATTAATTTTTTTGTATTAACTATTTTTTATAGAACCCCAAAAAGCCCCCATAAAACGAAAATCTAAGAAAAAATCGAAAAACAATATTTTATATTACTTTTATGAAAATAGTTAATACAAAAAAAATTAATTATTTCATAATTGGTTGTTATTCCCTGACCAATTATGAAGAGAAACCCAAAAAGCCCCCATAAAACGAAAATCTAAGAAAAAATCGAAAAACAATATTTTATATTACTTTTATGAAAATAGTTAATACAAAAAAAATTAATTATTTCATAATTGGTTGTTATTCCCTGACCAATTATGAAGAGAAACTGAGTTATCCGGTTAAAATATATTCATTTTCCAGGTTTTTACATGAAATCTACGAAAAAGTATTTTTTTCCCATGCAAAATACATGGGATATTTCAAAGCCCCGGCGGCACCATTAAATATGGTCTGATTAAAAAAAAAAAATACGGGTCTTTTTATTTTTCATTCTTTACTATTTTGGGGGGCGGCAGCATACAAATTTTTTTGGACCACCCTAATGCACATGTACATAAGTATTTTTATTCTCATGCAATTAACTTGTATATTCATTCGAGGATTTTTTCATCTCTCTCGTAAATTTATTCTAGTTATTATATTTCGGGTTTAAGAAATAAGTAAAAAGAATTGAAGAAAATTTTCATATTTTTGCAAAAACAAAATTATTATTTTTTACTTTTTACGTATCTTGAAAACGTTTAATATTAAATGAAAAATTATATACCACTTGTTGTGGTCGGTTGAGGGATTCTCCAGATATTAGAAATATTTATGATCTATCTTTTTTGATCTAATCCAAGACCGTTACTTGGCGGTATCTCGAAAGATATGTTAAATAACAGAAAAAAGAGTTAGAGTTAGTTAGGAGTTAGATGGTCTATTTCTTGGGTAAAAAAAAATGACTGATTATTTGTAAACCTGTGTTATGTTCTAATTAAGCACTTAATTAAGCTTTTAGAAAACGGCTCAAAAATATTACAATTTTACGACGATGAATTTCTCAATTTGAAGATTTTTCTTATGGCCCAAAATTCAGTGAGACAAACGGAAATTTAATCTTTAACATACATATAAGAAGTGGACGAGACTATTAACCGATCTGAATAGAAATTATGTCGGATCTAAATGAAATAGGGGTGCAATACATATATGTTCCGAGAAAGTTTAAGCGAGTTGTATTAAATCGTTATCGAGATATACATTTTCCAAAACTTTACTTGCGTGGTAAATCTCTTCTTAGTTCATCATTTCTACCAAATTTGAATTGTTTCAATTCGTTTATCAAAGAGATATCACGTTTTTTCTTTTTTGAAAAGTACCCTTATATGAAGGTTGTTGTTATTACCGGCCTCTATTGCCTACGATGTACAGAAAGTAGAGGTGTGGCCAACATCAGATCGTTAACCTGGTAATCTATCACAATTGGTCATCGTCTATCTCATCTAACGGTAGGCCCAAGAAACATGCTGTTTCGACGGAGTGGGTCCTAAGGGAGAGATGTGATAGGTGAGTAACTGCGATTGATGTCCGCTTTCGCCCACTTTTAATACGAACTAGCTTCATTGAAATAAATATAATTCTTACTCGATTTATATTGCGTAAAGACCGACAGTCAGACGGGCATGGCTTCGGCTTCTCTGCTCATTATAGGCATTTTGGTATACACGTATATAAAAATATCTATCTAGACTACTTTATGCTTTTAAATCTCTATTATATGAACAAAATTATAATACCAAATGGGCACAAATGCGGGGGTATAAAAACGATCTTAATGAGATGCCCATTACAATAAATCAAAAATTTCAATCTAAAAACCCGAATTTCATCCACAATGCATTTTAGCCAAGGGCGTCCAAAAAACTTGGTTTAGTATGTACATACATACATATATCGAATTTCAAAAATCGTATTTGCTAATGCATCGTTTCGTCAGAGGTTGTCTTTTTCAAATTTTCCCCTTTTATGTTGCTGCATGTGTGACAAAAATAAATAAAGTAGATTTGGAAACACACTATACGAAAACCTGCATTTCGATAATCAATTTTCCTTCAACAAAACCTTAAAAATAACAGATACACAAAGGTGATTCTTTAACGAAGCAAGAAACCCCTAATTTATCTTACCCTATTAAAATGGAAATTATCTGTTAAGATACAATGTTTTTTTTATTATTCTGCGTTAAATGTGTATAAATTATAAGAAAAGATGCCGTGTCAACATGCGAATTGGAATAGTCACACATAAATATAATAGAAACATGGACCAATTGACATTTGTATGTATTAGCAAACTTAAAATTACTTTGCTTTATTGCATGAGCGTGGAAATGTTTAATGCGTGTTATGTCAGAGTTTAGTTTCTTTGTATTTTTTCTTGTTTTGGATTTTTTTTTTTGTTGGTTCAAAATTACCTTAAGTAAATTGTATTGTTTTCTCATGTCTTTAAGACTTGTAATTACAAGTACTTTCACACTTCAGCGGATTCGTCATTCGATTCGGACAGTTCAATTGTTCAATAGTGTTAGCCATGGCTGGTTCTGTAGCTAATCACGTAATTAATCATATTACAAAAGCAATGTTAAGCTTAAATAGTTTAGTTTGATCTGGCTGATATACGTGAACAAGTGATTCAGAATAAACTATTATTACATACAAATTCTATTGTACTGGGACGCAAGCAAACAGCCAGCCATAATGTGGCGTTGCCAACCTTAAATTTTATACGAAATATACTCGATGCCTAGCTACTCCCCCACTTCTCCATTAGCACTATTCTCATTACACCAATTGCTTTTCAGAGCGCTAAAAGTTAATGACTTCTTCAGTGACTTAAGAGATTGGAGCAGAATTGAATATCGACTAACGAATTTGTCTGCAAGCTGTGACGTTTTTGTATCCAAAACGAAACAAGACAAGTTTAAATCTCGAATAAACCACATAGTTGATTTAGTTTTAATCCTGTAAATAATATTTTAATTTATGCTGGTTGCATAGAAAATAATGTTTCATGACATGAAGACAGCCCAGTCGTCGTCGTTCCCATCGCAGCCGGTTCTACGTTACCGTAACGACCCGGATTTATATCCGGCCAAGGACTGTCACTCCACCAGCAGTACTCGTACATATCGCACCCTAAATACAAAAGGGTCACAACTCAAAATGTCCCTTCTACTCAAATATGAACGAGACGTTATCAATAAAACGTTCGCGGATGACATATGGCAAAAATAAATTTTTTGTTTTTTGGTAGGACTGTTATAAGCTTACATGGCAAATTTCAGCGTGATATGTCACATAGTTTGTTTTCTGTGCTACTGTAAACAAGTCAAGCTCGAGTGTGGAAAATTTTGAATTGTGACCCTTTTGTATTTAGGGTGCGATATGTGGGCAATGTTCATACTGCTAAAATAACAACACCAACAGTCCACTCGTAGACAGTCAATTCTGCAGCTGCCGAAGAAAAATAAACGAAAATATACTTGGAGAATATTTTATTCTGTTACAACAACAACAGGAATTTCAAAGCAAATTTTTGGAAATACAATTCCTTAATAATTTGCTTATGGGTACCTCAGCAGCATCCTCGTAACATTTATGAGAAATGGTTTTGCTGTTAGAACAATAAGTGAATAAGTGTCAAGGATTCCGATATTACAGATGCTATCCTTTTGTTTTGTTAAATATATGAAATACGTGGTCGCGATTAATATAGAAGAGAGCCAAGTCAAATAGATAAAGTTTGGGACGCATTAGACAATATTACTGTCACTTTGACACATTTTGTAAGAGAACAGTTAACCGAAATTTTAAAAGCGTTAACTTACCGCTCAGGGAGATGCAGCATACATATACATTTTCTATTTGGTCAAAAGAACACCAAAAATAGATTTCAATTATTTTGAGAAAATTGACTTTTTCAGGATAAGATAATTTTTTTTAATAGAATTGGATCGGATGTGAAAATCCTGAAAAATGTAATTGACAATTCTGTATCTCTTTTTCATCTAAAAACGCTTCATTATTTAAGCATCGGGCAAAGGATTGTTTATATTTGTCCCAAAAAAGGTTTTTTGGAACGGAACATGTATATAGAACATATCACCTGTATGTAAGTTCTGTTATAGTGAAATATTTACTTAAATATTAATAAAATCGGGTACCATAAATGGATAGGTTTATGTGTAACCATCAATCGATAGGTTCCGTGTTCCAATAGGTATGTAACTTTAAATGATAGACAAAGTATTCTCGAATTGCGGTCGCCTTTCGGGTGTCAGCAGCAAAGCTCTGAGTATATTTCTGCCATGAAAAGCTTTAACTAAAAAATAATCGGCTTGGTCGGAGACGGAATGAAATGGCAGGCTTACAAAATAATTCAGTTGCATGCACGCAGACCCTGTTGAGACCCTGTTTGCTCACAACTGATCAGTTGCAACAAATTTTATCCCTTACTATGAGTGCAATAACCTGTTAAGGTTTAAGCTTACGGCCATGATAATTTGTGTATTGTCTACCGTCTGCCTACATACTTATGTGTGTGTGCAACTAGTTTTATTTACACTGTAATTAATATTCAGTTATCAAGTTGAATATTTCATCATCATTGATACTCGTATTGTGCAGCAGCGAGATATTAATGGCCATTTAATAAATTTACCATAAAAATGTAAGAGCATTAATATTCAAATTGCTCACGACGCTAATTAGGGTACTGTTTTACGTTTGATTTTATTGACACTGAGGCGAAAAATTGAGATTCATAAATATTTATTAGTTACAAAATCTTTCAGACCTAGTAACCTTAAAAAAGAAATTCCAAAAAAAAACTAAAACTTGCTAAGTAGCTTTAATTTATAAATAAGCAACTCCCACAAACGACATTATTACGACAAATTTATTAAATATGCATCTCTGGTTTTATTATTTTTTAAATATTTGTTTATATTTTTATATTAACATAAACATAATAGGACTATGAATAAGTTCGTGCGGTTTTTTTTCGAAATTTGAATTTCGGATCATTCCCATGGCTTTTAAACGTTTGGAAATGGTTGATTGATCAACTCCCAAAGTTTTTGCAACCTCTTCTTGCGTTTGAGCCGGATCTTGATCGAGCAATTCCTCCAATTCGGTATCCATGAACTTTGGCGGCGCGGCCAAAATCACCACTTTTAAAGCGTGCAAACCACTTCTGGCACGTTCGCTCAGCTAGAGCATGCTCACCATAAACTTCCACCAAGATACGATGACTTTCGGCTGCTTTTTTCTTCATATTAAAGAATTCCCCGCAAAAACACATTATTTGGCACGAAATTCGACATTTTCAAGTGTGGTAAAAATATTGTTGTTTACGCTTCAAATAAAAAACTTATACTGACGTTTGTGCCTTACGACAGTAGCTCTCCAATGAATGTTTGGAAATGTGGATCGATGGAATAATAATCAAGTTACGTTAAAATAATATCTTAATACTGCTTTAAAATGACAACGAAATTTTCCTTCAAATTCAACAATTCAAGTAAATTTTCATTAAAAATTTATTAAATATGCCTCAAAATATGCATATCTAGTTAGTTTTTTGGTTTGACTATTGAGGAAATTAATTACATTTTGTAAGTTCTTGTGAAAATCCAGTCGTTTTCTTATTAGTGGGTACCAACTTACCTCATGCGCTTTGGGATGAAAGTGCTGGCAATTGTGATCTGCTGTTATAAGAGGCAGTAACAGCAAGCCAATGATGCAGTGAAATTTGTAATAAAACGTTGAAAACATTGAGAAATGTTTTTTCTTCGGCAGAATTACATATCTATAGCACTTTCGCTGGATATATTTGTGATACATTATATTTTTTTTACTTTTCTTTACTTTTTTTGCAAAACATACACTAACAGATTGGCTTTTAGCAAACTGCTGTATAATTAATGTAATGGAAGGGTGTACGATTTCTTCTTAAAATCAAAATAAAAGGAATGAAGACGTTGTTTTGGCCATCACTGCAAATGGTTTTGGCAGGAACTGCAAATGGATTTATTTGGCAAGCAAAGCCAAAGTCTGGATATATTTACACCATTTTTACCTTCACTTTAAAGCACATCACCAGTTTCGAATTTTACACAAAAACACCGTAACTTCGTAATTTACTTGACGACTAAAAATACAAAATTAAAAGAAAAGCTCCGCTACTAAAAATGGGTGCGACCAAGACAATGGTGGTATTTAAACCATCAACATATCATTGTTGCAGCTGCAGTTATCGCCCCTTAAATGCTTATTGTTTTTTGTATTGGCAACTGGACCTAATGTCGCAAAGAAGTTTTAGTTTTTTAGCAATTTATTCGAAAGGTGAATCTCGCAAAAACTTTTAAAACTTCGTTTTTCCTGAACGTTTTTATTCATGTATTTTTTTCTTTTACCGCCATCACTGCATTTTTTCTTTGAGCACCTCTCACTATTTTGTCTCAGATAGGAAATTTTCACTTTTGCGAAGCTTCATAAACCAAAATTAAGCGCATAAACTCGAAATAAAATGTCAACAAAAACCAATATACGCGAACATTACATTGTTATACAAAAAATATAAACCAAACAACATCTTAACATGGACCTTAGAAAATGAATGAATGGCCAAGATGAAAAACTGCAAACGCAGCTGCGCAAATTTGACATACTTTTTTTACGGCTGAGTTGCCAAGTCCAGTATTATTTTAAATAAATATTTTGACCAGCTGTCTATGATGGAACACAAAAGCCGTTCTTTTTATACACGCATATGAATCTGCACTTACAGCAAAATAAAAAAACGCACATCAACTCTTTTCTATAATCCGTGAAAGCACTTGGCTTCTCTACTCAATAAATATCAAATCAATAGTTATTGAAGTAAACTACTGAACTGATAAATGCAAGTGGTAAGAAATGTTTTTAATTTATAAAAAAACTATATAAATACCTACATTTTAATTGTTTTCAAAATCCTCGAAGTGTGTCGCTCGATATCTTTTATTTATGATCAATAAATTAGATTCCGAGAAGCCGATAATATCCACAAAACAAAACTTGGAAGCATCGCTTTAATCCGCAACTATGCAAACATGCCAAAATAAGCAGATAGAAAAATTAAATGTCATATTTATTCACTTTGTTTAATACACTTTGCTGTAAAATGCATATAATTAATTCCTCAAGCTAAAATATAATTTACATTACCTGCTTACACATGCAGGTTAACGAAATCAAAGGGAAGGTAAATTTACAAAAGCAGATTCAAAGAGAAAAACAACAGTGATACATTTTTTTAATTCATTATCTTATATGTGGCAGCACCTTGATAACTTAAAAAATGTCAAATTAGGCGAATGGAATGTGTGAATTTGAGTAAATGTCAAAAATGGCAAAATGTGAAAGAATGTGAAAATGCTTAAGTGTACTGTGAAAATTTATGCTTGTGAAAACTTAAATAAAAAATAAACATTGCAGTATCAAAATGCACTCATAATTCAAAGTAAAGCAGCCTTATTATTTTAATTTTGAAAGTAAGTAATTGCACATTCACCTGCAGAAAAGTACAATTGACAAAAGCCTTAAGATGGTACCAAAATAAAAAATCTTATTAGAAAATTGTTTTTAAGAATTATACATACATACATACATATGTGTATTATATTTCACCAAATTATTCTCTAAATAATTGAAAATTAAATGGTGTTATTCCAGTAACCGAGAATGGATAGCTTGTTAACTTGTGACCTGTAGGTTCGATAGCATTGTGAATAGTAAAAAAGAGGTTATTGCACATAATGGAGCAAGAGATAGGAACATGGGACTCCGTTCTGCTTGAAAATCTTTCGGAGGACAGCTTTATAAATAACATCCACCTTCGCTACAAACGTGACCACATATATGTAAGTATGACTACTATCGCTAGTTTGAGACTTAACTTCCAATTGTTTTATTAGACATACATTGGAACATCTGTTGTCGCGATTAATCCTTATCATCACATATCAGAACGAACGGCGGATATTATTCGAAGTTATGGCAGCAAAGGAATCTTTCAGTTACCACCGCATATGTAAGGCTACGCGTATATATATATATATGAATATTTAGAACTTAATAAACTTTTTAATATAGTTACGGTTTGGCTAATTTGGCTTTTCAATCACTTAAGGACCAAAGCGAAGATCAGTGCATTATACTCACAGGTTTGTTTGAACAATTAAAATAGTGCAATCCTCTCTTAGACATCTCTTTTATTTTCGAAAGGTGAAAGTGGCGCTGGAAAAACGGAGTCATTCAAAATGATTGTAAACTTTCTCACGCATATTCAAGATAAAGCTACACCAGTACAACAATTTAAGAAAGAGCCCTCAGGGAGCAATGCTTACACTGGTTACGTTCACATGCATCGGCGTACATCTAGCAATTGTTCACCCGCAAATATTGCTTTATCAAAAAAATCTGACAGTGTCATGACAATAACAAACACTTCTCGGCGGCAGTCGCTTTCGCCCGGGCCAGGGCCACGACGTTGCAGCACGACAAATGTATCCGCACAACGCACTCGCGCTGAAAGTTCAGACCGCAGCCAATCTCGGCGGAATATAAGAGAGAAAATTGTTGATTTCGATTTCTCCCATCATAAAAGTACTGAAAACATTTCATTCTTTGATGGTAAAGGAGCTTTTCATGCTATTGATAAGCATCCTTCAAAATCTTGCTTCAAGCATCAGCCAACACAAACGGGCCCTATGGTCACTGCCACCCTTATGAGTGCAAATTTAGCAACTTCTAAGCGCCTGAATAGCGTCCACCATAGTGGACTTTCATCCAGTGGAGGTTGTCGGCAGTGTGGACATAGTAAATGTACACGCGCCCTAGCGCTGGAAATAGACTCTCGAAATTTGCCTTTTAAAAATATAACAACACAAAGCTTTTTAGCGGGACCTTCTAGAGCCATGCATCGAGGTAGCTTCTGCAATTTATTACATCAACACTCTATGGAAAGCCAAACGGACCGTTCGTCCTTGATTGGTTCAACACAACGTATATCCCTCTATGAGGCACACAAACAGAATCAGTTGGCCACCACTTCTACTATTAATCCAAGTAATATGGCGACTTGTGCACAAACTTCATCATCACTTTCACTCTCAGGGACAATGAATGTGCCAAACACAAGGTCACGTCGAAAGTCGCCTAGTCAAAGGCTGCGAGAATGCGTCACCTGTGCCGATGTTTTCCTTGAGGCTATGGGAAACGCGGTGACTTTAAAAAACAGTAATTCTAGTCGTTATGTAAGTGTTATATATATATAAAAATATTTATTTAATGAAAAGTTAAATATAAACATACTATTTCCAAAGGGCAAACTGTTTGATATTGAAATAGACTTCAAGGGCGATCCGATGGGCGTACATATAACACATTGTAAGTATATTAACAACAATTAATATTTCTGTAAAACAATTTACATAAATAGTTATTAGCGTGTATGTGTTTGATAATATGATAATTACAATAACGCAACTTGTTTCATGTCTGTCAATATTTGAAATTAGACATGTTGGAAAAGGTAAATAGTGAAACCATTTGTACAAGATTTACTATAATATAATATCCAAATTTCAGACTCGCATTACCAATACCAGTGTCGGGGAACGCAACTTTCATATTTTCTACCAGTTGCTGTTGGGAGCTGACTTACCTTTGTTAAGTGCGTTTGTAAACTATTGAAAATTATGGTCCAATAAGTGTTGTGATATTCTTGTTTTTTTATTAGAGTCCCTTAAGTTATATCGAAATGTGGAAAAGTATGATATTTTAAAAAACACAACTGCCATTGAAGAAGATCGCGATAATTTTCACTATACAAAGGTGCGTAAAATACATAACAATTATTCTAATTGTATTTTTTCATGATTATTTATTGTATGCTTTAGAAATCACTTGAGATACTTGGTTTGTCATGTGATGAAATTATCGCCATACTTCGTGTCATTGCAATCGTTTTAAAGTTAGGAAACTTCATTTTTGTTCCAATAACAAATATTGATGGAACTGAAGGCTGTCAAATATCCAATGTTTACGGTACGTATTCTATATAAAAAAATGCATTTCGATGTATTTTTATTTTATTTATTTTTTTTTTTACTCGTAGAAGTTCAAGAGACAGCGCACTTACTAAGTTTAGAAGCTCAAATCTTAATTAATTGCCTTACTCGAGCTAATTGCTCAAACAGCACTCTGGAAGATGTGGGTATGTTCAATTTGGATTAACGATAGTAGATTAACAATACGCATAGTTTCAGCCTATTAAGATGAGAAAGTAATAATTTCTTTAAAGGTTGCGAATTAGACGCACGTCAAGCGGCCAATACACGTAACACACTTTGTCGTACACTCTATGGGAGGCTTTTTACTTGGTTGGTGAACAAGATCAATGAAACTCTAAAGTCTACGCAGCGTGAGAAGAACTTAGCTTTACTAGATTTTTACGGTTTCGAGTTGCTGGAATACAACTCATTCGAACAGTTCGCAATAAATTACAGTGCCGAAAAGATACACCAGGTAAGCACCTATTTTTACAAACACTGCTTAGTGGCAGTTTAAATCAAAATTATGTACATTTACTTCAGATTAACCTGCATGTAATGCCCAAGTTTGTTTTTTGATCATTTCATTATATAATTCGATTATAAAATTTTCAGAATTTTGTTCATAACGTGCTTAGGCTAGAGCAGGAAGGTTATATTCGCGAGGGACTTGAATGGGCGCGGGTGGACTTTTTTGACAACGAGTCGATTTGCGAACTAATAGATAAGCCAAGTTACGGTATTTTAAGTATAATTAATGAACCACATCTTAACAGCAACGAAGCGCTTTTGCTACGCATTCAACAATGTTGTGCGGGACATCCGAATTTCATGACGGGCAGTCAAAATTCAATGTGTTTCAAGTAAATAATGTAATTTTTTTTTTATAATTATATATTATACAAATATTTATTTCATTTTAGAATCCGCCACTTTGCTAATGTTGTGAGTTATTCGATACACCGATTTCTGGAGAAAAATTCCGACGTTCTGCCGAAGTTTGTTAGTGGAGCATTGTACCAAAGTAAATTGCCTCTAGTTCAAAGCCTGTTTCCGGAAGGTAAAAATACTTAATACTAGAGTCTGGAAGTGATTTTAATCCTTGTATCGTTTAAGAAGCATTGACCTAGGCAATGTTAAGAGAAGGAGAAAAATAATTTATTTATTTTGTAGTAACACTTTTTACATTCGTTGTTGTTGATGTTATAGCAGCATGAATATTCCTCGTATGGGGGATGATGCTTGTCACTCCAGCACCCGGATGTAAGTCTGTGTCGTTCCGGTAATGTAGAACCGAAGGGCGTGGTAAGGACTTAGGTTCGCATTGTCTATTAATTGTCATAGAGCTCATATAACGGCATGTCTAGATACTTGTATTTCTGATAAGACCGAAAAAGGCTCTACCATTCGCACGATGCGCTGATCTACTGACTTGCCATGCTTTCCCTGTTTAGATCACTAAACTCTATTAAATTATGTTCAAATTATTTATCTGTCCTAGCACTGGCGCTTTCAGCATAAATTGGTTTAAATTTGGCCGAGGTATAATAATTTGTTGTGGATGGGTACTTCCGAACGTTATATTAATTTCTCTAGTTCCCTTCATTTCTCCCATAAACAACAAGATTGGAAATTTGGCGGTTGAAATAATTCTGTTTTTGGAAATCGGTAAAAAGTGAAGAAAATACTGTTATTTTTTTTATAAAAAACCCCATCCAAGGACTTAGGTATATAAAGTGTTTAGTGTTTGGTATTCGAATTTACAAAATACTATTGGTATTATTACTAACAGTTAGTGAATATATACATAATATATTACACCAACATATGATATAAAGCAAACCAGCTGCTGAGCCCTACTGCGCTTCTTTATTTAACTATTAATATTTATTAATTAAAATTATTTTATATTTAAAATATAAGGCTTAAATTAATTTTATAAAGTTGTATGTAAACTTAGGTGACTAGATATATTTTTCATTCTTATCTATTTTTAATTTTATTCTACTTATAGGCAATCCACGGCGCCAAACATCTCGCAAGCCAACCACCCTTAGTTCGAACGTTCGTACTCAACTACATACATTATTAGCCATAATCAAAAATCGGCGTTCACACTACGTATTTTGTATAAAACCGAATGAGTGTAAACAGTCGCATACGTTCGATCTGGCTTTGGTGCAGCATCAGGTGCGCTACATGTCTTTAATGCCATTGGTACATCTCTGTCGTACGGGGCATTGCTTCCACTTGCCGCATGCCAAATTCTTCAACCGCTACAAATTGTTAAATAGCTCAACGTGGCCACATTACCATGGTGCTGGGAATACTGACAGTGGCCCTGGTTGCACTATTGTGGAGGGTATTGCGCTGATCATACGCAGCTTACCACTACCAGCGGCTGAATTTACAATCGGCACGAAAAACGTATTTGTACGCAGCCCGCGCACCGAATATGAATTGGAGCAATTCCGAAGAGAGCGCATCAATGAATTGGCCATACTAATACAAACTATATTTCGAATGTACTTGGCACGAAAACGTTTTCTTCGAATGCGGCATAGCCAGATTGTTATAGCAAGCGCTTGGCGCACTTGGAGGGTGGGTAAATTTTGAGTTAATAAATCATTGCAGTATTTAATTAGTTAGTTAGATTTAGCAGTGTGCTAGATAAAATCTAAATTCGATCGGGCGAAAAAACTCTAACTCAGCTTCTCCTATCGCTGTTTATAAAGCTTTTGTATGTTTTAGCTTGTTAGTATTTGCTATTGACTTTTAATTTTGTTGTGGTAAACTACATATTAGTTGAATAATTTCGATAATTACTTACATAGTTGATTTCTAAAAAGTAACTATTCGGTCAATGCCATCCTACTAAGTATTATTTTTTATTAAATACACCATTTAATATATCTATATACATATATATGCATACATACATACGTGTTAACTGTTCGTTGTTCGCTTTTGGTTGTTTCTAATGCATGTCCTGTTTGATTAATAAGGAATGTCGCTTTAGCATTCCGTTTAAAGGCCGAAAGCACCTATGGAGTCTCTACCGCAGTGTAAGCATACCATAGCAAGAACTAATTTCGGTACAAACAACTCCTGTGTAATATTCTTCAACATGTATTTTCTTGTTTCAGGCGCGTAAGGAATATACCGTTATGAAGTACAAGCGTCAAGTTAATTGGGCTGTCGATATTATATCGAGGTATTACCGCCATTGGAAAGTTCGCCAATATTTGCTTACCATACCAATGCGATTGCCGCCGAACACTTTAAGTCCGCTTTCGACAGACTGGCCGACGTCGCCCAAGTTTCTTGCCGAAACATCTCGGTTGCTTCGAGTTATCTACCATCGCTGGAAATGTTATATTTACCGCAGCTCTTTCGACCAGACTTCACGTAATCGAATGCGCGAAAAAGTTACTGCCAGTATTATTTTTAAGGACCGGAAAGCATCATACTCGCGTAGGTAAGCTTAAAACACAAACTATTTTTCTCATCCTTTTTATGGGCTCTCTTTAACTGAAGCTTGAATGGGTTTTTTTTCGTAGCGTGGGTCATCCGTTCGTGGGAGATTATGTGCGATTACGGCATAACCAGCAATGGAAAAAAATGTGTGTGGAAACCAATGACCAATATGTAGTTTTTGCGGATATAATTAATAAAATTACACGCTCCAGTGGGAAGGTGAGTAATAGTTATAACGTAATGCACTAGGAATTTATGAATTATAAAGAGTCTGTTTGAGATTATGATTGGACTAATTGAACGGATGGAAGAAAAGACTACGTTTCAATTATCACCAGTAGATTTTTTTGACAGATGAGCTGAATTACTGAAGAAGTGAGCGGTTTTGTATTTTGTTCCTATTTCGAACACTCTCAGATTACTTCAATGAACGGAACAGTTGCATCGAAGGTGAATTCCTTGTGGAATGCATTAACATCAACAGGACCGCCACAAAAATACATTAAATACATTTCTACACAAATTTGTATTGAAAAGTAAAGCTAGCATAGGAATCAGTCTCCCAAAATTCCCGAAACCATGCAAAATGGATAATATCTAAAGTCTAGGTTACGACCTCCATAGAAGTTCTTGACAACATTTTGCCAATTCTGTAGAAGATACTGAAAATGTTTACTTTTTATCTAAACAAAAATAATCGACATTTTCAAAAGTTTGAAACTATGCGACACGTTTTTACGTGGTCGAATTGTTTCAAAGTTCCTTTTAAATGTTTCGCCATGTTAATAGTACGGCAAAAACACTCAACATTTTTTAATTTCTCACATGAAAGTATTTATTCGTTAGGCGGCAGCACTTGGATGGAGCACCAGAATCCTACTCACTTCCTACAAAGCTATCGCATGATCTGTAAGAAACTCGCCATCAGATTCCGCCAGCGACACGCAGTGGCAAAAGAGATGCCAAAACGTCGCTGTCGGCACAACCTCTGGGTATTTCCACTTCTCACAGAAGATACTTAAACTTAAAAAACGAATTTTTTAGTGTGAAATATCAGCTCGACAACGAGCCCAAACTTTAAATTGTTTGATCGATACTTTACATCTCGTACATCGATCACCATAGCCATCTCCGCGAAACTAACGGATTTCTTTTTCTCCCAAACTAATATACATATATATATATATATATATATAAATATATAATAAAACAATATATATGTAGATATATATAAATAGTCCCGTAGTTCCTAGGTGGAACTTAGGGCGAGTTGATGTCCACAAATGGAGAAAGCTCCTACAGTTTTATAACATCTCGGAACAGCAGATGATTTTTTATGAGGAGCTTTTTCATGGCAGAAATACACTCAGAGATTTTCCATTGTCTGCCGAGGGACGACCGCTAGCCGAAAACTATTTTTCTATCATTTGATTGTTGTTGTTGTAGCAGTAATACAAGCCCTGTCAGTGTAGTGTATATGACCGGTCGTCTTCGTCTAGCTCATCTAAAGGTAGGCCCTAGGTGTTTCATGTATGGGATTTCGAGCCCGTGCACTACGGCCTTGGCTTTAAATATATATATATATATATAATTTCCCATGGTTCCGCGAGAGAGGAAAGGAACTCTTAAATAAGGCCGCTTTAAATACTTCAATACAATTCCATCACTACTCCTAACACTATTTTTCTAATTTATTCAAAACATATAGGAAATTTCATTATTACTTCTTACTTGATTTAATTTATTTTTCTAATTTATTCTAAACATATTTGAAATCGTAGTTCGTGCCAATATTGCTGGTATTATCAACTTCATCGCTACTTTTGCTGGACCAGCGCACATTGCAGATCAAATACCGGGTGCCAGCAGCGGAGATTTATCGCATGTCTCTCAGTCCATATCTGGACGATGTCGCAGTATTTCACGTCAAAGCGGTAGCTCAACATATAAAACTGCAATATTTTTGACTTATTGCTTAATTATTTTTAATTTCTTATTTCTAGTCTGAATTTGGGCGCAAAAAAGGGGATTTCGTATTTCAAACAGGACATGTCATCGAAATTGTAACCAAGATGTTTCTTGTCATTCAAAATGCCACAGGGAAACCACCAGAAATACACATTAGTACCGAGTAAGTTGTAATGGTATTTAATTTATATAAAAACAAAAAAGAAGCTGCATATCCAATTTCATTTTAGATTTGAAGCTAATTTTGGCCAACAGACAATTATATTCTCATTTAAATACAGTGGAATGTCCGATCTGGCCCAAACCCAACCAAAAGTAACACGCAAAGCGAATCGTATGGAGATTACTGTGTAATCATGTATTAGATTAGCTTAAGTGAATGTTGTCGAAGTTTCAAAAGTGTTTTGAAACTGTGGTAGAATAGATGACCGAAGTGTTTCAACACAATGTTATATTATAGACTCTTCTTAAATCGCTGACAATCAGCTAAAACAAAAACAAAAGGAAAAACTGTTATAAATTAAAGTAGTCGTTTTAAATTGAATATTTTAGATGAAAGAGTTCACCAAAGATTTATTTTCTGCGAAATTATTAAAGAAAGCTACGTAAAAAGTATACTCTTTGCAACATGATTTTTCTTGTTGATGACGCTAAATGATATTTTTACATATTTGTGGAAAAGAAAATTCGATACTTTCGTGAAAGTAAATACTTTTATTAATATGATTGAGTAATTAATATATGTATGTGTGCTTGTGTATATTAATTTCAATATTTTATAGTTTAAATTTTTCCCTTATCTTGTTCTCGAATTAAATATTGTATTATTATAATGGAATATGAGCGTATTAATTACCCTCGTTCTAGAAAACAATTCGATTTTGAAATGGATTTGGTGTATATAGTTCGACATTGCAAACTTAATCTTCTTTTTCATTTGTTATCTGCCTTAAAAATCATGATTTTTTATGAAAAGTTTTTAATGGCTTATAAACGGGCCTGCCGATTACGTTTGGGAACAAAATTTTGGTAGACCGTCATTCAATTCAATCTCGACATGTTTAGGTGTTGTGTTGCCATGATAATTTAACATAATGCCTGGTTATTTGCATTCCACGACAGTATTGCACTGGGAGGGGTGGTGGCTTTACCTGCCAATTGGTGAACATTTTAGAAAAAATTTTCTTCAATCATTTTGTCTCTTCACTATTCTCAAGAACTTTATCGTAATGTAATTGCCATTGGACGAGAAAAAACTTTTTTTTTTTTGTGGTGTTCGAACGAAATTGAAATACGCAAAATAATACTTGATGATTAAATCGTGGATTATCTATCAGATATATCTACATACATATTTTGAATTTTCAACCCCTTATTTTTATTCGTATTACGAAAATAATTTTTTAAATTAATAAATCACTCCAATTTATTCTGGAACACCCGTTTCTATATTATGTTTGTCGATGAATAAAAATTAAAAATCTTTATATGCATAGAAGTAATTGTATATGTGTGCTGGAATAAGATTTGTTTAAGGAAGGAAAAAATGGATTGTTCAAAAATTTGAAGTTGAACTTTTAAAAACCCTTAGCAAATTCGAAGTGATATAACTATATGACATTTAATTTTTATTTGTGCTTCTATGGCATGTATGTTGTCATTGACTTGATCCTGTTTTTTTAGAAGAAATAATTATAACGATTATTTTATATATGTAGTACAAATGATTTTTTATCAGAGTTGCACATTAACGTTAATTTTATGAAAAACAAAATTCGTTTTTGATTTCAATTGCAGTACTTGCATAACAAAACAAAAATCGGTTTACTGATTACCAAAAAAAAATCTGAAAAAAAAAAACATTTTCATTTGTTAATTATTAAAACACCTAAACTAAAAAACCCGCAGAAAAGGTCAAGTGGTTCGATCATGTTTTCCAGTTGAAGGGCGACAAGTATTGTAGTCTTAAACTTTCAGACCATCATTGGACGAAAAAAAGAACGACTTCAATGGGGTTGAAAAAAAAAAATATTCTCAGAGTTAAACGTGAATTTAATATACAAAACTGATGCAGCCAACTCTCTTTTTGCACAGACTATTTTTACACGATTTTGAGATAAAACGGTTCACTAATACATTTTTTTACACCAAATTTTCGTTCTACACGAATCTCCAAACAAAAAATGTTTTTCTAAACAAAACATAATTGCTAAAAGGATTTCTTATTAATAAACAAATTCGTGTAAGAGCAATAACTACATTTTAGAACTAACCAAGTCCAACTGAGCATTCTGTTTATGTGTAGAGATAAACTTAGGCAGAGATTTCCGGGATGAGCGAATTGCCATTTTGAGCGACAGTCAGACGGCACTCATGGCCCAATCATCCTGTGAGATCAAGACTTCACTGGTCCTTGAGTGTATCGAGAAACTTAATCTACTAGGAACGCACTATCGCTTCCTGCTAATTTGGGTACCGGGTCACGGGGGTAAAACTTGGAACGACTCTTCCTTGCTATGAGGCAACACACCATCAAGGAGAAGCTTAAGAGTAAAGATCTAGGGCTAAGGGAGGGTTGCTGGCACCAAACTATGGAGCTATTCCAGGCATAATCTTTACTAGGAGGATACAGCCAAAAGAGGTTTATAAAACTCATAATCCTCAACAATGGAAAACGGAGAATGCTCACGGGCATTCTTACAGGCCACTGCAGACTGCAAGTCATCTGCACATGATCGGGATTTGGTCTACGGACGCTTGTCGTTTCTGCAACCAATCTCAGGAGATTCTAATGCACCTTCTCCTGGAATGCAGTGCTATAGTGCGGAGAAGGTTGGGACATCTAAGCCAACTGCAGCCAGAGGAAAGGCACATATGCTCAATCGGAGCCCGCACTATCCTGAGTTCACTAAAGTAACTGGGGTTAGATGAGTTACTGTTATAAGTAGAGGGCACAAAGGCCATGAGGTCGAAGTGAAAGTTATAAATTTTCTGAAAGTGATTAATTTTGCGCCACCTTGTATAAACAACACGAGAAAGCAAAAAACAGTCACTAATAACAGGCTTTAATAAAACCCGACAAATGGGCTGGGCATATCTGATATATCTATTGATGATTACATTTTTGAACCAGTCCATACGTACAGGCTTGCTGTCGAGTAGGAATGAATAGTTGGAATCTCGATTTTTTTCCTAATTTCAAATTTTATTTTTATATGTTTTGTACTTATGCATTGAATTTTCCCTTTACACTAATTTCAATGAACTGTCTTTGTTTTATAAATACTTATTTAATATGAATTTAATTATTACAATACTTCTTTTGCATGGTTTTTTTTTTTTGGAAGATATTAGAGTTTTTTTATGTTACACGATTTTTTAAAGTTGTGGAATCTATCCCCAAATTTCATATGTCGCATGTATTTTTTTAAACGATTTATTTTTTCACGCTTTTCTAAGGAACATATCTACCGTTAAAAAAGAAGATTTGTGTTTGTTATATTGTAACTGAGCATATTTCCTTACACAAACGAAACGTATTTTTGTTTTGATATCAACGAAACAAATTTTTTAAAGTTAACATTTTTTTGATAATTATTAATTAGAACGAAATGGTTTACATTTTTTCAACAAATCAAAATAAATTTTAAATAATTTTTTATTATTATTTATATATTTTATATAATTACTTCTTATAATTGTTGGAATAATTCTTTTTTGTTTATTTCATTGTATTCCCCCGCTTTTGATATCTGAGGTATAAAAAAAAAACGGGTTAATGTACACAAATAAAAAAGTGATTGTTTTCATGTTGTCAAATAAGCGTAATTGAAATGCTTGCTCTTGCTTTGTTTAAAACGTAGTATAATGTGGCAGGTAGCAATGGCATTCAATTTCTGAACGCAGACTTGGCAGTTAAACGGTATTTTTCAAAACCTCATTTTTCTTTAAATATTTCCAAAAAAGAAAATAAGAAAACTTCAAATTTGCGTACCTAAAACTGACTTCGAAAACCTGTTTCCCTGTGTCTTAAAAAACTTAACTAACACCTTGGGCAGCATACAATCAGTGTTCTTCCAGAATGTCAAACTGTTATTAAAAACGCAAAAAAAAAAAAAAAAAAAAAAAAAAAAAAAAAAAAAAAAAAAAAAAAAAACAATCGTCCCTCACACAACTACTACTCAATAAAAGATGGCAATGTTGTTTTAAGCCGTGAAAAAATAAATAAAGTTTCACGAAAGACACGTAAATTAGTTGCTCATTTTGCGTAGATAAAATTTAAACCAGTTAATTTAAACCCAGTTTAATGAAATTGAGTAAGTACATTTATTTTACAAAGTCCATAGGTGGAAAACATAGATTTGGTTTATATTTGCAATAAAAAATTGTATTTGGTATAAAACTGTGTAATTAAACTTTAGCCAACAATCTCTAGATATGGTAACCGTCAAAAAATCAGAAACTAGCATACAAATAAAAAAAATACGTCGATTCCGTCATCTCTATCACTGGCACGATAAGTAAACATTTCCAAAGTTCAATTGGGTCTTTTGTTTAAGAGCTTTTTTCTAACCTATTTAATTAACCTTTCTGCTTATACACACATATATGTATGTATATTTAGTATATAGATAATATCCAACAAAAAAAAATTGAACGGTACTTTTTGTGCTTACATTTTTTTTTTTGCGGTGTACTATAACCTGATAATTATAATTTACTAAAGTCTTCCTATGCCAATATTAATATGATTTATTTAGCTATGTATTGTATGTATGTATACGTAGCTTGTTTATAATTTTGAAAATTGCTTCTTTAGCATTTCCCTTAATACTCGACGCAAAATTTTACCACTAGGATTCTTTGGAATGTCATCAATAAATATTACACCACCACGCAAACGCTTCGCTGGCGAGGAACGCTCTGCCACAAATTTTATCACATCATCTGCGCTTAGTTCCACATTTGCTTGTTTTACAACAAAGGCCATTGGCAATTCACCAGCTTCTTCATCTGGTTTTCCAATAACAGCGGCATCTTTTATTTTCGGATGCGTCAATAGTAAAGCCTCAATTTCAGCTGGTGGCACTTGAAAGCCTTTGTACTTGATTAGTTCTTTGATTCGATCCACAATGAAGAACTCAAAATCATTATCGAAATAGCCAATATCGCCCGTATGTAGCCATCCATCTTGTATCACTGTCTGTGTAGATTTGGTATCACCAATGTAGCCCTTCATGATGCAATCACCTTTGAAGCACAGCTCACCACGCTGATTGGGACCGAGCGGTTTTCCTGTTTCCGTGTCGATAACTTTGGCATAAATTCCCAATTTAAGAGCGCCCACGCTGCCTGGCTTGCAAGTCGTATCGTTTTGTACCAAAAGACTAAGCGTCGACTCACTTAAACCATAGCCCTGACGAATAACGGGTACGTGAATCCTGGCAAGGTAAAAAAATAAATATTTTATAATATATTATGTACAAGTAGACTATTAACACATACATACCGCTCTATTATTTGGTTCTCTGTTTCCTTGCTTAGTGGTGCCGCGCCGCAAAGTAAAACCATCAACGAAGACAGATCGTATTTATCTACAAGTGGGTGTTTAGCTAAGAAGACCATCAATGGTGGCACCATAAATGCCATCATTACACGGTATTTCTAAAAATAGACACAAATAAAATTTGTATACGATATTCGAAACATTTGGACAAAAAAATTCCAAACAGGATTTATAAAACTTTAAATGTTTTACGGTTTATCGTTACATTTGTAGTATTAATATTTGAAATAATGTAATGCTTTGAATGAGTTATGAGCAAAGGCCCTATTGGGAAATGAGGTCCTATGTCCCACCTAGGAATCACGGAGAAAATATATAAAATTAGTCTTGCCATAAATTCTGTGACAAATTTTACAATGCATACGGCAAGAACAAATTCTCAGAAAAAAGGTCCGTTATTTTTGCTTTTGTTCGAATGCATTGTCTGCTCATAAGTTATATTCAGATTGTCTGAGAAGGCGTGGTGAAGCAGTTAACCAGTACTCTCTTCAATGGAGTGCATATCTTCCAGCAAGATTCTGCTCCAGCCCAAGGCAAAAACCACCTAGCAGCGACTAAAAGGCTTAAAAAATGTAACAGAACTTATGGCAGGACTAAGTAAATATTATACTTCGTTTTTATAAGTATACCTATTGTAATTTTTTTAGTTCCATTGAATGTTCATCGTTTTTCATATTTTTCAAAATGAATATATTTGATGTCAGAAAAGAAAAATTATTTTCAAAAAAACCCAAACAACCCTATGTATTTCACCCGAAAAATTTTACATTATAGTCAGACCAGGGGAACGCACTGGACACTCCAAAATATTTATGTTATTGTCGCGAAAAAAATACCTTACTATTTTCACTGTATCAACGGCAGCATATCAAAATATATTTCCTCGAGTAAAACGCTGTTCTCGTAGAGCTACTTTATTTCGAACTAAATTTAAGTAGTCCACACCATTCATCTTCGAGGAAAGAAATTTTTCATCGTCTTTTCTGAAGCCGTGGAAATAATATGACTGGGCAGTCAATGTTGAACTTAAATCGTGCGTGCGTTAGGCTGGATATACTGGCAGTTTTGCAAAATTCTCTAAAAGTTCCGTATGTTTTTTAATTAAATCTGCTTTTTTACATATCTTTTTCCTGGCAGTGAGATGGGAATTATATGCCGCGCGCGAAATATCACGCTTTTCTCTGTCAGATTTTGCTTCCTATCTGCCACCAACCTAATTCTGACCATATTTTTAAGATATCTTATTAGCACTGAACCACCGATACTTTATGTATTCCTATTCCTACCAAAGTGGGTCAAATGACCCGTCTTTAAAATGTTATATATAGTACTAAGATAACATATATTTATCGGTAAAACAATTAGCAAGAGAGGAGTAAATCGTGAAAAATACATTCGATGTATTTTTTAATAAAAATCGTGAAGCCAAACGGCGATTTAATAACGTTATTTAACGCGTCATGGTAGGTTTAGTGTTAAATATCATTAGTGTTGGACAAATCTTACTTAACTTAAAATTGGCAGGCATTAACTGCATGCATGAATCTTGCCAGCTTCTCTCTATTCTATATGAATAGCTTACGCCGATAGTTCTTCGACTCCATTCCTATAAAGGTACCTTTCCTATTAAGGCATTTAACATAAGTAGCTATTTCATCCAATAAAGATGCGCGATTGCAGGCTGACTGATGCTGCAGACTCAGATGTGCCTTTAACTCGAAATGGACCCTCAAGCTTGGTGCACCTTCTCACTGTACCTCGGCTACAAGCTTGTGTTTAGTTGCTTGACAAAGAATACTTCACCGAAGGGGAGTCGTGAGTTACTTGAACCGTGCGCAAGGGAATCGTATCTGGGCACTTCCAAATATAGAACAGCAATAAAAACTCGTGCCACTTGCAATGATTTATACCTATGGAAACTGTATCGGCACAATATATAGCCTTGCTAAAATGATCTATTGCGTACTTTGTGAAATGCTATTAGAAAGATAACTCTTTTTGCCACGACAGTAAGTTTTACATATCGAAATAACCCGTTTCCTGCCAAATAAAAGGGGCTGCTTTTTCAGCTATCTATCGGTGAACCGCACTATTTGCTGTACTTCTATGTCGTTGTTTTTGTTGTTGTATAAGCTTGCTGATTAATGTCTTCTTCATTATTAACGCTTATTCCGACATTTCTGTAATAAAAATTCGTCCAAAGCTATAATCTGCATATACTATATAGTTATTGATCCCAAGACGGATTCACACCAGCATTCTTCAAAATATACGGTTGTTACAAAAACAGACCAAATCGCCCTAAGGACATGTACAATATACATTTTCCCCAAGACTCATTCACCATTTTTAAGGCATCCAACATGACCGTTTCCACGACAGTCGGTTCTACGTTACCGAAACGACCCGGCTTTATATCCGGCCAAGGACTGTCACTCCAGCAGCATTCCCTGTATGTAAGTATGGGGAATGTTTATGCTGCTACAACAACAACCGGTGATTTATGGTTAAAGACTAAAGTGAGGAATATTTGGTGCACGTTATTTACCTCAATAGCTCCGAGGAAAAGATGTTCTTCAAATTTTGGCAGATACACCAAAGTAGTTCCCAAAACTGCTGTAATAATTAACGTAAGACAACCAAATGCGTGAAACCAAGGAATCACCGTTAGTACTGTTGTCTCGCCCATGGGAACAGATGTTGGTTCACTGCATTTTATTAGGGAACATAATTTGGTTGAAAATACGCATCATTGCAGGTTAGTGCGGAAATCAAACTGTTATAGGTATACTTACAGTTGCGAATCAAGTGTAGAAAGAATATTATACTGTGTTAGTTGAACACCTTTGGGAAGCCCAGTAGTACCTGAGGAGCACACAATTAGCGCAACATCTTCCGTTTTGTTCGCTACGACTGTATCATAGTAATCTTTTGATGCAATTTTCGTGCTGCTCATGAGTTCATCGAAATTTAAAATTTTTTCTCCAGAACCATTTGTATCAAATACAACAAGTTTTTTTACAAAGCTATTCTTTTTTGCTACCTTCGAAATGAGATCGATGGTAAGTTTTGAAGCAAATATCACCTTGGGTTTAGACAAGTTAATTGCATGATGAACTTCACCTGCATTAAAGAAAAGGTATTAATATTCACATATGCGTATATAAATGAAAAATATTCAACTTACGCTCTGAATAGGTTACATTTAATGGTGCCACCGTAGCATTGACGACAAATGAAGCGAACAGAGTAATAGCGAAGCGAACATTATTCTCGCTGGATAGTCCCACAACATCTCCACTTTTGACACCCAAATGTTGTAGTACATAAGCCATACGCACTACAGAGTCATACAAATTTTTAGCTGTATACTCTTGACCAGTCACTGCATCTATCAAAGTTATTTGATTGCCGAAGCTCTTATATTTCTCGAGAATGAAATGACCTAGAGATTTGTAGGCATGTGTCTCAGTGCACGTAATTGGTCCACCGTAGACGATATTTCCAGGAAGCAGAGTAGCCATAGTGTAAGTCTAAAAATCAAAAGAAATTATAATCGGGATCAAATTTAAAAGGATATTTGCTACATAAATGTAATTTAGCAATAAGGAGAAAAAATCTATTGCACTTTGCACCAAAATTATCTTGGATTATACACCTACACACACGTTTTGAAGAAGCTAATTTGCTGATAACAGATCTTATCATACGCCCTGATTGCAAAGTCAACTTATTAGTTGGGTGCAGGGGTAAGAGATGCTTTTGAGAAAAAAAATCACCTGTTTCAACTCCATTGAAGTTTTATGTATATTCTCTAAAACCGTGCAATTGCGCATAATTAGCAATAAACTTTGAACAAAAAGTACTACGTGAATCAAAGGTCGGCCTTTCGGCTATAAAGGTTCATTTAGGTTATTGTAAATTCTAATTTTTGTGTGACACAAGTATATACATATATACATATTTTTCAAATACTTACATGTTTATAAAATTTGTAGGAATAAAAAATAAATGCTTTTTTTGATCAGGTACAATATTTGAATTATGTTGTCGTATACTATATTAGCCCAGGTGTATTGGTTATTTATTTGTAAAAACCTCTCGCTAATACTACCGCTGTCCACAATAGAACTGATTACAATAATTTAACACCTCGTACTTTACTTTGCGCTAGTCATCGGCATGCAAAATATACCTTGCTCGTAGGTATTTGCCTTGTACGTTTGAATAGGCAACAAATAGCGATGGGTCGAAACTAGAACAAATGATAAATACTCAGAGATTTTAATCGAACAGTGGGTGTCCTACAAACACGCACACAAAAATATAATAATTAGAGACCACATCAATATCGGAATGGGAACTTACAGAAAGGCCGGCCAAGGAAATCAAATATCTAATAAAATTTTTCTTAATTACTATTGATAATAAATTTAACCAAATGTCGTCGATGCTCATTAGCGCTTTCCATGCACCATATCGAGTGTTTCTTCCTCGTTTTGAAAGAAATAAAGACCAATGATGCCACCAGTGTTCTACGAACTTCGCGAACAGATTTTTTTAAAGTAAATTTCCTCAATTTGGAAGCGTTGTTCTAGCGTAGCGTTAAACGATTTATAAGGCCTTACCAAACCCTGTCAGTCAGAACTAAAGTTATCGATAGTTCTAATGCAGCTAAAAACACCCCATGTATATATACATACAAATTCTTTTATTCTTATATGTCTGTCCGTTGTGACCGTGGCGACAACGTATAAAGAGGTTTTTGTTGGTTGTGAAATATATTGTAAAATTAATGCTTTTTTAAGCGAAAGGGCATTTTAATATAATTTCTGGTAGTTGTAAAAGGTGACCGCGACCATAACTTTGAGACCTGGACGCACATTCATTTTTCATAACAACTTGGTTAAGCCTAGTCTTTTCTCTACTCTTTCAAGCTTTTATCGAAAAGATAACAGTGCATTTGAATTTACTGTATTAATATTAACTCAATTTTTTTTCCTTTCATTTCATTTTCATTTAATTTGATATAATAAAAAACATTTTTGATCAAAACTTGTGGGATAGAAAAAGGCGAATTGAATACTGAAGGTGGTGTTTCCCCAAAATAGTTACTTTATTTTTGGTGATTCTAACAAGTATGACGCTCCTTACCAATACAAAACAAACGACAAAAAGGGCAGAACTTGCATATTTGGAGATATTTCACTGCTTTCACAGTTTAATACGCAGCGCTTCATTTTTATGGGTTTGTTTAATTTAAAAATCACAATATTACCAAGCTATTCACTGAATATTTGCTGACGCCATCAGAAGTTAAAATCAAGAAAAATAAGATAATGGCTTTCGAAAGGTCCCACCATATACCTTATGTATTCTTTATACCCTGTTCTACAGTCAATAACAACATTGAGAAGAATGAAAACACAATGCGAGTTACCTCCTTTCCTCGTATCCCTTCTTCCACAAGTTCTGAATTGGACCGTTTTGAACTGCCTTTCGTCATTTCATTGGCATTATGTTCACCGTGTGGAAATTTGGTTTTTCTACTACTGCTACGACCTTGTTTGAAATCACCTTGGAACACACGAAACGACTGATCAGCTGATATGTTGTCTCCAACTTTTTTTATTCTTTGTTTTTGTTTGCTTTACTGTTAATGAGTTTAATTAACATGCACGTAGAAAAATAGCACAAATAATGCATTGTGTGTGCAGATGTTAGCTGATATTTCTAACAACTTGTTTACCTCTTTAATTTAATAGGTTTTCATCTCCTTATTCGACAATAATTTTTTAAGCACATAAAATAAATGGATCTGCTCGCATTATGTATAAGTCGAATAAGATGAAATAGAATTTAATAATTTTGTGAAATAAATCAGTGATTAAACCAAAAAGAAACTGGAGCATTAATATTCTTATGCAACTCGTGTCGTAGAGTGAATCCCTTTGGCTGCTAATCGACTAAAGTACATATAGTTATACGACAGTTCGAAGTATAGCCTCTGATGTGAACCACTTAAAAAACCTTTTATTTGTACTCCAAAAGCTATTATATTTATTCAAATTTCTATTGTACTGTCGGCATTCAACATTCTCCCTATATATTAACGCTAATGCCGCTTGTATAACATTCCTTGGCCGGATGTAAACCTGCTACAAATCCTTAGTTACTAAAACAGCAGTAATTCGAGACAAAATTAAATCTTATTTTGTAATACATTTTTAAGCTTTCATGAGTGCTTTATGAAGATTTTTTATTTTATTATAAAAATACATACATATATTTACGAAAGATATTGAAAATTCTATTCGTTTAAATGCATTTTGATTAACAACTTAATATACGTATAATACAAGCATATTGCCTTTATTGAAATGAAGAAATTATTAAAATTTAAACCGTGTTAACCATAGTTTCGTTATATTGGCCATCTGCGCAGTACAATAGAGGTGTTAATAGATAAATACTTGTGTATATGTACATATATAACACCTATGTACGTAATTCGCATACTAAACGCCATATAGTTCAATCAATAGTGCCTTGTTACTTTTTTATGTAGCGTGTTTTTCTTTTTCGTTTTTAATCCAATCTTCCCAAGATCCGGGATAGTATTTCACATTTGTAAACCCCATAGCATTTGCTATTTCCGCAGCCTTAAGAGCACGTTTTCCAAGTTTACAAGTAAAGATTATCTCATCGTCAAAACCTGGCTTTCGGCGACCGTATTTGGACTGAAACCTTTGCGGTTTAACATCTTCCGCCAATACTTGCACTACGGAAGCCAAGGGAATATTTATACTTGTGGGAATCTTTCCAGTTTCTACAAGCTCATCCGGCTCACGAACATCAATTAATAATTTTTCTGGGTGATTCGGCAAATCTTTAATGTCACTATAATTTACATCCAATATAGGTTGACGTGTTTTCTCCGTGCTGTATTGGATATTCTGCACATAGTTTCTCCATGACCGGCATTTAATGGGGCAAGGAAAAACTTTCTGTGTCACACTTAGATGGCATCCGTTATTCGAAGCTATTGCAAAATTTCGCACAATATGATCTGCAAATTGAATAGTTTGATTAATTGTACAAAATTATATAGTAATTGGGCAAATAGATTATATACCACCAACGCTCCCATATCGAATTGCAAAAGTTCTAGTGACGCGAGAGACTTTAGATATCATTTTCCTTATAAAGATGTTATGTACAAAAATAAAAATTATATAAATAAAGCGGTTCAATATTGTAGTTGCTTAAATAATATTAACCTGACGGCTTGCGCCAAATGATATAGTGCCCACCACGAAACAGGGATGCTTTTTAAGGTACAGAAAGTTTTAAGATTTTGAAATTCACCATCCGTAAAAGTCAAATCAAAACGTGGGAGCGAGCAAAAATCCAATCGTAGTACCAAAAATTGTATACTTTGTATATAATTGTAAAATTTGTATTCAGTTGTTTGCATAAATGCGTTAATTTGTCAGCGTGCAATCGTATTTTCACTAATTTTACACAATTTTATATAATTAAATTTTTACATATTTATTACATAAAAAAGGCAGAGAATTAATATCCCTCCATTCTTCCAAAACTGTCGATTGGAAACCAACGTCTTGGAATCCTGAACCCTTCAGCTAGAAGTCCATACCAGTCCTTTCAGCGGTTTCCCCAGACACCGCTTATGTCTCAAAAGATAAATTAGTGCAACTATAGACGCCTTCGATTCGCTACTTCCTTGCGCGCTATCTCTAGGCTCTGCTCACTTGACAAATAATTTCCATGTGAAAGCAACGACAATGTTATAGAACAAGATTCGTCACTAGCGAGTACGGTTAAATAAATAATTGGCGCATATACTTCTGTTAGTTGTCTGGCCGAACTCTTCCTCCTATTTGAGGTGTGCGTCTTGATGTTGTTCCACAAATGGAGGTACCTAGATTTTTATGGTTTCATGGCAGAAATTCTCTTGAAGGTTTGTCATTGCCTGACGAGGGGCCATCGCTATTAGAAAAAACTTTCTATAATTTTACTGTTTCATGCACAGGGATTCGAACCTACGCACTCCCGAATGATAATCACGCACCAACGTATTCAGCTACAGTGTCCGCCAAGCGAGTATGGTTACATCTCATAAAACGGACTTACGAGTAAGGTCGACGAGATAGTTGACTTTATGAGCCGGCACAGTATTAAAATATAATAGCTGCGGTCCAAGAAACAAAGTTGCACGCTAGGTCATCTCTGATCATCAGGGATGGCTATAACGTGCACAGACACGATCGCGAGCGAGACAATGGTGGTGGCCTAGCGCTTATAGTCCACCACACAGTGCAGTATCGTCTCATCGATGAAGGGATCGACCGCAGGGACAGCACCTTAGAATGTCAAGGCATAGCTGTCCGGTCAGGCGATTTCGATCTCGAAATATTTAACATATATATACCCCCTGTCACCTGCTGCCCGGCAGGATATCACCCTGATATAGGTGCGCTCATCAGAGGTGAAAACCGATTGGTTGTAGGTGACTTTAATGCGCATCACGATCTTTGGCATTCAAGCCTGCCAAATGATCGTAGGGGACAGCAATTGGCAGAGCAGATAGACGACTCGACATTCAGCACTGTGAACGACGACGCCCCCACCAGGGTAGTGGGCAATTGTAGCAGTTCGCCTGACCTAACAATAGCTAGCGCGGGTCTGATAAATAGCATAACGTGGCGACCTATGCTATCGCTTACATCAGACCAGCTGCCCATTATCGTCTCGATTGAGAGACCTGCCGACTTCGTTTCCGCGAATCACTGGTCGTATTTTAACTTTAAAAAAGCTAATTGGGCCGGCTTCACGGAATTTACCGAGGACACCTTCGCCGCTTTTGAGAGACCTGCCGACTTCGTTTCCGCGAATCACTGGTCATATTTTAACTTTAAAAAAGCTAATTTGGCCGGCTTCACGGAATTTACCGAGGACACCTTCGCCGCTCTTCCCATCCCCATTGATATGCGCGTGGGCGAACGCGCATTCCGCAAGGTGCTCACTGCTGCTGCGGCTCGCTTCATTCCAGCTGGAAGTTATAAGGACATCCATCCTCATTTCCCAGCCGAAGCAGCCAGTTTAGCAAACGAGCGTGACCACCTACTCTGGGGTGAGTATTGGGGTCCACCGTTAGGTCCCTGTCGAACCCGACGAAGCACAACGACAAGGTGGCAATCACCTTCAACGCTTGTACTTCGTCGAATCCGAAGAGATGCGCGAGCTATTTTAGCCGGCTTTTCATACTGCATCCTCCGGGCGACAGAACCAAACGTCGTGTTACCAGAAGGCTGCACAAACTGACGAACGACGGTGTGCCACTTACTTTCTCCGGTGATGAGGTTCAGGGGGCCATCAACAAGTCGAAATCATCGAAAGCCATTGGCCCTGACGGATTAAACGCGCTGATGCTGAAGCATCTGGGACCCCTGGGAGTAGGATTCCTCACAAGGGTCTTCAATTTGTCCCTGGCCACTCTCATCATCCCTGACAAGTGAAAAGCAGGGAGAGTGGTCCCACTACTGAAACCTGGGAAACCCGCCAACCAAGGGGAGTCTTACCGGCCGATAACTCTCCTTTCCCCAGTAGTGAAGACACTTGAAGCCCTCCTACTCCCACTCTACACGACACACCTGGCCCCAGCCCCACATCAGCACGGATTCCGACGAGTGCACAGCACCACCACTGCACTCACCGCCATAAACGCCCAGATAAATCGCGGGCTTAACCAAAACCGCCCCTGCGAGAGGACTGTCCTAAAGAAGGCTTTGGACCTAAAGAAGGCTTTCGATACAGTCAGCCATTCCACGCTACTAGATGATATTTATCAGTCGACACTCCCGCCAGAGCTGAAGAGGTGGTCCGCGAACTACCTGAGCGGTCGGCACTCGTCAGTGATTTTTCGAGATCAAATATCAAAGCAGAGGAAAATTAAGCAAGGTGTACCGCAGGGTGGTGTCCTTTCTCCCTTGCTTTTTAACTTCAACATCTCGAAGCCCCCCAACCACCAGCGGGAGTTTCCCTGATCTCATACGCTGACGACTGCACGATAATGACGTCGGGCAATGACATCGATGGCCTGTGTTCCAAAGTGAACAACTACCTCACCGACCTTTCTCGCTTTTTCACTGCGAGGAATCTCCAACTCTCCCCCACCAAGTCCACGGCGACCCTTTTCACCACCTGGACAAAGGAGGTCAAGCTGTCCCTTAAGGTAAAAGTCGACGACACACCAACTGTAAATAACCCCAAAACTTTGGGTGTAACCTTTGACAGCTTGCTCTCCTTCTCTGCGCATACAACCGCAATTGCCACTAAAGTCCAAAATCGCAACAAGGTCCTCAAATCGCTGGCCGGCACCCCTTGGGGCAAAGACAAAGAACTGTTGCTTTCGGCATTTAAGGCAATTGGCCGGCCGGTTCTAAACTATGCTGCGCCTGTCTGGTCGCCTGGAACTAGTGATTCGCAGTGGACAAAGCTACAGACATGTCAAAATACCGCCATTCGGACAGCGACCGGGTGCCTCCTGATGTCACCCATCCAACATCTACACAACGAGGCACAAATGCTCCCAGTAGCGGAGCACAACAAACTGCTCAGCAAGCAGTTCCTGCTGGGATGTTACCGCAGGTTTCACCCCTGCAGACACCTGCTTGAGCCTGAGCCGCCTCTCAGGCACGTCAGGAGACACCTCCTAGACTACGCTGACGAAATCCAGGACAAAACTGACCGAAACCTACTGGACCGGACAGTATTTAGACAGTCAATAAACGACATTCACCAGGAGACCGTTACCACCTTCATGAACTCCCGTCCTGTGAATGCCGTAATCGGAGTCCAACCACCACCTATCGCAGATGAAGAGCTCCAGCTTCCCCGTGAGACTCGTGTAACATTGGCACAATTACGTTCTGGATACTGTAGCAGGTTAAACTTCTACATATCCAGAATCGACCCCGACATACCAAACACATATCCGGCATGTGAAGGTACCCCGCACGACACTAACCACCTCTTCACATGCCCCCTCAAACCGACTCATCTAACCCCCTCTCCCTCTGGACCCAACCTGTCGAAACAGCATGTTTCCTGGGCCTGGATGGACGACCGATGATCTACTTACACGGACAGGGCTACCTATGCTGTTAAAACAACAACAACATCTCATAAAACTCACTCACTCGTATAACTCAGTATTTTCACAAAAAAATATAATTTTTGACAGCTATTTTCCTGCGCTACAAGTATACTAACGCTCATTTATACCAGCGCTTATTTATATTACTTGCTTAATCTATTCGTCACTTTCAAACCCCTGGCAAAACGAAGAGGTCTTATATGAAAACTCCTCAGCAAGCGAAATTCGCAACGCCCTGAGCGTCACGAAGTAGCCAAATTTCTACTTTTTACAGGCGTTTTAGGTTTTGGTGACAAACAGTTGAGACGAACACTTGTTCTCGGGCGAGTAAATACACCAACGTTGTAATCAATGACTCTTCCTTCATGTGTACGCACAATTTAGGCAATCAAATAAACATAAACATTTGTTATCAAACTAAAGTGTACTTGAAGGTCTACAATACAATAAACAAATTAAAGTTGTTTTTTAAAACAATAAATCTATATATATTATAAAAGAAAGTCATGTTAGTTACACTATTTATAACTCGAGAATGGCTGAACCGATTTGGTTGAAAATTGGTCGAGAGGTAGTTTAGAACCAGGAGACGGACATAGGATACTTTTTATCCCATTCGAACGCGTTTCCGTGAAGTCACTATAAAATGTGGTATAACAAAAACGCACCTGATAGGAAATAACAAAACGCAAATGACAGCTAAACGTAATTTTGTCTATGGTTAAGTAGAAAATTTGATAATAAAAATTTTGTCAGAAATATATAATCACAGTAATTCGTATTCTCTTTGAATCATCATTATCAATGCCGCGACCAAGACGATCGAATCTTTCCCGACAAAGCCGTAATGTAAGAAGGATACGAAACATTGGGAATGAAACGACTGAAGAAGCACAAGTAATTGCCCGTGAAGAGCGCCGCGTTAGTATGGCTCGACTTCGTGCCATAAGAGCAAAGCGATGCAGCCCGTGAAACGGCTCGGTTGGCAATGCGAAATCGTCGAATGAATAACAGAGATCAACAAGTAGATCATTTTCGACGCACAAGAAGAGAATTATCAAGTGCTGATTTGAATCGAGCCGCGTTTCGATATGATTGTAACACTGATTACTGCTTGCATCCTAGCGTTTGCATTGGGCCAATGAACTTTGTTTGCGAGTATTTTGGCGCATTGAAGTTTTCCGGAGAAACGCCCGGATTGTGCTGCCTTAGTGGAAGAGTGAAATTGCCATTATTGACTTTTTTGGAGGTGCAATGATTTCACTGTCTAGCGACTTCCGCCAAACACTGCCAGTAGTTCCAAGATCAACGGCTGCTGACGAAATAATCGCTTGCCTCAAATCATCGAATCTATGGCGCTATGTGAAGAAACTTCAGCTGACAACAAACATGAGAGTTGCATTACTTAATGATACATCTACTGAAGATTTCTCTGAGCAATTACTGACTATCGGTAATGGTCGAGTACCTGTCGACGAATCGAGCGTTGATTTCATTTCCTCAGAATTTCTGTAACTTTGTTTCATTGAAAGCCGAACTTATCAATAAAGTATTCCCAACCATCATTAATAACTACAAAATTAATGAATGGTTGAGTGAGCGAGCAATTTTAGCGGCTAAGAATAAAGATGTAAATGCCCTAAACTACATAATTCAAAATGATATCATTGGAGCAATACATTCATTCAAATCCATTGACTGTGTAACAAATGAAGATGAAGCCACCAACTATCCAATTGAATTTTTAAACTCCTTGGATGTGCCTGGCTTACCAACGCACAATTTACGTCTAAAAGTTGGCTCCGTAGTAATCATGCTTCGAAACATAAGCCCACCAAAACTTTGCAATGGTACGCGTTTGGTGGTAAATAAATTGATGAACAATGTGATTTACGCGACGATACTCAAAGAAAAATTCGAAGGTGAAGAAGTACTCATTCCGAGGATCCCGATGATCCCAACCAATCTTCCGTTGGAGTTTAAAAGACTTCAATTTTCGATGTCAAAACCAAAATCAAAAATCAAAATCAGGATCACAAATCTGCTTTTTTATTGCCTCTGGGGCGGAACAAAGTTCGCCGGGTCAGCTAGTATTATCTATAAATAGTCTTATTTTCTTCGAATTCATATTGTTTTAGCCGATAAATTACTTGTTTGAAAATGATTCTTCTTCTCGTCCGCCAATGTTCATTGCAATACCTAAACAGTGCGCGTAAATATCACACCTGAAATTACCATATGTAGTTGCATCCTCCTTATGCCTGCAACGCTTGTAAAACCTGAACAACTTCGAAAACCTCATCACCTGAAAGAACTGTTGTGGAGATTTAAATTTACTTTTAAAAGTTACGAAATTCCCTACTTCTTGGTAGATTATTCTTTGAGTTTAATATGATGCTTAATGCAATATTGTGTTGATATTCACAAGAGAAGATAGACCACCATTTACCCACTGTCACAACTTTTTTCTTCAATTTATATATATATATAATTGGCGCGTACACCCTTTTTGGGTGTTTGGCCGAGCTCCTCCTTCTATTTGTGGTGTGCGTCTTCATGTTGCTCCACAAATGAAGGGTCCTACAGTTTTAAGCCGACTCCGAACGGCAAATATTTTTTATGAGGAGCTTTTTCATGGCAGAAATACACTCGGAGGTTTGCCATTGCCTGCCGAGGGGCGACCGCTATTAGAAAAAACTTTTTCTTAATTTTTGATCTTTCACCGAGATTCGAGTCGACGTTCTCTCTCTGAATTCCGAATGGTAGTCACGCACCAACCCATTCGGCCACGGCGGCCAATTTTAATTTAGTTTTCTAAAATTACAAGTGAACTTACATGGAGAATTACGTAAATACATACATATATGTATGTAGGCATTAAATTATATTATTATATTATATCATAAAATAATATATAATATATTTTGGAGTCGGAATATCCATTTAAAGCAAAGATTTTGCTTTTCCGTATTATAACACTCTCAAAAAACTGAAAGCTTACCTATTAAAGGTGAGCTGCTAATATTTGCCTTGTTTTGCAATTTATGGCATGATGGCATACATGTATACATATGTATATACAAAATACGCACAAATGAGTGTTAAATACATACATACAATAAAGGTTAAGACGGAATGATTCTTTCATCTGCTGATTCGAAGCTCCCGGATGAAATTGTATCAAATTGATAACAAGTATAAAATCCCTTTGTATAAATAAATAAAAACAAATCACAAATTTGGCCTTAGTTTCAAATATATACATACATCCATTGTTCATGTTATCAAAGTTAAGCGAGTTTCACATACTAACGCAATCCAGTACAATCAATTATACACACTTCTATATTAAATGTTCTGTAATCAGTGTCATCTTGGGGCAGCCATTCAACGAAAGTATTAATGGTGGTCTTTTGAAAACAAAAAAATATATACATACATATGTACACGGTCTCATTTTAGACCGTCTTGTTTTACGCGATTTTGAGATAACAGGGTTAACTCATACATTTTTTTACACGAAATTTTCGTTCTTGCACGGATCTCAAAACAAAAAATGGTTTTATAAACAAAACATAATTATTTTTTTTTTTTCTTTTTTTGGGAATTTGAGATGTGTTTGGCGGGATTTTACATCCACAAAAAGCCAGGGTGTTCAACGTTTGGTATTGAAAAATACCTATTTTCGGTATGCAAAACTAAGTGCTCTGGCGCATCAAAGTTTTGAGAGTGACATTATTTAAAAGGAAAGGTTGGCAGCACCAAGAAATGCAATAAAAGACTTAAAGACTTCATTGTTTTTAAATATGGAAACGAGGTCCGTGTATGAATCAAAAAAGCTGTAATTTGTTCTGATGTGATTAAGGAGTGGACAGTTAAAGATTCTGTGAACGTAAGAGTTAATTTCACCGCACATACAAAGATCAGTGTCATTTGCCCCTATTTTGTGCAAATATACGCTGTCATAAGTACATCCTACTAGTATTCTATTTACCATTTTGATAATTTTGACATCAAAGGAAGCTTTATGAAACCAAGGTTTTGTCGGCAAGCAATCATGCAGTTTGGCAAAAAGGTTTGGTTTTTCTTCTGAGAAAGAACGAAAGCCGTCATACCAATCCTTGAATATTAAATTTCTTATAATTCTGAGTGCCTCTTCAAAAGTGAATTCTACGCTCAATATTGAGCCGTAGCAAACAGCTTTTTTTGCAATAGCATCGGCTCTTTCATTTATTGGAATACCAACATGTCCAGGCGTCCAAATCACCCGAACACTGTCAAAACCGTATTCATTTACTTTTTGTTTAAAAAGAGTAACACAGCAGTTGTTGGAGCTTGCTTTCTTGAGCAGCAGACATGAACTCAGACTATCAGTAAAAATACAGATCTTGCTCATTTTGCATTCTTTCGCAATATCTAAGGCCTTAAGCAAGGCCCACAACTCACCAAAAGTGGAGGAGGTTCGCATTTCTATTTTAAACAAATGCTCCGTGTTGTTCGTAACATTAAAAATGCCACACCCAACGGCATTAAGCTCAACAGACGCATCAGTTGCCAGAAGATCGACACCATTACGCTTGAGTTCATCGATTTTTTCAGCAAAAATAGCTTTAATTTCATGATTAGAAAATTTGCTTTTCGCTCTCGACAAGGAGTCGTCTATCACCACCAAGTTTTCACAGTTTACGGTCATTAATTTTACATTGGTATTCACAAAAATCTCTTCAAATTTTTTGAAAACAAAGCTATAACTGGATTTAACCTCTGCAGAGTTTTCAATCATTTTGTAAATGCTAGAGTTTGTTTGTTTTAATTTCACGATTTCTTTGGCCGTAAGCCAAAGAGATCTTTCAGTGGGTGGTAACTCATAGGCGACAGCATACAACAAGGGAACTGGTGTAGCTGGAGGAACCCCTAAACTTCTCCTAAGGAAGCAATTCTGAAAGGTAGTAATCTTTCTGATCACAGTCTTATTTGCATGACCGGTGGTGGTCCTACAATACTCAATTTTTGATCTTATAAAGCTTCTATAGAACTTCATAGCAGTCTGAGGGTGTAACCCAGCCCTGACAGAAGTCAACATCTTGAAAAAATTTAAATTGAAGGCCGAGTCCTTGATTATCTGATCATAGTGCGTTCCTAGGGTTAGTGATGAGCTTATTACTCGACCAAGGAACTTGATACTTTTTGTCTGTTTAATCATCACACTGCCAAAATTATTGTTCAGAGTTTTACGGTTTCCCTTTGCAACATACATCAGGTTGCATTTCTCAAGGTTGAATGACAGATTTAACGTATTTGCCACAAGATTAAACTCTCGAACTTTACTGTGGAGATTGGCCTCAGCCAAATCAAAATCTCTATGATATGAGGCAATAATAAAATCATCCGCAAATTGATAGATAGCGGTACAACTATCCTGAATATCGTGCAACTTAGCCGTATAGACATTAAAAAGTATAGGCGATAAACAGCTACCTTGGGGTAAGCCGTCACTTACAACAACCGAATCCGTACCAATTTTTAGGACTCTATTGGATAGGAAATTCGCAATCCAGGATGTGTAATGACCCTCTATGCCTTTTTTTCTGAGTATATCAACTAACAGATTACCCCTTACACAGTTATAGGCATTTTCTATATCCAAAGTAAGGAGTATAACCTTAAGACCTCTATTTTTCCATATAGCAATTTCATGTTGTAATTGATTGATGCACATAGCAGCCGATCTATCCTTCCTGTACGCAAAAGAGTTCCTGGGGAGGGCGCGACTCCCATCAAAGGCATCGGTTATTCTTAGCTTGAGCATTTGGTTAATTAACTTTAACATGACTGAAATCAAGGAAATAGGTCTAAAATTTTTGAAGTCTTTGAGGTCTTTATCTTTTTTTGGAATGGGAACAATCTTAATACATCTCCACGATTCTCTAATATTATTTGCAAGAAAAGCATCATTTAGAGCTGTTAGAAGGTTGCATAAGCTTTTGTCAGAGAGAGCGCGAATCATGTCGTAGGTTATTCCATCACAGCCTCCTGCTGAGCGCCGTTTTTTGGCATTAAGCACCGTGACCACTTCATCATACTGAAAGGCTAGCCTGGATACAGGAGTTGTATTAGGTAATTCCTGCCAGACAGCAGAGTTGGGTGGTACCTGTGATTTCAAATGCTTAAGGTACACATCATTATTGTCTGAGTTCCACTTAGAGTTTGCAGAATATCCATTTACTCCTCTAAGGCATTTAACAAAATTCCACGCCTCTCTCGAATTTGAATTACAATTCAGCTCCGCTATTTTTTCCTCAAAATTTTCTTTTTTGGCCTCTTTTACTTCAGCTTGCCACACCTTCTTGCGTTGCAAAGCTACTTCCAAATTTTCCGGAGATGGGTAGTGTTTAGCTTTTTTGTAAGCAGCAACAAGTAGACGATAGGACTTGGCTAGTCCCTCATTCCACCAAGCCTTTGGTTTGCATTTCTCAGACCAACGGAAGGTGGCAGCAGATATTTCTTCTTGAAGTTTATTTTCAATCATTTCGAAACATGGATCAAAGGAAATATCCCCTAAGGCATTTAGAAGCTTCTTTTTGGCCAGAAATTTGGGATTGTTAATACTAACTTTGGAGAACTCTATTAGAATTGGGAAATGGTGGCTACCACCAAGCTGAAAAGGCAGAAGATTCCAAGTACAGTTGGTAGGAGCATTTGTGAAGGTTAGATCCAAAACCGACCCATCGGTCCTGTTTAGATCTCTTTTAAAAGTAAAACAAGAATTGTTCAGACACCAGAAATCGGATGAATTTACAAGTTCAACCAATTTCTTACCTCTGGGTGAATTTAAACTATCACCCCATACAGTCGATCTGGCATTGAAATCCCCACAAATTAACACATTTCTAAAACCGTTTAGAAACTGAAACAACCTTTTGACTTCGGTCGCAAATTCATTTAAGTGTAGACTTGGAGGGAAGTAGACCGCACAAATTACAAAGTTTGGGTTTAAATTAACCGTCTTTGCAACAATTATATCCAGATTAGAAGCAAAAGTTATGCTCCTGAATTGAATCTGTTTTTTCAGAGCTATGGCAACACCTCCATAGCCATCTGGTCTGTTTTTTCTAATGATATTAAAATTGATAAATTTTCTACATTTATTTTCATTATACTCAAATATTTCACTAAGACAAACCACATCAACACGATTATTATTAATATAATAATCAATATTGTCTATATTTGTCTTCAAAGATTGGCAATTATATTGCAGACATTTCATCTGATGAATCTACTGATGCCGAACCGCACTTAGAAAGTGCTACGTCTCGATTAGCCAAAATCTGATCCCTCATACCGCTCAGTTTGGTGACCTGGGCAAGGGTCTCAGTATCATTTAGTCTTACACAAGTAGCTTTAGCTATCTTCACTAGCTCCCATAACACCTTTTCTAGCTGGGAAGTAATTTGATAGTCTTGTCTTTCAAAGACTGGAACCACACGAGGCTTAGTATTTTTGTTCAAGACTTTATCAGGCTTGACAGAAGATTGTTTGGGAATTGCACCCTTCTTGACAACTGAGCTATATTTCTTTTTTGTCAAGGAACGATTTATGACTTCATTAGAGTCGATCATGTTGTCGTTCTCAACCAGTACCGGAAAATCCGTATCTTCAACATCTAAGACATCGAAGCGGTTGTTGCTTCTCGGAAAGAAAGTATTTAGCACTTCTTTACGCGATAACTTTTTTACTGTTTTCAATTTATTAATTTCATTCTCCTTCTTTTATACTGGACACTTCTCCCTATCTGAATATTTATGGTCGTTGCCTTTGCATAGAATGCATTGAGTTATTTTGCAGGGCGGTATACAAACTTCCGTACTTCCACAGAGCAAGCAGCGTTTACTACTTTTACAGCCTTTTTGTGTGTGTCCTAATCTTCCACAGTTGTAGCATTGTCTAACAGATGGATAGTAATGTTCTACTTGAAAATTTGTATACTCAAGCTTCACATCCTTAGGTAGGCTGTTGCCCAAAAATCCCAGCTTAACTGAGAAGGTTGGGAGAAATTTGCTTGAATCCTCCGGATCACGTCTAAGGAAACGTTGTACGAAGTTTACCTTGCTAGCGGACTTTATATCTCTCAGAATTTCTTCATTTGAAAGGTAAAGCGCAACTCCTCGAATTACGCCATATGTTTCAAACGCCGTTCTGGGAATGAACGGCTTAAGTTTCATTTTTAGAATGTCATTGTTGGTGACGAAATTATTTGCCGATTTGGGATTGCAGAAGAATACCTTATACAAGGTGACACCAACTGCTTCAATTATATCAATATCCTGTATTTTTAAGTGACGGATATGCTGATATAGGCTCATGCCATTTCTAATTTTGATATTCTTGAATAGGTCACACTCTGAGGTGTCTACCAAAACAAAAGGTTTGCCTATAAAATTTGATGGATAGTAACCGGAGCTATCAGATTTGTTTGTATTTTGGATTTTTTTGGTAGTTGCATTTTTATCAACTGTACCAGTTTCAGCATTGGAAATAGTTTGCATTTTTACGGAGTCTTTCGAAGATTTTACAACCTCACACTCCATCATCTCCTCACTCTCATTTCCATCTGACTGAGATCCACTCTTCTCAACCGAAGCATGTGTCTTGGTCGGATCAAGAACATGTTTCACTCTTTTTTTCTTAAATATATCGCTTTGACCTTTATTTTTAGTCTTTCGCAGATTTGTATCTACTTTATCACTAGCAGGTTTATGGATCAGAGATTCATTGCTAGCGAAAAATTCCTCGAAATCCTCTGCTGAGCACGATGCCGAAGGCGTTGAGGACGCCATCGCATCACCTTTTTTGCGGCTTACCGCAGGCACTTTTGCGGTAGGAAAACTCTATACGTTAGCCTTTCAGGTAGAAATTCCAGGAAGTAACAGAACTATTACAGCGCTATACACCGAATTCCGCGAAAAAAAAAATGTCACTATCTATTGTATTTTCTATTTCACTACGCCTTTTCTTTTTTTTCCAAATGAAACCAGAGCACTGAGAAAAAACACACCGATCACAGCTGTGTCACGAATGCGACATAATTATTAAATGGATGTCTTATTGAGTAAAAAATGTTCGTGTAAGAGCAACAAGTACATTTTAGAACTAACCAAGTCCAATAGTGCATTAATATTTCAACATAATCTTTAGGTCGCGCCTCTCTGGTAATTTCTGCGATCAATCTCAGGAGATCTGGATAACAAGTATTGTACAAGCTGGCGCAAAATTAATCATTCAATTTTGTTTTTGAATAATTTGTTTACTGGATAAAAGAAATAACTTTCAGCGATAGAAATATTTATTTGATCTTCACCCGCTCCATTCCTTATAGTTGTTGTTGTAGCAGCATAAATATTCCCCATACATGTACGGGGGTTGCTACTGGAATAACAGTCCTTGGCTGGGAATAAATCTAGGTTGTTCCGGTAACTTAAAACTGATTGCCGTGTTCTCTCTGCTGTTGATTTTGTAGCAGTGCATCAAGCGCTCACCGATAGTCATTGTCTATCTCATCTAACAATAGCCCTAGGAAATATGTTGTTTCGTCGGGTGTAAAGAAGGGGAGAAGGGTGTAAGGTGAGCGGGCTTAAGAGGGCATGTGAATAGATGGTTAGTATCGTGCGGGGTACCTTCACAATCTGGATATATATATTGAGTATGTCGCGGTCGATTCTGGATAAGCTGGAGTTTAGTCGGCTATATTGCCCAAAACATAATTGAGCCAAAGTTACACAGGTCTCACGATGCATCTGAATCTCTTCGTCTGCGATAGGTGATGGTTGGACTCCGGCATTCTGGGTTGGGAGTTTAGGAAGGTACTAAAAGACTTGTTTAATGTTTGTATATAGGACTGCAGTAAACTAGACCTGTCTAGTGCGCTGAACCCCGCCTCTTTAGCTCACCCCGTATTCGGTTCAACAATTAACAGTGTGCGTCAAACAAAATTTTAGCTAACCACCGTCTAACAGAGTGCTACGAATGCGAAAGGGAAAAATGAAATGCAAAATTTTAAAATTTTTGTGCGAATGTCTTAATTAAAGGGTACCTGTTTTGCGAATGCAAATAATATTTCATTCGCAACGCATTAATAGATATAAAGAAATCTAGGGTCTGTCAGACTCACGCACGGTAGAAGTGAAACTTCTAAGTTGGTTGTTCCATGCACGGGAGCCCCGGTTTAGATCTCTCCCCCCTCTCTCGTGTTAAATTCAGGTTTTCATATTTTTTTTTCAGAAAAGCGTAAATATTACTCATAAATTTTTGATTATACATTGATAAAATATAGTTATAATTATAATGGAATCATAGGCACCTTTTCAACACATTTCTAGTATATACATCGATTGTATTCACAAATTATTCACATGACATCGCAAAATTTTCAGGATCACTCTCACAATGGTTATTTCCTAATATACTAATAATCGGCTTATGATAGCTAAAGTGGGAGATATACATATACATTTGCGCTCAAATTGTTGATGAATCGTGCGAAAACTGCGTCTATTGTTGTTCCCCGTCTAGTTGTACTAACACACACACACACTTGTACTAACACACACTTCACACTTACTGAACGGCTGATGCACGGCGTGGGTAGTTTGCTATAGAGCAAACGGGAGAGAAAGAAAGGCATTCGAGAGAGAAGGGGAGAGACGGCGTGTCTCGGTGGCTCCCTCACATCGTTCAGCGCTTGCGATGCGAGAGAGCGACAGAGAGAGCGAATAGGCGAGAGTGGGAAGGAGCAGCTGCTCCTTGGCCCCGCCCATTTGACGGATTTCGGTAACGCTCCGAACTTACCGTTTCACTCGCCTATTTTCAATCTGCCTTGGGGCCCCCGCGCGCCTAAAGAAGTTTCACTTCAAAAAAACATAGCTTCAATTTTCTCAAGTGCCAAGACTTTGAAAAGCTAACCAAATATAGGCCATAGGTAGCTAACCTACAGCAGGCCTAGGTGTGTCAAACGACAACCACTATATAGTACCTACCTACCTACCTAACCAAAAATATATTATATAATTATATGTATGTATATACCTACATGTATGTATGTTTGTTTGTAGGTACATTCGAGATCCGTTTTAAAGCGCTTATCAACAGTAATATTTTCACATTATTAAATATAAAAAAAAATATCTGCCAATAAATATAAAGTATGTTATATTATATTAGAAAAGAAATGCAGTCAAACTTCTATAACTCGAATTTTCTATAACCCGAACTAAATCGAGTGGGAATAGGTTTTAGAGAGCAATATAGGCTCAATTTTGGTCCCATAACTGGAACTTCTCTACCTCAAATTTCTCTATATCTCGAATAAGAATTTAGGCACATGCTTCTCTAAATCGAATTATTTAATGGAAATCCCAAAATATGTACTTATTTAGTTTTATTTTTATTTTCAATGTACTTATGTATTTGTAAAGCGAATTTTTTTCTGGACGTTTCTTGTTTCTGTAACGCTTCCATAGGCAACGACATTATTAAGCACCATTGCAGTATATTCTGTTTTGAGAGGAATGGAAAGTGATGATGAGGGTTCAGTGAAGGAAATTATTTATGTTTGACCTTACAACTGACGGTCCCTATAAAGTTTTGAACAAATTAGTATATCTTTTTGATGAAAACTCCTAAAGCGAATTAGGTTTTCAGTCACTAATTTCTGATTATTTTAATGTATTGTAACTTTTTCTTGTGTTTGCAGTTTCTTAAAAAAAAAAACATAATAATATTCTATAACTTCCATTGGATAGTGATGATTCGAGTTATAGAAGTTTGACTGTAGTTCTATGTTGATATTGTTGTAACATCATAAATCATTACACACATTTCTTTAAATGCTGGCTACAAGCATTTCTTCTTCTTAATTGGCGCGATAACCGCTTACGCGATTTTGGCCGAGTTTAACAAAGCGCGCCAGTCGTTTCTTTCTCGTGCTAACCGGCACCAGTTGGACACACCAAGTGAAGCCAAGTCCTTCTCCACCTGATCTTTCCAACGCAGAGGAGGCCGCCCTCTTCCTCTGCTACCACCAGCTGGTACCGCATCAAATACTTTCAGAGCCGGAGCGTTTGTATCCATTCGGACGACATGACCCAGCCAACGTAGCCGCTGGGTCTTTATTCGCTGCGCTATGTCTATGTCGTCGTAAAGCTCATACAGCTCATCGTTTCATCGCCTGCGATGTTCGCCGTTGCCAACGTGCAAAGGTCCAAAAATCTTACGCAGAATCTTTCTCTCGAACACTCCAAGCGTCGCTTCATCGGATGTTGTCATCGTCCAAGCTTCTGCGCCATACGTTAGGACGGGCATGATGAGAGTCTTGTAGAGTGTTAGTTTTGTTCGTCGAGAGAGGACTTTACTACTCAGTTACCTACTTAGTCCAAAGTAGCACTTGTTGGCAAGAGAAATTCTACGTTGGATTTCAAGGCTGACATTGTTATCGGTGTTAATGCTGGTTCCTAAATACACGAAGTCTTTTACAACCTCAAAATTATAACTGTCAACAGTGACGTGGGTGCCGATACGCGAGTGCGCCGACTGTTTGTTTGAAGACAGGAAGTACTTCGTTTTGTCCTCGTTCACCACCAAACCCATTCGCTTTGCCCCTTTATCCAGTTTGGAGAAGGCAGAACTAACAGCGCGGTTGTTAAGGCCGATGATGTCAATATCATCGGCATACGCCAGCAATTGTACGCTCTTATAAAAAATTGTGCCTGAGCGATGAAGTTCTGCGGCTCGTACGATGCTCTCCAACATCAGGTTAAAGAAGTCACACGACAGCGAGTCACCCTGTCTGAAACCTCGTTTGGTATCAAACGGCTCGGAGAGGTCCTTCCCAATTCTGACGGCGCTGCTGGTGTTGAGCAACGTCATCTTACATAGCCGTATTAGTTTTGCGGGGATACCAAATTCAGACATCGCGGCATACAGGTAACTCCTTTCCGCACTGTCGAATGCAGCTTTGAAGTCGACGAAAAGATGGTGTGTATCGATTCTCCTTTCATGCGTCTTTTCCAAGATTTGGCGTTTTGAGAATATTTGGTCGATGGTAGACTTTCTAGGTCTGAAGCCACACTGATAAGGTCCAATCAGTTGGTTGACGGTGGGCTTCAGCCTTTCACACAATACGCTCGCTAGAACCTTATAGGCGATATTTAGAAGACTAATCCCGCGGTAATTGGCACAAATTGCAGGATCGCCCTTCTTATGGATTGGGCAGAGCACACTTAAATTCCAATCGGCAGGCATGCTTTCATCCGACCATATTTTGCATAGAAGCTGATGCATGCACCTTACCAGCTCCTCGCCGTCATGTTTGAATAGCTCACCCGGCAGTCCGTCGGCGCCCGCGGCTTTGTTGTTCTTTAGCCGTGATATTGCTATTCTCACCTCGTCATGATCGGGTAGCGGAACGACAATTCCGTCGTCAACGATTGGGGTATCGGGATCTTCACTTTCTCGGTGACATGCGCAGCTGTCACTGTTTGGCTACAAGCATTTAGTCGGATATAAATCCGCGTAATTTCAATAACGTAGAACAGACTGTCGGATAAATACAGCCCTTGAAAAATACTTAAGAACGATGCGTTGGCAACCATTTATGCGCATCTTTTATCGAGTATGGAGCCGTAACGGTACTTTTTGAGCTTGTACCGTTCATTTATCTCTTTCTCCTGAAGGATTCGCATTGATTTGTGATAAATATACTTAAGAACGATTCGGTCTTCTTTACAAGTTTTGTGAATTGTAAGTTTACACAAATTATCTGCAGTATTGCTACAGCACTTCACTATAGTTGAAAGGATTCAGTAATGTCGAAAGTGAAATAATGCACCGCAGCTCTTCCAAAAGCAATCATAGAGTTGCAAAAGCGGGATTATCCCACAGTGCAATTTCAACTCAATTAAACGCTTCAAAAACGATGGTTTCCAGAAAGAAGAAAGCGCAAAAGACTACTAGCCAGATTGATAGGATGATCGTTAGGTTGTCGAAAACAGGATCCCAGGAAGGGTGATGCTGACATCCATCGAAAAATGTTTCTTCACCTGGCAAAGCCCATAACGAAAAGAACAGTTGCGCTTCGATTGACAGAAGCCGGGCACGAAAGAAGCCATTAATAGCAGCATCACAACGACAACGCTGAATTGGGTTTGCTCGAGAGCACAGATCCTGACTCTAAATCAGTGGCATTATATTTTATTCAGCAATGAACAAGGATAAATAGAGTTGGTACAGATGGCGGCCAAAGCGTGTAGCGTTCGACCACAAGCTCGTCTAACCAATCATAAAGCACGGGGGAGGTTCAATACTGGTGTGGGGCTGCTTCATGGAACGGTGTTGAGTCAATTTATCGTATTGCAGGTAATATGGATGTGCTAAGGTACGTTCAGATACTCCAAAATGTAATGCTACCTTATGCGGAAGAGAATTCACCGATAATTTGGAAATTTCAACAAGACAATGAACCAAAACTTCTCCTTGGCAAGAAAGTTTTTCGCAGCCGATTTGACCACTGTTCTGAATTTGACATCTTCGAGTGCCAACTTAAATCTAATGGAACATCTATGAAGTTGTGTTGAAAGTTGTAGAGGTTTAATAATGTCAATTCAAAGGCGCTGTGCATCAGTAATAAAGCGAAACGGAGTTTCAACAAAATGCTAATTTATACTTGTCCCTTTCGCTTGCATTTTTTATGATTTGACTGTTATTTTGCTTCGTTTTAAAGTATTTTTTTTCGAAAGATTTCCAAATTGTATTAACTTTCATACATGAAGTAGATAAATTATTTTTTTCTTAGATAAAAAATCTGGAACAGATTGAAAACTTTTTAAATTTGTAAAGTAAAGCCTAATATGCAAAACATTTAAGTGACTTTATTGAGAAGACCTAAATGGAGATAACTATGTATCGTTCTTAAGTATTTTTCAACGGCTGTTACTAGTTCTATATTAACCAACTATTAACTATTAATTATCTTTCAAATTTGGCAAAAAAAAAAAACAAACAGGACGAAACAGCTTAGTTTTAACTACTGACAGCCAATAGTTTGATAAGCTATAATCTTATATCTGTATATCTATAGTTTTAGAAAGTGCAGTCGGTGTATTAGTCGTACTAACTAGCTTAGTACGGCACTGTTCATTTACCAGAAATATTTTCGCACTTTTATATAAATATGATATATGTATAGTTATCAGAGACTGCGTAAAACTGTCTTGAAGACTGCAACTACGAATAACTTTTTTCGAGGTCATAGCTCGTCACTCTATACTTACTCAAACCGTTATTACAGAATTTAAATAATAATAAAAAAACGAGCATACATATTATTTTCTTTCATAGAAATTTTTTAATAAATTATTAAAAAATATTACAATTTTTCGATCATATTAACTATTTATCACCGTCATACGGTTCGAGAGGTACACAATAACAGATAATACAAATATGTGGATTTAAATGATCTCGACACGACATCTTTTCAATACATTCCACATACCTAGCATAAAACAAATAAACAACTAAAGTACTAGTGAAAATCGTTAGCAAAACTTTACGTGTTCATCATATATGTTCTGCACTAAATAGGATCAAGAAAAATATATCAACCTTAAAGCACAGAAATACCTTTAAATGAAAATTCAATATATAAAGCAAGTCAAGTTTTGAACATATTTTTTCTCTAAGGGTTCCTTTGGTTACAAATTATTCTCACGATAAACAAATTTAAATAAACAAAACAAAAAATATAAAAATAAAATCAACAGTTCTTACAATGCTTCAACAGACGCAAGCGCATCACAATCAGTTACTAGCACATATATCATTTCAAACATTTTCACTGCTGTCATGATTTGTATGTACCCATTTGGATCGTAACTAGTGCATTTAATTCCTTTATATCAAGAAGTTCTTCGGCTTAAGGCCACTGGTAAGTGGCTGCACTATTTGACTTACTCCAAAGTACCCAAGGGCTGACCCATTTGTACCTTCTGACCAGTTTTAATATTAAAATGGAAGTTCCTAGGTGCTTCAAATAGGAGCACAATTGTGCTACCCATATTGAACTGTCCCAGCAGTTCCCCTCGTCCCAAAGTTTTGCTGTCCGATAATACAACCTCATCATATATGTCACGATCTGCATGAGCACCTAATTTCAATCCCATCCAACGATTCGTTTTCAAATTCTCATCCATATGTATCTGCACGGAGCCCACATTGGTCGCGCCTACTGCAGCATAACTGAAAAAGCCGTGTTTCCATTTGCCCACATAAACAGCTCGCTCATTCAGGCAAAAGAGGTCGGGAAGCCAAGTCGCTATGCGTGGATTCACTGACAACAATTCACCGGCGAAGTGACGTCTCAGTTTTGGCTGCCACTCAGCAGGGGAATGAAAACGGTGATAGTCCCCAGGTGCTAAGTATATAACACATTGATAAAGTTCGGTTGATCCATCGTTGTGTTCTTTTAATTCTTCTGGGAATGTGCAGCCTAATCGTTCGCGCCATGTAACTGGGCCTAAGAAGGATTGTACACTATACTTAATACCTTTCACTTCTTGTATTAATGTATTTTCGGCTGACCCAAAATGTAACACGCACCCATCCGCAGGAGAAATGATAGTAGCATTTTGGTCAATAGGGCGCACACCTTGTCGTAGAGGTCGAGTGAAAAATTCCGCTAGACTATTATAGTATTTAAAATCAGGATGTAATGCCTCCTCCAAATTAACACCGAATATGCTTGAGTACCAACCGTATATATATGGTCGTAATGTAACTGGTACATAACAGGCAGCTAACCAACCCCAGCATCGACTAATTATGCGTAGCGGTAAGGAACAGTAAACCTTTGATTGGAAAGATGATGCTGTACGTGGCAAGTTTTCCCCTTCACATTTTTGTTTATGTAGCTGCCACTCGATAACTCCGAACAGACAAATGCCCACAGGTGTCCAGCGCAACAGAAAACCTGTCCATTTTGTCCAAACACTGCGGCTCACCAGATCTTGTTTTTCAAAGTTTCTTCTATTTTTTGTAGCTGCTTTCCCCGGTGTATTATTGCAACGCACAACCGATTTTAAATTCGCATGTTTCGAATCTGTAGCTAATGCGTCCCGATTTAATTTTGTTGAAAACGATTGACGAAAATTACGCAACATAGACCATTTTCCCGGCTCTTGTTTTAAATTAGCCGCTTGCCTTAAACTGCCTGCTTTAATCAGAAAGCGTCCACGCGGTACAAAATATGAAACCATTTTTTTTTTTCTATATTTCCGCTATGCAGTTAAAATGTATGTTAAGCTTGCACAATAGCAAATATTTTATTTTTATCACAAATTAAACCCAAGTATATTCACTTAAAATTCCTGAATTTTATACCGCTATTCTATTCCTGATTTTCTCATGCACAACCGCGATTCGAGTCAGCTGTTTACGTGGAGCGATAATGGCAACTGTTCTGTTGCTTATGAACTGTCAAAACAGAATGAAGTGGGAGTACCGCCCAAGCTAATTTATACAAAGTTGTAATCAATGATCATGATTTCATTATAAAACGTTGTGTACATTGTTTTTATCAACAGTCACAAACAATATTCCACCAGCCAAAGCGTGGATCTGTAAAATAGAAACGCAAGCACTCTAACAGTGAAATTGAGTAATTTGAAAGTTCATATATATGTAATATTACATATAGATTAAATGTATGTATTAATTAAGATTAAATTTAAGCATTAAAAGTATTTATAATGTCGACATGCAGAATTACGTACGCAGTCGTTGTGTTATTGCTAGATTCATCAATAAAATTTTATGTAAAATATTATTTAAACTCTGTAGACCACATTTGATATATAAATAAAAACAAATTACTAATATACATATGTAACAAAAATCAGCGTTGAAATAAGAACTAAAAACGTAGTATAGGCAGAGTATAGGCCGAGCGTTATATTTATCCCCTTCTTAACTTTGTTCCAATCAAGGTGAATTTAATAAGGTGACAGCATTCACCCAGCTGAATTTTTCGCCGTAGGTATGGCTTACGTCAAAATGATATGCTTTGTTTGTACGTATTGGTATGTTTACATTCGTATGTTTACATTTGCTTGCTGATTTTGACATGATGCTTGCACCAAACGCAACAACAAATACATGTAGGGTTTTACTTATATGTGTTTGCTGTCACCTGTAATAAATTCGCCTTGGGTTAAGCTATTCACATTTTTTAGCGTGTTTTCTTTGATTATCAAACTCCGTATCCTAATCAATTGCCACAGGATCGATGCGGATAATTTTCAGCACGAATATAAAACATCTGTTTATATTAATATTAAATATAATTTTATGTTTATAAGGCATATTAAAGAGGTAGCAGCAGTAAGGTTGCTATTTTAATTTTTTTCTATTAATTTGATCTTTAAATTGGCAATTTTGATTAAGTTACTTTGAACTGTTATAAACTTATTAGTTTATAGATTTTGGCGTTGTAGAGACCAAAAGAAAAAAATATTGTTCTTGTTGTTTTTACTACTATTGCTACCTGTTTAATGTTCCCTGATATGAATTTGTTTAAAAAAAAAACCGATGTGTTTTTCACAACATTTACTGTCTGGAACATCGCAGCGCCGAAAAATAAACATTAAGGGTATGCATCCAATATTGTAAAAGAGATGTAAGCCTCATAAATAGTATAAGTTTATTATGGTATAAACTAGATGTCAAAACTTGTATTAAAGTTCAGTTATACAAATGATATATTGTGTAAGTGAAACGTGCTAATTTGTATATTAAATTATGAGTTCTCAACTAATATATGTGTTGTAAATAATACATAGATAGATGTCTGACACCACTTTGGATTGAATGGCAAAATGGAAATAGTAAGATAAATTTAAGAAATGAAAATATAAATTATGAAGTGAGTTTGGTCTTCTGCAATAGAGAGGAAAAACACCACAAATTATACACACGCACACACAATTTCTTGTCATTGGCAAAAAAAAACGGAAAAACGGCATTTGGAGGTATGCTATAATTCGCATTTTCACAATCTAATGCGTGGAACATCATTTTTATAACTCTGTTTAATTTAAAAATTACAAATTCGCCAAGCCATTTACTAAATATTCACCCAAGAAACTTCTCTTCTTTTGTTTGTTCATTTGCAGCACTGACATCATCGGTGTTTACAATCGTGAAAAATTGGCAGGCACCACCTTCAGTATTCTGTACACTGTGAAAAAAAACTTTTTCAACCCATAATTTATTTCTGCAAAATTTATTGGTTGCAAGTTCCTACTGGAAAAATTTTATTCAATATTTAACTTGTAAGCAAGATAACCAGCAAGTAGTGGCATTTTCTTCAACAAAATAAAGAACCAGTGATGTGCACTGTTGTATATGGCGTATTTGGCCTGCAAGTTATTAGACTATCTGTTCCAAAACATTGACATTAGGCGTCTACGATTTGCCACTTCTTTGCTTGCTATGTTTACTAAACATTTCGACACTAATATTTTAACTACTTTCAATAGTCAAATTCAATGGGAATTAAGCCATATATGTACTGCCAATATGTGTGAAAAAAAGAGCTGTCATTTTGCATGTTTAACATCTATTTGATATATTTTTGTGACGCTCACTATGGCCACATCTTTGATCATTTTAGTTTTCCATTGCATTTCTCGTCTTTACAAAATAGGATTCACCCAGAATCTCGACGTCCTTCTTTCCTCTGCAGCGCATAAATCAATCAATGCTTTCAAGCTATCAAAAACGCGGGAACAACTTGACGACATTTTCAAAATTACGATTACATAAAATGGCAAAAAATCCTTATGATTGTAGTCGTTAGGTCCATTAAAATGAAAATTAATGTCGTAAATTAGCAGATTTCGTATTTATAGAAGAAATAATTATGCTAACATATGTACGTATGTATATTGTGTCTATATAATTAATATATTTCATAATAGAATTCGCAACTTTATTAAATTTGATGTCAAAAGCCACATGTACCAGTACTTCTGTTGCATCGATATGAGTATCGAGTAAATATTTGTATATTTATCTGAATCATCTCATTCCTAAATATACAATCATAAATATACAAATACATAATCGGGATAAAGTGCTTATAGTATTTAACTGAAAATTATAATTTTTGTTAATGCTAAATAGTTAAAAGATATTTAAATATGAGTGAGGCGGATAAAGTGGCGGTCTCATTTGCTTGCCAAAGTTGTATGCAGCCCATTACTTTGGACGAGGGTCTAGACAATATCGATGTTCACTCAATGGCTGAACTTTCATGTACGTATTATCAATTCATTTTTGAATCTAATTTCTAATTAAATGAATCATATTTTGCAGTACCAATTTATTCTGGCAATTTAAATTCTCTTGATACGCATGATGTAAGCGCTTTCGATCATTTTGTACCACCATTTCGCTTGTCCGACTCGATTTATGGTACTGGTTTTATGTTAGTTTCTGATGGTCGCGAAAAGAAATTGAGTGCTTCCTTTAAACTAAAAGCTGAATTATTCGATTGTCTGTCCTCAAATTCGGAAATAGACCATCCATTATGCGAAGAGTGTGCTGATTCTATGTTAGAAATTATGGATCAAGAATTGAAAATAGCAGAACAAGAATGGCGGGACTATAAAAATTATTTGGAACATCTTGACCAACAGGATTGTCCAAAAATTGCTGAGCTGGAAAAGGAATTAATTGAGTTGCAGGAGAACGAATCTCGAATGTTGTCAGAATTGGAACAACTTAAGCTGGAGGAAGAATCTTTGAATGAAGAGGTTAAACGGGAGGAAGAAGAAAAAAACAAACTTCAACAACAGGAAGCCATATACTGGCGCGAGTATACGAAACATCGACGAGAATTAATGCTTACCGAGGACGATAAACGTAGCTTAGAATGTCAGATAAGTTATGCAGAACAACAACTGGAAAAATTAAAGGATGCCAACATCTTTAATATTACCTTCCATATATGGCATGCAGGTCATTTTGGTACTATAAATAATTTCCGACTCGGCAGATTACCTTCTGCTTCGGTAGATTGGTCGGAAATCAATGCTGCCTGGGGACAGACAGTTCTTTTGCTAAGTGCTCTAGCACGCAAAATAGACTTGACTTTCGAACGTTACCGCATTGTACCTTTTGGGAATCACTCATACGTTGAAGTTATCGGAGAAAACCGTGAATTGCCGCTATACGGTACCGGAGGATTCAAATTCTTTTGGGACACGAAATTCGACGCCGCTATGGTTGCTTTTCTAGATTGCTTAACACAGTTTAGGCAAGAAGTCGAAAAGCGAGATACCGAATTTCTGCTGCCTTACAAGATGGAAAAAGGAAAAATCATAGATCCGTCCACTGGAAATTCTTATTCAATCAAGTAAGCATGCTACAGAGAAATTAATTGCAGAAAATTTGTTGCTTATAAATATGTTTACACTTGCAGAATTCAATTTAACTCAGAGGAACAATGGACAAAGGCTTTAAAATTTATGTTGACAAATCTGAAATGGGGACTCGCATGGGTCTCTTCGCAATTCGCTAGTGATTAATTCAATTAAATTTAGAACTTACATTTTAATAATTAAAACCAAACTTTCTGGTTAATCGCAAATTAAATAAAAAGTATTGTAGTATTATTTTATACATTCCTTTTTATTATTTTTCATTGTTTTATTCATATGCATTGTGTGGTATAGATAAACTTTTAATAGAGACATATATATCTAACAAATATATTTAAATAGCTATATCTAATACAATTTAATTTATTTCTTCTTTTTTATGTAAAGGGAGTGCTTGTAAATCCGCTCCTTCAAATGACCCATCACTCTCATCAGAATCTAAAATATCGTCGTCGATCCATAAAGTTGTTTTCCTCTTTTTAGCACTAGTTACGGTGGGTTTTTTGTGTTTACGTTTCAAAGACTCGTCACTACACCCTGGTTTATCTTCATTTTTTTTAAGTCCTTCTTCAACCGCACTATTTACTTTATCTGCTAGATTAGCTCTGACCTCTTCATATTCCACATCCTTAAAATCATGACGAGGAACTGCAAGTAACTTTTCTATTTTCCGTTTTTTTCTTTCCTGTGAATCGCGTTCTAAGTCTCCCATTTTTTCCAAAACTGCTTTCAGGCGCTTCTCCTCATTAATATCCCGTAAACGGCGCCCGCTCAGATCTCGACATGCTTCCCTATTTGTGGTCTTTTCTATTTGCGCACCAATCGCTCGTAACATGGATCCAAAACCTCCTTTTCCTCCCAAGATGCGTAGACGGCAGTGTGTCACTCCAGAAACGGTGCTATTTGGCATTAACCGACGTCCATTTTGTTCTAAATATATATCATTTGGAAACAAGCCCTGTAAATTATATATAATTTATATGTGCATTTGTTTTTTCGTTTACCGAGGGAAAAAACTTACAAATTGTTGTGAAAGAAGGTTTTTAATAGTTAAGCAATCTGTGACTCGAGTTTGAAGTATCATTTTTTCATGCAAATAAACAAGAGCCATTTTTCGTAGGAGTTTAGTATCCTTAACGTTGATCAATATCAGAGAACAAAACTAATAAGAAATTAAACTGAATTATTTTTTTTAAGCTACTCTCGTTTTAACATAGTTTTCTAGTTTGACAACAAAATCCTTGCCAATAGAGAAGGGCGGTCTGAAATTATTTAGCCGATTGTTCAACCATTTCGATGATTCACGATGTTTGCTGTCATACACGAATTTTCGTCGAACGCAATATACGCAAGAATGATGAAATACAAGGTTGAGTCTTCCGAATTCGCTGCAACGCCATCGCTGAAGAATATATACACAAAAGGATGGAAAATGGCTGGAATTTAGAATAATGTATATTGGGTAATTTTTGGCAAACTATTATGTCTTTATTAATGAAACTTGGTGGAGATGTTAGTGAGGTGTTAAGGAACACTTTTTATAACTCCCAATTATTCGGGAAATAATAATTTCATAATTATTTGCCTTCAAAATGCCTTTTGGAACTTCACTATAATTTGCCACATTACGCTATATATTTTTTAACACTTCACTAAAATTCACCAAATATACACTCACACGCTTGTTTTTACTGATTTTTAAGCTTATATTCGAATTATTTCTATTAAAATTAAATGCAAATTCATTTGTTCATGCAATCACTCTCCAATTTTAAACGCGAATAAGAAGAAGATTGGAATTGGAACAGTATGGTGTTGCCGGATGCCTGCAAATGAAACAAAAATATGAACAAAAATGAAGTATTTAAGTTTAGTGTTAATGATGGGGATGGGGCTTATTGTGCCTCCCTACTACATACACGCATATGATGTTTTAATTTTGGGTTCAATGGTTTTAACACGGAAAGGAGTTCTACGCAAAAATACTGTGGATTGCGTAGCTGGATTTGGACTGATGAGGGTTATTTTTTTGAAGCGCGGCCGAAGGCCGCCCACGCGAAAAGAAGTTCTACGCAAAAATACTGTGGATTGCGTAGCCGGAGTTGGATTGATGAGGGTTATTTTTTTGAAGTGCGGCCGAAGGCCGCCCACGCGATAAGGAGTTCTACGCAAAAATACTGTGTTAATTAATTTTAATTACTTTATTATTTTTTGTGATACGCTTAATATCATTGTTTTTAAGTTTAAATGAGTTGTATATTTTTATTTTCAAAAATATGTCTCAATTTTAAATTACAGCAAAAAATACTGCAGTTTTACAATGAACCCTCCACTGAACATCCCTGCATACGAACTTCGTTTTTATTTCAGGCGTATGGCAACACCAAATTTTAGCTAAATTAGAGAACTTTAACATTAAATTACTTTAAAACTACAAGCCTCCGGCAGGTTCGGCGATAAACATTATACTAAAGTTTTCCCTGGAAAATTACTTGTTTGTCAAGAAGAAGAATAAGCGAAAGAAATGAAACTGCCAACACAAGAGCCGTTCGAGTTGGAAGCATAAATGATAGAATAAGAGATTGCGCCTTCCAAATTCGCTGTGACGTCGAAATCCGAAATTATAAAAACAAAAGTAAGTGGAATTACTTGCTTGTGAACAGTAGGCAAAAGTAATGCTAGTTACCAAACACAATAAACTTTAAACAAACACACACGCACTTCCTTGCCAGAGCATTGTCAGAAGAAAAACGCTCTTTTGCGCGCTTTTTGCTCTCACAATTTGATATGTGGCACTTCGTTTTCTTCAGTTCTTTCAATTTAGATCTTCAAATCATAATATAAACCTACCATTCACTGAATATTTACAAACAAGTAGTTTCTGAATTATTTAAACGAAGATGACGCACGATATCTCGGAAGACATTTTAATGTCTTCAACCATTCTTAAAGAGTTCGTTCAGCAACCTCCTTGATATAATAATTTCTTTTAACAAAATTTTATTACCATGGGAACATAGCATTATTGTTTCAAAAACTCGACTTCGATATAAAAATCGAGCATTTACTGAATACAGTAATCGAAAGATGAATGTGCACTAGGCCAAAACGCAATGTGATTTCTATTTACAAACAACTTATAAACATTGGACTTTTGGATTAGAAATACATACATTTGAAGAAAAATGTCTTCATCATCTTCAGATAGTGAGGATTCTGTCCACAGTGAAGAGCAAAGGGCGAGTTTTAAGGTATTATTATTTTAGTTAAAAAGCTAATATATACATTTGTAAATATAGAATTCTGTTCGAGAGGATCTAAGCAAAATGAGCTTTGAAGAGATAATGAAATTAAAAGAGGAGTTGGGTGCAAAGTTGTATAAGGAGGCTGTATTGGGCGTGGATAAAGAAACAACTAAGAAATCAAACACAAGAAAAATTACCGTTAAGCGTTTAAATAAGAATCGTCCACGTGAATTGTCTGCGAAGAGACAAGTGCCCTTTATATCAATCGAAGAGAAAAGTAAACGAAAAATTGAAGGACAAGTACGTGATCCACGATTTGATGCGAATTGTGGAGATTTTAATGTGAAGCATTTTAAAGAAAATTATAAGTTTCTCGAAAATGTTCGACGAAAAGACATCGCTCGCCTTCAGAAACAATTGCGTGATATTAAAAACAGCGATGAACGTAAGCAACTGCAACTAGAAATTCAAAAACTTATTAACAAAAATGTTGAGGACAGAAAATGGCACATAAAACAAGAGTCACTGAATCGAGAAAAATTAGAAGTTCAAGAGGCACTCAAAAAAGGACTTAAGCCACATTACACAACAAAGAGTAAGTGTTAATAATTTTAAAAATTAGATTGATATTGTAATACAAATTCTGTCTATTCGCAGAGGAGCGACGTGCTAAAGAATTGGTTACACAGTTCGAGCAACTTAAAGAATCGGGAAAACTTAGCAAGCATTTAGAAAAACGTCGTAAGAAGAATGCAGCAAAGGATCGAAGACAACTTGGATTTGCATAATTTTTTTATTTTTTATTTTATTAAATAAAGTAACTGTACATCCTGTAACTATCCTGTTCGAAGCATCTTTGCCTCACGCTTTTCTTGCAATTCTTGTTTCTGTGCCTCGACAACAATTTTTCGATCTTCCAAAAATTTCTCGTATTCTTCTGGTTTTAATTCTCGTACAATTTTTATGCCACAAGTGCGAGCGACACCCACAAGCATTTCACACATTTGCTAGAAAAAAATAGAAATCAATTTAGTAAAGGTTTAAACTCAACTATTTAAAGATACTCACTTGCATTGTTAATAAAGCATTGGGTGGATCTTGTATCTTTATTGCTGCTATTTCGTAGAGATGTTTTAAAGTGATCATACCAGAAATTTCGCGACCTGGTTGCATTGCGCCCCGAGGTATTCCTGCAGCTTGTTTAAAGAAAAACGTAGCCGGTGGTGAGTGTATAACCAAGTTATAGCTCCGATCACTGTTGACCGAGACACGACATGGTAGTGGAATGCCTTCTTTTATATCTGCTGTGCGGGTATTGAAATCTTTGCAAAATGCGGCAATGTTTATTGCGCGCTATCGCAACAAAATAAAACTTAGTATTTATAATATTTTAATTAAATGTGATGTCTCCATATTTATAATATGAACTAACCTGCCCAAGCATTGGGCCCAACGGGGGACCAGCTGCTGCCATGCCCGCCGGTATATTTGTTTTTAATTTTGTAGTGTGTGTGATTTTGTCGGCAGTTTTTTTTAGAGCCTTAAGTTTCCCCGCTGCTTTAGACATTATTAATGTAGGTGGTATATTTTTACAAAACTTTAGTTACGCAAAACTAAAAAACGAGAATCCTTATTCAGTTGACAATCACAATCAGCTGATTAAATACGCAGGGTTGCATTCTTAAGACTATGGCTTTAAAACCTTACCCTGCATCCCCATTCGCGAAAAGTATGGATTGATAATATCATGACATGCGGAACATTTATCGTAGATGTATTTTTAAGTTGGTCCAAGTCTGTACAAAGCACTTCTTGCACCATCGAAAAAAAGAACACAATTTTTTTTAACAATGCAAACAAATTTTGGTAGATCAATCGATACGCAGCCTTTATACTCTAAAAATATTAAATACATTAATACAATTAGACGAAAGACTCCTTTTTTAAATATCTCTTTTAATTTTATAATACTGGCACTATAAATATTTCGTATAAATGAAAATATAGCTGTCGAAGTAAATGTAGTTCATTGCAGACGCTAAACCTGTAATAAGTACTGCGATTTATTACATGAGTTCTGCCGTGAGCGGTCTCAACCTGCATTAAATCGTATAAAATTACATCCATATTTATTGAGTACTTTCTGCATAAATTAATTATCACAATTTCAACAAACTGTTCAGCTATTGTTGTCTTGTAAAAATAATTCGTTTATAATGTCACAATTAAAAAGGTTAAGCCTACTATGATAAATTGCAATAACTTCAACGAGTCGTTACTTAGACTCTATGTATTGGAATGTTTAAAAGAGGTTTCACTTGAAGTTAAAAACCGAATGCAACCCTTAACAAGAACAAAATGTCACTGCAACAAGGGATGAAACAAATAAATTTACTTAGGTGTCATCTGTGTTAAAAAAGAGAATTTCTAGATGGTATGTAATAAAACAGCGTGTAATACAGCAATATATTTGTATTGCATTTGGTTATAAAAAATTGTGATTTTGGTGCTGATAGCTTAAATTAGTTTTATTAAAAATATATAGTTTTATATAAGAGAAACCTTGAAGGGGTAGACTGTGCAATAGACGCGCAGAGAGCATAAACACTTCGATGGTGCGTAATAAAACGCAATCGACTTCATCGTCCTCCTCAGGCAATGCCAGTGGCAGTGCAAGCAATAGCAGCAGTAGCACCAAGTCTCCTATCCGTCAGAACAGTACCAATAGTAACAATATAAACAGTGGCGCGCGTACACACCGCAAATCATCTAGTACTTGCAGTGTTGCATTAGCCGACGATTCAAAACCAACATCGTCATCCAACCGGCGCTCTCCACCACAAGCTAACACCAATACTTCGCACACCGACGAGGAAACGGACGGGGAGTATGACAGAACCCCCACTGGCGGCGCCCCATCGATCAGTTCTGTGCACAAGCAAAATCTTTATATCGTTTCATTTCCCATAATTTTCCTCTTCAATATTTTGCGTTCGTTGATTTATCAATTGTTTTGCATATTTCGATACGTATACGGAGCCAGCACAAAGGTGATCTATAGGCCACATAAACGAGAGTGCAACATTGAGATTGTTGTCGGCTCAAATAAATCATTTCAAAATTCGCAAAACGAGAATTCTCTAGCAAACGAAATTGATAAAAATCAAATCGTACAATATCATTCGCGTAATTCTGCGTTAGCTACTTACCCGCTTGTCGGTGGAGTTGGAAATATTACTGCTGCTGGAGGTCAACAGCGGTTTCGTACTACACAACAACTTGAAATGTCGGGAAGAGGAAATGCATCCAGTTCACCAGGTCCTGGGGATCCTTTGTTGGCAAAACAGAAACATCACCACCGCAGAGCATTTGAGTATATTTCAAAGGCTCTAAAAATTGATGAAGAGAATGAAGGTAAATAATGAACAAATGTTGGCGTTGTGGAAATTTAGCAGTGATTTAATAGGAATCTAACACGTTTTATCATAAAAAACTCTTTACAAATATGGTAGGCCACAAAGAACTCGCAATTGAGCTTTATCGTAAAGGCATCAAGGAATTGGAAGATGGAATTGCAGTTGATTGCTGGAGTGGACGTGGTGATGTATGGGAGCGAGCACAACGTCTTCACGACAAAATGCAAACAAATCTTTCAATGGCACGCGATCGGCTACACTTTTTAGGTAAATTATACATAAGTAATTAAAGTGTTTATATAAGAATAGTGCAAGTTATTATTATTTTTTTCTTTGTAAGTGATCTCCAAAATAATAAGCTTGGATGCCCCCCTCGTTTTATGTTGCTTATATTTTTTTCCAGTCATTATAAACATTAAACTGGCCTTGGCATTAGTTACAGTGTACAACACACAAAAAAAAAGGATAAGAAAAATAACAAGTTTCCGACTGAATTTTTTTTTGGAGCGGTAAAATTTCCTACTTGTATATCCTTATAGTAAATTGGCGATTTGAAATTATACGCCCGAAAGGGTGCCAAGGGGGTCAAAGTTTTCCGTTTGGCACACTTTTACGGTAAATCCGCATATGAAATTATGTGAAAAAACAACGGTGAACGTTGTAATCCAGAAAAAAATGTACCATAAAAATATTTGCCATAAATTCTACTATACTATAAGTCTCTTAAGTTACTAAATCTAAAAAAATCGACTTAGACGCCCGAAATAGGTCGGCAGGAAAAATTTGTACGGGTTAATTACGTTAGTGTGTATTGAAAAAATTGCTTTCAATATTTGTAAGTTATAGCATGTGTCGGAACCTTATTATTTTGGAAATTTTTTTTGGCTAGCTTTGAAAAACATAACTAATCTTCCACAGCAAAATGGATGCTTAAAAGTGCACTAGTAACCTTATTAAAAAGTGAAAGTTTTCACAACGTCTTAAATTGGTATACATATATGGACGAATGTAGTAAGTGTAAATTTGCAATAATCGCTTCTTCTAAAAATGATTTTAGCGAATTTATTTTTAAAGTAATAACGCTACTCAAATAATTTCCAACTTTTAATTAGTAAATTAAGATTAGTAGGTCGCACCGAATATTATCATTCCTTGGTTTTAATACATATAATAAGATTACGTAAATGCCAAGTCTAAAATTTTCTCATAAAATAAAATGACATTGCTATAGTCGAGAAGTGTATCAACGTTCTAGTAAATTTTCTTCGGCTAGGTGTAAGTCTACTGAGCTGTTCAGTATCCACTAGAGGGCTGTAACATGTAAAATTTTCGAGCAAATCGACTTTTACCATTCCTTCGCTTTGACGAAAACTATGGTATGGTTATCAAACGAAAGAAGAAAGTCGTGGCTATTGAAGAAAAGTCTTATACCATAATTTTTCTAAAGGAAAAATTATAGAAAGGCAAATTTTGAAATGTATCCTTATTTTAAATGCATCAATATCAACTTATTTACATATTCCCTATACAACTTTATACTTTCTCAATTTGGAACTGCATTTCTCAATTTTTATCTACGCATTCCCATTTCAATTTACACTTTTTCAATATAATTCTACATTTTCCCATTTCGATTTAAAAATGGTGTCGTAGTTGGACATAATTAAAATATTTGCGTTAGAGAGAAAGTGGGAGCTATTAAAAGACATTTTTGGGCGGAAATATTTGGGGTTGCTTCAAAAATAAAGTATACATTTTAAAATTTAATTTTTCTGTTATGTTTTCTTCAGAAAAAAGTTATTGTATGACTTTTAATCAGTTGCCACTACTTTCATTTGATACCACTGATAGCCACTTTTTCATTGATACTCATATATAGGGTTGCAATCTTCTATTAATTTGATCTCTAAATTATAAAATTTTATTTAAGTTACTCTAAACTGAGAGGAAAAGCAAAATTGTTCTTGTTATTTTTGGTCTACTACTGCCAACTGTTTAATGGCAGCCCATATCATTATACTACGTGAAGTGTAAACCATGTTTTCGATTCTTGAGTGCGTAGGTTTGAATTTCCGTACATGAAACACCAAAATGATGCAAAGTTTTTTCTAATAGCGGTCGCCACTCTGCAGGCAAAGGCAGTGGCAGTGTGTGTGTGCCATGAAAAAGCTCCTCATAAAAACACATTTGCCGTTCGGAGTCGGCTTAAAACTGTAGGTCCCTCCATTTGTGGAACAACATCAAGATGCACGCCACAAGTAGGAGGAGGAGTGAGAGGGTGTAAGCGTTTATTATATACATATATATACGAGGTTTGTTAAAAATAAGGTGAATTCGCGATGATTTCGCGGGCTACGTACATTTGAAAAGTTTGAAAATTCATCTTAATTTTTGAACAAACCTCGTACGAGTAACATATTATGAACACAAACATTGGCACTATTGTGAAGGCGCCACCCGTGCAAGTTGATTTTTATTGCAACTTTAGGTCTGTAATTCTCACAAACATATATTATTTTGTTTTACAATTTTCAAACCGAATTATATAGAAATTTTAGAAAGAATATGCAATTTTGCAAGACTATTCTTTAAAAGTAGTTCTTGTTTATTTTTTCGTCAAGGAAATCTTTGTTTCATTGCTTGTTTTTTCATCGTTAAGAGCAGATTGAAAGGATAAATCTTCAATTAGTTTTTCAATGACTCCTTTGATTTTTGCCTAATTTTGAAGTTTTCGCTTGCGATAATGGATTGCATGCATGAATCTCAATGACGGCAAAATTATTTTATCTGACTCAGACCAAGCTATTTTGCGGAAAACTCCTCTAATTGCATCTGACAAAAATAGTAATCCACGACCGTCATTTTTTTTTTCATTTCAATCATTGAAATTTATATAACACTTTAAACAGCATACTTTAGAAACTCACCACTTATCTTGATTTCTTATATGACGCTCAAAATAAAGTAAATGAAACTGTTTGATTAAGTATGATTAAATCGTAAAGTGGCTTTATCGATTTTGGCGCAGTCACAAAAAATGTAACATTTTCTAATATATTTGTTTGCAATACAAAAATATTTTCGGACTTCCCGCCTCTATAAGTAAATGATCAAAAGTCATATACATATCTCTGCTCCCAGATGTGATATCAAAATAAAATGTATACGAGCATCTTTATTATTCTTCTTCTTAATTGGCGCTATAACCGCTTACGCGATTTTGGCCGAGTTTAACAAAGCGCGCCAGTCGTTTCTTTCTCGTGCTAACCGGCGCCAGTTGGACACACCAAGTGAAGCCAAGTCCTTCTCCACCTGATCTTTCCAACGCAGTGGAGGCCGCCCTCTTCCTCTGCTACCACCAGCTGGTACCGCATCGAATACTTTCAAAGCCGGAGCGTTTGTATCCATTCGGACGACATGACCCAGCCAACGTAGCCGCTGGATCTTTATTCGCTGCGCTATGTCTATGTCGTCGTAAAGCTCATACAGCTCATCGTTCCATCGTCTGCGATATTCGCCGTTGCCAACGTGCAAAGGTCCAAAAATCTTACGCAGAATCTTTCTCTCGAACACTCCAAGCGTCGCTTCATCGGATGTTGTCATCGTCCAAGCTTCTGCGCCATACGTTAGGACGGGCATGATGAGAGTCTTGTAGAGTGTTAGTTTTGTTCGTCGAGAGAGGACTTTACTACTCAGTTGCCTACTTAGTCCAAAGTAGCACTTGTTGGCAAGAGAGATTCTACGTTGGATTTCAAGGCTGACATTGTTATCGGTGTTAATGCTGGTTCCTAAATAGACGAAGTCTTTTACAACCTCGAAATTATAACTGTCTACAGTGACGTGGGTGCCGATACGCGAGTGCGCCGACTGTTTGTTTGAAGACAGGAGGTACTTCGTTTTGTCCTCGTTCACCACCAAACCCATTCGCTTTGCCTCTTTATCCAGTTTGGAGAAGGCAGAACTAACAGCGCGGTTGTTAAGGCCGATGATGTCAATATCATCGGCATACGCCAACAATTGTACGCTCTTATAAAAAATTGTGCCTGAGCGATTAAGTTCTGCGGCTCGTACGATGCTCTCCAACATCAGATTAAAGAAGTCACACGACAGCGAGTCACCCTGTCTGAAACCTCGTTTGGTATCAAACGGCTCGGAGAGGTCCTTCCCAATTCTGACGGCGCTACTGGTGTTGAGCAACGTCATCTTACATAGCCGTATTAGTTTTGCGGGGATACCAAATTCAGACATCGCGGCATACAGGTAACTCCTTTCCGTACTATCGAATGCAGCTTTGAAATCGACGAAAAGGTGGTGTGTGTCGATTCTCCTTTCATGGGTCTTTTCCAAGATTTGGCGTATTGAGAATATTTGGTCGATGGTAGACTTTCCAGGTCTGAAGCCACACTGATAAGGTCCAATCACTTGGTTGACGGTGGGCTTCAGCCTTTCACACAATACGCTCGCTAGAACCTTATAGGCGATATTTATTATTAATCAAACTTATTTCGAAACGATATGATCTGTCCCAGATAATTTTTTTGTATTGGCTAGTGTAATTAGCTTTAAGAAGAACTAAGATGCCGCTGTGTGCAAACAAAATAAAATTAACCAGCTACGACAGGTTTTCGTGCAAAAATTTACAATAATGGCTGGCTTTATTCAGGTCCAATGTAGTAACATATAATGATTATTAAATATAAATTAAAACTTAATAAATATGTAGAGCACAACTAAAAACAGAACTGTGCAATTACATAGTCTTGATAAAAGTTTAATTTACCTATTTTGTTAAATCCTCAATATTTATATACTATACTTTCTTTGTTTTTTGTGTTTTTTTTTTTTTAATTTAATTTTATATGTTTTTTCTTTTTATTTTATGTATGTTCGTATCTGTGTACGGCTATGCAGAGTTACGCGAAGCAGAACTCAATTTCCATACCTTAAAACTTAGAGACACCGCAGCGCAGCAATCTGACAATATATCACACAAAAATAAAATTTTGGTGGTGCCACCTATGGTTGTAAATGGCACCGGTTATAGTAATTCCGCAACCACTTGTCCATCCTCAGCAAGAACTAATTCACGGTTACCTTCCTCTAGTTATAAAAGTATTCTCAAATCCAATAGACAATTAAATTCGGATAGTTCTAAGCCCAGTACCTGTAGTTCCAGCACTTTGGCAGCTAGATCATCTTTGGCAGGTAAGTTAAAGAAGCTTGTATTTTGTAACTACAGTAGATTCTGTTTTTATGCGGTATATACATATGTACGTTCCGCACGAAACAGCATAAAAAAATAGCATAAAAAAAGCTACCAGTTCTATAGTAAAACTATGGATACGTTTCAAAAGTGCTAAGAACCGCATAAATCTGAAATAATGTAATAAAATTGCATAAAAAAGGGTACTAGTCCCATATTATAACTATAGATACGTTCCATAGACCGCATGAATCTGAAATAATTAAATAAAATCGCATAAACAAAAAATTGTATTTTTGAAAATTATATCTTTATTTAACAAACGTCATAATCGAAAAATAAATTTACATCGTCAGAAATAAATCAGACAATACCCGCATGTTGCGCATTTGTTTAGGATTTGGCGTAAAATCACTGCCGTCACTTGAGGAAATGTACAGGTCTGATCTGGATGGTGATGCAGGCGGCTCCATACTTGTAGGGTTAGCATTTTTGATATAATCTGTGATGAGTTTTTGCTTAGCTGGTTTAGAATCTTGTTTATATGTACAATTCCCGATAGGTCAACATGCATTTTTTAATTAAAAAAAAAAAACCGCACTATTTCAAAAAAAAAAAACCGCATAAAAACAGAATCTACTGTATTTGGTCTTCACGTTTAAAAACTGGCTAACATTTTTAAAATAGAAATTATATGTTAGACTTTTTTTATTCGAAAAATTTATTTCTATTTACTCACCTGGTTTTGCAGGTAAGTATGCATGTATGCATGTATGACCATGAGTGTTTTCTATAAATTATTATTTTTTTTTTTACATTTCATTGGTTTGTTTATATGCCCTTGGCCACTAAATAACGTAATACCCATTTACATTTGATTTACGTATTATACATTCTTGTCTACTCGTATTTCTATTTTGTTACAGCCTCGGGCCGCAAATTGACAGTGAGCTCAAAACGCCCTGGAAATCTAGCCGTTATTAATAAGTCTCAAACCTTACCGAGAAACTTGGGTTCGAAGAATGCGAGTAGTGCCGCAATGCAGAGACAACCAGTTAAAACTGCGGCTACTCCACCGGCAGTACGCAGGCAATTTGTAAGAGATTCCTTTCCAAGTCATTTGCATACAAAACAGACATTGATTATTTTAGAAGTGTAGCTAATTGATAAATTATTTTCTATAAGTTTTCTTCAATCTATTAAAAAACGTAATGCCTTGTGGCATACATGCTTTATTAGAGATTATCGATTATAAGCAAATTTTCAACAGCTTCTCAAAACTAGGAGAAGATATGCCATCAGTTACAGCTGTGCAAAGTTTTCAAATAAATTAAATAACTTTTTTTTTTTATTTCACGCTTCACCACAAACGCTTAATAAGTTCACAATGGAAAATTAATTTTCTTTACTTTTTAGTCCTCTGGCAGAAATACACCACCGCAACGTGCACGTACACCTATTAATTCAAGTTCCAATTATGGTGGTCAAAGTGGCGCTACCGCACCTGCTGTAACTGTTAAAGGAGTAGAACAAAAATTGGTCCAAATAATTTTGGATGAAATAGTGGAGGGAGGCGCCAAAGTGGAATGGTCTGATATAGCTGGGCAGGAAGTGGCTAAACAAGCCTTGCAAGAAATGGTTATTCTGCCCTCGGTGCGTCCTGAGCTTTTCACAGGTAAGCATGCGGACCACAACTATGCGATGAAATATTTTAAACATTTTTATATTAATATTGATTGTTTTATATGTTTCAGGACTACGTGCACCTGCTAAAGGTTTGCTCTTATTTGGACCGCCAGGCAATGGTAAAACGCTGTTGGCACGCGCTGTCGCAACAGAATGTAGTGCGACATTTTTAAATATTTCCGCAGCCTCTCTCACCAGCAAATATGTAGGAGATGGTGAAAAACTTGTGCGTGCACTATTCGCTGTAGCACGTGAAATGCAACCATCTATTATCTTCATAGATGAAGTTGATTCGCTACTATCAGAACGTAGTAGTAACGAACATGAAGCCTCACGACGACTTAAAACCGAATTCTTAGTTGAATTCGATGGGCTGCCGGGAAATCCGGAGGGTGATCGTATTGTCGTTTTGGCTGCCACAAATAGGCCGCAAGAACTCGATGAGGCAGCCTTGCGACGCTTTACTAAGCGTGTTTATGTCTCACTGCCCGACTTGGAAACACGCGAGCTATTGTTAAGTCGATTACTGGAAAAACAAGGTAGTCCACTTGGAACAGAGGCCTTACGTCGCTTGGCAAAACTTACAGATGGCTATTCAGGTTCTGATCTCACAGCGTTAGCTAAGGATGCTGCACTCGAACCGATTCGTGAGCTTAATATGGAACAAGTAAAATGTTTAGATATTAGCGCAATGCGTCCGATAACGGAAAAAGATTTTCATAATTCACTAAAACGAATTCGACGTTCCGTTGCATCGCAAAGTTTGAACTCATATGAAAAATGGTCACAAGAGTATGGTGATATAACGATTTAAGTAACTAAGAAAACGCGTTTCGTAGTTTGTGAAAGAAAACAACTTTCTCACTCGTTTCCCAATCGCTTAAATTAGTTGACTAAAATAAATTTAAAGATGAATTGCCGTATTCCAATGCTACTATTATAGTCACATTAGTGCTTGATGTACATATGACTTTGTAACAGATTTATTTGTCCCATTAATGTTTCTGCCTTAACAACTTTTCATCTTTTCACCTCATTAACTGAATGTCGCATTAGTAATCAGCCGCTTTACGTTTGTAATAAGAATCATTTACTTCTCAGTTGAAGCAGTGCACACACTTGGAATACACAAAATATTATCCACACATAAATAGTTAGGGGATATGATTAAAATGCATTAGTAAATTTCAGAGGAAAGTCCGATGTTAAAACTCATCTTTGGTCTAGTGAAGTGCATTATTGACTTTCATTTTCATTAAGAGATAAATATTTAATATTAAATACTCAATGTTAAAAGCCATTACGATATACACTGTGTCTTTTGATAAAACTACTTGTTTGACTTTAGCAGGAAAAGTCTAATCTTTCATTAAACAATTTAGTCGTACAATTCAAGTTTTATGAAGTTGGATTCTTAACTTAAGTCTTAGAATGGTTAATGGTTTTTACATTGCATTAGAATCCTGCAGTGTTTTGGCTGGAAAGGCAAGTTGTTTTGTCAAGAACGCAGAGATATGCCTACGCTCGTATATTATTCGAACGCAACTTAGCGGCTGAGGTAACTTACTTGCGAAAATACAAAGTTGTCTGTTCAATAATGATGCAACTATTAATGCGGTTTAAGAGGAGTTATATATTTCATCAACATATTTCTCAGCATTGATGAGATGACCCTGTTGCGGTTTCAAGTGAATGAAAGTATTACTAAAATAATTAATTAACAGCCTGTAGTTTTATTTGCACAAATATACGAAATTAACGAATAACGGGGCTATATTACAAACATGAAATCTATAACGTACGTTTAATAATGTACGCTTAAGTAATAAACACATTTAACAATTTAATTACTATATCTTGTCACATTCCTGAGAAATTTCGCCTGTTCTATGTACATACACACATACATATATGAGTATGCTTTTATTATATCTATGTTTAGCGAATATGTCGATATTATTTAATAATTATTAATGCAGTTTTTATTAATATTATTTGTATATGTTTTCAAATCGGATTTTTGTATACTTACGTCTACTTTGGAAGGCGAATTATAATTAAAAACGTGAATGCAATTTCATCTAAACTGAAATATATATGTATTTTTGTCAACGTGCGTCGTTTTAAAACACCTTCTATTAACGTGACTGTTAAACTAGGCTTTGTATTCGTTAACAAAATTATTCAAATCAAGAGCGTAAGAGAGAGAAGAAAAAAAGTTAACGAACGCAAAATTTGCCATTACTTGCAAAAAACCGCTGGATGTCTTTTATCAGTTGAGTTTATTTACAAATGTTTGCGTTGTATAAAAAATTAAAAAAACGGAGCGGAAAAGTCTGCAAAGGAAATTGGACCTAAAATGTTCACCAGAGACATTTCAGAAAGTCAGAAATGGTAAGTATTCAAATAGGCTAAATGTTCCCTTACACCAGAAGTCGCTCCCGTGCAACATTTACTACTAAAACCTGGAAAAGACTAGGTAAAATGCCCTTAAAACTTTTACGTCAGATGAAGTGTTGGTGTTGTCCCACAAATGAAGGTACCTACAGTTTTAAGTCGGCTCCGATGGCAAATGGTTCCTTATGAGGAGCAGAAACTTACTCGAAGGCTTGCCATTGCCTGTCGAGGGGCAACCCCTATAAGAAAAAACTTTTTGTTGAAGAATACCGACTCAAAGAGTGCAGCAGCAGCGTGGCAGACGCGTATGATGAGATCGTATTTCCACGTGATGCAGAAGATGCCAATCCACTTGCATTAGATACAGCTAATGGTGTCATTGTAAAAGCTTCTGAAAGCAGTTTGACAACAGTTTCCTAATGCGAGAAATTTCGCTAAAGAAGAGAAAAACACCAATAGCTTGATGTCATGATTTGTTGCATTGTAATGTCGCAGGAGGCAGCGATTCGTAGTTTTCTCGGAAGCTAGACCCTCATTCAAGTACAATCTGCAAAATAGTACATTGCATTGAATAACCATAAATATGTTTACATACTCCCTCCTTTGTTATATTTTCCATTTTATAGAAGTGTACAAAAGACCAGATTCTCAAATATTATTTGTTTACAAGTTCAATCATACGCTTATAGATTATGTGTTTTCGTGATGCATAATTTTTCTGCAGCACAAAATTAACGTCTTCAGCATTCAGCATTTTTTTTGTGATGGATAATTTTTTGGCAGGCTTCCAAAAAATTAGAAATATACTATATATTACAAGTTTTTGTGTTATCAAATAAAAAAAAACTCCTGAGAGATGCGTTCGGTTACTTGCGACAAGTAATATAACAGTAAAGTAAAACAGGTAGTTATTTACTGAATCTTATACTTAGTAAAAGTTATCAAAAAACTGCGCGTAGCTTTGGTTAAGAACGTAATTGGTGGTCTTTCTGATAATTGTCCATGTTACTCTGGATTTTATTGTAAAAAGTTAAACCAAATACCTGAAGTGGTCACCGATCGTCATCGCCTAACTCATCTAACGGTAGGCCCAGACCCGAAATTTTGGGTGTAACCTTTGACAGCTTGCTCTCCTTCTCTGCGCATACAACCGCAAACAAAAGTCCAAAAACCCAACAAGGTCCTCAAATCGCTGGCCGGCAGCACTTGAGGCAAAGACAAAGAACTGTTGCTTTCGACATTTAAGGCAATTGGCCGGCCGGTTCTAAACTATGCTGCGCCTGTCTGGTCGCCTGGAACTAGTGATTCCCAGTGGACAAAGCTACAGACATGTCAAAATACCGCCATTCGGACAGCGACCGGGTGCCTCCTGATGTCACCCATCCAACATTTTCACAACGAGGCACAAATGCTCCCAGTAGCGGAGCACAACAAACTGCTCAGCAAGCAGTTCCTGCTGGGGTGTTACCGCAGGTTTTACCCCTGCAGACACCTGCTTGAGCCTGAGCCGCCTCCCAGGCACGTCAGGAGACACCTCCTAGACTACGCTGACGAACTCCAGAACAAAACTGACCGAAACCTACTGGGCCGCACAGTATTTAGACAGTCAATAAACGACATTCACCGGGAGACCGTTACCACCTTCATGAACTCCCGTCCTGTGAATGCCGTAATCGGAGTCCAACCACCACCTATCGCAGATGAAGAGCTCCAGCTTCCCCGTGAGACTCGTGTAACATTGGCACAATTACGTTCTGGACATTGTAGCAGGTTAAACTCCTACATATCCAGAATTGACCCCGACATACCAAACACATGTCCGGCATGTGAAGGTACCCCGCACGACACTAACCACCTCTTCACATGCCCCCTCAAGCCGACTCATCTAACCCCCCTCTCCCTCTGGACCCAACCTGTCGAAACAGCATTTTCCTGGGCCTACCCTTAGATGAGCTAGACGAAGACGACCGATGATATACTTACACTGACAGGGCTAACTATGCTGTTAAAACAACAACAACAACAGCGTATTGTTTCGATAGGTTGGGTCCAGAGGGAGATGGTTGTTAGGTGAGTAGGTTTGAGAGGTCATGTGAATAGGTGGTTAGTATCGTCCGAGGTCCATTCACATGCTGGACATACATATATTGAGTATGTCGGGGTCGATTCTGGATAAGTAAGAGCTTAACCTACAAATACAGAACGTAATTGATCCAAATTTGCGCGGGTCTAGCGAGGCAGCTGAAGCTCTTCGTAGGTTATTAGGTGGTGGTCAGATTTCGATAACGACATTCGGTGTTCGAGAGTTTAAAAAGGTGGTAAGAGTCTCCCGATGGATGTCGTTTAATGTCTGTCTGTATACTGTCGCCGTCGTAGTCGAATGGGTTGGTGCGCGACTACCATTCGGAATTCACAGAGAGAACGCTGGTTCGAATCTCGGTGAAAACACCAAAATTAAGAAAAACATTTTTCTAATAGCGGTCACCCCTCGGCAGGCAATGGCAAACCTCCGAGTGTATTTCTGCCATGAAAAAGCTCCTCATAAAAATATCTGCCGGTCGGAGTCGGCTTGAAACTGTAGGTCCCTCCATTTTGTGTAACAACATCAAGACGCACACCACAAATAGAAGGAGGAGCTCGGCCAAACACCCAAAAAGGGTGTACGCGCCAATTATATATATATATATACTGTCAGATCTATTAACTGTAGTTGTGTTCTGTTCTGTCCTGGATCTCATCAGTGTAGTTGAAGAAATACCCTCTGACATTTGTGAAGTTAGAAATAGTTTAATAGCAAAGCTATCAGGGGAACGTATTCCTCTGTTCAACGCGTAGTAGCCCATGTCTGGTCATCTAATGGTGCTATCGGTCCGAGAAAAGTGAAGCCTAATAAATATGGCAAATGTTAACCTTCGAACTACAAATTTCATTACCAAGTTTCAGGCAGCATTTAATAAATGCAAGTTCCAAGGCGGCTTCTGCCAATGGTGCCCTGACGCGACTCCTCCTTAATATAGGAGGACCCAAGGGAAATCGCAGGCGACACTTTCATTGGTTGCTGACTCCATAATTATTTATGCAACACCTATATGGGCGAGAGCCAAAGAGTCCAATCTACAGGAAGTCATCCAGACACACAGGCAAGGTGCGTTGTGTGCAGCTTGCGCCTATCGACGTCGTATAGCCTTCATATGCCTGCAGGAGAACAACCTAGATGCAGGTTCCTATATTTACATGTTGCTGCAATTATTTACCGTTATGAAAAAAAATGAAGTGAAAATGTTTCTGCTTTTGGAACTTAGGAATGCAATGAAGAAATATGTAAATAAATAAAATATATTTTAAACTATACATTTATATTATGTTTTTAAACAGCTTAAAAATATTTGTAAGGGATTAGGGATTCGCCTATTATTCTTCTATTACATCCAAAGTGAACTGACGCTATCGGAAAGATCAAAATTTATGATCGGCAATCGCCATAGCCACTGTAAACATGAAACGTCAAAAGACAGAAAATGTTTCTAATGATGGTTTCCCTCGACAGGAAATGCCAGTCTTGAACAAGCTTTTCATGAAGATCAGCATTTGTACTTATGGCTCGATTTAGCATATACGTCCTGGTAGAAGCTGCTAACCTCGTTTAGTAGAATTTTATGGTAGAGTGCAAAACATCGTTAAATACGCTGCTGCAACTACAACAACGATTACAAGAGAGTTTTTGACCACCCGAAAGATTAAATTAATGAGGCATCTGCGTTATAGCCGTGATATGGTACTTGATTTCTTTTTGTTCCCGAACATCAAAAATAAAATGCGAGGTCAACCTCAACCAACGCCTGAAAAAGCTGTTGAAGCCTTTAAGCAGCTCGTTTTGGCAAACTGCTTCTGAGAGGCAAACATACATACATAATAAGCTCCTCCTCGTATTTGTGATGTGCGTCGTGATGTTGGCACACAACTAGAGTTTTAAACCGACTCCGAACAGCAGATAGTATTTTATGAGGAGCTTTTTCATGGAAGAAATACACTCGGAGGTTTGCTAATGCCTGCCGAGGAGCGACTACTATTAGAAAAAACTTTTTCTATCATTTGGTGTTCCATGTCCGTGGTTTCGAACCTGGGAATTACCAATTGATAGTCACACACAAACCAATCGGCTACGGCGACGCAAAACTGCTTCCAAGGAGAATATTTCGGAAAATAATAAGGACATTTTCATTATTATTTTTGTCTTTTCATTACTTGGCGCAAAATATTTTATAAAAAAGGCAATCTTAATAATAACTACGAACAACCATCTACATTTTAAAATATTTTTGTTTTGCTTAAGTTTCAAGTTATAAATGAAAGATGGTTATTTTGACCAAACGTGGGGTTAACAGCTTTTGACGTGTCGCCAAAAATAAAGTATTTGACCTCACTTGTTTTAATCTATTTTATTATAATGTATCTTATTTTGAGTTTCTTGACTTAGCTACTTAAATAAAAATTATGCCTTTACTCTCTTTAGGAAATGAAAAGTAAATATGCGTAGTAGCAAAATAGGTTCAAGGACGCCTTTATGAACAAAACACGCTTATCGAAACCAAGTACATCGATTGTGAAATAAATCTCTTCAGACGGCCAGTTCTACGTTGTTAGAATGACTTGGTTTTATGTATATCCGAACAAGGGTTGTAACTTCGGCAGCTATCCTCAAACATAGTGCGGAATGTTTGTGCTATTACACATTGTGAAATAAATAAATAGTTTATGTTGCATGATTTTTTATTTTATTTTTGTTTTCCATATTCTGCATGTACATATGTATATCGCATTCACTTTTTTAATGAAATAACTTTATTTCATTGTTTTTTTCGGTTGCATCCATTCAACTTATTCACCTCTGACTTAACTACTACTGTTTGTTTTATTTCTTGCGAGTTACAAACACGCAAAATATGTGTAGCAATCGTACTTACTGTAAAGCTTGTCACACTTTTTTTACTTTTTTCCTTTAAATTAAATATCCTAACTTGTTACTTTTAATGTAGAATGGATTAGATAATTTACCCTACCCGCCCCGTCAAGTTCCACTTGCAGTAGTTTCTTACAATATTTTTCTTGCTGGTGTCCTGTTTGATGGAGCTCATGTCACATTCCCTTTCAGTGATGTGCTTTACCCTCTCAAGCTGAGTTATCTATTGAAAAGTAAAAAAAAAACTTCTCGCTATTTTAAGTAAAATTGTTTACAAATTTCATGTTAATAGCAAAATGAATGTTTTTGTTTTTGCAATATCCTCTAACTTTTCGTAGTTATCTTCGATCGTTTAATATAATTATGTTCTCTTTATTTTAAATATAATCTATTTAACAACGACCTAGTTTCTAACTTCTCTTTATTTTGTTTGTTTTTCCTCCTTTCTTTTCTTTTCGAGATTGTAGCGAATATTACAAGTTGTAAAGTTTGCGTTATATTGTTTTTTGTTTTTTTTGTTATAAGAAACTGATTTATTTCGGCTGCCTTCAAATGAAACAATTTGTTGACACGCTCTGCGTCCAATAATTAATATTTCCGCGGCGATATTCCTCCTCGTGTGTCATTTTTTCATTCCTATTTTATCCTATCCTTTTTACTTCCGTTTCATTTTTTCGCAGTATATCCAATGTTAAATACAAAGATGGCTATGATCCAATTACGAGTTTAGCGTCACTTTAGTTACTTTGCGATTTGCGCAGTTGTTGGGGGTGATAGCATTATGATAATTTACAAAAATAATGCTGACCATAATTACAGAGTTAAGAGTGGGACGATAAGTAGGTTTAATTTTTCACGACTTGAACTCTGGATATTAAATATTTGTTTCCTATTTTCACGTCTATTTTGGACATATATATTCGCTTGGTGTTTTTTTGATGCCTTTTAATATACTCATCCTTCGTATCACCCACTTGCTCCAACAACTATGACGGCCATATCAGGTTCATTGACCCTGATACTGAGGCATTGCAGCGCTATACATCATCTGCGGTGCCAGCGATCCATTTGCAGCAGCCGCAGCTGTAGCTGCCGTTACGCCAGGCACTACTGCACCTGGAACTCCCCAGGCAACGTTTGGCTGTACCATGCGGTAACCTGCAGCTGATTTTTAAAAAAAGGATATGAATAAAATTCAGACATTTTATAATTGGTCTTACATACCTCCTGCTTGTTGAGCACTAGCGTAAGTGTATGGATAATATCCTTGTTGCATGTATTGGGTTTGCATTTGAGCGGCCGGATAGCCCTGTAACGGTGTAAACAACTAAGCAATTATTCAAACTTTCTCTTATCGTTCTGTATATAATATATTAATTATAAGCTTACTGTTGGCGGGTACCAATAGCCCATTTGTTGGTATGCTGCCGCATATGGATACTGTGCTGCTGCAGCTAGCTGTTGTTGAGTCATCATTTGAGCAGGTATTCCTGCTCCGGCCGCAGCAGCATTGGCAACTACAGCGGCTGCAGCTGCTTGTTGCTGTGTTGTTGGTATACCAGGCGATATGATAGTGCCGGCGGCAGCGGCTGCAGCTGCTACGCCCGCGGACGCTGCCGCCACGTTATTCATTGAATTGTCCCCGCCATTTTCTTTACCCCAAAAGCATTTGACCAGATTGCCGTGCACTTCCGAATTGTGAGTATGCTCAATAGCGCGTGCTGCTGATTCTTTCGTTACAAATTTAATAAAAGCATATCCTTTATCCTTGAAAACGCGCACATCTTGTATAGGACCGAATTGAATAAAGTGCTTGTGCATTACTTCGTCACTTATGACATTCGGCGGGAAGCCTCCACAGTAGACGGTGGTATTTGTTGGGCTGGATTGATTGTACACTTCCTCAAAAGTATGTCGTATATTTCCCTTCATTCCCATGCCACCGCCAGATTTACTGGATTCACGAGGTGGTGGCAATTTTCTTGTGGACCAATTCGTCCGAATGGTGCGCGAACCTAACCACTGACCATTCATAGCTTGTATCGCATTTTCCGCTTCAGCTTTCTTCACAAATGACACAAAAGCATAACCTTTCGATTTCATCGTTTGGGGATCTCTTACGATTCGGCAATTTGATATTTCACCAAATGGCGCAAATGCGTCACGAAGCGTCTCTGTTTCGATTTCCGGGCTGAGATCACCAACAAAAATATGATGATGTGAACTTATATCTGTTTTTGGCTGGTTCCCAGGACTAGTGGCCCAATTAACCTGATACCATAAAAATATATTATTATTTACTTTACATAAAATATAAATTTCATTCGACATTTACCTTTATTTCTTTGTCAAGAAATAACCTTTTGTTCATTGCTGTCAAAGCAGTAGTTGCCGCCTGGTAAGTTGAGTATTCAATGAATGCATAAGGATCATTTCCGGGTTCTCGTATGATCTTACAATTTTTAACCGGGCCCATTTGACTGAATAGTGCGATCAGTAACTCTTCTGATACTGATGCGTCCAAGTTCCCAACGTACAACGTTTTCGGTTGTGACTCGTCCATCATATACATTTATATAAATTTATATTAATGTGAATTGTGTTTTTTTTCTTTGCCACCACTGTTACAGTTTTACGATCACAGAGACAAAAATTTTGAGTACGATTTATCAATTGTCAATGGTCAATAGTTGTGAATAGTTGCAATGTTTAACTTCAAAGGAGCTTTGTATTGTGATTTTGCTCAAAATAAATTTTTCGGATATACTACAAATTATCTTTTATCATTGCCTTATTTGTGCGTTATCATACAATTATAGCTTGTGTAAGTATCGTACATTTCTGAGTATACAACCATTTATTCAGAATTTATTATTTTATACGCCAGGATTGCCTTTTATTTTGTCTTTAACTATTCCTTTTAAATAAGATTGTTATCTTAAATAAAAGGAATCGAATTCTTAATGGCAAACTATTTATTTAGCACTTTCAATTTTTCGATCCCCTTAAATTTTCACTCAATGAAATTATTTATATATATCATTTCTATCTACTCTAATGGAGTGTTGCGTAGTTTTCCATGATGGGTTTCTACGTTGGACAAATTTTTTAAAGTGCTTTAAGATCCATTTAGTTTGTAGTCAATTCAGTTGATATCTTGCTTGTTGGGAAATATTCCATTAGCTATTTTTTTTTTGGCATAGACGTTGAAATGTATTACACGTAAGAGCCGGTTGGAAAAATAATCTCGGTAAGTAGAAAACAAGGTTAAGAAGAACGTGATCTATTCGAAAAAAAGATAAATGATTAAAAATTCAACATATACACATATATTTTTAATTATAAATATATTTTGGTAGAAGTTAATACAAATATGTTTCAAAAATAATATTGAAATTTTTTATACACGATTCATTTTCTTATTTTTGAATAGGGTAGTTTAATTAAAATCAAATAAACGATGTTCGGAAGTGTGCAGCTTCGATAGGGACGACGATTATTAGATGAGTGGTATGATTGCTTATGACTATGTACTTGCAAAGTGGTGTTGGAACAACCGCAGTAAAAATCAAAACTGTACATACCAAAATCTCATTTAAGACATTACACTAAAATCTAATCAATGCGAGTATGTAAATGTTTCACCATTAAGCACAGAAGTAAACCTCAACAACGTGCAACAGGCGAGAATTGTTGTTAAAAATCCAATGAGTCTTTGGGAAGTGCTGCATGGATGGCCCCTATCGTGTATAAAATTGGGTCGTTAGAGTAACGTAGACCTCACTTTCGTAGCAATGTCATGCGTGATTAAAGAGGGTTTGTTGATTCTCCCTTTTATTAGCGCATCACATTAAAATATATCCCTCAATTTGCAATAGTTACCAATCGCCGACCGACGCCTTTGATTAAAAACTTTCAAAATACTATTGGAAATACCTCCAGATGCGAATTTGGCTTGATCCGGCGGCACAGACCCGTCTGACTTATTGACTTACGAATTAAGACCAACTATGAAAAACGCAAATGTCTTGTAGACGTTACATTTTGATGGGCTTGTATCTTTCTTCAAAGCATATCACTCGCCACTGTCATAGGTAAACGCAAATATTTATATGTACCTTTGTATGTCTCCTAATTAAGGGGTTGCTTTATAAGAAGGAATCTTATGCCACTTAGATAACTTAAATTTACAAGGACAATATAATTTACCTTCCTTTTAATAATCCTAATTAACTGGATCGTGTTGCTTTGCGGTTATATTTTAGAGGTCGCAAGTTTCGGCCTAAAGAGAAGATTTATATTGAATTTATTTCCATTAATAACATCTATCCCACGACTAGTATTTTGTTTTAAATTCGTTTCAATAAAAATACTAAAATTGCTAAGCAAACCAAAAAAAATAATTTAGAAACTTTTCACTGTAGCAGACTAGCTTTACCATCGATGCGGAATGACTATGTTGGCAAGCATGCAAATGTGCTATAGATATACGTGCAATAGTTCACAGCAGAGGACAGACTAAGCCGCAACACAAGACACAGCTGCACAAGGAATCGCAGGATTTGCTACCTCAAATATACCGCCAATTGAATGATTTTGGAAGCATCGAAGATCAGTCTCAAAGATTTTACTTACATTTTAATTTAATCCCCCGCCTCCATGCAAATCTTTATCCCAAGAAGACACAGTAAACGGCTTCACAATCTACAGGAAAACTTTTTAATACGGAACGAAATCAACGAGAATGAATAACGATGACAGGAACAGGAATGAGGTACGGTCTCGTAGAAAAACGAAACGAAGCAAATTTGCAAACCGGGTGTAATCATACCGTCCTGCCTACTCGCACACGACTCTACGACCCAATCGAAGCTATTGAATAGAATGAGGCAATAGAGAAACACAAAAAATACACACAAAGGTAAAAATGAAAGTGAGGAAGGTAAAGAGAAAACCGCGCTACCTCATACAGAGGTGTATTCAACAATTCATAGTGTACGAAATATATTTTTTTAAATAAACAAATGTTCAACGCGCGGATATAACTAATACAATATACCGTAAAATACTGATTACTCCTCGAATATTTAAAAATAGCGATTAAAGAATTTACTTCATGAACAGTAAAGTTCACATTTTCTTGTATCTGGCAAGTTGGCGATAGCCATTTTCATTTCTCGTCTATTTACAGCAGCACACCAAATCTCTTCCCCCTTGAAACGATTTTACTACGACAGCAATTCGTTGATATGACGTGGCTTGCGTTCTTCCAAATAATATAAAGTTTTCATCACATCACCATGAACAATATTATTACTAAGAAATTTACCAATTTACTGAGTTAATTGAACTTATTTTTAGCAAAAGCCCCGCTTTATGTCGCGTACTACAATCTTCGCCCTTCTTTTTCTTAATGCAAGCTCAAGTGAATTGGCTGTATAATCGACCTTATGTGATCCTTGTCTTGCTCATTCAAAGAATTTAGCAAAAACGCTTTCCATTCTCCAAAGAGTAAAAGTACGATTCATAGTGTAGCCATACTTTCACAAAATCGATAAATAACAAATATCGAGTAAAATTTTTAATAAAGATAAGACTAGATTTACCAAAACGATAAATAGGATTCACGAAATTTCAATTATAAAAAATAGCTGTTTTATGCAACAGATATGCGTTACAGTAATAAAAATCCCTCACCACAGATAATAAATTAAATTTAGTTTACAATAATTAGCTCATACATCCTGTACTAGGTGAATGGGAAGGAACCAAAGCCGGAAAAGACATATACAAAATTCACCCTCATGAATTCCAGGAATCAATCTTATGTTACAACTTCTAATATGCATGTCTGTAGAATAAAATGTATTTGTGATAAATAGAATAGAAAGGTTAAAAGTAAAACAAAAAAAATAGGACCAACATGAAAACGACATTTTAATAAAATAATAAACAATTCCGATTTCTACCAAATGTTTACTGAAAACCAACGTGACAGATCGGTAGTCTCTTTAATTGAACAGTGTAAGCAGATAGATTTTTCAAGATCATTAAAAGTGAACTTACAAAATATGTATTTACATTTGTAAATGTTACTTTTTACATATACAAAAAATGACAAGTCATGAAAACAAATAACATTTTCTAGTGTGAAAAGCAGACGCATATATGCGTGTACAAAATGTACAAGAAACTAATTTATTTTCATCTGCCACAAGCAGACAGAATCTGAACTTCGTTGCTATAGGATGGAGTTTTTCAAGTAACTCTGAAAATGATGTTGTTAACATCCTGGTAAAGTTCTGAAGAACTTTGGGATTTTCTAGTATTCGTCCAGGTTCTGTAATTCACTGCCAAGTGAATTTCATTGAAATTTTCTGCCAATTGCACTGAAAGTTACTCGGATGTGAATTACAGAACTTTCACTAAAAGATCTGTTATAGACATTGGGGTAAGTTTTCGACCAAAACCTCTTCATAATAGCCATAGAACTCTTTGATGTATATTTCTCTAGTTCTTCTTCCTTAATATCTTAAAGTGGATAAAAAAAAGTCAGCCATAGTGTAAACGCAAAACAAAATAAATACATCCGGCATTCAAATAGAATTACTGATGCAACATAAAATTAATTATGTAACAGTTGTAAATGCATATCATATAAAAGTACATCTGTGCATAAAAAATCAATTCTGGAAGTAATGGCAGCTCTCTGTATTAACGTGTAGAGTTCATAACCACTCAAGGGGAGACTTCTTAAATGGGAAAAACCAGCAAGCGTGAAAAAAAATCTAAAAAACATAAACATAAAAAAAGTAAACGGAAACATAAAAAAAATGGGAAGGACACAGAAAAACCAACAACCAGCCATTCAACAAAGGAGGTTGCCAATGAAAGCGGTTTCGAAATCCCAGTAAAACTTATGAACACAAAGTCGCATACACCTATTACACCGCAAGAATATCGAGAACGGCAAAGTCAAATGCGACGTGTTGTTGATCCGACCACCGGACGCGTTCGTCTTATCAGAGGGGAAGGTGAAGTAATGGAAGAAATCGTAAGCAGGGAACAGCATGCTAAAATAAACAGTCTAGCAACCAAGGCGGATGGGCAAATTTTTCAACAGCATACAATTGGCACAGTAAAAAAACCGAAGTGAACAATGAATTCGTAACCTGATTTTATCTTCAGAAGATTTGTCAAAGACAATGCAATAATTTCACTATGTTCTAGAAGTAAAGAAATATAGAATATTTAAATATATTGTACTATTATTAAATAATATGAACTCTTCGTGCGCGAGCTACTAATAAAGCTGATAGAAAAACGTTGTAGAACCGTCATGCCAGGCAAAGTTATCTCCCACTTTTGCACGGCACATAGGACAAGTTTGCTCGCGCTTAAACCATATGGTTACACAATTATCACAGAATATGTGACCACATTCTAATACCACTGGTGAGACGTAAGTGTCTTGACAAATGGCGCATATTTCGTCGTTAGTATCGAAGTTATCTCTTGCCGGTTTTCTCGATTTATCCTGATTGGAAGAGTATATGCTTGAAATATGTTACAAAATTTTAAATTTATTATTTACCATTAGATTCATACACGACTTCTTTAGCGATTTTCCCCGGTCTGCCAATTCGCATCCTTTGAGTACAATGTAAGTAGAAGAGAACAATACACCTGAAATCTGAGTAAGAAAATTATTATATTAAAGATTATTAAATACATTTTAAAATGACTCACCGCATGTAGACCAGAATAAGACGCAAAAAGGAATAACAACCAATGCTGAATGGGCACCAATGATCGGTAAAATTGAGAGAAAAATTCAATGAAAACATACAAACGCGTCTGAAAAGAAATAGGCTGGACAAATAATCTTAACGTTGCCAATAATGCATTAAGGTACCCTTGACTTGTGCCGTATTGCACGTAGCGGTAATAAAGTGACGAGTAATTTTATCGAAATGGTGATCAATTTAAGCACAAGATCATTTACGGCAATGTAGTAGAGTATCACTTCTGCAGATATAAGTTTCGGTATAACAACAGTAGTTTCAATTGGGCTTTGCGCAGTTGTCGTAAGTTGGTTTTGAGAAACTGTTTTCGTACTTTGAGGAATATTAAGTACTATTTGATGAATGATATTAGTTTCATCGGATGATGGTGCTATCAGCAGACCAAACGGATCAGAAGGAGCTGAGGCAAGTGACAGTCGTAGAGAAACTACGGACACAACTAAAAATAGATCTCGTAAAAGTATTGAGTTTTTCTTCTGTTCAAGTTTCACAACTTGTGCTTGTAAGGATTTGTTAACACAATACATTACAAATTGTAATGTTATTAAATCCAATATACCCAATAAATGATCATAAATGAATTTTACGAAGAGTATACAAGCAAAAGGTATATAGTGAAGGCAAATACGAATAGTTGTGATAACTATGTCGGGATAAATATTATTATATAATTCATTTGTCGACGTTGCTGACTCTTCTGTTGCTCTGGTTGAATTCTCTGTAGGCGGATTTGTACCGGTAGTGGATGTTGTTCTATGATCTGTTAAATTATCTCTTCCATCGTTTAATCGATCTCTGCTTGTAATTGGTTGATTCAATTGATTTGGTGTTAGAATGCTCCCAACATTGCTCGATGTAACATTATTACGGAAATTTGAAGATAAATGAAGGTGTTGGTCTGCCACCAAAATTGGTGTTCTCGCAGGATATGTCCGATTTGGGATCGCGTTTGTAACAATTTCCGGTTCTCGGCCCGATAAAGTTAACATTTGATTATTTAAGGACTCCTCATGAGGATCAGCAGATGAAACAAAATTGTCGACACGAGAAAATGCTCGCAAACCTTCAGTTGTTAAAACACTGTTCAAATTTCCAAGTGAAGCAGGAAGAGACCGAATTCGATTTGAATTACCCGATTGTGTCACTAACTCGGAAGCATTTTGGTGCGATAAATCGCTATTTCTTGTTACGGCAATAAAATTACTTAGTCCGCTTCTAGTTACTCCTGCCACTTGTTCTCTTAAGAATCGTGCGTATTGCTCCATTATATTGCCCGTGCTACTTGTTTCATTAGTGAACACCAAGTTTCCTTGTTGATGTGTTGTGTTTTCTTCAATAGTAATGCTGGTACTATCCAAAGATTGCTGGACTAAAGGTGCATATTGTGTCCGTATGCTATGAACCACAGAGGAATTTAAGCTGGCTGCATCGACCCCGTCTTCACTTGTTCGAAACCTCGAAATAGCGGTGTCTGTTTCCGTTTCAGTATTGGCATTACTGTTATTCATTACGTGAACTAACTGCTTCTTGCTTTTATTATTAAATTGAGTATAAGTTTATTTCGGATTTGCATAGCAAAGAATAATAAGCTAAGATAATACCTTATGAGTAATCTAAAACTGTGGTTGAGAAATTTTATTGAAGAGTGTAGCCATCAGTGTTGCCGTTAACTTGAAAATAAAGCATAGTGATTTGTTTTTTATTTGTCACATAGGTAAAGGTAAACAACTACATGAAAGCCCTAGTAATTTATTAAAACAAACTAGTTATTATTTCGAAGTGAAATATATCCAGCCAATGTCGTGCTTTAGAACTCAAATTAGAAAGATTTTTGATACTAATGATTTGGATATTTATGATCATATTTGCTCCGATTCAAAACCAAAAGGCATTAAAATAAGAACATTCACAAAAAATTAGTAACCGATTTCGAAGTGCATTTGCATATGTATAATATTATATTATATTTACGTACCCTAAAAGCATATTTCACAGCAAATAGGGAAATATATGTAATTCGTTAACGTTATGCTCGTTATTCGGTAGCTCGGTAAACTTTTCTAAGTGTGAACATCCCTGTGTTTTTTCTCATCAAAAGGAACATGAATTTTATAAAACAGCTGATTTTGTATTTGCAGAATGCAATATTTCTGTCTAGCTCACGGACGAGAAAATATTATCTATGGAGAATATGTAGAAGTTTGTACAGTCCGGAACCACTGATGTACTCTCAGTACAACAGACAGAGTAAGCTCCAACTACCAGAGACAGTTTATTTGATACCATACACTGACGATTGTTTAATAATGGGGTCCGGCAATGGCATTGATGGTTTCATTGGGAACGATTACTACTTGTCCATCTCGCTTCTTTTAGACAAGGAATCTTCAACTTTTTCCCGCAAAATCCACAGTGACCCAAAAAAATGGTGCGGAAGCGCTAGTTGGATTCTGGATGAATCACCACTCTAACCAACCACAGTGACCCTATTTACAAATTGGACTATCATTGGAAGTCAAAGTCTCTGAACACCGATTTCGAGGACAAATAACCCCAAATTACTATGAGTAACTTTCACATAACAGCGGTCGTCAATAGGTCCACAGCTGCAACAAGGTCACTAAGTCCTACCGGTCAGCGACTTAATGACCATGTTGCGGGCAAAGGGAAAACAATTTTGTCGGCGATATTTAAGACAATCAGCCGGCCGGTTCTAAGTTCTGTAGCACCCATCTGGTCGTCTAGGACTAGTGGTACGCCGTGAATGAAGCTTCAGACCCGCCAACCTGACAGTCACAAGACGCCTTCTGATACTGCGAATACAACATCAGCACACGGAAGCATCTACGCTTGCTCTTACTATTGCGTTCCTCAAATATGATCAGCAAGCAACCAATTGTTGCTCGGATGTTAGCATAGGACCTACCCTAGCAGACATTTACTGAATTCATCTATATCACTTGAATGCCGAGATCCAGGAGTAGCTAGATTGGCTGAGCTTTCCTTTTCTACCACGATATATTTGCTTATAATGTCTAAATGCGTGGACCGAGTTTAAAAATTATAACACGCAAATGTAGTCACTATATCAGCCTTTTGATTTATATTACTTTTTATAAATTAAAATTAAGAATTAATAGCAATATTTAACGTTAAAAATGCACCTTTTTTGCATAAGCTTGAAAAAATGCCCTATTACAGACGCTTATTTCACTTAAATACAAACACAGAAAAGTAACGAATTCACTTATAAACAATCTTTATTAATTGAAGATTTGATTTAAAGTTATTTTCACTAAATAATACTACAAATTCTATTAGAATTTTATTATTACAAATGTTCTTCTAAACGTTTGTAATGCCGTGCAGAATAAATGTGAGGAGCGAACTGTCAAACGAACGATGAGAGAGAGAAGAACAAAGCGAAATGAGAAAAACCCAGTCAACCTAAAGGGAATAACTCTTATATTATTATTTATAGGGGCGCTTTTTTGATTTCAAATATACATATGCATATATAACAAAAACAAATATTTTTACAAATACTGAAAATTTGGAATAAAAATCGCGCGATTTTTAGTCCAAATTTTCGCCTGCGGCGCTTTTTTGCTTTCAAATATACATATATTTTACAAAAACAAATATTTTTACAAATGCTGAAAATTTGGATTAAAAATCGCGCGATTTTTAGTCCAAATTTTCGCCTACGGCGCTTTTTTGCTTTCAAATATACATACATATTACAAAAACAAATATTTTTACAAATACTGAAAATTTGGAATAAAAATCGCGCGATTTTTAGTCCAAATTTTCGCCTGCGGCGCTTTTTTGCTTTCAAATATACATATATTTTACAAAAACAAATATTTTTACAAATGCTGAAAATTTGGATTAAAAATCGCGCGATTTTTAGTCCAAATTTTCGCCTGCGGCGCTTTTTTGCTTTCAAATATACATATATATTACAAAAACAAATATTTTTACAAAAAAAAAATTTTTTATAAATAGTGAAATAATGCAAAATCGGACAATTTTTGACCTAAATTTTCGCCATCGGCACTCATAACTTTTACGATAAAACCACGTTTTAATAAGTGCTATGAAATATAAAACCTAATTTAAATGCTTGCTGGGTTGTCGACTGCTGTATTCTCTTCTCTTCAACTGTATTTCAATACAAACTGCAAATGTGGTCGGAAAAAACCTAATTTTTAAACTTCTCCTGGGGGTTCTATAGGGACCCTAGGAGGTTGGGACTTTCACAGTTATAATGGTGTGACCTTGCTCTTTCTAATGGGCGTGGTGGGTGGTGCCACGCCCCCTCCCCCTCCGCCCCCCATTCAAATATATCGTGGTAGTAAAGGAAAGTTTTGCCGCTAGCTTTCTGTAATTCGAAGCAAATGCAAAACAAGTACAAGCAAAGATGTGTTTGCTCTGTTTCAAGGCGAAATTATTAAATCCACCTTGCTCTGTTTGGTGTAGGATGGATATATTATTTTAAGTTTATTACAGAGTTGCATTCTGGTAAACTGAAATTTAGTTTGAATATTGTTTTTCTTCCTATTGGCAATTGAATACGTATTTGAAGCAGATACGTAGGTATTTATACAAGTCACAAACAGCGAGATTTTGTATCTGTTTAGCCGAACAGATTTTGTTCGCTATAAGAGGCTACGAACGCTCTTGTTGTTGTTGTTTTTATAGCAGCATAAACATTCCCCATATTTACATACGGGGATTGCTGATGGAGTGACAGTCCTTGGCCGGATATAAATCCGGGTCGTTTCGGTAACGTAGAACCGACTGTCGTGGAAACGAGTGAACGCTCTCTTCGTGGTCGGTGCAATAACAATTGCACAGTAATTGCCAAACAAAATTTCAATATAACCACGACCTGACAAAAAATTTCGTCTTGATGTATCGAACGTTCGATACCACTTTTCCACTTGCTTTGCCTTTCCGCAGCTGTAAATGACAATAAAATTTAAGTTAAAAATGGTAATGTTTTTGTGATTTTAAATGTCTTTTATGTATGAAAATATGTATATATACATATACATAAAATATGTACATATAATTATAGCATTAATGTTATGGTTTGCTTTTCTATTAAAATACAAATACATAATAATAAAATAAATCAAAATATTCTATTTAAATTATACAGGTTTTAGAAACTGCAACGGATTAAAGATAAAATGATAAAATCGTATTTTTCATTCGGCCACTTTTTACACTTCTGGAAGTTTTTTATCTATTGGCTATTTACTTTACTTGGTATTTATGGGAAAACAACAAGTCGCGAAAGATCATAGAACTAGGAACTTAAAATATGTGATTCGTAACAGCTGCAACTGCAGCTGTGACCATTGTTCAAAACTATAATTAAAAACATGCTTATTCTTCCTATTTTTTTTGATAGGCTCCATGCAAGGTGGATTTATTATAGGTGACAGCATTCACCCAGCTGAATTTTTCGCCGAAGATATGGCTTACGTCAAAATGATATGCTTTGTTTGTATGTATTGGTATGTTTACATTCGTATTGTATTGTATTTTGACTTGATGCTTGTACAAAAGGCAACAACAAATACATGTAGGGTTTTACTTATATGTGGTTGCTGTCACCTATAATAAATTCGCCTTGGCTCCATGATTCAGTAATAAAAGGTTTGCTCAGTAAGCAGCTTTCTCGTTCCCTCTTTACAAATCAGCTCCCTTAGCACGACACTGGGTTGCCAGCTTAAGAAATGTTTAGTAAAAGTGGAGGAAAAGTAAAATTTGTAAAAAAAACATTTAATTTTCAAAATGGTCTGCTTACGAGCAACAACCCGCTAAAGAGTTTTTATCGGTATGTCCAGGACTATGGTAGTATAACATGAAATACATACCGCTTAAGTTAGGACATGATATAGTAATTGAGGCAACCCGAGATCGATAAAAGGAGAATTTAAAGAGCTTTATTTCTTATGATGTGGTGATTTAGAAGGAATTCATGTTTTGAAAAGAGCATATCCCAAAGAGTTATGGCAAGGAGAATAATGGGATAGTGCCGACGCAATAATTGAATCATGGATAGGCTCTAGGTGTGTAATAGTGTGACTGCTTGGTGTTTTTGTTTGAGCGTATTCAATTGGTCTGTACGATTACGGTTATAACTAAGGTATTATGACATGTTACTTCTAATTGATTGCAGTGTTGCTCATAGGTTGGTTTGATCAGCTGATTTCTGTGGTTATGGTTATCGTACCTCTAATTCAACCTTTACTTCACATCTCGACACTCAATTGCTCATTTTATAATCACTGCTAAATTTGATTAAATGCGATATTAGCGATATTTTAGATATTAGCGTAATGCACCCGACATGCACACATATAAGCTGCTGGACAGCAAATGCGTGAGCGTGACGCCGTAGCCTTATGTTATCGACATTTTGAAAATGCTGTTAAGTAAGTCCGGGCTCTAGATTGTATGAAAGATTGGTTTGATTTATACGATGAATAGGAAAGAATGCCTTACAGAAGGTTTTAAGACCGGGGAGTTTTCCTGTAAGAACAAAGACGGCGAACTGGTGACTGACATCCAGAGAAATCTTAAATTATGGAGGGAATGACGACCATGACGAGGTGACAATAGCGATAGCGCGACTAAAGAACAACAAAGCCGCGGGCGCCGACGGACTGCCGGTTGAGGCGGCGAGGAGATGATAAGGTGCATAATCGGTCTTAACAACCGTGCTGTTAGTTCTGCCTTCTCCAAACTGGTTAAAAAGGCAAAGCGGATGGGTCTGGTGGTGAACGAGGACAAAACGAAGTACCTCCAGTCTTCAAACAAACAGTCGGCGCACTCGTGTACCGGCACCCACGTCACTCTTGACAGTTATAATTTCGAGGTTGTAAAGGTCTTCGTTTATTTAGGAATCAGCATTAACACCGATAACAATGTCAGCCTTGAAATCCAACGTAGAATCTCTCTTGCCAACAAGTGCTACTTTGGACTAAGTAGGCAACTGAGTAGTAAAGTCCTCTCTCGACGAACAAAACTAACACTCTACAAGACTCTCATCATGCCTGTCCTAACGTATGGCGCAGAAGCGTGTACGATGACAACATCCGATGAAGCGACGCTTGGAGTGTTTGAAAGAAAGATTCTGCGTAAGATTTTTGGACCTTTGCACGTTGGCAACGGCGAATATCGCAGGCGATGGAACGATGAGCTGTATGAGCTTTACGACGACATAGACATAGTGCAGCGAATAAAGTTGCAGCGGCTACGTTGGCTGGGTCATGTCGTCCGAATGGATACAAACGCTCCGGCTCTGAAAGTATTCGATGCGGTACTAGCTGGTGGTAGCAGAGAAAGAGGAAGGCCTCCTTTGCGTTGGAAAGATCAGGTGGAGAAGGACTTGACTTCACTTGGTTTGCCCAACGGCGTCGGTTAGCACGAGAAAGAAACGACTGGCGCGCTTTGTTAAACTCGGCCAAAATCACGTAAGCGTTTATCGCGCCTATAAAGAAGAATATCTTCTACTCAAATATGAACGAGACGTTATCAATAAAACGGTCCGCGGATGACATATGGCAAAAATAAATTTTTTGTTTTTTGGCAGGACTGTTATAAGCTTACATGGCAAATTTCAGCGTGATATGTCACATAGTTTGTTTTCTGTGCTACTGTAAACAAGTCAAGCTCGAGTGTGTTCTTCGAATTTAACGATGGAAATTCAAGTTGAACAAAGAATTTGTTTGAAATTTTGTTATTCCAACAAAATTTCGGCTTCAGACGCCTTAAAAATGTTGCAGACAACCTATGGGGACTCTGCTCTATCGCGTGCACGTGTTTTCCAGTCATCGGAATGGCGGAGCCAAAACCCAAAAAACCACGCCAAAATCGCTCAAAAATTAAGATTATGCTGACTGTTTTTTTCGATTACGAAGGTGTGGTGCACTCGGAGTTCCTTCCGCAAGGTCGATCGGTTAACGCTGACTATTATTTAGACGTTTTAAAGCGTTTGCGCGAGAACATTCGTATTAAAAGGAAGGAATTGTGGGACAACAAGTCATGGTTCTTGCATCACGATAATCCACCAGCTCACACATCACGTCTTGTTCGCGATTATTTGAACAAAAATAATGTTAATATCGTTCCGCAAGCACCGTATTCACCTGATATGGCTCCATGTGACTTTTTCCTGTTTCCCAAGCTCAAGTTGCTGCTCCGTGGAAAACATTTTGAGACAATTGAAGTCATAAAAGAGAATTCGAAGAACACACTCGAGCTTGACTTGTTTACAGTAGCACAGAAAACAAACTATGTGACATATCACGCTGAAATTTGCCATGTAAGCTTATAACAGTCCTACCAAAAAAAAAAAATTATTTTTGCCATATGTCATCCGCGGACCGTTTTATTGATAACGTCTCGTTCATATTTGAGCAGAAGGTATATACATATATAACAGTGTGAAGGGTGTGCACAGTAAGAGGATGGGTTATCTCTCTAACAACTTTTTACTTCTTCCATTAATCTGTTATGACTAATTTGCGTCCTGAAAATAATCAATGAAATCGCAGCTAAAACCCAACTCAATGTAACCGGAATAGGGTTAATAAAGCTGTAATTTATTTACAAATCCCCTAACAGAAATTACCAATCAAGCGTCTATACAATGCATCCATCAAGAGCTTATATTTTACAGAACATTGTAATTTTTTAATGTAATCGAATTTCTGTACGAAATGAAAAAAACAAAAAGTGTTGGGATATTATTATTCCATGATCCGCGAACTCACGCTCTGCTTCAACCTAATACATGAAATACATGAACATAACGCTATTGAACGGGCACACTGTCATGCAATGGAAACAGACATTCAGTCCATAATTCCCTTCCTCTTTCTTTTATGCAGTTGAGTCAATCATATCGTCCAAGACTACGGGGTTCTTAACAGTTGCAACATCAGCATACTTTATGTGCTTTCGAGCTTTATAATGATGACCGTTTACGTCCGTTTTATAAAAATAACAATCATCTGGTTTATGATAAGGCTGACGATGCCACATCATTGGAGAATATTGAGAAATTCGACTTTTCTGGCAACGTTTTGATTTATATCTCTTGAATTTCAATGAAACAAACAATAAAACTTTGACGTTTTAATAAGGTTAAATTATAATAACAAACTTCTTTTCTTAATCAATGTACAGTGTGGACTTTGGTACACTCCAATAAATATTACGTATCTATAATAACGCATCAAAACACGTCCTTATTCCCATGTAGCGTAAAGTTATACCTTCATACCAAATTAGTAAAAAAAAAATAAAATCTTAAAACTCACACAACTCTATTAATTTTAACTCAATTACAGTCAAATATAGCTCATTCGACGCAAAATTAAATTTACTATAACAGTAGTGTACTAAAAAAAATCCTTAATATCGGATAATATCGTAAAAATTATGTCAAAGTTGAAAAAATAGAGAAAAAATAAAAAAATTCCGAATACTTCCGTCTACAGTCTCGTCACTTGTCATTTCAGAAAAATTGTCAACACACTGTCAAAAAGGCTTGTTTTTGTTGTTTCGAACTAAAAAAAAAAATTCGAAATCGGATGGAAATTGGCGAAGTTAGGAGTGATTGTTCACATCAACCTATTGCAAAACGGTTTTATGGCCATAAAATGAGATTTTGGGGGTGTATTGGAAATTTCTCCTATACCATGTTTCTTAGTTTTACTATATCTACAAGTTGTGCTAGGTCTCCATAAAAGTATATTTAATTTTTTTTTTTGTCACACCGTGTAATCATTCAAGAAAATTTTTATTAGTTGCCATAACCTCCTTGATCCGGGTCCGGAAACGATTGTATGATCCTTATTAATATTGACCATAACGGCATTAATTATAGCCTTCGGAGAAGAAATGGTGTTATGAGGATGCCCACTAGTAGTAGTAATCCAGGGAGTTAATGTCTTGGGAGTTAGGCTGTCATAAGTTCGGTGTTATGTGGTCATACAAATTTTCAGCTTTCTAATCTTGTATCGCCATCGCTTTGTGTGAAGGAGCAGAGCCTTGCTGAATGATGTATGGGCTGTCACCGCGTACACTATCAATCTAGGGTTTCGGTATTGCCTCTAGAACCTCGATATTCTCAGATGGAACAGTATTCATTTGAAAGCCTTGTGTGAAAGCGGTGGCATGATCCGTACTTTGTTGCACACAACATCTAAAACTATAACAGTGGCTGGAGACTTCGTGTGTATGACATCAGCAACCTCTGTAGGATTGGAACGCAACCATCTGCTATTCTGACCAAATCTGCGATTGGTCCTTTGGGCATGGTTAAAATTGTTTTCAGGATGTTTGATTTTGTTTAGAAGGCAGTTGGATCGGATGACTCGATGTTCTCGTGTTTTATGGCCACCTAACTCCCCAGACCTTGATCATATAAATTATTACTTATTTGAGCGTGAAACCAATAAATATCCTCACAACAATAGTTCTGGCCAATATGCATAATATTGTACATACTTATGAAAGTATAACTATATATATACTTATTGGAGTTCATTCAATTGTGCATTTTGTATATTCATTTGGATATCGCAACAACATTCGAAATGTTCCAAAAATTTATTTTTTTATTATAATTAATTTCATATTTTTAACGCGTATTTTATGATAAACCTGTGTGAAGCAAGGTTCAAGTTGCGGGTATACATACACATACCTGTATGTATGTATCAGTAGCGAGTTCACGGACAGTACACTGCAGTAGGGGTGGTTTCGTCATTTGGCTGTGGTGCAGTACACTACCGGCCAGAGGAAACAATTGAAATACATCGAGTGCTTTTATATTGCTAACACAGGGTCAGCAAAAGAATAAGTTACAACAACACACATATGACGTTGGCCCATTGTCATGGAGACATTATGACAAGTGGCGAACAAAACAAAAACACTATCCGAAGAGGGATTTGGGACACTTAGTTATTAATGTTTTACTTATGTAGCTGCATACATTCAAGAATTATTATAGTTTAATAAAAAATTAGTGTTAAAAATATGAGTTGTGCCAATATCCAACAATTATTAAAATCCAAAAGCAAAAGCTCACAAAAATAAAATTTATAAATACATACTATAATATTCATGTAAATATGTACAGACGTGTGTTAAATGTGCCAGACTACAAAATCCTACAAATGTGTAAGTCTTGCACATATAAAAAATAGTTAAATTGCATGTATGTTTTGAAATTATTAGCTTAAGTAATTACATTGGACATTTATTTACATATATACGTACACTTGTGCAAATGCATGGAAAGGATCTATCCGCAAGAACAAGGCTTTCCGTTCCGTGGGTGTTGATTAATCTGATGTAGGAGAAGCGCAACCGACTTTGGTAGGGGTGCTTTCATGTACTTTAAAAGCAGTGACAATTATTTATAGTGGTAATAACCGTAGCCAAATGGGTTGGTTCGTGACTACTACACGGAATCCAGAGAGAACGTAAGTTCGAATCTCGGTGAAAGACCAAAATTAATAAAAAGTTTATCTCTAATAGCGGTCGCCCTCGGCAGGCTATGGCAAACCTCCGAGTGTATTTCTGCTATGAAAAATTTCCTTATAAAAAATATTTGCCGTTCGGAGTCGGCTGGAAACTGTACAACTGTAACAAAATCAAGACACAACCACAAATAGGAGGAAGAGCTCGGCCAAACACCCAAAAAGGGTGTAAGCGCAAATTATATATATATATATATATATATATATGTAATAGGATAGTATAGGATATATATATATATATATATATATATATAATAGGATATTTTTGCACTGGAAGTAGTCAGAACTAATTATGCTGCTAATGCTCCTATTAATAGAATATTACAAGGAATTCAATCTCTTTTCAACCTATTATATACATATATACTAAATACAACTTCAGTTTAGTTTTGAATGAATTAATAAATAGTTTTTAAAATGTTGTTTAGTCTGTAAGAAATGCCATATCTTCTAGAGTGTATAAATAAATAAATGGAATTGTTAAAAAATATCGACGTATGATCTACTATGCTGATATACCATATATACTGTACTATGATCTATTATACTCAAAATAAAGACAGCATACCATATTCTAGCAAGAGAGTTTTACCACCTTGATCAAAAAGTCCTCGAAAATTCAAAATTTACGTTTATTCCTCAAAAGTGATATTATCGCCTTCAAAGTACTCCCCATCAACTCCAACGCCCCATTATGCTACTGTTTGATCCAGCTCTCGAAACATTTCTGAAACTGTATTTTCAGGATAGTCATCAGAGTCGTCTTCGATTTTTCCATTATCTCTTTCGGCTGTTAAAACGCGTTCTTCGTATTATTTTTTTTGGCTCGATTAAACAGAAATAACGCAGCGAGCCATATCAAGTGGATTCGATGGCTGTTGGATGGTATCAGTTTCGCCCTTTGTCAAAAACTCACGGATAATGATGGCACTGTGCGAAATCCACGAGTTATTTTCCCGCAAAACCTTTCTTTTTTGGCGAATTGCTTCGCCTAAACGTCTCTTAACGCCTAAATAATTGCCCTTATTAACTGTTTCGTCTTATGGCTAAAATTCGTGGTATCCCTTTCTTTTTGACGTGATAACGTCTTATAATTCGATGTAGCCGGCGGCACGCACCAAAAAATGCGTCGTTACCTTGCTCATGCGTCGTTATATTACTCATGCGTCGTTGAACTGCATGTTATGTTATGTTATTTTATGTTATGTTATGTTATGTTATGTTATGTTATGTTATGTTATGTTATGTTATGTTATTTTATGTTATGTTATGTTATGTTATGTTATGTTATGTTATCTTATGTTATGTTATGTTATGTTGTGTTTTGTTGTGTTATGTTTTGTTATATTTTGGCTTGCGTGCGTGTATTAGACCGGAGTGAAATACGTAAATTTTTTCAAATCATATCGTAATAGCAGGGAAAAGTTGCTACATATCAATACAAATTCAGGAAAAAAAAGAAATTTCAAATCGGTTAATATCTTCCGTTCGCGCATTGCATTTAAAATTTACAAATTTTATAATAAATTGAACAAATATTCGAAAAATTGTAAGAGGTGGAAATGATGTTAGATAAAGTTCATTTTTTGTAGACTATTATAACATCAGGTATAGTTTGAAAAGAAAAACGTCTACCGCTCTATCAAAGCCCCTACAGCCCCTGAAAAGAAGTGGAAAATGTCATTTTTTGTATAAATTTACGTAATTGCGGGTGGTTAGTTTCTCTATTTTAATTTTTGTATAAGTCTTCTTGAGTATATAAGTAGAATAAATTATTCCCCTCTTAGCGCGCCCACTGACCACACTATCTTAAAGAAGTTTTGTACAGCTATGGGCCTGCCCTTTTTGGACGACTCAGAACTCACCGCGTGAAGGTTACTGTACGACGAGTTCCACCCACTCCCTTCCCAACCAACCAACCAAAGATGAAAAATTATTTATTCGGGAGTGGCAAAGTCTGCTTTAGTGTCAAATTGAGGCATAACTGTACGAGAAGTGAGTGCTGCTCTTATAAACCCATCACGTCTCTCGTTCCCATACACTTTTGAGGACGCTTGAGTTACTAGTTTTACGCAACTCTCCACAGCTTGCGTATGGCATGGAATATTTGTTAAATCTATGGTTAATTTAGGTTTTTCTTTATCAGAAATTAATTGCAAGATATCTTCAGAAGATGCCTCATAGGTAATTCATTAAAATGGAGGAGACAGATAGCCCATTGTACTGGTCTTTTTAAACGCGTTTCAATGAATTTTATTGCACCATTCTTCCACCCAGTATTTGTTGACGTACCATCACATCCAATCACTACAACATTAGATTTATTTATACCATTTTCTTCAAAATAATTTACAATGCTGTATGCTGTGTCCTTTCCACTTTTTGAAGTAGGTACTAAATGACAAAGGTACTTTGAGCCTGGTTCTGCTATTACTGAAATGTGCTCTTCTTTTTTTATAGATTGATAACGTTTGTTTCCTTTTTCAACTAAAACTAAAGTGTCATCCATCCTGCCATCAAAATACACACACATCGGATCGTTTAATTGCTCTATTGCATTCCCCGATTCGATAAGTTTTAGTCTACATTTTTCTTTTTCTCTTCTCATTTTGCTTCGATCAACAACAAAAGAAGTATCTTTGTCCGTTATAAGACCAACGTCTTTAAATGCACTAGACTATTGTGTCTGCTGCTCTATCAGATACTCCAAAACGATCACTTGTTAAGGCCGTTGATGGAAGTGATAAGCGCATCTGTGCATTTTTGGAACTTGCTGACTGAGAGGAAATAGAGCGTGGGGTCTGAAAATCGGGATCATTCTTATCATTGTCAACTTCAGGAGTTATCTCTGTTTCAGAATCAATACTACTACAAGAAGGTCCAGGTAAGTTGGTCTGACTTAAGTGACGAGCTTTTCTCTGCAATTTTAATGTAAGCTTTTGAGTTTCTTTGGTATCTACTGTCCCAATCTTTCCTTGTCCGAGATATCTTTGAGCATATAGAAATTTGATTTCTAATGGCGGTATCTTTCTATCTTTAGGGCATGTGCAGTTGATAGTTACCGGCCTGGGACAAATACACTTGTCAAAGCTTCTTTGACAAAAGCAATTGAGTGTCATCTCGCACTTGCAGGACGAAATGTCAAATAATGTACTTGAAGATTGTTCAATAAAATCATTGTACTTCTTTTGTTTCTCAGGTGTGTCTTTGTCCCTTGAATAAGATTTACGAAGAGTGTAGTATCGATCATGTAGATGTTTAATCTTTTGTACAACTCTTGTGTGGGAAACTATTGGAATCGAAGCGTTGGAATAAAGGGACTCAGTCTGATGAGCTACAGTATCTGCTACAACTGTGAAGCTTAACTTCTGACCAGAACTGGCAGCAGAAGATTCTACTGACATTTTGTACCTCACTTCTTGCCAACATTGTATAATGTCGGTATTAGTGGGAAGGACCGATGACAGCAGTGGTTTAGGTGCACCAAAAAATGGGCAGTGTATGTCCTTACGAGTAAGAGACATGAATAAAATGTTTCAAGAGATTTAATGTTAAGTAATTGTGTAAACTATGTAATTCAAAAGAACATCGAATAGAATTTTTTTTGACCAAACAGCGCTGTTCGACAAGAGTGAAAGCAGAACTGGTAATGACCAGAGAGTACTAGCTCTTCCGTGCACTTCGTTTATCGGTATGCCAGAATCAAAAGCAAAATGAAAAGAAAGACGATGGAATACAAGTAACCAAGTGGAAGACGATCTAAAGCACAGACGTGTTGTAGTAGCCGTAAGCCGCTTTCACGCAAGCCTCATTTGGCATAGGCTTCCTTAGTAGATTTGGTGTGAAATTGGTAAAAGTTAATCGCTCAGAACCACAGAAATGGATAGATTAGTAAATTAAAAATCTACTACTCAATGCTGAAAGTTCTATGTATAAAAAGGGAGCTCGATCTTTAATCATTTACCACTTCTACAAGTTTTCGTAAATCAGCTAGATTTGGGATAAAATTTGTAAATTTTAAATGCAATGCGCGAACGGAAGATATTAACCGATTTGAAATTTCTTTTTTTTCCTGAATTTGTATTGATATGTAGCAACTTTTCCCTGCTATTACGATATGATTTGAAAAAATTTACGTATTTCACTCCGGTCTAGCGTGTATGCGTTATTATGTTTATATACATATATGTATATTTTTGTTGTTATGCTTATATAAAAATATATACAACGATAATATTTATAACCCATTATTTATTTGTATATATACATAAATATAAAAATATAAATAATGATATATAAATATATACCGAATTTATAATTAGTGACGACTACTTGTTAATAATACCTGTTGTTTTAATGTTTTTATTATTATTTTTATTATTATATATGAAGGAAAAAATGTATGGTAATGTTTATCGCATACCTTATAAGATATGTTGTATACTAATATATGTATATAAACAAGCATACATACATATACTTTGGTGCAATTTTCATAGTCTAATATACATATATCCTATGCCAATACATATAAACATGCATACATACAATTTCGCGCAATTTTCAAACAAAAAGAACAAATCTATATGTAAAAATGTACACTCGTACAAATCATATGGACATATCAAATGTACGAAAGGGAGTGTTTCGAGTGTAATGTGTCTTGAAAAAGTCAAGTCTTTTAGTGTTGTTGACTTATTAACGTCAGATGCACCATCGAAATTGCACATATCTTTCATGAATTTGATAAATGTTTCGTAATTTTTCACGTTTGTGTAAATGTAACTTGATCAATTCCATTGCGATTCCATTTACCTCCTTCTTTACTGAAAATAGTGGTCTTGGTTCATTCGGAGTTCTCCACTCACTCGCCTGATGTCTGGATTGCGTGTTGTTCTCATAATGAATGTTGGGTCGGATCCAGCCTTGGAAATCATGTCTATGCAGATATCAACGCGGTGCCTTTTTCCATGAAATTTAGATCCTTTGGGACCAATTCTGCAGCAACACGGCGCAAACCCAAACCGTGAACTACAATGCCCTGAATGGATCCATAAGCAATGTGCAAGTCGTCTGCAAGCTCTCTGATGGGCTGATGGTTAATTTGCGGTTATTAATCCACTTTTCTTTTACTTTATTGATGTTTTCATCAGTTTTCGATGACCACTACGCTCGTCATCCTCGATGGACTCACGATTTCTTCTGAAGCGTTAGTGGCTGTTTCCTTTATATAATCATTACCGAAACAGTTTCCCAACATGTCTAAGGTTTTCGCTCCATTGAATACATTTTTTAACGCAAAATTTAATACAAACTTGTTGTTGCAAATTCAAATCCATTTTTAAAACTGTAAAAAATCGAAAACACCTGCAGAGGTAGATGAATCCCGTGAATGCATACATGTAAACTATTCTTAATATATGAAAATCTAAATTTTGTATAGTTTTAAGCACAAAATAAAGATGTTTAGGAAAATTTCAATATTTTAAAATAACTGTGCCGCTATCTATGTTTGAAACATTTTATACTGACCAATTTGAAATATTATTGAAAACCATGTATTTATACAAATTCGTAGTCGTTCCCACGACAGTCGGCTCAACGTAACCGGAACGACCCGGATTTATATTCGGCCAAGGACTGTCACTTCAGCAGCATTCCTCGTATATGCACGGGGAATGTTTATGCTGCTACAACAACAACAACAACAACAAATTCATAGTCGTAGCCAAATGGATCCATCATGTAATATTAAGCTCCAAAAATTGTCATTTGTTTAAGATTTTTTTTGAGTAAGTGAAGCCTTTTGCAAATTTTTTCCTAAGTTTTAAACACGTAGCACTGGTTTACAAACAATGACCTTGACAAATACCCATAAATTCTGTATAGAAAAGAGTTTGTTTGGGATTCCCTAGCTCAAGACACATGTTTTTAAATTTTCCTGTGATAATTTTTTTTTTCAAAATTGTTTTAAAATTAAGATTTGGAAATTTCCGTTGACTCATTGATTTAAGATTTCAGCTCGTATAAGAGGTGCTACGCCCTCTCTTTCAATCCCTTCCCAAATGACTGCTTAAAAATATCGTTATTCACCTATGACTGCAAAATGACTTACTAGTCATTTATAAAAAAATGACTGCAAGGCTGGGGCTGAAATCTATTATTCGATAAATGCAACAATTTTAATTCGCGTTTATTGTACTACTCAACACCTTTGATCTAAATTATTTGAAAAAAGAACTCGTGTAAAACTATATTTACCATTAATACTCGTATTGACTGTAATAAAACACAATATAAGGCGCATATTTTTGAGGAATATTTCAACCCAATATGAATAAGCCTTGAGGATCATTTTGATATTTATTTTAGAAAATCTGAAAAATTTTAAGTTTCAGAAAAACATTCCTCGCGAAATGTCAGTATCAGGGCTCAGGTTAAAAAAGTGTACGAAAATGCATAAAATATATATATAAATAAATAAAAAATATAAATAAATTAATAAAAAGACTTTCACTTTCTGATGCATTTATGTAGTAAGTTATCATCCATATTGACAGGTTAGGGCTCCAAGTGAATGGTATACTTACTATAAGTGTAGAATGATTTGTAATGCGAAAACGAAAGTATACCAACAGGTTACGAATGTACGAGTATTTTGATAAGCAACTCAAATTTAAAGTATTGGAAATCATTTTCCCTGTTTCTATTTCCACCTACAACAAAAATTTATTTCTAAATACTAATAAACGGCTCAGTAAATAAATAAATATATATATAATTGGCGCTTACATCCTTTTTAGGAGCCTTCTCCTATTTGTGATGTGCGACTAAAACATCAAGTCAAGCAAATGAAGGGACTTATAGTTTTATGCCGCCTCTAAACTGCAAATGTTTTTTTATATAATAAATAACTCATTTCATAGCAGAAATCACTCGGAGGTTTGTCTGCCGAGGGGTGACCATCGTTTTTCCACAAATTTGTATTTCACCCCCGCGGTTTGGAAACATAAAATGGAAAATCTACGTCTGGATAGAGCAGGACAATGGCACAGGCGGAGGTGTGAGATCGTCTCTTCCTCATCCTCATCTAGATAGCTTCTGCAGAATGTGTTTGTACACCCATACTCTGGGCATGCCGAGTCTCACTTGTTCATCAGCTCTACAGTTACTTTCAATGTCACAATAAAGCCAGGAACCCATGTTACCTTTAGGTGAAATTACTCAGCTATTTCGCTAAGAGATGTGCGGCTTTTCATGGCTACCTTGGAGACTGTTTGTGAGGGATCTTATCGCCGCCTGGTCATCAGTCAAAATGTATCATAGATATCATCTCCAGGTATTGCATCACACTGTTACACCAGTGTTACGGCTTTTATTATTGCTATCAGTTCAGCCTGAATGATGGAGAAGCTAAAAGAGATCCCCCTCCACTCTCCATTTCCTCCCTGTGTATACATTGATGGGACTCACCCTTTCTTACATGATCTTGCTACTATTCTTTCCTTGAAGGTAGAAAGGAAAAGGTTGTGAACGTTGTAATGGCAAGTGTAGGGGGGAGTGCATAGTCCACCAGCCCGGAAAGCCCCGAATACCAGCTAGGATTTTACCGTGACCGTAGTCCGTGTTTGACTTCAACTGTTAAACTTTATTTTTGTTACTCTAAGGAGGAAAACTCCTGGGGATATTTTATATTTTAAACATTTTTGAGTGATATGCATGCCCTGTCTGGGGAACCAGCTCAAAAACACATATAAAGAAGTTACAAATACGGCTAAATAAGTTTCTAAGAACAGTGCTTATTTTACCCAGGGATTATTCCACAAGGCAGTTATGCGACGAAAAACAAGTAGGCAATGGCAAACCTGCTGTCATGAAAAAACCCCTCATAAAAAATCATCTGCCGTTCGGAGATACCGCTAGTAGCGAATCTTGCTCGATAGTTTTGTTGTTGCTTTCAGATGCAAATTTTTCGTCAAGTGAGCAGAGCCCAAACATAACGAGCAGGGAAATAGCGAATCGAAGACGACCATATAAACTTTTGCGCTTGGCGGGCGGCTGCATCTCTAGCGAGCACAGAAATAGTGAATCAAAAGCAGCTTATGCTAGAATCTTAGATAATTATGCTAGAAGAATTAATAATAAGCACTTTGAAAAAATGTTCAGTCTCGAACTCCAAACTAAGTTGCCAATTGAAAAGTACCGCACAGCCGTTGGGCAATGGAATAATTTGACAAGGAAAGATTATTGGCAATATTATAAGAGGTTTACCCATTGGTGGCTCTGGATCGCGGAAATGGGAATATTTCACGAATGCCAAACTGTAGGCAACTGGACGGGTCATAGGTTGCTGATAGTGAAAGGCCTTTAGACATGAAGGCTAATTGAGGGCCTATGCTTCAATGGGAGATAAAGGAAACGATGATGATGATGATGAAACAAAGTTTTATTCAATCGCTGAAATCTGTTGGGGAGCTCTATGAATTTATAGGCATTTAAAGCAGGGTTTTTTAAAAAAGAAGATACATAGCAGGTACGATTGTTTGTATTTATTATACGTGTAAAAGTTACCTATTCTAAGTAACAAACTAAACAATTAATTATAATATGCATACAAACGCCTTATAAGTTAAAAAAATAAATATTATGGCAAAAAACAATAACTCTGTGCCTACAAACACATAGCAGTATACGATAATGCTATTAACTTAAATATTTGTCCTTAAATTATATTGCACCCAGCATTAAAATCACCCCGATGCACTGAATACAAAGTCGGCGCCCATCTCGTACGCTATTCCGCTATTTTAGCGCATTTTACAGAATCACTGTGTGTGTGATGGCACACTTGTGTAATTTATTTGTGTGTAGTTTGTGCAATTTCTTCTTTTTCTTGCATTCTTGCTCGCATTTTCAGATTTAGCACACGCAACTGCACCTGTGTGACGTCACGCCTCTCTGATAGGCGTATTCTTGTATTCTATCATTCTTAAAAACAGCATTCAATTCCATAACATCTCACCGCCATCAGTCTCTTTCATCTCTCTCTCTCTCCCTTTCTGCTCCACATTGTGTAATTTAAATATATTTGTTGTTCCTTGCTTTATCTTTATAAATGTAAGTGCCCTCGTTTATCATCTACGGGTGATATCAAAAATAGTTTTTTAAGGCACGCACAAACAAACTCATATAAATATGCACATTTCTACATTACATATATGTATATATATATGTATGTATATATATTTACATATTTACAAATGTGTGTTTCAGCATTGCCCATCGCAATATACCGAAAATAATCAGTAGCGGTATTAATTGTTTGCCGTTTTAAAAGCAAAATGTTGTTGCTCACTTGGCGTATACAACGTTCAATGAACTGGCATTGTGATGCGTGGTGACAATGTTTTTGTGGAGCGATGGCGCTTTTGCAAAAACATCTTGACGGATTTGAGCGGCAATTGAAAATGATAGTAAGCACAATATGGCAGTGGATCCCAATAAGCGAATAGAGCTTCTCTCTTATCCAACACAGTAGTGGGAGTGGACCGTTCTATAGAGCTCCAGCGGAAGTTGGCCGTCAACGCCCCCAGTGCCGATTCCTCGTCTGGACTGGTAAAACTTAATTGTCTCCGATGTATACATTTCATAGTTCGGCAGAGCACTTGGGCGTGAGAACGATTGTAGCATATGTATGGTAATGAGACGCCGATTCGTATACCAAGCGGGATAAATTGTGACGTGCCCTGACATTTAATCAGCCGGAAACTCATATGCCCATTAATGCTACGTTGAAAGCGTACTTTGGCGAAAAACGTCTTGAGCCAAATGTCTATTTGTGATTCGTCTGACATGACTGTATGATTATGTGAATTTAATGATGTTACCGGTATCAAATTTTTCGTTTCATGTTCAACTCTACATGTAACATTTGATACAACCCGAGAATCTTTTACTGTTGTGCATGTGACGTAGTGTTCTCCTGGCAAATCGCGTATCACAATCCACTTCTCACTTTCACTTATTTCGTGATTAAATTTTATATCCATTCTATTTTTTGGCAATAAGTACTTAAAACGTTCGATTAAACCTTGAATACCGACCGCCATTAAAATATTTCGATAATTACTGATAAAGTTGTCCTCGTACAATTTTTGCAGATCATTGGGCGAAGTGAGCACGTTGTAGGGTGGCAATGAAATATTATGAGCCGTACACTTTCTAAAAAATTCAAGGCAGTCGTCCAATACGCAGGTTTCATTGAAGCCCGGAATAAAACTGGCACAGCCGAGCAGCTCCAGGTGTTGTTTAGCAAGTGCATCGTAGTAAGCAGGGCTGGTTGCGCAAACGGGTATATAAACGGAAGGCTTTTCCTTGTCAACGATCTGGCATAAGGCAGTTATATAATTATCCACATTATTTGGACTTGGTTTTGGCACAACATAAAATTTGTCGACTGCTGTGGAGAATCGCGCTAATCCAAATAGACCTTCGAATTCGAATACTACTACACGTGAACCGGAGGAGTAAAAGTTACGGGCTAGATGTAAAGTTTGAATTGTACTTCCACAACTAATCAGAACTGTACGCTTATGGTATTGCTGTCCATCCGATGATACATCCAATAGCCACTTTACCAATGCCATAGGTATGCGTGTGAACTTCCAGAATATCCATAATAATGCTGAGAGCCAAAAGCTGGGTGCGGCTATAGATAGCGGAAGATAAAGGATAAATCGAATAAGGATGAATGCCAATTTGATCAACAGTTGGGGCCAGAAGAGAAGAACCATCCATAAGGAAGTAGCAATTGTACGTGGTGATTTTCGCAGCACTTCTGTTCTGTGTCCAGAAACTGGATGCCTGTGTACATCTAGTGCTGTTTGTGAAGATTGATCCTGGTTAGGATCTTCGGGTATTTGATCCAATGAATTGATGCGACGAAATCTTGAGCGTGAATACCGTAATTGCCGAGCTTGTTCTTGTTTCTTTAAATTATCAAAAGCCATTTTTATTTTTTCGATATTTCCTTCTGTTTAAAACCGATTCCTTCCTGTGCAAAGTTTCACACAACCAATTATTTCATACGACAAGCGATTATTTGTTTATCCGAGGAACTGGTGCAGGCGCAGCACTGAATTTTAGTTTCAATTTACTGACGGCGCGTTTCCAATAAGGGCAAAACTCAATAAGCTACTAAATACCACATAAATGGCGTCTCATCTTTTAAATCTCATTATTAAAAAAAAAAATTTAAGAACTCTTAATGATGTGTTGGTTTAAGCTCCTCTCCTAGCTTACAATTCACAAACGTAATTTAAAAAAATGAAGCAAATCTCGGAATTCACAAGTATATAGAGTAGAATACATAAGAGTAATGAAATTCCGAACTTACAGATATACTTTCATACGTTCATAAAAGTCTGTGTATGTATATGCACAGGCTCATATTTAAAATAAGTGAAACGAACAGTGGCGGATCAAAGCTATCAAAGTTGTCGATAGTGGACCGCCAAACATTATTTTAATTCCACCAGATTGTCATATCAAAGTACATACATAGAACGGAGAAAGACTTTATTCGAAATGAAGGCAATACAAGCTCTAAATGTACCGTTCTTATCATAGTCTTAATATTAGTTTGGAGAAAAAGAAATCTATTATTTTTGAGTGAAATTTTTGCGCAAATGGTTTAAAACTGTTTTAAGGTCGATCTTTATTTCTGTGATTTCATCGACATTTTCGACATTTTCTACAAGAAAGAAATACATATATTTTTATTTCGGTTTTCAAAGCAGCCAGAGGTCTGACCAAGATCAGGCCGTTAACCGGCTCTCAGCAAATTTAACGGAATCAGCTGATGGGTTGACGTAACCAGGGTCATGACCATTGCACAGAAATACAAGTAAAACATTCTTATTCTTACTATTTTTTGACAGGCACCCTAGGTGTTTAGCTGTGGGCATTTTTTGACGATCAGCTGAGATTGTCTTTACTTATGGTTCTGTACAATGGTCAGGAGAACAGTTTGTTTACGAAAAAATTGAGATTATATTGGTGATATACGAAAGGAATCAACATAGTCTATACCCCTGTTGCAGTGTTGCCGTCTGAACAACGACTGATTGGACGAGTGGTTAATACAGGTGAAGTGAACGGATAGAATTCTGCTCCTAAATACTGCTGCCGGTGACGTGGGAGCCGAAGTTACACGATCAGTTTCGCTTTTCACCATAGTTGAAGACCAAACCTGGTAAAACACATGGTGAACAAAATTCAGAAAGTGTGGCCAATATCACACCGTTAACCAACTCCTAACGAATTTGAAGAAAAGAATCAGCGGCTTGACTGACGTAACCGGGGTCCTGACAGAGAGTTAAGGCTAATTGATGGTGAATTCTAACGGCCACAAAATCTAAACGTTGCTAAAATACGACTTTGAATGCTCTATAAAACAGGTTTTCATAGACTTTCATAGTAACTTTAATATTTAACAGATCCAAATGAGACTCGTTTTTCTTAATTCCTGTGCTGAGTAAGATGTTTAATGAGAAATTTGTTGATTGTTGTCTGTTGTTGTTGTTTATGATTCAGCAGCTTACAAATCTATACTTAAAGCGGTGAAGCCATTTTAAATCCTCAATCTCATCTAACGTTGGACCCAGAACTCTATTTCGACAGCGTGGAACCAAAGAGGGTGGGATGAAAGATGAGTGTGTCTAAGTAGCATCACATGCCGGACGTATCTTGGATATGCCGGGATCAATTCTGGTTAAGTTGAAGTTTAATCCCGAACGCCATAGTGCCAGGGCAATAAGAGCACCACGAGGCGGTTAAGGCTCTTTATTTGGTGAATACTGATAAAAGTGGTTAGTGTGTGGGTTTAATTTGAGTTTGTTGGTGTTTCTGGGTAAGTTCGTAGGCTCATTCTTTAGATATTGCCAGAGAAATGGCTTAAATGCATATTCCTATTATTTCCTTGAACAGGCTGATTTACATTTATGAACGGTGGTATAATAATCTAGGATTTTCACTTGCAGCAAAGGAAATTCGGCCTAAACACCACTGAAGGATGCCTGTGCCACATTATTGTTAGTACTATTTACTTAGTACTTTCATTGTTGGTATTATGATACATTTGAAATTCTCTTGATACAGTAAATAGTTTTTGAGTCCACTGCTGCGCAGGCACACGTTAACCACGAGACTACATGCGCATATGTATATGCACCTTGTATATATTCGTATGTATACAAGTACATGTATGTATGTATATATGCACACAAGTGATTTTCGTATTGGCGATTGTGGTTTGTTTTTATTTTTTAATCTGTTTTTTTTTTTTTATAAAATATTCGTCGTGTCGATGCACACGAAATTATTTTACCTTTTCCATAGTTTAAGAAAGTTAATTGGCTGATATTATTGTTATTAATTCATTAATAAGAGTTACAATAAAATTTTTAAATTTTGATAAGCTTTAATAACTTATATAAACATTAGGCTTGGAAACAGTAAACCATGGAATTAGGTTAAAGTGAGTAGTGGATAATAAGGATTACCGGGCAATAGGCTGCGAAATGTGAAGATAATATCGCAAACCACCTACTAAAACCATACATCATCCGACTTTGTATCTTCAATTTCACCCAGAAAAAAACAGTTATTTTTGTTCTTTATTCGTCACCAAAATAAATAAATTAATTAATAATTGGCGGCAACACTTCTGTTAGGTGGTTGTGCCTATAAGAGTGAGGTTATTTCGAATGAAATTAAATCCGATATTTTTTTATGAATAGTAGATGAACGTCAATGATAAAATTGATGAAGCACAAACAAGCGGGCGAAGCCAATGAAATAATCGAAGGTGCAAAGTACAACACTAAAAAACATATAATATACATGAGACGTAACATAGCAAATAGCATAACATTTAAGAATACTTGATTGAGAACTAAATTGAAATACAGTCGAACTTCGATAACTCGAACTATGACATGCCACAAAAAAAAATCGAGCTATCAAGATTTCGAGTTATCAAATATAATATACATATGTACATACATACATAAAAATCCATAAACAAAATAAAAGCTGATGGAAAAATAAAACAATCCATAAAACTCAAGGGTTAGAAAACAATTTTATTGATAAAACAGTACATGCTTCAAATTATGTATAGTTGCTATATAATATTGTATGTGTATATTTTAAAATTATATATACATAATTAATAACATTGTATGAATAGATGTATAGCTTTCATTCCTTTAAAGTAAAAAAGTCAGTTATTTGGGATCGACGAGAGGATTTTTTATTCTGATCTTCAAAAAAAGCTTCAATATTATTTAAACCATTGTGACCGCAAAATCTTGAACGAATTTGCAACTACCTCGATTGAAACTGGTTGCACCATATCATCTTGCAAATCATCTTCTATATCACTTTCGCTACCAAGCTCAAAATCGGATTTAGATCCCAATGGCTCCACAATATCTTCATCCGTGGGAAACTTTGAAGTAACAATATCGTCATCCACATGCATAAAATCATTAAAGGTGGCACCTTCTGTACCTTTGATATTTTGCCAAGCTTCATATTCATTCTGCAGTTGAATTTCTTCCTTACTCCTTTCTTTTATGTGTTCGCTTATAAAAACCAAAAGAATGTCATCTTCTTCCTCCCATTCAGAATATTAACCGAAGCCGGCTTTTCTAAAACAATTAGAGATGATTTCAGGCTTAACATCGATATTCCATGCATTAGTTATTTCATCAACACAGTCCATTAATGTAATGTTAAGATTTTTGTTTACTTCAAAGCATTTTATAGTATTTTTTAAAATTCTGCGACGATAATAACATTTTAAATTTTGTATGACACCTTGATCGAGTGGTTGTAATTTTGATGTCATATTCGGGGGAAAAAATGCAAGTTTGATAAACTTTACAGCTACATCTTTTTTTCGCGCACCCATTTCTACTTACTTTAATAGTTTAAATTTTTAGTCAATAAATAAAGTTTTTAAACAACGTTTTGATGACATGTCAACAGAGTTTATTTTCGCGTAAGAACTACTAATAAAATACCTGTGGTCTTAAACAGTGCAGCGACCCAACTGCTGACATCTGTTTGCTATAAAATAAGCAACACGTAATAAGGGGATTCCCCTGGAAATTCGACTTATCAAAGCTGGCGCCAAATATTCTGTTCGAGTTATCAAGATATTCGAGTAATAGAAGTTCGAGTTATCAAGTAAAAATTACACACAATTCTCACTCTAAACGTCATTGCCAAGCAATTTGATTCGAGATATCAAATATTCGAGATATCGAAGTTCGACTTATTGGGGTTCGACTGTATATTATGAACTACCCATTAGGGAATATGTTAATTATTTTACGATTTATATTTGTAAAAGTAACCAAAAAGTAAAGGACATAAAGACACATGTATATATAAATATACATATATATATGCATATATATATATACATATATAGATATAAGTATATATATATACAGTACGAAAAATACCGACTTTGAATGCTCTATAAAACAGGTTTTCATAGACTTTCATAGTAACTTTAATTTTAACAGATCCAAATGAGACTCGTTTCTCTTAATTCCTAGTGCTGAGTGAGATTTTTAATGAGACATTTTTTTATTGTTGGCTGTTGTTGTTTATGATGCAGCAGCTTAAAAATCCATACTTTGTGCGGTGAAGCCATTAGCAACCCTTAATCTCATCTAACGATGGGCACAGAACAATATTTCGACAGCGTGGAGCCGAAGGGGGTGAGATGTTAGATGAGTGTGTATAAGTGACATCACATGCCGGACGTAACTTGGATATGCCGGGATCAATTCTGGTTAAATTGAAGTTTTATCCAGAACGCCATAAGATATACAATATAAGTTTATACATATATGCGATATAAGTATATATGTACATATATACTCCACTAAAATACGAGTAATTTCAAAGTGACCGCTCTTTTTGCAAATGTATCACTAGTGTGTTTGTGTCTTTGTCAACAAAATATTGTATTGTGGGAAAAGCCATAAAAAGGTTTTTAAAGGTAAACTTAATATATTTTGGCATTTCAAATTTATAATATATATAAATAAATCAAAACGTGGTAGGAAATGCCTCACTAGTGCACGGGAAGGCCGTAAACTTATACGCGAGTCTCTCAAGGATCGTAAAAAATTCTCTTCAGCCCTTGCAGCTCTCCTGACGGAAGAAATTGGAAAATCCGTTAGTGCTCGAACAGCTAGAAGGAGACTTCTGGAAGCAGGTGTAAAAATATGTAAAGCTCGAAAGAAGGCGTGGCTTCCAGAAAAAAAATTGGAAAAAGCGTTTAGAATGGGCTCTCCGATATCAACACTTTACAGAGGAAGATTGGTCGAATGCTCTGTTGTCTGATGAATGGAGCTTCGAGGGAGGCTTAGTTTACATTATTTTAAAATATCAACGCCCATAGCTTCTTACCCTAGTCCAATTTTGAGGAAATAATACAAATCTTAGAAAATCACTTTCTTTTTCCTTTCATAAAGAGTACCGAGGAATACCATCCAGATTGCGTGGTATTCACAGTTAAGCATGGAGGAGGCAGCATTGTGATCAGAGGCTGTATGGCTTGTGAGGGTCACATGGACAGTCAATAGTACATAAATGTATTAGGCTAATCTGTAAAAAGATCTCACTTAGACTCTAAGCTCCATCCTGTTGCCAGTGCCATGTTTTTGGAGTCGAAGAGATTTTTGTATTTTAAGTAATTCTTAATGCCCGTCTTCGCGAGTTTAAACAAGCCCTTCAGCCTATTATAAGCAATATCCTTCAAGGATGAAAAATATGTTGATCCTAGGCTCATTTGTCGAGTCCTACAACGTTCCCATGACAGTCGGTTCTGCGTTACCGGATCGACGCGTATTTATTTTCGGCCAAGGACTGTCACTTCAGCAGCATTCTCCATTTATATGCATGAGGAATGTTTATGCTGCTACAATAACCACAACAACAGTCCTACAAATAACAGGGCAGTGGACACGCATCGCTCTGAATTAATCCCATTTTGGCTACATGATTTGGGGTGACGCAGTGTTCCGCCAGTATTCCAACCAATCGTTTGCAGTCTTCTCTAGAAATAAAATAAAGTTTCCAGTTTTCGTATTCCAAGTGCTTAGCATAATTGTGGGAGGTTGAGGGTTTCTATATCGACTGCGGAAATAAATGTATTAGAAACTGTACTTTTGCCTTCGTTAACGTGCGATAGAGTTAAATTCCAACAAGGCAATGCTCCTCGTCACAAATCAGCGACTACGATGCATTGATTTTTGTTAGATTTACCAGCAGAGTCTACAGATCTAAGCCCCATGTGGAATATTTTAAAACGTAAGATAAAGGAACACAGCATAGCATCGCAATTAGCCCTGGGAAATGCTTTAATTCACGAGTGAACCGCCATAAGCGCAGGCGAATGTGCAAAGCTTGTACGCAGCATACCCCAGAGGATTGCTTTTGTTATCAAAGCAAAGGGTTAGGTTAGGTTAGGTTAGGTTAGGTTGATATGGTTGCCCAAGGAATGAGCACACTTGGACGAGGAAAAACGGATTCGTCCTTTGTGATACTATTATGAAGGAGGTGAGGTGAGAGAGGAAGACCGATGGGACGCGGGGAGAGGGAGGGGAGAGATGGTGTTGGGGTGTATGGACTACGAACGATGACTGTGCTGCGTTTGCGTCAACCACTTTGTGCTACTGATGAAATTCATCAGATTTCTAATGTCAACGCCTGCTATATCAGCAGGCGTAGCAAAGAAGTAGGAGCCAAGATACCTGGATCTTAGCCCCGCCAAAGCAGGGCAGCTAAGGAGTTGGCGCTGAGATGATTCCACCTTATCCTCCATACATCCATCGTAAAAGGGGCATGAATAATTCCTAGCCTCACAGCATGCCTCGCGCATAGTGTCCTTTGAGAGAACCCACTAGATTGGAGAGCTAATATTTTGTCAGCCTCAGAAGCTCGCCCGAGCGCCTCCGGTCCACACGTGGCCAGAAGGATTTCGCGACCTTAGACGTTTGTGTATTTGCCCAGCGCTCGCTGAGTTGGCGCTATGCCCATCTTTCCAGGAGCAGACCGCAGGTAGTCAGGAGGATCCCAATTTTCTCCCTTCGCGGGGAAATCACCTCACATGTCCCTTGTCTGGCCAGCTCATCCGCCTCACAGTTTCCCACAATATCGCTGTGACCGGAAACCCAGATAAGGCTGATGTCAAAGAACTCGGACGCAGTCGAAAGTGAGGTCAAGCATTCCTTGACCAATTCCGAATGCACCGTCATAGACCCGAGGACCCTTATTGCCGCTTGGCTGTCGGAGTATATATTTACTTTCCTGACTGTTAGTACGCATATGAGCAGCCAATCGGCTGCCTCCTTGATTCGGCTACCTCTGCCTGGAACACACTGCAGTGGTCCGGTAACCTGAATTTGAATCTGATGGGGAACTCCTCGCAGAAAACTCCTCGGCCAACCTTTCCTCCCAACTTCTATCCATCCGTGAACAAGTTCACCAGACCCTGTTCCCAAGTGTAGCCCCCGGTCCACTCTTCCCTTGATGGAATATGAGTGGAGAAGGTTCAAAGCAAAGGGTGGACCTACTAAATATTAATTATTATATATATTAAAAGCCTCTATTACTTTTTTTTGTACTGATTTATTAATAAAAGATCATTACTTCACTTTTTAAAACCAGAAATTCAGTAATTAATAGGGTGCCTAATACTTTTGACCAAGGCTATATACATACATATATAAATACTGTTGGATTCTCGCTCATAGAATTACCTTTTTTTTTCATTGAAAACGAACTTTGAACCGATTTTGAACATACTCGTTAATCTCTTCTCAGCATACATGAACAGATCACATTTTAATCACATGCGCTGCTGCTTATGCCACTAAATTGATTTACTATTAGTTTTCTTATATTATATTATTATTAGATTTATAACACCCCCATAACAACTGCAAAATGTATGTATATGTGTTGAATTTTTTTTGAATATTTTGTAAACTATTTTGTTGTTTAATTTTAAATTCAATTCTAGACTGAACATGTTTCTTATTAGTCGCTAAAAGTCGTTTTGGTGTCATAAATTGCACATACATATATAATATACAAATGTACATAACACTCACTTACTTCAATAATGTCATAACTCGAAAAACCAAAATGTCGAGAAAAACGGTTTAAAAGCATTACAATCCACTATGCCTCCCTGAGTAAAAGTAGATACATATTTTCATCTAATCGGACACTGACAGCAGATATCGCCATGAATTTTTTATACAGCATAAAATCAGAGCTGGTGGTCATTTCAGCTTCGTTATTCTCAAAGTAATATTTTTGGAATTATGACACTTTTGAAGTAAATGTGCGATATGTGTATTTATAAGTGTGAGTTGCGTCGCTGATAAGGAGTTTCAATCCAGACGATTAACATAATAATTTATAGTGATTTATGTTCGGATTGTTATTGGTGGTAGTTTTTTCGTTAAAACAAATCATTTTTAAAAATGGCAATTTTTTACAAGGAAAAACAAAAAAAAAAAACGATAGTAATAAGAAAGCTTTAAGAGTTTTTTTTTAATTTTTATAGTTTGTAATTCAATTGTATATCTAAATGTGCTCCCTTGTGTTTAACCGCAAGCCTAAACTTGGAGGAATTTTCTGAATTGGAGTATCCTCTCAGGCTTTTTGTTCCATATTGCTAATGGATTCAGAGTGGTGCGACGCTTGTTGTACAAGTCTTAATCTTGGTTGAAAAGTATGGGATAAGTGTACATTGGTATCGGCCCCAAGGACCACCCCACCACCCCACCAGCCCTAGCAACGATCCAGAGTGCGCGATCTAAAATACTAATTTGAAATTCGTCCTTTCTTTCCTTCTTTTGGCATCAGGTAAAATGAAATAGATATTAATATAATTAGTTTACTTTGTGTTTGTAAAAGATTTTCAAATCGAAGTCAATCTAGTCCAATTATTTGCTTTTCAGTACAGATTAAATTTCGGTCCCCTGCTTGACTTTAAATTATGTGAGTTTTTGTTTATAGATAAGCCCATGATACCATTTGAACAATAACATACACCTGCGACGATGAAGTTTTAACAATTTGTATTTGTATATAAGTTTTATTTTATTTATTTTTTGTAAAATTCAATTAAACAGCAAAACCATATAACTCAAAGATCAAAACTTTGTACAAAATTAAACAAACTTTGTACAAACAAAACAATTGCTCGGAAATCAACACCTCAGCGAAAAAGAAAAAAAAAGAAAAATAAATCAACCAGATTTTCGAGCTACTTGAAAGTTGCACTTTGTTATACTAAAATTAAATTTGATATAAAAGTGAATACCCAGAATTTTTCCAAAATCACTAAAAAAAATAGAATTTTTGATGTATGGTAGTTTTTTTGTGTAGAACGCACTATTTTTTTATTTCTTTATTATTTCACTTGGGAGCAAAGGGCTTCAACAAAACATTTGAATGCACTATTCATATATATATATATATAATTGGCACTTACACCCTTTTTGGGTGTTCGGCGGAGCTCTTCCTCCTATTTGTGGCGTGCGTCTTGATTTTATTCCACAAATGGAGCAATCTAAAGTTTTAAGCCGACTTCGAACGGCAGAAGGTTTTTTATGAGGAGCTTTTTATGGCAGATATATACTCGGAGGTTTGCCATTGACCGCTATTACAAAAAACTGTTTCTTCATTTTGGTGTTTTGAGACTACGTCTTCCGAATGGTAGTTAGGCACCAACCCATTCGTCTACGGAGGCCGCCGCACTATACCTTTATAAAAAACTAGCAAACCCGGCCCCCTTCGCTGGGCACACTAAAATAGAATAGATATGGTTTAGAACAGAAAATATATGCTTTTCATATTATTTATTTCTTTATTCTTTATTCAAGCGCTTTGGCATTAACAATATTTTTTGTTTTTCTATTTGTTTTTGAGTAAATATAAAATATAAATTGAAAATCAGGAAAAAAGAAGATTGTTTTTAAATTTCAAATCAACGCATATGATCATCCATGAATTTTTCGTTTCAATTTATATGTTTTATTAAGCATTGGAGCTTTTTTAACCATTATCCATTTATATTTTTCAAAAAAAAAAAACGAAAAAAAATTTTTTTCCACGAACACATAATTTCATTCGGATTTCACATTAAATTCTCAAATTTCGTAAGAAATTATTCACTGTTCCAAAATCCACTCCAAAAAAATTCACAAACAATTTTTACATGTTGCACTTACTTTTTCCTTATGGCATCCAAATCAGAAAGAAATATTGACACATTGTAACTCACACTGTCAATTTGACAGTTCAGTTCCGCCCCAAGCGTTAAAAAAGTAAGCGACATTATGGCTGGTTCAAAAGAACGATGTACCCGTTGCCAGTGCTCCGAATTACAACCACATTTTACGAAACCCATTTTCAATACTTACTTAACAATGTGCGTAAGTTTGGTTTAATTCGGTGCAAAGACACGGCGGGTCCACGTTTTGGCATATATTTCGAGACCCTAGTCATCAATAGGTATGAAAATTACCCCGTATTAAAGCACTTATCAACAGCTTTCATTTGATACCCATATTGTACATACACAACCAAAGGTTACCCGGGTCCACGTTTTGACCTATATCCCGAGACCCCAGTCACGTAGCGGCATGAAAAATACTTTGTACTAAAGTAGTCACCAACAGCTTTCATTTGATACCCATATTGTACATACACGTCCGAAGGTTACCCGGGTCCACGTTTTGACCTATATCTCGGGACCCTATCTGCCAATAGGTATTCAAACTATACGGAAATCATCTTCAATACCTACTTAACAATGTGTGTAAGTTTGGTTTAATTCGGTTCAAAGACACGGCGAGTCCACGTTTTGGCATATATTTCCAGACCCTAGTCATCAATAGGTATGAAAATTACCCCGTATTAAAGCACTTATAAACAGCTTTCATTTGATACCCATATTGTACATATACAACCAAAGGTTACCCGGGTCCACGTTTTGACCTATATCTCGAGACCCCAGTCACAGAGCGGCATGAAAAATACTCTGGACTAAAGCATTCACCAACAGCTTCCATTTGATACCCATATTGTACATACACAACCAAAGGTTACTCGGGTCCACGTTTTGACCTATATCTCGAGACCCCAGTCACAGAGCGGCATGAAAAATACTCTGGACTAAAGCATTCACCAACAGCTTCCATTTGATACCCATATTGTACATACACATCCGAAGGTTACCCGGGTCCACGTTTTGACCTATATCTCGAGCCCTATTTCCAAAATAAAATATAATCCATGTTACTCGTGGATGATGTAGCTTTCGAATGGTGAAAGAATTTTTAAAATCGGTCCAGTAGTTTTTGAGCCTATTCGTAACAAACAAACAAACAAAGTTTTCCTCTTTATAATATTAGTATAGATAAATGAAATTTACTTTGCGATCGTTGAAATTTTCTGAACCTACGCCATCTTATAACTCTCGTCGCTTCTAATAAGCTTTAAGACCTTGGAAGCTAGCAGATTTGTATTTTCACTGTATTTATGCTTAACCATTGAGTAAGTAAGTTATTACTTATTATTATCGTTGTTGACTTTTAACATTGTTTGGCTCTACTGTGGCTCTTTGGATTGTACTTTCCTTTGGCCCTTTTCAATTTTAATATCCCAAAAGAAAACAATCGTGTTTTCTTGCCTTTTTATGAGGGTGGCGGGAAAACTGGATATTCACGCAATACCCCAATTGCTTCTACACTTAGTTAATTCACATGAGATCTCGAGTTCTATATCAATTGATTTTTTCTTAAACAAATATATTTTGAACTCTTATTTTTAATTTCTTATTTTTCTAAGGTTCTATACATTCCTTTTCTTAGTTTTCTTAGTAATTAACTATTAATTTGACTATAGCCTGTGACAAACTTTTATTTTCATATAATACAAATAAACATAATAAATATGAAATATGTACATATGTATATATCGAACTTTACCCGCGAAAAAGATGTAAGTGACAAAAAGTAGATTTTACAGGAAAAGGTTTATTTTTTCATTATTTCAGCATCTAATGTATATTTTAATCAGCAATTGAGCATGTAACCTTTGTATTGTGTTTCACGAGCAATTATATATACACATACATACATATACAATTGACGCTTGCCCCCTTATTTGAGTGTTTAGCCGAGCTGCTTCTCCAATTTATGGTGAGTGGCTTGATGTTTTCTATAAATGGAGGGACCTACATTAATATGCTGCTTCCGAACGGTAGACGGTTTTTATGAGGAGCTTTCGAGGTTTCGAATATACATATGCATTTCCGAATTGGCTTCGTCGGCCGCCGTGCAAAGTTTATTTCCTCTAAGTTTTAAGTAATGCAATTTTTTTTTGCCCTTACACCTTCTTCGATGCCATGGTGATAAGATACTTGACAAAAATAAACTTAAGTTATAAATGTAATAACAAAAAAAAAAAACAGATTTTTTATTGTTTTGGTTAAAAAGTTAAGGCGGGTTGCTAGCGACTTCGACCTTTGTTTTTTTAAATAGTAATACAGTGTAGTCTCTCTTAAGCGGAGTGAAAAAAGTGTCCGCTTATGGAAGGTGTTCGCTTAAGAGAGGAGTCCGTTAGGAGAGAGTACACTGTATTTAATTTTGTAAGCATAGTAAATTCTTTTATAATTTCAACATAAACTATTATAAACGGTCGTCTTCATTGCTTTCTAATGAAGTATCCTTAATATCCTCGTAGGATTTTAAATTTAAACATCCGTTATATAATACAATAGTTTTTATCGCAAAGAGCTTGAAAATGTTTGTACTTAGCCGATGCAATGATTATTTTAGTATTATAGTGCACAAGAGATTTACAAATTATTTCAATCGCCAACGAATTCTGGTTGGTTGGTTGGTTTAAGTGGTGATTCTTCCAGAATCGAACTAGCGCTTCTGTACCATTTTGTTGCCACATCTTCGTTACCAACTTGTTTACCAGTTATTTACAGCATGACTATATCCGCTCTGTGCGGTTCAGGAACCTTATCAGGTTGTTGAAATCTAAGCCAAACAGCTGTTCAAGACTCTCGAACAACGGTTTGCCCAGGGTTAACATTCTGCCCTTCCATAGGGCAGGGCATTCGCAGAGGAAATGGAAGATTGTTTCCTTTTTCTCCGGTTGTTTGCAACTGTGAAAGTATGTGTTGTGAGGGATGCCCATTTTGGCTGCTTCTTTTTCCACAGACCAAAGGCCAGTTATGACTGCCGTTAGTCTCCAGGTGTCCCGTCGTTTCATGTTTATCAATGTTGATGTATCTATAGCTACACAAATTTTACAGACGATGCGTACGACTGTAAAATATCGATATCTATCAAAAAGTGAAAATTGATAATCGTGTCGCTTATACGTTTTTCGTGGTAAGAAGTCGATATCTTTACAATAGCAATTTCTGCAAAATTAATCACCCTATTTTAAGATCTATAATTTTTGCAAGAATTAACTAAATGGGAATTTCATGACATTTATTTTTTGAATTGATATCCGGCATATGTCCGCCATGTGCACGAGTTACATGGTCCATTCCAACAGTCCAATTTTTGACAACTCTTTCCAATGAATCTGGCCGTATGACGTCAGTGGTGGCTTGAATATAGAAATAAATTGCAAGTTGCGCCGTCTTGTTGGAACCAAATGTCGTCCATGTTTAGCTGATTAATTTTTGGAAACACAAATTGAGTCAGTATTGCTCGATAGCGCTCACCATTCACCATAACGGCAGCTCCCTGTTCATTTCGAAAGAAATAAAGACCGATGAGACCGCCAGTGCTCTATAAATTGCCGAACAGATTTATTTCTTTTTTAAAGTAAATTTCCCCAATTTGGAAGCATTGTTTTGGCATTAAACGATTCATAATGATTCGCCAAGCCTTACTGAAGAGGAATGCCAACACAGTTTGTCATTCTCCGTTGTCAAACCAAAGTTATCGATATCGTTAGTACTCATGCAGCTTAAAAAACACCCGATATATATTTTGTAACAATTTAAAATTCTTGAAAATCTAATCCATCTATGTCTAACTTTTTTTCACAAATATCACTTGCTTCATTTGAGGTAATGTTCATGCAAAAACATTTTTAAAAACGTTATTTATTTATAAAACACTAATAAATTTTATAATTCCGATGGAAAAGCAGTACCGTTTTTGTTTTTGTATGGAGAGTCACATAAATACAGATTTTTAAAAGTGAAGTCAAGAATATTAATATTATATATAATATTAACAAGAATGTTTATATATATTTTATTTCCGCTTTCATTATTTTCCATCCAAGTTCACAAGAATTTTTTGATCTCATCTAAAAAAAAAAACGGAGACGTACAAAGTTCAAAAAGCATACTCTTCGGAAAAGTTTCGTAATCTTATTATTTTTCAATAACCTTCTGAAATACATATGCACGTATTACATTTAAGTAAGGTCAGCAAATAACGTCGCATATTTCTATACAATATATATTCAGCGTTTATATAAAATTATACGTATTTAAAAATGCTTGCTTCTGATTCTTATTTTGTATTTCGAAGGCTCTCCGTCCATACTTTCAAATTTCTTGGATAATTCGAGCCAATGACTCGAAAAATGTCCTCGATTAAATAACACAGGGTGACAAAATTAACTAAGAAGAATTTTACCAGAAACCAGAAAAAATTTAATTCATACATTTTGCAATATTCAAAAATCTACTAAGGACCATGCGGGCACCCAACAGTAACACATTTTTTAAAATTCAGTATATCGATAAGAAAGAAAGAGAAACAAAAACTTATTTTTGTTGTAAAATTTCAGGTCGTCGTCGAAATCTTTTTTATTTTCCGCCATAGTCTCTCTTTAATAAGATTTGCCCAAGTCTGAAAAATTTCCTTTTGTTTCTTCTTGATTTCCTTGATTCAAACAAATGCCAAACAGAAAGAAATGGACCGATCTGGCTGAAACTTGGAATGTGTTCTTTCAAAATATGCTAGTAACTAAGCATTGCCTCGGTACGCGTCAGTGGTGCTATCTTTCTGATTTAGCACAATTATATTTCTCCATACAAGCAATTGGTATTTTTTACTTCGCAATGTCTTACTGGATCTCAATTGTCAGATTTCGATCAGAAATAACCTAGTCTTATACTAGTGCGAAATAGACAAAAAAATACTTGCCCAACTATGCACCAAAACCACAAATTTGAGATAATTAAAAAATAAAAGTACAAGAAATACATTAGTTTTATTTTTGCCAATAATATTAAATATTTAAAAAAAAAAGTTACTACCATTTGGAGGTGCACAGGTTCCAAACCGCGGGGGCGAAATACCAATTTATGAAAGAATAGCGGTCACCCCTCGGCAGACAATGGCAAACCTCCGAGTGTATTTCTACTATTAACAAGTTCTTTATAAAAAATCATCTGCCTTTGAAAGGCGGCATACAACTGTAGGTCCCTCAATATGTTGGAAAACATCAAGGCGCACGCCATAAATAAGAAAAGGAGCTCGGCCAAACAGCCAAAGAGGGTATAATATAAGTATATATATGTCTATATATGGGTTCCTATAACTTCTATCTAGAGCATAGGGCGCCGCAAAGAGTATAAGCCCTAATTATATGTATATACATATATTATATACAAATAAAAGTTAATTAAAAGGTTATAATCAGTAAAATATGCATAAAAATGTCTTTTTATAATCGATGCAAATCTGGCCTTTTTCGGACTACTTCGATTTTAGTCAGAAATTCTAGTTGTAAACTAATATGTTTTCTGATTAGTTTAGTATTTGACTGCAGGGATTTTACAAACATATACCTAAGTATACATATAAATACATACATATGTAACTCCACAGTTATTGGCAAGTTTGACCCTACCTCGATATTTGTTGCAAACCTTTGCAAAATTCCAAAGTCAGTTTGAGTTTTCTAGTGTAATCAAGGAGGCACTTCTTCATTTCATATGTATGTACGTATGTATGTTAAGCGTGCTCGTGGTTTTTCAACATTTCAAATTTATGTAGAAATATATGACAATGTTTGCGCCTATTGGTACATGAGTAGACATATCTATGTATGCATTGGACGGTAGTATCTCTCTAAGGTTACAAAGGTTGGCACATTTTTTGTTCAACTTCAGTTGCATTAAGAAAAAAGTGAATTTTTTTGATAAGCAAAGAAACGTTGTTCGGCTATGCGCATACAAGTTGTTCGTCTATGCACATACGTCCATATATACACTTATAGATTGTATGTGTATATGAGTATATAGCGGGATGCAAACTCTCACTGCTGCAGTTATAAGTGCTTCTTTGCATGTACAAAATAAGTACTGAATAATCTCTTCTATACACATACATACATACGTACATACTTATATACATAGTATGTGTGCAATATTATTTATTTGTAGGCTGAAACGTACCTAAGTTCTTTTATTCACCTAGTGTGCGATAACCTTTCTAACACTCATATACATACATACGTACATACATGTAATATATTCCTATACAAGTACAATATATTGCAAACGTGCAAGAAATCAATAAGCAAACAAGTTCTGCATGCTTTGCAAAAAAAAGTAATAATAATAACAATAAAAACATGAAAATAAAAATAGCCTAAAACTTTGCCATTTAAATGTTCCCCATTTTATGTTATATTAGGCGTGGTTGCTTGAATTATCCAGCTCAGTATCACGACCAATTCCCACGGGAACAATCCGGATCATTTTTATAGGTGTTGGCAGCACTGATATAAGACTTTGATGTTTGGTACTTGACAACAGCGAAGATGTACTAATGGAGATGGAGCAGCTGTAAATATCTAATACACATTTTCAAGAGAACGGAATCTCAACAGTTATCAATTTGCTGTAATAGCAACTTAAAATATATTCATGAAATAAAAACTTGTTTAACTTACTTCAAGTGCAGCAACTGCTTCGAGATCTCCTCTGACCATTCCCCCGTAAAAATTGAGCTTCATAACTCCCTTGCCGACACAACCGCTCAATGTTACCTCCATAATAACAAAACTGACTGGAATCACTTTCAATATATAGTATCTTCAACGATGAATTTAAAACTTTCACTAAAAAGCGAAATTAATATTGCTGAAGCTTTTGAACATTTAAACTGCTGCTACAACTAGCTGCTTGGAATTCGACCCCGCCTATCTCCTTCCCAAAAAAGGCACTACAAATTTCTCCCAGTATTAAAGGAAAACTACGAGAAAAACGGATTGCAAGAAAAAAGTGGCAGCAAACTAGACACCCGGCAGATAAAAAAAATTTAAATACACTCGCAAGGCAAGCTTGTGAAGCTAAAGAAGCTCTTGTTAATGAACAAAGCACACAACTTAATCGCTATCTCAGTAGTCTTAATGCTACAGCAGATTCTGAGTATTCGGTCTGGAAGGCTGTTAAAAATATAAAAAGACCTATACTCCAGCTACCTGCCCTTCGAATGGAAAATAATGAATGGGCTAAAAGCGACACCGAAAAAGCAGCGACACTTGCCCGGCACTTAAACAGAGTACTTACCCCACACTCAACGGCCTCTTCACCCGGTGCTCTAGAAGACGTAAATTCTGTACTCACACAAACCTATCAAATGGACCCACCCATATGTAAAATCTCTAAATTTGAAGTAAAATCTGCGGTTAAAAATCTGAACACAAAAAAATCTCCTGGCTACGATCTTATTACAGTCAAAGTACTTAAAGAGCTCCAAGAAATAAGAGTTACTCTGTTAACGTATTTATTTAATGCAATTATACTAACTTGAAACTTTCCTGCTCAATAGAAAGTGGCTCAAATTAAAATGGCCCTCAAACCTGGCAAAAAACCAGATTCAGTTGAATCGTATCGTCGAACCAGTTTGCTACCGATTCCAAACTTATGGGATGTCTTATTCCTAAAAGACTGTTCCCGATCATCGAAGAACGAAAAATAATACCCAATCATCAATTTGGTTTTCGAAGAGAACACAGCTCTATACAACAAGTTCAGCGAATTGTTGAATACATTCACAATGCATTCGAACAAAAAAAAAAAAAAAAATGCTGTACAGCAGCGTTTCTCGACATTGCCCAAACCCATTAACAGGGTTGGGCACGACGGTTTGCTCTACAAAAGTAAAACCACCCTCCCATAAAATTCTACATACTTATAAAGCTATATCTCAGTAGCCTAAATTTCTTCGTCAAGGAAGGAGATCATCTCTCCGAGTTTTGCGAAAGTTCAGCGGGCGCTCCCCAAAGAAAGCGTAATGGGACCGATATTGCACGTACTCTACACATATGCCTTACCCGAAACTGGAGGAGTAACTATAAGCACATTTGCTGATGATACTGATTTACTAGCAAGTGACACTTTTCCGCAAGCAGCTTCTTCTAACTTCAAAATGGACTCGACAAAATCAATCTGTGAGTGCCCACTCGTCAAACTCATCGATATGGAAATAACCCAAAGCAATGAAATCAAATATCTAGGAATACATCTAGACAGAACATTAACGTGGAAAACACATACATTTATTCTCACAAAGAAAAGCACTTGGTTTAAAATCAGAGACCTTCACTGGCTTTTAAATCGTCATTCCCAAGTTTTTCTTGAAAGCAAATGGCTCTTATACTCAGCAGCTCTAAAACCCGTGTGGCCATATGGTATTCAACTGTGGGGCACTGCGGCAAACACCAATATCGAAATTTTAAAACGATTTCAGTCAAAAACATTAAGAATGATCACCAACTCACCCTACTATATTACAAACTCGCAAATACACCGTGACATGCACTGTTGTGCAAGAAATAGAGAAATATGCAAAATTCCATAATCTCAGACTCCAAGCTCACTCTAACTCCTGATAGCGGAAATGATAGCCAGTCCCATTGCTTTTACCCGCCTCAAAAGAAAACCCACCAGAGATCTCCTTTTCTAGTTGAAAAAACCGAAATGGGTTGTAGCACTGGGTGCATCTCATAAACGACTGAAATTCCCTAGCTGTTAGTTTAAGTTACTCTATAAATATTGCGAAATGTATGTATACATGGAATAAAAGTGTTCTTAAAAAAAAAAAGTGTTCTTAAAAAAATTAATTCATAGAAGTATGTAACTTCATGTATGTGTTTTTCATTTTTGAAATCACATAAATTTGTGAAAACAAAACAAATTTCAATTAGAATAAATATATCTCCTGCAAATGGCCGCCGGAATTCGGAGTACGTAGATTATAATCTCCGTGAAACACCAAAATGAAGAAAAAAGTTTTTCTAATAGCGGTCTCCCCTTGGCAGGCAATGGAAAACCTCCGAGTGTATTTCTGTCACAAAAAAGCTACTCATAAAAAATATCGTCGGCTTAAAACTGTAGGTCCCCTCCATTTATGGAACAACAACAGGACACACGCCACAAATAGGAGGAGGAACTCGGCGAAACACCCAAAAAGCGTGTAAGCGTCAATTATATGTGTCTGTATATATGCTTTTAACTTCAAATTCAAGTTTCTTAATTTCAAATTAAATTTTTTTAAATTCAAATTAAAGATTTTTTATTTCAAATTAAAGTTTATGAAATTAATTATTACTTTCCAAATATTATTATTTTGCTGATAATAAGGTTAAACACTTGTTTAAAGTAAGCAGTAAACGCAGAATAAAACTTTTCTTTTTTTGTTGTGTAATTATTAATATTTCTGGAAATACATAAAATCTAGAAGGAGTAGTGCCAGTGTTCCCACTGGTATGTTTTTCGATAATACCCAAGCGCGAACCCCAACTGAAACGGCAAACTTGTTTGCTGAATTTTTTAAGTCTAATTTTGCTGACGACGAACTTAATCGCCCATCCGACTTTTCTTCGGACTTAGATTATGCCCTGAACTTTGGAAGTCTTTGGCTCTCTTCTGAGGATATTAGTAATGCTTTAACTAAATTGAAATCATCCTCTCAAACTGATGCTGATGGACTTTCAGCAGTTTTGATAAAAAACTGTCCGGCCTTCGTCTATCCCCTGAAAATTATTTTCAACAAATCTTTATCGTCGGGGTGTTTCATTGACGCATGGAAACTCTCTTTCATTACGCCCTTCTTTAAGAGTGGCAATAAAAATGACGTTAGAAATTATAGACCTATCTCTAAGCTGTCGACTATTTCCAAAATTTTTGAGCATGCGGTCTATGCAAAGCTGAGTTTTGCCGTTAAATCCTTAATTTGCCCTAATCAGCATGGGTTTATTGCTAACAGATCTACAGTATCTAATCTGGCCGTTTTTAGTGAATACTGCATTGATTCTTTCTCCGCTGGCTTCCAGGTTGACTGTATTTACACCGACTTTTCGAAAGCCTTCGACAAAGTTTCTCATAGAATCTTAGTTAAAAAATTAGCTAGTCTTGGCTTTCATTCTACATTTCTGCAATGGATAAACTCTTATTTGAGCAATAGACGCTGTGTTGTAACAATCGATGGTATTTCATCTACCTCCTTTGCTGCCATCTCAGGTGTTCCGCAAGGAAGTATCTTGGGACCGCTTTTATTTGTGTTATTTATTAATGACATCAAAAGTTGTTTCACATTTGCTAAATTTTTGCTTTATGCTGATGACCTTAAGATCTTCTCAGCGATCAAGACGCAAGAGGATGCCATTAAACTTCAAGCCGATATGAATAGGCTTTACTTCTGGTGCCAGAATTCACGACTTTCGCTGAACTTATCTAAATGCTTCCAAATATCTTACTCTAAAACATCTAATATTTTGTGCACTAAGTACAGGATCTCGGCATGTGCCCTGCAGTGTGTTAGTGAGTTCAAGGACCTTGGCGTCATCTTCGATAACAAATTCTCTTTTAATAACCATATAAATTATATTACTTCTAAATCTATTTCGATGTTGGGCTTCGTCAGACGGAACGCCACTAAGTTCTCTGATCCCTATACCATTAAGTTACTGTATACATCTTTTGTTAGATCTCATTTAGAATATGCTGCTTTTATTTGGAGACCTTGTAGTCAGCAAGCTATTAATAGAATCGAACGTGTGCAAAAAATATTTCTCAAATATGCTGTGTCTGTCTTTTACTCATAATATTATTACTGGAGTAATTGATTGTCCCTACTTGTTGGAAAGGATTCGATTTAATGTTCCCCAGCGATCTCTTAGGAACTTCTACCCTTATTATGGGGGAAACTTTAAAACTACGTATGCCAGCAATGCTCCCATTACTCGTGCTTTACGGGAATTAAATGCCGTTCATAATGATGTTCTTCTTGATTTCTCGCTTTCAAGAACAGCACTTTTAAATCTTTTGAATTCTATATTATAGTTAGTTAGTAGCTAGTATAGTTTTTAAATACATATAATATATTTGTAGCTTAATCTAAGCAACTTTTGTATCATAGTCTGTAAGGATTGTAATTCAAAGACTTAAATAAATAAATAAATAAATAAATAAATAAATAAAAATATTTTAAAATAAATATTTGAAATTCAAAATCCTTAAAACCCTTAAATAAGTTTATGATAATGAACACCAATACATCGCCTGAAGAAGCAACTTTTGAAGATAATACATACAGGAAGTCCGGTAAATAATCGTCATTATCGGCGAATAATGTAGGTCATAGAAGATTCTGATGATAGCAATTTAGAAAATGAAGAGAACTTACCTTTTCCTCGTTGCAGAAACCTTAAGGGAAATTATGTTAAAACGAGTATTGACAAAAAGGAGATTTTGATAAAATGCTATGAAGAAGGTAAAGCTATTGCAGAGTCACCAGAATTAGCTGGAATTGATAAAAACACAGCCGCTTCTATAATTAGAAGGTATAAAAAGGATGGATGTGAGATTATTAGACGAAGACGTGGTGGAAAAAGAAATGATAAACTAAGTGATGAGATTTTAAACTATGAGGAGAAATTAATTGAAGAAAATCCATCAATTACTTTAAAAAATATAAAAAGAAATTTTGAGAATAAAAACGTCAACGTGACCATAAGGATAAATACTTCAGCCCATATAATAGTTCCAACAACAAGAGGAAGAAATGTTTCATTAATTTTAGCCATGAATTTAAATGGTATTATACATTCTCAAAAAAGTCACAAGGTGTTAAATCACAAGATCTCGGTGGCCAATTGTGATCACCTTTTCGAGAGATAACACGGTCCGGAAACTTTTTCCGTAAAAGATCAATGGTTTCGTTGTTTGTGTGGCACGTAGCGCCGTCTTGTTGACAATAAACGTTGTCCAGATCAATACCATCCAATTCCGGCCATAAAAAATCGTTAATCATCTCTCGATAGCGCAATCCATTCACCATTAATACCTGTTATTGGAAAACCATTTATTTAGATGAACATCGACTATTTTCTATTTTAACCGCAAAATGTGCTAATATGTATTACGATGGATTGAACAGACAGATGTATTGTACAAATATAATATAATATATACCTACATACATACATCCTTCATGGATTCAGATTGCATCTCCGAGCCCAACTTCCTCAATAAATCTTAGTATTTGTCCTATTTTATTGAGTTTTATTTCATGCACTGGTAAAATATAATATAATAATTATCTTCCTCGCTACAGAACCTGCAAGAGCCATTGGAGTATATTTCTAGGTTATTAAGATGATGTTTCAATCTACAGTTCCAAGTTAGGATTCCCGTTATGATTCCGAAATTATTCTTGTTCGATTCCATAAATCTTTAAATCGGTTTATCTTTCTACTTCTTCCTAGTCTTTGTCTTTTTTGTACTTCTTGAAAAAGGGAGGAGAAGTTACCCTCTGCTAGGCCTTAAAATAGCTGCGCGCCTATAACAACTTCCCACATTTGTTGTCTTACAACTCCCCATTTTTTTAAATGGCCGCGTAGTCATAAACACATCGAACGTTCATGCCCAAGTGAATGTGTAAATTCAAAGCAAATAGGACAATTAGTAATTTGTATATATTAACATTTGCAATTTGCTTCAACAACTGATCGAATGTATCGCAAAACAAATGATGAAAAAAACTTACCGAGAAATTCCGAAACACAGTGACTGGAGAGACGCGTCGAATGCGTGTAAATATGACCAATGCCAGCTGAAAAGTGAGATCGCATCGAGAACACTTGTTGACACTTAAAATCGAATGTAAACAAATGAATAATGCCGAAAGGTAACAATGTCTCACAACTCCCCATTTTCCCCTATACATTGACAATTCATCTTGGAAAGACTTACGCCTCACTAATCCGTGAAACAATGGATTATTTACTGCGTCCTCGTTTCGGTGAGCAATTTATCTCCCTTGACCATCAAGGTCGTATCATATCACACCTTCGGCCTTTATTTATGGGTATGTAAAGTCTAAATGATTTGTAGATTAACCAGATTCTATTGAGGCATTGGAAGCTAACATTACTAAAGTTATTCACGAGATACCAACCGAAGTCTTCCAGCGAGCTATTCAAAATTGTTCTTTACGGATGACCGAATTACGGCGCAGTTTCGGCGAACATTTGTAAGGTTAAAAATTTGAAACATTAAGAAATAAATGTCATAGATGGTTCATAAAAATAATAAAGATTGCCTAATCAGTTTGAATTTTCGTTGTTTTATTTCAATTTAAAATTTGATACCTCTAAATTGATCACCCTTTAGTTCTCTGAACATAGAAATCGGCAATTCAATATTTTGTTATTTATGTTTCCTGTAAACTGTGCAATAATTTAATGAGCAACAATAACAAAAAAATGTATTAGAAAAATAATGGAGGCCAGTATTCCAAATTTAACCCCTCCAAAGTAATTTATTCTGATTATAAAAATATTTTATATTTGAATGTGTATTATGTTGAAAAATACTAAAATTTTATGAAAAAATGTAAATACTGAAGTAAAATGTGCTTTCTTCTCTTCATCTTGATTATCGCTTTAATAACCAGTGCGTTTTTTGCTGAGCTCTGGAAGGCGTGAGAACTGGAAGTCAATTAGAGACAACCAAGTCTTTTTTCACTTTCTATTTCCATCCAAAAGAGGGCTTTCTCCGTCTCAGCTACCAACTACTGGTATCGCATAGAATACTTTCAAGACCTGGAGCGCTTAAATACGTTTGAACGATGTGACGTACCCAGCAGGTCTGCCATCTATGTCGCCGTAAAAATCATACAGCTCATTCCTCTTTCACCTGCGATAAGTCTTCCTTAGAATATTTCTTCCGAACTCTTTAAGGCCTTCCTAATCAAACATTGTAATACTTGTACATTGGGAAGGGCTTGATGATAGATTTATAAAGTGTTGACTTCGTTCGTTGGATGAACACTTTACTTATTAATTACTTACTTAATCGAATTTAGAACTTATTTGCAAGAGAAATTCTCCTGTGATATTATTATTGGTGTGCATGCGTCAATATCGTCGATATTTACATCATCAATTGCACGTTCTTAAAAATTTGTGCCAGAGCGATTGAATCTGCAACTCTGATAAAGCCCAATGAGTTCATTGACGGTAGGCTTCAGTCTTTCACATAACATGCTCGATGGAACCTTATGTGTATAAATTATTAGAACAATGAACTCGAAAACAATTTTTTATGACATGCTTTTTATTACCGCCTCCACATGGCAGACGGCTTTTATGTCATCTGTCTGTACGCACATCTTCGAACGAATACGAACGTGCTTTAATAGAAAGGAGATAGAAGGAGGAATAGACTTTAAAATCCGCAATTTTTTCAAGGTATTAGAATTAATGATTAAAAAATTACCCGAATTTGTGAACAATACAAAATGATGCAGTAATCACCTATGACAATATTCGTTTATTTATTATATTTAAGTCTTATGTTCACTTAAGCATATTGACAATTCTGTGCTTAAACTACGAGAATTAATGCAACACTAAAATTATTCTTCCATAATTTAGAAGTAGGAGCATTTTTACCGATTGAATGTAACTGATTCAAATTAACGAAAATAGAAAGAATATTATAAATTTATTAAAATTATAAATTTAGACTTAGACAAAAAAAAAATCAAAGGTTAAAGAATTTGAAAGGAAATTCAGTTCTGTTAAGGTTCTTTCATATTTTTCATGTATTTATTTATGTATTTTTGAGGAAAAAAATTATAACGCTGAAATGATTAAATTAAGTTCCGGCATTGTTCAACATAAAAAGATTTTCAATAAAGATGCTTCTATATTGATCTTGCGAAGAGTAGGTGAAAATCTATATGAGAGCGCTCCAACAATAACAAAGGAAGTTGAAAAATATCTTGGGGAAAAATGCCATTCCGAAACTGTCCGCAGAGTGCTTATTTCCAAGGATACACGACGCTCATCAGTACCAAAAACCATACAATCTAAGATTAGCATGTTTTCTGAAGGAATCGTAGATTTCACTTTTACTGGCATTCAAATCTTAAAATATTCAAATCTATAAATTTTTCGAGTACAGTAGGTTCTGTTTTTATGCGGCTTTTTTTATGCGGTTTTGAAATAGTGCGGTTTTTTTTTAAATTACAAAATGCATGTCGACCTATCGGGAATTGTACATATAAACAAGATTCTAAACCAGCTAAGCAAAAACTCATCACAGATTATATCAAAAATGCTAACCCTACAAGTATGGAATCGCCTGCATAACTATCTAGATCAGACGTGTACATTTCCTAAAGTGACGAAAGTGATTTTACGCCAAATCCTAAACGAACGCGCAACATGTGGGTATTGTCTGATTCTATTTCTGACTTAAATTTATTTTTCGATTCTGACGTTTCTTAAATAATGATATAATTTTCAAAAATACAATATTTTGTTTATGCGATTTTATTTAATTATTTCAGATTCATGCGGCCTATGGAACGTATCTATAGTTATAATATGGGACTAGTACCCTTTTTTATGCGATTTTATTACATTATTTCAGATTTATGCGGTTTTAGCACTTTTGAAACGTATCTATAGTTTTACTATAGAACTAGTAGCTTTTTTATGGTGTTTTTTTTCATGCTGTTTATTTGGGAACGTATCTACCGCATAAAAGCAGAACCTACTGTATTCAGTTTTATAGCTAATTTAATTTCTTCTTCTTTTTGATTGGCCCCATAACCGCTTACGCGATTTTGGCCGAGTTTAATAAAGCGCGTGAGTCATATCTTTCTCGTGCTAACCGGCCCCAGTTGGACACACCAAGTGAAGCCAAGTCCTTCTCCTCTTTATTTGCTGCGCTATGTCTATGTCTTCTTAAAGCTCATACAGCTCATTGTTCCATCGCCTACGATACTCGCCGTCACCCACGTGCAAAGGTCCAAGGAATCCGTCGTAGGATATTGTCATCGTCCAAGCTTCTGCGCCATACGTAAGAGAGAGAGAGAGAGGACTTTCACATTCAATTGCCTACTTAGTCCAAAATAGCACTTGTTGGCAAGGATGACATTTTTACTGCGAGACTATGAAAAACAGATTAATGCTAACAATTATGTTTTATTTTAGAAATTCAATTAAAAATAATTTATATTTATACTTAAGCTTATTTCGTGTTGGTGTAGAAAATGTAATATTTCTCACAGTTTACAAAAAAAAAATTATATTAGAGAATAATTAGAAACTAGTTAAACAATTCATTTAGTAACACTCTGAAAGAATATTTTGTGAAAAAAATCAAAGCCAATAGTTTATGAAAGCAAATTAAATTCCCTCAAAGTTCTAGAAACCGGAGCTTTGGAAGCATAATTAAATCTAACCATCTCTAACCAGAAATTATCAAGATTTCATAAGCTTTATTGAGGAATATTGAAATTAGTTTTCTCGAGTAAGGACGAGGACTGAAACGCCCCGCTTATCAAATCAAAAACGAAAGTGAGGGAGAGAGTAGTCCTTCTACTACCTAATGATTTTACGTTCATGAGTAATGGATCAATGAAGTACAAAAAACGCAAATCATATCAGACAAATATTTTTTGGACACATTCAGGACTACTAATATGGCATCCATAATATCTCGCCAAAATAAAGACAGCATACCAAGAGAACGCACAACAAAGTTATATCACCACTTTGCAGCAACACGGCGCAAACCGAAATAATGTACTACTTATACAATGTATTGAATGGATCCATAAGCAATGTTCAAGTCCTCTGCCAGTTGCATGATGGTCTGATGGTTAATTAGCTAAGCCAAGCCAAGCTAAGCTCTTAATCAAATAACATCCATATCATAACGTTTATATACCAAGTTTAAAGTGAATAGATATCCTTATTCTCCATAAGAAAAATTTCATATTTTATTTGAGCATAGATATCTCCGATGCATTAATATTTATGCATACATACAATATATATAGTATGTATGTATGTATCTTCAAACGAAAATTTTTTGGCATTACTACTCCACCATAAAATTTATGAATAATTTCGTTTCTACTCGGAACTGTGCATGCACCTACATACACACATCTGCAGAAACATAATTATGTATATTTGTAGTGACATACACACCATCTTGTCTAATTCATTCGTATTTATGCCATTTCTAGCTCACAATAACCAATAACCGCAGTTACTACGACGAGTATTACTTTCTACTCATAATTCCACATACTTGTGACAACAGTATAAATAAAATCAATGCCCGTGTCCCTGGATACCAGGAATTTGTTAATTCAATTGTTTACTTTACGGCAAGTTTTGGGAATAAACCACATTGCTAAAAACTTTGTCGAAGGGTTTTACTAATTTAGTTTTTTCAAGTTGGGCATTAGTGAAGGTTTAGAATTTTTCTTGCGGACTTGATAGGTCCAGGTTATGTGTGGAATAGACAACTAAAGTGAATGGAGAGGTAAATATGAAAATATGTTTTAAAATGAAAACAAATCAACTTTCGTTAGAATGTGTGTATGTGTGTGAAAAATCGCTGAATCGTATGATTTTGTTTTTAATTCTGGTATAAAATCGCAGGATGCAGAAAAACTACCGTAATCGATTGTGATTTTCTGTGTTCGGGTTTGTGAGCTTGAATCCAACTTCGGAGATGTAGATGTGGCGAGAGTTATAATGAATTTTTGCATTGAGGGAGCTTTTATAAAAATCAGAGACTGCAAAAATTTGTAAGGAAAAAGTCGCTAACCTCGAATTGGAGGAGAAGTTGAAGAAATTGTCGATACATTTTTCAGTGTAAATTAATAAATTAGTCTATTGTGATCTTGGGAATTTAGCCATATTGATTATCGCCCACTTCTTACTCTCTCTGCCTGCATGTTAGTCATACAAATTTTGTTTAGATATGTATTTCTAACTCTCTTTTTGGCGACAAATACTTTTTGATCTTAGATTATTTAGCAGACATAAGTACATTTTTTCTGCCGGAAGCCAAACCCGAGGCGATTTTAAGAAATAATCTTACACTCTAACGTCAAATGAGAGCAAGAGAGGTAAGGAGCAACTCGTCCTGTTTTTAAAGAAGAAGAAGAATTTTAAAGTTAAAAAAAGCGTGGAAAAGTTATCTCCATGATTTTGTTTCTGTGAGTCAGTCGCACTGTACTGAGTTACCATGCGAAATTTGAACGCTGCTTGTCACTATGTTTGTGTTGTGTTTGTTAATTATACGAGGTGTGTTCAAAAAGTATCGCGAATTTTTGTGTTTTTTTCAAAAATTATTTATTTAATATTAATATTCTATTTTGTCCCCTTCAAAGTAATCCCCATCAGATATTATGCACTTGTGCCAACGTTTTTTCCAATCTTCGAAGCACTTCAAAAAATAATTTTTTTTATCTTGTTCAGCTCCTCCTTCGATGCCGTCTTTATCTCGTCATTTGTAGCGTAGCGTCGTCCTTTCATGGGCCTCTTCAGTTTCGAGAACAAGAAAAAGTCACAGGGGGCCAGATCTGGGGAATACGGTGGCTGTGGCATCATTAGTGTGTTGTTTTTGGCCAAAAAGTCACGCACAAGCAACGAGAAGGGGCATTATTGTGATGTAAGAGCCAATTTTTGTTCTTCCACAAATCCGGGCGTTTCTGGTGGATTGCTTCGCCCAAATTGCGCATAACTTGCAGGTAATATTCCTTATTGACCGTTTTACCCTGTGGCAAGAACTTATGATGCACAACGCCCCTACAATCGAAGAAAACGGTAAGCAAAACTTTTATATTCGACCGAACTTGGCGCGCTTTTTTCGGTCTTGGTTCGTGCGGCAGCTTCCAATAAGATGATTGAGTTTGGTTTCCATGTCATAACCATAAACCCACGATTCGTCACCAGTTATGACGCTCTGGACCAAATTTGGGTCGTCGCGGACAGAGTCCAATATCTCATTAGCAATGTTCATGCGATGCTGCTTTTGGTCGAAATTGAGCAGTTTTGGTACGAATTTTGCGGCGACCCCTCCCACGCTCAAATCATTGAAAAAAAATCGAATGGCACGAGCCAATCGATATGTCTAGGTCCTCAGTAACTTCTCTAACTGTGATTCGACGATTGGCCAATACCATTTTCTTCACTTCATCAATTTTTTCGACTGTTGTTGAAGTGCTCGGGCGCCCGGCACGCTTTTCGTCGTTCGCATCTTCTTGGCCTTCTGAGAACATTTTGTACCACTGATTAACGTTGCTTTGGTCCAAAGTATCTTCTCCGTATGCCACATTCGGAATGCAAAGTAGCTTCTCCGTATGACACATTCGTAATGCATCCGCACACTTTCGTGTTTCACACAATATTTGATACAGGTTCTTTGATGCCTCTTTTTGAATAGGTAAAAATCGAAGACGAGCCGAAACAAGTGCAAGCAAAGCAGCTGTCAACAATTAACGGAAAATTCAAAATGGCCGAACTCGTCGGCATGAGTGAGAGACATGAGTACCAACATATCGCCACAAAAAAATCAAAATTCGAATATGCGTAACCTGCGAAAATTCAAAATTCGCGATACTTTTTGAACACAACTCGTATGCAGTCATAGCAGTCGTTGAGTGCTCTTCTAAAATTCTGTTGAGTTTTTTTTAAAGTGCTTTGAAAAAAGTTAAATTGTAAAAATCGATGAAGTACATCACATCTGGTGATGGCACATAACTTTTCGAATACGAATTAAGAGTTCGAAAAGCATACACCAAAGTCGTTCCAAAATTCCGGTCATGCTGGGGTTTTGTGTTTTATTGGTTATTTTAGACGCTGTTTCTATGAATTCTTTTTTAAGAGGCACACTGTGGATAAGGAGAATAAGCTCCGCAAAAGGCTAGACGGGTAGAATAACGATTCGCCAACTCCTCCTAACGATTACCGTTTTGCAGGAATTTTTTAAGCACCATGCCTATCTGAAAGCTTGTACCATCTAATTTGTGCCTGTTTCTGAAGCTTAAATTGATCACCTCGAGGAATGCGACTATTACTTAGGAAAGAGCATGCAATAATGAGGCAGAGAATTTATATTTTAGAGAAAGTCATGATGTACATTTACAAAATGCTGAACGAGCAAGGAACTGTCTTGCAGAGAACCAGAAAAAAGCAAAGGAAAATGCCAAGAAATATTATGGATTGCCTTTGATTTGCAAAAAGTATGTCTGTATCCCGAACGGGGGCTGGCGTAGCCGAATGGGTTGGTGCGTGACTACCATTCGGAGTTCAGTACCATTAAAGTAACATTGACATGGATGGAAATTGCTCAGTACCACAAATGTTTGGTATCGAGTCATTCCTCTTTACCAAATGACTGTGACTTTGAGTTGAGCATTATTATGAATTGATAGAAAAGTGTAGAATAAGAAATACATTTTTGATAAAACGAAAGTCGCAGCCGGATTTTATTTCAACGAATTTGTCTCTTGGTTACCAATACAATGGGTAAGATTCTTGAAAGAAGAATTTAATAAAATTTTCTATAAAACTTTTGTAGATGATTCTAAATTGCACGTTTTGGATCTTTAACCTAAAAGAGAAAGGCCAAAAATATATGGAAATGTTAAACTACCTTCTGAAGTAAAAGATATAGATATTATATGTTTACTATCCTCCTGTTTTACAGGAACATTTTAAGAAACTTAAAAACTCGAATTGTTAAAAATGTTCTTTATTGTTTTAAGTCATTTATAGGCATTCTACTAATTTTGAAAATGTCGTATGAAACTAAAAAAAAATGTCATATTCATAAAAAATACACTTTCTTTTAATATGTTCAAATGCAATTCATTAAATATCTCGAAACATTAAATATACGACTTAGACCACTTTCATGATTATGGGCACATATATCCATATATGTATAAGTATGGTACATAAATGTGCTACATATTTACAGCGAAATTTCGAAACCTTGTATTCAAAAATTTTTTTTTATTTAAATTGCAGTTTTCTTGAAGTAAACAATCATTGAACGCTGCTGCTGAATACAAAGTAAACACTCTCATGATATTTGATGGCCATAAACTTGGGTTCGAACTTGCACCTTTCGGGTTAAGAGTACCACAGGTTAGAAGGATGGTCTCTTCTTTATCTAATGTTGGCCCCATCGTTTTTATCGCTTACCATCTTTTCGCATGCTCCTTATATCTTCACCTCAACATCTCTCTTTTTATGGTATATGTAATTTTGATGAAAGAGTTTTGTACCGTAACACCTGCCAGTTAGAGAACTGATGGTTTTAGTACACAGTTAGAATAACAATAACATTGGCTGGTCAATTCCTACGAAATATACCTAATTTCGTTAGGTAAATATACAAAAAGGCGGCCGCCGTAGCCGAATGGGTCGGAGCGTGACTACCATTCGGATTTCAGAGAGAACGTAGGTTCGAATCTCGGTGAAAGACCAAAGCGGTCGCCCCTCGTCAGGCAATGGCAAATCTCCGAGTGTATTTCCGCCATGAAAAAGCTCCTCATAAAAAAAAATCTGTAGTTCGGAGTCGGCTTGAAGATGTAGGTTCTTCCATTTGTGGAACACATCACAACTAAGAGGAGGAGCTCGGCCAAACACCCAAAAGGGGTGTATGCGCCAATTATATATACATATACATATATACCATATATATATAAATTTATACACATAAATATACAAAAAAGACTTACTTCATAAGTAATCGTTGGCTAGGAATCTTACAATTGGCTATTAAAGGTAAAATTGAATATCCTCTAACTCAATCCAGGCTCATGGCAGACTAATAAGTGGATGTACTTACGGGACACCGTCTTACTGCAAAGTCAGAACTGCTAATTGAATTCTAGAACTATCTCGGTTTTGTCTTTTTCTCTCCTTGGGAAATATTGTTACATGTTACGAAATAGTGTATCAGGAGAATGATTGATACCTTCTGCATAATACAATCCTTTGGCCACACTAGAAACGATCCTTTGGATCCTGACATCTATCTGAGGTTTATGTTGATCCTTTCTCTAACTTATGCAAATATTCGCGTGCCATTGGTCAAGCTTTCTCGAGTTACGTATCTCATCCTGCAAATGGAGGGACCAATGGTTTTATGTGGTTTTCGAATGGTACATGGGTGTATCAGATGATTTTTTTCATGCGAGAAATAAAGAAAAACATTTTTCTATCATTTCAAATTTCATATTTACTCTGGGCATCAAAGCCGGCACCAAACGTCTGCACCAAACTGCGCACCGGGCCAGTTTTATCGTACAGCCCATTTCTTCTGGGGAAAATTAACCTAGATGTTCTCGCTCCAGTATCAAGGTATTTAGGCCTCTGTTTTAAAGCAAATAAAAAAAATTACGACTTTAACGAACCTTTTCGATCCTTACAGCAACACTTTAACTCTTACTCTAGCACTTTTGACATATCATACTCGTTTTTCACTATTCTCTCTTAATAAATGAAGGACGACGATATATCTCTAACTTTTCATTTAGCTAAGGATTTTTTCTGTAGCTGAACAGTTTTACATCTCTATGCTTAACAATAAAAAACCCTGCTTGTAATGATCCGTGCATCAAGCGGACTGCGTTCCTTGTGTCGGTTGCGGGTAAATAGGGCATTCGTTGGATTTATTATAAGAAAAAAAAATGGAAAAAAATAAACTTAAAAATTGTCTATCCTGTATGGTATTAAGCTTACAAAAAATGGGTTTTTCCTGTTTAACTTTAGTGGGTAAGTACGTTGGATAGCAATGACGTGGGAAGTAATTAGTAATGGCGAAATCGTAGCAACCCCTTATCGTCCTGTGCGAAGAGTTTGAAGGCAAGATTAGAATAGGATAGAACATGAAATAGTACCCGAGCAAATGAGGTAGGAATAAACTTATTTGGACCTAATAGCAGATATTTTATATGGCGCGAGACCGATATGGAGCTCAAACCACAAAATTTGCGAGCTGCTATAGATGCGGCGGTGGCAACGTTATGGTTTGGGCATGTATGTCATCAAATGGAAATGGAGATTTGACTTTTATCGAAGAAACAGTGAACACATATGTTTATTTACATCTACAAGAAAATTTGGTTCAAAGCGCTAGAAAATTACAAGTTGAACATGACTTTTGTTTTTATCAAGATAACGACCCTAAGCACAAGTCACAACTAATACAAACATTGTTAATACTTGTATATAAAGTGTTTCCACATTGTTGTAAATTCTGCACAATCACCGGATTTCACCGCCATCGAAAATTTATGGTGGGTTTTGAAGACAAATATGACGTCCGTAACAAAGCTGAAGTTTCTTGCATTACAAGGAAATGAATGGACAATTTTATGTTGAGATATAACAGAAACACCAAAATTAAGAAAAACAGTTTTCTAATAGCGGTCGCCCCTCGGCAGGCAATGGCAAACCTCCGAGTGTATTTCCGCCATGAAAAAGCTCCTCATAAAAATATCTGCCGTTCAGAGTCGGCTTGAAACTGTAGGTCTCTCCATTTGTGGAACAACATCAAGACGCACACCACAAATAGGAGGAGGAGCTCGGCCAAACACCCAAAAAGGGTATACGCGCCAATTATATATATATATATATATATATATATATAACAGAAAACAAAATAAATAAAATATCTGCATACCTTGTTTCTCCTTTTTAGCAAAATATACAATAATATTATGCAATATAGAACAGTTTACAAAAAAATCGTATCTGTATCAAATAAGGTGTGAGTGACTGTATATTAAAGAATTTGTGTTCCGAATACGATAGTAGGCATTTATATGTGCCAAGTTTGGTTGTTACAACAAAATTACAAACACAATGTGAGCTTACAATTAATGCATGAAATATCATGCTTGTGGCAAATAAATCATTCATCGATGTGACACGCCACGGTAGCTTTTATGCAAACGATATGCAAATCGTATAAATCTATGCATCCAGAGCATATTTATTAGAAAACATAATTCTGCACGCATTCATGGTTGCATTTGTGTTTTGTTATTAGATCAATTTATTTAAGCAATAAAAATATATTTGAACATACCAGCTTATGCCATGGTTACACTATGTGCCCAAAAGGGGTTCAATCGTAATATTTAATTAGAAAACGAGAAAAATACTCCTAGGCAACCATTTCCACATATACATATGTATGTACGAGTAACATACATATACAAATAAATTAGCCCATTTCTATGCTAAGGTTTTTTGTGGGGAATATTAAACTATTTCAGTAACTTATAACTAAGAGCAATAACTACCGAAACTATGATATTTGTAAGTTAAATTACAAACAAACAAAAAAAATAACAAAGGTATTTTTTGAAGGCAGTAGTATTTCTAAGAAAATTGTGTCCAGAGAGAGAGACTTTTATTTTGCATTTAAAAGTTACAATAACAGCTCCAAAGAAAGTCTGCATTTAAAAGTTGAGTGGGGCTTATGGGTATTTCTTCTTCTTCTTGATTGGCGCGATAACAGCTTACGAGATTTTGTCCGAGTTTATCAAAGCGCGCCAGTCGTTTCTTTCTCGTGCTAACCGGCTGCAATTGGACACACCAAGTGAAGTGTCTTTCTTCTATCATGGTAAAATCTAGAAGAGCCCGATAATAATGCGGGAGGTTAGCAAGTAACAAATCTTTTGCGGCGCACTCACTCAAATCAAAGCACACTCAACAAGGTTGAAATGACAATCCAGTCGAACTTTATCATGCCTCACTTTTATGTCAAGAAAGTGTAAACAAACTAATTTATCCTTTGTATACTTGTGATACGATTTTGCAAAGCTCAAAGTTTTTGATAGGAGATTTTATTTAATTGGGCCCTTCTAAATTCATTGGCGTTAGGTGTTTTGAAAGAGTTGCTACAGCTTTCGGTATACCAATAATTGAAAACTTCCTTTAGGGTCGCTTAGAGCTCATTTGAAAACTCATTTAAGATTTGAAATGCACGAAGCAAAAAACAATTAAGGGAAAAAACCAAAAAGCATCCAAAAGCATCAACATGAATTACTTTATCATATTTGATGTACGATTTTTCTAAAGAAGTGTCTCAGCGACCCACAAAAAAATTTCAAATGCCGTTATCTTAAAAACTGGATCCAATCTGGGTACCAACGCAGCATGCCATTAAATTTAGAAGGCCTCAATTACGTAGAATCAACCATCAAAACGATTGCAAAAAAAAAATTCGGAAATCTGAGCGCTGTGCTATGATTTGAAATCGGACAGGAACTATGTATGACCCAATCTTCTTTGTAACAGAAATTTTGAAAAGCGGTTTCATATCCCAAACAACGTTAATTGAAAAATAAATTTCAAAATTATCAGCTAATATATATTATCAAAATTATAACTAAACCGCTCACACCAATATTATCTAATTATATATTAATATATATGTTTCTGGTTTTTAGATGCAGGCTTATCGCGATAACTTCAAGCAAACCCCTTGCCCAACAACATTTGAGCAAACTTCGACTGCAAGTCGGTTGCCTTTTTCTAAGTCGAATCGTAACCGAACGAACGCTCCAGATAAAACAACCGGTTGTGGTGCTAACGCAGCTGCTGCATCTGCCGAGACTGGTGCATTACCAACGCCTAGAATGTTAAGCCCAACAACACCGGGGGAGCCTACATCAACGGCTGCCTTACTACGTCAAAATCATGATTTGAGGCAACGTCTCTCAGAGGAGGCGAACAACTATCGACGGCGAATTGACTCCTATAAACAGGCTCAACAAAATCAAGCCAATCTTGTTAGTCGCCTGCAATCGAAAATACAACAATATCGACAGCGTTGTAGCGACTTGGAAGATCGAATGCATGAATCGATTAAACACACACCGGTACCACCTTGCACCCCGAAGATAACCACCGGTCCGACCTCTAGTCAAGTAATGGTAAGTGTTTTATATAAATAAATTAGTCGTAAATAATATGTGCATATGTACTTTGGGGACGTTCGAAAAAAAATCGAAAGAGCATCCTGTATTTGAAAACTTATATGGAGGGCGTCTTGAAAAAAAAAATTTTGGAGCATCAAAGTTCACCAAATCAGTCAAAGCAAAAGCAAAGTTAACATTAGAATTTTATCAAAAGCTATATATGTATAAATATATAGTGTTTCCCGTGCTTCCTAAGGGAAACAAAGGGAAACATTGTATCCATCTATCCATTCATCCTCGTATCCATACAGAAGGACAGACCTCACGTTTGACATAAAAACCCTTAGTTTCGTACACCTGGATACATATAAAGATCTCCTAACCATGTCTAACTACCAAATACAGCGCAAGCTTCCGCTATTCGACTGCGTATGCCATATATCGTTTACGAAAATTTGGTATCAAATGTCAAAATGATCACACATTATTTAAAAAAAAAAGAATTAAAAACTGGGTGGTCCGAAAACTATTTTTTATTTGTTTCGAGTTAGTCCCTAAACAAGCTTTCAAATACGAGATTGTTATTTCAAATTTTTGTGGGCATCCTAATGTACACACATACATACGTACATTACTAATGGTTGTATGCATTGTATTAAGGTATAATGCGAGTATTTAGGAGTTTCAAATAAATTATTACTTTATCATTTTAGTGTTCAACCTCAATGGCATTGGGTCAATCAAGCCTGCCTTGCTCATCTTCGTTGGACTCACCACCATTGACTTGTGCACGGGATTTCATTGTGCATGAAGATAGTGGTGAACTGTGCCGTAAGCTCGAGGATGAGCACAGCAAATGTGAACAACTCATTGCGCAGAATAATACGCTGCGACAGCAATTGGAAGAATCGAATCGAACGAATGAGGCCATAACTAACGATCTACAGAAGTTAACTAATGATTTTTCCAATTTACGAGATGAATTACTTATTAAGGAGGACGAATATAAAGAAGAGGAGCAGGTATGCGTGACGTAGTAATTAGAATATTGCCAGTTATTCTCCAAAGAAGAAATTACAGCTTGCACTGCGAATTATGCTTCGCAATGTATCAGAGTTGTAAAAAGGCAACAGCATATAAAAAATGGATTTATAAGTAGAAAAAATGTATATTGTAAAGTATGTTTTAACCTGATCCCCTTGGTAGTCGAACCTAGTGATTCCTCGATACCTGTATTCGTAAATACTCGATGCTTTTCTTTTGAAGAAAATAGTTTGTTTATGCGATGCTTTCATCGTGTTTGGCACTGGGTTTCGATACCTGTTTGCAGTATTTTCCATACGGCAACGCTATCATAACTATCATTCATCGTAAATAAACAAATTATAAAATAAATCAATTCGATCTCGTCACAGTAGACCAAGTGAATTTCAATTTGCCGTTATTTTCCCCCTGTTAACTTTATTAGTAACTTCTGCGTGTAATTGAAATTGACTTTGCAATGCCTCTAATATCTTCCGCTTGCAAAAATTTCGAAAAATTTTACTCCAATAAACTTGCAGCCTGAAGAGGGTCTGCCCCCGTGCGAAATAGTTTCCTCGAAAGAAGGAGATATAATTGCACAGAAAAAACCGCCTATAAGAAAACATGTAAGGGATTTTTTTGTTTTTTTTTTTACAAATCAGCTAATGAGGATAATTTTTTTGCTTAATAGGTTATTCTAAATATAACAATGTTAATTTTTTCCAAACAAATTATAAAAAAAATATTCATTCAATAGTAAAAATTAAAACAACATTTGTTGATCTTTCTAATTTATATTTTGTTTGATACTTGATTATAGGGAACACTAAAGACTTTAATTCAGTACTCGATACCAGAAACAAGTGAAAGCATCGATACTGAGGTGATATCAAATGATCGTTAGTCGCGTCTTGGAAGTAGAATTTCTCATACGCTCCGGCAATACATTTCCTTCGTATATAAAAAACCATCTGCCTTTTGGATACGGCATAAAAAAGTAGGCCCCCCCATTCGTAGATTAAGTAAAGAGTTCTCATTGTGTTATCGTTTTATTTCTACTGTATTATTAACACAGTTGAAATTATCTTTATGCAAATGGTACCAGAACGGTAGGCAGCGATTGGCAACTTTCAAATGCAGCATCTCTTGCTCTTGTTAACAACTCAGTATTGCCATGGCCTTTGTTGGCATTAGTTGTTTTTTGCTTCGTCAAGAGTCTAAAAAAATGTATGTAGCAGAATTTTTTAGTGTTTATCTATCTGCCTTATTCACCACATTTTCAATTTCTTTCACGCAAGTTTAATGTTCTTTTTATCAGCATTTTATTTTGACAGCCGTCGTATGCCAATTGCATCGCTTTTGTCAGATGTTTACAAAAAAATTTGAAATTGTTCGAATTTGTACAATAATTTTTATTTCGATTCACTCAATTAGTTCGATTTTGCATAAATTTCGTAAAAAAATAATTTAAATCCACTACGGAAATGACAATAGAACGAAAGTGAAAACTACATTTCGTAAAATTGTGAATATTTTTGGTTTGGGAAATAAAAAAGTTAACGCAAAGATTTTAGCCCAGCTGTTCAATAGGAAATGCATTGAAGAAGATCAAACGCAGTTGGAAGTGCCCTTATAGGCAACGAATATGTGATTACAATAAACTGGTATTTATGATATGCCACTCAGTCAAGAAAATAATACATTTTATGCAAACGAAATACCCGGGAGTAATATTGTAGTTTGACGATATGCTGCAGCAATTTGGCCAATTGACCACCAAGCAGACCAGATTTAACTTATTTGTCTGTTTTCGGCTGTGTCATCTCAAAAATAGAAATTATGTAGACAAATTAGAAACCACCGAAGTTTCAAAAAACAACATTCAGCGCAAAATTTCCAAGATAAATTTCACTCAAAAAAATCGAAACGCAAGTGGATGTTTGAGAAATAGCCGTTATCCTTCTTAAAGAGGGTCTACCCCTATACTAAATATATCAGATAATTGATATATGACTAATAGAGAAATTGAATTGAATTTGAAATTTACTATTGCGTAAAGTGGCGATTTCGTCGAAGATGGGACGCGCTCTGATAGGTTTATTGTTGGACAAGTTGGACAAGCCTAAGAGCACTTGTTTCATTACCCAAAAACTGAAGATTATTCGAAAAAAATTCGACCTAAATCAGAAATTTTAATTTCATCTAAAATGTGTTTAATTTGAATTAAAAAAAACTGCAACATCGATTATTTAAAAATTAAAAATTTCACAATTGGATATTTCGATTCTTAAAAAAACTAAAATGGGCATCAAATATATTTTTTTTCCATTGGGTTAAAGTAACTTGAAAAACTCACTTTCTCAGACAGAGTTATTTGCCGCGTAGTTTAATAAAAGTTTATTATAAGCTTAATAATATTTGTTTGTACATCACATTCCTTATTACCCCAAATGTTTGCATAGACATCCTAAAGTCAAGTTGCAATAAAAAGTTATGAACCCAAAAAAATGTCAATGAGAAAAAATATTGGGCAGCCTAATATACATTTGTATGTTTACGTAAATGTCAATATACTCATGCACAATAGCGCAAATACCAATAACATCTACTAATTCAACGAAACTTGCTCATTAGTGTTACCTTGCTCATTGCCGTTGCCTTGCTCATGTGTCGTTACCTTGCTCATTGCCGTTACCTTGAATAAACTGAAAGCGAAAGCGCGGAACGAACGACAAAGCAAACAAAGCAAACGAACGGCAACGTTCGACATCTTGCTCTCTCCTACTTAAGTGAGCGTATATGTGTATGTATATGCGCATATGTACATATACAGGGTTGGCCATATTAAACTGACCCATTGAGTAACCCTATAACTTTTTACTGTAATTTGAAATCTGAGGTTTACGTCAACAAGCCAAAGACACTAGGCGCACTTAAGGCCAATATCCGACGGGAAATAGCCGCCATATCGGCCGAGACGCTGGCCAAAACTATGGAAAACGCCGAAAAACGGGCACATTACGCTATACGAGCTAAGGGCGACCACTTGCGCGATATCATATTCAAAAAGTGATGTAAACGAATCTCCTTGAACTAAATTAAATGTTTTTCACAATGAAACACAAAAAAATGTTTCTTTTTCCATATTTTTTTAATAATCACATGGGTCAGTTTAAGATGGCCAACCCTGTACATATCCAAATACGTTCTAAGGGCGACCACTTGCGCGATATCATATTCAAAAAGTGATGTAAACGAATCTCCTTGAACTAAATTAAATGTTTTTCACAATGAAACACAAAAAAATGTTTCTTTTTCCATATTTTTTTAATAATCACATGAGTCAGTTTAATATGGCCAACCCTGTATATAATAATATAAATTCACGTATTTGTATTTGCATATGCCTTCTTATTGATTATTATTAATTTGATTTACTTGAAGAATTTAAAATAAAACCAAGTTTGTTAATAATATCTGTTGTTTTAATGTTATTATTATTTTTTGACGTGATAACGTCTTATAATTCTATGTAGCCGGCTGCACGCACCAAAAAATGCGTCGTTATCTTGCTCATGCGTCGTTACCTTGCTTGAACAGCATGTTATGTCATGTTATGTTATGTTATGTTATGTTATGTTACGTTATGTTATGTTATGTTATGTTATGTTATGTTATGTTATGTTATGTTATGTTATGTTATGTTATGTTATGTTATGTTATGTTATGTTATGTTATGTTATGTTATGTTATGTTATGTTATGTTATGTTATGTTATGTTATGTTATGTTATGTTATGTTATGTTATGTTATGTTATGTTATGTTATGTTATGTTATGTTATGTTATGTTATGTTATGTTATGTTATGTTATGTTATGTTATGTTATGTTATGTTAAAGTAGATTATGTTATGTTAATGTTAACTCATTCTCTATATCCATACAAAATATCTATCAAACAAATAAAATTAAAATTTTCTTTTGAAAAATGCAACCATTCAATCAGTATTTTCTTATGACGTTATCACGTTAAACTATCGTCAGTAAACCGACTTTACAGACAACCTCTTTTTTTCAATATTTGGTTTTATTTGATTAATATAAATAATTCATAAGCCAATGATAGAAATTACATCTATTCCGTTTAAAAATAACTTAAAAATTAAAAGCAAAAACATTATGCACTTCAAGCACAGCTACCAAGAAAATATTTTTACATTTGCAGTTAATAGCTTTAAGTTATATGTTTTAAAAAATTAAATATGAATCAGAACTTTGTACGACTATCCCGGGCATCTTTAACACCTTGTAATCTACTTCTCATAGGATGAATCAATGGTCCGGGGTATCTCGTGCCATACATTTAAAATAACGTTTTTGAGCTCTGCTCGACACGCTGAGTGGTTTTTTGTAATTTTTTTCTTTAAATATGCCCACAAATTTGTTATTGTATAATATATCCAATACTTTACTGCAATTAAAAAGAAACCACATTCTGGCCATTTGAGCTTTATGTTTTGGATCGTTGTGCTGGTAGAATTTAAACTGAGGTTTGTTGTCAAACTGTGTTGCACTATTTATCAAATGGTATTGCAGACTATTCAAATATTGTTCTCCGTAACATCTCCGTAACATTACTGACAATTTGCCAAAATTCACTGTCGGTATAGTATTCCGCCTTCCTAGTGTTTTTAATGGCTGCCTCTACATTCTATTGAGTCATTCGCTGTGATACAGCATTATTTTAGTCTCATTGCAGAATATCCCATCATCCCGGTAGCTATCTTTTCAATAGGCTGTGTAGAGAGCCAAGACTTTTTTCGAGCAACTCGTGAAGTAGAATTGTGCTTTTGCGAAACTTGGCGGGCTCTTTCATGAAAACCTTCGGCCCCATACTCATCTCTAAGCTCACTAGCAAGATTTCTTGTCGAAATCTGTGGGGTTACGGCTACTTTTTCTTTCTTGACAGCTGAGAGAAGCAATTGTTTTGTTTTTGTATTTTTATTTTTGCATGCTCTAACTGTTTGAGTTAATGAAATATTTGTGAAAAGCTTTCCAAATCCAACAATGTTTATGGGTTTAGTTAAAGAAGTGCAAATAACTTGAATATTTTAGTATGTCAAAACATTTTCTTCACATACTGTACATAATTTTTTATATTCCTTAGGCTTTCAAAGATTACTACAATGGCGAGCATAATCGCCTTCTAAAAATGTGGCGTGAAATTGTTGCTGTGAAACGGGCCTTCAAAGATATGCAGTCGGCAATGAAAAATGAAGTTGGAAAAATGGGCCTAGAAATCGGCAGCGTCGCCAAAGATCTATCGAACTCTTGTGGTGGCCTTTCATTTGTTCTACAGCAAGCGAAACGAGCAACAGACGAAGAACTTGTCGAATCTAGACGTGAAAATAACGATTTGAGGTCGCAACTTGCTACCCTGAAGGTGCAGTATGAAAGCGCACGCCAAGAAGTCCTAGAACGGGATCAACGACTACTCGATCTAATGAATCAGTTGAAAAAACTTGAAGAACGCTGTGCTCAAGCTGAGTCGCAGGCAATGTTGGCCAATCGCTACAACGACGAAATCGAGAGACTGAACAATTCTATAAGAGAAATTGCACAAGCCGTTGTACAAGACGCTGAAAGTGCCGATCGTGAAGGGGACGCTGCAGAGGCGAACGAATCAATGCAGCACATGCATTTAACGCGTGACACTGCCGCTGGCATGACCGTACCTGCGAAATCGCCGCGTCGCAGCTCAGCGCGTGCATCGCAAGCTTTCGCCGAAGGCACCATATCAGCAGTTCAAGCCGCACTACATAAATACCAATTGGCTTTGCATGATATGCAAGTTAAATTTCAAAATGTTAACGAAAATTTACGAAATACTAAAGCACAACTTGAAACAAGTGAAGGCACAAAGGTGCTCTTGACGACGAAAGTGCAACAGCTTACTGAAAAATTGGATGCTAGCAATTCGAAGCTATCTGAATTGTTGAAAGAGAGAGAAAGTCTGCAGAAGACACTAGAGGAAACGCGCCAGCAGAAACAACAAAGTGAACAGGGGCGGCTCGATTTGAATTCTGCGGTATGTTTTACTTTTTCTATATATTTTTAACATATTTAACAGTTCTTCAATTCTACAACTGTATTTCCTTTAATAATTGAAATTTTTGGTAAAAAGTGTTTTATTTCATCAGTTAGTGTACATAACGGAGGATAACCTAATATACATATGTACTTATTATGTATGTATTTAAATATGTACATTATTGCGCATTACTCTTCACACAAGCAAAAAATTGGTACTGTTTTTCCATTAGAATTATGAGATTTATTATATTTCGGAAAAATACTGATATTAATATTAAAAATTTATATTCAAAATACCTTTAAAAATCTCATCGTTTTGGTTCCGTTGAAAAAATTTGTATACAGATCTTTGATACTTAAACTTATCTATCATATACTATAAGCTAATTTTTTGGAAAACTATAATAGTTTTTAAAAACTAACTCTCTTTTTAGAAAACTTGATTTTTGAAGGTATATGGACCATGGCTCATGCAAATCTTGATGTTTTTCCAAAATATTTTGGCATAAGTCTTAAAACATAAAAAAATGTATAATTCCAAATCCAAAAATCCACAACCCTACGTGCGTGCATATATTTTGACCAGCATCAACCAAATACTTAAGATAAGGTCTTGACTTCAAATCGTCACATAAAAGAAATATAAAAAATAATGTTAGGAAAGCCAAAATCCGTATTAAGTGAGAAAGTGAATTTGAGGAGTGACATAGACTGTGAATGTATGCTTGACCCTACCTATTCAGATCTACGCTGAAACTTATGAAAGATATGGTCGATTATCCGCCTGAACCTCGGCACCTTATTATTTTCAAAAGGTCTGAAACAGGAGTTTTTTATGGGAGAGAGTTAAAGAAGCACAAGAAGTTTATTTTCGCGTAATCTCATCACGCCGTTTGAAAATAAAAATCTATGGATGCACATCTGGGTAGATTTTTGAGATTTTCAATATACACCGTAGCTCCACTGAACTGCTGGCGACATAAAATTTCTTGCTCTTTCATACATCAGACAGCAACTTGGCGGTTCTTAGTCTTGCGACAAGTTATAGTTCACCACTTACGGAAGCAATTGGATTGCGGGTTTTTGATAATTTTAAGGGATAGATTCAAGTATTATATATTATATTGATTTAGCTGAGCGAAAAATTGCAAGTGGATTTTCTAGATCCCTTGAACATCTAAATGAAAATACTTTATATTTGGCACCACACAAGCGGTTATAACAAAATTGTCGGTGTTGAATAACCCTAAGTTGGCGATCGAAATTAAGGGCCCTCATTGAACTATATTCACCCGCAGAGAGGGTAAAATGGAATTCATACTCAAAAATGAACTCAAATTAAACTTTGGCAAGGCAAAGCTAAAGAAAAACTTCACCTACGCTGTCATATGGTAAGCTGAGTAAGCTTTGAGTAAAAGTAAATTTACTTAGCAGTTTAGCCGTCCGAAAGTTTGGACATTATTTCGGTCAACAAGAAATTAAGCAAATATCGTGTGATTTATGTTGATTTTGGACGGCCAAGATGGTCAAGCATTTCATTGGTGTTTTCGTATTATGCTGTCAAGATTTATTGTGAATATCTGTCATAAAATAAATTTTGATGTGGAGCGAACGCCACAGTAGCAAATTGTTAGCTGGTAGGTTAGGTTCCTGGACATAATGGATATGAGGCAAATGAAATGGCTGATCATATAGCTAAAAGAGGTCCTGAGCCTTTCTGTGGACCTCGAAAAGGCCACATTAACGGGTTTCTCAGAAAGTAGGATCAGAAGATATTCGTTGAACACTGGCGCAATTCTATCGGTCAGTGACAAGTAAACCATTTCTAACGCCGGACAGAAGAATTTCTGATAAGCTACTTTCGCTCAGCAGAGTATACTTATGACTTTTAACTGGTTACTTTACAGGTCACTGTAACCTGAAATATCACTTAAACAAAATTGGTTTCTCTGAAACCATCGTCTGCCTATTTTGTGAAATAGACACTGAAAATTCCGAACACATTATTTCATTCCATTGGGAGTATTGAAGTGCATTCACACAAATTATAGAACAATTAACACCAGAATGTACTAAAATTTTTAAAAGGTCTTAAAATATAGGGTACCTCAGCAGGCTTTGCACAATAGATCTCTTTTGGTCACAATGCGCAGTAGCCTAATAATAATAATAACCATTTTATACTTCCTTTCGAGCGCTTATGGATAAAAAACCTGCTCGAATTCATTAAATGGAAATCGATGCTCTTCGCAAAAAGAGGAAGATTCCGAGCCATATAGAAAGTTAAAAATTTACTTGAAAAACTAGGCCATTTTTTATTCAAAACATTTCAATTCAACATAGAAAATGAAGCTTTCTGAAAAGTTGGCAGGTCAATTGCATGACCTTGTACATACATGTTGCAATATATCGCGTGTTTTTTTAGCTGTATGCGAATTATCGATATCAATAATTATGGTTTGGCAGCTGAAAATGGCAAACTGTGTTGACATTTCTGTTCAATTAGGTTTGGCAAGTCATCATGAATCGTTTAACGCCAGTAGAACGCTTCGAAATTGTGGGAATTTAAAAAAAAAAAATAAATTTGTTCGCGAAGTTCGTAGAGCACTGGCGGCATCATCGGTCCTTATATCTTTCGAAATGAAGAAGGAGCTGCCGTTATGGTGAATGGCGAGCGCTATCGAGCCATGATGACTCAATTTTTGTTTCCAAAAATGAATCAGCTAAACATCGATGACATTTGCATATACAGATACTGATTAATATTTTTCGAACTTACCATATATTTTCAGTTTGAAAATCTTAGCGCAGATTTTGAAAAGTTACAGCTAAAACATGGAAAGCTCCAGAAGAAAATTGACTTACTTGAAGATGATAAAAAAGCTGTGGAACTGGAAATTCAACGAATGCTTAAGGATAAAAATATAATTGAAATGAATCTAAGGTGAGCTCTTCACGTTTTTGTTTTTTAATATTTTATAGCAATTTGTGGTGAAAATATTCATTCAGATCTGAAGAAGACCGAGGTAGCCGCCTACGTGAGGAAACAATATCATTGCGCGAAGAATTGAATAGCGTAAGCCTCAGTCGCGATCTGCTTGAGCAGCAACGCATCGAATCCGAGAATATCATTAATTTAATCGAAAAACAAAAATCTGATTTGGAGTATGACTTAGATAAGTTGCTCTTAGAGAAGTGTGATCTACAAGAGAAGTTGGACAAAGTGTCGAATAGTAACACCTCCACATCGGACGAATTGAAGACAATGCAAAGTGGTTTCGTTCAAGCACAGGAGGAACGCAATAAACTGAAAACAGAAGTAGGTGAACTTCAAAAGGAGATAGCAACAGTGCGCAAGGAGTTAAGTGGTGTTGAAAAGGCACGCTTGGAGTTGGAAACGGATAGTTTGTCATATAGCGAAAAACTCAAATGTACACAATTGGAGAAAGAAAAGATTCTACAAGACCTGGCTTGTGTTACGCGAGATCGCAGTGATATACATAACCAACTTACAGCCTTATGCCGCAAAAAGGAGTCGCTCAACGAAGAACTTATGCGTACACGTCAAAAGTTGGAGCAAACTGCCGAAACAAATAATCGATTGAATAGGAATTTGGAAGAAATGGTTAAGGATGTGGAGGAGAAACAGGTTGTAATAGATTTGCACGAGAAGGAAACTCATCGTCTGCAGGTTAGTTGCTTATTTAAGTGTACAAATTCTGTGTAGTCTGCAAAAGCCAGATCATATAAGTAAGAAGTATTGTCTATACTTATGATCAGAAAGTACCAGGAACGTTTAAATAAAACAAAACAGAGTTAAATTTCAGGCAAATGTATTTTATCTCCTTCAAAATATGACCCGTCTGAAGCAACACACATGTGCCAACGTTTAACCCAGTCCTCCATGCACCCCTGGTAGGCCGACGAAGGGATGGCCTTCAGCTCCTTCGTCGCATTCTCTTTGATCTCCCCTATCGACTGAAAACAAAAAGAAGTCGCACGGGGCCATATCAGATGAATACGGTGCTTTCACCATGGTATTTCCTTGGTGTTTGGTCAAATAATCCAGCACAATTTGGGCTCGGTGCGATGGCGCGTTATCATCATGCAAAATCCAAGAATTGATTGCTCACATTTCCGGCCGTTTGCGACGTACACCATCTCCCAAACGCTTCAAAACAGATAAATAATATTCTTTATTGACTGCCTGGCCCGGTGGCTACGAAGCCTCAGCCAAGCGCAGGTCACAGAGCGATCTGCGAATAATCCGTTGATCGAATCTGCCGTAGGTTGTTTTGTGGGCCATCTAAGTAGTAGATAACTAATAATCACTTACCGAAATGACTTTTCTAAAAGTATTTCCGGAAAAGTGATGCCCCCAATCAGCGCTTAACTATCACACTCCGAGAATGGTTTCTTAACAATGAGGTGTGGGTTTTCCGACCCCTATATGGAAAAATTTAGTTTTCCGCAACATAATCCAAATTTGTATGTCATACACAAGGTGTTCTTCAACCCAAATTTAGAAAAGGTAAAGGAATGGTTATTTGCCTTCAACTACCGAGCAATTGAAAATTTTAAAAGTACTGTTGATATTCACCAATAGTTAAAATTTCGAGAATTTTCAGCCAAAAAACAACCTATGAATAAAAGAGGAGACTGGTATTTGTACCACCCTGTAGATATAGTATATTACTTCAATCGACTAAACGTTAATTATTTATTGCATACAAAAAGGAACTGCTCACGGCACTGCGTACCGAAAAAGAATCTCTTGAAGCTGTACTTTTCGATACAAATACTCAACTAGAAGCGACTGAAGAGAAACGCCAACAGCTCGAACGTGATCTTCAAGAAGCACTGGTGCGTGAAGAGTCTCTCAAAAACACTGTTGCACGTCTAAACAAAGAGCTGGAACAGTGTCACCGCCGCGCTCAGGAGACCAAAACCCAGCTAATGAACGCTGCACGCGCAGCTGAGAATGATTTCAATCAAAAAATTTCCAACCTCAAAGCAGCAAACGAAGAAGCGGCTAAGAAGCATTCGGATGAGTTATATAAACTCAAAACAGGTCTAGAAAAACGAATGGCACAGGCACTTCAAGCACTGCAAACGGCTAAGGATGATGAAATTGAGAAGTTACAAGAACGCTTAGAAGCATTACAAGCGCATTTGGAAAGTGTAGTGCAGCAGCATGAGGAGGCAATGATACGAGCAGAAAATGAAAAGCAGCAAGCGCTGATGATGGGTAAGCATACCTGCGGCAAAAATACCGTTATTTGCCATATATTAAAATCTTTCGTTCGTAATTTTAACGTACCTAAAAAACTAGCTCACCGAGATAAGCAAGCCGTAATGGAAAAGTTAGAGGCCACTATGCGGGAGCTAAAAACAGAGCAGGAAGGACTCGAGCGCATGAAACGTGAGCATAACGCATACGACGAAAAACAACGAAATGCGATCGCGCAATTGAAGGATGAAATATCTGCCATGCGGACAAGGGAGGAAGAAAACAAGTATGGGGGTTTGTGGAAGTGGACTTTAATGATAATTCTATTTAGAATCTGCATTTAACTTACGAATTTACCAATACAATAATCAAGCTTAATTTTCACGACAGAATAAAACTCGAAGAATGCATACGAAAGCAGGAAATACAGTTAGCGGGTCTGAGAGAAGAGAGAGATAATCTTAATAGACTTTCTGAAGAGTTAAAAATGGATATACGCCTTAAAGAAGACAAAGTCGAAGGGCTCAATACGGAATTACAGAGCGCGCTGAGGAAAGCAAAGGAAGGTAAGGTATTCGTGCTGGTGTGCTTTGTTGCGTCCCTTAACTAATGGATTATACTTTTTTTTTTGAATATTCTTTACTCGTAAACATGCTTGTCGGATTCTTATACCCCTTTTTTTAATACCTGCGCCCTTGTGCCCAAGGGTTATTTATTTACATAATGGTTGTATGCAACAGCACAAAGGAATCGAGATTAATATGGACTTATACTTATATACAATACTAAATTACTCAGAATGATGGGAGGAGGCGATTTAGACATGTCTGTACTTCCGAACGTTCATCTGTTTGTCTGAGCAAAAATTAACACATTTAAAAGAAACTTAACAATGACTTAGGCTCTGATCTCACATAGACCACAAGGGTCTTGAGACCACGTAGTGTTACCACTATTGTTGAAGCCGTGTTAAATATACGAGTAGTACATGATACATGTCTTGGCGAATTTTAATAAGCAGTTTAAACTTTCGTCCGCAATATCCTTCCGAGATACTGATCCCAGGCAGTTGCAACGAGTTCTGCTTAGAGCAGGGCAGTGGCAAGCATACCCCTTCTTCTTCGCATAAGTTACACGCGTCGTTGTGGACAAATCCCATTTTAGTTACATGATATGGAGTGAGACAATACCGCGTCAGTACTCCAACCAATATTTTACATTCCTTCCTTGAGAACTAAAGAATAAAGCGGGATGTTTTCGTGTTGCAAGTTCGTATCATTATTTTGGCAATCCTGTGGGAGTTCGAGGCTTCCCATACAGGCTGTGGTTCCAGAGTTAGTTCCTCGTCTAGTTACGTCTTCAAAACTGAAAATGAGGGATATGTTCGACGTACTCATCCTAAGTAAGCAGCCAAGCAGCCTTAGCAAGCTCGCCAACTCTCTCATTCCCTCAGTTCACTTGTGCCCTGGGACCCAGTAAGTTGTGACGTATTTATACCCGCAGAGCTCGTCCATTTTGGATCTACGGTGTTGCACGCATTCCCAGCCATAATAACAGCCAGCCCAGCTTGGATCTTTTTTTCACATATGTCAAAAAACCATTTACATATCAAAATCAAAATCTTTACTTTCTGGCTTTATTACGTATTTGTTATTGTTATTAACTCCGCTGGGCTCTCCATGTTCACTTTCCGAAGAACGATCGATGGCTGTTTCAAAACTATCTCTGATGCCTCTCTTAACCATTGCCTTAATACTATGTAAAGGGTGTTTTTTTTGAGGTTAGGTTTTCAAGTTGGCACTACTTTTTTCGTAGATGGTCTTTTTGACAGCTGTCACTTGATTTATGCTCAGTTTAGTTTGCCATTTCATAATGAATAGACTTACACCTGAACAACGTTTGCAAATTTATTACGAAAATAATGGTTCGGTTCGCGCGACGCATCGAAGAAAATTTTGTTCAGCGATGAAGCTCACTTTTGGTTGAATGGGTATGTCAATAAGCAAAATTGTCGCATTTGGAGTGAACATAATCCACAAGCCATTGCTGAGACGCCGTTACATCCTCAAAAAGTCACTGTTTGGTGTGCTCTATGGGCAGAGGAAATCATTGGTCCATATTTCTTTAAAAATGAAGCCGGCCATAATGTTACAGTCCATGGAGAGCGCTATAGAGCCATGATTAATGACTTTTTCGTGCCTGAATTGGACGATGTTGATGTGGACGACCTTTGGTTCCAACAAGACGGCGCTACATGCCATACAGCCAACGCAACAATCGATTTATTGAAGGAAACTTTTGGTGAGCGCATTATCTCGCGCCGTGGACCTGTGGCGTGGCCTTCAAGATCGTGCGATATAACACCGCTGGACTATTTCTTGTGGGGCTATGTGAAGTCGCTTGTCTACGCAGATAAGCCCGAGACGATTGACGTCTTGGAAGAGAATATTCGGCGCGTTATTGCTGACATACGGCCCCAATTGCTGCAAAAAGTGGTCGAAAATTGGGCCTCTCGGCTGGAATTTATTCGAGCCAGCCGCGGCGGCCACTTTCCCGAAATCATTTTTAAAACATAATGGCAAACCCTTATCTTTATAATAAAGCTAAATTCTTGGCCATAACATTAAATTATATACGTTTTATTTCATCTTGAAAACCTAACCTCTAAAAAAAGCACCAAACGCGCGACCGAAATGACAAAACATCTTTATATTCTTCTTTACAGTTTCACAATATTTTTTACATCGCTCGACATTTGATAATTTTCCCCTTTTATTTTTATTAATAGTTTTCTTTCTTTCGCTATATTATAATACTGTGATAGACTTTTCGCAATTTTCTGACACGTGTTATCCAAACTAAAAAAAACTAAAACTAAAAACTAAAAAAATAATGTGAAATTTACACATCTGACAATTATGAGTATGTTCAACAATACATCCTGTATTCTTACACTCCATTTCTACACCGCGCGTTGTAACATCCAAATTCTACATATTCAAAAACTCCGCCTTCTAATTTGCAAACTCTACACATTTTGAAAATTCCGCGTTCTAAATTTAACAGGTTTTAGTGCTTGATAGCTTTACATATTTTACTTGAAATTGTATCAATAGAAAATATTTCAACATTATTTTCAGGTGAGGCTTATATAGACAGCTTGCGCAACGAACTTACGGATAGCCGTCGTCAATTGGCTGACAGTAATATTGAGAAAGACAAATACTCCAGTAGCAACAAAGAGTTGCGTGATCATGTGAAGCATGTGGAGAGCGCAAAGCGGGAACAGGCGCGCACAATAGAGGAAGCTTTGCAGAAAATAAACACTTTACAAGAATCTAAAAGTTCTCTGGAAAACGAACGTACACGACTAACGACGATTTTGAAGGAGACAGAAAACAATATGAGCAAAACTGTACAGGAATTAAATGCCACCAAGAATACGTTACAGAAAACTCAAATGGACTTCGCACAAAAAGATGAAGGAGGAAAGGAATTGCAAAACAAGTTAGCTGCTGAAATAGAATTAAAGGACCGTAGTCAACAGGAATTAAGTCAGATTAAAAAGCAGGTGAATAATTTTGTTGGACATTGTGTGACATACCTCGGTATCATTGAAAATCATTGGCATCTACTTTTTCTTACAGCTAGCAGATTTAGAAGAAAATCTATGCGAAACGCGAGCAGAACTCGGACGCGCACGTTGTCAATCCAATCAGGAAGAGCATCGCTTTCACAATCGCGAACAAGAACTGCTGGCGCGCATTGAAGAGGCACGCGGTAGAGAGAAACGTTTGGAGGATCAAAAGCATAACCTCGAGGTATGTCTTGCTGATGCCACACAACAAATCCAGGAATTAAAAGCTCGTTTGGGCGGTGCCGAAGGCCGAATACGCGCGCTAGACGAACAACTGGCGTGCGTAGAGCTTCACAAACGCGATACGGAGCATAAATTGAGTTCAGTTGCGCATACATTGAGACGCATTGCCGGTATCCAACCTGATGGCAGTGTTAACCTTTCGTATCGTTTGATAAGTCCAACAAGACGTTATAGTCCCATTCGAAATGCAATGACGACTTCCAGCTGTCATGATTATGATGCCAGAAGTACGTCACAATGTCCAGATGCTCCTTGTGATCTAGATCCTGATCTAGTGCGTAAAGGTGTACGTAATCTAATGCATCAAGTTGCACAAATTGAACGTGAAAAGGATGATATGAAGGTTCAATTGTCGACGGCCAAAAAACAATTACAGGATGCAGCAGAACAGCAGTTACGTTGCGACGGAAAGGTTGGTAAGCTGCAGCAAATGCTACGTCACCTTCAGGAGGAGAAGAGTAATCTGGACACGGAGCGTAGTATGAAAGTTTCAGCATTAAATGCACTGGAAGACAAGTTTAAACAGAAGTGCGATGAATGTCAGCAAATGCGTGAAAAGATAACCCAACTTGAAATGCAGTTAGCAGCATGCAATGAGGACAACTCCCAAATCGAGGTAAGATCAAAAACTAGCTTTTTAACATTCTATAAAGAATTTTGATTATCTTCTTAACTTCTTAGATATCCACACACATTTTATAAACAAAAATATGAAAGCTGAATGAATTTCTTTATATCAACTTTAATTGCTAAGATTATGGTTTTTAACTCCCGACTCGGAACTTAACAGAAATTCAAATTTCTGAAGAAGTTCCTTTGTACGAAAAACCCATTAAAATTTATAAAAATACGTTCCGTCTAAAAAGATCAAGATTGCTTGATGTATTTTGGGGATTTCGCTATGAGCAACTTTGTTCGGCAAAGGGTTTGTCTGAAATTTTGTGGTTCGGTAGGCCCCAGGCTCGATATGAGACATGGGCACAAGGCACCAACGAATAGAAAAGGTTTTTCTAATTGCGATCGCTTCACGGCAGGCTATGGTAAACCTCCGAGTGTATTTCTGCCATGAAAAAGTTCCTCATAAAAAATAATCTGCCATCGGAGTCGGCGTAAAACTGTAGATTCCTCCATTTGGGGAACAACAACAAGTATATAGATACATATAACAATAAAATATCAGGGTCGACAATTTCGAAACCACAATCAGAATTAAAAAAGTCAGTATTGTGGTTTGTAATTTCTCTCCTTCCGTCAATGCACCCCAGTGCAATTGCACTGGCTAATCGGCAGATAGCAACCGTTATTGCTCTATGGTTGTTGTTGTAACATCAGAAAACATTTCCCACACATTTTTGGGGATTGCTGTTGACGTGACAATCTTTGACGGATTTAAATCCGGGTCGTTCAGTCAACCGACTGCAAAAAATAGTTACTCCACATACAGGCCATCTTCAACTTGTCCCATCGCCATTACATCGTGCATAACACGCTGCACTGATCCGATCGAGATACCCCGACCTGGAACTTCTTATGTATTCCGTGTGGGATCTTCCCGTGATAATTGTTAACTAAAAAGTTATAAATAAGTTAAACATTTTATTTTTAGGACCGGTTAGAGAAATGTCGTTCTCATGGATCGAAATTGGAGAGTGAAAAACGTCATCTGCAGGAAGAGCTAGCGAAGGCAGAAGGACGCGCTGCAAAATTGGATCTGCAACGTGTTGCTATGGAGGGAGATATAAATCGTTTACAGATGGCTTTGCAAGAGAAGGACTGCCATGTACGACAGGCACAAGAACGGCTCGATAATCAAAATAGAGCCATGGTTCAGTTGGAAGAACGTTGTTCATCACTAAAAACTACGGTGGACCAAATGAAGGACCGCTTACAGAAAGCTGCCGTTACAGAAATGGAACTACGTGGAGAATTGAAAGCACTCAATAAGGAACTCTCTGAGCAGGGGCATTGTTCGCAATCGAATGAGGAAAAGCTAAAACTGCTACAAAAACAATCACAGGCAGCAGAAAATGAAAAGCGCATACTCGCTGAGCGTCTGGATAATGCACAAAGCAGCTTAAATGAGTTGCGCCGCAGTCAACAAGCACAATTAGACCGCATTCAACGATTCCAAGAGCAAGTTACAGATTTAGAAGTGCAGCGCTCTGCTTTAGAATCACAATTACGAATAGCCAAGTGGAATCAGGAGTCCGGTGATGGCGGTGGAATAGGTAAAAGTGCAGATAAGCGTGAAGAGGAAGAGCTCAGCCGTCAATTGAAGTCATCGCAGCGAGAAAAATCAGAGCTACGCAACAAATTACAAGCATTGCAGGACAAAGTGAAACAATTGGAATCAGAACGTAAAAGTAAGTTTGCCGGAAGCGGTGGCACCACAGCTTACGATCGAGCCGAGAAAAGTTCTACATATTATGATCCCGGTGACTATGACTCCAATCGTATGGAAAATGCACCTGGAAATTATAGTTGTGGCCTTGATCACGCCGTCATAGAGCAAGAGGCTCGTGACTTACGCTTAAAGGTACGCCGTTTAGAGACACTCTTAGCGGAAAAGGAGTCCGAATTGGCAAGGCTAAAGGCACGTTTGCACGATAGCGCCAAGTGCGCTGATGGTGGGGTGGATACGGAGCGTTACCGTACTGCACAGTTGCATGCTGAGAAGTTATTGGACGCCCGCGAACAATCACATCGACAACAAGTTATGCGTTTAGAAAATCAAGTAAGTTGTGGAAACTCCATTTAAATATTAGTAGTTTTTAGTTAACGATGGCAAACGATCTAGGATTTCTTCATTTTTTTTCCACAAATTCTGGTGATCTAAACTAATGTCGAATCTCTTCATGTAGTTGCGAAAAACACAACTTTTATAATTCAAATTCAAATTATAAATGCGACTAGGCTAACGCCAAGTTATCCTTCGTTGTCCCTCAGAAACGCTAAAGGGACCCAAGCCATGGGCAGCTCATTCTTAATGAGATTATAGAAAAAAAGGTATCTGTTCTTTGTAAAAATCATAGCAGGTGGCGCAAAATTAATCGTCCATTGTTTTTGAATAGCTTTTTTTAATATAAAAAAAAACGATTTTTAGTGACGGAAATCTTTATTTTTACGCGCTTCATTGCTTGTCTGTTTGTATACTGCAGCTGTCTAGTTCACAAGTGTCAAAAATGATTGACTGGTTTCAATTGGCAAAAACTATAAATCTTCCAATACAGTGATTAATTTTGTGCCATCTTGTATAACCACTGACTCTAGTTGGAGCTTGAGCGTCTGCTACAACTTAATAATCTTTTAGTTTAAGGGGTTAGGGGTAGTCAGAGGCCCGAAAAAATGATGATTTTAACGAATTTTTTTTTGCTACTTAATTAATTTATTTAACAAAAATAAAAACATAGCATAAAAACATCATGTTTTAACTTGACTTCACCAAAATTTCAAAAAAAAAAATTAATAATTGCAAAAGTTATCGCTGTTTGTGTGAAGCCCGTTTCTCCGGAAGTCCCTTGCGGTGAACATCACAAGTCCTTGCAGATTCATCTAAAACCAATCGGACAAGAAAAATTAGTTTTATTAATAGATAATCTTGTGCCTGATCGAAGCTTTTTTTTTTCAAAATGAACAAAATGGCGGCCTCAGAAAATTTTTTCCAGATTTTAGAGCAAAAAACCAACAGTTAATTGTTAAAAAAAAATCGAAATTTTTGAAAAAAAAAAATCCTTCGATCAGGCACAAGTTTTTTATGTTTTTCAAAAGCTGTATAAATTTTATTGAAATCTACGTAGCGGTTTTTAAGTTACAGTGTTCACCAGTTTGAAAAACATAGTTTTGAGAAAAACGCATTTAAAGTTTTGCTATCGGCTCCGGAGCGGCCGAGCGCCCTTTGTTAATTGTTGAATAACTTGAAAAGTATTTGTCGGATTCACTTCAAATTTTTACACAATATTTTTAAAACATTATACTTTAAGAAAATGCAAAAAAAAAAAATCAATTTTTTGAAAATTCTGACTACCCCTAACCCCTTAATAATCTTTTGGTTTAAGGATCAACTCAATGCCCGCCCAGATGATGAAGAGTGAACGCAGCTGTGTACCCACGGTATCTTAGATTGATAGAGCTCACAGACCTGAAAAGGCGTTAGGCTGGTGAAACCATGAACTTTGTACTGACAAAAATTGATATTCTTTTAATAGACATAGCAGTATTTCTTCTAACCACGAATAAATGAAAAAGGCGCTCCATTGTGTGGTTTATAAATTAATAATTGGCGCGTGTGCCCGATCTCCTTCTCCTATTTGTGGTGTGCGCTTTGGTGTTGTTCCACAAATGGAGCGACCTACAGTGTAGGTTTCCTTCTTCTTTATTGTTGCATTTGACTGTAAATGCACGGTACAAAAAATAAAAACACACAAAAAAACCAAATAGGTCTGGTCTTAACTTCCATCACCTGTTTCTTGAAAAAATTATTTTTGGTAAGAAAGAAGATGGCTCAAAATGTGTTTGGGTTCTCATGCATTTGGGTACTTTGCTCTCTGTGGTGAGAGCATTTCACACTTACCCTGATTTGCGAGAAATTTGTCCATAAATGAAAATAGTAAAAAATGAAACAAAAATAGTAAATAATGTAGGTAATACAACAATGTTGCTTGATTGAAGTGATGATTCGCCAGGAATCCCATTAGAGCTTCTGCACCATTTTGCTGCCACATCCTTGCTATCAACAAAATATGTAATTCAGATTCATTCAGGTTGTTCACGTTTATACCGACCAGCTCTTCGAGGTTTTCCAAAAGGGGTTTGCCAAGGGTTAACATACTCGTCTTCCATAGGGCAGAGCATTCAGAGAGGAAGTGGAAGGTAGTTTCCTTTTTCTTCGATTTATTACAACTATGATAATACATACAGTGGTCACACAATTTATTCGTACACTCACAGTTTATAAACTGATACACCTGATACTTAGCAGGATGTATACAAACGAACAAAATTTTGATATATTCGTAAAGAAGAACATATTTATTCAATATTTAAGGAACAAAAACTTTCAATTTCATTTCTGGAATTAGAGAACTTAAGGCAATAACGAAATAAGGTACAACTTTATGCAAAAATATTATTCGTGAAGCCATATAAGGAATATTTTATTTAAAAAATAATGAAAAAACGACTATTTAGTACTTTGTTGGACCACATTTAACTTTAATAACTGCTCCCAAACGTTGTTGCATACTTTCCACCAATACTTTGGTTTCATTAGCTGCAATTTTCTCCCACTCAACACGTAAAGCTTTCTTTAATGACGCCTTTGTTGTTATTTTGTGCTTTCTGATTCTCCGTTCTAAGAGCTCCCAGACATGCTCAATTGGGTTCAGATCCGGTGATTTAAGTAGAGTTTTAAGCTGCTTATAGTGGTAAATAAGTCATTGTTAGGGCTTATTTTTTAATGCAAAGACTCTTGAATATTTCGGCATAGTATCGTGGGGGGTATTTTTGGATTTTGCTCGACTGATGCTACGTTGTTGCGTTCCTCACATGGAATTTCGCCTTCCGGCTTGGTAGTGATTACCAATTTAACAATATTAACATAATTAGTAATAACACTTTGCAGCGTATAATGGGATTTGCCAATTTTTTGCCAATTTCACGCAGAGGCTTGTTTTCCAAGAACAATTTAATAATTTTCTTTGGTAAATGGCATTCATAATGGTAAATCCGCACCTAGTCCCATTACGCGCAACTGAAGTTGAATCGACTATTAAAACTAAGAAAACCCAATATTATTTCGTTTTCATCAATATTAGTAAAAGCACAAACAATTTTTACTGTTACTTTTGTAGCAACAATATCATGAGCTGAAAGTGTACGAATAAATGTTTTGCAGCATTTTGCTACATCTGCCTGCTTTCCTTGGACCCCTCAGTAACGGGAGTTTTGTTTGTGGCAATTCATCAGGAATGTAAGATTCTTACTATGATCCAAAATAAATATATTGTTACAGCACATTTTTTGCGGAAAGCTAAAGTTTTTTACGTACTACGCAGGGTGTACGAATAAATTGTGTGACCACTGTTTATACATATGTATGTATTGTAAGGCATATCGATTTTGGCTGCCTGCTCTCCTATGGAGCAGAAACCAGTTATCACTGCTCTGAGTCTGCAGGCGATTATTTGTGGTTGTAGGTGGTTTTAACGTAGTTTCAATTGTTTATCTTTCTTTTTTGTACTTTTATTCTGTATTTCCGTATTAGATTACATTTTTTTCGCTCTTCTCATAGCTGTCGAGCTGTTATGTATAAATAAGTATTTTTTTACCTTTCAGATATCTTTGTTGCGCGAACAATTGGCACAAGAAGCCAAACGTCGTCAGCAATATATTTTGCGTAGTTCAAAAGCCAATCGCGAAATGCAACACTTACGAAATACTTTAGGTGATTCGCTGCGGCATGTTTCACAACATCCATTAGACCCAAATTTGTTGGAAAGCGAATCCCGACGGTGAGCATGGAATGCAATAGAAAATAGTTTAAGTAAAATAAATGCATACGTACATTTCTTTATAATCAAGCAGCTTGGATAATGCAGTTTCAATGAGTCTACCACCGTCAACTTGTCGAGATTACGATCAATAAAGCCGTGCGTCAAATCTTTATTATGTATACGTGTCAGAGGAAAGGACCTTGAGAAAGGATTCCCCAATTCAAAACTGCCACTAATAGCTTCCTTTTAGAAACGAAATGCATTTATTAGTATATTTACATGCCTATGAACTCATAATACCTATACTTGTACACAACATACACATACACAATATTCACCGACCACTCCTATAAAAGTGCATACATTTGTATACATGCATACCTACATACATAAGCCATAATCACCACCAAAAACATATGTATTGATTTAATTTTTTTTTCTACAAAACTATTTATCATGAATATATATTACTCTAGGGCTTTTCATTGTCTGCAAGATAGACAATAGAATATAGTGTGTTTACTGCCTACATTTCCTCAACATTTATTTGGAAAATTATATTTTATTTTACAAAACTAAAACCAAATCTTTACCCAAATATTTCTCTTTTCGCGTCATTAAATATAATTTAAATTTACGTATTAACTGTTGCATTTCTCCTCCCTCTAGGAGAACATTGCGGTACAGTTTTGAAAATGATCATTTTACCTACTCTCACACTCATTACGTCAGCTATAACATAACATTATTTAGTTTATAGTAAAAATCGCAAACACTTTTCGAATATTTCATATTCAAATATTTATTAAAACAATAACAACCGAATTAAATAAAATGCAATATTCGTAGAATGAATATTTAAGAAAATAAATACACAATTTATGTACACCTTTGGGCAAATAAAAACTTCAATTGGTATTCGTTCGTTTTATTACGATTTTAACATATTCTCTAGGCAAGCGACAACAACTTTCATATTCGCCCTTTGTTTAGACAATTTGGACACTTCACCAACAATGGCAAATATAGCTTTCTTTTTGCCACTTTTGTATTGCTTTACAGCTTGTTCGTGACGCTCAATTGCTTGCCGACAAAGTTCTTCGATTGTCTCATCGTCAGTTATTTGTTCTAGGTTTCGGTCTTTGATAACCTAAAAAACGATTTATGAATAAGTTAAAGATGATTACTTTTATTTTTATTTACAATGCATAGGCAGAAAAATATAGCAATAATAACACATATAAAAATTAATAACCGTACATAAACCAAATTGAGTGCATTCATAAACTAAAAAGCAGAATAAAATAATCTTACATTTTAAAGTAGCAAATTCTGATAAATGATATAATTGCGCATTAGGGTACCACTCTCCATAAAAAAAATGGTATTATCTTTCTATCGGAATTATTATTTCTAATTATTTATTATAATTGGCACTTACAACCTTAATTAGTTGCTTAGGCGAGTTTGGAAGAATTACTTTGTGTCGTTTGAAATTAATCTTGCACTATCGCGTGAATACTTCGAATGGGTGTTAAAAGAGTGTTAAATGTTTTGCTGGCTTATAGTCTAGTCTAGAGTGAAATATAACAAAACATAGTATATCCTGGTAACACACAAGAGTCTAAGCGTATTGGAATACACTTCACTGCTGGAAGTTATATGTTTGATGTTGCAGTAAACCGCAGTAAACACCATAAATAATGAAAGCGTAGAGATGAAATGAATAATGGCACATGCCAAAAAAGCAGCATCGGGCCTGGGTAGACAATTAAAAAGCACGTTGCTCCTTCGACTAGCAAAAACTACACTCTGCAAGTAAATCTAAAAAGTAAATATAAACGTGGAAAATGTCGGGCAAAGCTGAGAAGAATTGCATGCCGAGCATTGTAGATAACTACTCAAGGTAAGATCTATGGTATTGTTGCTGTTGTTGTTGTAGCAGTAATAGAAGCCCGTCAGTGTAGGGTATATCACCGGTCGTCTTCTTCTGGCTCATCTAAAGGTAGGCCCAGGAAACATGCTGTTTCGACAGGTTGGGTCCAGAGGGAGAGGTATGTTAGATGAGTATATTTTAAAGGGCATGTGGAAAGGTGGTTAGTGTCGTGCGGGGCGCCTTCACATGCCGGACATATGTTTGGTATGTCGGGGTCGATTCTGGATAAGTAGGAGTTTACCCTGCTACAATATCCAGAACGTAATTGTGCCAGTGTTACGCGGGTCTCTCGGGGAAGCTGGAGCTCTTCATCTGCTGTAGGTGGTGGTAGGACTCCGATTACGGCATTCGGTGGACGGGAGCTTAAGAAGGTGGTAACGGTCTTTCGGTGAATGTCGTTTAATATCTGTCTAAACACTATCTGGCCCAGTAGATGTCTGTTAGTTTCAATCGCCACCACAACCCATACCTCCATGCCCTTGTCTACGTGATTGATGAATTCCGAAGGATCATAATGTAGTATATGTTATTATAGTTACAGTTGTAGTTGGAGCGATGTTAAGTATAGCGTTTTTCAATAGGTGCGCTTCAACTTTTTTCCGACAGGGAGGGCGAACGACGTAATATTTTTTATCTTTCGCTTGTCATTTGTAAACTTCATTAGTATACATTTTATCATGGCATGCTACACACTTGAGCAACGATTGCAAATCGTGCAAATTTTTTATGAAAGTAGTCGTTCTGTTGCTGCTACTTTAAGACTACTTTTTTCCAAAAAATCATCTTCAGTGATGAAGCTCACTTTTGGCTCAATGGCTTTGTCAACAAGCAAAATATGCGTTACTGGGCAGAAAGCAATCCACACGTGATTCATGAGGCACCGTTGCATCCCGAAAAAATCACTGTTTGGTGCGGTTTACATGCCGGCGGCGTAATTGGCCCATATTTTTTCGTTGACGAGAACGATCGCCACGTTACTGTGAATGGAAATCGATACCGCGACATGATAAACGATTATTTTTGGCCGCAATTGAATGGTATGGACTTAGACGACATGTGGTTTCAACAGGACGGGGCCACAAGCCACACAGCACACGCTACAATTGATTTGTTGAAGAGTAAGTTCGATGAGCGCATTATTTCCAGAAATGGACCGGTCGAATGGCCGCCGCGCTCGTGTGATTTGACGCCTCTAGACTATTTTCTTTGGGGTTATGTGAAGTCATTGGTGTACAGTAACAAGCCGGCGACGATTTGTGAGCTCAGAGCCAATATTGAACGCGAAATTGCTGGAATTTCGGCCGATTTATGCAAAAGAGTGGTCGAAAATTGGGTTCAACGATTGGACTTCGTAAAACGTGCACGCGGTGGTCATGCAAAAGAAATCGAATTTCATACTTAAATGTATATGTTCAAACTCGATAATAAAAAAAAAATTAGTTAAAAAAGTCAAACCGTTTGTGTTTTATTCAAAAAAAAAGTTGAAGCGCTCTTACTGAAAAACGCTTTACATTTGGTTAGAATCATACTAAAGTCCATGCGATAATTTCATAAAATGCAAAAAAAAAAACAAAAGCCACATGCAAAGCGATCCGAATGGTCTATCCAGGATATCGGATACATATTAATGTTGACCAAAACTACCAAAAATATTTAAATATATCTATACTTCTATACTAATATATAAAGAGGAAAACTTTGTTTGTTTGTTTGTTACGAATAGGCTCAAAAACTACTGGACCGATTTTAAAAATTCTTTCACCATTCGAAAGCTACATCATCCACGAGTAACATGGATTATATTTTATTTTGGAAATAGGGCTCGAGATATAGGTCAAAACGTGGACCCGGGTAACCTTCGGATGTGTATGTACAATATGGGTATCAAATGGAAGCTGTTGGTGAATGCTTTAGTCCAGAGTATTTTTCATGCCGCTCTGTGACTGGGGTCTCGAGATATAGGTCAAAACGTGGACCCGAGTAACCTTTGGTTGTGTATGTACAATATGGGTATCAAATGGAAGCTGTTGGTGAATGCTTTAGTCCAGAGTATTTTTCATGCCGCTCTGTGACTGGGGTCTCGAGATATAGGTCAAAACGTGGACCCGGGTAACCTTTGGTTGTATATGTACAATATGGGTATCAAATGAAAGCTGTTGATAAGTGCTTTAATACGGGGTAATTTTCATACCTATTGATGACTAGGGTCTCGAAATATATGCCAAAACGTGGACTCGCCGTGTCTTTGAACCGAATTAAACCAAACTTACACACATTGTTAAGTAGGTATTGAAGATGATTTCCGTATAGTTTGAATACCTATTGGTAGATAGGGTCCCGAGATAAAGGTCAATACGTGGACCCGGGTAACCTTCGGACGTGTATGTACAATATGGGTATCAAATGAAAGCTGTTGGTGACTACTTTAGTACAAAGTATTTTTCATGCCGCTACGTGACTGGGGTCTCGGGATATAGGTCAAAACGTGGACCCGGGTAACCTTTGGTTGTGTATGTACAATATGGGTATCAAATGAAAGCTGTTGATAAGTGCTTTAATACGGGGTAATTTTCATACCTATTGATGACTAGGGTCTCGAAATATATGCCAAAACGTGGACCCGCCGTGTCTTTGCACCGAATTAAACCAAACTTACGCACATTGTTAAGTAAGTATTGAAAATGGGTTTCGTAAAATGTGGTTGTAATTCGGAGCACTGGCAACGGGTACATCGTTCTTTTGAACCAGCCATAATGTCGCTTACTTTTTTAACGCTTGGGGCGGAACTGAACTGTCAAATTGACAGTGTGAGTTACAATGTGTCAATATTTCTTTCTGATTTGGATGCCATAAGGAAAAAGTAAGTGCAACATGTAAAAATTGTTTGTGAATTTTTTTGGAGTGGATTTTGGAACAGTGAATAATTTCTTACGAAATTTGAGAATTTAATGTGAAATCCGAATGAAATTATGTGTTCGTGGAAAAAAATTTTTTTTCGTTTTTTTTTTTTGAAAAATATAAATGGATAATGGTTAAAAAAGCTCCAATGCTTAATAAAACATATAAATTGAAACGAAAAATTCATGGATGATCATATGCGTTGATTTGAAATTTAAAAACAATCTTCTTTTTTCCTGATTTTCAATTTATATTTTATATTTACTCAAAAACAAATAGAAAAACAAAAAATATTGTTAATGCCAAAGCGCTTGAATAAAGAATAAAGAAATAAATAATATGAAAAGCATATATTTTCTGTTCTAAACCATATCTATTCTATTTTAGTGTGCCCAGCGAAGGGGGCCGGGTTTGCTAGTGTAGGGATATAATTATATTATAGGTATGTATAGGCATAACAATAAGAGTAATATAACAAACTATTTACACTTAAAAAAAAATACGTATACTTATATACACATGTCCAAATTTAAGCGTGTCTTACCAGTTGCACATTTTGGGTAGGATCTTCATGTAATATTTCAATGAGCTGCCGCCCGGCTTGTAGATTTATGGTTCCCGCATTTAACGCAGTAAGGATATCCTCAAGAAGGGTGTAAGTAAGTTGGCTGGAAAAGCGATACATTACTAAAAAGCAACCTTAAGCTAGTAGCATATTTACACATAATTGTATTTAGTTAGGCCAAAAATTATCGTCGGATAAATGAAGCTATCACCGTAAAAATATCTTAAGTGTGTGCCTTTTAGAAGTTTGTTTCACATCAAACAACCGAATATTTCCCAAAAATGTTTTTCCTATGACGACGTACTGACCCCGTATTGGTAATAAAATCTCGACGTAAAACTGCAATTATTGGTGCTGTAACCATAACCAATTAGTCATGTCGTAACCATAAACAGCTGATATTGAAGTTGAATTAAATTCAAAATCAAAATTCGTAGATACATACGGCTACGGTTATGGTTATGGCGTTATGGTACGGCATCTATGTATCTTCTGCTCAAATATGAACGAGACATTATCAATAAAACGGTCCGCGGATGACATATGGCAAAAATAAATTTTTTGTTTTTTGGTAGGACTGTTATAAGCTTACATGGCAAATTTCAGCGTGATATGTCACATAGTTTGTTTTCTGTGCTACTGTAAACAAGTCAAGCTCGAGTGTGTTCTTCGAATTTAACGATGGAAATTCAATTTGAACAAAGAATTTGTTTGAAATTTTGTTATTCCAACAAATCGTTCAAAGAGGGCCGTACATCGGTTGAAAACTTGCCTCATGAACGTCGTCCAGCAACATCAGTAAGCGACGAAAACATCGGAAAAGTAAAGGAAATTGTGCTTGGAAATCGCATAAATCGCAAAATCGGTTAACGCTGAATATTATTTAGACGTTTTAAAGCGTTTGCGCGAGAACACTCGTCTTAAAAGGAAGGAATTGTGTGACAACAAGTCATGGTTCTTGCATCACGATAATGCACCAGCTCACACATCACGTCTTGTTCACGATTATTTGAACAAAAATAATGTTAATATCGTTCCGCAAGCACCGTATTCGCCTGATATGGCTCCATATGACTTTTTCCTGTTTCCCAAGCTCAAGTTGCCGCTCCGTGGAAAACATTTTGAGACAATTGAAGCCATAAAAGAGAATTCGAAGAACACACTCGAGCTTGACTTGTTTACAGTAGCACAGAAAACAAACTATGTGACATATCACGCTGAAATTTGCCATGTAAGCTTATAACAGTCCTACCAAAAAACAAAAAAATTATTTTTGCCCTATGTCATCCGCGGACCGTTTTATTGATGACGTCTCGTTCATATTTGAGCCGAAGGTATAATCGTTTACAGTGATGCCCATATGTTAGATCAGAACAGCCGATTGCTATGGTTGCGTTATGGCTACGGCACGACACCGCTCATTGCAACGTAACATCGAACCCTTGTCATTTCTAAATTGAAATTATGTAATGTAAATAAAATTAGGCTATTTACTTGAAGTCTCAAGACAAAAACCTGAGTTGCATTTTACCCGTCAAATAACTTCCCTTCCACTCACCGAGGAGAATATTTTTTAGTTTGACTTTAATGACAAACTTTAAAGAATTTATTTTTTGTTTAATTTAAAATTTAAGAGAAAAATTGCTAAGAAGTCACATTTTGCTTGTTAAATAATCACTACCACTGAAAGCCTGACTGACACTAAGGCCTGATGTACATTAATAATAAATTCTATCGATGTCGTTCCCACGATCATTGCCAGAACGATCCAGTTTTATATTCGACCAAAGACTGTCGCCCCAACAGCTTTCCCCGTACATGTTTGGGAAATGTCTATGTTGCAACCACAACAACAACAAAATGTCAGACGAAAAAGGAATTCCTGAATACACTAGGCTTCGTAATTTTCTCGAGTTTTTTGTTAGATAACCTCGATAGCATACTTCACAGTTTCACCGATCACTATGAAGCTTAGTAGCTGCTGCAATAACAACACTGTGCAACTTTATTTGTGTTCTATTTCTTTTGTGAAAGAAGTCTAGAGTGATACTCGTACGCAGATTTATTACTGAACTGTACGATAAAGTTTAAATTGATTTGAGCAAGTTGTTCGTCTATATTATTAACTCAATTCCAATTCCTATTATTAATTATAGGTCCTTTTTTTTAATATATCTTAACTTATCCATTTTATCATTAATTTAGTGAAATTTTCGCAAATATTTGGGTAAATAAACGACTGGAAAATAAATAAAAAATATATTTTCTTACTTACCAGCTTTCGATATCTATATTAGCTTTATTGCAAAAAGTTAGAAGATCATTTATCAAAAAGTTTGTCACAAGTTTGGCCGGTATGTTTGGAAGATGTTCCATTACATTTAAGAAGTATTGCAGCAGCCTGGTTTCATTCTAAAAACATAAATCCTTATAAATTATCAAAATAAGATTTTCGTCGCGTTAAAACATAAAAAAAAAGAATTTCATTTTATTTTTAATTTATTACTTTTTTTCTTTATTGATAGCTTGCGTATTAAAGATCCTAATAAATAATATCTGCCGTTCGGAGTCGGCTTAAAATTGTGGGTCCCTTTATTTGTGAAACAACATCAAGGCGCACGCCACAAATAAGAGGATGAGCTCGGCCAAATACCCAAAAAGGGTGTAAACGCCAATTAATAATAATACATAAATAATATATATTTCTAATAGCTTACCACCAGAATAACAGCCGTATCTTGATTTAACTGATACTTTTTCACTAAATTTGACCGTATGTCTTCTGGCAATTCAGGCAGTTCTTTGCTAATTGACGCAACAGATATGAGATCTTCATTAAGTGAGTCTGCTGTTGTTGTTAAATTTAAACGTAATGGCGGTAAATTTGGTTCTGGCATAAAGCGATAGTCTTGTAAAACTTCTTTATCACGCATCGCCACAGTGCATCGCTCTGCTGCATCCCATGCACGCGTTTCATTCGTGATAACACCCCCCTTAGACACAATATCAAGCTGTCGTTGTATTTCGTATGTTATTGCCTGGGAAATACTGCGTACGGATCCAATATTTTTAATTTCAGTGCGCACTCCAAAAGGTTCTCCACTCCTGTGAATGGAGACATTAGCATCAACGCGTAGAGCACCCTCTACGTTGTAACAGTAAATAAATATGTATAGATCTAGTTTTCTAAAATCAATAACGAACCTTCCATTTTACAGGAACATGACTGTAAACACTTCAAAATCAATATCAATTCCTTGACTAAGGATGCTGCCTCTTCGCCAGTTTCTAAGTCTGGGGCAAACACTAATTCTATAAGAGGCGCACCGGCACGGTTGAGATCTACAAGACTTCTAAACATTACACCTAATTAGTATACATGCATACATATGATTGTACGTTTAGACAGCAATTATATTTATAAAAAAGGAGCAATATGTATATTATTGTTAAGGAAGTTTAAAAAAATTTATTTAGCGCTGGTAAAATTTTTTCTCTACCTTGTTTCGAGGACTGAAATATTCTACTAGCAATTCAGAATAAAAAAGAACGTGGAAGCAAAACTCTAGAATGGATTTCGAGCCTCCGTATTTTTCATTTTTGTTATTAATCCCCAATAATTGTTTTTATGTTACATTTTTTGTTTTTTGGAAAAAAACCTACGTACGAGACATTTATTTTAGATGTTTATTTTACTCAAAACTCTCAGCTACAGAGCATAGCATCAGTTACAATCTGCAGTTTATTCAATATACGTGTGGTGTATTTCTTTTTTTATGATGGCATAAAAAAGTTAAATATTTTTAATAATTTAGACTTAGCTGAAACAAAATGGAAAGTAGTTTGCTTTCAAAATAGTAATTTAAAACGCTATTTAAAATGAAGAAATGTTCAAATCAACAATGTCTGATGCATTACCTTCATGTTCAGCCATTCTTAAAGGTATATTAAGACTTTATATGCTATTGTAGGCAACTAAATAACTTCTTTTGAATGTCATACATACTCTTTTCTACCGAATAAATAAATATAAAGTTAGGGGTTTTTGGGCCCTGAGTTCAGATTTCGAGGGCCAGTTCAAAATTTGGAGAAAGCAATTTTTTTCTATTTGACTAGGAACACCTTTGTTATTTTTTATTAAATACATTTGTTTTTAATAATTTGAAATAAAATAATTGCAATAAAAATCACTTAAAGCATCAATAAAAAATCATTTAAAAGTATTCACGTTGATATAAGTTTGTATTATAACACTTTCTAGCAGTGGGTTTTAAGGAATTGAGGAAAGTAAACTTCAAAAATGAATTTCTCGTGCCCACATTCCACATACACATTCCAAAAACAAAAACTATTGGGGATAATAAGGTGACTCTAAACACATTTTAAAACTACACCCCCACGGACTTTTTTTTTTAAATTGCCAGTAAAATACTTCAGTCGCCAAAACAAGATCATATATTATATATATATGTAGTGAGTACCCTAACTACAAGTATAAGAACATCGAGGTTCTATATATATACAGTAGGTTCTGTTTTTATGCGGTAGATACGTTCCGGAAGAATCAGCATAAAAAAAAACCGCATAAAAAAAGCTACTAGTTCTATAGTAAAATTATAGATACGTTTCAAAGTGCTAAAACCGCATAAATCTGAAATAATGTAATAAAATCGCATAAAAAAGGGCACTAGTCCCATATTATAACTATAGATACGTTCCATAGACCGCATGAATCTGAAATAATTAAATAAAATCGTATAAACAAAATATTGTATTTTTGAAAATTATATCTTTATTTAAGAAACGTCAGAATCGAAAAATAAATTTAAGTCAGAAATAAAATCAGAGAATACCCACATGTTGCGCGTTCGTTTAGGATTTGGCGTAAAATCACTTTCGTCACTTTAGGAAATGTACACGTCTGATCTAGATAGTTATGCAGGCGGTTCCATACTTGTAGGGTTAGCATTTCTGATGTAATCTGTGATGAGTTTTTGCTTAGCTGGTTTAGAATCTTGTTTATATGTACAATTCCCGATAGGTCGACATGCATTTTGTAATTAAAAAAAAACCGCACTATTTCAAAACCGCATAAAAAAAAGCCGCATAAAAACAGAACCTACTGTATACCTTTTTGTAATATATTTTGCACGGCCAAATTAACCTGCGCTAATGTATATACAATTATTACCGCGAACATTTTGGTCCGAAGAAACATACCTTTTAAGTTCTTCATCGTGCAACGATTTTCCACTGTCTTGTTCCAATTGTAATTGCAATAAGCGTGCTTTTTTATGGTATGTCTTTTTTCCCGGTATAATGACTGGAAACGTCAGCTCGCCATCATTTGCCAAGGCTGCGCGTTGTTGCGTTATTTGGTATCCAACCTATCAGAATACTGTTATGTTAATGTTGGTTTAGTAAGTGTTAAAGATAAAGTACAAACCGGCAAGTCTGCATAAAAATAATGTTTGCGATCAAACATTGATATTTCATTGATGCGACAGTTAAGAGCAGTCGCTGTTTTTACTCCCAGCTCAACGCATTTCCGATTCAGTACCTATATAAAATGTAAATGTGTTATATATACTTGTATAATCGTAAAAATAAATTGCTCTTACCGGCAACGTGCCCGGTAAAGAAGCATCAAAATACGAGACAGCTGAATTAAGTGGTGTCCCAAATGAATTGTTACTGCCTGAGAAGAGTTTTGAATCGGTAAGCAGTTGTGCGTGCACTTCTAAGCCGACGACACTATTCCAATTGCTGTAGATATATAAGATTTTTAATTTAATAGTCCTAAATAAATAAAAAAAACTTACTGCATGAAAGCTTTGGAGGTTTGTTTCTGACTTGAAAACCCCCAGGAAAGATTTTTTTTTAACAAAATTCTTTTATACATTTTGTAAAAATGATGGTTAAACGAAAACACATAGCTGGTATTCCAGCTGTTAGCAAATCAGCTGATTAGAGCTGCCAGGCTATTTGTTTCTCTGAAACATTTGAAAAAGAAAGTGAGCAAAGGAGAGAGCATAAAAAACGAGATTGATACATCAAAACAGACAGTTTCACAAAGAATTAAACGGGTGACGTTGTTTATCAGTGCTCCAGGCCTGCAACACATAAAATGACCGAATGATATACAAACACTACAGAACCATAAGAAAATCTTAAAAGAAATCATCCTGTTCCAACAATTATAAGAGGGAGCTTATTGAGAAATGCAATATATAGAGATGTCTAAAGATGCCCAAGGTTTTAAAATTGTAATAACATTCAACATTTTTATTTGCCAGCTGGAATGTGCTTGCATTCCTACAATTCAAAGTTTTTTATTTACACTTAACCTGAAATGAAATATGTACCTGTGTATAAGAACTTGTGATGATGTTACAATTCACTTTTTTAACAATTAAAGCTAATATTAAAATAATTGTAATACATATTTCAAAATTCCATATCACATTTTCTTATGCAACAAATGCTACCAATTATTTTTAGAGGTCAAAATTGCTTTATTTGTAAATTTTGGCTGGTTTTCATTTCACTACTTTCCCTATTAACCGCTCCCTTTGAAATACTTTGATAAGAAGCCCGCCTATTTTCTTCAGTGTATTTCATTTAATACAAAAATTAGTCTTCGTAAAATAGGGTCTGCACGTGCCATAGTTATCAATTCAAGCTATTTTTTTATCAAATCTTACGTGCGAGTAAATGGAAAATAAATCTTGAACGCATAACTGCAGTGGTAAACGCTTCACAATGCACTTTCTCTTTAGTAGAGCGCACAGGCTGTAGCCATAGAACAGCTGATTTAATTTGTTTTCAATTTCTTTGGTCTCTGAATTGTCAAATTTAGTAAATTGCTCTTATCTGTGTTTATAGAAATTGACATTTTACGTGGCAAAGGCAAAACAATCCTAAATGTGACGAAAATAAATATGTATTTACAACACATCACGTTAATATATTATTATTTTTCGTCTGCAGCGTCTAATGTATACTGTAGTTTTTTATAAATTAATATATATAGGATACTATACAATATGGAATTGCAGGTGGCATTACTAAGTCTCTTCTTCTCTGTCGCATTTTTAATCAACTTTTTCGTTACATGACATTTGCAAAATAATATGAAATATGGGATCGTAATTGTTTCTTCCTCTTCAATTTGCTACTCTGTTGGTGAAAGAAATATTAAAATGAGGTTTTTGGAAGTGATTTTCTGCACAATCTGAATGTAAATCTTAATCCAATCTTCTGGAGGATATGACGAGACGACCGAATGTAAATTGAAAGAATTTAGAGTTTTGTACCCACGGACATGTGCATAAACATATTTTGTTTGTAAATGCTTATAATTATTTAGGAGACAATTAAACAGGAAATAGATGAACAGTCATAGTTGGAGCAAAGACCAAAGTTGTGACGCCGCAACAAATAAAAACAAAGTCAACTATTAGCATGGATGTAGAGAAGGTGTTTTCCGATTTGGAGTCAAATCAAACTCATGAGTGTGAGGAGTCAAAGCGAAAATTAGTGGAATTGTTTACACAAAGTAAGTTTGTTGTACATGTTTACAATATTTGATCCGCTATTTATTCGAGTAAACTAAATTTTAGACAAAGAGACATGGCCAGTGCACTACATGATGGATTACTACTATAAAACTGGTTCCCAAAGAATTATGGAAGTATTGGTCAAAGTTCAGCCGCCTCATGATACATTCATTTTTGATCGGGTGTCCGAATGGCTTAAAATGCAAACACATCGTATACAGGCGCTAAACTTGTTATTTTTTGTGGTACGCAACAATCCGACTTGGTTATTTAAAGTTGAAAAACACCGCCTTATAAAGGATATTTTTAAGCTTTTGATGGTTGGTATTTTCACTTATAATTCAAAACTGTGGCTTAAGAAGAAATAAAAAACGAAATTATTTTTACAGACGGAGAAAGATATCGTGCCTCTAATGAGCGCGCTGCTTTGTATCATAACATTGCTACCCATAATACCTAATTTGGTTCCAAATCTATTAGGCGATTTGTTTGAAGTGTTTGGGCATTTAGCTACATGGAATTGTCAAAACCCAAAAGGGCTACCAGATGATAAACTTGTGCACTTGCAACTGGGGCTACAAATGTTGTTCCACCGACTGTACGGAATGTATCCTTGTAACTTTATGGCTTTCTTAAGTGATTTTGTTAAGAAAGAAAAGGGTGCAATTTTCCATCACACAATCAAACCACTATTGGAGACAGTCCGAATGCATCCAATGCTGGTGACAGCGACTATGGAAAGTGAAGTTAACCATGGACGTTGGAAAGAAAAGGAGCCTCACGACGTTGTAGAGGAGTGCGCAAGATTATCCCTTCCCATGTTAAATCAGGTAAATAAACTATAAGTGATTATTACTACGCAATGAAAGTGTTTTTTTTATGCACACAGGACTTTAATTCGGAACAACTGCTTTCAATATCAAGAGGATTTCTCGATGCACCTTGTGAGGCTCGATTTATGTTGGAATTAAAAAGAAGCAACGACACTAAACCTGCATACAGTTCAGATAAGATTTACTATTCTTCCGAGCAAATAAGAAACCAACAACAAAAATATCACATACGAAGCAGTAATGGTCCAATGTGGCAAAATGACTGTGATGCAAACAAAAATATGAGTGGTACAATTTGGAGCCCTTACAATGAAATAACAGCGTCTGGACCGATGCCATTAACTCCTACGCCTTCTTATATGCTACCGCTTCCTGCGAATGCTGTTGTTTCAAATATGGCCAACCAAGTTACGGGCCTTACTGGCTCATCGCCACCTGAAGCCGCTGTGGAAGCAACACCAGAGACCACACCTATGAAAGACTTAAAAGAACTTAAACAGCATCTGGCAAATCCTCATGCAGTGCGTGCCATTTTCGCTAGTCAACCTTCTTCACCATTGCGCAAAGAGAATCAAAACCATTTCAATTTCACCGATGCGGCGGCAGGTGGCGGCTCTATAACCGGAACGACGACGCTGATTGAACAGGAAGTAAATACTCGTGTAGTGACACGTGTATCCACAACGTATGATCGTAGGTTACAACAGATTGTGCATGATCGGAGTCGATCTCATAGCCCATTTCAAACTATTGAAACAATGATGGCCAAACAGCAAAGTGCTTTCCGGTCGCCCAATGAAACAAATTGTAAGTAGATAAAAACGCCGAAAACGTGCAATTTTCTTAATTGTATATAATATGTTCTAGCTAAATCTGGAACGCCTGACCCTGATGTAAATGAAATGACAAGCAGCAACCAGTTACTAACATCAGCTGTTCCGACACCCACCCCCACACCGACGCAAACGCCGACTCCTTCTGTCACACCCCTACCAAATATTTCCGCGCAGTCTTCATCTTTAGTTCCAATTCCCACATCAACATCTTCGACATTGGAAAATATAACGAAGATTTGTAATGATTGCAACGAAACAGATCGATCAATGTGTACCGAGGGGGGACTGCAAATCCCGACTAGCCGGTCTATGCAACTTTTAATTGTGAAAGGCCTTAAACGTCGCAGCCGCATGGTAAGCGATTGTTACAATGATTCAAGTTGCATGAGAGTAAGGCTGAACAAGAGGTACACTGGTGAATCGGAGGCTATCGAACCTGAAATGGGAAATGTTCGGCGCACAAAATCTTGCTCAGCAATCAATTTGATGTCGGCGAAAACTGCTTCACAGCAAAAGTTAGATGACAGCGATGAAGGAATGTCCAATAACGTATTAAAGACGACCGCGAAGAATTTAACCATATCCCAGCATCGTTTGCAAAAAAGTGGTAAAATGTTAGCTATTGCCACCGCTAAGAAGCAGATACTTGACAGCGATCTTATGGCCAATTCTCGGAATCATGTTTCGACACAGACTGTCGAGTTTGTGCCGCAAAATTACGAAAACTCTTTGTTTCAAATGTTGCTTGAAAGCGTAAATTTACGTAATGTGCACGAAAGAAATCAATTATATCCACAGGAGATACTCGAGCTATACGTTTCACGCACATCTCGATCAAAAGATGGATCTGATATTGGTGGCCGTTTGGATCAGGTAATTATGGTAATGCTTCTTTAATGGGCAATGTATTGAAAAAATCTTTTTAATCAATTATTAGGAACAATTACAACTGCTGTACCTACAGTTGCAATATGAACGTCATCGACGGGAAATGCACGCGGAAAGAAATCGACGTCTAATGGGACGAAGTCGTGATAAGCGCAGTGTCGAAATGGAAAGGGATCGCTTGCGTGAACAAGTTAAAAGTATCACTGTTAAAAACAAGGAGCTAGTGCAACAAATCGAAAAGCACACAAAACTACATAATGAGCGCGAACAGCTATGCATAGATGAATTGACCCAGATCAAATTGAAATACCAAAGTGAAATAGAGCAAAACAAGTGCCTTCGGCAGGCCAACGAGAACTTGCAGACACGCCTAAATGAAGAGTTAGCTAATCGAAAAGGCGACACGTACGAGTTAGAGGCTTTGCGGGGTCATGTCTTTAATTTAACTTCAGAGCTGCAACTTGCACAACAGCAGGCGGACATGGGTCTACTATGTAAGCAAGAGTTAGCGCGCCATGAAGCAGAATTCATTATTATGGGTGAGGTGCAAATCAAGTGCCGCGACCGACTATCGGAAATAGATAATTTCAAAGCCCGCGATGAGGAATTCCATATGTTCCAAAGTAATTACAACAAAGAATTGAAAGGTAAACTCTTTTGTCCCTTGAATTACCTACATACAAAATTATGAAATAATTTGTTTTGTTATAGATTTGCGTCACGTTTTAGAAGAAAAAACTTCGCAATTGGATAGTGCAAAGCATAAAATTAATGAACTACAATCACAGCTCCAAAGTAGCGATAAAGTTATCACGGATCAAAAACGCCTGCTAAAAACAGTGAAGGATGAATATGAGGAAATGTTTAAGGTTTTTATGAACTATTTTTATTTCTTGTGTTAAATTAATTTGATGGTAAAGTACTCCAATTAAAAAGTACTTTATGCGTTGCCCTTAGGCTTTAGAATAGGAAACGTGTGGCCTAATCCGCAGTGGCTAGAGGAAGTGGAAAAGAACTGACATCAATTAACATTTCTAATTGGAATATATAGAAAGAATGAAATGATTGGGTCGAGTTTCTGAAGTGGACAAATAATAAAAAGCAACAATAGCTTAGTCGATATAAGACCATTTAAAAAACTAAAAAAAAATTAAGTTTTTAGTCTTTTGCCACTTTAATATGTCCATATTTTGATTAAAGTACTATAAAAATACCATTTCCTTTTTTCCTTGTTGATCTAATACGATAATATTTTCTCCTTACAGTCACTCAATAAGAAATACGACGTACAGAAAACGATTGTAATGCAAATGGAAGAAAAGATAATGATGTCGGTATTCAAGCCACAAGGTGGTGTATTTTTAACAGCCTGTTCTCCAGATACCGATAAAACCGGTAAGATATTTAAAGTTGATTGCCTTATTTTAGAATGACGACAATTTACATTCGAATTTGGTAGATGTTGCTTCATCCATGGACCGAAATTCACCGCTATCGACTTCTCTGGCCTCGAGTGAAAGTCTATCGGCAAGCCTGCGTTCAACGGAACTTCGAAACTTACAGCAATTGGTTGAAACGCCTACAGTTGAAGTAAGTGGTGGGGGAAATGGAATGGTCACTGTAGCGGTTAAAGGTGGTGCAGACATTATTGAAGGAAAACGTTTACCAGCACCAGATTTGGCCAGCTCTGCAATGGCAGCTTCTGCGACTGTTGCTGCTAGTGCCATCAATATTATACCGAGTACAAGTACTGCAGCTGGAGTAGTGTCGGCATCACAAGCTTTGCCTAAGGCACAAAACTATGATTTATTGAGTGGAAAAGGCAGTCATATTCATCCGCATGTACATTTGCAACAATAGCAAAGTTGAAGTGGATAGAAATACTAATGAAAATATTAAATATGATCGCAATATGAAAGCGGTTCAAATTGAAGTAATATCTTGTTTTTATTTGCAAAAATTTTTTTTATTTGGTAAAAGCAGTTGATATTTTTCAAAACACTCATTGTCGTCATGCAATTGTTATAGGCATTTTTCAGACAAAGAATCGGATCGATTAATTGGTGTATAGAAGACTGTGGTGAGGACGTCAATAATAATTGCGCACGATGCATTTAATAGTTATAGCATCGTTCCCACAACAGTCGGTTCTATGTTATCAAAACAACTCGGATTTACATCCGCCCAAGGAATATCACTCCAGCAGTACCCCCGTACCTGTATGGGGAATGTTTATGCTGCTTCAACAAAAGCAACAATAATAAATATAGCATAGAGACTTGCCGACAAGTCTTGACATTTTATTTCTTTCTTATTCAACTTTAATACTTTTTTATGAAAATATAGTTCATTGCCCTACAAAAAACTATATAAATCCATGCTTGAAACAAAATAAAAATTGCATACAAATTTCCAACTTCTTAATCAGACTTTTTATAAGAATTTCGAGTTTGCCGTTTTATAGCCAATTGAATTTTAGTATAATAAAAAAATGTTCATATAAAAGTGCAAAAACAAAAAATTTTAGTTGAATTAATAAAATATCAGAAAAATTCACCTCCAACGAGCTAGTACGTTAGTTAATAATGTAAAAAATCGGTAAGATCACTGAAACTAAAAGTACTTTTTTAATCAATGTCAGTAGGTATTCTGACTCAAAAACCTTCAATTCAAACTCAAATTTTCGTTCATCCAATTGGTCCAATTAATCGAATCGAAGTACGCATTCTGAACCGAAAACCTTCAATCCAAATTCAAATTTTCGTTCTTCCAGTTGGTTCACATGGGGAATCGAATCGGAGCCAAGTCAGGCAGATGGAATAAACACGAGGGAAATTAATATACCATATACCATACCATATAAAAAACTACTTGGGTCCAAATGTATTGGAACTCAATGATCGTAGCCATTATACGTTCTCTTGGCAAAATTATCTTGACTTGCAATAGTCCCGAATTAAGCGGCGATGTACAGTTTTAAAAATTCCTCACTATGGCGGTCGAATCTGGCAACATCAATCAGCTGATTTCAAATGTTTAATCTGACTACACAGCCCTTCAAGAAAAGACAAAACGAAATATAGATAAAAATTGAACTGTTTATTTTATGGTGTTTTAATAAAAATAATTAATTATTAAATCATGTTAGCCCAGTATATGGACGAATTTGAACAGGTGAATTAAATAATTTCTTTTTAACATTCATTTCAACTGTTCATTATTTATCGAATCCCCAGGAGCCTTTTGAAGTGTCTGAATTTATTGAGCGGCTGACATGGCGTATAAACAACGAAGTTGGAATCAGCGGTAAAAATGCAGACGACTTCAATCCCGTAGCACTCCATGATACTTTTATTCAAACCATAAAAGACATGAAGATTTTACAAGAGAAGCAGCAGGCGAAATGTGAACGGCTGGAGGAGTCACTGCGCCAAGAACAGTCAGCACATACCAAACAAATATGCAAACTGCAAGAACGTCATCAGGTCGCAATCGACTGGTTCGGTCAACTGGACGAGAAAATAAATTCTGTAGCAGGTAAAATTATACACCTTGGCGAGCAGTTGGAAAATGTGAATACGCCTCGTAGTCGCACTGTGGAAGCACAAAAACTGCTGAATCACATGTCTGAATTTCTTGTCCCCGGACCTATACTCAACGACATTTTCACCGATCCAACGCGACTTTACGAAGCAGCTGATGTGATCCAAAAACTTTTTACAATTTCACAAGATTTGCCGGTGGAGAAGTTTGCTGAATCGAAACGGAAAATCGAAAAAATGTATGATGATGTTGAGCGGCGCCTAATTGAAGAGTTTGCTACAGCGCAAAAGTGCGAAGATATTGAAAAAATGAAAAAGTTGGCACAGATTTTATCTCAGTTTAAAGGTTACGCCCAGTGTATCGATGCATATATCGAACAGAGTCAAATGGTTATATGATAAATTTGTACTTTTGTTTACAGAGTTGCTTAACATTTTCTTTTCCCAATAGACTCCATATGGCGGAAAGGATATTTTTATCGGAATAGCGCCGATGTGCAAACATCATTATGAAATCATCAAAAAAGTATTTGCCAATCCCGGGCAAGTCATGTCAAAGTTTATACTCAATATTTACCAGTTAAAGTTACATCAATATGCGCTAACTAAATTGGATGATAAAAAGGACGAAGAGAAATACTTGCGTACGCTATACGAATTGTACTCGCGGTAAGTTTTTATTAATTAAAGTAATCGCACAGAAGAAATGATATTCTTAATTGCCATGACTAGCCGATTTTTAATTTTTAATTAAAAATTACTAATTTGAATTGTCTGAGAAGGCTGCCTTATTTTAGCGCAATTCTTCAGTTGCCTTGATTGATCACTTTCTGGTTTCAACAAGGGCTGAAGTTTTATCAAAGCAATAAGTAATAAGGGGGAAAAAATAAATTTCAATTGAATTTAAGTAGAGAAAGTAAATAAAAGTAAAAAAGCTCGAATTGAAAAATTTATATAAAATAAATATATAAATAATTGGTACGTACATTTCTGTTAGGTGTTTGGCCAAGCTCCTCCTCCTGTTTGTGGTGTGCGTCTTGAAATTGTTCCACAAATGGAGGGACCTACAGTTTTAAGCCGACACCGAATGGCAAATGTTTTTTTTATTAGCTTTTTCATGGCAAAATATCCAGGAGGTTTGACATTGCCTGCCGAGAGGCGACCACTATTAGGAAAAACTTTTTCATTTTGTTGTTTCATGCACTAAGAATCGAATCTATGCACTCCCAAATGATAGTCACGCGTCAAAGAATAGTTTTTGGTATGTATTTGTATAGCTTACTAATATGAATTAATTATTTTCCCGTTAAAGTACATTAAAATTGTCAGCGGATCTACAAATCTATATGGCTACCATGGATGACGATCTGCTGCAAAAGTTGACACAACAAATCTTCACAAAACATTTGGCAAACTATGTGGAGGTTGAGGCAAAATGTCTTACAACAAAATGTTCAACCGAATTGGAACGGTTTTATGTTAATAAAAAGCATCAGAAGAAGCCAACGGAGCGTTTCCAAGAATTAAGACGCGATATGCAGGCACTAATCGGTACACGTGCGAATATCAACATTGCACAGATTGAAGATTACGGTGGGGAGACCTTCCTGTGTGAAGAGTTAGCAATAAATATGCTGCAGGAGGCAAAGGCTGCGCTCAAACGATGCCGTCTACTTTCCACTCCTATTGAATTACCAACTAACGTGATAAAATTAAATGATATTTTATTACGTTTCCTTATGCACGAACATGTTGTGTATGCTCTGGAACTAGGACTGCAGGCGATACCGATAGCAGAAGGCAAAACATTCCCACAACTTTACTTTTTTGATGTGGTACAAAAAACCAATATCATTGTGCATTTACTGGAAAAACTCTCGAATAGTGCCGTCATACCTTGTATAATGTAAATTTTTAAAATCAAAGAATATTAGAAATTTTTAAAGTTGTATTTATGTCTTATAGCAACACACCAAAATACTCAGATTATATGTTTAAAAGGCGCTTACTAATGGAACAGATCGAGAAATCTTTAGACCAGGGACTTGAGCGTTCAATTAATGCTGTAATCAGTTGGGTTAAACTATATTTACAAAGCGAACAAAAGAAAACAGATTATAAGCCGGAAACTGATATGGACACAATTTCGTCAGCGGTAAGTTTACATATAAACTACCAAAGTATTTACTTGTATAAACTCTCTTATTATTTTGAGAATTATTAGTACAAATTAAGGTTTATTAAATTTAGTATCAGACGTGAGGTAATAAAATTTAGTATTAAGATTTGTTCACACTTTATGATAAGCGACTAAAATACGGTCATTATTATTATTACAATTACAATATAATACTATTTTAGATAATTAAACAAAAAACCATGTTCGCACAGTCGAAATTTTTTCTTATTTGTATGATTTCATATTTTTAGGCTTGTCTACAGGTTGTACAAAATTTGCAGCCTGCCATTAAGCAAGCAAAACGTTCTGTAGATGGCGATAATTTACAAAATGTCCTACACGAATTTGGTGTACGTTTCCATCGTATCATTTTCGATCACTTGCAAACCATGCAATACAATACGGCGGGTGCTATGTGCGCAATCTGTGATGTGAATGAGTATCGCAAATGTATTCGGGAGTTGGAAAATCCGCTGGTTACGCAATTGTTTGATATACTGCATGCATTGTGCAACCTGCTGCTAGTGAAACCAGAAAATTTGCAAGAAGTTTGTACCGGGGAAACTTTGGTGAGTAGAATGTTGGAAAAAGTTGTACAATACCGGTTGTGATTTACTCATAAGTTTAAGTCGATATTTATAACAGATACAATTTGGATTTTAAAAGGAGTGAAATGGAAAATGAGGGGAGTGGTTAGTGTGTGATTATTATTTATATGTGAAAGATTAGTTTCAAGTGGTGCAACAACAAAATGGTGGTGCAACAGCAAAATAAAACAATATCGCTCTAGCAATTCACGGTTCTCAATGAATTTGGCAAACTTAATTGTAGAGATTTTTTAACATTTTTTTTGCTTATAAACAACTCGCTTCCTTATTATTTTATCTTCTTTGCTTATATTGCTTTTAATTTTTGGTTACGAGCCTTTGCTTAGTTCTTTCAGACACCTCATCTACAATTAAGTCACGCCACAGTTACGTCTTTTTTCAACTTTTATTTTCGCGATCTTGTACATATTCCATCTTTCTTATGTCATATATATTATATCTTTATAGTTTTTTTTCTTTTGCTATTTTTTTATTCATTAAATATACTTACAATATACTTAATGGGATTAAACATGAAAAGATCACATATTTTTACATTTTTTATATATTTTTTTGGGTATAGCACTTGTATTTGCTTCTTTTTCTTCAATTTTTCATAGATTTCTATAAAATATTTAAATTTGTACAAAAGTGGTTTTCAATCCAATATATTAAATCATACACACGAGTATGACGATATTAGGTCTGTTCATTTAAAAATTATCCAGTAACTTGCCAGGAACTTTTTTTCCGAAAATTTGGTCTCAAAGATAAAAATATTAAAAAAAGTAAATGAACGCAAAACCAGTAACAAGTTTTACTAACAGATGATTAAATTGTTGGCGAAAAAAATTACAAAAATTAACATTTTTTTAATACAAAAAATAAAGCAAATAAAATGCAAAATAACAAGCTTAGCATCATATGATTTTATGTTGTCCACAATAATTTTTTTCATTTCATCATCGGTGTCAGATGAAGAACATTCCATTCGCAATTGCATTGTTGTGGCAATCACGGCTTTCTTCATATTTTCGTTGCTGCCGTCTATGCATGTATGTATAAGAATATATGTGTATATTGCCAAATTAGTTAATAACCAAGAAGAACTAGCATAAAACACAAAAGATACCTTCAACGCTTTCAATTTGTATTTCGGAAACTGCAGCAACGGTGATTGGAGGCTGTGGTTCAGAAGTACATATATATATTATATATATAATTGGCGCGTACACCCTTTTTGGGTGTTTGACCGAGCTCCTCCTCCTATTTGTGGTGTGCGTCTTAATGTTGTTCCGCAAATGGAGGGACCTACAGTTTTAAGCCGATTCCGAACGGCATATATTTTTTTATGAGGAGCTTTTCCATGGCAGAAATACACTCGGAGGTTTGCCATTGCCTGCCCGGGGGGCGACCGCTATTAGAAAAATGTTTTTCTTAATTTTGGTGTTTCACCGAGATTCGAACCGACGTTCTCTCTCTGAATTCCGAATGGTAGTCAAGCACCAACCCATTCGGCTACGGCAGCCGCCAGAAGTACATAACTCTATATTAATAATGTATTATATGAACTCAAATAAAGTTTATAAATAATATTACATATTAACATTCTCCATTTTAATCCCCATTTTTATTTAAATTTAGAATTTTGGCTCAGTTCGCAAATTTTAATTCGTGTTTATTTTTACTTTGCGATCAGCTGTTTTTCTCACTTGCAAAATTTGTTGACAATATGACAGTTTCTCAAAAAAAAAGCGATTTTGAACAAAATTTCGGCCCTAAATTGTTTATAAAAAAATATTTATCGGTTCGATAATGACTAAAAAATATATTTAAGAAGCTCGTGTTAAAATTTGATACTAATCGGTTTAACCGTTTTCGAGTAATGTTCGTCACCGAATTTGAAAACATAATTTTGAGAAAAACGCGTTTAAAGTTTGCCTTGTACTTTCAAGCACTCTGAAACGCCTTTTCAAATTTGCGTGTAACTTCGAAAATATTCACCGGAACGATATTTTCTGTGAGTATTCTTAAATATACATACCTATGTATTTGCATTAAGAAAATAAAATAAAAAAAATCGGTTCTTTGAAAATTCTAGCTGTATATAACCCCTTAACGAGGAGTAGCAGATAAACTGCTACTGTAATATCACAATGGATCGGCAACAGTCTAAGTGAGTTGGTTTAGATACCGACTGCTACTTCTACCTACCGTGTGCCAAGAACCATAACTAGACTAAAATATGCGTTAAGATGCGGTATTGATGAAATTGTGTCCCACTGTGCCAAAATTCGGATATTATGTTCTATGCATAACATCCATGTCTATACCAGAGAAGACATCTGAAATGTTCAAATAAACATGTTACTTTTTTGTCAAGTGTAATAATAAGTATTGGAATTGCTGCTCTTTCGAGTGAAAGTGAAAATTGTGAATGAATTAATCAAATAGACAAATGTGTTTACATATATATTATATATGCATATAATCTCTCTTTTAGAACTACTTGGATAAATCGGTCGTACGACAATTCATACAACTACGTGCTGATTTTAGAATTATCAAAAACACCAACTATCTCAAAGGTATAATGGAGTAAAGGAAAAAGCCAGCGTCGATATACACAATTAATATTATTAGTAAGCAGTTTAATCAAAAAAAAAAAAGAAGATATATATATATATATGTATGTAGCAATAAAAGTATTTAAACAACCACTATTTGAAATAAGAAAAGAATGGAATTTCCCAAGCAAATAAATAAACGTCATTTTACCAAATATAAAATCAATGAACTGCAATAGTATTTACAAAGCAAACATACGAGGCAATCAATCAATTGTAGTCAATCGAAATTGCTACCGTATCAGTTGCTACTGTTCGCCTAATCAGTTAGCTTTCACCCGTTATGCATGCAGCGTAATACGAGTAGAAGTTTTATAAATTTTGCTGAGTAAAGCGTAAAATAATAAATATCTAAGACATATTCTCATAATTTGTGTGCATTTTTTCTTTGGTGCAAACTTAAAGTGAACGTTTAATAACTAGTGTCGCAAGCGAAAAGCATTCAACAATGCGCTTAGACTTTTTTTACTTTAAATTACTATATCTCTGTACCATAGTTTTGGTCGTTTTAACTGAATGCCGTTCATTCGATTTACGATCTACAGCAAAAACTATTTACAAAAAAATCTTAAGCCGGCGTAGTTTACCCTTTGAAGATTGTGGTAAGTAATGATAGTTACTAATTTGATTCTCAGTTTATGTTTATAATGTGTATTAAGTATCTTTGTCTGATTTCCTTCAGTACAAGGCATCTTCCTAAGAAGGGATACATGTCTTCTTCTTCGTATAAGTTGCATAAGGTGCAAATAGCAATCCACATCTTGCTTTCAATATTGTTGGGATGTCAGCTAGCCGCGTATCTTCTGTAAAATATGATTCTCCTTTTGAGTAATCTAAGTGTTTATAAATTCGCGTGGTGCTTGATTGGGCTTTTGCTATGTTTAAGTTTTGTAATTTCATTTTTGATAAAAGCTGGATACAGCGATCTTGCCAGTCCATAGCAGTTATATTTTACTCAAGCTCAAAGACAAGCTCCATCCTAAGACGTTGAGTTGTTTGCGCCAAAACACGTTTTTTCATTTGTGCGTGAGTCTACTGCTGCTGTATTCATAAATAGTTTTCAAAATGTACATATTTCATGTGTAGTTCTAGCGAATATACATAAGTAGCTATCTTCCATGTTAGTTTCTAGCGTTATTGCGTCATTCGGGGTCTTTTTAATAAAATAACGCTGAAGTTTATTTACTTCTTCAAATATTGTATAACACCAGATTTTAATGAAATGAATGGCTTAGCTAAGAAATTGATCCTTGCACAATTAATGCTAGCTTTTGCCGAATTATTTCTGGCTTCCACATGCTTAGCAAACGCCATTTTGGATGTGAGGATAACACCAAGATATTTATATTCTGCCACCACTTTTATTTATTTGTCTTTATACCACCATTTTTCAGCCCTGGCTAGTTGACCGCCTTCTCTAAAGACTATTATCTCAGATTTCATTGAATTTACTTCCATGTTCCACTCAGCGCAATATTTTTCAAATTTTTTAATCATAGTTTGCATGATATAGGGATATAGAAGAAGGCATACATTTATTCCATCAATCAGTAGACCACCCTCCAAACATCATCTATGTAACACATGGACTGAAAAGTCCCGGGCCCATATGTAATAATGTAAAGAGCAATGGCGATAACGGACAACCTTGTTTCCCACCTGTGAAGATTTCAAAGTAATCTGATACTTCCCTTCCTGTTCAAACTGCTGTTCTCATATTCAAATATATATTTTCTATCAGATTTGGTATTTTGCTTGATATTTCCATCTATCGGAGTTTATAAGTTAATGGTTTCCTGGGCACCCTGTCAAAGGCCGCTTTTAAATCCGCGAAGTATGCGAAAACTTTCTTGTTTTCATTCAACTTTAAATTCACTATAGATGCAAGATTGTAAATGTGATCTACCTTTGAGTAATATTTTCTAAAGCCCGCTTGAAATTCAATGGGCCTGTTGGTGTTTTCTTTCCAAATTGTAAGTCTTGCATTAATCAATCCCATTAATACATTTGCGATACAGTTCATAAAGGATATTCCCCGATAATTATTACTTGCTTTATTTGCATTTCCTTTTTTAAATATTGCGAAAATTATTGTTTTAAATAATGCTTCGTCGATTTTTCCGGCCTCGAAGATGATGTTATATGCTTTCGTTAACTCTGTTTGCAATATACTTTATTGCTGTTAATTAATATTTAATTCGTTTTTCATTTTAACTAAAATAAATGTCATTTTCTGCTATATTTTTCTTTTGATGACTTTTTTCTTGTATTAATTAATGTACTATTTTTATAATAGTAATTAAACATTAAAAGGATTCCTACAGTTCACATAGTACAATTGGTAATTATTACCCTTTTGAATCACCGCTCGGAATGCGCGATGTGCCCAAAATACCTTGCGTCCATATACGAGTACCTTGCGTCGGCAAGACTTTTATTGTTTGTTCTAACGAACCGTTCCGGTTATGAGAGTGTTTTTGTTCGCGAGCACTATTCCGCTCTTGGTGGTAAGAGAAAGTTTTTGTTCGCTGATTATTCCGTCAAATGATGCAAAAGGGTTAATTAGCTGGTTTCAATTCACCAACCATCTAGCGAGTAGTCAAGAAAACATAAATTTCAGGTCGTCGCTTGCGAACTAAGTGACTGAAAGCGGCTTCAAAATCTCTAACAATTGTAGCTTTCACATACAAACTTTTCGATTAGCGGGCAGAGAATCGGTGAATCGAAAGCAGTTTTTTTTTACAAACCGAATTGCCTGTCTACCTTCAGTAGTTTAGAATGGTCAAGAAAACGAAAAGTATCAGTAAAAAAATGTCGCTGGGAAAAAACTCCATAAATCGAAGTTTAAGTATATCACATGTTTCCAATGAATGGCTTTAATCACGTTTTGCTCGTCTTCTCAGGGGCAGTTTTTCAGTGCGTTTGAACTCAGCATGCAGTACAATTTAAACGTCGTTTAAACTTTGGTTAAACCGCCAGTCAGGCTGAGTTTCACAATCTCATCTGCCTTAGTTACTTTAACGCGTTTGACATTCGGACTGTTTTTTTTACCCTACTGTATAAATTTATATTATTACATTCTACCAGTTTTAGCAAAAAGTTCATTGCACTAATTGAAGAACTACTGCTTTTCATTTTTCATAATGTTTTATTTTGTATGCAAAATTTTCCAACAATTCCTTCGAATGTGTAAACAAACATCTGCTATTGTCGTTTCGAGTTAAATAAAACAACAGTACCTGCTCTGGAAATTTCAACCCCAGTTAAGTAAACTTACTTTAACTAGATGTTAAACTTACATGGAACAACCGGCCCTTAGTAGCGCACAGTGCGGCCGATTCCCGAAAAGCTGGCCAAAACTCAAAAAATTAAGTAATTGATTCAGAATTTCTTACTCGGGGGTTGTCGGGGTCGCTGATTACGAATTTGATCTTAAAATTTTGAAAATCCACCCCCTTCCACCCCTATTCGCCACCCCCTCACGTGAAATAGCGTATATTCTAGAACATAATCAAGATGCACTTGTGCACAAAAAATAGCATAAAAGCCAAGGTAGCAAGTAGTAGCAGCTGAATCTTGTTTTATTCAGTAACCATTACTTTTTTGAGTAACCTTTAATAGGTTTCAAAGCAGTATATGACGGCGTTGTATTACTATACAGTTTGAAAACTCAAATTTTATAAAAAAAATTGCAAAAAATGTATCTACGTATTGCTGCAGCTAAAAATTTTGTGTCGAGGTATTGATATGTACTAAAGATTTCTCGTATTTTACTAACCTTCCGAAGATGATTCCATTTGGTTTTGTTCAATTTACTCCATTACAAAATCTTTCAAATGTGTACAACTTTCACTATTCATCGACAGTAATACGACGCTCAAACGAAGGCCACGTTGCGCCTGAAAATACAGAGGATACTTAGGACGTTGCTATGAACGGTTTTCACTACTCAAGGCATTACTGTAGCCAACCCAAAGACAAAAAAACTCTATCTAGAAACTTTTTTTTTCGACTTTTGGCCAGCTTTTTGGGAATCGGCCGCACTGTGTAGCGGTTCAAGTTACGTAGCATAGTTCTATCTGAACCGACCTGGGGCTGGAAATTGCGTAGCGGTATTTTTGGCAAATCCAATCCAAATCTTGAAATTCAACTCGATTTCAGTGGGATGCCACATTCCAAAATTAACTTTAAATCCTTTTTTTTTAAGTTTTCTATAAAACCCAAAATTTTCATTGCAGTTATTTTTTTGTTTTCTCTCTTCGTATAAAGCGCGATAATTTCATGAACCTTTAGTTCATTTTGCAGACCGTTACCGATTCTTTTACTCAGAATAACACATTCTTTAAAGAAAATTAAACGTAAATGCATTCTTGTGAAAATGTTGAAAAAAGCTACCAAAGTTGAAAATAATATATGTAAAAAGTTGTATAAACTTCAAGCAAATTGCACATTTTTTCAAGTACTCAAATTATGTTTCCAACAGATTTTTTTATCTGCGGACCACTGAAAACACCTTAAATTATACACATCATTAAAAAAATAAAGTTACTAAAAGCCTTCGTAAAAAAAAAATACCTGCATGAATCTTTGCGCCGCTCAGTTTCGGAAAAATATTGCGCAAACTTGCAATCGCCTCGCCCTCACGATCCAGTTTTTTAACAAAATTTGATACGACACCGAGCTTAATGTGTAGTGATGGCAAAATGATTTGAGATGGCTGCACTAATGGTAAATTTTCTATACTTTCTACGCCTACTTTGTAGCATGTTCGCAGCTTCCACTTAAATTCAGTGTAATGCTGATCTCTTTTGCGACCTTCCCATGTACACAAAAAGCACTGGTGGGTTGGAAATCCACGCTTAACACCCATGAGTAATCCGACCACTTTTAGATCGCAGCATATTTTCCAATTATGCTCTTGGTAGTTTATCAGCTGTAATATTAATTCCATGCCTTCGTATGTTTCTTTGAGGTTGGTGGCATATGCGATCGGGACAGCTGGATCTTTGTTACCGATATGAAGCAGCACTACTTTAAGGCTGTTGACCGATGCATCGATGAAAAGTCGCCACTCCTCTGAAATATGAGGGTAACCAATTTTTTCAAACATCGAATCAATATCACAACAATAAGCCAGGTTTTTTTCCGATCTTCGTGCAATTTAAAAAATTCGTCATATGGAATACTGCTACGTCGATCACGAGCGGCTGTTATTTTAAAATCAGCCGCCACTATATTCCACTGCTTAAAGCGTGATGCAAAGAGTTCGGCTGTTCTCTTTGACAAATTTCCTTCTCGTACAAGGTCATTGAAGTCGGCTTGCGTTACTAAATGCGGCACTGCTGTCCCAAGTTCACTGGGTGTTGGTACAAATTCCGATACTTCTGGTTCCCCGCATCTCGCATTCGATGCAAGAAATGTTGATACCATTTTTGGTGCTACTGTTGGTTCTCCATCCCTTAATTCGGGAACATCATCAAAAATCTCCATTGAAGCCGCTATACGTTCTTCTGGTGCGTACAGAACCGCTGGAATAACCGATTCTACATTAGCGTAGCGAATTTTGTTGCGGCGAAAGTATTGGTACCCTTTAGTTTGAGTAAAAGTTACGCAAAAGTAGCACAGTTCACTGCAGTGCTCCGTACGTGGTAGCCAAATTGCTGGAGTACTTTATTGTTGACCTTCCATCAGTAAACTTGCATAAATTTCTATAGCAATAGTCGCACACGACTTCCGGAGTATACCACAAGTAAGGAACATAAGCAGTCTTGAATATTTTCTGAAACGAATTAACCACTGTTTTCGTAATATTTTTAAAATTTTTACTTGGTGCGAATAAGCCACAAACGTAACAAAACTTATTACGAGTCGAGCACTGCATTTTTCGTAAGATGAAATATACAGAAAGACGTTTTCGCGCAACAGAACTTAAAACAATTGTCAAAGTATACGTCTCCTAGTAACGCAACTGTCAGATGATCGGAACTTCCGGAACTGTAACAAACACACAAACGGCACAGAGTGTGTTGTATGAAACAATAAATTAAAGGTTAATAAGTTGTTTAAAAATTTGGAGTCCCTTCAAGTTATGCCGAAAATTTATTGTAGAAAAAAAAATTTTTTTTTTAGGAAAAAAAATTCAAGAAAATCTGAGAGTTGATACAATTTTTTTTTATTTTACATAATAAAAACATTTCCATGAGTCTGCCTGCAGAAATTCAGCGCGATTGGATCACGGAAAAAGGGTTAAAAATTGATCCAAAGTTTTTCACACAGGCGGACTACGAGCTCTACATTTTATAGATAAAAAAAAGTCTGACGTGTACATGAAAATCGCCGATACACGTGTACTTTTATTTTTTCTCCCCTTTCCGAAAAAGTATATTTGGTTCATAGGACAGAAAAAAAGTTCATTTTTGTAACGCAGTGTAACTTCTTCTTCTTAATTGGCGCGATAACCGCTTACGCGATTTTGGCCGAGATTAACAAAGCGCGCCAGTCGTTTCTTTCTCGTGCTAACCGGCGCCAATTGGACACACCAAGTGAAGCCAAGTCCTTCTCCACCTGATCTTTCCAACGCAGAGGAGGCCTTCCTCTTCCTCTGCTACCACCAGCTGGTACCGCATCGAATACTTTCAAAGCCGGAGCGTTTGTATCCATTCGGACGACATGACCCAGCCAACGAAGCCGCTGGATCTTTATTCGCTGCGCTATGCCTATGTCGTCGTAAAGCTCATACAGCTCATCGTTCCATCGTCTGCGATATTCGCCGTTGCCAACGTGCAAAGGTCCAAAAATCTTACGCAGAATCTTTCTCTCGAACACTCCAAGCGTCGCTTCATCGGATGTTGTCATCGTCCAAGCTTCTGCGCCATACGTTAGGACGGGCATGATGAGAGTCTTGTAGAGTGTTAATTTTGTTCGTCGAGAGAGGACTTTACTGCTCAATTGCCTACTTAGTCCAAAGTAGCACTTGTTGGCAAGAGAGATTCTACGTTGGATTTCAAGGCTGACATTGTTATCGGTGTTAATGCTGGTTCCTAAATAAACGAAGTCTTTTACAACCTCAAAATTATAACTGTCAACAGTGACGTGGGTGCCGATACGCGAGTGCGCCGACTGTTTGTTTGAAGACAGGAGGTACTTCGTTTTGTCCTCGTTCACCACCAAACCCATTCGCTTTGCCTCTTTATCCAGTTTGGAGAAAGCAGAACTAACAGCGCGGTTGTTAAGGCCGATGATGTCAATATCATCGGCATACGCCAGCAATTGTACGCTCTTATAAAAAATTGTGCCTGAGCGATTAAGTTCTGCGGCTCGTACGATGCTCTCCAACATCAGGTTAAAGAAGTCACACGACAGCGAGTCACCCTGTCTGAAACCTCGCTTGGTATCAAACGGCTCGGAGAGGTCCTTCCCAATTCTGACGGCGCTGCTGGTGTTGAGCAACGTCATCTTACATAGCCGTATTAGTTTTGCGGGGATACCAAATTCAGACATAGCGGCATACAGGTAACTCCTTTCCGTACTGTCGAATGCAGCTTTGAAGTCGACGAAAAGATGGTGTGTGTCGATTCTCCTTTCATGGGTCTTTTCCAAGATTTGGCGTATTGTGAATAGTTGGTCGATGGTAGACTTTCCAGGTCTGAAGCCACACTGATAAGGTCCAATCAGTTGGTTGATGGTGGGCTTCAGCCTTTCACACAATACGCTCGCTAGAACCTTATAGGCGATATTTAGAAGACTAATCCCGCGGTAATTGGCACAGATTGCAGGATCACCCTTCTTATGGATTGGGCAGAGCACACTTAAATTCCAATCGGCAGGCATGCTTTCATCCGACCATATTCTGCATAGGAGCTGATGCATGCACCTTACCAGCTCCTTGCCGCCATGTTTGAATAGCTCAGCCGGCAGTCCGTCGGCGCCCGCGGCTTTGTTGTTCTTTAGCCGCGTTATCGCTATTCTCACCTCGTCATGGTCGGGTAACGGAACGACAACTCCGTCGTCAACGATTGGGGTATCGGGATCTCCACATTCTCTATGACATGCGCAGCTGTCACCGTTTAACAGGTTCGAGAAGTGTTCCCTCCATAATTTAAGATTGCTCTGTACGTCAGTCACCAGATCGCCGTCTTTGTTCTTACAGGACAACGCCCCGGTCTTAAAACCTTCTGTAAGCCGCCGAACTTTCTGGTAAAATTTTCGGGCGTTGTTCCTATTGGCCAGCATCTCAAGCTCCTCGCACTCACGTATTTCGGCCTCTCGTTTCTTCTGTCGGATAATACGTCTCTCTTCCTTTTTTAGCTCTCTGTAGCGATCCCACATGGCTCGCGTTGCGCCCGAACGCAGTGTAACTACCGCTGCAATAAAATGTTGCTGCCCGTTCGGTGTACCGCTATGTAAGTAACATGTGTTAGAAAAAGTTACACATTTATGTACATTTTTCGTGCTGGCACTCCTATTATATTATGGCCAACTGTGCATGCGGTAAATAAAATTTTTATTTATAAGATTAGTTCCTTAGTTCTTTAAAACTTAAAATTTTTTTGCCAGGTGTGATTTTGTAGACTATCAGAATCAGTATTGAATGCAGAATCAGTCCTTTTCGAATTACAAATACGTATGATATTTTAATAAATAAACGGCAAATTGTTCAATAATGCAATAATTTTCCGATTTATTCCTAGCCGGATTGACCGACCTTAAGATGAAGCAGTTCAAAGTTCCATTTCCATAAAAAATCAATTACAAAATTCAAAACATATCGATTCAAATGCGTTACATCTGTCTATTAAATTGACGTCTATAAAAATGATTTTACCCTCACCTGTGGTTGAGAAGCACATTTCTTGAGCGGCTCCATTTTGAAATTCGTATTAGAGAGCACACGGCTATAGATGCATTCCATTTCAATTCAACCGGGCTATTCGGGTCATGTTCTTCGATTTCGTTGTAACTCAAATATGTTGCTCTCTGGTCAAAATAATGAGACACGTATTTTTTTGTTCGCCCGAAAAAAATTTTTTTCAAGATTTATCGGCAATTTTGTTCTTCGGCTCAAAATCGATCTTTTTTTTTCATTATATAAATTTTTATTTCTTTAAATGCTCATAACTTAGACAAAAATGAACCCATTTTAATGATTCTGGGTTCAAAATGATCGTCATTACTTACACGAACGACTTCATGTAGAAACAATTGCAAAAAAGTAGTTGACAATTTTTTATTTAGCAAAAAAGAAAAAAATTGAAATTTTTTCGAAATTCGATATTTCAAAAAGTGTATTTTTTTTATAACTTTTTCCAAATCAAGAGGACACCTCAAACTTCAATTGAGCTGAATGCCCAGTAGCTAAAATGAGTTGTTTTTGAGTAATGAATTTTTGAGTAAAAAACCTGTTTCGCACTTTTTGTTTTTTGCAAAATAAAAAAAATTACAACTACTTTTTTGCAATTGTTTCTACATGAAGTCGTTCGTGTAAGTAATGACGATCATTTTGAATCCAGAATCATTAAAATCGGTTCATTTTTAACTAAGTTATGAGCATTTAAAAAAAAAAATTCTTATATAATGAAAAAAAATCGATTTTGAGTCGAAGAACAAAATTGCCGATAAATCTTAAAAAAATATTTTCGGGAGAAGAAAAAAATACGTGTCTCATTATTTTGATCAGAGAACAACATATTTGAGTTACATCGAAATCGAAGAACATGTCTCGAATAGCCCGGTTGAATTGAAATTGAAAGCTCTATAATGATTCTAAATGGCATTTGAAAGGGGGAAAACGCAGTTGTAATGCATGAAATCTTATTACCAAAAAATGGCTTAAGTTTTACACAAAATATTTTTCGAGAAACTCATCTATTGGCCCATTTTATAGCAAAAATAATGAATTTTATTTGCAAACATTAGAGCACCCATAAATGCAAAATTCTTTATTTATGCCACTCCCCGCGCATTTTCAGATAGATAAAATGTGCAAGCAAACTGGACATCTGTAGTAGGAAAAACCCAGTCAGTTTGGACTTAAAGCACAAAAATTTACCAAAAAATCGTGTACGGCTTGATCGACTTATATATTCATATGTTAAAATAATGGTTTGGCGAAAAATAACAAATAACAATTGTCGGATGAAGCCTGCATAAAAAATATTAATCGGGAAATTTGCCGCGTCATAAGCCATTAACGCACCAGCGTCTGCTCGTTCCCGTCGTGCAGTTGAAAATATCGCAGCTGTAATTGAAAGCATTCAAGATCAAATTCAGTTGGAAATGCATTAACCATCAACGGGTTACTGTATTCCTACTGCAAGCTATAGTTGTTTTTGTTGGTCTATTATGTAGCATTTTGGCTGCGTGTTCGTTAAGACCGAACGATTTGGACTATTTTCTGCGCTGTCATCTCATATGGAGAGAAGAATTCAGCCGAAGTAAGCTGGGTGCTGCATCGTTGACATGATTTTTTAGTTACTGTGTGTGAGCTATGGCAAATTGCTTCGTTACTTCCGTCACAGTTGGTATGCCTAGATCACGATGAAGGTCGATATTCCTTATATAGTATGACGCGTTTACTTCGCTCCACAGGATTTTGTTTTGCAGGTGTTGGATATATGTAGGTGATTTATAGTAAATATATAAATAATATATTGCCGATTGATAATCTTACCATTGAGATAATAAAGCTTATTTAGTTTGAAGTCAAGCGCGATTCTCCTTTACATGAGCTTTCCAACACAGTTTGGCATCAGGTGTTATGCCCAGATATTTTGCCTTATATGGACATATGGGATTATCGACGCATGAATGAAGATTGACTTGTCAGTAGCGTTTTTTTAGGGAAAACACTATATGTGCTGACTTGTTTTTGTTTAGCTCTATTCTCTATTCTTAAGCCCATGTAGCAATAAGGTTAACAGCTTCTTGTAGCTTATTCGTTGCGTTTTCGATAGTGTTATCGCAAATGTTGCAGTTACTTGCTGATTTGCCGGTGGTAGGTCGTAGGTATATAGGATATAGAGGAGATATAGCAGAGTACCTGCTTTTCAACGTGGTACTACACGCTTTTATAGCTGATATATAGTAGATCCCGAGGGCACAGTTTTTAGCAAATCTACACAAATTTGCACCTCAGCGGATGACATCGTAATTATAGCCAGAAATAAACAGGCTCTGGAAGAAACATTTATGCATCTAAAATCATCTGCTAGTGCTGCAGCACTTAAGGGGGGAAGCTGGTCTAAAATTTTGAAAAAATCGAAAAATTTTTTTTGTCTTAAAAGGTGGTTTAGGGTCTTAGAAATAATATACCAAATGAGGGATGCCAGCAAAAATGTCTAAATGCCCAAATTTTTCATTCGACGGCAGTGCCTCGCAGGTATGCCCCGAACGCTACTTACAACTTTAAACGCGTTTTTCTCGAAATCACTTTTTTCAAACTGGCCGAAGACATAACTCGAACAAATCTTTACCGATTCTTACGAAATTTTGACAATACACTCGAAATACCTTTCTCCGGAGACGTACGTAGGATTTTTTATTTATATTACATAGTTTTTTTTTTAATCAACAATTTTATGTCGTTCTTTATAGTGAAAATTGTAACTTTTTGTTCAAACATGCACCATTTCGCAAAAAAACAAAATTTCGAAAAAATCCTACGTACGTCTCTTTCTGTTGTTATATAGAAACTAAAAAAATTTTATTTTTTGATCCAGGACAAAAATTAAGGAGTTTACGTCTTCGGCAATGGACCCACTAGAAAAAAAGGCGCCTTAGGAGAACTGCTGGACAGCGGCCATTTTGAAATTAATTCAGACGAAAAATTTTGTATTTGTACCATGAAAGCTATATTATTAAACCTATTTCACAGATTTTCGATTTATTCCTTTGTTGAGTCAAAATAAATTCATAAAATATGCCCATTTTTTGCGCTCTAGACCAGCTTCCCCCCTTAACTTACAAATCCACAGCTATAATATAACTTTGAAATAGTCAATGAAATTAGAAACCTTGGAGTTGTGCTGAGCGCACAGAAAGATACAACTACTGCCATAGAAGACAGGATACAAGCTGCAAATAATTCTTACTTCACGCACGAAAAACTGATGAAGTCCAGATTACTTTCGGGCAGCCAGAAACTAAGAATATACAAAACTGTCATAATACCTACACTCACATACGAGTGCTGAAATCCAATAAAGTCGATCAGTTAAACTGTTTTGAAAGAAAGACTAAGAAAAATATATGGAACTGTACGTCTTGAAGACGATATTTACTGCATTCGGTAAAACGACAAGTTAGGCACATTTATCAGAGCGCAAATGTAATCAGGTACATCAAAGCGCAAAGGATTCACATTCTACGAATGAGCAACGATAGAGCTATAAAAAAGGTCTTCGAGGCAAATCTACAAGGCGACAGAAGAAGAGGCCGGCCGATAAAACGATGGAGAGATGACTTTGGGCGACTTTGGAGCTATGGATATATCTGATATCAAACGAAAAGCTGATGACCGAGTGACGTGGAGGCGAATTGTAACGGAAGCATTTGGTTCACACCGAACTGTGATGTCATAATTATGATGATGATAGAAGAGGCCCAAAATGCTTCCCTGTAGAACGCCTGCGATTATATAATATTTTTTTAGAGAGGAATGTGAATTTTCGTGCTTTACGCAAAAGTATAATACCTATCATGAAGATATGACCAGAGCACCTCGCGGTATTTTGTTGGCAGCATGGACTTGAGAATTTGGAGGAGCCTTCGGGCCACACTTTGTCGGAAGCTTGCGATACATCAAGAAAAACAGCTGAACACCGTTCTTTCTTTTCCATAGTGTTTTCTATGGTGCTTACGACTCTGTGTATTATATTAGAACGGGCATTAAATGATGTTTTCTGAAACCAAATTGGTGAATGGGAATCAGACGTTTATTTTCAATGACTGACTGCAGACTTTTAAAAGTATTTTTTCAAAAGGCCTCGACATTACTGGTAATAAAGATATTGCCTTGTAAGGGGCACTTGGTTGTGTGATGTACCAGGCATAGATATCATGACAACTTCCAATATATACATACATACGTACCTAAAGCTGATGCACTTGTTAAATAAACTGGCTAAATAGACAATGCAATTTTTTGGCTGATTACGAAGGACTTCTGCCGTGCTTAAATCAAATCCAGGGGACTTTTTAAGATTAATTTTGTTTGTTTCCTGTTTTATGCCAATGTTTTAGAAATTGTTAATTTTTCCGAATCAAATTTTGGAACTTTGATTTTTAGGGTTTTTGTTACGTTGCTGAAGTAGTTGAGTATATCTACTGAAATAATCCTAAGGGCTTTCGTTGATTTTGCTGATTTTTAATAGCTATAGGAAAGTTTTTCAAAAAAACACACGTAAAATTCAGAAAAATGCATGAAATTTTTATTTAAATCGATATTACAGTCCATATAATTTAATGTTTGAAGATTATTTCATGCAAATGTTGACTGCGACTGCGCTTCAAATGGCCCATCCGCTTAGTCCAATTTTGGCATATTCTTTCCAATGTTTCGGCCGGTATCTCACATATAAATGCTTTAATGTTGTCTTTCAATGCGTTAATTGAAGCAGGCTTGTCTGAATAGACATGAACTTTAACATAGCCCCACAAAAAACAATATAAAGGCGTTATATCGAACGATCTGGGTGGTCAATTGACAGGTCCCGAACGTGAAATAAAATGTTCACCGAACTCGCCTCTCAACAAGTCCATTGTTACGCGTGCTGTGTGGCATGTGGCACCGTCTTGCTGAAACCACATGTCATGCAAGTAAGGCTCTTGCATTTTGGGCAAAACAAAGTTGGATATCATTTCACGGTAGCGCTCTCCATTCACAGTTACGTTACGATTCGCAGCATCTTTGAAGAAGTACGGTCCAATGATACCTCCAGCCCATAAACCGCACCAAACTGTGACCCTTCTGGATACAGTGGTAGCTCTTGCAATTCTTCTGGTTGATCTTCACTCCAAAATCGACAATTCTGCTTTTTTACGTACCCATTGATCCAAAAATGAGCTTCGTCGCTGAACACAATTTTTCGATAAAAAAGTGGATCTTCGGCCAACTTTCCAAGAGCCCATTCACCAAAAATTCTGCGTTGAGGTAGGTAGTTCGGCTTCAATTCTTGCACCAGCTGTATTTTGAAAGGCTTCACACCTAAATCCTTTCGCAAAATTTTCCACGTTGTTGAGTAACAGAGGCCCAATTGCTGCGAACGGCGACGAATCGATAATTGATGGTCATCATTAACACTGGCCGATACAGCTGCGATATTTTCTTCAGTTCGCACTCTACGTAAGCGTGTTGGTGGTTTGATGTCCAATAATGTAAATTTGGTTCTAAATTTAGTCACAATAGCTCGAATAGCCACTTGAGTGAGTTGATTAAACTGACCATAAAATGGAAGAAGCGCGCGATAAACTTTCTTAACAGAACACGCATTTTTATAATAAAATTCAATGATTTGCAAGCGTTGTTCGTTTGCAAGACGATTCATGGTTAAATTATAGACCAAACTGAAGATGTTTGACAGTGAAACAAAACACGAAACGTGCGTCAGTTGTTAAAATCAACTGTTTAAAAAGGTAATAGCTAAAAAATCAGCCGTTACAATGTTATTATAAAAAATTTACGTAAAAAATTTAGCGTGAAAAATATTGCGAATATTGCAAAAAGATAAAGTGAACTAAATTTGTGAGCATAAGTGTAAATCTATAGGAAAGTCGTATAGAGAATTAAACTGAATTAGGTGGCAATAAATGTACACAATCTTTTCTTTATTGAGGGCTGAAATACGTCAGTGCACATGAGCAAGTTAAAGCTTATCATGGCAATAAAATTTTGATTTCATTTGATGAGTAATAGTAATTTTATGAAGAACTTTGATTGAAGGTTTCATTCAAAACTAAAAAAACGATCGTTAGTCGACCAATTTGCTCGTCCTCAAATTTTCGACATGTTGAAAAAAAAAAATTAAAATAGGTGAGCTTGTATCTGTAACACTCTCTAGTAGTGTTCGAAGAAAAAATGCCAACAATGCCGTCGATCGAAAACCCTTATCAGAAAATTTTATTTTTGTGCTAAATCACCATAAAGCGATTTGGTTTCAATTGGTTTTCTTGCAAAAACGCACTCGGCTATGACAACCTTTTTTATTATTATTTTTTTAAAGTTTCCATGAGCGAAAATTTTAAATCATACTCTTTGTTTTTCTGATCTGAGATATCATTAACTTGCTGTAAGAAAGGCGTACAGAAAGAGTGAAATCTTGCTCCAGTTAGACCTCGCCCTTCACATAAGTAGTGAAAAAAAACTTTCTTTCACCCCAGCGCCTGACAGCTTCTGCAGATGGGAATGGAAGGAAGGTTAAGTCTGGCTGCATGATCCTCTAGCTTTCAACGACCTGGAAGTGTTGCAGCGATACGTGAGATGCTTGGGCGAGAGCATCCTAACAGGTAATTCATCCGTTGGATGTTGTACGACGGCCATGTTTTTCTTGTTGTGGCGCATGTATTTAATTACTTCCACCTTCTTTCGACTAAAACATAGTAGTGAGAAGCAATGGATGTTTTTATTCCAAAAATTCATACTTGTAGTATTGTTCAAAATAGAATACTAAGGAAGCAATGTCACCGGAAACAAAACTCACCACTCGTAATAAAGCTCCATGGAGGGGGTGAAACTTTGCAGACAGAGATCATTGATCGAAGTCATTTCACTCTTCACGATGTAGGTAGTAACCGAAACGTTATTAGGAATATTTTTTTATTCAAAATAAGAGCGGAATTTGTCAGCGGAAAAACTCAACGATCGTGATAAGCGGCATAAATGAATGAAATAATATTGTCTTAACTGATTTGGGGAGTTATGTTTCAAAATATAATTTCCATGGCCGAATGTTAGAAAAAAGTTTTACAGTAGAGCGCCGATTATCCGAAACAATTGGTGCAGAGGGTGTTCGGATAATCGATTTTTCGGATAAACGAACATTTGCAAAATTCCAGTTCTTTGTTGAGGGTAGGGTAATAAAACATGTCATTGGATTAGGAATACATATTATTTATGTAATGCTTTTTAATGATACACTAGAGTACAGTACATATTATGAATAGTCACATTTAAGTAGGAATTGCACACACGGTACATAAATACATATGTCTAAACATTTTTTAACAGTACAAAACTAATCTAAAAAAAAAGTCGAACATATTTGTTTGCTTAAGTTTTTAGACTCGTTTTTTTGCCGCCAAATCTCTTAGGCGTTTTAAAGACTGCACAGAATCGCATTCGCCTGGGTGTCCCAACCATTTATTAGCAGTCTCAAATCATTTAAAGGCTTCTTCATTGGACGGACATTTTTCAGCTGAGACGATGTCATCACTAGTTTCGTCTTCATTGTCGTCATCTTCAGAAACTTGAACCTGTGCTATTATATCGTCGTCTATCAACAATTCTAGCCATTCATGCACGTTTTCTTGGTCACATTCTTCAAATCATGAAACCTCTTTCATCAACTCAACCATTTCTGAAACAAAGTTTTCATTTGTTGGTTCTTCAGATGTAAGGCTAGCTCCGGATTCAACTGCTGGGCAAAGCTTATTCCAGGATTTCTTTAGAGTAAAAGCTTTGACATAAGCCCACGCTTCTGCTGCCATGTTAACAGCATCCTTCAAGTTAATACCTTTGTAGATTTCAAGAATTGTTTTATCTTCCTCTTGGCCGGTTAGTACACTACCAAGCAACGCTTTTCTGTTGTAACGTTGGAAGGCTTCGATCACCCCCTGGTCCATAGGTTGAACGACTGAGGTAACATTGGGCACCAAAAAAATCATTTTAAATTTTCCATCTTCTCTCTCAAGTGAAAGGTTTGAGGGATGACTTGGAAAATTATCAATCACTAATAAAACATTTCCAGTGTCTCCAGTTTCTATCCGATGTTTTTTAACCTCTGGAATGAATACAGCGTCATACCACTCGATAAATACTTGAGTGTCCTTCCTGAAATTAATGAGAGATTGCCCAAACAAAACTGTCGGCGTCGAATGCGCGTTCGATTCGCGGCACGATAACACCACCGACGCTGTTATATATATTTAGGAACTGCGATACTAACTTAAATTCATAAAGCGCGTGACAGAAAGCAAGTATGTACATATGTACAACGTTGTCAATACCTATGAATCATCTTCTAAATATAACATGCTATCGATGAAGACACGGAAAATGCCAAAATCATGACGTTCCCTTGCTCCGCTCTCTGAGCCATTTCTATTAAACGTTTCTATTTCATTTGTACATACTTTTTTTATTCTTTGTATCCGAAAAAGGCGTCATGTTTCCTTTCGGTTAACCGACGTTTCGGATGACCGGCTTTCGGATAATCGACGCTCTACTGTATATCAGTAAGAAGAATAAAGTTTCGCGGCTTAAGTTTTCTAAAAAATATTTGAAAAAGAATATTAACAATTGGTCATTATACTAAATTTTTATAATTCGAGTAATTTCTAAACTTTTTCCATAAAGCAAGGATATTATTCACAAATGAGAGTAAAACCGATCTACATGACTCCACTGATAGTAGTGCATATCTATAAGAGAAAATAATACAGTTCTCACTTCGCACACTACTCGGGCCACTATTAGGAGCGCAGAAGTAATTAACATTCATTTTATAGATTTTAAAGTGAATACATTTAAATTTTAGACATCCTAAAGTAAAAAAATGTTGAAAAGTTGAATATATTGTATATATTCCTTGCCTTATATGCCTTCTAACAAGGCAATGAACCAAAGCATAAAAATGCTAAAAAGTGGCTCATCCACAACTGCCCGAAGTTTTTCAAATACCTGCCTAGAACTGCAATGTACTGATCACGTTTGGGAGGCATTTGCGAGAAAATCAAATAAATATCAAAATTGAAAAATGTAAAGGAATGTAAGTTATCTTTAATCAGGCATGGAATGCTATCTGATTAGAATTCTGTATAAATCTAATTTAAAAAATTACGATCGACAATCATTAGTGGTCAACAGAGTAAAAAAAAATCGAAACGCAACAAACACGAAAAGTTTTTTCTAATAGCGGTCGCCCCTCAGCAGGCAATGGCAAACCTCCGAGTGTATTTCTGCTATAAAAAACCATCTGCCTCTCGGAGTCGGGTTAAAACTGTAGGTCTCTCCATTTGTGAAACATCGTGAAGCCATAAAAAGGAGGAGGAGCTCGGCCAAACATCCAAGAAAGGTGTAAGCGCGAATTATAAACGGTGATCAATTTAGAGGTAGCGGATTTTAAATTTAAATAAAACAGCAAAAATTCATATTGATTACTATTTTTGTGTAGAACCATTCATAAAATTTATTTTTTTAAGGTAATCCCTTTCAAATGTTGACCGCAACGCAGCCGTAATTCGACCGTCGATAAACACCAATTTTGAGTGAGTCGCAGGAGGATTTCGGTTGGTATCTTGTGAATAACTTTAGTAATGTTGGCTTCCAATCCCTCAATCGAAATTGATTTATCCACAAAGTATTTAGAGATTACATTCCTCGCCAATAAAACAATAAAAGTCCAAAGGTACTCCCCTGGTCCGAGAGGTGCGGTTGTTTTCAATGGCTTCACTTTTCACAAAGCGTCAATTTTCGTAATAGAATTGTATGATTTGTAAACGTTGAAGGGCAAGTGTTTCCATGATGAATTGTCAATGAATATTGAAAAAAATTATGTATTTAGTTTGACAGTAGTCATGCGCGATCTATCAAAAAACCCTATTGGAAAAAGGACCTCCAATCTGATGACCCTTTATATACTATGGTTCACAAATTATTTATTAGATGACTGATTTTAGCAAAATTTCGACTTCATAGTAATAGGCAATTCAATAATTAAATAATTAATGTATGCTGATGACCTTGTGCTGTTATCTGGACACCGACGAACTTGCAAACAATGATTAACGCAATTAAATCACAAGATCTCTGTGGCCAATTGTGATCACCTCTTCGAGAGATAAAACCGTCCGGAAACTTTTCCCGATGGTTTCGTTGCTTGTGTGGCACGCAGCGCCATCTGTTGAAAATAAACATTGTCCAGATCAATACCATCCAATTCCGGCCATAAAAAATCGTTAATCATCTCTCGATAGCGCAATCCATTCACCAAAAATACCTTTAGAATGCCGGGCTACCATAGTTGGATGTATAGGGATAAACCTGTGAAAATTTTAAATGCATGCAAATACTTGGAAATTCTTTAATATTTCAAACTGGTTATTAAAAAGCACTTCAACTTAAAAACTGAAGCCTAAAAACAAGCCATTAATGCAACATGACTGAAATATATGAACCACCCCCGTATTTGTATTTAAAAAAAGGGATATTCATCGATGCTGCCTCAAGGTCTGTAATATTTTATGGGGCTCAAGTGTGGGGCATAGATAAATATGAGATAGTCGAGCAACTGCTATATTTTTTATAAAATAGATTATTTGTTTACCAACAAATTCTATTTGCTTCATATAGAAACAAAAATGCTACCATTATTTATCCAAACCCTTTGTGCCTATATGCTACTTGTTTTGCGTTGACAACGCTTGCATTCTAATAGATTACCACATAAACTTGCTAAGGAAACGGTGCGTAAAAATACTAGCTGGCTTAATCTCGCTAAAAGCACAATTCTAAAATCTTTCATTCCCGAGGGTTAAATCGCCTTGCTAAAAAATAATTTGAATGAATTTTATAAGGAAAGGTCCCGCAAACTATATCCAATTTTAAATTTGTCAGATACAAACTATTTTGGTGACAACTTCTCTGCATATTATATAAGCCTCATATTTCGGCTAATCTCTTAAATCTAAATGCAACAGCCTTTAAAAATGTAATATGCAATGCCTGTTCAATCTGGCGAGCCTGAAAATATATATGTACATAAGTGTTTCATATTATTAGCATCTGCCCAGTGTATAAAAACATGCATTTAATCAGATTTGGCGAAAAGAGTCTGAATATACTTAGTCTTGCCATAAATTCTGTGACAAATTTTACGATGCGTACAGCGAGAACAATTTCGTAGAAAAAACTTTCGTTATTTTTGCTTTTGTTCGTATGCATTGCCTTCTCATAAATTATACTCAGTTTCATAACAAATTTCGCTTGTTAACAATGTAGTGGGAAGCTAAGGAAAATCTCATTGCAGTAATTGCATTACAAAAGTGTGGTAAAAGGGCAAGTGAAAAAAAAAACTTAATATTTCAAGAATGTTCGTTTACCGCACGATCAACAATCAATCGTTTTTCCCAAACGTGCAGCCATAAAAGCCGACGAGAAAGAATTCGCAGAAATCTCCTTAGAAAGCAGAAAGTCATGTCCAGGGAAATTAATGTATCGACCAGATCCATGTCAAGACTATTCAGAGATGATCTCCATATGAAAACCTTCCATCGCTCAACTGGTCATCTTTTGACAATGCGCTTAAAGAAAATTAGACTCGACAGATGCAAGTAGCTTCTTTGGTGACACGCGGTCAACGGCCATGAATATATTATTTTCACAGATGAGAAAATTCTCACTGTTGAAGAAGTTTTTAATAAGCAAAACGACAAAATCTATGCTAAAACTTCTAAAGACGCACAAAATGTTGTTTCAAGGGCTCAGCGTGGCCACCACCCAGCCTCCGTAATGATTTGGTGGGGAGTGTTTCTAAAGACGTTACATCTGGTCATTTCTGCGAAAAAGGGGTTAAGAAGGGTGAAGATGTTGAGCAGTACACTCTTCACTGCTGGCATCTTCCAGCAAGTCGCTAAAAAACAAAATTTCTTGGTTCATATCCGCAGAAGATTGGTCGTCTGGAAGTCCAGATCTGAATCCATTGGACTACAGTTTGTGATCGGAATTGGAGAACATGGCCTGTCGAAGACCCACAGAAATTTGGAGAGTCTCAAACAATCTTTGGTTCGAGCAGCGACGTCAATGTCAATATCTGAATGACCTAATCGTTTGAAGGCTTATGTAAAAGCAAATGGTGGCCATTTCGAAAAAAATTTAAAATTTTTTGAATATTTAGATGATTAAATGAAACTAAAATTATTAAAAAAATATAATAATTTCATATCGGGAGCGTGTCATTATTCTGTATTACAAAATTCTGGGTGACAAAATTCTGTAAATTGCAAAAAAATTCTGCTTTTTTAAAATTCTGCTTTCCAAAATTCTGCTTTTTCAAAATTCTGCATGTTTAATGCGAAAAATTCCGCTTTATTCAAGTTTTAGGATTTTCGTCATACAAGAAGTAACAAAATAAACATTTATTCCATACATATACATATGTATATGTTTAGGCGATAACAATATTTTAGTTTAGCCAATTACAATATTTTTTGGAATTCTTTTTAAATATGTAGTGTGACTTAATTAATTTCTTTTCTTAATAATTCTTCGCAGCTGTTCGTTTTTTTAGAAGAGTTCTACGAAAAAATACGGTGGATTGCGTAGCCGGAGTCGGACTGATGAGGGTTATTTTTTTGAAGCGCGGCCGAAGGCCGCCCGCGCGAAATGGAATTCTACGCAAAAATACTGTGGATTCTATGGAAACTGAAGAAAAAATTATTATTATTATTATTTTTTATTTAATATCTCGAATGATAATAAAAAAAAATAATAATAATAAATTAAATAATTACATTACTTCTTTAACATTGTTAACATAATATTTTAATACAGAATTTTGAAAGCAGAATTTTAGAAAGCAGAATTTTAAAAAGCAGAATTTTGTACATACAGAATTTTGACACCAACCCTTTCATATCTATTACGGACCTAACTTGTAACAGAATTTATAAAGTCATTAATGTATTATATTAAATGGAAGTAATTATCCAGCGCTGCGCTAGTTTTTAAGTAGTCGTTTCAAATACAGAGAGCTGATATAGAATGAATTCTCTTAATGAATCTGTTGTTGCTCGATGTATTTAATTTAATTGATTCATTTGAATTGTTAAAGTCGTATGTTCCTCTTTGTTATACAGTGCCAGCTCGCTAATCCGAAGGTGTGTAATCCGAATAATCCAGTAATCCGAATTGAATTTATGACGCATTACGTGCTCTATAGTCCGCATTCATTGCAAGCTCGCTAAACCGAATTTTTGTTTTTTTATTTTTGAGTCTGTTTTTTTACAAAACCATGAACGGAATTTTAAAACTAACGGGATATTATTGAAATACAGAGCCTTCTATGAATGTGAGTGTGTATTTATCTTGTTGCGAATAGTTTAGTTGTGGTATTAGTCGCGAAAACATCAATTTAAATAACATGGCAAAAAAACGTGCACATAAAACACTGTCATTAGCCGATACGCTTAAAATAATAGAAGAAGTAAATCGTGGACAATCAGGAAAAGTTTTAGCAAAGAAAGGAGCTTCACAATTTGCGACATAAAAAGAAATGCTGAAAATATTAAAAGGTAAAAAACCTGTGTAAAAAATGTATTCTGTAAATATTACGGTACATACATATTTATTCTTTTATAAGATTTGCTGAGAATTCTGATGCCAAACTTTTAAAACAGCGCAAGACACTCAAATCGGGAGAGAATGAAGAATTAGAGATTAAATTGTATGCTTGGTTTGAAGAGAAGCGGTCACGGCATCAAACCATTTCAGCAGAAATTTTACGACACAAAGCTAAATCACTTCATCAAAAAATGTATCCGAATCAATCATTTCACGCTAGTGACGGATGGTTGCAAAATTTTAAGAAGCGATTTTCTGTGCGAATTTTGAAAATATGCGGCAAATCCTTATCTGCTAGACCTGATCTTGTACCTTTTTAAAATAAGCTCTATGACATTATCGAGAGTGAAAATCTGATTGACGACCAAATTTACAATGCTGATGAGTCTGGACTCTTTTGGAAAATGATTCCAGAAAAAACTTTAGTGCATTGTAAAGAAAAGTCTGCTCCTGGTACCAAAATGAGCAAAGAGAGCAAAGAGACCTTCTTGTGCTGTGCTAACAAATCTGGAACTCACAAGCTTAACATTGCTGTGGTTGGGAAATCAAAAAATCCACGTTCGTTTAAAAAACAACATATTGTTGAATATTACGCATCGAAAAATGCATGGATAACAACATATATTTTTACTGAATGGTTTTTTAAATCGTTTATACCACAGGTAAGAGACTATCAAATTGAAAATAATTTGCCCAAAAAAGCTTTATTGTTACTGGTTAATGCGAAGTGTCATGGAGAGCCGCTGGTATCTGAATGTCGGCAATATAAAACTATGTTTTTGCCCCCAAATTGTACTAGTATTATTCAACCCATGGATCAGAACGCGATACGACTAACACAGCTGTTTTACAAAAAAGATCTCTTGTGTGAACTGGTAAGCTCTGTAGCGGATGATTCAGACATTGCTTAAACGATCTTGGGACAGGGTGCCCAATTCTTCTATAAAGTCTTGTTGGAAGCATATTCATTCTCAGAGGTGGGCTTCAGATGATAACATCCCTCTATTATTGTTACAACAAGAGTTGCCAGAGAATGATCGTGTTGAAAAAACAGAAGAATTTCGCACAATAACCAACTTATTTCACCGCAACAATGACGTGCATATTTCTGAAGATGAAGTTCTTAGCTGGATTATGAACTCTGACAATACTTCGTGTAGTAGTTCAGAGTCAGACACAGAAAATGTGGAGCCAGAGCCTTTAATTACGAAACACGTTAAAAATCGTGAAGCTCTGCAGCCCTTAAATATTTCAATAGATTGGGCAAAGGAACGAGGTCTGCAATCGGATTATATATTAATGCTAAAAAAATTGCGGAACAAGGCTTTAGAAGCATGTGCACTGAAAGACAAGCAAACCTACATCACTAATTATCTACGTTAAAAAAAACGTAATATATAAATACATACATACATATGTACATATGTATTTATAAAAATCTTTAATTTTTTCATTGTTGATTAATAAAAATAAAATAAATTTGTTTTGAAATCCTGGCTTTTGTTTTATTTTCGAATATAGTGAATTATAAGCATAATAACAGCACATCCAGTAATCCGAATATCTCGTTAATCCGAATCAGGGTCTGCAATCATTAATTCGGATTAGCGAGCTGGTACTGTATTTATTTATAAAAGGTTTAAATGCATTTTTTGAATATTATGTAAATATTTCAAATAAAGAACATTATACTACTACTACTACTACTACTAGTTTAGTACAAACAAACATACTAAAAAAATTAATCAGCCTTTGTCTGATTATGTGTTTGACTCACTGTAAATACATACTGATGTGAAAATATGGGTTTTGTTTATATTTTCAAGTGGTTTTGCTGCACGTTATAGCCGGACGCAGTAACTCTTCAGATCAATGCCATATCTTTCGATTATGCGAATATAGTAAAAACCAAAAAAGCGAATACTATTGATAATAAAATTAGCACAATGTGTACATATTCTCTTATAATTTTATTGGCACTTACAATTATGCCTGAGTAGAAGAGGTAAATAAACTTTCTAGGGATGTAAATTTGCGCGATTTTATTAGTCCAGGGATTCCCGTTACTGTCGCTAAAATAAGATATTTTTGATCTTGTTAAAATTTATTGTTAATTAAGTGCTACTTTAGTATTTTCAATCAAACGGTAATAAATTATGCTTATTTATAAAGAAGAAAAACAAAAACATAAAACTACAAACCAAAGCTGTTTTATTTTAAATCACTGTTTGAGATTGATATTAAATATTAGTTTGGGTAAAAATAAATCCGTTATTTTCTCGGTAGATGGCTATAGTGATCGATATCTCGAAAAGTATCGATCAAACAATTCAAAGTTTATGCTCGTTACATGCTTCTTATACGCTTAAGAACGTTTAGGACTGACCAAGACCGTGTGCAGGCTGCAAACACAAAATATTTAGTCCACGTTAAACTGTTAAAAAGCAAGCTCTTAAGTGGAAGAACGAAAATCAACATACGAGGTGTGTTCAAAAAATGAGGTGAAATTTTATTTGTTCAAAAAATATTTATTTATTCATCAATTTATATTTTATTTCTTTCAAAGAAGTTCCCCTCAGATATAATACACTTGTGCCAGCGTTTTTTCCAATCCTCGAAGTAGTTCTGATATGCACTTTTTGGTATGGGGCGATGGGGTTTTTTCTCCTCAATTGTCGTAATATGCCGTCCTTTCATGGGTCTCTTCAATCCTAGGAACGGGAAAAAGTTGCAGGGGTCCAAATGTGGTGAATATGGTGACTGGGCATAATAGCGGTGTTGTTTTTGGCTAAATAATCTCTCACAAGCAAAGATGAGTGAGCAGCTGGCATTCTGGGCATTTTTTTGGTAAGAACTCTTAATGCACTACGCCATGGTAATCGAAGAAAACAGTGAGCAAAAGCTTAACATTTGATCGAACTTGGCGTGTTTTTTTTGGTCTTGACTCTCCTCGACTCTTCCATTGGGACGATCGGGCTTTGGTTTCGATGTCATATCCATATAACCATGATTCGTAACCAGTTATGACCCAGTTAAGACTTTTAAACAAAAAAACAATAATTACAACAATAAGTTAATCAATTATATAAGGTACATACATGAACCTGTATATATACATACATTAATCATTATATTAATGCCGCTCCGCCAAGAATCGCTTGGTCTAGTGTCAAAGAAGTTGTTCAGTCAGTGTTTAAGGACCTCTTTGTTATCGAAGGTAACGCCCTTCATATGGTTTGACAGAAGGCAGAAAAGATGGTTATTGGTCGGTACACAGTCCAGAGAATATGGCGGGTGCTGAAGGACCTCCCATTCGAGCTCTTGGAGTGCGGCTTTGGCGATTTGTGCAAAATGGGGCCTGGTGTTGTCATGAAGGAGTATGGTTTGACCATGTCGATCAGCAATTTTCAGTCGAATAACCTCATTCACGCGGTGTAGCTGGGCAATGTAGAGCTCATTGTTGTACGTGGCATTATTTTCGGGTCAAAGTCGCCATTTTTGAACTTTGCAAACCATTTCCTGTAGACTCGTCTATGTCACCTTAATAAACGTCACAAATGCCCGGGGGCCTCGGCAGCTTTTTGACCTCGATGACCCATTTCTAAACCTCGAAACTAATAAAAATTAACATAGTTTTGTAGAGCAGAAAGATTTAATACTTACCCTTTGCCAAACAGCAAACAAACCGTTGTAAAATAAAAGAAAATATAAAAACGCTACGAACTTATTCCCCAACACAAATGTAATTTGCATTCAAAATTTTTTGAATGGTGAGCGGAATCGATTTATGTAGCTATTTTTGTACAACTAATAGCTCAAGTAAAGGTGCGAGTTTCTGTGCAAAGCTTGTAGTACTTAAAATAAGCAATTTAAGGGGTTAGGGGTAGTCAGAGGCCCGAAAAAATTATGATTTTCACGAATTTTTTTTTGCTACTTAATTAATTTATTTAACAAAAATAAAAACATAGCATAAAAACATCATGTTTTAACTTGACTTCACCAAAATTTCAAAAAAAAAAATTAATAATTGCAAAAGTTATCGCTGTTTGTGTGAAGCCCGTTTCTCCAGAAGTCCCTTGCGGTGAACATCACAAGTCCTTGCAGATTCATCTAAAACCAATCGGACAAGAAAAATTAGTTTTATTAATAGATAATCTTGTACCTGATCGAAGCTTTTTTTTTTCAAAATGAACAAAATGGCGGCCTCAGAAAATTTTTTTCAGATTTTAGAGCAAAAAACCAACAGTTAATTGTTAAAAAAAAATCGAAATTTTTGAAAAAAAAAAAAAATCCTTCGATCAGGCACAAGTTTTTTATGTTTTTCAAAAGCTGTATAAATTTTATTGAAATCTACGTAGCGGTTTTTAAGTTAGAGTGTTCACCAGTTTGAAAAACATAGTTTTGAGAAAAACGCATTTAAAGTTTTGCTATCGGCTCCGGAGCGGCCGAGCGCCCTTTGTTAATTGTTGAATAACTTGAAAAGTATTTGTCGGATTCACTTCAAATTTTTACACAATATTTTTAAAACATTATACTTTAAGAAAATGCAAAAAAAAATCAATTTTTTGAAAATTCTGACTACCCCTAACCCCTTAATAACAACGCCAATTTCCCATACAAATCTGATGAAGAAAAATTGTCAATTTTATTACAGATTCCTAGTAATTTAATTTTATACAATATTTCAAACAATCTGAAAGTTGTGAATAAAACATTATTATGACCATGACAATTCCCTCTGAACGTGAGTGTGAAATGGTCAATGCAGGTATAATGCGTGGAGCAGCAGACGTACGTGCTTTTTGTTTTTTGATAACACTTAATAATATATTAGCTTATACGAAAAAATTCCCACAGATTAATGCTTCGTTTGATTAAAAAATTTATATACATCATAAATAATAAAAATGTTTAAATTGAAGAAAGGGTCTTCAAATTTAAAATTTTCCCCGAGCAGTGCAAATGGCTACAGTGAAATACATATATACATACATACAGTCTGTTTAATGGAGAAATTCAAACTTAGAGCTCAGTTATAAAGGAAATGTAAATGCTGCTAAGTAGGCATATCCATTTCGCAATATGCGCTGTGGAATTTGTTAGTTTTGTGAGAAATTTAGAAAGCGTATGTTGTTTTTGCAAAATGAGTTCCGCGTATGAAAAACAATTTGAAGCGATGTTCCTATGTACACATCCTAAGGGTCCAAAAATGTTAATTGCATCTGCAGAATTGAAGAGGTCGAAAACACTTTCCAGAATCACAAGTTTATTGATTTGTTTGTGACAAAACCAAACTTATCGTCGCCTGAAGCTGAAGCAGTTTTAAAGAAAAGTGCTGCTTAGGTATACAACAACACAATTCGAGAACGTTTACGGGCAGAAGATCTCAAATTTCGGAGCACATTGGAAAAACCGCTGCTCTCATTATCGAGCATTGAAAAAAGAGTTACAATGGCTAACGGCGAAAAAAATCCCACTGCAGGAGCACCTGTCGGCCCTGCTGTACTGCTGATCATCGACAACTTCAATGAACCGTTAAGCCTCCAGTTAAGGCTCGTGTTTGGAGAAGCTTTTTGGAAAAAGGACTTGGCCGTTGATTTGAGCTTGCCGTCAATTTGAATGCAGCTTTATGAATAAAATTACCAAAAAGCATTATTACATTACAACCTTGCTCGTCGATAAATATTTGACCAATAATTAAGCAAAAACGCGAAGGTATTATTGGAAGGTCAAACAGTTATCAAGTCAAATTCTGTTGATTTGGAGTCGATCAAATGCGCACAAATTAGCACAAAGTATGACTAGAAGACGTGGAGCCATTACAGCCAATGGTGGTAACTACACATTTTACTGAATATAATGCGTGTAATAATCATTATGAGCCCATACAATGTAGTTTGTTAGAATCGAATTGACCAAATAGTTTCCAAGTTATGGGGGTCACGCTTCAGTTATTAGACGGACTGTATGTGCTTAAAAAAACGTTGGCATTATAATCTCGAAAATCGACCGATTTTAATAGCAACATGGTACAGAAGATTTTGTCGCATATATTTTATCAAGAAATACCTATGAGCCACCATTTTTTTTTTAAGTGAAAACTTCTTTAGAATCGTTGGGAGTGATTTGAGAAAAAGTGAAACGAAAAAACCGACACCCTTGGCTACGAAGCGTTATATTATATGTTGATATAAACGTAGCGACGAACTAAATAACTTTTAGGCCAGCGCCGACAGCATGGCGCGATAGCCGAGCGGCTAGCAATGTGAGCTTCCGATCCAAAATCCTTGGTTCGAATCACAAGAAAAAAATTTTTTTATACAGTTATTTTATGATATGTTTATGAGGAGCTTTTTTTCATGGCAGAAATACACTCGGTGTTTTGCCATTGCCTGCTGAGGGGTGAGCGCTATTAGAAAAATAGTTTTCCTTAATTTTGGTGTTTTCACCGAGATTCGAACTGACGTTCTCTCTGTGAATTCTGAATAGTAGTCACGCACCAACCCATTCGGCTACGGCGTTTGTTTAATTTTACTGATGCAAAAAGGAGGAAAAATATATGAATAAAGTTTGCTTACTGTTTACACATTTTCCAAAGGTGACGGAGAACCAAAAAAAAAGTCGATTTTCAAACAAATATGAGTGCATATGTGTAATTGTGTTAGAGTTTCGGTCACGCAGGTTTTGCTGGGGACGCTCATAATAGCAACCGCGTGTGTATTTTTATATTCGTAAATATTTTCATTTTTAAATATTTACCGCAATTATGCCGAAAAATAATGCAGAAAAGTGTCGTGAATATCGACAGAAAAAAAAAATCAATAAATAGCATCACGGAATTCATTCACGAAAATTTAATAAAGTATACACCAGAAGTATCGCGGATACTTAGAAAAGATTACGATAAAGTTCCAATGATTTTAAGTGGCGATTTTAACGTAAATTTTGCATTGGACACAGCGGTTCCTTCAATTGACTTTCTCAATACAACATTCAATTTAAAAATGTGTAACAATCGCACTGAATCGACAACACGATCAAAAACAACAATTGACGCGGTATTTCAAAGATATGTTGACAACATCGAAACCAAAGCATTTGTATCATATTTTAGCTATCATAAGCCACTCGTATCATTTGTTGAAATTGAAAACATCGAGGATGAATAATAATAAAATGAAGAAAATAAAATATGAACTTTATAGCAATATTATAATGAACCTATAATTATCCCGCTCCTAATGCTGCTTTCGTCTCATTCTCTCTCAGTTTGTTTTACGGAAGGTTTCACTTCTATCGCGTCTAACCGTTAGACTGGTATTTTTTTTAATTTATAATACAAGTGAGGACTGTTGCATGAATATGTTGCGAGACAATAACAGGGAACCCCTCGTATACGATCCTCATACGGAGGATGAGATTAATGTTAGCTGTATTCTTTTGCATTTGAGCTGCAAACTGTCATAATATTTGTCCGAAAGCCCTAAGTTCATTTGGCAAATATATTTATTATATTCTGAAATATAAATCATATTTTTTGTAATATTTTTATTCTAACAAACCAAATGCGATTTACCTAGCAGCTCAATCATGTTTCCTTTTATTTGGATTTCCAACAGTTTGCCGCTTAGCTGGAATTTCGAAAGTACTTTCATGGATTCATTCACAATAGTCTCCTTTTTTGCCATATTAACCAAGTGACATATAACGGGTGATTTTTTAGCTATTATCTTTTTAAACAGTTGGTTTTAACCAGCTGACGCACGTTTCGTGTTTTGTTCCACTGTCAAACATTTTCAGTTTGGTCTATAATTTAACCATGAATCGTCTCACAAACGAACAACGCTTGCAAATCATTGAATTTTATTATAAAAATGCGTGTTCTGTTAAGAAAGTTTATCGCGCGCTTCTTCCATTTTATGGTCAGTTTAATCAACCCACTCAAGTGGCTATTCGAGCTATTGTGAACCAAATTTACATTACATATTTAGAACCAAATTTACATTATTGGACATCAAACCACCAACACGCTTACGTAGAGTGCGAACTGAAGAAAATATCGCAGCTGTATCGGCCAGTGTTAATGATGACCATTAATTATCAATTCGTCGCCGTTCGCAGCAATTGGGCCTCTGTTACTCAACAACGTGGAAAATTTTGCGAAAGGATTTAGGTGTGAAGCCTTTCAAAATACAGCTGATGCAAGAATTGAAGCCAAACTACCTACCTCAACGCAGAATTTTTGGTGAATGGGCTCTTGGAAAGTTGGCCGAAGATCCACTTTTTTATCGAAAAATTGTGTTCAGCGACGAAGCTCATTTTTGGATCAATGGGTACGTAAAAACGCAGAATTGTCGATTTTGGAGTGAAGATCAACCAGAAGAATTGCAAGAGCTACCACTGTATCCAGAAAGGTCACAGTTTGGTGCGGTTTATGGGCTGGAGGTATCATTGGACCGCACTTCTTCAAAGATGCTGCGAATCGTAACGTAACTGTGAATGGAGAGCGCTACCGTGAAATGATATCCAACTTTGTTTTGCCCAAAATGCAAGAGCCTTACTTGCATGACATGTGGTTTCAGTTAGACGGTGCCACATGCCACACAGCACGCGTGACAATGGACTTGTTGAGCGCCGAGTTCGGTGAACATTTTATTTCACGTTCGGGACTTGTCAATTGGCCACCCAGATCGTTCAATATAACGCCTTTAGATTGTTTTTTGTGGGGCTATGTTAAAGTTCATGTCTATTCAGACAAGCCTGCTTCAATTAACGCATTGGAAGACAACATTAAAGCATTTATATGTGAGATACCGGCCGAAACATTGGAAAGAGTATGCCAAAATTGGACTACTCGCGACGTGTATGAAGAAGGTGCCATAGGCGTGTCTACAGCTCGGAAATGGTTTGCAAAGTTCAAAAATGGCCACTTTGACATCAATGACATGTCCCGCAGAGAAGGTCTTCTGAATTCGGTAAAGAACGGTCGCCAAACCAGGCGTGAATTAACGGAAAAAATGAACTGCAATCATAAAACGATTCTCAATCGCTCTCATTCCGAATCGTCACGGGGAATGAGAAATGGTGCCTATACATCAATATGAAGCAAAGAAAGGATTAGGTGGCTCCAAGAGATACGCCAAAGCCGAGAGTCAAGCCGGATCTTCATCCATGATACGAGTATGTGTTTGATGGGACTGGAAGGGCGTGGTGCACTGGGAAATACAAGAAAATACTGCCACGGTCAGCAATGAGCTCTACATTGCCCAGCTACAACGCGTGAATTAAGCTATTCGACTGAAAATACCTGATCGACATGGTCAAACCATACTCTTTCATGACAACACCAGGCCTCATTTTGCACAAATCGTCAAGGCCGCACTCCAAGAGCTCGAGTGGGAGGTTCTTTGGCATCCGCCGTATTCTCCAGACTATGCACCTATACATATTAAGATAATAAATTAAATCCAAAACAATAAATTAGACACTAGTTTTTCGTGTATAATTGGAGAGGTACTTAACTTGTCGCTAGAAAAATATATTCTTCTTCTATCCACACAAAGTTTCAGGCGAATCTTTTGTTGGGCGCGTGCCATTTTTTTGACACAAGCTTCTTAATGTTGCATGATGCCAGATTCGGCGTATTGTCCTGACCTATTTTATATAGTCTATATATATAACCTGACCTATAATAGATTTATATAAAAAGCGAGAGGTACTGCATTCGAAAGATAAGACCTGACTCTAAACAGCTTCCGTATGTCACATGCTTATGTTTTCTATAGCAACATACATAAGTCTTGCTAATTAATAGTAACACCTCGTAGTACTTATAACTATACTTTGGATTGATACGCCTAACCTAAAGGGTTATATACAGTTAGAATTTAAAGTGGAGAAAAAATCGATTTTTTGTAATTTTATTTTCTTAATGCAAATACATAGGTATGCATATTTAAGAATACTCACAGAAAATTTATTATCGTTCCGGTGAATATTTGCGAAGTTACACGCAAATTTAAAAGGGCGTTCAGAGTGCTTGAAAGTACAAGGCAAACTTTAAACGCGTTTTTCTCAAAATGGTGTTTTCAAAGTCGGTGACCAACATTACTCAAAAACGGCTAAATCGATTAGTCTCAAATTTTAACACGAGCTTCTTAAATATATTTTTTAGTAATTTATAGAAGATTTTTTCTCCCCGATAGTTTTTTTTTCTATAAACAATTTAAGGCCGAAATTTTGGTCAAAAATCGATTTTTTTTTTTTTGAGAAACCGACATTTTGTAAAAAAAAAATGATTTTGCTTATTCATTCAATTAATTATTAGATTTAACATTACTTTAACGGAATCTGTTTGATTTTTTAATTTCAGAGAATCCAATTATATATACAGTATTGGCCAAAACTAAAGCACCCCCCTAATGGCATTTCAAATAATGTCAAATAACTCAATAAAATCACATCGAATATTACTTACTTTTACACCTTGTTTCTTCTTATTATCTTGGTGATTAAAAAACATAACAAAAAATTTTCAACATTTCTTATATTAAAAATTAAATTAAAAAATATTAATATTATTCAAAACTTGTGTGGACAAAACTAAAGCACCCCCCATTAAAAGCGAAAATAATTGTTTTTATTCTTCAGTATTTTGTACTAAACCCATTATTTTTGATAACTTCAGAACATCTTTTTGGCATAGAAGATATTAGGTTACTAATAATTTCCGGAGAAATGTTGTACCAGGCTTCTTTAACCGCTTGAAACAGGGCTTCCTTTGTGGTGCAATTTTCCCTATTAATTTTCGAATTTACAATCTCCCACAAATTCTGAATGGGATTGAGATCGGGAGACCCCAGACCAAAATGTTCCCCCCACCATACTTGGTAGTTCCGATAGAATACTTCGGATTTAGTCGCTGTTGCCTTGACCTTCTTACTCGCCTTATTCCATCTGAATGTTTCAAATTATATTTGGATTCATCAGAGAATAATACAGTTTTCCATTTTTGAACTGTCCAATTAATATGCAATTTCGCAAACTCGAGTCTCGCTTTTTTGTTTTTGGCGGAAATAAATGGCTTTTTAGCAGGTCGTCGACTGAAAAATCCGGCCTCCACTGCTCGTGTTCTGATCGTTCTAGAACTTACCGGCAAACTTACATCAATTTTTATTTGTTCAGAAGAGACTGTGGGATCACTCTGAGTTTTTCTTTTAATCGTGGAGTCGTATTGTCGTCTAGTCTTTCGTGGCCTTCCTCCACAATGGATTGCAGAAATAGAACCCGTTTGTTCAAATTTTTTTATAAGTCGCGATATTACACTTCTATTTATTGAATATTTCTCACTAATTTTGTGTCGCGATAAACCACTTTGCTAATCACTTATTATTTTATTTTTAAATTCATTTTAATACGCATTTCTGGCCATATTTGCTGATTTCCCCTATGAAATGTTTTGTCCTACTAAATCCGCGCGTGTTTTGCACAAATCATTCTAACGAACTTTGACTCAGCTTTAAATACCGTTAGGAAGAGAAATTAACTTAAAAGCAACAAAACAAAGCCGTAGTTAAGAAAAAAAAATGTGGGGTGCTTTAGTTTTGACCATTCAGTTTTTATAATATATAATATGAACATTTCAATTTTTTTTTCAGTATAACCAAAACGCTGTATATTTGGTATTATATTTTATAAATACTTATTAGACATATGTATATGCCATATTTCAAGATGTTTGATTGAGAGATTTAGCATTATTTGAAATGCCATTAGGAAGTGCTTTAGTTTTGGCCAATACTGTATATATAATTGGCACGTACACCCTTTTTGGTGTTGGGCCGAGCTCCTCCTCCTATTTTTGACATGCGTCTTGATGTTGTTCCACAAATGGAGGGACCTACAGATTCAAGCCGACTCCGAACGGCATATATATATTTTTATGAGGAGCTTTTTCATGGCAGAAGTACACTCGGAGGTTTGCCATTGCCTGCCGAGGGGCGACCGCTATTAGAAAAATGTTTTTCTTAATTTTGGTGTTTCACCGAGATTCTAACCTACGTTCTCTCTGTGAATTCCGAATGGTAGTCACACACCAACCCATTCAGCTACGGCGACCGTCTTAGTTTACTAATACTAAGTCTTAAAATACAGTTAAAAGATAACATAATGTGCGTACAAATTTTTAGATCAATAAATTCAAAAGCTTTCTCCGAAAAAATTTTGGAAAATTCGTTGTTTTCGCCCTTCTCATTGTATATAGCCCCATAATGAATACTTCTCGTCGAAGAGATGTCACAGTAAAAACGTTACTTGCGCGAGCTCTGTATATAAACTAAAAAATAAAGCACATAAAGAAAATACAGCAACCAATACTAAAGCAACGTCTTTTCTGTTATTATGGGTAATTTATTTTGAATTTTTCCCATTTTTTACAGGACCTCAAAGTGTTGTTGGTATACGTCAAATCTCTGTCCGATTTGCTCATTGTGAACAAATTTTTAGAGGTGTGCTCTTTAATATACTGTTATTCGGCTCTGAGCGAATTTGACAGAATAAGCAAACTAATTTTTGTAAATTTTTCACCAGAGAAGTGGCGAATCGAAGATATGTGAAAGGAGTCAAAAATTCAATGTAAAGTTAGCACATGTAATGTTATCTTAACATAACATGGCAAAATTAACATTTTATTTTAAAAGTTTTTATTATTCTTACAAGTGAATGGTAAAATATATGTAAGTGTTAATATTTGTAGCATACCCAGCTGCGCATACAACCGCTACAACATTTTATATATGTACTATACGTACTTACATATACATATGTACATACACTTAGTCATTTTTTATTTCTAGGATCTACTTATGATGTGCTATATGTTAATATATCAAGCTGTTCTTCGATCCCTTGTCAAATGGCTCGCAATTCAACGGTAACGGTAAATGTGATTTTTGATGATAACGGTGAGTGTTAATAATTTGCATTATTTTTTTGGCAATTTACGCGATTGCAATGTATTATCCTTTTTACTATATTTGATATTCATTTAAAGCCACTCTAGTCCTCATTTATATACACATAAATATAAAAACAAATGTATGTCTGTCCTTTATGCATTACATAACATTAATCCGTAAAGTTTCAAACTTTGTGCAGTATTTCATCAAAACTTTCAAATTTTTAAACCAGAATTTCTGGATATGTAGTTTCATTGCTCGTTGAATTTTAGTATAATATTTAAAATGAAAGTTTCAAGTGACTAAAAATCTCGTTAAATTTTACGTAAGAATATTGGCTTACGTGCCCATAAAAATACAGCTCGTGCAAGAATTAAAGCGAAAAAGCCATCGTTTGCGTCGCGTTTTGGCTGATTGGGCTCATTTAAATTTATTGGAAAAAGTAATCAGACCATGTAACTCGTAGCCGCGACGGACATATGCTGGATATTATATTCAAAAACCAAAATAAATGCCAGGAATATATCTATCAGATTATAATAAAAAAATCATTCCAACAATATTTCTGTTTTGCATTATCATTTTAAGTTCTCAAGCTCTTAAAAAACAACAATTGGCATATACATTTAGTTGTTACGTTGTGATGGTAATTTGCAAATGCCGTGGTGCCGGATTATTTGCACTTAATTGTGAAATCCCTTTCGTGATTTTTATTTGTTAAAAGTACGTTCACATATGCAGTGATTAGCAATAAATCCACAAAAATTAATCCATCCGTTCACATATGGCAGATTAGCTGCAAAATCAACAATCAGCTGTCAAGACTGTTTTGAAAATTTGTTCGTAATAGAAATTGGTTTGGACGAATATTTGATTGTTTTGGTTTGCTTAATTATTAATAAAGATATGAAAAAAGGTAAATAAAAGCAATTTTGAAGTGAAAACTTCTTTAGAATCGTTGGGAGTGATTTGAGACTCGATGAAATGAAAAAGCGACACTACGAAGCGTTATATGTTGATATACGTATATGTGTGTGGCTGCGTACTGCTGAGCCACGCTAGTATAGTGATTATTGTAGTATGTATACTACACTGCCTATTACTTGTTTTGGTGTTTAGTTCAAGCGTCATACGTATGTATGTTTGTATGTATGCTAGTACGTATGTGTGCGCGCCTGCGTATTACGGAGACACGGTGAGCGAGAAGGCATTATGTATACCTATACTACACTACATAATACTTGCTTAGACCAAGCGTCCTACGAATGTTTGTGTGTATGTTAGTACGTCTGTGTAATATACGCGTTACGACGCTCATAATAGCAACCGCGTGTGCTGTATTGCGTCCGTATTTTTATATTCGTAAATATTTTCATTTTTAAATATTTACCGCAATTGCAGGCGGTGTTGCAATATACCACAATCAAAATGACGGTGCTCGTATTGTAACTCCACAGATAGATCTGAATGCACAGCAACTAGAATCACTGTCTGCTCAGCTCTCTAAAGTGGGAGAAATATGTGCATGCGAAACCAGATTGAGCAATGGAAAAACAGTTTTAATTGTGGCAATTTATATTTCACCGAATCAATCAATAAATAGCATCACGGAATTCATTCACGAAAATTTAATAAAGTATACACCAGAAGTATCGCGGATACTTAGAAAAGATTACGATAAAGTTCCAATGATTTTAAGTGGCGATTTTAACGTAAATTTTGCATTGGAACCGCTGTCCTTTAATTGACATTCTGAACACAACATTCAATTTAAAAATGTGTAGCAATCGCACTGAATCGACAACACGATCAAAAACAAAGATATGTTGACAACATCGAAACCAAAGCATTTGTACCATATTTTAGCTATCATAAGCCACTCGTATCATTTGTTGAAATTGAAAACATTGAGGATGAATAATAATAAAATGAAGAAAATAAAATATGAACTTTATAGCAATATTATAATGAACCTTTAATTATCCCGCTCCTAATGCTGCTTTCGTCTCATTCTCTCTCAGTTTGTTTTACGGAAGGTTTCACTTCTATCGCGTCTAACCGTTAGACTGGTATTTTTTTTCTCCTTGTTCACTCAACTCGGGAGCATAGGGTCTCGACAAGGCTCAGTCTTGCGTTGGTTTCATTAATCTATTTTGATTTCTGATTAGCCTGCCGCTACCAGTCCTAAGTAATGGGAATGCCCACCGGTTGTTGCTTAGGAACAACACCTTCTAATTGTTTAGAGCGTCATCTGTGTTTCACATTTTTCTGCCAGAAGGGTCGCACAGAGGGTTGCGGACTTCACTAAATTTGGTATGTCTGCGCTATTACCACGGTTGCCCGCTTCCTCTTGCTGACGCCACTGATGTAATGTGCAACTGTGTCTTTTTCTTTGTTTTTTTTTTTTTTGCTTGTTTTAGCAGCCACAATGCAAATAATGCGCTGACTATTGTACGGGAGTAAGGATGGAAGGATAAGGTTTTGGGGCTGAGGAATGAGATTGTTTTTTTGCCTGGGAAAGTAGGTAAATTTGGAAAAGTGGGAGGGCCGTGCTTAATGTGGGATTCGACCCCACAATTTCTTGGATGGCAGACTAGTGCACTTACGCTAGATAGTTTTAATTTCATTCCGCAATTTACTGCTAATAATAGACAGTTGGAGGAAATCCCAGATATTGCAAACAAATTATGGCAACAATACGCACGCCACCTTCGATATTCCATTTTATAATAATAACAGGCCAAAGCGTCTATGTGCACAGCCTTTTTTCTGTAATATGAATGCATAATTAATAACATCGAACACAAATTTTATTAGAATTATGTTTACAAAACTCTTTTCTTTGCCGGCATTCATTTTATTTAGTTTTTACTTTTACGCTTCTCCTTACATTTGCAATAATAATTATCATGAATTATCGAAAACACAGGGTTGTACAGGAAAATGTATATTTATAATCTGAAATTATTTTGTAATCTCGGATTTCGGGAGAAAAGTTTTCTCTGGGTAATCTCGCTTTTTAATTACGGATTGGGAATATATTATATAAAACTTTTTTTTTATGGACCGCGAATTCCCTGGAGTCCTTTGAACTTCGTAAAACTTTAACCATAAAACACAAGTTATTAAAAAACATTGCCCTTAAAAGATAAATAATAAGAAATTGTAATTTTTTAAATATTTAAAAACTTTGTCCAACAAGGGGCACTAATTTGCGTATTTGTCTCTACTCATTTAGGGGACAATATTTCTCTTCTAATACATTGTGTACGCTGGATCTTCAATGCTATTAAAACGAAGGCTGTCATTACTCCAGATCTTTGCGACGATAACCAACATTGCTTAATTGACGAGACCGATGGAAAATCCTACGATGCCCAAGTTTATGTCAACAACACTCTTCCGAATGTATGATTTCCAAGTTTGTTAATAATTATGAAGGTGGCATGTCAATTTATATTTAATATCTGTGAATAATTAAATAAAAATAGTTTTTGTGGATTTAGTAAATAATAATCTATACTTAATACTTTAGTTTGAATTCTGCCACTGACAATTTTCATAACTGAGACTTTCTGTAAAATTTACTAAATTTATTTCATTTATATCTTTTTCTTATTTCCTAGATACGCGGCACAATGATGTGGGAAGCTGTGAACCAGAACAATGTGGAAGTTATTTGTTTCAAAATTCCAATTATTATAATTGATCTATAAAAGTGAATTTTATGTTATTACAAATATATAAATTTATACATACGATTGCTTCACCTTAAAAAAGTTGTCTTAATGTTTCCCATAAAAAACCTCGAAATGCCTAGGAAATAGTTTCGAATGGGGACGATTCTTCCAAGACTCTCCATGAGATCCTTACGACGAGCTTACTGAAACTATCACAGAGCAGTTTTCTTGAGGAATTTTCCGTGACTCCTCCAGAATATTTTTAACAAAATATACATACCTTCGTAGGTACCTACGATTCTTCAATGTACATTTGTTATACAGCATCTTCTTTCCAATATACTTTTGAAAATGGAATGCTTTTGAAAAAAAAGCACTAATGTACATGCATACGTGACGATGCCATTCTTTGCCATTAAGTTTAGCAAAAGAAAAATGGAGGTACAAATAAGTGAACTTAATTCACCAGTTCATGGTACACTCTTATCAAGTATTGTTCTTATCAAAATATTTATAATATTTGAAATAACAAAAAACACACGGAAATTGGATGGTACATATTTTTATTTCATAACAAAACAATAAATAAAAGACTTCACAAATTAAAAACAGTATACCTTTGTAACTTTTAAGCATACAATAACTTTTAAGGAATACAATAAAAGGATTTATGTTAGAATATTTTTGTACGTTTTATAACATATATGTATGTAGTATATATAAATATATTTTCAATAATCTGCTTTTGGTTTTAACATATAAGGCACTGGGACTGAAACATTCAAGTTTTGTATATGTATATATTTATACAAATTGACTAAAACATTAGTTATTTTGAACAACTTCAAATTATAATACATATGAATACTTAAACGCATTTGGTTTCATTTACAAAACCTATATTTGCCTCATTACAAGCTTATATGATATTTAGCTTTCAATACGATTTGAGCATATAAGTATATATGTACACTGTCGGTGGCTTCATAAGCGCATTAATGCATTAACCTTTAATACATGAACATTTCTAATTTATGCAACTTAGTTGGAAATTTACGGCCACCCTATTAGAGGGGTGAACACCAACCATTCGGTTGGTACCGGTTTCGATACATAATGTGCACATGAAACAGCAGATGATATATTTTCGACTCGGCAGGCATGTACACATGTCATGCTCTACAGAGGCGGCATAAAACTGTAAACTCTCTAAAAATATCACATCATATAATTTTTGAAATAACAAATGGATGCTTTGTATTAATGCGTTTATAAAGCCACTTTTTCTAAACTCGCGTTTATTTAATTTGCTGTAGTATTTGAGTAAATGAAGTCGGCGGTTTAAAGTTTATAACTTCATTGAACACTAATTCCTTCCATTTCTCTACTGACAAATCCATATCCTCGAAACTTTGATCATATAATGGTGATGTCTGCTCATCGCTTGGTTCAGAATACTTTTCCATATATGGGTGGGCTAACGCTTGCTCAGCAGTAATGCGTTTTTCCGAATCTAGTTCCAACATTTTCTCTAGCAAATCAATGGCTAGTGGATTAGCACCTTTAAACACTTCTTTAAAATTGCGTCGCTTCATGGGGGGCAATGACTTGATATAACCACGTGCGCTCTCTGAAGAAATTTTTTTCATAAAATCATCAGGAGGTGTACCCAGTATTTCCATTATAAGATTTAACTGATGTATATGATCAGTACCGGGAAATAAAGTGCGCCCTGTAAGTAATTCTGCCATAATACAGCCGACTGACCAAATATCTACGGTCTGATTGTAGTGCATCCAATTTAACATAATTTCCGGTGCACGATACCACCTTGTTGCCACATACCCAGTCATTTCACTTTCTGTTGGACGTGCTAAGCCAAAATCTAAAATTCGCAATTCACAGTCTTCATTTACGGCAATATTGGACGGCTTTAAATCACGATGAATTATCCCTGCGCTATGAATATACTTGAGTCCTCGAAGTATTTGATATACCAGGAACTGAACGTGATCATCTGATAGTCGTTGTGTTCTTATTATGTTATTTAAATCGGCATCCATTAGATGTGTTACTAAGTACACCTGTTGAAAGTTTTCAAGTGTTACATTCACTGGATGGGGATGGAATACATCCAATAAACCAATGACATTATCATGATCCATATGCTTCAGTAAGCGCAGCTCGCGATAAGTACGTTTGGCATGCACGGCCGATTGAAAGGGTCGTGCCAGTTTCTTAATGGCCACATGCATATTTGTGCCCTGGACAAGAGCTTTACACACTTGCCCGTATGCTCCGGAACCAACTGGCTGCAATTGCTGATAAAGTTGTGGTATTTCCCACTCGGTTCGATTAATGTCAACTTTATAGAACTTAGGCATTCTTACTGATATTGCCGCGATACAGATTAGCAAAACATTCACTGTGGTATAGAATTATACATACACACGTTCACATATATCTTTGTCAAATATATTCGCACCGAGTTTTCCCTAATGGGATGAAACTATATTTTAACAATAGAATATGGAACCACAATGATTATAAATATGATCGTACTTACTTTGTAATTAATTCTAAGTTCTGTATTTAAGTTCCGAAACTCTATGAAATTATAGATCTGCTATTGCAATGGATGACTTAATGCAAGTGTATTTATTTTCGTAATCGCAATGTTAACCAGGGTTGCCGTTGATAAGATTTTCCTAAAGCAGAATATGCATACTCAAACTCTACTCATGAACGAATTATAATCGTAGATAATAAGATGGGAAACTCTTTAATTTTGAGATAGAGCGCGCCCATGAGGACGTTTCAAAACTTGGTAGCACTCACACATTATGGGATTTTGAACAGCTGATAGGCGAAATGGCAGGCTGCCAGAAGAAACACGCCAAAAATAACTGACGAAAACTGTTCGTTTTTGCTTAGTGTAGAAATGACGTGTTGAAATATTTATAATTATTTATCTTAAAATTATTTCAATTTAAATGATAATGATTTGAATTGAATTGAGTTTGTAGACTCCAAAGCTCGTTATATCCTTTTCGACTTCTACTTTTAATTAGTGTTATGTACATAATGTAATTTTATTGAAAACTGCGTGTTGGTTTATGTAAATTTGTATATACGTAAATATTCTATGGTTGAAAAGAGTAGGTAAGGGAATTGAATTTTAGTTTGAGACATTTTACAAAATTTAAAAGTAATCTGCTTTAATTTATTCTGTTCGTTGTTTGAGAATTTTTTTTTGTTACCCACTTTCTGTGTTAAATTAAAAAATCGCAATATGTAATGCTTTTAATTATAACTTATGTTTTTCTTGTTCATTACTTTATTAATATTAAATTGCTTTTGTATTTCAGTTTTAAATAATTTTTTTTACATATAAATTTTTAAATATTTTGCTTATTTATCTACATATTTCATCCGGATTGTGCTTATTTTTGGTATATGTAGGTGTTTAAAAGTGATATAAGGCTATTGGGCAAACGCACACTAAATACTAGCCTCAATGGTGGTGTGGAAACTAAAAATTCCCAGTTTTTTTTTTAAATACCCAATTCATGTTTCTACCGGTGTGGCAATATTGGCGAATGTTATAAAAAATGCACATTTTTCAGCGCTCTCACGAGAAAAAGAGTTTCACATCTAGTCATCTATGATTATAATCTCTGATTCGACATGCGGACGTTGAGCGCCTGCGAACCATCCTATGCGATATAATTCAAATGGAGACCGCTCATCGCAGACTTCATGCAATAAATCGCAGAGTTTACGGCTTAAGGTTATCGTGGCATAATGGTGCTCACACTCACCAACGTATCGTAGTCCCTTACCGTTACCCGTAGGATAAACAAAATTAAGCAAAACTTTTCCCGTAGAAAACTACTGCGTTCTTTTAGTTACATATTTACACAATACATCGATTTGTGTGTGTTTGTGTTTAGTTGTATCGACACAATGTTGCCATTGATATTTTTGCATACACACTTTTACACACATCCTACACAGCTATAAGTAACAATTTTCAAAGTCAAAAACCACCAAATGCAAATAGTTCATTTATCTATAATTAACATTATTCAACATTGCTTATGAGTTATTTTAATAAAAATTAAAATTTTTCTAAGTTTATTTTGTAAATGATTTCGAAATGTACTGTTTAACAACACTGTGCGGTGAGAAAGTAATCAGCTGACACGATTCTAGGGAAATAATCCAAAATCTCACGTCAACCATCTACGATACTACGGAACGGGACGTGGTGAGAATTCATCTACACGGCGTACGTTTATGTTGGTGAGTATGCGAACCATAAGATATCACTACAATTTGTCGACCGCCATTCGTATACAAACAGTTGACGGTTGAGACGACCTTCGTACAATATATGTATGTTTGCTTGTTCTTTATTTATACATCATATTAACAAAGTAAAAACTTTAATTACAATATGAATATAATTACAAGAAAATATATAAGTAAAAGTACGTTCAGATATGGCAGATTACCTCTAAAATTAACAATCAGCTGTCAATACTGTTGTGATGGGGTTTTCTTCATAGACATTATTTTGGTGGAATATTTCGCTGTTTTTAGTTTGTTTAATTATTATTAACGATATGCAGAAAAAACAATGAGAATGAATAGCTAATTTAATTGTGTAATTGGCTGGTAATATTAAACAGTTGGAGGAAATCCGTAAACGACGTTTACTGAGGCTTCAAAAAATTATAGCAGTAATACGCATGCGAAATTCGATACTACATTTTATAATAAGTAATAAGAAGACACACGCTTTTTCTGTTATATGAATGCATAGTTAATAATACTTAACAAACATTTTATTATAATTTGTCTACAAACCTGTTATCTTTGCCGGCATCCATTGTATTTAGATTTACTTTGACTTTTTTCTTTACATGCGTAAAAATAATGATCTATTACATAGAAAACACAGGGTTGTTTGCCAAAAACTATGGTTGTTATCTAGGATTATTTTATAATCTTAGATTTTAGGAGAGAAATTTTTTATGAGCAAAATGTCGAAAAATAATAATAACATGAATAATAAAAATCAACTAAGATGGAATTCGATTTTAAATTAAACTCAGTTAAACCACAGAGGTTGCACGCACTTAAATTTAAACCGGAAAATGTTTGCAGTTATTTATTATATTAAATTATAGAACATAGAATTACAATTTCACAAATTTTCCTCAACCTTTAATGGAAAACAAAAAAATGCTAAAATTTTCGGCACAAATTTTCTCACAGCGATCAGCTGTTCGTTCGTTTCTTTTTTCTTTCACGAAATTTGTCGTAATCTTATCTCTTTCAATCATGATAGCTATCCAAGGGTAATAGATTACCAGCATCGGTCATCAGTATTGTGAAAACCAAATTGTGAGAGGTACTTCGGCCATAAACTTTTAGAAATTTCCGCTCGACTGACTGACTTAAATTGTTGTACGCATGAAAGAGTTTCGGCTGTGACATAATGGTATGATCTGTGTTACCGGAACGACGCGGATTTATATTCAAATACTTATAACCAGGACTATAACTTCATGAAGATTCTCGCCCTGCATCATTAGAAGTAATAAAAGTTAGTTAAAAAATGTACAATGCAGAAGCCACGTTTGACAGCTTTCTGCCTTCCTCCCCTCACAAGCTTGTCACACTTACAAAAGCCCTGTTTTTAATTTGCTGTTATTACGGCACTCTCTAGCATTTTATAATTTCTATTGTCTTAATTCTTAAATTGTGTTGCATCATTTTTGTTTTGAATCGATGGTTTTATAATTATTTTGGTGTATTTAGTTTTCATTTGATAATTATATTGTTATTTTATTGTTTTTAAATTCGTTGCATTTTCTTTTGATAGATTGGCTTGTATGTATTATACATGTAGTTTTATTTTTATTGTACCCGTTAGATCTAAATGACATTCTAGTCGGGGAGCCATTTGGTGACTGAAGAAAAAGCTTTTTTTCAAACTAACAAAACGAAATGGAGAAATCTGCAAACCTGCAGACTACCTGAACTACAACTGCGTAACGTGACGAATGGGCAAAGGAAAAAATATTTCCATTATAAATTATAAAATAGTTATCAAGTAACGGGAAAAATAAACGTTGAGATATATGTAAATCTTTTCCGCGAAATAAAAAAAATTCCTCATCTAATAACTGCTATGGGAAACAGTTCTTGCAATAAAATTTACAACTACCATGTCTCTTTTGTGCCTTGTGTGAGGTGGCATTACCATTATCAAAATTTTTAAATTCGGAATTAGGAAAGTGAATCAAAGTTTTTTCTATCAAAAAATGTACTCATATATAATATTTTGTCAAAATTTTAGTCACGCGAGTTACATATGCACATAGACATGTAAAGGAAAATGATAAGTTTGCAGAATTTATCAGTCAAATAAGTCAAACAACAGGAAAGTAATATGATATCATTTCCGTTGATTTCCCAATATTTCGTCGAACTCAAAAATAAACATTTTAATAAAATAAGTATTTTAATAAAATAAGCATTTTAATAAATAAGCATTTTAATAAAATAAGCATTTTAATAAATAAGCATTTTTATTATTAAGAAATATAATATGTTGAATAAGCAATTATGTACACAGTTGTAAGCTTTCATTAAACCTAAATTCAATTAATAAAGTTAGTCTGTGACTGAAACCTTCTGGTCAAACAACTGCTGTGTGTTTTTTAAAAACCCTTTTTCTTAAATCGAATATAAAATTCGCGCGATCCCAAAGATGACGAGATTTTATCTCGGAACCGCTCACGTTCATGCTGAAAAGGCTAGTCACAACGGTAGCCACGTATTTCGCCTACACCTACTGTCAGGTACTCGTGCTATTCACATGGTTCCAAACTTGGATTTTTGCTAACTGCATTTGTCTACGAAATTAAAGCTTTTTGTGGACTTAGAAGCAATGTTAATCTTAATTTTAAATACTCCTGTTTAGCTTGGTATGCATGTATTTCACAATATTTTCTACGTTCTTAATTTATAATTTGTTTTTGAGCTCAATGTTTAAGAGCAGTCAAAATCCAACTAGTCTTTGATTATGTTTCTCACACTACACTAGAAGTCGAATACTTGGGGTGGACTGTGTAACTAGGTGTAAATCGACAAAGTTCATATTTTAAATTTCATTTCGAGTCAGCCACACAATTGGCATCAAACTGTTATCACTTTCTGTTAATGTATTACCTAAACATAGCAGACGAAATAAAAATGCTAACCCTTCGAAAACAAAAAATAACACATAAAAAATTAAAGCTTACACTACAATAACTATATATGAGTATAGTATGCGAGTTCCCCAAGAATTAACAGTTTTGAATAAAATGTAACCCCATCAAGGTTCTCTGATTATGATCGATGTCTAAATTATTAACCTGCAATTGAGCTGAGCTCATAAGAATGGATACTCGGAGCTCTTAGGGTTTTTTATTATAAGCCCCGTGCCAATTTTTCAAAATTAAAAATGGGGGATTTAAGAGGGCGGGCGTAAAACGATAAAGTATAGCTAAGTCAACTGACCACCAGGATGACATAAAACTATATACATACATATATGGGTATTTTTTTGTTTGTTTATTGATGTTGATAACCAAAAAAATTAAACACAATGTAATTATTAAGTAATCGTAAAGGATAAGCTAAAAGTGGTGTTTTATGTAGAAAATTATATGTATACATGCATACATGTATATGTAAGAAATGAGTTGAAACTAGATCTTTTTTGTTGACTTTTTTTTCAAACTTTGCTGTTACAGCCATCGTCCGAGTTTGTAGTAAAATTATTTGAAATTTGTTCGTTCCTTACATTTTTTAATATATTCCTCCGATAACAGAGAGTATTCTGATTTACCATTATGAATTTTCAGTTTAATACATTTTGCGTAGCAGTCATACTTAAATTCGTAAGTCGTATATGGGCAGTCAACTTTGGCCATAGTTTCTTCTACCAAGGATAACATGATGTGCAGAAATCGTATACAAATATGCGGCTGCCAAAATCGATTCTAAAATGAAACAAGAAAAATATATTTTAACTAAATAAATATATATATTGTAATTAAAAACGAAAATTTTGTCATTTTACTTTCGGCATATCCTGTACTCGCTTCATCTGCACTGGAGTATTCACCACACCGTCCAAATTTCGCACACCAATAAAGATATCGTTTACGTTTGTCAAATATGACTGTAACCAGAAAAGCATGCATTTCGGATGGTCGAATATATCTTCGATTGGCTTCTCCGGGAGTAGTTTCGTCAACACGAATCTACATTCATTAATTTCATCCAAATTATGACTGAAACGAATTAAGTACACATATATATGTATATATATATATATTTACATATATGCGTAATAATAAATAGGCGTTCTACAGGGTCCGGCATTCGAAGTGTAACCAACTTCAGACCGCTCGCGCAGCTGATGCACGGGCATCAGCTGTCTGTTAATTGGCTAAATGACAGTCCAGAGTATTGTTAACAAGTGCGCGGAGGCATTTTGCCGAGAGTAAACGCGAAAAAAGAAAATCCGTAATGGATTTCAAACTTAATAGTGTGATTGCATTATATTTGGCTGGAAAATCACAACCAGCGATTGTTCGTGAGCTCGAGCACCTTAAAGATGGTTTGAAACAGAATTTGGTGTCAACAAATCTACTGTTTTTGACATAAAAAAGAAACGTGATGCCATTAGAAAATTCGCGACTAAATGTGAACAGAAACCTGGTTAGTGAACATTTAATGAAATTTAGTTTACAATTAATTAACTTAGTGACACTTTTCAGAAAAAAGGCAGACTATGAAGCTTGGAGAACATGCTGATATGGAGGAGGCCTTAATGACTTGGTTTATCCAACAGAGGCACCAGCATATTCCTATATCAACCGAAATTATTCAAACCAAAGCAAAATATTTCTACAATCAAATTGAAAAATCTTAAGCCTTTTTAAGATTAATTATTTTGGGAGGGATGCGCGAACACAACAATTGCCTGAAATATAACCAGCGAGCGCGTTCGTTGTAAATTCACAAGTGACTTCTTTATTTTCTACTTCATGTTTATATAGGAAAACTTAACTAACGGAGCATATATAATTAATGTCATGTTATGTTATTCTATGTACTTATACATATATATATAGTGTTATTATGGCAGAATATACTTTGAACAATTTTATAAAAATTCATTTCGGATAATTACTTAAATTAATAATTAAAACTATAGGCCATTTGGCGTAACACAAATAACTGGCAAAAACGATTTTACAGCAAGTCTAGGTTGGATCGAAAAGTTTAAAGCACGACATGGCATAAGAAAATTAAAAATTTGTGGTAAAAAAGTTAGCAGTGATGTCTCTGCAGTAGGACCGTTTAGGCAGAAACTTAAAAATATCATTGAAGAAATGGAGCTAGACAATGAGCAGATTTATAATGCAGATGAATCTGCAGCTTTTTGGAAAGTTATTCCTACAACAACAATGGTGCACTCGCACGAAAAATCCGCATCCGGTAGAAAAATTTCGAAAGATCGTATAACTTTTATGCCTTGTTGTAACGCTTCGGGCACACATAAGTTACCATTGTTGGTAATAGGCAAATCAGTTAATCCACGATCATTTAAAAATTTTGATCTGCCTGTAATTTACCATATAATGCGCCATGCCACGTAGGTTCGGAAGATCTTGGAACGGATCCGAATTTCCGAATTGTGTTTCTTCCACCTAATTGCACAGCAGTCATATATCCGTTAGATCAAGATTTAATTCAAAATATAAAAGTCACTTACCGAAAACAGCTTTTAAATCATCTCATTACGGACAATACAGATCTTGGAATTGCATTAAAAAACTTTACGCTGCGAAATGCTGTTACATTTTTAAACAATGCGTGGTTAGGTATATCACAACAAAATATTGTACACAGTTGGAAGGAGTTGTTGGGGAGTCACAGCGAAGAACGGAGCGAGGAAGATTCGATACCTCTGGCTCAACTTACAGTCAATAATCCAGATTTGAATGAAATTCAAACTATCATCGCATCAATTAATCCAGACTCACAGAATGACATTGAATTCATAAATAATTGGGCGAATAGAAGGAATAGATGAATTCGACTACGATTTTTCTGATCAGGAAATTGTACAGTCTGTGGTGGAAAATAATAATATAGAAGAAGCTGATTCTGATTGCACCATAGTTGAAGCGGTAAATACTATAAATAGCGATGAAGCAAAAAATATTTTTTCCAAGGCTATACAATGGGCAGAACAAATTGATGCTTCGGCTATGGATATTTTAGTTTTAAGACGATTTAAAGAAACTGCAGATAAAATGTTGCTGGCGAACTCGCAGCAGACCAAAATTAATATATTAATTTTTTTTTTTTGAAGACGTTTGAATTCAAAGGGCATATCCGATGGTATCATTGGTATTCGCGGTATTAAAACGTCTTCACCAGAGTATTTTCCATTCAAAATTGTTGCTTCAATGACGTTATTCATCAATCTCTTAACTGTTAATCGAGTGCCATTACATAGTCGTGGTTGATTTATGTTTCTCAACATAATAATCGGTGCTCCTATTTTCAAGTTTAGCATATGTGGCGGTAATCCAGGTAAATCAAAGGAATTCAAAAATTCAGTAGGATAATTTACAATATCATCTTGATTTGTAACAGTGTCAACGGATCGATATGTTTGTTCTGGACTTGGTATGTTAGCCAAAATAGCAGCATCCATTTCATTCACATCTTTATTTTTGCCAGCCATGATGGCTCGTTCACTAAGCCAATCATGATTTTTTTAATTTTGAGGCAAATTTGGGAAAATACTTTGAATTAACTGTTCTTTCGTTTGACTTATTTGACAAAAGTTTGGTTGTAAAGTTATTAAGCCGGTTAAATTATCGACAGGAACTTTGCCATTTCCAATATCCAATAATTGCTGTGAAAATTCAGCAGCTGATGGATCATTTTGCATAAGAACACGTACATTTGTAGTTAGTTTGAGTGTTTGAACATGTCTCCACAAATATGATGATTTCAAACGTGCAGCCAATTCATCTACTACAGTTGCTCGAGGAATAACAGGCAGTGTTTGTCTAAAATCACCTGCCAGCAGCACTAAGGCACGACCAAACTTTTCCTTTTTACTACGTAATTTTTATAATAAGTGGTCTTCCTCTTCCTTTTCCTCTTTCTGTAGCTATTCCTTCTTCTCTTCCATCTCCAGCTCCATCTCCTTTCTTTATCCCGGAAACGGGCAGTAAAAATTACTTCACTTAAAAGCTTTCATCAACAGCTTCCATCTGATACCCATATTGTACAAACACATCCAAGGGTACCTTGGTCCACCTTTTCGGCTATATCTTGAGACCCTGGTGACTCAGAGATCTAAAAAATACTCTGTATTAACGCACTCATCAGTAGCTTTGATTTGATACCCACAATGTAAAAACACATCCTAGGGTTACCCGGGTCCTCATTTTAGCCCTCGGCAGCGCCACCTGGTGGCGAGTGGAATCAATAAGCCTATTATACTAACCTTCACCGTGGAAAAATATATATATATATACCAAATTTCATAATAATCGGCCCAGACACACACGACCAAAATGAATTCAATTCTAATGAATGCTATGTGCGGTACAAAAAATACGTGCGGCAAATAGCAAAAACACACTCAGTTAACCGACGCACCGCACACACACGCGGTACGGTTTTTTTTTTTTAAGTTGATTATTTATTTGGTATTAATAATGTTATGTACTAAAATAAACAATAGTTTTAAGTATATGATATGATTATACAATGACTCTAGACGAGTTCTCAAATACATGACGAGCTTCTTATAGATATATATAGTAACATTTTATTAATTGATGGTATTTTAGATGTGTCTGCTTTAATTTGAAGCTTTTATCGGATTTCAACCAAACTTCACAGAAACCTTTGCCAAAGCAACATCAACAATGTGTGAAACTTTCATTGTTTTCCTTACACGCGTTGCTGAGATTACCCCGGACAAATGCACACTTTTTTTCGGCTTAATTTATATATATGTATATAGATAAGGATCATATTTTTGTATATTAATTTTTTATTCAGGCAGCGTATGTTAAATGTCGAATCAAAGTTAAGAACCAACCCCAATAGTTTTTGCATCAACTACAAGCGCAAAAAAATGGTTATCGAACTAGTTTTGTCTATGAAATTATTGCTTCGGACAGTCTTATTGACTCTTGCAATCTATTCGCAAATTTTTTTTAAGAGGTGTACGATAAATGTGATTCAAATAATAACCATTTAATTGACCGGTTGCCATTGGACATCCCTGAGAATTGATTCGAATCGCTTATCTGGAAAATAGTGATAGTTTGAATCATGAGGGTCTTGCTCCCATTTCTTTAATTACATTCAACTTTAATATTTATCCCAATCGGTAAACTTTTTAATAAATGTATAGATAACGCAGTTTTTCTGAATTCTTGCAAATTGTAGGTATCTTCTTTTCGCCAAGCGTTAACAAGTGGCGAATAGATAAAGGAACTGACATAAATGAACATATCTTGGCAACGCTGGAATAGAGCTGCCTTAAATGACATGTGTTTGTACTATAACGAGTTATACCAGTTTAATGAGGTAAAGGGTGTTTTTTTAGAGGTTAGGTTTTCAAGTTGGCACTACTTTTTTCGTAGATGGTCTTTTTGACAGCTGTCACTTGATTTATGCTCAGTTTGGTTTGCCATTTCTTAATGAATAGACTTACACCTGAACAACGTTTGCAAATCGTGCAAATTAGGGCCAAAAACGAGATTTTCACAAGAAAATTTTGTTCAGCGATGAAGCTCACTTTTGGTTGAATGGGCATGTCAATAAGCAAAATTGTCGCATTTGGAGTGAACATAATCCACAAGCCATTGCTGAGACGCCGTTACATCCTCAAAAAGTCACTGTTTGGTGTGCTCTATGGGCAGAGGGAATCATTGGTCCATATTTCTTTAAAAATGAAGCCGGCCATAATGTTACAGTCAATGGAGAGCGCTATAGAGCCATGATTAATGACTTTTTCGTGCCTGAATTGGACGATGTTGATGTGGACGACCTTTGGTTCCAACAAGACGGCGCTACATGCCACACAGCCAACGCAACAATCGATTTATTGAAGGAAACTTTTGGTGAGCGCATTATCTCGCGCCGTGGACCTGTGGCGTGGCCTCCAAGATCGTGCGATATAACACCGCTGGACTATTTCTTGTGGGGCTATGTGAAGTCGCTTGTCTACGCAGATAAGCCCGAGACGATTGACGTCTTGGAAGAGAATATTCGGCGCGTTATTGCTGACATACGGCCCCAATTGCTGCAAAAAGTGGTCGAAAATTGGGCCTCTCGGCTGGAATTTATTCGAGCCAGCCGCGGCGGAAAATCATTTTTAAAACATAATGGCAAACCCTTATCTTTATAATAAAGCTAAATTCTTGGCCATAACATTAAATTATATACGTTTTATTTCATCTTGAAAACCTAACCTCTAAAAAAAACACCCTTTATAACCGTACTCAAATAGAAGGCGCCTATAACTATACAGCGTATTTTCAGCGACTTAAGAAGAAATCAATATTAGATCTGTACACTTGGTGCACTCCATGCATGAAATTTATTAATTTTTTATTTTAAAATTTAATTGTTAATTCGGCTGCGACGTCAGGAGCTTTGTGGTTTATTAATGCAATTTCAATGCTTTATTTATTGTATAGAAAAAAATTGTTAAAACGTGTGTGTACTACTTGTAAATGTTACACAGTTGTAAATAATGAAAATATATGTGATAAGTGCACTTATTATAAAGGGTTTTCCAATAACAGGTGTTATTTTGAATACCCCGCTATTTCGGTAGAATTCACTTTTGAAGCTGTCGTTTTTGATATTTCACAAGTAGAAACTACGCCATTAATAAAAATGAAACGAATCACGCTTAAACAATGCACTGAAATTATTAAAATTCACTATAAAAATGGGGAAAATTTGGCAGAGACGGTTCGTAAAACTCGAACATTTTTGGGTCATCGTTGAGCACCTTGTCGGACCGCGATACAGAAATTGGTGAAAAAAATCGAACGTTGGGACAAGTTAGTGATGTAAAGAATAAAACCCGTGCACGTAGCTCAAAAAGAGCCGAAAATATTGCTGTTGTAGGCGACCTTACTTTTTTGAAAATGAAGCTGGAGCAACAGTTACGGTGAATGGATTGCGCTATCGAGAGATGATTAACGATTTTTTATGGCCGGAATTAGATGGTATTTATTTTCAACAAGATGGCGCTACCTGCCACACAAGCATCGAAACCATTGATTATAATACCTCTTATTGGAAAACCCTTTATAAAAATTTGTTGAAGATCAAAGACAAATTTTAATTTATTATCAACTACTAGTGTTGGCGCTAGTTTTATCAAAATAAACACCCAACCAACATTTCCCGCGAGTTTCATTAGAAAACTCCTAATATTTCTCATAAAAAAGACGAAACTTACAGTTATAAAGACTTGCTCAAACATTTTTGGTATAGCTAAAAAACACACTTTCTTTAAAATCCATCGAAAATTAAACGACTAATTAATTATTGCTGCCATAGCTAGTTAAAAAATTAAATTTATATGCTATTAAAAAAATAATACTTACATATCATTAATCTTATGATCTGAAATTATACCCTGAATTTCAGCTGAATAGATTAGGTCGAATTCTTTCAATGTAGTCTGATAAATACTAAAAATTATGTTATTTTCGTCCACAGGCACATTGGTATTGGGTTCCAAATCGGGTGAATCTAAAATTGGAATAATAATAATGAAAATAATACAAACATAAGATTCCGATGGAAATTAAGAAACTTTCTTTTCAGTAATACATCATGAGTATTAAAAGAGTATCACTGACAAACATTTGGAAGAAAATTTGTAATAATAGAATTTTAATAAAATTCGTATTATTGAGTAAAAATAGCATTAAATCAAATCTTGAATTAATAAAGAGTGTTTATAAGTGAATATTGTTACTTTTCTGTTTGTATTTAAGTAAAATAAGCATTTTCTGAAGCTTATGCAAAAATTAAGCATTTTTAACGTTAAGGGGTTACATGGGTTTCGTTGGTTCAAAAAATCGATTTATTTTTTTCTTTTTGCTTATTAATTTCTACAACATCTCAGGAATATTATCCTAAATTTTCAAGTCGATCCGAATAATAAACAGTCTTGGAATGTGTGCGCTCCAAGCCACTTTTATTGTTACTCAAAACTTTAAACGCGTTTTTCTCGGAACCGTGTTTTCAAAGTCGGTTGTCAAATGTTCTCGAAAACTACTCAACCGATCTTGATGAAATTTTTTTTTTTTTTTGAAAATTTCAGAAATTATTTTTTAAATATGTATCTAAGACAGAAAAAAGTTGTATGTACATATATAAGACAGAAAAAAGTTTGAATTAAATAAATAATTTTTTACATAGCAAAAAAATATTGAAAATAGGCTTTTTTTTTACCCGACGAATCCCATGTAACCCCTTAAATATTGCTATTAGTTCTAAATGCAAATTAAGAAAAAGTACTATAAATCAAACGGCTGATATAGTGACTACATTTGAATTATAATTTAAAAATTCGTTCCCCGCACTTAAACATTATAAGCAAATTTATCGTGGAATCAATGGAAAGCCAACCCAAAAGCACTAACCGGAAAAGCAGGCTTGCGCGAATTTTGAATGATATGAACAGTTTTTTGAACTATCATGGTCAAACTTCAATTGAGTCAGGTGAATAATGCCACAATATCTCGTAGCGTAAAACGTCATACTGTTATATTCAGACCCCTTCAAACGATATGGAGTAAGCATGATACGAGCCAATAATCCACGTGTGGTCAAAATTGGTTTACGTTTCGGCCCCATGGCCGATTGCTTATCCGGACAAGATGTTGAACTCGACGCACAAGCTTTTGCAAAAATATGATATGGTTCTGCTTTCCGACGGAAAATGAATTTATCAAATCCCTTATTCAAATCTAAAGGATAAGATGTTGCCTTTGGCTCTTTAAAGTATGGAAATTGAACGCAATCAATAACTTCGTCAGAACTGGTTACATTGTAGATGGCACGTATTTTTGGGCGGCTCAGGTAAAACGCCGGCGGATAAATCTGATTTGTTAATTCACTAGACTGCAAGTGCATTATCACTTTATAACCACTAACGTTTTCGTTTATAGACATTTTGCTTCCAAATATCTGTGTCTTAACTGTTTCACCGATTTTTATTTCTTTTAATTAATTTAACAAGGATATATGAAGGACACAATGATGTGCCTATGAATGTGCGCTGCGCCTATGAATGTGCGCTGTGCCTATGAATGTGCGCCGCGCCTATGAATGCGCGCTGGATTTCTTGAGAAGTTTTACCGTTTTATTTTGAGCAGTGGCTAGTGACCATACATACACACAGCATATACATATGCGCCATATAAAGTCACAAATTTACATTTGCATATGCCATCTTGAAGATGGCATCTTCCTGTGTGCCTCTTAACATATTGTGTACGGGACACGTAAAAATACGTTTTTCGCAAACTGTGGGTAGAGCGCGGGTCACGTAGTTATACGTTTTTATAGATGGGTGGTAGAATAAGGGAAATAAAGATATACGGGTTATTAATGTTTGTTGTTACCCTTTCTCATACCTAGTACTACGATGTACAAACATATACAAATCAAAATAATAACGGTAAATTGTGTTTAACAGTAAACATCATACGAGCAAATTTAAAATTCGCGCACATTTTTCAATAAATTACCCGCTCCAGCCGTAATGCACTGGCACAAAACGCCCGACCACAATGTGTTAAGCGTATTTTGATTCAGTTGAAGGGAATTAACAAATTTTCCAGACACCACCAGACAGACAGACATAACATACAGTGGCTCAATAAAGAACTCGGACAAACCTTAGTTAAAACTTTGTATAAAAAACACTGCTAAAATAAAGGCAATTTGAAACAATATTTTTCGATTTCTAAATTCTTTATTTATATAATTTAAGAAATAACAAAAACATAAGATAAGTCGTGTGCACTTCTTTTACAATAACAAAAAACTTTCAAAATGAGGAGAATTCACGCCAAAAAAGAACTCGGACATGGAAATTAATTTTACTTTAAAAGCCAATAAAAATAAAAATTAATATTTTGTGGGAAACCCTTTGGATTTAATAACAGCATTTAGTCGTTTCGGCATTGACTCCACCAAATTTCTGCAAACGGAAGGATAAATTTTAGCCCATTCGTCCTTAAGAGCAGCTTCGAGGTCCTTTTTATTTGAAATTTTGTGATTTTTGAGTTTATTCTCCAAATGCGCCCATAAATGCTCAATGACGTTTATATCAGGGGACTGTGGTGGAGTTTCGAGCACTTTCGGGCAGTTATACATCAACCACAAGCGAACATCAAGCGCCTTATGATTGGGGTCCTTGCCTTGGTAAAAATAAAATTGTTCGTTTATACCCAATTTTTCAGCACTTTGAATTAAATTTCTTTTTAAAATTGAAAGATATCGCTTGTGATCTATTATGCCATCAACAAAACCAAGATTTTTATAGGTTTTTGTAAAATTAATTCGTTTGTTTTTATTTTCCTTACTAATGTAGGGTTTTTTTCTTGCGACTCTGCCATTGAGGTTGTTTTTTCTTAGAACTAATCGCAAAGTTTCTGGATTGCAGTCAATTTCAAGATATTCTTTAATTTGTGTTGTAAGTTTTGGAGCATTTAAATGAGGACTTGCTCTAACTTGGTTTACTATCCACCACTCGTTAGTGTCCGTAAAAAGCTTTGGCCGTCCTGTTTTCACTTTGTTTTCTACAGATTTTGTTTCTTTAAAGCGTTTTATGGTGTCACATACAGTTGATCGCGGTCGATTTACAAGTTTGCCGATGTCACGCATGGTTTTTCCATTTTTATGTTGCTCAATAATTATTTTTCGCACTTCCACCGAAGTTTGGCCACGTTGTCGACTCATTTTACAAAAAAGAAAAAAAATGCGTACTTGACACAATTTTCTTGACACAATTTACTTCCAAAACTGTCGATCGTTCCTCAATTAACTATATATAATTTAAAAAATGGGATTACCCCATTTAAACTGTCAGAAATTACGAAGTGATGCCAGATGTCCGAGTTCTTTTTTGGCGTGAATTCTAGTCATTTTGAAAGTTTTTTGTTATTGAAAAAGGAGTGCACACGACTTATCTTATGTTTTGGTTATTTCTTAAATTATATAAATAAAGAATTTAGAAATCGAAATATATTGTTTCAAATTGCCTTGATTTTAGCAGTGTTTTCTATACAAAGTTTTAACTAAGGTTTGTCCGAGTTCTTTATTGAGCCACTGTACATACATATGTAATTCAGCCCCTTAATGTTAACTTTTGGTGAAAAATGTGTCTGTGGTGAAAAAGTCTTCGCGAGACGAGTACCCCTCGAAATTCCATACGTTCCTGTTATTGAGACTTCTCTATATATTAACGTTCTCTGCTTGAGTCTATGAAAAAGCATGAAATATGAACATTGAAAATAAAAAGGGGACTCCCCGTGAAATCAACTACGTTCAGCAAGGATGATGGAATACATGGTTGCGCCTTCCGAATTCGCCGTGTCGTAAGAGTCCATCAATAAACAAACAAAAGGAAGGAGAACTACTTGTTTGTGAAGAAGAAAAGTAGGCGAAAGCAAGTTCAGCAAGCAGTCTCAAGCCGACTCCGAACGACAGATTTTTTTTATGAAGAGCTTTTTCATGATAGAAATACACTCGGAGGTTTGCCATTGTCTGCCGAGGGGCAACCGCTACTAGAAAACACTTTTTCTTCATTTTAGTGTTTCACCGTGATTCGAACCTACATATGTATGTACGTTCTCTCTGAATTCCGAATGGTAGTCAGGCACTAGCCATTCGGCTATGACGGCCGAAATGTAAATACTGTCAATAAATATTGGCGTGACGTGGCTCGTTCGCGTAGGAGCTTTGACGACCGTTGACCTTAGGGAAATGAACACGCTCAGGATCATATCCATCAATTAATAGAGTTCTTCTTTCTACTACAGCAGTATAATGGAACAGAATTCTTTCCCTTACCGATTTCATAACGCTTTTTCATATTTTCTAAAATAATCAGTACATAAAAATTATTCGATTTTGGTTGACTGGTATTCTTCTCGTTTTCATTTTATTTATTTTTTCTCAGTAACCTTTCATTTGACAGCACATTTACAGCACGCGTATTCATTAAAGGTGGTGGCCCTAGAGGAACAACTAGGTGTTATGGATGATACAAGCCTCCTGGGGAACCGCGCACACAATACCAACATCAATGGTGGCGTGGAAACTGAAAATTTTTGTTCAAAAATACCATATTAATGCTTATAAAAAATGGCCATTTTGGCAGCGCTTTCATAAGAAAGAGTTTTGCATCTATTTTTGAAATATTAATATTGGGACTAAAAGGTTTGACTATTTATGATCAAGGCAAATTAGTATAATGCAACACGCTGAAAAAAACATATAAAGGGGGGACAGAGCGGTGTATCCCCATCTTCAAACTGAACACCGCACCCTCCAGAGGCTTATAGATTTTAAGTAATTTACTGTTAAAATTGGGTAATTTAGCGAAAAGTTGGTGTTGCAGAGACATTCACTGGAAGGATGTTTGTAAGTCTGCAATATTTTTTTCCTTTAGCTAAGAATAGAGAAACATTTTTGAAAATATAATGAATATACCTATAATGAAATAAAAATTGCACTATTGTCTGGCTTACGTTACACACGCATATAACTCATCGAGATGATATGGGTAAATGCATTTAAAGAGATAATTTAAGAAAGCATTTAAAGAGATAATTTAAGATAGAATTTAAAGAGATAAGCAGAATCGCTGCCGACATGTTATAAATAAACAATATAAAACACTTTAGAAGATAATAAATGAATAAAAAACTAATAGGACTATGAATAAGTTCGTGCGGTTTTACAACAGATGGCGTAACTTGATTATTATTCCATCGATCCACATTTCCAAACATTCATTGGAGAGCTACTGTCGTAAGGCACAAACGTCAGTATAAGTTTTTTATTTGAAGCGTAAACAACAATATTTTTACCACACTTGAAAATGTCGAATTTCGTGCCAAATAATGTGTTTTTGCGGGGAATTCTTCTTCATTATTTTAATATGAAGAAAAAAGCAGCCGAAAGTCATCGTATCTTGGTGGAAGTTTATGGTGAGCGTGCTCTAGCTGAGCGAACGTGCCAGAAGTGGTTTGCACGCTTTAAAAGTGGTGATTTTGGCTTGGAAGACGAAGAACGCGAGGGTGCGCCGCCAAAGTTCATGGATACCGAATTGGAGGAATTGCTCGATCAAGATCCGGCTCAAACGCAAGAAGAGGTTGCAAAAACTTTGGGAGTTGATCAATCAACCATTTCCAAACGTTTAAAAGCCATGGGAATGATCCGAAAGGTAGGCCATTGGGTGCCGTATGAATTGAAGCCAAGAGACGTTGAACGCCGTTTTATGGCATGCGAACAACTGCTTCAACGGCACAAAAGAAAGGATTTTTTGCATCGAATTGTGACTGGCGATGAAAAGTGGGTCCATTACGACAATCCAAAACGTCGGGCAACGTATGGATCCCCTTTCCATGCTTCAACATCGACGTCGGCGCAGAATATTCATGGCCTGAAGGTTATGCTGTGTATCTGGTGGGACCAGCTGGGTGTTGTGTATTATGAGCTACTGTTGATTGTTACAATTGATGCGTTTGAGCCGAGCACTGCGAGAAAAACGGCCGCAATACGCCGATAGACACGACAAAGTTATTTTGCAACATGACAATGCTCGGCCACATGTTGCACAAGTGGTCAAAACATACTTAGAAACGCTCAAATGGGATGTCCTACCCCACCCGCCGTATAGTCCAGACCTTGCGCCATCCGATTACTATCTCTTCCGATCGATGCAACATGGCCTGGCTGACCAGCACTTCCGTAATTACGATGAAGTCAAAAAATGGATCGATTCGTGGATTGCGGCAAAACCGACCGAATTTTTCACAAAGGGAATCCGTGAATTGCCAGAAAGATGGGAAAAAGTAGTAGTAAGCGATGGACAATACTTTGAATATTAAATTTGTAACCATTTTACGTCAATAAAGTTTCAAATTTCGAAAAAAACCGCACGAACTTATTCATAGTCCTATTATATATGTACATATATTTGCCTATGTATAGATATATATGTATATATATTTATAGATACACATAGATATGTATATTTACATATGTTGGGGGTATACATATGTATACATATTAATACTTGAGCTTTAGTAAAATATGTAAATATGTTTGATTGTATGCATTTTGAGTTTGTGGATTTGTATTTGATGGGTGTATTTAGATTTATTTTAAAAAAATATTTTATTTAAAAAAAATATATATTATATATATTAATATTTCATACGCATGAATGTTTTATTTAAAAAAAATTTTTCACTATCTTATTAATATTTAATACAATATTTACAGTGTACTCTCTCCTAACGGATACCACTCTTAAACGGACACTTCCCATAAACGGGCAGTTTCCTAGTATTAAAAAATTCTCAAGGGTTTTTGAAAATGTTTCACTCTAAAACCGACAACCCTCAAATAACAGGGCGCGGACACATATTTATTTTCCACCCCAAAGAGTATTTAATTCCCCATAAAGGGACAGTACAATATGGTTTTTACGTTTACTCTCTACCATATTCGTACAGCTGTTCAATAATACTTATATGTATAGAGGGGAATCCCCTAAATACGAAGAACTTGTTCTTAATGCAGTAAAACATAAATATGTGTTTACATACGTATACACTTAGTTTCTTATTGTATGCATACGTGAATCGCAATACCTAAAGTAGTGTTGAGTTTAAAAGACAATGTTAATATCATTGAAATATGTACATAAAAATGAAAAAAAACTTAGTAATGTAAGATCATCAAAACTCAAGCTACTTGCATCATCAAAAACAAAGACCAAAGCCCCGCGTAAACCTTGGCACAACTACGTTCTAAATACTGTAGTAGGTTAAACTCCTACTTATCCAGAATCGACCCCGACATACTAAACATATGTCCAACATGTGAAGGCACCCCGCACGACACTAACCACCTTTTCACATGCCCCATCAAACCCACCCCAAAGATCTTAATATTGATAAATTGTTCTACGAATGGTTTCGAAAGCAACAAAAAATGCATAACTTTGCCAGGCACACTTATAAGGAGCAAAGCTAAACAAATTTCAGTGAGACTCAATTACGAGGATTTTGAGTGTATCATCAAGATGATGTCAAAGGTACCGTATTTGATTGAAGGATATAATTCACGAACCATTTATAATGCAGATGAGACTGGCTTGTTTTTCCGAGCATTACCCGATACAACATTTGCATTAAAAGATGCAAAATGGCTAAGGACAGACTCACGATTTTACACTGCGTCAATATGGCTGGAGAAAGGGAACGCCTTTTTGTTATTGAGAATTCTGCAAGACCTTGCGCACTTCACAACATAAATTTAAACAATTTATCCGTTACGTGGCGATCAAACGAAAAGGTTTGGATGACGTCTGATTTGATGACAGATTTTCTCGTGCAATTCGATAGAAAAATGCAACTTCAAGAACGGAGCGTCGTTCTATTTCTAGATAATGGGGCTCCCCATCCTAGCGATCTAAAATTGAAAAATGTTAAAGTTATTTTTCTCCCAGCAGACACAATAGCATTTTGTCAGCCCCTTGACCAAGGCGTTGTAACAAACTTTAAGTTCCTGCCTAATCGTTATTTTTAAAACACATTTTGTTTCGGATGAAAGAGACAAATTCCGCTACGGAGTTGTTAAAATCAATAAATTTATAAGATGTTGTTTATTTCATACACAAAGCGTGGGAGCAAATGAGTCCACAGACTCATTAAAGCTGGGTTTGGGTAAACAAATATGCCGAATAACGATAGCGGTTAGACTGCAGAAGATGACCATCCACTATCAGCATTTGCTCCGTTCTCCAATGTTATTAATCGAGTTCAGAGCGAAATTCAAGGTAGCCTGGAAGACTATCTGATTTGGAAAATATCAATACTGAAGTGTTAATGGTTTTCCAAGAATCGTTATCCATCTGGTCTGAAGATGAATTAGAAAATGAGATTGACGACAACTTAACTTCCAATGAAGAAGCTTATTTAGCAATAAGAAAACTAAAAGCTTTTTCTCTAAACCAGAATGACGTCAAGGGTGTTGAACTGCTTACTGATCTTCGAATACATCTTCAAGATATTTAAATTAAAGGAAAAACTCGTCAAAGCTAAAATTTCTGACTTTTTTTAAACCAATTTGAATATCTTGTACAATAAATTTTGTTGTTTAATACTTGAAAAAATTTTGATGAGTATCCTTTCTTTGTCTTATATGTATGTATGTGTGTATTGATATTCTAGAGGGGGTATTCTACCTTCTAAAAGTGAAAAACTCACCGGTCGCTGAGCTATAGTTTTTAAGTTATTTGATTTCAAAATTTGTAAAATTTACCAAGAATTTTCCGGTTTTGGTTATTTCAGCAAGCAGAAGTGCTGCCAGACATCTTATAAATAAACAATATAAAACATTTTAGAAGATAATGAATGAATAAAAATATAAAATTTTATAGTTTATTTCTATATTATATACGTCTAGGCATATATACAGCTATATATAGGTTTATCTATGGATATATATATATATATATATATATATGTACATATGTATACGTTTTATTTAACAAAAACAAGCGCTGCTGGTAAAAATTCGGAATAAAAATCGCTCGATTTTTACTATATTATTAATATTTGATACATACCATATATATATACCTATATATATATACATATGTGATAATAAACAAAAACAGCGCGGGAAATTTTCTGTAATCGCGCGATTTTTTATTCCAAATTTTCTCTATATTATGAATATATGATATATATTCCTTTTTATATATTAAATATCTATGTATATATAAAAAAGAATAATTAAAAAATTTTGCATACAACTTTTTTCGGCGTAGGCGACCTCGGCCGCACTTCAAAAAAATAACCCTTAATAGTCCAACACCGTCTCCGCTACACACAGGAGTTTTACGTGAAGCTGAACTGTATTTCGAAAATCATATCGATATTGTATTTATATATATACTATATATGAACTCAATATATACACCTTAGAGGTTGTAAACCCCCATTCCCTCATTATTCTAACAAAAAAGAGTGTGTGGAAATAATGTTCCTATGTTGCTTCGTTTTCAATCGCATTCTATTTTTTGCTTCTGGCAGCACTCCTTTTAGCCATGCTTTTCAGTTATTGTTAATTTAGCTGGCGCGTCAAGAGTTTGCAAGTTATAAATGCAATTCAAATTGTTAATTTATGGTATATAATATACTAGCAAACCCGGCCCCCTTCGCTGGGCACACTAAAATAGAATAGATATGGTTTAGAACAGAAAATATATGCTTTTCATATTATTTATTTCTTTATTCTTTATTCAAGCGCTTTGGCATTAACAATATTTTTTGTTTTTCTATTTGTTTTTGAGTAAATATAAAATATAAATTGAAAATCAGGAAAAAAGAAGATTGTTTTTAAATTTCAAATCAACGCATATGATCATCCATGAATTTTTCGTTTCAATTTATATGTTTTATTAAGCATTGGAGCTTTTTTAACCATTATCCATTTATATTTTTCAAAAAAAAAAAACGAAAAAAATTTTTTTTCCACGAACACATAATTTCATTCGGATTTCACATTAAATTCTCAAATTTCGTAAGAAATTATTCACTGTTCCAAAATCCACTCCAAAAAAATTCACAAACAATTTTTACATGTTGCACTTACTTTTTCCTTATGGCATCCAAATCAGAAAGAAATATTGACACATTGTAACTCACACTGTCAATTTGACAGTTCAGTTCCGCCCCAAGCGTTAAAAAAGTAAGCGACATTATGACTGGTTCAAAAGAACGATGTACCCGTTGCCAGTGCTCCGAATTACAACCACATTTTACGAAACCCATTTTCAATACTTACTTAACAATGTGCGTAAGTTTGGTTTAATTCGGTGCAAAGACACGGCGGGTCCACGTTTTGGCATATATTTCGAGACCCTAGTCATCAATAGGTATGAAAATTACCCCGTATTAAAGCACTTATCAACAGCTTTCATTTGATACCCATATTGTACATATACAACCAAAGGTTACCCGGGTCCACGTTTTGACCTATATCTCGAGACCCCAGTCACAGAGCGGCATGAAAAATACTCTGGACTAAAGCATTCACCAACAGCTTCCATTTGATACCCATATTGTACATACACAACCAAAGGTTACTCGGGTCCACGTTTTGACCTATATCTCGAGACTTCAGTCACAGAGCGGCATGAAAAATACTCTGGACTAAAGCATTCACCAACAGCTTCCATTTGATACCCATATTGCACATACACATTCGAAGGTTACCCGGGTCCACGTTTTGACCTATATCTCGGGACCCTATCTACCAATAGGTATTCAAACTATACGGAAATCATCTTCAATACCTACTTAACAATGTGTGTAAGTTTGGTTTAATTCGGTTCAAAGACACGGCGAGTCCACGTTTTGGCATATATTTCGAGACCCTAGTCATCAATAGGTATGAAAATTACCCCGTATTAAAGCACTTATCAACAGCTTTCATTTGATACCCATATTGTACATACACAACCAAAGGTTACCCGGGTCCACGTTTTGACCTATATCTCGAGACCCCAGTCACGTAGCGGCATGAAAAATACTCTGTACTAAAGCATTCACCAACAGGTTAAATTTGATATCCATATTGTACATACACGTCCGAAGGTTACCCGGGTCCACGTTTTGACCTATATCTCGAGACCCTATCTACCAATAGGTATTCAAACTATACGGAAATCATCTTCAATACCTACTTAACAATGTGTGTAAGTTTGGTTTAATTCGGTTCAAAGACACGGCGGGTCCACGTTTTGGCATATATTTCGAGACCCTAGTCATCAATAGGTATGAAAATTACCTCGTATTAAAGCACTTATCAACAGCTTTCATTTGATATCCATATTGTACAAACACATTCTAGGGTCCACGTTTTGGTCTCTATCTCGAGACCCTAGTCACGGAGCGGATGGAAATACTCTGAACTAAAGCATTCACCAACAGCTTTCATTTGATACCCATATTGTACATACACAACCAAAGGTTACCCGGGTCCACGTTTTGACCTATATCTCGAGACCCCAGTCACGTAGCGGCATGAAAAATACTTTGTACTAAAGTAGTCACCAACAGCTTTCATTTGATACCCATATGGTACATACACGTCCGAAGGTTACCCGGGTCCACGTTTTGACCTATATCTCGGGACCCTATCTACCAATAGGTATTCAAACTATACGGAAATCATCTTCAATACCTACTTAACAATGTGTGTAAGTTTGGTTTAATTCGGTTCAAAGACACGGCGAGTCCACGTTTTGGCATATATTTCGAGACCCTAGTCATCAATAGGTATGAAAATTACCCCGTATTAAAGCACTTATCAACAGCTTTCATTTGATACCCATATTGTACATATACAACCAAAGGTTACCCGGGTCCACGTTTTGACCTATATCTCGAGACCCCAGTCACAGAGCGGCATGAAAAATACTCTGGACTAAAGCATTCACCAACAGCTTCCATTTGATACCCATATTGTACATACACAACCAAAGGTTACTCGGGTCCACGTTTTGACCTATATCTCGAGACTTCAGTCACAGAGCGGCATGAAAAATACTCTGGACTAAAGCATTCACCAACAGCTTCCATTTGATACCCATATTGTACATACACATCCGAAGGTTACCCGGGTCCACGTTTTGACCTATATCTCGAGCCCTATTTCCAAAATAAAATATAATCCATGTTACTCGTGGATGATGTAGCTTTCGAATGGTGAAAGAATTTTTAAAATCGGTCCAGTAGTTTTTGAGCCTATTCGTAACAAACAAACAAACAAAGTTTTCCTCTTTATATATTAGTATAGTATAGATAAATAAAAAGTGTTAGAAATGTGTGTGTATGTTAATGTAGTTTGAATAATTGGCAAAACTTTCCTTTACTACCACGATATATTTGAATGGGGGCGGAGAGGGAGGGGGCGTGGCACCATCCACCACGCCCATTAGAAAGAGCAAGGTCACACCATTATAACTGTGAAAGTCCCAACCTCCTAGTGTCCCTATGGAACCCCCAGGAGAAGTTTAGAAATTAGGTTTTTTCCGACCGCATTTGCAGTTTGTACTGAAATACAGTTAAAGAGAAGAGTATACAGCAGTCGTCAACCCAGCAAGCATTTAAATTAGGTTTTATATTTCATAGCACTTATTAAAACGCGGTTTTATCGTAAAAGTTATGAGTGCCGATGGCGAAAATTTAGGTCAAAAATTGTCCGATTTTGCATTATTTCACTATTTATAAAAGTTTTTTTTTTTGTAAAAATATTTGTTTTTGTAATATATATGTATATTTGAAATCAAAAAAGCGCCGCAGGCGAAAATTTGGACTAAAAATCGCGCGATTTTTATTCCAAATTTTCAGTATTTGTAAAAATATTTGTTTTTGTAATATATATGTATATTTGAAATGAAAAAAGCGCCGCAGGCGAAAATTTGGAATAAAAATCGCGCGATTTTGTATTTGTAAAAATATTTGTTTTTGTTATATATATGTATAATTGAAATCAAAAAAGCGCCCCTATTAATAATAGAAATAACAATAAAAGAATTGTTCCCTTTTGGTTGACTGGGTTTTTCTTATTTCGCTTTGTTCTTCTCTCTCTCATCGTTCGTTTGACAGTTCGCTCCTCAAATTTATTCTGCACAGTATTACAAACGGTTAGAAGAACATTTGTAATAATAGAAATTTAATAGAATTTGGACTATTATTTAGTAAAAATAGCTTTAAATCGAATTTTAATGTAATAAAGAATGTTTATAAGTGATTTTGTTAATTTTCTGTGTTTGTATTTAAGTGAAATAAGCGTCTGTAATCGGGCATTTTTTCAAGCTTATGCAAAAAAGACGTATTTTTAACGTTAAATATTGGTATTAATTCTTAATTTTAATTTATAAATGGAATATAAATCAAAAGGCTGATATAGTGACTACATTTGCGTGTTATAATTTTTAAATTCGGTCCACGCATTTAGACATTATAAGCAAATTTATCGTGGTAGAAAAGGAAAGCTCAGCCGAATAATTATTAAAATAAATGTGATAAGTGCACTTATTGCATCAAAATTTAGTGAAGGCAAAAGACAAATTTTATTAAAAATAACTCAAAAACTATTATTAACTGAATAGTGTTGGTGTTAGTTTTAGCAAAATAAGCACTAAATAAACATCTCCTGTGAGTTTCATTGGAAAATTCGTAATATTTCTCCCCAAAACAAGTGACGTTCCATCGTATGGAGTCCTAGCCAAAATTGCTCATGCCCCATTAGAGCTTAGTATCTACCCATGACCAATTTTTGTACCCGGCCTGTAAACTAGATAATTACTGATGTTACGACTATCACAAACATATGTGCACATTAATGTGTGTAATTAAAGTACTAACCAGAATAGCACGCTTGCACGAATTTTGAATGATATGAACATTTTTTTAAACGATCCATTTTATAGTTCGAATCAATCAGGTGAAGAATACCACAATATCTCGTAGCGTAAAACGTCATACTGTTATATTCAGACCCCTTCAACCGATATGGAGTAAGCATGATACGAGCCAAAAATCCACGTGTGGTCAAAATTTGTTTACGTTTTGGCTCCAAAGCCGATTGCTTATCTGGGCAAGATGTTGAACTCGACGCACAAGTTTGTGTCTTTTGTGAAGCATTCAATTTCAATACGTTTTCTTCAGACTCTAAAACAAATTTTTGAACTTTATTCAGAAGCTGATATGGTTCTGCGTCCCGACGGAAAATGAATTGATCAAATCCCTTATTCAAATCTAAAGGATAAGATGTTGCCTTTGGCTCTTTAAAGTATGGAAGTTGTACGCAATCAATAACTTCGTCACAGCTGGTTACATTGTAGATGGCACGTATTTTTGGGCGGCTTAGGTAAAACGCCGGCGGATAAATCTTATTTGTTAATTCACTATACCGCAAGTGCATTATCACTTTATAACCACTATCTTTTTCGTTTATAGACATTTTGCTTCTAAATATCTGTCCGAACTTTTTAAGCGACTTTTATTTCCTCTAATCACAATTTAACAAGTATATATGAAAGCAACTCAATTGAAAGTGAATTGACTCGTGCATTACGATATGATAATATAAAAATGAAACAATTACTCATATTATTCATATAAAAAGGGGATTCCCGTTGAAATCTACGGAAAAATTCACAAAAATTCTCCTGCCAAGGCAAGTAGGAGTGTGTAAGGGTGAGTGGTTCGTCTGTTTGCTTGAACGTATTGGCAGGGTTGCTATGCTAAATAAGAATTTTTATGGTAACATTAAAAATAATAGAATATTGATAGAATTGACTTGGAAACTTTACAATAACAAATATTTTGAATACATACATTTCTTAGCTATAATAATGTTTTTTAGTAAGAAATATCTAAATTTGTGTGCCAATTTTTTTATACTTTTTGATACGATTTTCCATGAAATATTACAATTTTTTATGCAATCATGTTATATAAAATATATATATATATTGCCTGCTTTGGGCAAGGCGTGATCATTAAAAGTGGTGGCGCTAGACCAACAACAACGTTTTATACATAGGAATATCACGACAAAAGAAAGAAGAAAAAAGTAAAAAAACGAACTATGTTGCAAAGCCGAAATGAAATCGGACCTAAAAGCATACGATGATAGTGCGAATGGGACGGCGTTTCGTCATTTCATTTTATGCTGACATCCGAATGTACACGGCGAATGAGAAAAACAAATCAGCTGATTGTCCGATACCACCCAAGGCGAATTGGGTATCTAAGGTGGCGCCATTATAAAACAGTTACTTTATTTTCAGCGATTAAGACAAGTCTGACGTCAGTTCTGTTCGCAATACTAAACAAGCGAATAAAACAAACAAAAGTAGGATAAATTACATGTTTGTGAAAATTCAATGAATGGCTTGGTAATATTGTGATTTGTGATGCTCCTTTCTTTTTCTTGTTTATACATCCGGTCTTACGACACGGGGGAATACGAAAGGCGCAATCGATATTGTATCATTCTTGGATACCACCTTCAATAGCTTCTCCTTGAGCGGTAGCTGGCAAATATTAAAATACATAAGTTCTTATTAATTTAACATCCCAAATCTGAATTTTTCAATTTATAACAACTGTCAAATTTGTTTGAAGGCTATGGCAATATTTTGCCATGTTATGTTATCGTCATTTCGAAAAGATGGTCTAGTAAGAGGAAAGAAGGATGCCAAGATTCTGAGTTATCCCGTTTTTGTAAAGAAATGTATAATTGAGAAAACTAATATTAACAAAGATAGTGCTATGCGAGCTTCACCAAAAATGCCAACTGTCTATCAACCATACAACATAAGAGCCATTGCTTCACAGATGTTGGCAATATATGACTTATAATATTGCATGTCATAAATTTCCAAATACACTCAATAACCCGATTTGCACGAGGAGACATCTGGAAGGGAAACATTTTGTTCAAGTGTGAAGGACGGTCGGGGAAGAGAGAAGGGATTTTGTCTCCCGTACTCGGCGACACGCTTTGCTCTTCTTATTCGTATTTCTTATCTTATGCAATTTTTGACAGTTGCTTCATTTGTTTTCTTCTTTGTGGGAGAAGGTTCTGCGTTATGTGTTGGTTTTCAAGCAAACGAAAGATAACAAAGATGACAAACATCCGAACACTGCTTGGGAAATGCACGATTATTTTTGCTAGTAAAGTAGGTATAATTTGAAATATATTATGGGGCATGTTTATGTTGAATTCTAATTTTCCCCGCATTTCTAGATACTCAAGTTAATTTTAAGTTAATTATTTATGTATGAAGTATTTTTAATTTAATTTTTTTTATTCAAGTACAACAATTTATAAATATATTTAAATAAAAAAACAACAAATTATTTATTATTTAACTAGTTTGCATTTTTCATTCATATATTTAAGAAACTGTTGTCGAACGCTCTCTGCTTTACATGTAAGCGCGTGCTAGAATACATCCGAACCAGACGATGCTAAAGTATTAAATGTCAAAATGTCGCGGAAACATTTTTGCCCATGTGAACGCGAATGAAACATCAAAAGAGAATTTCCAGTGTCTCCCTTCCAGATGTCTTTTTTATAATATATTTATAAAATGTTGTACTTGAATAAAAAAAAAATTAAATTAAAAATACTTAACTTAAAATTAACTTGAGTATCAAGAAATGCGGGGAAAAATTAGAATTCAACATAAATATGTCTCATAACTATTTTAAATTATATCTGCGTTACTTGCAAAAATAATCATGCATTTCCCAAGCAGCGTTCGGATGTTTGTCATCGTTAATATCTTCCGTTTGATTGAAAGCCAATATAGAACTTAGAACTTTCTCCCACAAAAGAAGAAAATAAATGAAGCAACTGTCAAAAATTGCTTTAAGATAAGAAATACGAATAAAAAGCTCAAAGTGTGTCGCCAGTACAGGAGACAAATTCCCTTCTCTCTTCCGCGGCCGTTCTTCTCCATCGAACAGAATATTTGCCTTCCAAATGTTTTTGTGTGTAAATGGGCACTTAGGCGATAGCCCGACATTCCAGCCAAAGATGACATTTCAGCTGCAGGATTGCAATTGTCGATGTTGCCAAGTTAAATATACTGCCGACATTGCGCAGATGTAGTGATGCCACTTAAAAATATAACGTTACTTAAGGAAAGAAAGATAAAATTATAATGCTGTTTTAATGTACTAGTTAATGTATTAGGAAGAAATAAACAAATTTATTTGATTTTCTAAACCAAAAAATTCGACTATGAATACGCTGCTAAATATTTCGCTGCCGCTTCGAAATTAATTAAAAACGCTGGTTTTAAGACAACATTTGCAGACAAGTCAATTTTCAGCCGTTACGTAGTGTAGTGCCGTCGCCAATGTGTTTATATTATCACGCTGGCGCGAATGATCGTAGCAACTGTATTGCGGAAAGAAATAGCTTATTTCAATTTTGTGTATTATAAATTGCAAATTATATAAAAAATGGACAGATCTTTGCAACAGCTATACACCACGATGCCGCGAAACTCCTATACCGCTCGAATGCGGTCTCAGCAGTCTTCGAGCAGGCCGGTATCCCCATCTATAAAAAAGACTGGTATTAGCCAAGGGTTTGTGTTGATTTACCTAAATATATTCAATAAAAGTACCAATTGGCTTTTTCCCAAATGTTAGACGTTTTAGTCTGTCGGCTCGGTCAAATCCTTCAATTGCTGGAATTCGATCGGAATTTAATATGGTTGAAAGTTTCGGATTTCAATTACCGGTACTAGTTAATGAAGCGCTAACTTTTAATGAAAAGAATCAAAATGTGTCTGTCCGCTGTTCTCCTAATGGGTGGGCCTGGGTAAGTGAACAATGATGTTTTTAAAAGTGAATGTTTATACGTATATACATACAAGAACGATGGTACCCCATTTTTTTCATTTTAGGTGGTGTATGGTCGCCGTCTGCTTATTTGGCAATATAAGGACACAAGACGTTCAGAAGAAAACACATCACCACGCACCCCCAAGGAGTTGTTGCGCACTCAACAACGTCGCGGAGCTGCTATGGCTCAATGCCGTGAGCTCACGTTGCCCCACTGTGATATTGGTCATAAAGCTTCTTTGGTTAGCGTTTTCCTTGGCGAAGGACAGCAGATGGCATCGTGTGTTGCGGTTTCCCCCACTGGTGATGCACGCTACTGGGCCTCTATTGCACACGATGGCTCTTCTGTGGATGTTAACGGAATATTAGATGGTCAAGAATTCGATCAAATGCTAAATATGCCACACCAACAAGGTTATTTGCTGGTGACGACTACTTGCAACTTAGTACTGTTGCAGCTGCAGCTGCTTAATGGACGACACGTTCTGCAACATAAAACCATACGGCAACCCGCTGGTTTTTTGGGCGGCATCGGAAAGAAATTTTCAATTATAATGGGCATGAACAGTGGTAGCGATAAAGAAAATGTATGAAATGTTGAATCTATATACAAATATTTTAATGCAATTAGTTCTTTCCAACAGAAATTCGTTGGCATTGCTAATGAGGCAGGAACTAGTGGTGAGGCTTTTGTTACGGTGCTTGCTGATCGTTGGTTTCAGCGTTGGCGGTTGGCAAATGGTGGTACTGTAGAGCAGATGCTGTATGAAGACAGCGAAGTTATTCGCAAGATACGTGACGAGTTTCAACACAAGTTCTGGAATATAAGAGGTATGCTCACCATGGTTGATTATTTAATTTTCTTGTCAAGAGAACTTCCTAATCGACTGGGATTACTTGCAAATACATTCTGTTAGAAAAATATCGGGAATTGTTCGTTTAAAAAGCGCGCGTTACGCATATGACTAAATTTTTTCTGCTGGAATGTTGGTACAACTGTCCTCTACAGTGTCGCAGAGTTTAAGCGTGATCTGTCAATTAGTTTTTTTTTGGTATTTAATTATATCAGTCAACCGCAGGAGAGCTCTGCGATTTTCAATGTAGATAAAAATGTCGAACAAAGAATTTGCCTTAAATTTTGTGTTTTGAACGGGATTTCGTGTGCCGAAACGTTGAAAATGTAGCAGAAAGCCTGTGGCGAGTGTGCTTTATCAAAAACACGGGTCTACGAGTAGTATAAAGCTTTTGCAGAGGGCCGAGAAGTCGTGGAAGATTTGGCCCCATCTGGTCAAGGAAATGGGCTGGAAAACCATCATTTAAGTTTAAGGGAGGTAGCTCGTGACCTTAGCGTGTCTCACGAATCACTCCGCAACATTTTACACCATCAATTGGGCATGAGACGTGTTGCTGCTAGATTCGTTCCAAGAGAGTTGAAAAAAATTCATCGGAAGAAAGCGGCTGAAGACATGCTTGAGCAAGTGAATTCGGACCCAACGTTTATCCAGCGCATCATAACAGGTGATGAGACGTGGGTATATGAGTTTGACATTCAAGCCAGTCAACAGGCGGCTGAATGACGCTATCCACATGAGCCGAAACCCAAAAAACCACGTCAAAGTCGGTTAAAAGTGAAAGTCATAGTTTTCTTTGATTATCATGGTGTTGTGCACTCGGAATGTCGGAATTCCTTCAATTCAATTTGTGGAATGGATCTTGCACCATGATAACGCACCGTCTCTCAAGGCTCATATTGTGAACACTTTTTGACCAAAAACTGGACAAATATCGTCGAACAACTAGCGTATTCACCGGATTTAGCCCCCTGTGACTTTTTCCTTTTCCTTAAACTTAAATTCCCACTCCGCGGACGCCGCTTTGAGTCGATAGAGGCCATTGAGGATAATTCGCTGAAGGAGCTGAAGATCTCTTCAAACGTGTTTAAAAGGTGCTTTGATGGACTAATCGTTGGTATATGTGTATTGCTTCGAATGATTAAACAATTATTTTCCGTACTTTTTTGACAGAATGTATTTCTCACGCAAATCACAATGCATGGGTGAAATTGTTTTGACTAAGTAATTAATTTTTTACTAATTAATAATATCACAAATATTCATTGTGCAGATAGTCCGGATATAAATTTAAATCTTTTGGATATGCATATTTGTGATGGTAAAATTTATGTGCTCGCCGGTGCTGTCAATACAGCACACGCCCCTCAAATACACTATGGCGTTGGTAGGTTTATTTAAATAAAACGATTGTTTCCGTAATGGCAATATTGCTAAATTATTACTTTTTTAATATTTAGCCATCGTTGTTACGGAAGCCGAATCAATGAAGCTACAAAGTTTCCTTCCACTTAAACTTACGCAATTTTACAATATTGGCACTGAAAAGGATTGTCACAATTTACGCTTTATCGTTACACGTACCCATCTCTTCTTCTACACCGAGAAGTATATTTACCCATTAAATCTGTCCAATCCGGCAATAGCTGAAATGGAAGCTGAAAAAATCGAATTTCATTTGCAAGATGATCGTATATTAAATGCTGCTGTTTGCGGACACTTACCATTATTCTTCAGTCGCACACACGGCTTAGTTTGTGTAACACCTGGTGATTTTGATACAATGGATTTTCTAAATTCCTCTTATGCGATGGGACCCAGCGGAACTACAACGGTTGATATAACTGGTTTGTCATCTATTGGTGGCGATCAAAGCGCACTATACAGTGGCCAGATTAATGATGGCAATCTATATATGTTTGATTTGGATCCAGATGCGATGTATAATGAGTTTAAAGATGAAGTTAGTCAACTGAAGGCTGCGTTTATCTATCGTCTGAAGCAAAACAATAATATGTGTAATACGATATTGAATGAATTGCTGCGCAATATGTCAGAAGGACAGACAGGTTCCACAGCACTCTCAGATGCCAACCAATTGGATAGGTGCGTTACAAAATGCATTTATGTCTATTTTATTAATAAAACAATCATATTATAATTTTTTTATGTGAATATTTAGAATTGTAATAACAATTGCTGAAGACTTGGCTGAAGATTTACCTGCAGCCGATCCACGTTGGGAACAACTGTGGACAGAAGGTGGACATTGTAACAAACATGCTTTGGGAAGTTCATCATCCTTACAAATTCTTACTCAGTTGAAGGAGAAAAGTCTAGCGCTACGACATTTCGTTGATTTTCTACATAACACAGGCATTTGGGAAAAGGTATGTGATAATAGACGGCAGATGCCGAGGGCGAGTACACGAACATATATGTCAGGAAAAAATTTTACACAACCATCGCATTCATAAGGACCACATGAAGAAGCCGCTACCCGAATTGACAATAAAAGCCCAGATTGCAGGCGCCAGTCTGATGTTATTGTCCGATGTTATTGTATAATAGATTTCTTCTCATATACACCCCGTTGAAAAATTATGAACACAACACTTTTTTTTAATACAGTTCATAAAAAACCATATAACGCAAAGTCTTAAACTTTGTAGACAATTTTCCATCGAAATTTTCAACTTTTAACCAGAATTTAAAACTTTTGCGGGTATGCAGATGAAAAATTCATAGAATTTCAGTACAAAATCCAAGTGTCGAGTGATTGCAGAATACAGAATCAAGAGTATTGTGTATGTGTTATACATATACGTGCTTACCTAGAAAAATTCTGGTTAAAGAGTTCAAAGTTCCGATGAAATTATGAAAAATTTTGTACAAAGTCTGAAAATTGGCGTTATATGGTTTTTGTTGTAGGTAGGTAGGTAGGGTGGTTGTCGTAATGACACACTTAGACCTGTCGTAGATCCATTGTAATGCCACTATTACACTATGGGTTCCTTTTTAAACCATTCTGCAGATTTTACGAGCAACGCTTCGTTAGTTTTAGATGCGCTATATCCGCTACATCTGTTAAGAATGCACTAGCAAGAGTGCGCAGCCTCTTTCTGGCTAAGCCTTCACACCCACATAGGAGGTGTCTGATTTTGTCCTCTTCTTCTGTGTTAAGACAGCTTCTACAAAAATCGTAGTATGGGAGCCCGAACCTTCTGGCGTGGTTACCTATTAAAAAATGCCCAGTTAATACACCCATCAAGTTTTTTGTAACTTCTCTATTAAATCGCATGTAGTGAGGTTTTGCCGAATTGTATTGCATGGTGAGGGTTTTCCTATGTTTATTAGTAATTTGCGAGTGGCTATAGGCATAGGTATCAACTTCTTATCCAATTGGATATCAAGAGTTGTACCAATTCGAGCAAGTCCATCTTCTTTGCAGTTTTCCACTATATTTCTATGATCTGGCACCCAGATAGGGCTTACTTTGTAGTATTGAGATACGTCATTTAGAAGTTTAAAACTTTCTATGACTGTTTTTAATGAGTATGCTCTGGATTCTAATGCTTTTATAGCTACTTGACTGCCTGCGTAAATGAAGACATCATTTGTGGATAATGCTATTATTGGTGTTGTTGTAGCAGCATTACTAAACCCTGTCAGTGTAATGTATGTAAATCACCGGCCATCTTCGTCTAGTACATCTAATGGTAGGCCCCGGAAACGTGCTGTTTCGACAGGTGGGTTCCAGAGGGAAAGGAGTGTTAGGTGAGTGAGTTTGATGGGGCATGTGAAAAGGTGGTTAGTATTGTGCGGGGTGCCTTCACATGTTGGACATATGTTAGGTATGTCGGGGTCAATTCTGGATAAGTAGGAATTTAGTCTGCTACAGTATCCAGAACGTAATTGTGCCAAGGTTACGCGGGACTCTCGGGGTAGCTGGAGCTCTTCATCTGTTGTGTGTGGTGGTTGGACTCCGATTACGGCATTCGGGGGTCAGGAGTTTAGGAAGATGGCAGCCGGTTTTACGTTACCGGTATGACTCGGGTTTTTCCCAACCAAGGTCCGTCGCCCCAGTAAACTAGCCCTCTCTAGCTTGCATGGTAGCGCGCTTCTATTCTTTCTGGTTTTTGTTGTGGTATGAATTATACTTTTTATAAAAAAAATTGTGGTGTCGGCTAGGCGGGTCTGCATAGTGTGCTTTTTGGGGATAGTTTGTGGCAGTTCTCCAGACTACATCCCTTTCTTCTCCTCCACTACATCAACAGCACTGGATGACCGTAGATTTTGTTTTTGCTTCCTTTAAGTTTTGTAATGATTCGCTGGTGTGGTCTCCATAATGGTATCAAAACGGCATTCTAGTGATACTTGTAGTGTACACGTGGTACTCCTGCCATCCTAACCTACCTACTATAATTTTGTAACAGGTTATATACGAGAAGAAATCGTAGGAGTACGAACTAATAGTGGTTAGGGCAAGTATGTTGAGGGGTTATACTATATACCTTGTGAGCCCGAAAAAATGAACGATTGTCAATATTTTTTTTAATATGTTTTAGAACTTTTATTCAAAGGAGGCATACATTTAGATCTCGTATCTTGAAGAATACATTTTGGTGTTTTTATTTTAAAAAATGTTATTATTTATTGTTGATATCGCCCCTCCCCCGAAACGCCGTTTTTTAGAAGAGGCTTGCGGTGATCACGGTAGCGCAAGCAGCTCAACTGAAATCAAAAAAATTAAATGATTATTGTCGAAAAATGTTGTTTAGCGAATCTGAACGGCTTATTTACCTAATCAATTTTTTTCTCGATATGAAAACCGCTTTGCACCAAAAAAAAAAAAAACGATTTTTGAGGGGTTGAAAAATTAAAAAAAAACTAATTCCAGCGAACTATGCAAATATTTATAAAAAGTGAACCGTTCAGATTCACGAGGTTGTAACTTCGAATAATTAAAAAAAAGTTTATGCAAATCGGTTAAATAGTTTTTGATAAATAATGATCACCGCGGCGATAATTTTCAAAAAACAGGACTTCGAGATAATCGCGTTTAAAGTTTTGCGTGCACTTCATTTGTGGATAAAGTCGCGCGCTTCCACGGTCTGTAATTTTCGTTCTAGTGCTCCGATCTTTATGATTTTTTGAATTTATATTGTTAAGCTGATGTACTTTTAGAATATGCTGTAACAAAATTGTCGATTTTAGTCCAACACAAGGTATACCCCTTTATAAGAGGTATTTATTTCTAAATTTTTATTCTCATTTCTCTTCATTGTAGCTCGATGCAGTGCCGAGTGGGGGCGGTAGCGTACTGAAGCCTACTTGTTATATACTGGCAGACATTAATGAAAAACTGGGTGGGGCCATTGCCTTGCGAAGCATACAAAACAAGTAGTTACATGCTAAAAGCCAAATTTCATCTACTATAAATATTTTTACCTTTTTCAGGTATGGGAAAATTATCGACGAAGCCATCAATCGCGTGGTTTCCACTTGGCAAGAAAATCCTTGTGGAAATCTGACTGCCCAGGACATATTTTATGTGCGCCTATGCAAGTTTCAGGAAATTTTCCAAGCACTTTCCGATCTCGTAGACAACCGCATTGAGTCACAGCAGCAGACAACTTTGTTAGCTAGTCTTATAAGTGATATAAATAGCATTGTCTTGCATGTTATAAATGAGGTGCTGGATAGTCGCGAACTGAACTCCTCATTATTTACACTGCCACAGGAGAAGGAAAATTCATACGAATATTTACCGTGGACAGCAATGTCAGGCAGTGTTGGCGTGCGCGATACATTGTCACATTTAATAGACTCTTCGGTCCGTTATGGCGCACATTGTACCAACGAGCCTGAACTAAAACAACGTTTGTATAAACAAATTTACGAGATAATAGATGCTGTATTGGACGGGAGAAAAAACTATCTAGAGAGTGTACATGATTCCGAAAAGTATAATGTGTTGTTGCAGCAGTTTGAATCACAGCGTAGAGATTTAATCTCCATCTTGAGTAAGCGATATGAGCGTGCATATTTGTTGTTTGTTATATAAAGAATATTTTATTTTAAGTCGATGATGAACAATATGAATATGCTGCAAAGTTGGGAGAGAAGTATCTGGATTTCCAAAGTTTGGTGGTTATTTGTGATGAAACTAAGAACCAGGATCGTCTGGATGGTTATATTAAGAAGTATGAAGAATACGAATTTTCACAATTTGCAATTAACTGGCATTTGCGACAAAATCGGCAAGGTGAAGTGTTCGAACGTTTTAAGGGCAATCAAGCTGCGCTATCTCAGTTTATGCGCGATCATCCAACACTTGGCTGGATACAATTAGTTTTTAATGGTGATTTTGAACGCGCATCCAAAATTCTACTACAGTTGGCGCAAAATGAGATCGAGTTTGTGCAAAGAAAAAAGGTGTGTTGGGGAAAAAGAAAGATATGAATAATTTTTTATCATTTATGTATTTTTCAATTTAATTTTGTCCATAATAGTCCATGCTGTCTTTGGCAAAATTAGCCGCTTTCGCTTCAGCCGACTCAGATTTAGCCATACAAATAGAAAGTATAAATGCAGAATTGAATATAATCGATTATCAAGAACAGCTGAATGAAGCTCTATTACAAAACTTTGGTTATGATGTGGAGAATCCAAAAGTACTTAAAGTGGACGAAATAATAAATGTAATGCGAGTACTTTTTTAATATATATTTTTTTATAATAAACCTCTTAATTGTACACCTTCAGCTTCTTATATCTGAAGAAAATGAAACTGCAAATGAATTTGATTTTCGTAAAGCATTGGAGCTGCTCAACTATTTGGACGAGCCGTACGATGTGCGGCATAAAATTTGGTGCGCGTCGATATTGCGTGATAATTGGACTGCTTATGATACCAACAATGCCATGGACTATCTGCAAAATTTGCTATTTTTCAAATTGGTGGAAGTGTGCCATTTAATGGGTAAGCTCATTTATAGAGGTCCGAATAATTTCATTTGTTACATTTTTTACTTTGGTTTTCATAGACGGCGATTGTGAAACCTTCCTCCCTCCAATAGATGATTTTCTTAACAGCCATGAGTTAGGTGATTTAGTGCACAACATGTCGTTTCAATATCTCTTTAAGCTAACCTATGAATACATATCGGATGCATTTAAAAAACCAGCTGGCATGGAATTGTGAACTTGATGCAGTTGTTAGTGGTTACTAAATAACTTATTTTTGTATTGAGAATTAATAAATCATTTTATAAGATATTTAAATAAAATAAATTTAATATGAAATAAATAAGTTAAAGAAGCTTAAACATAAGCCAGTAAATAATTGAGGCTTGCACATAGAGTATCAGGAGAACTAAGCATCCTTTTCTGTTGAGTCATAAAGCGTTTTTCTATCTATGTTTATGTTTATTTGTTTCTTCTTTAATTTTAAGGATATTGAAACATATAAATAAAATTCAGTATTTTCGGTTTGAAATGGCAAAAAAACGACCCTGTGCAAAAACTGAGCAATTTTTTCGACCTGAAAATCTTGTAGATCTATTACGAGCGTTCTTCCAAAAAATATGAACGCTGAAATGTGTAATTTTTTAAACGATAGGTTATTCGGCCAAAATCTGATTAACTCATACTTAAGAAATAGAGCGTTGGCCAAAGGTATTAGGCACCCCACTAAAATACAAGTAATTTCAGATGTGGCTACCAAAGTGACCGGTGCTTTTAGCAAATCTGTGTGTCTTTGATCTTTGATTACAATAATATTCTGGCATTTTTGATTTGGTAGTCAATGTGTGAAAAATCTTTAGTGTAAAATTATCAAGGAGATATAAATAATTTATTTTTATCGAAATGCCTAAAAAAAAAGTTAAATTTGTGACGTTAAAAGTGAAAAAGGGAAGTCTCAGGGTGAGATTTCCAATTTGGTTGAATGTTCGTAAGCGATGTAAGCGATTTGCGGAGTCAAAATCCCATCAATATAAATCAAAAAGTGGAAGAAAACGTCTCCTATTGTACGGGAAGACCGAAAATTTATGCGCGAGTCTCTCAAGGATCGTAAAAATTCTCTTCTGCGTTTGCAGCTGTCTTGTCGGAAGAAATTGGAAAAACCGTTAGTGCTCGAATAGTTAGTAAAGGTTTAAGAGAATCAGGTTTTGAAGGAATGCAAAGCTCAGAAGAAATCGAAATCGAAAGCGTTTCGAATGTGCTCTCCGATATCAACATGGATGTGAACTCCAATTTCTATATTACATAATATTCTTCTTCTTCTTGATTGGAGAAGCCAAGTCCTTCTGCACCTGATATATTCACCGTAGGGGAGGCCTTCCTCTTCCTCTCCTACCACCAGCTGGAACTGCATCGAATATTTTCGGAGTCAGAGCGTCTGTATCCAATTGGACGACGTGACCAGCCCACTAAGCAGCTGGATATTTTTTCGCTGCGCTATGTCTATGTCGTCGTTAAGCTCATTCAGCTTATTGTTCCATCGTCCACGATACTTGCTAGGCAGATACAGCCCTAAGAAGACTCTCGCAGGCGCGGTTTTGTTTATTTTGGGGTTTATCCGTGTGTTTATGGTATTAAATGCACTTTACGGAAGCCATCTTGATGTGTAGAAAGACTGCAAGTGCCTTCACTACTGAGGAAAGGGGAGATGTCGCACTATATGACTCCCCTTGGTTGGCGGGGGGACCAATGGAAGCTTTCGCCTTTATGAAACACCTAAAGCGCATCGCTGATGAAAACAAGCTGTGCACTGTTGTTTGGTAGGTTGTGTAACCGTCGGGAAGAACGAAGCTTGGAAGAACGATGATTTCGTCAATCGAAGGTTGAAATATAGATTGTAAGCTGAAAAGGCTCACGCAACTCTTCGAGTTCATCACAACCACTGTGTGGCACGATTTTTTTAAATATTACGTTCGATGTGAAATTCTGGCAACGTTGACAAAAATATAATTCTAAATGTTTGAGCGACTGCTTTATTTTCCTCTATGTCATTTTCATTAGTAAATTACAGCCTATATCGATATTACCAAGGAAAATTTGTATAGAAAACTCCATTATTTTTATTTACATATTCACCTTCAGTCACATTTACAAGTGCTGCAATAGTGCCGCTTTTATTACGTGCGTCGAAAAAGCCTACAATCAACGAATTGATTGCCACTCTACTATATCTTTGCGCTTCTTCGGTTTTACGCTGAAATAGGGCATACTCACCATCTTTCGCTAGATGCAATCAGAACGGAATTGTTTGAATTACTGCTTTGCTGTTGCGTTTGATACTACTTGCATATACATTCTGTCAAAAAAGTACCGTGAATCGTTCAATAAAACGCAAAATAATTGCTTAATCATAAAAATTTATTTCGTCGCCTTCAAAATAGGTTCCATTCGAAGCAATACACATATTCTAACGATTAGTCTGGTCATCAAAGCACCTCTTAAACGCGTTTGAAGAGATCTTCTTCAGCTCCTTCAGGGAATCCTTAATGGCCTCTAACTACTCAAAGCGGCGTCTGCGGAGTGACAATTTAAGTTTAAGGAAAAGGAAAAAAGTCACAGGGGGCTAAACCCGGTGAATACGGTGCTTGTTCGACGATATTTGTCCAGTTTTTGGCCAAAAAAGTGTTCACAATATGAGCCTTGTGAGACGGTGTGTTATTATGGTGCAAGATCCATGAGTTTTCTTTCCACAAATTGGGCCGTTTCCTACACACATTCTCTCTTAAACGTCACATAACTTCCAAATAATATTCTTTATCCTCCTACCGTAGAACCATTTGGAGCGAATTCCAAGATTCCGAGTGCACAACACCATGACAACCAAAGAAAACGAGTAGTATGACTTTCACTTCTGACTGACTTTGACGAGTTTTCTTGGGTTCAAGTGGATAGAGCCTTTCAGCCGCCTGTTGACTGGTTTGCATGTCAAACTCATATACCCACCTTTCATCACCCATTATGATTCGCTGGATAAACGTTGGGCCCGAGCATGTCTTCAGCCACTTTCTTCCGATGAGTTTTTTGAAAGGAATTCCACTCTCTTGAAACTAGTCCAGCAGCCACACGTCTCATGTCCAATTGATGGTGTAAAATGTTGCAAGCTACCTCCCTCAAACTTAAATGATGGTTTTCTAGCACCATTTCCTTGACTTTGTCGATGATTTCATTCGTTGAAGACGTTGATGGGCGACCAGATCGGGCCACGTCTTCCACGACTTCTCGGCCCTCCGCAAAAGCCTTATACCATTCGTACACCCGTCTTTTTGATAAAGCACACTCGCCACAACATACCGATCTTTTTTGACAGTCAATAAACGGCACTAATATGGTTGTAGCAGCGGAAACATTCCGCATACATGTAAAGGGGAATGCTGCTGTGAACGTCCTCGGCTGGATATAACACATGTGAAAAGTTCCGGGCTTAACAAAGAAAATACGTTTTTTTGTTCAAAATTAGTTTTATTCCTCAACGCAATTTCCATCAAGAACAACGCAATCATTCCAGAGCTGCTCTAACATTTCAATACCACTTTTGCAGAACGATTTATCTTTTGCCTTAAAATAGGCCTCAGTTTCAGGGATAGCCTCTTTATTCGAGCAAAATTTTTTACCGGCGAGGTAACAGCCAGTAGTCGATGGGAGTCGAATCTGGCGAATACGGTGGATGTGGGAGCAATTCGAAGTTCAATCCATGTAGTTTCGCCATTGCTTTGATTTACTTGTGACAACGCAACGTGTTTTGATGAACCAAACTGATGAGCAAATGCAGCACCCTTTGAATAGAGCTTTCTCATACTCAAATGCTAATGCAATATAAACCAACACCTTCTTTTGCTATCTTTACGATGCCAGAAAACTCACGCAACTTCACTTTTGGATCATACAAAACGATTTTGTGGATTTTTTTGATGTTTTTTGGTGTTACCGTCTCAAGAGAGAGGTGAATGCAATAAAACTAGGGCCATCTATACGTTAGGCCCGGGACTTTTCAGCCCATGTGTTAAATCTGGGTCGCTCCGGTAACGAAGAAACAACTGTCTTGGGAACGACAAATGTTTTGGGATGCCTGTTCCGACGTTTCACTGTGGTAGCGGTACTGCAGATTGTGCCGTATTTCCTCATTTACCTTTAGTTTGGAATACTGCAACAGGCCACAAAACCATCAAATTATTTTCTAAAATGCATAATTTCACCTTTAAATCGTGCGACAGTGAAAAAATAGAGAAAAAATAAAAAAATTCCAAATACTTCCGCCTACAGTCTCGTCAGTTGTTATTTCAGAAAAATTGTCAACACACTGTCAAAAAGGCTTGTTTTTGTTCTTTCGAACTAAAAAAAACAAATTCGAAATCGGATGGAAATTGGCGAAGTTAGGAGTGATTCTTCACATCAACCTACTGAAAAATGGTTTTATGGCCATAAAATGAGATTTTGGGGGTATATTGGAAATTTCTCCTATACCATTTTGTTTAGTTTTTTGATAGCCACAAGTTGGGCTAGGTCTCCATAAAAGTATATTTAATTTTTTTTTTTGCCACACAGTGTTATGGCTCACTAAAGGCATGTGGCGTAAAATATTCAGAAGGCCGTAAAAAGCCTTATAAAAGTCAGTTACCAATTGTTCTTCCCTGTGATGCCCTTCAATGGCATCTTAGTGGGCGAATTTTTAATATTCGTATAAATAAGCGCTTAATCCTCTGAATTTGATAAGTGCGCGCTCTGTTCATAAATATAATATTTATATTCAATAAATAAGTGGGTGGAAGCGATTTTTTATAAGCTATAATGGTTTGAAGCGTCTTAGAACTTCACGCCATCAAAATACCTAACCTCACTTTTGCGTTTTGAGGGCAAGACAAGAGACGAGTTCCAGCAATAAATACGGACTTCAACAACATACACTGAGAGACAGTTATCGTAAAGTGAAACTCATTCGAAATAGCATTGAAAAAGCATTGAGTTATACCACTTTTATGAGGTATAAGCATACTCGTACTCGCTAGCGGTGAATCTTGCTCGATAACTTTGATGTTGTTTCCCATGCAAGGTTTTCGAAGAGCGAACAGGGTAGAGAAGAGAAATATGAAACAAGTTTTCAAAATGGCCGAGAATGTAAGGAAAAATTTGCTCAAAACTTGTTACTCAGAGGTATTTGGGCTGTCTGATTTCACAACCGACTTCGTATTTTTAAAATCATCATGACGGAACTTTAAATAAAAAAAAGTGCGTGTAGCGTAGTACAGATAACAGGAGTGAAACTTTCAAGACAGACAAAGAAAGAGGGAGAGACCCGAGAGAGAATGAGAGAGAAAGAATATATATCTAAATAAATTCACAACATTTGCAGAGAATACAAATAGACAAAATTTACAAAAATAATTTTAGACGAGAATTCATAGAGTATGGAAGTAAGTGTTGCTAAATATATACATACATATGTATATTATGTTAGTTATGTTTGTGAAAAAGTTCAATTGCATCTTTAATTCTTAAAATGTTACATAGTACATATGTGCATACGCACTGCAGCAACCATAACCTAAATTTTTTTCAATTTTCATTTTACTACAAAGAATAATATATAATATGTATGCATTTTCTAGATAGTATAAAACTTTGAAATTTAAAATAATTAAAAAAAATTGAAAAATAAATAAAAGAAAACTTCAAAGAAACGTATTTGCATATATGGGACAATTAGTTCAATTGTATCTTTATTAAATATAGTGTTGCATGCATATGTATGCACTGAAGCAACCATGATCTACCTCACGAGCATCGCCTTATCATATTTAATGCAATAATTAAGGAGTAAATATCCTAATGATCAAATTCCTGCCTAACAAATGCTAAACCAATTATCTTTTGCATATGGATGTACATATTTGCAAGTGCGTATGCACACTTGATGCCTTAGCCTATGTACGTATGTATAATATATATTTGTATTTTGAACTTCCAGCAAAATAGAGCTTATTAATATACACATATGCACGCACATATAACCGCACACACAGGGCACTCACTTTATTCCTCTAAATGCGTATGTCGTCCAAGCTAAAATTCTATGCCTAGCGACTACAAGAACAAAATGCATTAATAGGCGCAGGGTGGCGGCCATCATTCTAGTTGCCATGGTGCTGAACAGTCTGAAATAGTCGCGGCGGCGCCGAAAATATTCAACTATTGTACTGTACAACAAAAACTCATCATAAAATATATATAGGTTATAGCTCTCTCTCTCTCCTTTTCCTCTACGTTATATCTTTTTTCCCTTTCGCGGAATGAAAATGCCCAAAACGTTGAATGGCCTTGAAATTGTACTCTCCAGTCTCGCTCGCCCATCGACGCCTAAGAAGTTTCTCTTCAAAAAAGGGGGACTTACGTTGTAGTTATATCTAAACCTGCATCTACGATTAAATTAACAATTGAAAAATTGTGGCGATATTAAATTTATACACTCATTTAAAAACATGATTCATATATATACATATACATGGGCTCGTTAAATGTTTTAATGCTACGCATAGGGTATGTTATGTGCATAGGTCCTCAATATAGTAGTGGGAATATAGTATATGGAAAATTTGAAGGTTTTAAATTTTGCCAACGACCACGCGGTCGATCATCGAAATTAAGCAGTTCGGGCGCGGTTAGTACTTGGATGGGGGATCGCTTGGAACACACCGCATGTTTGTGTTTTTTTAACCTCCAAAAATTTTCTCTTTCTTCCTTCCTTCACTTAATTTTTGCATTTTTTATTAATATTTGTTTGAAAATATAATTTCATACGCCATAGTGCTAATTAGTTGGGGTTATATATATTAGGTGAAGTCCAAAATAAACAAAACTCGCGCGATATAAATAGTTTTTGATGGCGCCATCTTTTTAATGAGTTAGTACTTTGAAAGTTACATCCCTAGCTTACTTCCAGTGAAAGCTTGATGGCATTCGGTTCAGTGGAAGCGAAGTTATTGCGTCTATAGTGTCAGTATATGTTTATGTCATCGGTACAAAAATGAGTTTCGAACAAAGAACTAATAGCTAATTTTGTTTTAAAATCGGTAAAACATTTACCGAAACATTTGAATTGATGAAAATAGTTTATGGCGATGATTGCCTATCTCGTGCCAGAGTTCATGAGTGGTTTATACCTTTCAGAGATGGTTGTGAGGACATAAATAACAATGAACATATGTGCCGCCCAAAATCAGTAACCACCGAAAACTCTATTGTGTTCGTAATTATTGTTCGTAAATTTATCAAAAATGAACCGATATCATCGTTAAAATTCGTGGAATCGAAATTGAATATCTCCAAAACATCGATTTATCGTATTTTAATTGATCATTTGGGTTTACGAAAGGTCTGTGCACGTTTCATTCCGCACTGAAGACCAAAAATTGACCTGAAACACTCATTCGAAAAGCTTTTAGATCACGCAAAACAGTGTATCGAGGCCACAGGGGACTATTTTGAATAAATAAACTCGAAGTTAGTTTTCTTTTTTAAACTATTCTAGTTTCCTTTATTTAGTTAACTAATTAATTTTATATTTTATATACTGTTTTTATGCATATAATTCAACTTTTGGGACAATGGAATATTTTTGGGATGTATGATTTTTGGATGATGGGGAGAAATTGAAGTATGACCGGCATCTACATTGGATTTCACTCGCATTTAAGACTTTATCTGGCATAAAAAAAGTGAGAATTTCAATAATTATTTTTTTCTAATGTATTTTCTTTTTATTCCACTGCAAATATACATATGTATATAAGTATGCTTTTATGTATGTATAGGGTGGGCCATGTAAAATTTGATTTTTGAATCGGCTATAAAAAAAAACTAATCAATATTTTTTCAAACTTTTTTTTTTATTTTGAAGATTGAACATTGTCATTTATGAATGAAAAATAATATCGTTCAAATGACTGCCACGACTGGCTTTACAGTAGGCCATTCGATCAACCCAATTTTTAAGCACATTTTCGATTGTTTGGGCTCCAATTTCATGAATGGCAACTTCGATTTCGTGTTTTAACACGTTGAGTGCCACCATACAACAAAAAAAATGGGGTTCGTCCGGCCACGATTTTTTTTTTACATAATACAATAGAATATTGTTCAACAAAATGTAGGCCATATGATGCCACATTGGTCTCATATCCATAGGCCAAGGAGCATAAACAATGCAATGGCTCTAGTATGGCGTGAATACACTACTACTAATAGCCTCTATGAAGCAGATGCATCAGCACAAACCGAAATCTCACACATTATACCGTGAGACCAAGTGTCACCACGAGGCCTGAAAGTCTCTTCGCACTGTGAGACCAACCTGGACTCACATGGCACTCAACGTGTTAAAGCATCAATCGTCTCTGGATGGTTCGCATAGCATTTGTTCTTAACGGCTCCCCACAAAAAATAGTCCAACGGGCTTAAATCACAGCTCCAAGGCGGCCAATTGATATCGGAATTTCGGCTGATTATTCGGTTTTCAAAAACGGTAGCCAAAAGTTCGAGTGTAACTTTGGCAGTGTGACAAGTTGCACCATCCTGTTGAAACCAAATTTCGTACATGTCATCCTCTTCAATTTTTGGAAACAAAAACTCATTGAGCATGTAACGGTAACGCTCGCCATTTACTGTAACCGCGGCTCCTCGCTCATTTTCGAAAAAAATGGCCCGATGATGCCGCCAGACCAAAAACCGCACCAAACAGTGACTCGTTGTGGATGCATTTGCTTCTCTACAGTAACGTGTGGATTTTTTGAGCCCCAAATCCGACAATTTTGCTTATTGACGTAGTCACCGATGTGAAAATAAGCTTCATCAGAAAAGATGATTTTTCGGTAAAAATGCTTTTTTTTCAAATTTCTCACAGTTTGGGTAGAAGACTCACCATTTTGGAAATAGGTTTTCAATATTTCCCAATTTTGTTCAAGCGTATAGCGTCCTATTTCGTAAATGTCAAACCTTTAAGTAAATTATGAACACATTTGACATGTCATTTGTGTTACCATTCTCAAAAAAATAGGTGGTTCAAAAAGCAAACGCTATATGGCCCACCCTGTATGTACTCGTATCATAACATAAGATTCATAATACGAGTAGCCCACACAGATAGTGGATCGGACGTGATCAGTAAGAAGCTTGGTTTTTATTTTAAGCGCGTAGTTTAAAAAAATATGTAGGCAAATTAATATTTTAGTTAGGCGCTAAGATAAGAAAACTTCAAGTAATCAACGCGCATAGATAATACATCAAAGACCCAATCTACAGCCGTATTAGTAAATAACGAATCACAAGATTTTGTTGCAAATAAAATTACATACATACGTGTGTACATATGTATATACATACATGCATACAATACATATATCTTTACATGCATACATATGTATGTAGATGCGCGTCCGACTCGTTGTCTGAAGGCACATTATAATCTTGAAACCTTATAACTGCAAATGCAAATGCAACTGCACCTTTATTCCCAACTTCTCCCGCTTAGTGTTTGAAGTGACTTGTTGCAGTCAGCAGTGTAGCGTTGTGGTCCTAAGCAATGAGAAATGCCGGTATTGTGATCGCTCTATGAAAATTTGGTTATTTTCTTCAAGTGCCTAGTTTTCTAGTGAAGATTGTGTCTATCTAAGAAAAGGTGTATTACTGTTGGTGATTCCTTTGTATTACGACTTCAAAAATACTTTGTTAAAGCAAAATAAGTACGAAAATATTAAAAAAGTGTGTTTGTAAATTGTGTTTCGTTTTACTTTCAACTGATGCGCCGAAATGGCGGAAGAAACCACACCATTAACCGCTGGAATGTCACCGCCTTTGGGGCCAGCTTACGTTTTCCCAGGCGGTGTGTCGCCACGTTCGCGCCGTTATCGGAAAATGCAACAATTTCAATACTGTTTAGGCATTACTGTTGTGTGAGTTGTGCAGCAGATTGTTTTTTTAATTATTTATTTATACTAAAAACATTTATTTTATAAATACATAAAAACGCATCACTTGGAGGCCTTCAGTACCATTCAATAGTTGCTCTGTAAATACTTTGACCTTTATGTATTTAAGGTAAATGTGCATATAATTCAAACTCAACGAGGTTGGCAAAAGCAAAAACATTATTACTTTTTAACAATGAATTAAATCTACTTGAAATTGGAATAATCTACTTAAAATTTAAACCCTTACTTGACTGAATCTACAAAGACTGATATTCTTTAAGAACTGTATAGTTCATTTGTTAGCAATGCGGTTCCTAAAGATGTTTTAGTCTACCACTTTGATCAAAAAGTTCCCAGAAAACAGTCAGAAATTTCAAAATACAACTTTATTCCTCAAAATTGATACTATTGCCTTCAAAGTACTCCCCATCAACTGCAATGCTCCGTTATACCATCGTTTGATCCAACTCTCGAGACATTTCTGGAACTCTATTTTCGGTATAGCCCTCATCGATTTTTGTATTACTGTTAAACGTTGTATTACATTCCCCGTAGTGGTTTTTTGACCCGATCAGACAGAAAAAAATGCAGGGAGCCATATCAAGTGATATGATTCGTTTCGTTCTTGGTCAAAAATTTATGGATAATGATACCACTGTGTAGCGATGCGTGCAAAGTCCACTCCAAAAATGTCACATAACGCCCAGTCATTATTAACTGTCTGACTTTCTGGCAAAAATTCGTGGCGTTCCGTTGTACTATATCCATAAAAACTGTGAGCATTGCTTTCTTTTTTGACTGAAAACGACGTGGTTTTGTTGGTCTTGGTTCATCCAGAGCTGGAGCTCTCCACCCACTCGCCTGTTGTCGGGATTGCATGTCGTACTCATAAACCTACATTTGATACGCTTGAGGAACGTTGGGTTGGATTCCTTACGTGATACGGTTGGATGCAGGCTTGGAAATCATGTCTTTGGCAATATCAACGTGGTCCCTTTTTCAATGAAGTTCAAATCCTTTGGAATGAACTTTGCAACAATACGTCGCAAACCTAAATCATTACCTAACAGCTGTTACAGGAGTGTTACAATGTCCTAAACGGATCTATAAGCAATGTTCAAGTCCTCTGCCAGTTCTGGGATGATTAATAAGCGGTTATTGATCAACTTTTCTTTCACTTTATTGATGCTTTCATCAGTTTTCGATTTCGACGGCCTGCCACTACGTTCGTCGCTCTCAATGGACTCACGATCTCTTCTGAAACGTTCATGCTAGTCGTAAATGGCTGTTTTCTTTCACACCATTGCATCCATTTTTAATGCAAAATTGAATACAAACTCGTTGCTGCAAATCCAAATCTATTTCTAAAGCTGTAAAAAATCGAAAACACGTGCAGACGTAGATTAACTCAAGACGGCGCAACTTTTACAAATGTCAAGCAATGGCGTTACAATTTTGATAAGAATGTTAGTCACAGATGAGGCAACCTAACACAAAGAAAAAACCCAAATCAATTGACTTAGAGCGGCACCTGGTGCTTGTACCGGTATGTTTCCTATGTGTAGTTTGAAAGTGTCTTGGGTATTGGCGGTTAGGAACGTGGTATAATTAACTGTTAAGAATGAGGGAGGCAGCTTTATGATCTCAGGCTGTATGCTGCTAATGTAGTCGGCGAAATGTTCAGTTGCAAACTCACATGGACAGTCAAAAGTACATACATAAATGTATTAGAAACTGCACTTTTGCCTTCGTTATGCGCGTTTTTGGCGACACTAATCTGGATTGAATTCAATTCCAACAAGACAATGCTCCTTGTCACAAATCGGCGACTACGATGCGTTGGTTTAGAGACAATAACATTGTTTTGTGAGATTGGCCACAATCTCTAGTTCTAAACCCCATAGGGTTGTTTTAAAACGTAAGATAAAGGAACACAGCATAACATCGCAAACAGCCCTGAAAAATGCTTTAACTCACGAGTGGGGCACCATAAGTACAGCCGAATGAGCAAAGCTTGCACGCAGTATATCCTAGTGGATTGCTGGTGTTATCAAAGCAAAGGACGGACCTACTAAATATTAATGTTTCTAACACTAATTCCTCTTATTTGTATTGATTTATTAAAAAAATATAATGGCTTCACTTTTTAAAACGAAAAAGTCAGTAATTAATGGGGTGCCTAATAAAGGGTGATTAAGTTTCAAGGGCCGGTGTTGATTTTGAATAAAATACAATTTTTTTAGGTAATTATTGTTATTTCTCTTTATTATGATAATATTGGTATGGCTCAATTACGTATGAAACAAAATATCACCCAAATGGCCGCCGCGACCCGGCGCCACACCTCCATCCGATGGTCCAAATTTTCGATGACGCTGAGGCATAATTGAGGTTCTATGTCGTGAATGTGCCGAATTATCTCATCCTTTAGCTCTTGAATTGTTACTGGCTTATCGACGTACACTTTTGAAGTGAAAACTTCTTTAGAATCGTTGGGAGTGATTTGGGAAAAAGTGAAACGAAAAAAGCGACCAACTTGGCTACGAAGCGTTATATTATATGTTGATATAAACGTAGCGACGAACTAAATAAAAATAACTTTTATTTTTTCTTGTGATTCGAACCAAGGATTTTGGATCGGAAGCTCACATTGCTAGTCGCTCGGCTACCGCGTCATGCTGTAGGTGCTGGCCTAAAAGTTATTTAGTTACGAAGCGTTATATTATATGTTGATATAAATAATTTTTGTGAGCGTGTAATTCTCAAAAGGTTTATTAGAAAATGCATTGAAAATGTATTGAGTTTGTTGGTTTTGTATGGTTATCTTATCAGCTTAACATCTGATAGATCCTCTATCGGAGGACAACAAATGTTAAACTGATTTTTGGAAATGGGCGGAGTGTTTTAAGGGCTTGGTCCACATCTGCCACGGGTTGGCCCGGTATTGCAGTACCGCCGGGATTTCGGCCTTGAATAAATACAAGAAGAAATATACTAATACATTTAGCTTTGGTGAGAAGAGACATAAATTTTTATATGAGTACAAGTAGACGAAAACGGAATTTTTTTTTTTGAAATTTGCATTGTAGGACATTTCTGATTATTTATTGAAAACAGTTTTTTTTATTAAAATTTTATTATAGAAGTAAATTGAATTTTTTCCAAGGTGAATTCATACACTAAGCTAAGTAAAACTTTTCGTAATTCAATTTTGTGTTGACATCCAAATGTGCACGGCTGAAGAAAAAAATAACAAATCAGCTGTTTTATTGCTAACCACCTTCAATAGATTCGCCTTGATTTTTCATATAAAAATTATACATATCATCACTTGTGACAACTGTACCCAGTCGGTCGACAGTGTGTGAATCATCTTTACATTCTGCAAGAATACCCCAACCTGCGCAGCGCACAGTAAAATCGACACAAAGCTGAGCGCAGAGCACAATCGTACAAACACATTAACGTACATACATACATATATACGCTCGAATACATTTTCTTACTGTGCTCAGCCAAGGCTGGTAGTGATGCACTGTGGCGATATGAACGCACAAATGCACATACACAGGCACGAACATGAAATCAAACAGCTCGCCGTTGCTTGTTGGCTTTTCTATGTTTGGTTTAGATACTGAAAGTCAGTTTAAGTGAATCGGTATAAATATTTCGTACATTAATTTTTGTGAGCGTGTAATTCTCAAAAGGTTTATTAGAAAATGTATTGAAAATAAATTGAGTTTGTTGGTTGTGTATGGTTATCGCTTCTCGGCCTTATGGCTAAGATCAAAGTGTTAATTGGAGATATTGGCTATTCTGACCTAGCAGGCTTCTTATAAAATACATGATTACTAGAGCATATGCACTAGAATATGCTATTAAATGTTTATTAAAACTAAAAAAAAAAAACAAAAATACCAGTCTAACGGTTAGACGGGATAGAAGTGAAACCTTCCGTAAGACAAACTGAGAGAGAATAAGACGAAAGCAGCATTAGGGACGGGATAATTATAGGTTCATTATAATATTGCTATAAAGTTCATATTTTATTTTCTTCATTTTATTACTATTCATCCTCAATGTTTTCAATTTCAACAAATGATACGAGTGGCTTATGATAGCTAAAATATGATACAAATGCTTTGGTTTCGATGTTGTCAAAAAAAAATACCCAAACGGACCGAAGAAACAGACTTACAAATTTCTTCCATTTTCGTCTACTTGTATTCATATAAAAATTTATGTCTCTTCCCACCAAAGCTAAATGTATTAGTACATTTCTTCTTGTATTTATTCAAGGCCAAAATCCCGGCGGTACTGCAATACCGGGCCAACCCGTGGCAGAGGTGGAGCAAGCCGCCCTTAAAACACTCCGCCCATTTCCAAAAATTAGTTTAACATTTGTTGTCCTCCGACGGAGGATCTATCAGATGTTAAGCTACACTTTGATCTTAGCCATAAGGCCGAGAAGCGATAACCATACACAACCAACAAACTCAATTTATTTTCAATACATTTTCTAATAAACCTTTTGAGAATTACACGCTCACAAAAATTAATGTACGAAATATTTATACCGATTCACTTAAACTGACTTTCAGTATCTAAACCAAACATAGAAAAGCCAACAAGCAACGGCGAGCTGTTTGATTTCATGTTCGTGCCTGTGTATGTGCATTTGTGCGTTCATATCGCCACAGTGCATGACTACCAGCCTTGGCTGAGCACAGTAAGAAAATGTATTCGAGCGTATATATGTATGTATGTACGTTAATGTGTTTGTACGATTGTGCTCTGCGCTCAGCTTTGTGTCGATTTTACTGTGCGCTGCGCAGGTTGGGGTATTCTTGCAGAATGTAAAGATGATTCACACACTGTCGACCGACTGGGTACAGTTGTCACAAGTGATGATATGTATAATTTTTATATGAAAAATCAAGGCGAATCTATTGAAGGTGGTTAGCAATAACACAGCTGATTTGTTATTTTTTTCTTCAGCCGTGCACATTTGGATGTCAACACAAAATTGAATTACGAAAAGTTTTACTTAGCTTAGTGTATGAATTCACCTTGGAAAAAATTCAATTTACTTCTATAATAAAATTTTAATAAAAAAAACTGTTTTCAATAAATAATCAGAAATGTCCTACAATGCAAATTTCAAAAAAAAAAATTCCGTTTTCGTCTACTTGTACTCATATAAAAATTTATGTCTCTTCTCACCAAAGCTAAATGTATTAGTATATTTCTTCTTGTATTTATTCAAGGCCGAAATCCCGGCGGTACTGCAATACCGGGCCAACCCGTGGCAGATGTGGACCAAGCCCTTAAAACACTCCGCCCATTTCCAAAAATCAGTTTAACATTTGTTGTCCTCCGATAGAGGATCTATCAGATGTTAAGCTGATAAGATAACCATACAAAACCAACAAACTCAATACATTTTCAATGCATTTTCTAATAAACCTTTTGAGAATTACACGCTCACAAAAATTATTTATATCAACATATAATATAACGCTTCGTAACTAAATAACTTTTAGGCCAGCACCTACAGCATGACGCGGTAGCCGAGCGACTAGCAATGTGAGCTTCCGATCCAAAATCCTTGGTTCGAATCACAAGAAAAAATAAAAGTTATTTTTATTTAGTTCGTCGCTACGTTTATATCAACATATAATATAACGCTTCGTAGCCAAGTTGGTCGCTTTTTTCGTTTCACTTTTTCCCAAATCACTCCCAACGATTCTAAAGAAGTTTTCACTTCAAAAATGCTTTTAACAATTTGCAACAAAATAAAAATGGAACAATTATTTTTAGAAAATACTAGGTTGTTCAATAAGTTTTGCGGTTCGATAAGAGAGGTCGTGTTGCTGCTAGCGAAATTATTTTTACGCTCTTAATATGAGCGTACGAGAAGTGTCATTTCAATCTGTCAATTCATTCTCTGTTTAGGAGCCATTTATAATAGTACCGACGTGCCACAGTATTTTCTACAATGGAAAAAATCAAGTATCGTGCAGTGGTTGAATTTTTATTTTATTATTGGAAGGTTTAGCAGCAAAGAAAATGTATGAACGAATGTTGAAAGTGTACAAGGACTTTTCGTCATTAATCAGTTCAGTAGAAAGATGGGTTGCTGAATTTAAAAGTGATCGCAGAAGCCGTGCCGATCCACGTCAAGGACGTCCAACAACAGCAACAACACCAGAAATCGTAGAAAAAATACAGAATATCGTAATGGAAAACGCTGAGTGACTGAAAGAGATAGTAGGAGCTGTAGGCATCTAATTGGGCAGTGTAAGCACTATTTTGACTGAAGCATTGGGTTTCAGAAAGCTGTGTGCACAATGGGTGCCGCATTCACTAACAATGGAACAAAAACACATTGCGTATTTCTCAGCAACATTTAAAGCGTTTTCTAAAGGATATCGATTCAGCACTATGGATTAGACTTGGGTCTATCACTATGATATTAAATTAAAACAAAAGGCTAAAGAGTGGTGTGAGACTGGTACATGGGCTCCAAGATGAGTTCGCGTCCGCCAAGAAGGAGTTAGAATAGTTTCCTTTTAGGATGCGAAAGGAATTTTGTTTGTAGATTACTTGGAAACTGGTGAAACAATAAATTCTGAATATTATTGCAACCTTTAAGACCAGCTGAAGGAAAAAATTCGTGGAAAGGTTGCCAAAGGAATAAAATATTTTTTCAAGAGCATTTTGAATGAATTAAAGTTCGAATTGTTGGACCTTAAAAAAATTGAAAAAAATGCATGCGTCGAAAGCGTTTTTCATCAAATGATGAGGTCATAACAGCTGTGGATGCGTATTTTGCAGCCCATTCAGATTATCACCTCAGGGATGGAGTATATAATGAGGAGGAAGGTAATACTGAATAATAAAGTGTATTTCAGACCATACAATTGTGTGTTTTTTATCGAACCGTAGAACTTGTAGTAAATTAGAAAAATAAAAATTGTTTTGTTAATGAAATAAAAACACATAACACTTCTTCTAACATTCTTTTATGTACGAGGTGTGTTCAAAGAGTATCGCGAATTTCGATTTTTTTTTTGTGGCGATATGTTGTTACTCATGTCGACGAGTTCGGCCATTTTGAATGTTCAGTTAATTGTTGACAGCTGTTTTGCTTGCACGTGTTTTGGCTCGTCTTCGATTCAAAAAGATGGATCAAAGATATGTATCAAATTTTGTGTGAAAAACGAAATTAAGTGCGCGGACGCATTCCGAATTTTGACGGAGAAACTACTTTGCATTCCGAATGTGCTATACGCAGAAGCTACTTTGGACCAAAGCAACGTTAAACGGTGGTACAAAATGTTCTCAGAAGATGTGAACGACAAAAAGCGTGCCGGACGCCCGAGCACTTCAGCAACAGACGAAAAAATTGATGAATTGAAGAAAATGGAATTGACCAATCGTCAAATCACCGTTAGAGAAGTTGCTGAGGATCTAGACATATCGATTGGCTCGTGCCATTCGATTTTTTTCAGTGATTTGAGCATGGGACGGCAAAATTCGTACCAAAACTGCTCAATTTCGACCAAAAGCAGCATCGCATGAACATTGCTAATGAGATGTTGCACTCTGTCCGCGACGACCCAAATTTGGTCCAGAGGGTCATAACTGGTGACGAATCGTGGGTTTATGGTTATGACGTGGAAACCAAAGCTCAATCTTTTCAATAGAAGCTGCCGCACGAACCAATACCGAAAAAAGCGCGCCAAGTTCGGTCGAATGGAAAAGTTTTGCTTACCGTTTTCTTCGATTGCATGGACGTTGTGCATCATAAGTCCTTGCCACAGGGTAAAACGGGCAATAAGGAATATTACCTGCAAGTTATACGCAATTTGCGCGAAGCAATCCACCAGAAACGCCTGGATTTGTAGAAGAACAAAAATTGGCTCTTACATCACAATAACGCCCCTGCTCGTTGCTTGTGCGTGACTTTTTGGCCAAAAACAATACACTAATGATATCACAGCCGCCGTATTCCCCAGATCCGCCTCCTGTGACTTTTTCTTGTTCCCGAAACTGAAGAGGCCCATGAAAGGACGACGCTACGCTACGATTGACGAGATAAAGACGGCATCGAAGGAGGAGCTGAACAAAATAAAAAAATGGTTTTTTGAAGTGCTTCGAATATCTGATGGGATTTACTTTGCGGGGGACAAAATAGATATTAATGAATAAATAAATAATTTTTGAAAAAACACAAAATTCGCGATACTTTTTGAACCCACCTCGTATGCATATATAAATAAACAAACATTTATTGGAAAAACCACATAAATCCAATTTGTGTTATTTTTGCGGTAAATAAAATATTAACATGTATAATAGTTTTATGCAACGAAAATTTCACTCATACTGTCTTTAAGCCTCAATTTTTTTCAGTAAAGGGTTTTTTGATCTTGGAGTTGTATTCGATGAACCTTTTATGCTTTTATTTACATGTTTTTTTGTTTTTGTCATATTTGTTATGTTCTGCCAAAAAGTAGTCTAGCATTTGCGCCGCTGAAAGGATTTCAAACATCGGTATACCAGGAATATTCCCTACTACTCTTTAGTTCGTTCAAAACTTGCTTAAACCACCTAGATCTTTTTGAGAAGGTAACTAGTCCCTTCAGTGAGACATTTCGCGAATTCCCCAGGTCTTCAAAGAAATAATCGCCATGAAGTTTGGCAAGGTTCATTTCAAGTGCAGGACATTCACAGAGGAAGTAGTGCACCGACTCAATTTCTTCGAATAAAATAATCTGAATTAAATTCTTCAAAAATATTTTGAATTTAGGTTGCGGCACGGCTTAGGGCCGGGTATTCTAAAAAAAATTCCAGCATCATAATTTGCCCAATGCTTGCATACAGAACATACATATTGATTAACGTTACCCATTTCTTTTTCTGTCTTTCCTTAGACTCATAATTGTTGTTGCTTTATTTATTGCCCTCTCGCTAGTCCAAGAACCAAACGATTCGCCAACACCTATGATAAATACTATTATGGCAATATCAAATGTAACAACACCGGCGAACAGCAGTGTGGATGCAAGCGCTGCTGTCGAAGCCACAGCAGTGCCGTTGGCCGATGAACCCACCACTGAGTGGGCACTAAACCGAGTGCAAATGAACCGCATTCAAAGCGATCAGGCAGTAAGTGCTGGTATCAAAGCATTGGGAGATCGCGAACTGTTAGAGGAGAGTCAGCAATCGACGCCGGTGGACAGTCCCGCCTTTCGACATTATCGCTCACTTAATACAGATCCCGAGTCGCGAAAAATAGCTCGTCGTGGCTATGTAGAAAATCATGCAACAACGCAAATAGCTCAACTGTTGAATTATACGAAACCTTATGGGCGCTATAACATCGGCTTTGGACCAACGATAAAGTTGCCAGATCCAATGATGAACTTCAAATGCGATTTTAATGCGCGTTATCGCAGCGCAAATGGCGTGTGCAACAATAAGGAGCATCCTCGGCTCTATGGCGCAGCGATGGTACCATATCGGCGCATGGTGGCGCCTGATTATGCGGATGGTATTTCATTGCCTCGTGCAAGTCACACGGGCAATGAGTTGCCGCCGGCGCGTAAAGTATCTTTGAATATACATCGCGCATCCTACGATACAGATTCCAATTTTACCGTTATGCTGGCAGTTTTTGGCCAGTTTCTCGATCACGACATCACTGCAACATCGTTATCTTCCTCACAGGAAGGCGAGTCGATCGATTGTTGCGTATTGCCAACATTAAATATACATCCTGAATGTTTTCCTGTGCCCATATTGCCAGATGATTCTTATTATCAGCGGTATAATGTAACCTGTTTGAATTTTGTGCGCTCTGCTCCCGCTTCCACTGGACATTTTGGACCACGTCAGCAGCTAAATCAAGCCACAGCTTTCGTCGATGGTTCGGCGGTGTATGGCAATACCGATCAGCGGCAACGTCACTTACGCACCATGCTCAACGGTACATTGCGCATGTATATTACCAACGATGGGCGGGAATTACTGCCGTTGTCTACCGATCTGGACGATGGTTGTAATCGCGTGGAAATGACACGCGAGGGAAAGTATTGCTTTGAGTCGGGCGATGATCGTTCCAATGAAAATTTGCTTTTGACATCGATGCACTTGCTATGGGCGCGCCATCATAACTACTTGGCACGTGGATTGCAAGAAGTCAATCCGCATTGGAATGACGAGACGGTCTTTCAGGAATCGCGTAAAATATTGAGCGCACAAATGGCGCACATCGCATACAATGAGTTCTTACCAGTTCTATTTGGACGCAAGTTGGCTGAGAGAAAGGGCTTGTTGCCGAATACTGACAATTTAGATGAGCCAGATACCTACAAGGAAAATGTGGATCCACGCATAGCGAACTGTTTTGCAGGAGCTGCTTTTAGATTTGCGCACACCATGCTGCCGGTGAGTTTTTCGAAAGCTTTCTTATGACCGAACTATTTTTTAATATTATTAGTTTTTTCAGAGTGTACTTAATGCGACACGTGACAAAAGTGCGCCTGAATCCATTGAACTACACAAAATGCTCTTTAATCCCTTTTCGCTTTGGCCGGAGGAAGGCATTGATCGGGCACTTAAGATAGCTAGCGATACGGCTGTGTTGCGTGTTGATCGTTTCTTTTCATACGAAGTAACACAGAAGATATTCGAAAGTAATGGCGGAGAAAGCTTGCCATTACGTTGTGGTCTCGATTTAGTTTCACTCAATATACAACGTGGGCGTGATCATGGCTTACCAGCATATCCGGTGTACCGCAAGCATTGCAAATTGCCGCCGGTGGATACGTGGGAAGAAATGGCAAGCGCCATTAATGCAGATACCTTGAAGTCGATTCAGGATATTTATAAGTATAAAAGAAAGTAAATTTCTTGAGTTCTCGGTGTATATCTTTCCTTGTTTCTCTTTATCTATCGCTGGATGTTCGATGGATAGTTCGCCACATGATGTGGATGTATATACGGGCGCACTGAGTGAACCACCCTTGGAAGGTGCTATTTTCGGACCACTTTTGACGTGTTTGATATCTGATCAGTTTATGCGGCTGAAGAGAGGTGATTCCCATTGGTATGAACGGAAGGTGGGACCGCAAAGATTCACGAAAGGTAAGACACACTGGACTCCGGGCAGTAATCAGACCGGTACAAAGAGTATAGGTGACTAGGGTTAAACTGGTAAACTGATTAATATCAATTGAAATATATTTTTATAATAGTACTGGCAAATAGTTAAGGCAAAGCTGCTCCTTACACAATACCAAATTAATATAGCAAAACAGAAATCAAAGATTATAGATTTTCCAACTAAGCTTTACCTGCTTGTTCCCGCTCAATGGCATAATAAATGCACACATAAATATTATTAGGTGCGCAACTAAGTTCTCGCTGTTTTTTGATGAAAATACAACTTTATTCTGAAAAAATTGTTACAAGTGAATCATTGAAAGTATTGCCCAACGCTGGCTATTACTTTTCCCCATATTTTTGGTAGATCTCGTATACCGTCGTAGAATCATTTTTGCATGCCTCTCCCTTCCTTTTTTGCCACTGGAGCAGTTGTTCACAGGCGAAAAAACGACGTTCAACATCCCTTGGTTTTAACTCATAAGGAACCCAAGTCCCCTGTTTCTGAATCATTCCCAAAGCATAAAATCGCTTGGAAATGGATTGGCGGGTAACTCCTAGTACTGAAGCAAGCTTTTCTTGTGTTTGACACGCGTCATTGAGCAATGCCTCCAATTCAGCGTGCTCGAAGGTTTTTGGCCTTCCTTCACGCGGACGGTCGTCAACATTAAAATCACCGTCTTTGAGGCGACGGAACCAATCTCGGCACGTTGTTCCACTTAAAGCAGCATCTCCATAAACTTTTTGTAGCTTCTCGATGCGCTTCAGCCGCCGTTTTTTTCTAATGAAAGAGGAAAATGAACATTTCCCGATGATCCCTGACGATTATTCGGCACAAAATCAGACATATTCACAAAACCAAAAGAATATGATACCAAAGCAAAATCACTTATGTGTCGAAGCAGTTTGTTTACCATATGTCTAAGCTCGGTTTAGGTTATGTTAGAATCGACTAGCACACACTGCTGGTGGCATCTATTGACAAACAGCGGGAACTTAGTTGCACACCTAATATTTTATTTAATGTTTATTTTGTTTAAAACATTTTAATAGTTATAGGAAATACTTAATGAATTCGATTAATGCAAAGTAATAGTAAGCAGACGGTGGATCACTTCCTTTGCGTCTGCCCGACCATCGCTCGAATCAGGCTTGAAATCTTTGGCACTGATGTGTTACGAAGCGACCTCCTTGGCTCCTTGGCACCACAAGATCTACTTAGATTTCTTCGGAGGGGTTGTACTAGCTAGTTGTCCCGACAAAGCAAAAAAAAAAAAACATTTAAAAGTTGTGTAGAAAAAAACAGCACTCCAGTCGGTTTATTCGTTTGAAAATTAATTTTATGATTTCTTAAGAAATTTTGGCTTATAGACACGTCTCTTTTGTAAGTTTATACAACTCATGACGAAAAAACCTTCATCATTATCATAATTCCTTAACCTCCGTTGCGGAGTAGAGGGAAAGCAAAATTTTTCCTTTCTATTCTGTTCCCTGATTTTGCCTTTACTTGCTGCCGAGTCCAGTCCTTGTTCACAGCCAATATTTCTACATAGATGCCATGAGCCCCTAGGCCTACCTCGGTTTCGCTGACCCTGGGGACTCCAGCCTAGTGCCTGTCTGCTGATCTTCGTGCCTCCCTTGCGTAATTTATGGCCGAGCCACTTCCACTTGCACTCTCTGATTTCTTGCGCGAGTGTTTTTTGTAGGCGTCGTCCGTGTGAAGTTTCTAGTCTCCCATCGGCGTCGTCTTCAGGTGGCGGTTAGGGAAAAGTTCAAAAGGTGAGAAATAAAATACCACACGCAGGCCGGAACTAGAAAATAAAACAGCGTCTTTCTTGCATGAAGCGGTTGCCTACAAGGAGCCGTTCTCGCTAGCTTTGAGTTCGCAATCCCATCGCCAGGACCCCAGAATAGGAATCTTAGGTCACCAACCTACTATCTCCGAATTTGACTTGTTACAGAATCCAAAAGCAAAATTAAAAATAATCGAAAAATCTTCCAGGTAAGAGAAGCTTCAAAATACACAAACACCCTGCACAAGCGGAGCAATCTGGTCATAGTTATTTGCATCGATATTCACATATTTTGGTACTTTATTTTATAAGATGTCGATGTACCACAGGGGTTTGAGTTAGCGCCGATCAAAGTTGATTAGTAATCTCTACCCTACGAATTAGAGAAGAAACTTCATACAAAGATTTCAAAGTTGTTACTCATTATTATTTATTATTAATATTAGTACTCGATTTCATTGATAGTCACTACCTGAACGATAAGGTAGCCATGTAGAACTGTCTCATGTTACTGAGTTATTATTTAATAATTCTGATATTAAGCATTTGACACCGTATTCTCGCCTGAGTAGGATAGAGATATACAAGTTTCTTTATAACTGTAAATTGCATTTTAAAACCGTTACGACAGCAGTCATTTGATTGTGCTTGCCCTCGAGTGAACGACGTGCCTACATTTTATCTGCAGCGGCCGTCGTAGCTGTAGGATAACATCAAGACGCACACCACCAAAAGGAGGAGGAGCTCTACCAAACATACACAAAGGCTATAAGCGTCAATTATGTACACACATACAGTCCGGTTCATTTAGTTAGAGGCAATAATTATTCTGGAAGAAAATTGTTATTAAAGTAACCCTATTTGAACTAGTAATCCAAGGAATTATCATGTGAAGACTGTACTTTGCTCAAAAATAAACATGCATAAAAGTAGTATTCCATCTAACGGTGTTTCTCAGCAGTAAAACTTCAGCAGCTGTAATATTGTGTTTCATTTGTTGGTTTACTTGAATAGATGGACCAAACAAATAAGAAAAAATAATAACAAATATAAGAAATTTCGGTGTTTTTACATATATTATTTAAAGTTTAACAGTTTGTGCCACCACCTTGTTTAAAAATTACTTCCTAAATATGTTGTTGAATGGATTCGTACAAATTCCCCAGATATCATCATCATCATTCACACCCCGTTTTTAGTCTTAGCTTCCTCCACAATTTTTCTCCATGCATCATCGCTAAATCTGAAAATCTGGCACTTTTCTCAACGTCTTAAGTCTTGCGAGATACTTCGTTTTATTTTCATTGACCTTTAATCCGAAGTGATAGCTTTTAATTGGAGTGCTTCAAATATTTCTCTGAGAACATTTATATTTCTCGCGAAGATGACCAGGTCATCAGCAAAGTCACATATTTGCGAAGCTTTGTTGAATACAGTGTCTGATGGATTAACCTCTTTAATTATATAGTCTAGGATCCGATTGAACAGACGCGTCAGCACTTTGGAGTACGTCTCAGCGAGGGTAAAACTGACTAGCAAAGCCATTCTTCAGATAGCCTAATGATAATTGAGGAACTCGTTTTAATGATTCGAATTAAAGCATTTTTGTCTTCGGTTTATGAGAATGGGCAACATCATAAATCGTACGAACGAGCCATCCCCATAGATTTTCAATAATGTTCAGATCTGGGTAAAATGGTCGCCATGCTAAAGTTTTAAGGTTTTGGGACGTAATCCAAGTTTTGAACCCACGTGAAATATCTTCGGGGCATTATCCTGTTGAAAGATCCAATTAAAGGACTAAGTGTTTCGCGAATCTCGGAAAAAGATGATTTCAGCAGGGATGCATACTTGTTTCCCGTCATTTTGTAGTCTACAATTTACAATTCGAACGTGCCGTGGTACAATATTGCTCCCCATACCGCAACACCACCTTCACGGCTGTGATGTCGACTCAAGTACCTTTCCTCCTTTCTTAAGTCATGGAATTAGTAATTGTATCCATCCGGCCCATCCAGATTGAACTTATTTTCGTCACTAAATACTACTTTTTGTCATTCATCGGGATCGTTATTTGTAACAGAACTCCAAGCCATGTGGTCCCTTGCAAAATCGAGACGGCGTTCTTTGCGAAATTTATTCAAAGATATTTTTATGGCATTTTTTATGCTTCAGATGTGGCGGTTTTAGGATAGCTCTTGGAACGGTGGGTTTGCTGGCTGCAAAATTTGCCTACGGATTTTGCGTGTTTCTTTCTGTGTCAAAGCCATCGCAGTTCTGCCTTTGTAGTTCTTATCATAGGAGACACCTTGTTCCAAGCAAAAATTCACAACGCTTGGATTTCGACCAATCTTTTTGGCAATTTGGCGATTTGAAAGTCACTGTGAGGTCAAGATATAGATTTGTCCTTTTTCGCGATCTGTTAAATCTTCCTGCTTTTCCATTTTATTAGAATTAAAAAGTTTTCGACCAAACACTCGCCTTTCACAGCTTTAATGCGCAAACTAGTGTCATCTATTTTTACTTGATTCCCGTTAGCAATAAGTATCCTAGTTGAGATTTAGAGCAATTTGATCATCAATGAGGTGGGTTAGAGTGTAACGGTGACCTGGAGTTACAAAAATGTGAAATTGAAAAGGCTTGCAGAAGTTAGATCAATATTATTTTACCATTAATCGAATTTCAATTAATTCAATTATTCATTCAATTCAATTCTCCTTTTCACAATCATAATTCCAGCCCAGTTAAATGAAATCTACAACATCACCTTGTCGAAGATCATTTGTCGGAACTCCGATGCCGTGCAACAGGTGCGAAAATACGTTATGGAACAGCGTAAAGATGCTGGTAATGGATATGTAAATTGCAGCGAAATTGAACACTTCAACTTTAGCGCTTGGACGACTTCACCGCAACCAGTCAAGCTGCACAGCGTCGCAGTTAGTGAAACAAAAAGTTTTATTCGCGTAATTAAAGAAACGAGTAACGACACGATATCATCGACTTCTACAAGAAATGAGCGACACATTGGCGCATAATCATAGAACCGCGTTAAGCCCAGGCTTAGTTAAACTGGTATTTAATATTTGGAACTGGGTTTAGTTTCTTTACCATTGTCAATTTAGTACTATGTTTTAGTAAGAACCAGCTTCGACACAAATCTATTGTATTCTAATGCCACCTGGCAAATATATGTTTATAAATTTACATTCAAAAATTTTGGTTTTCCTGCTAAATTTGAAAATGAAAAACGGCAGCAGACCAAGAAGTAAGTAAGTTTCGAATAAAGTTATGTATTTAATAATATATTGATATACATCTGTGTTTACAATAATAGCAGCGCGACTATTACTAAGTTTTGAATAATTATTTTATTAAAAAAATTCAAGTACGCCGTCTTAAAGTCCTTAATGCCAGTTTAAATTGGCTCGAAATTCCCGTTGTATTTTGATAATTTTTTTGTTAATAAAAAGCATTTGCTTCTAATTCAAAAGGAGTAGGGTGTCTTAATTATATTTCATCGTCTTTTACATCAAATTCCTTTTTAATATCTGGAAACTTACAATTTTTTATTAGGTGCATAGACATTTGATTTAAATTTGCTTAAAACTCAGGGATGTTACATTACCAGGTTTAGCTAATCTGTTAAGGTGAAGATCAAAAGTGTGCGAGTAACTTCGGCTGCCTCATCACCGGGTATTCGTCAGCAGAATTCTGCCCGCTCATTTCACACGTATGATATTCACACACTCATCCAATTAGTCGTTATTCACATGAGTGAAGACTATGATGACATCAACCAATCAGCTGATTTTTACAAATACGCTGAGAGCCGGTTAACGGTTTGATATTGGCCACCCCTTCTTAGTCCGGGAGCCAGGGGTCGATTTTGGACTGCGTTTTTATACCGTTAAATTCTTGACTATACTTGTGATTTAGCTTTTATGAATAACGAAAGTGGACGTCAGCTGGCGTACCCGCGGTGGGTGTGATTGTGAGAGGGTACGAAACGTGTCGAAAAAAATTCCTACCAACTCATTTAATACCGGCTGAAATTTTTTTGTGTATGGTCGACATTTAGTAGAATAAAAAAAAATAGTCAGCTGCGCCGTAGAGGGGAGAAAATACGTCAGCTAAACGCAGTGATACATTCTTGCTTCGGCTGACGGTCTTCCCCCCCTCTACGGGGCAGCTGACTATTTTTTTTTATTCTACTAAATGTCGACCATACACAAAAAAAATTTCAGCCGGTATTAAATGAGTTGTTAAAAAAATTTTTTCGACACGTTTCGCAGCATCCCACGCACGTACCCACCGCTATTGGACCAGCTGACAATTGGTTTCGTCATCCATTGGATGGCGTCTGCCTTCAGTATTAAAATCAGTCGGTATGAAATGATGAAGTCAAAATGACGCCTGGCTCTCGGACTATCTGAATTTGTTTTGTCATGCTTTAAACTAGCTTTAGTAGCAGCTTGTGGTGAGTTTCAATTTGAGTCCAGTTTGAGCTAAAAACCAGGTACCAAAGCGGTAGTTCATGGGCTCCAAGCTCCGGCACAGTGGTCTTCCAGAGTATTTTTGTCATGAAAAACGCTCTTCATAAATTCTAAAATTGTATGCCTCTCTAATTTACACACCAATATTAAGCGCACGCCGCAAACAGGAGACGATGCTCGGACAAACATCCAATAAGGTGAGTGCGCCCATTATATAGAGCTGATACTATTTGTGAATTTTGATAGAGCGTGGGAGTGAAGTTTATTCCCAAAAGAAGGATAATAATTTTTGATGTTCATGTAACAGAAACAAATTGAAAATAAGGGTGGAACTCGGTCATATAAAAGAAAAAGGGTTACGAAACATCACCTGGTTATAATATAGCACTTTTCCTTCTTCTTCCTGATTGGCGCGATTTTGGCTGAGTTAAAAAAGCGCGCAGTCATTTCTTTTTCGTACTAACCACCGCCAATTGGACACACCAAGTGAAGTCAAGTCCTGCTCTACCTAATCTTTCCAACGCTGAGCAGGCCTTCCTTTTCCTGTACTACCACCAGCTGGTAACGCATCATAAACTTTTAGAGCCGGAGCGTTTGCATGCATTCCAACAACATAACCCAGCTAACGAAATTGTAGAAATCTTTATTCGTCGCGCTATGTCGCCTTAAAGCTCATACAGCTCATTGTTTTATCGCCTACGACACTCGCCTTCACCAAAGTGCAAAGGTCCAAAAATCTTCCGCAGAATCTTTCTCTCAAACTCTCCAAACGACGCCTCATCGTATGTTGTCATCGTCAGAACTTCTGCGCCATAAGATAAGACGGGCATGATGAGACCTTTGTCGAGTGTTAGTTTTGTTCGTTGAGAGAGGACTTTACTACACAATTGCCTACTGAGTCCATAGTAGAACTTGTTGGCAAGAGATATTCTCCGTTGGATTTCAAGGCAACAATGTCAGCCGGTGTTAATGCTGATTCCTAGATAAACGAAGTCTCTTACAACTTCGAAATCATAACTGCCAACTGTGCCATGAGTCCAGATATGTGAGGGCGATGACAGGAGGTATTTCGTTTTTTCGTTGCACCAGATCCATTCGCTTTGCTTCTTTATCCTGTTTGGATACACTCTTATAAAAAATTGTGCCTCAGCGATTAAGTTCTGAGGCTCGCACGATATTTTCCAGCATCAGTTTAAAGAAGTCACACGACAGAAAGAAGCTCGGAGAGGTCTTTCCCGATTCCGACGGCGCTGCTGGTATTGAGCAAAGTCATTTTGCATAGCCGTATTAGTTTTACGGGGATACTAAATTCAGACATCGCGGCATATACTATATGTATGTAAGTAACTCCTTTTCTTACTGTCGCATTCAGCTTCAAAATAGGCAAAGAGATGACGTCGGTCTCACTGATTTGACGACTACTTATATATGTATAGTTAGAGTTAGTTGGCCGAATTTGTTATTTCATTTCTGAAAATTTAATTAATAGATCGAGTTTGTGATTCGCCTTAAAAAAAATTTATTTAGCCTCCCTTGACTATTATCTGTATCTGTCGCCTTCAGTGTTCGCTAGTGCCTATATATACATACACATGTACGTAGAAAAATATTTTTTAATATATTTTACTACGTATGTATATATGAACGAAAAAATTCCCTTGCATTCCAAATGCAATATGGAATATGATAAAAGTATATATGTATATATGTATGCGTGAGTATGCATGCCTGAAAGCATTATTTTATTATCTTTAGCGGAACTTCAAAGTAATGCAGTGAAAATTAATTTTTACTGATAATCCGGTTGACCCCGGTCGAGAGTTCTATGTATTGTATTCGACCTATTTAATGTCGTAAGGTATTTTTTTATTATTGTAATTATTGCAAAAAATTATTATAAAATAAGTGAAATCGTTACGGTACGGAATTCGGTACTGAGTCGCGCACGTTTTAGTGAAATTTAATTTGAGTCGGCTGTTCATTTTTGAAATCATAGGCAATGAGCGTTATAGCTTGTTGAAGTTAGTTATACCTTGATCAAAAAGTTCCCGGAATATATTCAGAAAATTCAAAATACAAAATCCTCAAAAGTGATATTATCGGCTTCAGAGTACTCCTCATCAACTGCGTTCCTCGTTCTTCTGACAAAAATTTGTAGTGTACAATACCGTTGTAATTCATAAAAAACGTTATAACCGATAACCGTGTCGTTATCTTTTTTCATTGAAAACGACGTGTTTTTTTGGTTTTGATTCATTCAGAGCTGGAGCTCTGCATTCACTCGCCTGATATCTGGGCTGAGTGTTGCGTTCATGAACTCACATCTTTGGCGATATTAATGGTATAAATCATTAAATCATTAAGGGGTAACACCACTGTACACGCGTAAAATAAACACGATTTTTAAAGAATTTTTTTGTATAGAAGGAAAGGGGAAACAATCACTCTGATTTGGGAAGTTATTACTTATATACTAAAATACAAAACTACAAAGTTTGATCGAAAAATTTTACAAAATGGCGGCATTGGAGACATTTTTGTAATGTGGTTTCTCTTGAAGGAGCTCCGCGGCACGCAGCACAGAGGGTGCAAATTTTATTCTGGAACAAAGAAACATTTTTCTTCTTAATCTAGATAAGAATAGCTAGAGAAACACTTAGGGGATTTAAAAAATATTTATTTTTGTGGAATTAGCAAGCATTTGAAGGAAAAAACTCTATTTTGGACTAAAAAAACGGCACTTAAATAATTATAACAATCGTTTAAATTAATCTATCGAAAATCCCCTACGCTCTTCTCTTAAGAAGGTTATTATACAGACGTAGTGAAAAACCTGATTAAAAATATTTAAAATTGTTTGAGTTATGCTGCGTGCCAATTTCAGAAAACGTGTTTTGAGAAAAACGCGTTTAAAGTTTGGAAATTTGGAGAAGTCGTTAGGTCACTAACGCTTGGTTAAACGCTTAAAATATTTATGAAATAGACTTCGGTAACGTATAAAACTTTTTGTTCTGTATTTTAAAAGGTTCAAAGAATTTTTTAAGCTTATAAAAAAAAATCAATTTTTTGAAATTTCTACAGTGGTGTTACCCCTTAAGTTCTCTGTCGGCTCTGTGATGGTTAATTTACCGTTATGTATCAAATTTTCTTTCACTTTATTTCACGTTTTCATCAGTTTTCGATTTCGACGGCCTGCCATTACGTTCTTTCTAATATACGTCATCCTCGATGGACTCACGATATTTTCTGAAATGTTTATGCCACTCGTAAACGGCTGTTTTCTTTAGAGTATGACTATCGAGACAGTTTCCCAACATTTCTAAGGTTTTCGCACCATGGAATCCATTTTTGACGCAAAATTTAATACAAATTAGTTGTTCAAATTCAAATCCATTATTAAAACTGTAAAAAATCGAAATCACGTGCAGATGTAGATTTACTTAAGCTGGCGTAACTTGCACAAATGTTAATTATTGGCGACAAAGTTTTGGTAGGAATATTAATCACAGATGTCAGAAAAGTTTTCTCTAATAGCTGCAATGGCAAATCCCTGAGTGCTCTTCTGCCATGAAAAAGCTCCTAATAAAAAATATCTGCCATTCGGAGTCGGCTTAAAACCTTAGGTCCTTCCATTTGTGGAACAACATCAAGACGCACACCACAAATAGGAGGAGGAGCTCAGAAAACACCCAAAATGTGTGTAAGCGCTAATTACTTATTTGTTTTTTTTTTTAATTTTATTTGTTTTTTTTTTAATTTCACGGCTAACTTTAAGTAGCGCATTCAGTCCACCTAATTTATTAGGAGTCTAATCGCAGCTTGTAAGTGGTCAATTGAGAGCAGCGCTTCGACTGTTTATTCCATTTTCGATAGCCAATTTTAAGTGCCCTATTTTGTAAATGTCTAACCATAAACTAAATTTCTTACATCTCATGTGTCCTATTTTAGCTATCAAAGTCAAAAACATCGACTGTTAAAATTCCAAACGCTCGATTGATCACCCTGTATAATGTGATGTAACATAAATGTCAAAACTAATAAAGTTCCAACTTATTTATAAAAATTATTACAGCCTAAGTTGTCAGTTAAGTAAAAAGCATTTCGTCTTTAACAGAGTCGCCAATGGAATGTGTCTGTTAGTAAAATATTGTGAATGTAAAATAAAATTTTAAATTTCTAATACATATAATTTAGTGTATTCAATAAATTGCACATGTGCTATCACATGTAGCTCACACACACACATCACACCCACAATTTTCGATTACTTCTGGTGAAGCTGCGCAGTTGGAGTATATACATACATACAATCATCTTTTCACAATGTCTTAATTGTAATAATTTGTATTGTTTTATTAGTATTTTTTGTTTGTTTTAAAACGGACATTCTTTGTTCCCATAGTTTGTAAATTAACTTTGTTGAAGTGCCCCAGCTGCAGTTGTAGTTGTAATTGGCGTCACAGCGATCGTAGTGGTACAGGGTTTGTCGATTTGCATATAGGCCAGTGTACAGGCGGTGATTAAAGTCAACCAAAATACCAAACAAAATGTGCAGAAAATTGTACGCCTTAGTTTCTGCCACCAGGGATCGTCAACAAAAGGTAACAGTTCTTCCAAAGAGAGCCCTGCAGAGAAGCTGTAGTGCGACACAAATATATTCCCATTAGAAAAATTAATTACATGTATGTATGTATATGTATGCACTAATATATTAGATCTTTGAACTTAAGCTTATTTAAACTTCAACTGCGAGATTTGAGAAAATTTGAAAATTTGCTTACAAAGTTGAATGATAACATATGAAGAGCGACACTTACTCATCCTCTGCACGTATGAGCGCATAACCGTCATATAATGGTTTCTCCAAAACGTCGATGCAATGCGAATAGCCCTGCTGTAATTGTGGCTGCTGTACTTGTATTAGGTGTCCGTAGCTGTAGCCATTCGATTTCAAGTGCTCGTTGCTCAAAAGGTTGGTACTCTCGGTCGGTAAGGACATTTGGTTTGAGTTTTGAAAATTCAACTGCGCATTCAATTTTATTTCACTTAACTGAAAATTGTTAGTTAATATTTATTATTATTTTTTATTTGTAATCTGCAATTATTTATTAATAGTTTTTAATCATTGTTCATTATTTATACTTTATTCATTTAAAGCGTTTTTCAGTAAGAGCGCTTCAACTTTTTTTTTGAATAAAACACAAACGGTTTGACTTTTTTAACTAATTGTTTTTTATTATCGAGTTTGAACATATACATTTAAGTATGAAATTCGATTTCTTTTGCATGACCACCGCGTGCACGTTTTACGAATTCCAATCGTTGAACCCAATTTTCGACCACTCTTTTGCATAAATCGGCCGAAATTCCAGCAATTTCGCGTTCAATATTGGCTCTGAGCTCACAAATCGTCGCCGGCTTGTTACTGTAGACCAATGACTTCACATAACCCCAAAGAAAATAGTCTAGAGGCGTCAAATCACACGAGCGCGGCGGCCATTCGACCGGTCCATTTCTGGAAATAATGCGCTTATCGAACTTACTCTTCAACAAATCAATTGTAGCGTGTGCTGTGTGGCTTGTGGCCCCGTCCTGTTGAAACCACATATCGCCTAAGTCCATACCATTCAATTGCGGCCAAAAATAATCGTTTATCATGTCGCGGTATCGATTTCCATTCACAGTAACGTGGCGATCGTTCTCGTCAACGAAAAAATATGGGCCAATTACGCCGCCGGCATGTAAACCGCACCAAACAGTGATTTTTTCGGGATGCAACGGTGCCTCATTAATCACGTGTGGATTGCTTTCTGCCCAGTAACGCATATTTTGCTTGTTGACAAAGCCATTGAGCCAAAAGTGAGTTTCATCACTGAAGATGATTTTTTGGAAAAACTAGTCTTAAAGTAGCAGCAACAGAACGATTATTTTCATAAAAAATTTGCACGATTTGCATTCGTTGCTCAAGTGTGTAGCGTTCCATGATGAAATGTATACTATATATACTATATACTACTATAAGTTTTTATTAAATATTTTTAATTATATATGTATATGTAATTGGCGCTAAAGCCCTTTTTGGGTGTTTGGCTGAGCTCATCTTCTTATTTGTGGTGTGAGTCTTGTTGTTGTTTCATAAATGGAGGGACCTACAGTTTTAAGCCGATTCCGAATGGCATATATTTTTTTATGAGGAGCTTCTTCATGGCAGAACACACTCGCAGGGTTGCCTTTGCGTCCCGAAGCGCGACCGCTATTAGAAAAAACTTTTCTTCATTTTAGTGTTTCACCGAGATTTGAACCTACGTTCTCTCTGAATTCCGAATGGTAGCCACGCACCAGCCCATTCGGCTACGGCGGGTATTTAGTTTTATTTTTTTTTTACATTTTATTTTTATTGATTATTATTTAATGCTTTTTATTCATTATCTTTAATTTTTTTATTTTTATTTATTTATTTATTGTAAATGAAGTGTAGTAATAATAATCTCTTACAATTGCGAAAATTCTTTATAATTTTATTTTTCGTATTTCGAATTTCGTATTTCTTATTTTATCTTTTTTATAATTTATAATTTATATTTAATTTTTTATTATTTATTATTATTTTTTATTTGTAATTTATAATTTTTTATTCGCTTTTCTTAATTATTTATTTATATTTTATTCTTTATGATTTTTTTTCTTATTTTTATATTTCTTACATATTTTTTATTATTTATATTTTTTTAATAATAGTTTTTTATTATTTTACAACTATTTGTATTTAGAATTTTATAAAAATTGTTTAATTATTTTTTTAGTATTTATTATTTATTTTTTATACGCCCATTTTTCTAAGGCATGCTTGGGAACAAAAACATCGAACGCTGGAGAATGCAGTCGGTCATATAACCACTGAAATGGTAATCGACAAGATGCAGCGAGGAAACGTGAGAAATCATAGTGGTTTCACGGAAAGAATGCTCCGGATAAAAAAAGATGATGAAATGCCACTCTGCAGTAATGCGAAAGCGGTTCCAGGGTGGAAGACGGTTCCAAACGAGGGGCAGGTTTTTAGCCAGCGGACATTCATTAGGCATTTGAAATCCCCTCATCCGCAAAAAAAAAACATTTATTAATTAATATTTAATATATATTGCCCATTATCTTTAATTTTTTATTATCATTTATTTCTTTAAAAGAGTAATTATTAAAAGTAATCACTTAGAATTGCAATAACTTATTATTGTTTAGTATTTAGTATTTGGTATTTAGTATTTAGTATTTAGTATTTAGTATTTAGTATTTAGTATTTAGTATTTAGTATTTAGTATTTAGTATTTAGTATTTAGTATTTAGTATTTAGTATTTAGTATTTAGTATTTAGTATTTAGTATTTAGTATTTAGTATTTAGTATTTAGTATTTAGTATTTAGTATTTAGTATTTAGTATTTAGTATTTAGTATTTAGTATTTAGTATTTAGTATTTAGTATTTAGTATTTAGTATTTAGTATTTAGTATTTAGTATTTAGTATTTAGTATTTAGTATTTAGTATTTAGTATTTAGTATTTAGTATTTAGTATTTAGTATTTAGTATTTAGTATTTAGTATTTAGTATTTAGTATTTAGTATTTAGTATTTAGTATTTAGTATTTAGTATTTAGTATTTAGTATTTAGTATTTAGTATTTAGTATTTAGTATTTAGTATTTAGTATTTAGTATTTAGTATTTAGTATTTAGTATTTAGTATTTAGTATTTAGTATTTAGTATTTAGTATTTAGTATTTAGTATTTAGTATTTAGTATTTAGTATTTAGTATTTAGTATTTAGTATTTAGTATTTAGTATTTAGTATTTAGTATTTAGTATTTAGTATTTAGTATTTAGTATTTTTAGCTTTATTTATTATTTGTAACTCTATATAACATTTAGCCTTTACACAGCCTTTAACATTTAACGTCCTTTTTTCGTTTGTTTAGTATGTCCGGAGACTAAAAAACTCGCCCTCGTTTGGAACCGACCTGCATTCTGAAACCACTTTCACATTACTTCATTACTTCATTATTTCTTTTTATTTTTTATCACTTATTCTTTACTTTTAATCTTTTTTATTTTTTTAATTGTAGTTAATTACAATTATTTAAAAAAATTTAATAATTAATTATTTAATATTTTTTATTCATTATTTACTATTTTCTTTCATTATTTTTTAGAAAATTATATCGCTTATTATTATTTGCATTATCTGTTAACGACTTTGTTTCCTATTTTTATGTACTTTGCAAATTTCGCTATCTCTTTACTTTATTTATTTTAAACGTGCGAGCGTTTGCGGTACCAACTCTAGTGGATTTCGTTGTGCGCTTCCCAGAGACTCTGCTTAAACTGCGTGCAGCAAACCAACATTTTATTCCGCATACAAGTTAGAGTAAGAATATATGAAGTATTTAATGTATAATAAATGGGAATGCACATATATATAAACATCTCTCTTTCTCTTTTAAAATTTCTACATAATATTTGCTATTGTTCTCATTTAATCGCTTATTCGGCAATAAACTTTACTGTTGCCCCATAAGTATAATACTTTGATGCCATTTTGATTTCTGAAAACAATGGTGCCATTTAAGTATTCGCTCTCTTGTTTTATACCTACGTTCATTTCTTTGCTTTGCTTTCTACAAATAAAATACTATGCGCGCCGAGAGTCTGTAATAATGGAGTTTCGTTTTTTTTGACAGATTATGTGAGCAAACTAAAAGTTAGGGCCAACGAAAGTGCGTAACGATCGTTAAACCCAAATGTTGTACAAAAAAGGGCTATCGAATTTCATATGTGTTTATGTAAATAAGGTCTTTATGTGTAAAATTATAGATATCACTGAAATTTTTAAAAATTGTTGTTCTTCAGCAGCTGTCAAAGTTATCAATGACATCCCGCTGTTAAAATATTTAGTAAGGGTTGCACTTCATCATGGATAATTTTACGCACGCTCAACGTTGGTTGAACCGAAGTTCCGGCTCAGTTGCAAATTTTCTGGGATGAGGCCCATTTCTAGCCCAGCGGCTTTGTAAGCAAGCACAATTTCCAATACTGGAGCGGAAAGACGGTGTACGGCACCATGCAAGTGAAGTAACGATCGAAGTAGTGTAATAGGAATTTGACGACTCGAGGCGACGACACGCCTGGATTATTTTCTCTGCGCTTACGTGAAGTCTACAATCTACGCTAACAAGCCTACCACTATGGACGAGATCGAAACCAACATTCGAAATGCTTTTGTAGGGAAATACAAGTACATACATACATATATTTGTATAAGGCAAAAAATCCAGAGTAAAATTCAGCAAAGAGTCCATGCTGCTGTGATACTAGGTGGAGGAGGTTACTACAAAGTATAGACTCGAGATATTTTGCGGCTGCTGGAGTTGAAGAACTTTTTTGGACCTTTCAGCAGGACAATAGCCATTAACACAATGCGATTCGGCGCCGCTGGACTTCATTCTTTGTAGATATCTCACAGAAAAGCTTAACATCATTAATCTATACCCACTGTAGAGGACGATTCCCGAGGTCTGTGCTGTTAAAGGCCTAAATTAGATAATTTATAGAATTTATTATAGAATTAAGAAAAGGATCCAAGAAAATGCAATAGTTTAGCGCTCAATAAAACAAAAAGCCATGCCAGAAATACGATTTTTTGAAATATTTCGATACTAGCGCCAATTTTTTGGAAAAATATGAGTTTTAGAAATATTTCGATGTCGCGGACACTTTGAGAGTTATATTTTGTGGATCAAAATGAGCCGATATTTTGGTCAGTAAGCTCCTCTTTGAAGGTATGTATATAGTATAGAAGGAACTCGTAATAATGAATGGGATGCAAATATTTACATTGAATATTGAAGACGGAATCTTAACTTTTCGGAATTAACTTTTGACGCTCATTGTACTTACATATGCATACATATATTGTACAATATGTAGGTGTATATATCACGCAACATAAAAGCGTCTGCATTGATTAGATGTACCTAATATATATAATACACATCTTCGCGGCTGATAAGATAATCGTCTGGTTCACTCTATAAAAGTTTACATGCTTTGTCTTTATTCACTCAAGTACATTTTTTTATCTCATCTTAAGTACCTCGCGGCGGGCTATTAAGCTTTTGAGGTTCATCTTACTTTGTATTACGAAAGTAAGCGTGTCGAAATTATGTTTGGATCAGTTAGTATAAAGCATCTTCGCGTTTATTGCTTCTAACCCTTTTAACGGCTGTGCGACGTACCTATGTATATGCCCCGCTTAAAAAGAACCGCAGCTTCATCTAATCGAGGTGTATTACTTTCTACCATGCTTTATATTTTTGTAAAATGCTCCTTAAACTTGGGAAAAATTATATAATTACACTATACGGAAGATCCATTAGAAATTTTATTTATATTTTTTTGTTTATATTTTAAAACTTTTGGACAGAGCATTCAATCACATTTACAACCACATACATTTTTTAAAAAGATCTAAAGTTTGACCCCTAATAGCATCTGTAATAAAATTGTCGGCGAAAAAAGTAATATGCCATTTGAATAGATACTGTTCCATCTACCATTTAGGAAAATATGAAAAAAATTAGTTCTATTATATAAATTTTTTGAGCAGATGGTTGCCACTTGTTTGAAACGCTTAATTCAATTTAAAAACAAGTTGACTAAAATATTACCATATGGGTGTTAAACGAAAGAGGTATGAAAATCATTATTTCGAATATATTTTTAAATAGAATTATCACCTGGGTAGAGATAAAAAAATTAGTTCTTTAAATTTTTTATCTCTACCCAGGTGATAATTCTATTTAAAAATATATTCGAAATAACGATTTTCATACCTCATACCTCAAATATTTTATAAAATGAGCTTTATTAAATTTATTTCTTGGTGGGTGGTAACATGCTGAATTTTTTAATTATTTATTTGCAATTATTGAATATAAACAGTTGGCAACACTACTTAAAAAACATATTCAAAATCATATTAAGTTTATTAAAAGCTCTTTTCTTCGACACCCAAATTGTTATTTATCATTTATCATACAAGTGATAGTTTTTCAAACAGATGGCAACCCTCTTCAAACATGTTTTCGAAAATAACCTCTATTAAACCTTTTTCTGTTTGTAATATTTGATTAATCTTATTAATAAGTATTCGAATTTAATTAATTATATTACTAAGATGGGACTGGTGAAGGCGTCTATCGGTCGAACTTTAAAATCTCGATGCCAATGGGCAGTTATTCCACATCTCAGGGACCTATAATTAGTAGGAATAAGCGTCTGTAATTTTTGCGGGTGGTCCATCAGACACCAAAGCACATTCGCTGAGAATATGCAACTCTCGGTTGACGAAGACTCACTCACCTAGATGCCGCGACTTTGAGTACATTCGTAATATGGAATAAAAAGCCTGAGGAAGTAATCAAATTTATTAGAAACTTCAATTATAGGCTCGCGATCAAGCATAACAGACCACATAAGAGAGGTCGTAGTGCACTAAGGCTCAACAAAACTATAACTAACTAACTCGTAATTTAATTTATTTTAACTTTTTTTACAAGCGGCAACTCTCTTAAAAAAATGAACTATTTTTTTATCCATCATCCAACTTCAGACCGCTCGCGCAGCTGATACACGGGCGTCAGCCGTCTGTTAGTTGGCTAAATGATAGTCCAGAGTATTGTTAACAAGTGCGCGGAGGCATTTTGCCGAGAGTAAACGCGAAAAAAGAAAATCCGTAATGGATTTCAAACGTAATAGTGTGATTGCAATATATTTGGCAGGAAAATCACAATCAGCGATTGTTCGTGAGCTTGAGCACCTTAAAGTAAATGAAGTTTTTGTTTATCGCACCATTACTCGTTACAATGATATTCGTAGCAATAGGGTTTATTTGTTTGACCGTTCATACGAGAATTTGAGTCATCGATTGACCACCAGGAGACTGCACCCGCCACAGGTAATGGTCTGGTCCGCTGTAATCGCAGATAGTCGCTCTCCAATCGTTTTCATCGAACCTGGCGTCCAGGGACATGCGAAATATTATCGGGAAAGTATTCTGGAGGCTGCGTATCTCGTATTACACTTTCTAAAAGCTCAGTGAAGTTTGGGTGGCTCTCTCTTTAATTTGGGTTGGTATGAACGAATATGAAGGTCATTCTCTTCTTCTTCTTTCTAGTCGTTTATTCTAGGTTTGCCCCTTCTCATCATCTATGAAGCTGATAGTTATAGAGTACCAAAATCATAGTTGTATGAGTTTTACAGGATTATCAAGAATGAGATTCAAAGCCGATTAGTCTGGTATTTAAGCCACTCCCACACACACATAAGTCACAGCATACTATTCCCATAAAATAAATAGACCCAATTGTTTTGTTTAAAATGTTTAAAATTTTATTCAATTCGGTACAAATGAATAAAACGTAACAAAGTGTTTATTTTTAACAAAAACTTTCATAGGAAAAATATTGAACAAAAATTATAGTTAAATAAAGGAAATCGTTCATATACATAATGAGTTATGTTACAAGTTGGGGACAAATAGTGAATAGTTAATCGGCATTGATGCGTACATCCAAATGTATCTCAGCATGTATGTAGGTATGTGTGAATGTACATATATGCAGGTACACGTCAATGTTCCTGCGGTTGTTGCATATTATTAGAAATAATTGGTTTTTTAAACTTCCTTAGTTATCTTTTAGTTAAGCATTTAACAAAAGGTTTTCATTTGGCTTCAAGATTGGTTTTTACTTAATTTGAATAGTTTCCTTAAAATATTTTTAGTTATATGTATGAACTAATTTAGCATTCTTTGTTTTCAATTATAAGTAAGTATTGGTAAGATCTATAACAAGTCTTATAGAAAACGAATTAAATAGTTGAGTATTCACTTACGTTTAAGATACATTAGATATTTACATAATTAGTTGACTTAAGAATTCAAGTTGGAGAGCTGCATACATACTAATATATGTACTAAGTACATACACATATACATATGTACCCTCGATAGTTAGAATGAGGTTATGGTAGAAAAAACTTAGACTGAGTACTGGTTAAGTATTCATTCATCAGATGATCTTCGAATTGGTTACAAATCACGCACGTTTTTTTTCTAAACTTTGTTCGAGGTTAGGTTGAAATTGTAATTTTTGGATAGTAGTGAAAAAGGTTTAAAAACAAAGGGCTAGTTCAAGCATCAACAAAAATTATTTCAACTGGAGAGGATTGCTGTGTTTTTGTTTTGCAATATTCCATTGCAAAAATGATCACAATTTCGATGTTCTTTTTAAATAAAGAATTTGTAATGTGGGATTTGTAAAAATAATTATCAATTTATATGAGCTTTTTATTCATCAAGTTTTACAACAAAATGCTAAATGTATCTTAATAAGTTTAATAGAACCGCAGTTTTTACACCACTCCTATGGGGTGCATATATGTAAGTATGTGTGTGTTTAACGATTTCTTTACCATTTGAGTTATGTTTATCTTTTTTTATTAAATGGATAATTTTGAAGTGACTTTTGAGAGTTTAGTTTGCTATTTGTATTTATTTACTTATTTTTTTTTTAAGTTTTGTAGCTAAAATCAATCTCAGTATAGCAGGGTTGCCTCGCTTAAATCCTAATGTCAGGGAAAAAACATTAATTGATATTTTTCAGATACCTATAATTGTATAAAATTCGTGGCTAACAAGCAGAATTTGAGAAATAAAAACAGTCAGAGCCTTTTGCACTTGCATTTAACAAAAAACTTATAGACTTTAGACTTAAAACATTTACATAAGTATATATAAAAAGTAAAACCTCCAAATTCCCATCTAGTTAAACTTGCGAACATGGGGTAGCGTGAAAGCCCTTGAGAAAGCTTTGAGTTTGGAGCTTACAAGCGCAATTTTAGGTGGCACACTAAGCAATCTCAAGCGCCTTGACGACAGACCCGGCATTTGCAAAGAAAGTGTTCAACAGTTTCTCTGCAGGATCTCCACAGCTCTTGCAATGGGCGTTGTACGGGAGACGAAGCTTCTCCGCTTGAGTTTCGATCACCCAGTGACCACCGCTATGAGTGTGGAAATTGAATGACGGGATCCCTCCTGAGACCAAAATGTGTTTGAGATAGCATACGATAGGATAGAACTCCATCTGTCTTGCGCATTTATAAGAAAGATTGTGCAGTTTCCTTTTAACAAAAGTCAAGGGGACACCGATGTCTGAGAAGGTGGCAACTGAAACCGGTTCTGTCGTCTTGTCTTCGTTCCCACGACAGTCGGTTCTACCCGGATTTATATCCGGTCAAGGATTGCCATTTCAGCAGCATTCCCGTATCGGCATTTTCATTTCCCTGAATGTTCCTATGCCTGGAACCCAGATAAGCGAAATGTTTTCTGCACGTTCCAAACATTTGATCTCCTCATGACAGAAGTTGGCTATAAGAGAGCTGCAACATTGCGACGACAGGGCCTTGATCACAGCTTGAATATCTGAAAAGATGTTTATGTTTCCTTCCCAAGAGCGATCCCTAAGAATTTTGTATGCCTGTAGGACTGCAAAGATCACTGTTTGAAAAACACTGGTTTTCGGCAGTTTAAAGGAGACTGAAATATTGGCTGATTTAGATCCATGCAGTCCTCTGCACACTCTCTAATTTAGTGCTATTGTAGCCCTTCTGAAATTTTCAATTGAGCTTGGGGTCAATTATTGGTTATTTAATCTAGGAAGTCTAAAAGGTGAAGGTTTGTATTTTCTGGTGAATAGTATTAACTACGTTTTGTCGACTGAGTACAGCCAATGCTCCTTCCAAACTTTCAGCTATGGCTGAAACCAGTAGCTAAACTTACTAAGTCCAAAATTTTTCTTTGCGGAGTAGAAATGGAAGTGGAAAAGTAAGTTTTTATTTAATAAATACTACTTTGAAGTTTAATTGAAACGAAGCTACTTGTCCATATTTACATATTTTCAGACAACATGTTAGCCGCGAAATAACTTCTGCAATTTTGCGAAAACTAAGTAGCTGATACTCATATAAGCACATCAAAAAATAAAAGTGTCACAATAATGTTTTAATTATTGATTTGGTATTAAGATTGGTTCAGGGGCTGCTCGGCTGACTATTTTGACACCTTCTTTTTAGTTCACTCACACACCTCTTCCCCAATTATATCCAGTAAATTTGCGCTCGTTCTTCTTTCATTTTGCGCAATCCTATTGTTGTTGGTGTATCAGCTTAAACATTCTACATACATGTGCGGGGAATGCTATTGAGGTGACAGCCCTTTGTAAGATATAAATCCGGTAATGTAGAACAGACTGCCGTAATAACGGCACAATTCTGTGCTCTCTTATAATTGGTTCATAAGTGTCTGCTGATATCACTAAATCCATTCTTTTCCCTACCATTTTTACTCTTCTCTCTCGCTTCATAGATATACCTATATACCTACTTCACCTTCACACATAGGTGGGGAAAATACAGAAAATGGCTACATCCGCGCACCGCTATCGCACTCTCAGTGAATTTGGCAGAACCACTTATTGAGCTGGCGTAATAAGTGGGCATTTGTATTCATTTTGTTGTGGTATTATTTTCCATTTCTATTCTTATTATCGAACGAATTTATCGTCTTTCTTGTTTGCCCGCTTGTTATGCCACAGCTAAGAATAATATAAACAAGAGAGTGCGTGGAGCGTGGTTCAGTTGGGGAGAGAGGTGTGAAAATGCTAACAAATGAGAACAAGAATGCAAGAAGAAAAAATTACACAAACAACACACGAATAAATTGCACAACTGGCCGGTACTTACACACCTAGTCTGCCAAATTCGCTGAGAGTACAGTAACGGTACGACGATCGCCGCCACCTTATTATTCTCTCCAACGTGTGCCACAGCCAGAAATACTCTCACTTTGCTTGCTCATCGTTTACTGCTAATCAGCAGTCATCTTCGCTCACTACGCTCTCAAGAGCTTTTCTTGTTAAGAAGTATAGTTGAAGCTTTACAGAAATGTAGTATTTGTACACTTAAGTAATATAGAATAACGAATCATTTACATATTATATTACAAACAATTAAAAAACAAATTTAATTTTTATACACCCAACTGTTTTACAAACGGAAAATGAATCTCATGCCTATTTTATAAAAAAAAATATTAAAATTATTTAAGCATTTTCAACATTAACAATTAATACTAAAATCTGTAATAATTATATTAAAAATCGTTTAATTATGGAAGGCTCTGTACGTAAACGGCATCTTGTGGCATCTATACAACAACAACTTTTCAAATTAAAATTGCGCTCACATTTTCGCTGCTAAATCAGCTAAATAAATTAGCTTAGTGCTGCTACATCTTTGTATTTTGCTTTTTGCTATATTTCGTTTTCTAAATTAATATTACATACATATTACATATACAATATAAGAATAATACAATAACAATAAAATTTCTCTAAAAATCGCTATCGCTCTTCAAATATGATTCTCTTCTACCATTTTATTTTCATTTTTTTTACTTTTAAATCTTTAATGGCGTAACTTAGTGGCATCACTATTAATACATACATACATATTATCATTATTATTATTATTATTATTATTATTATCATAATTTTTTCATCATTATTAACATTATATGTATATATAAAAATAAATTAAATTTAGTAATACAAGTTTATTGCATGTTTTGCTTATTTTGTTGTTATTGTTGTCATTATACTTGTTGTTGTTTCGTTTGCTTTTAAAGTACGTACTTCTGTGCAGCTGCTGCAGCACATATTAAAATGTCCTCAATATCCTTGCCACATAAATATCCCCCACTATTGCTCATTTAAATTTGCTGTCAAATCACTACTTTTAGCTACACTTTATGTAGGCTTGTATGCCTGTATGCCTGTATGCTTGTATGCTTGTATGTATGTATGTACGACTGCATGTATGTAAGATTTGCTTAAAATGTTGTCTGGACTTGTAGCCAAAGTTTGTATGATTGTTTTCGTGTGTGTTATTTTTGCTTTTCTTATATATCTGCTTTTGTTTTTTTTGCTAGTAATGATTTTAACAATTTGTTGTTGTTTTCTTCTGTTAACATTCGTTCTGTTGCCTACTGTAACTATGGTTGCCGTCTTACCGCAAAGTGCAAAATGTTTAGATATTTTTTAAAATTATTCTTTATTTTTTCATATGGGCTTAAAGTTTGCCACGCTTGTATCTAGTGAATGTATGTATGTATATAATTCAATTCAAGCGTGATTATGTCGTATAGCTTCTAAATAGCATTAGTTAGTTTTTTGTATTTTGTATTTTGCCTTTTGTTTTTGTTTTTAGAGCATTCGAAGTATGAAATTTTACTTAGATAAAGTGGTTTTCTGATTTGTTTTACGTTTTACGTGTAGATAATATTTATGAAAGTTGATAGCCTCAGCTAAATAATTTCAATGCGAATCAGTTAAATGATGGAAAAAAACTACAATTTTTTAATTAAAATACCGGACAATTTCAATTTTATTAAAACGTGAGAACCAGAAGGAAGTTTGGAAGTCAATTTGAGTGATTTTTTTTTAAATAGAGTTGGCTTCTTTACATTAGGCAGCTAGTTTTTTGTTATTCGAAAATTTGTTCTTAAATTTCAAAATTTTGCTTCCTGTCGCAAACAACTTCTATTTTTTTCAATTAGTTTTAAATTTCTACAATGAATGAAATCCAAATCAAAATATTTTCTTATATTTTTAATACAATTTTGAAAACCTGAAACTAATTTTTCTCAGCATATCAACGACGTTACCAAAACGGTTGCTTTCAAATATGAAAAAAAAACCAAAAACTGTGTCTCAAAGCTTGAAATACGTACGTTGAAATTTATGTGTAGTTTTATTTATTTAATTTTAATTAAATAATTTTTATAAATAATGCCTTTGAGCAATTCTAAACTTATTAAGAAAAATGAAGTTGCTTGAAATGAGAAGCTGATACTAACTTTTTATATTGGAAGTCTTGGCAAGCCTAAAAGCAGCTTGTTCACTATTTATATTGCAAGCCTTGGCAACTCTAAAAATCCTTTGAGGTAAGAAACTGAATACGAAGTTACTATTTATACTATATAGTAAGTCTTGGCACATGTAAACATTTCTTGAAGCAATAAGTTGAATAAGACAATCATTATTTATACTGCAAGGCTTGACAAGCTTAACAGCTGGTTGCTCGCTATTTATATTGCAAGCCTTGGCAACTCTAAAAATAGATTGTATTCAACAAGAAAGTTACTATTTATACTTGGCAACCCTACAATACGGCACGCACTATTTATTTTGTAAGGAACATTTATTTTCACATTGCACACTGGGCGAAATTGCATTCTTTTTGGCATAAATTCAAAATTTGGGTAGCAATATTTACTTGACATCAGTCAAGGCGAATTTATTAACGGTGCTAGCAGTAGACCAGCTGATTTGTTTTTTCCTTTCGCCGTGTACATTCGGATACCAGCACAAAATTGACTTACGAAACTTATTACTTACATTCAAATTTGCAATTTGAAAATTGAAATTTTGTAATATATTTATAAAAAAGGTAATAAGGACATTTTAAAATAATTTCAACACGACAAATAATTTTTTTTCATTTACAAATAAATCACTATTTTGTCGTATCATTCGCCTTGCACAAAATTTTTCAAAATAAAACAGTCAAAAGTAATTCATTCGCAGTGCTGAATGCAAATAATACTATAATTGACGACAATCACACCACAAAAGGCTATCGCCTAATGAAATAGAATGGCCCCACCTAGCTTACGATTATCCATCATAATCGATTGAGTATGGACATTTCTCAACTTCTATATGCCGCTGCACTTCAAGCAAAAAGAAACAGAAATAAAGAATACTGATGGAGTTTTTTTTTTTAATGAATGTATTTCGTTTAGGGAGAGTGAGAGAACCGAGTATAGCGGGAGCATTTCCTGTGCTTCTCAGTGAGCTGATTCGCGTGTTTATTTATTTGTCTGTCATATGTCAAAATGTGGTACAAATACAAATTTATTCATTACAAAAGAGTTAAATTTAATGCAGTTATTTTGAGAATAAAATTTTATTTTAATGGTTTGAAAAAAGTTAACGATTAAAAGTCGTCCCATGGTGGAGGGAGAGATAGGGATGATCTGATCGATGATCGATGTTACTTCCAATTCTTACTTCCAATTCGCATAAATAATATACATATATTATATATCGATTTTCAAAAAGCCAAATTTGTATTAGAATATGCAAACCAAAAAAAAAAAACAAAAAGAGATTCCGGCCAGTGTGCGTTGTGGCACATTTTTTGTTTCTTCCTTTATTTTTTAGAAACTTTAAAACATAATAAAAAATGAAAATTTAAATATATACTCGAGTTCGGGCAGTTACAGTAAACTTAATTAGCTGAGATATCAACTTTCAGCATAGTTACGCAGTTTGTATAAGTACTCTAATCTATTTGAATGCGTGTAAAGTTTTCCATTAGTTTTGTTGTTATTATTATTATTTGTTTTGGCCAAACTTTTCGTTTTATACAGGTTTTTCTTTCACATATTTTAAAACATTTTTTGCACCTTTTCGCTGTTCGCAAACTTTTTGCCATTTTTGCTTAATAACTCGAGCAAGTTTTCTATTTATGCAGCTTAATTATATGTAGCTTTATGTGTAGGCGTTTATGTTTTGCATGCCTTTAACAATGTTGTATATGTATGTGTGTTTTGCTCTTAAAAAGAAAGTAAGTATGCAATAGTATGTAGTCATCTATGCTGTTTGACTGCTGTTTGTGCCCCTTAGAATCCTTGGATGACTCCGTATGCTTCCAAGGTGCTCATTATTAAGTATACCAACCACAGACTGAAGAAGATGGCGCTATGTATGTATTTTTGTGGTGAAGGACCTCCTAATTCACCACCTATTGATTTCTTTCGCCGATACATTATCAAACAAACGGCAATTACGGCTCCCGATAGGAAAAGTGTCACCGAAAAAGCCAATCTGTGGCAGAAAGAAAAATTAATATTAAAAGTTGTTTAATCAAAATATAAGCAAGGCTAAGAAACGCGATGAATTGGTCGTGGTATAATTTTAATCAGGACATCTGGAATAGATTTTCGGAGCATAAAAATCTGAAAATATTATATTTATTTCTATGAATATTAAGCGTTACGATATAAATGGCACAATGGGGCCCACACATTTACATTTCCAGACAAATTCAGAGCTTGCCTTCTCTTGACAGTTGGGTTTACGCTGGCGTGGTGTATTTTATGCAGTTACAGGCTGTGTCAGAAAAAAGGAGCCGTGATTATTCATGGCTTTCCGGCAAGATGTGTTTTCATAATTACCCTCACATTTTCAATGGGGTTTGACGTCTGTGACGCCATTTTCCTGTTTCCACAAAAATACCGCCTCGAAATGCTACCCGTACTTCTCACTCATTTTGGTTTGGTTGCGTTTACGGGAAAGTTCCGAACGACACTAACCTGAGTTAGGACTGACGTCGTAGCTCTTGAGTGGGACTATTACGCAGCAAAAAGCAGAACGAAATATATCTTGAAGTTACAAGAAAAAAACCGGTTCTTTTCTTCCGACACAGAATGTATAACAAAAATAAAATTCATTATGGAAAGTTGCTGCAATGGCTGGCAAACCAATGACCCGATTTACACGAGGAGACATCTGGAAGGGAGACACTGGAAATTCTCTTTTGATGTTTCATTCGCGTTCACACGGGTAAAAATGTTTCCGCGACATTTTGACATTTAATACTTTAGCATCGTCTGGTTCGGATGTATTCTAGCACGCGCTTACATGTAAAGCAAAGAGCGTTCGACAACAGTTTCTTAAATATATGAATGAAAAATGCAAACTGGTTAAATAATAAATAATTTGTTGTTTTTTTTATTGAAATATATTTATAAATTCTTATACTTGAATAAAAAAAATTAAATTAAAAATACTTCATATGTAAATAATTAACTTAAAATTAACTTGAGTATCTAGAAATGCAGGGAAAAATTAGAAATCAACATAAACATGTCCCATAACTATTTTAAATTATACCTACTTTACTTTCATCGTTGTTATCTTCCGTTTGATTGAAAACCAACACGTAACTTAGAACATTCTTCCACAAAAGGAGAAAACGAATGAAGCAACTGTCAAAAATTGCTTAAGATAAGAAATACGAATAAGAAGAGCAAAGCGTGTCGCCGAATACGGGAGACAAAATCCCTTCTCTCTTCCCCGACCGTCCTTCACCACCGAACAAAATGTTTCCCTTCCAGATGTCTCCTCGTGTAAATCGGGTCAATTCGATGCAAAAAGGATTATTTGTATAGTTGGAAATGCAGACACAATGGAATTGAAAATACAGCTCGGGCGCAACTGAGCAGGGTATTGCCTGATTGACTCAGCCAGTTAATGTCTAGTATTTAGTCCCTATCATTGCGGCTGACCTCATTTCAGCTACATATTTTAGTTGTCAATTGTTTTAATATTGTTGCATTTAATATTATTAAAACACTCATTTACGACCACTGTGATTCCACACTTCCATGCTCATACATAGCAGGAAAATCCATACAAATGCATTGCATTTAACTTACGTGCCCGCCTCCACCCTGAAGGCGCGTCCATGAGATTCATGGTATATGGCAGCCATGGTCCACGCCACGCCAATACCAAGGAAGACATTCACAGCATTACTACCCGTCACATTGCCGATACTCGCATCGGCGGTCTTATCCTGTATGGCGGCCACTTTGCTGGCGAACGTATCTGAAATCACGGAATCATCGTACAATTATGAGCACACATGTATTTTTATATATGAGTAAATCGAACATCCGATGCATTCACAGACAAGCAATCATGCAATTATGGTAAGTACTTATGTGAGTGTGTGGATGAAAGACAATAACACTTACCAGGCAAACTGGTGCCGAGCGCTACAAAACAAATCGCTGTAACCGCATCCTTAACGCCGAGCGTACAACCGAAATGGGATGCCACATCACCAATTAGTGCTGTCACCATACCGATGCCACATATCGAAACAACAAAGCACACGTAACCGTTGGCAATATCTGGATGGAATTGATGGTGTGGAAATGGTTAAACAAGAGAAGAAATGCAATTAAGTACAACTACGTAGGTAGTTTGAAAATAATTGGAAAACTATCTTTGCGAGTCAGGTGGCATACTGCGTTTTGTTTTTGGTGTTGCGACTCACCTGTTGGCGGTATGAATGCGAATATAAGTTTCCAGAAAAGTGTTACGAAATGCAATATGTAATCAAAACATGATGGCGATGACGGTTCATCATCTTCACCACCGTCGCCATTGCTATCATCATCGCCTGAAAGACGTAAAAGTGATTATTTAAAAAGTACTGAGGGATTAAAATTAAAATTGTAAATTTGAAATCTGACGAAGGAAGTTCAACAGTTTGACTGATTTGATTCGCATTAAACTTCTGGCTGAGTAATTTTCATAAGAAATTAACATACAATTTTTCGCAGTAGTTTGGTCGTTACAGCCTCGGCAGAATTAGGGTGATCTTTTCGCACAATATGCGAAGGTAAAATACTAACACCTTAAGAGTTCCTTCTCATGACCGACATGCATTTGGTGTCCGAGTATGAGCACTGGCCCCTTAGAGAGCATCTTTTTCATGGTAGAAATGCACTCGGGCATTTGCCATTGCCTGCCGAGAGATGAAAACTGTTCAATATATTTTTTCTACCATTTAATGTTTCATGTTCATGGTGGGCACCGAACCCAGAACCTATCTAGTTAAAATCACGTAGAAGAACCCAGCAGTTACTGGCAGTTAGTGGTCGTTGGAGCATTTGCGTACTTGAATAGTTAGGGAGGACTCATAATCCGCAGTGTCTCGTCTCCAGGAATAGTCGGAAAATCTAAAAGTTTCAGTCAGAGTAAGTGATGGGCTGTATTTCTTGTAGCTCTCTGGGCTTACCATTGTAACAATGTTGTACAGCGGGCAAACTTCAGCTTCCTGTCCTCTTAGCTATAGAAGGACTAGCACTTTCCCCTAATTTCATATCAATCTAATAGACTCTTGATTTCATTGTAGTAAAATTGCCGATTGCTCAGTCAGTTGGTTATACACCGTGGGATATATCGGCACCGAGTTCTGATGACTATTTTTGGTCTCGTATCAGCCGAATCTCTATTTTTATTAGCGAAGATTATTAGATTATTAAATGCGGCTGATCTAAATTGCATAGAATTATTTAAATTCCCATTGAGAAACCAACCTACAAAAATAACAAATTTAATTCCTGAACCAATTATTCAGACGTTACACAATCTTCTCGTTTTATGTCATTTGTTTTGCACATATAATTTTACGACCGATGACACGTAAGCTCACAGTATTTTGAGTGCTCTACTGGAATATTCGGCCAACTGACTGAGTTGAGATACTTGCTGTGTAGACCGACTAACTGAGAAATTCGTTACTTAAATGATAATATTTTTTGTTCTAATCTGCTTTCATAGGGATTTGCGTTGATATTCTAATACTTTTATTTATGGATACATAAAGGCTTGTCTGTATGTAGGCCTGTCTTCATCCAGGGTATGTATTCTCGAGATTAGACTTTTTATCTTCTTAGTTGCTAATGATTCCCCTGTTGTGTGAACTGTAGTAAGATATTCTTTTGTGTAAGAAATTTCGCTTTTCTAGGAACCAACGGAGAGTCTCTCTTGCCAACAAATGCTACTATGGACTCAGTAGGCAATTGGGTGGTAAAGTCCTCTCTTGACAAACAAAAGTAACACTCTACAAGGCTCTTATCATGTCCATCTTAACATATGACGCAGAAGCTTGCACGATGACAATATCCGATGAGGCGTCCTTTGGAGTGTTTGAGAGAAAGATTCTGCGGAATATTTTTGCACCTTTGCGTGTTGGAGACGGCGAGCGTAGGTGATGGAACAATAAGCTGTATGAGCTTTACGGCGACATAGACATAGTGCAGCGAATAAAGATCCATCGGCTTCGTTATCTATGGTCATGTCGTCCGAATGGATACAAAGCTTGGTTAAGGACTGTTGTACTTTTATTAAGAAGTTTCCATGAAACACATAATGCAGATAAAAAAAGGAGCTAAGGTAGTTTCTAACTGATGCTAATCTTTGAAAGGTGGTTCAACCACACCAACGCTAGCAATCCCATTATGTTTAAATTCAATCGTGTATCAGATCAGCAGGTATGGTTTTGTATATGAATTTCTTGCTTTCCTGAACGCTCGACCCGTAATACATGACTTGTAATATTCCTTAAGATATTTAGTTTGGAAAATACTTATACTGTATACCCCTTTTTCGGTATGAGGTTAGCTGAAAATCGCAATAAAATCTTTAGATCTACTAAGCGAACCCGTTTTTCTTACCAGAAAGTTAGGCAAGCGTTTTTAACTTCAATCTCAGCAGATGTGGCTTACATTTCATACACTGGGTGGTAAAGAGCACCCATTCTAGCACATGTAAGTATCCCAATTACTGTAATTACCCGACAGATAGTGCGCAGATTCCCAATTCTTGAATTCAACCCTTTACAGTTTGGCAGGAAATTGTTACCATAAAAAGTGTCACTTTGTTCATTTAAGACTTGGACAATACGGGGATGTTGTTTAGTATAGTTAACGCCATATTTGAATGAATTTAAATTAAATTGCACATAGAAACTTCAACAAATATAAATATGCACATACAGACATTTATATCCTTTAATTGTAGGTATGTACAAGGCTTTGCTCTCTTGCTCACTTAATTCTCATTTACTATAGTAATATATCTTACCAGCAGTTACTGTCAACGCATCCGCAAACTGTTCCTTCCAGGACGAAGTACCAATGAGGAGTGACGCATTCGCCCTCTGCACCAACTTATCCACAGTGTTCTGAGAGGAAAAATTCAATTAAGTAAAACGTTGCAACAGAAGTTTTATTGAGCTCAATTAATTTTATTCACCTTAAATTCTTTGCTCTCCTTGATGCGCAAGTCAGCGCGCACCACTTCACCCAATTTGGGACGACCCAATAATGCCATTTTATCCTCCTCTGTTAGTTCTTCCGGTGCTTTCTTCTCGGCGGCTTCGATAAGTCCTACCATTTCATCGTCTATGGGCATCCCCGTAACAACAACAGTAAACGGCAACAATAGCAACAGCAGTTTGAGTAGGAGCATCAATTGTGTGCAGCAGAGTGGATAGCAATAAATGTCGTTTATTATAATAATAAGGGCGTAAGTAAATGCAAGAAAAGGATTGTTACACAATTAAGACGGAAAACAGAAATAAAGGAATAGGGCCATTCACATACGAACTTGATGTGCCAGCTTTTTTCGGTTTTTTTTCTTTTATTTTTAAAATATTTGTATAATAAAAAATTAGTTAAAAAATAATTATTTTGCGTACAGTTTTTTTTTATCAGTAAATATGACGAATTCAGCAAGCGCTTGTGAATACCCCTATTAAAAAATGTTATGTTTATTTTTTTATGTTAACAGAAAGTTATTTCTTGTTTTGTTTTCAAGAATGTGACAACGATTTGGTAAACATGAAATCACAACAATAAAAAAGACAATACAAAGACAAACATTGAAGAGAAGTCAACAAGTTCATCGCTTTTGATTGACTTGTTGCAATATTGGCGGGCGGAAAGCGAACACGAAAAGCCGATGCAGCTGATAGATAAATACACGTATATACAAATATAGCAGATTTTAGCACAATATAAAACAACAACAAACAATAAATGGCTCAAAATAGAATTTAGTAGTGGGTACTTACACTTCAGAGCATGCAACATGGCATTCTACGTCTACACATACACATGCACGTATAAGAATGCACATTGTGCATCATGTTCAATATATTTAATTACATAGCAGACAAATACCGTAAGCAAATACACACAGTCATGCAAAGAGACAAAGTGTGGCTATGGGCTGGAGCTGGAGAGTAGTTCGTGCAGGAGAGTAGCAGCAAGTAAAGTTGGAGCATTGGCAAGTTGCACGTTTAACATAAAAAAAATTTGACAACATTTGAGGCCATAATTGGATTGCATGCTCAAAACACTTACTCACTAAACAAAATATATAACTCTTATTTATTTATTTATTTTTCTTTTATTCTGACGAGTAGTACTTCAAATATATTCAATGCGGAGCATTGAAATTAATTAGAATAAAGTGAATATAAAAATAGTAAAACTTAAATTGTATGAAATTATAAATTGTAAAAATTATATTTTTTTTAAATTAATTAAAAATTTGTGGAAAATCGAAAGGGAAGACATTACGCGGAGGAAACTTAGCTCGTAGGTTGATGGATGGCATCGGATGCTATCACAAGTGCAGAGTGGCCTCCATACTCAACAGAAACGAATTTCATGGGTTCTAGCATTTGCCTAATTTCGGAGGCCAGGGCTTATGTGAAGGTCCTGAAAATTTGGACTCGTTAAAGCAATCACTTCGTTGAAAATGGGATCTGCGGCGTCTCGTGGAAAATTTCACCAAACGTTTGAGGCTCTGAGTTGGTGCCAAGGGGAGCCACTTTGAAGCCGGATCAAACAGAAATGAGTAATCCCTAATGCTATTGCAATTCCTGTATACTGTTTTCTTAAATTTTGCCCCTATAACTAAATTTTGTCAACAAACCTTTGCCTCCGTTAATTTTTGTCACCCTGTATATCCAGTTCTAGTAAACATTTCTGCAATAAAATTACTCAAAGCAAAAAAGGATTGGATCTATACCACAAGGAGTAAACTGATGGTTTTTGGTGAATAGATAAGATTCAGACATTCACACAAAAAATTGAAGCGGGAGAAACAGCTTTTGCGAATCTAGCCCGCAATCAGGTATTCCACAAAATACTAGAGCTCGAGAAGATACCCCGGTATCGAGCAGTGCGATATTCGCTCGAAACTCGTTCATTGCTCAACTGCTGCTGTTGGTTTGAAAATTTCGAGCTTTTGGACAATTTAAGCAGCTAAAAAAATTTTTCAATTTTAAATTTCAACCGGTGCTGATAGGTTTATTTTTCCAACGACGTACTGGGTTTAAATAATTTGTGAAGCCCCGAAGCATTGAACAGGTGTGCAAGTACTCGTTGCTCATTTGCTCAGGCTCGAGAGCTCTACAAAATACCAATTATCAGTTGCAGAGGTTTTTACAGGTGAAAACAGAAGGAGGTGTAGCATATTAAGAACCTAGATGAGGTTAGTTTAAGCTAAACAACGCCCCCAAAAGAGCAGGACGGAGCCAAACTTACGTCAATCGAGCATAGAAACTTCCCATTGTAACACCATTTGCAAATAGCTCAAAATAGGAAAGTAAAGAAGATAGGGAAGAATGGGGACTAATAAGGAACTACGGAAAGTAATATGCTGCATGCAGATGAAGAAATTACGTAGGCAACTGAATGAAAGCCAAAATGCTTAAATCTGAGCCTTGCGCGAGCAAGTCCATATTAAAGTAAATTCTGAGATGATGTCCTCTACTAATGGAAGATGTGGCTTTGTTCGCTCCAGAATATTCTTCGCCCGCTTCTGATTAACTCGCGGCCAGATGGCCTTTATGTTAATATTTTCGCCAAGCGCTCGCTGAGTTGACTCGTGGCTCAACTGCTTAAGACCTCCACCCCCGACACAGTCATGCAGTGTTCTGCGATGTCACTGTGGTCTGGCAATCATATACAAATCATATTTAAAACTTGGCACCCCTCGACCAATTTCGACGGCAATATCAGTGGGCTTGAGATACGCTGAATGCAGATTTTTTGTATGATTTTAAAACGATTTTCTTCACCAGTTGTAATGCTGGAATTTTGGGGGTTTTATACTTAAGTCTTTAGGCAGCGAAGGGCAGGTTACCATCAGTGCGAAGCAGTAAGGAAGCGCAACTGGTAATAGTTCTGAATCTGATTTTTGGTCGGAGAGAGAGAATTTCTACTGCTATGAGAAAAACAGTCTCTTAGAGTTTGCTTCCGAAGATATCGTGAACCCATTGAGTCTATCGAGGATAACAAATGTAGTGGCAGGCCGTCGATCAGTAATCGTAAATTATGCATAAGCGAGCTGGTAGATGACTTGAACATTGCTTATGGGTCTATTCAGGATATTTTAGTTATTGATTTGTGTTTGCTCCGTGTTGCTGCAAAGTTGGTCCCCAAGAACCTGAATCTCACGTAACAATGGGTAACTTGCATCAAACGCATCATTACTGGAGACGAGACGTAGGTTTATTAGTATGACACGCAATCCAGACTTCAGGCGACTGAGTGGAGAGCTCCAGCTCCGGATGAACCCAGACCAAAAAAAAAACCAAGGTTTTTTCAGTCAAGAAAGAAAGCGATTATACACCACGAATTTTCGCCAGATGGGCAGACTGTTACTAAAGACTATTATTTGGATATTGTGAGACATTTACGTGAAGCAATTCCTCAAAAAAGAAATGATTTGTGGATAAAAATGTGTGGATTTTCCACCATTATAGCGCAACGTCGCACAGTACCATCATTATCCGTGAATTTTTGACGAAGAACGAAACAAATATCATCTATGGAATTCACTTGATGTGGTTTCCTGCGATTTTTTTCTGCTTGATCGCGCTATAAAACCACTACGGGTAACGTGTTTTAACAGCCGAAAGGAAGTAATGGAAAAATCGATGACGGCTTTGTTGACTATACCGAAAATATCTCGAGAGCTGGATAAAACGCTGACATATTGGGGTGTTCTGTTGATGAGGAGTACTTTGAAAGTGATAATGTCACTTTTGAGATATAAAATTATGTTTTGAAATATTCTGAACATATTCCGGGAATTTTCTTACAGGTATCCTAATCGCTGTAGTATATTTCAAGCTGAGATCTATGCTGTAACCAAGCAACTGAATTAGCGTCGGAATTTACTGCCCTCGACACTCGCACAAACATCGATATCGATAGTAAAGCTGCTTTTAAAGCAATAATGGCTGTAACGGTTATCTCGGAATGCTGCAAACCGTATATCCAAAATGGACGAGCTTTGCTGGTATAGACACGTCACAATTTACTGGGTAAGGGGGCACAAAATAATAGAGGGAAATGAGAGAGTTGACGAGCTTACTAAGGCAGCATCTGCTTACTTAGGATGAGTGCGTCGACGTGACGTAACTAGTCAAAGAACTAACTCTGGAGCCACAGTCTATATGAGAAGCCTCGAACTCCCACAGGATTGCCAAAATAAAGCTTCGAAAGCAACCCACTTTATTCTATAGTACCCAAGGGCAAAATGTAAAATATTGGTTGGAGTATTGACGGGACATTGTCTCACTCCATATAACGCAGTTAAAATGGGATTGGTCCAGAACGACGAGTATAACATATGCGAAGAAGAAAGGGGTACGTTAGAACACCTTCTTTGCCACTGCCCTGCTCTAAGAAGAACTCGTTACAACTGCTTAGGATCAGTATACTTTTCTTCTCTGAAGGATGCTGCTGACAAGAGTTTAAAGTATTTAATATAAGTCGCCAAGACATGTATCACGAACTACTCGTATATTTAACACGACTCCAACAACACTCGTAACATTACGGACCCTTGTGGTCTATGTGAGATCTATTCAGATCAGCCAGATATACCTAACTTTACCTTCCGGGAACTTCTCGATCAAGGCGTAATTTGGAATTATGTCCCTGGAGGAAGCTAAATTAAAATTTAACTCTAAAAATTGTCAATTGTTTGTAAATTACAATAACACTTAGCAAGGGAGCAAACATCAGAAGCAGTTGGCGAGAAGCGAGGATTATTTGAAAAGCTGCAAATTGTTAGTGTCATTAAAATAAAATCTGTGAATTTTTCACGTAAAACTAAAGTTGAGCAAATTAAATTTTCCGTTTTTTAATGATTTTTCGTTTTTGTTTTTAATTTATTTTAATATTTATTTATTATTCATTAAATTATTTTTTAGCGGTTTTTGATATTTTAGACCACATCAACTATACATTCATACATTCATACACATTCGTTTTCGCTGAGACTAGTAATCACGAACATTTTCCAAGGCACTTCAGCTATACATTATTCGTTTTTAATTTATGCTTAGTGCACATCACATGAAACAAAATTTTACTTCTTTAAGCCTCATTAGATTGGGAAACACAAATAAACACCAACAAATTAGGCGGGGAAAAAAATAATCAAAACATTTTAATTGCAAATTGTGGTTGTTGGTTAAACTACGAAAGTCGTATTGTATGAAATTTACTTACAAAATTTTTATGAAGTTTAGATTGTACAAGTCAAGTGCAATTCGAATCAAATAGAGTACAGTGGTAAGAATTGTACGGTTCGTTGGAATTTTTTTTTTCGATTTTCATTTGTACATGTGTAGGAGGATTGCGTTGCAGTTTTGTTGATTGTTGTTTTTTTATATAATTGCGATTTTTTATTTACACATTTTTTAAATCGATAAATATATGAAATCAATACATTTACATTTTGTTTACAAAGTTGCAGTAGTTTGTCAAATACGATTTTTTGTGGCAAGCGAGAAGGAAGAAGAAGCAGCAGCGTTAGAAGCCACAGAAGCCGGATGAGGTAATATGTTTGTATGTAAATAAATTGGATATTTTTTTTGTTTGCATTTTGTTTTCAAGTAACGTTGGCATGATGTCATTTGTTGTTGTTGTGGTCGACAAAAATAATGGTGATAATAAATAGTTCGAGGTGTCATCATTGTTGAGCATAGTTAAGGAAATTTATAGTTGTCGTAAGTTGTTTGAGTAATAGCCATTTTACAGCGTTACGCAAATGAAGGCGTTCACAAATCGACGAAGGTGACCGAAAAAAATTTATGATACAGCAATTTTAAAAGAAAAAGAAAATAAATGCTTGCGTAACGCTCTTTTGTAAAACATCACATTTACATGCTTTCGACATTTAGGTAACACGAATCCATTTGCCAAGTAATCGCATCACTTTATAAATCACATGAAACATTTTGTTTTATTTACTTTTTTATTTGAAATTTACTGCTTAAAAAATTAGTCACAAAAATTTGACGCAAGAATTGTGCGTCACAAAATACTGTATAATTTCTTTTTTAATTTTTTATAATTACATATTTACATATGTATATACATATATATTAAAAAAAAATTTAAGATACAAAAAAGCGCAATTTCTTTTGAAGTAAACAAAAATATATATAGAATCCACGAAACGAAACAAAAATCGCAACGCTCACACTTTACCAATCGATACACAATCAATTTATCGAGCACATTTCGATTTGCACGGCAATAGCGACACAACTCAAAATGGCTTATATTTAAATTACATAGGAGATTGCGTTGATAAAATCTTTATAAAGCAGTCAGAATTTGAAAGTTCACAAACTTTCCCGACAAAATGATTGCGAAATTATGAAACGCTAAAACATTAATTGCCTGTACTGAACATTTTTATAATTTGAGTTGTGTTGTTACCGCAGAGCACCATCGATTTACGTACATATAACACACATGTGTGTATGTATTTATGTAATTAATGAAACAATCTTCCAGTCATCGTATATATGTATGCACGTATGCATTAGTATTGGTATATGTAAGCATGTATGCTTTAGTATTGGTGTATGTATGCATTGACATACATGCATTCCTACATATGGCACAAAAAAATTATGCATACAACCATAAAATAACAAGTATTAAGAAACCTATGCAACCTCTATAATGTCTCTTAATAGTACCGGGTGATTTTTTTAACTGTATGAAAGTTATCGATAACTATGGCTTGACAGCTTAGAATGACAAACTGTGTTGACATTTCTGTTCAGTAGACTGATCGAATGGACCATGTAACTCGTAGCCCCGGCGAACATATGCCGGATATCGTATTCAAAAAATAAATGTCATGAAATTATCTACCAGATTATAATAAAAACAATTTACAGAAGGGAATTCGGCAAACGTGATATTCACTTATATTATTAATCTTCCTCTTGGGCGAATAGTTGCATACGTCGGTCCTGGTGTATTGCTGACAATCGACGACGAACTGTTACGAATCGAGTTAGGGCTCATATTTGAGGCTATTTCTCCGCAAAAGTATTGGACCGTTTATTTGTGGCAGTTTTGATGAGTAAAATTTACCAAAAAGTATTATTACCGCCAGCTGCGAAAATATTTGGAAGAACTAACCAACCTTCGGTTTTACAAGCAGACAACGATCCCAAGCAACGGAGCCGAGGATGTGTAGAGTGGAAACAGCAAAATGGGATTGAAGTGTTTGATTGGTCTTCATAGTCGCTTGATACCAACCCTATTGAAAATATTTGGGCAATAGCTAAGCAAAAACTCAAAGGAAAGCAAATATGGAACCAATTATCAAGACAAATTCGGCTGATTTGGTATCGCTTAAATTCACAACTTGCGCAGAAATTAACATTAAATATGACTCGAAGATGTGAAGCCATCAGAGTTTATGGTGGTGACTATACATTTATTGAATCCATTGAGTATAAGAAATATTATATTATATTAAATATTGTATGGGACAAACCAACTTCATAATTTTTATTCTAAAATAGTTTTTCCAGCTGCCTTGTATTTCATTTAAATGTGTGCACGAACTAGCGGTAGTTTTAAATAATTTTTTCTTTTGCTTCCAAACGTAAAGGTGGAGCGTTGCTTGAAACCTGACTTTGTTGAAGGAAATAGTGCTTTCATTTCGATTTTATTTGTTGAGGTAATTCCGTGATATTTTTATACAAATTTCACAATTTAAAAGATTCCTTGAGTAAGTTGAGTAGTTTCCAATAGCAAATAAATAATTTTCGTACGAGAAATTAACTTTTTGGGACACTATGTCAAGCGTAACGCAGATTTTTACAGAGGAGCGCGCTAATATTCTAGCTTTGAGTGAAATAAAAATACCAGCCACAACTTTTTGAAAACTCCTGATGGATATGGAAAAATTTAAAGAACTGGTCCGAAGCCCAAGATTAACGGCAAGTGGAAGGGAGATTTAAAACGGTAGGCTGTAAATAAATCAACAGCCCTAACCAAATTATACAATTTAACTTTCCCGCAATACTACGAAGGGAAAAATACATCGAATTTAAAATATCAAAATATACTAGTTAAACCGAAGCTTGTACTACGCCACAAAGCAGCTGGACTCGAATTCGCCGACAGTCATAAGTTCCGGGATAAAAAATCACAATCCATCACTTTTAGAAATAAAAGCCCAATGGCCCTAATGGTTTTCAAAACAAACGCCTCATTACCGAAACTTCCACTGTGGCTTTCTTATGATAGTGCTTTTAGCTACCGTAGCAAGACCGCAATTTGTTTTACACAGTGAAGTCCAAAATAAACGAGGCTGGCGTTATAAAAATATTTTTGATGGCGCCACCTTTTTAACGAGTTTGTGTGTTGGAAGTTACATCTCTAGCTGACTTCCAGTGAAAGCTTGGTGGCATTCGATTCAGTGGAACTGAAGTTATTGCGTCTATAGTGTCAGTATATTTGTGTCATCGGTACAAAAACGAGTTTCGAACAAAGAACTAATAGCTAATTTTGTTTTTAAATCGGTAAAATGTTTACCGAAACATTTGGGTTGATGAAAAAAGTTTATGGGGATGATTTTCATTCTCGTGCCAGAGTTCATGAGTGGTTTATACGTTTCAGAGATGGTTGTGAGGACATAAATGACAATGAACCGTAATCACCGAAAACTCCATTGAAATTTTCGTAAATTTATCAAAAATGAACCGAAATCATCATTGAAATTCATGGAATCGAAATTGAATATCTATAAAACATCGATTTATCGCATTTTAACTGATCATTTGGGCTTACGAAAGGTCTGCGCAGGTTTACTGAGGACCAAAAATGGCTCAGAATTCAACATTTGAAAGATCTCATTAAAGTGGTAGTCTGGTAACTTACACGTTTTTTGAGGCCATGTTTGGGACATTTTTTGGAAGGGAAAATAAAATTCAATCGGTTTGATTTTCTGATATGTTATTAAAGGTATCAGAAGGTGTACAAAAAATTTTTTTTTTTTTTTTTATGTTTTGATACTATATTTGTACACTGCAGCAAGCGGCAAAAAAAAGAGGTACAGTGGCTGGCCGGCGTGATTTCCTCACTTGTGGTCATCTGAAACAGAAAAAACAAATTGCTTATTAATCAGTGTGCTTGTCGTTCTGGCGGGTAGTAAGATCAAATGATTTTGACAAAAAATAACAAAATAGCGGACTTCGTAAGAAAATTGCCTTTTTTTAAAGTGGAAATCGGACTAAAAAATGGAAAGTTAGGGACGAAATAAATTAAATCTACTACCCGCCAGAACTATTGATGTGTAGAAAAACATATCTAAATTTCAGCTCAATCCGTTAGATAGAAAATTTGTTTTCACGACGGCCATCCGGAAAAACGTTGTTTTGCTCGAATTTCGGTCTAAAATTTGTACAGTATATTACCGAAATTCGAAATTTTCAAAATAAGTTACCAGACTACTACCTTAAAGAGGCAAGAAAAGACGAGAACTTCCTTTACAACATTGTAACTGGTGATAAAACAGGGTGTTTCCAACATGAACCTGAAACTAAGCGTCAAAGTACCGAATGAAAGGCCCTAGACGAGCCACCACCCGAAAAATCGCGTTTGGAGAAGTCAACAAGTAAGTCTATGCTCATTTGTTTTTACGATTCAAAGAGAATTGTCCACAAGAAGTTAGTGCCAATGGGCCAAACCGTCAATGCAATTTTCTATCTTGGCATTTTGAAGCGTTTGTTGCATCGCATTCATCGAATTTGCCCTGAATACCGCGAAGGAGGAAGCTGGCGCTTATTGCATCATAATGCACCATCTCATCGATCCACTCTTGTGACTGATTTTTTGACTAGAAATCGCATTTTAACCATCAATCGCTCCTCGTATTCGCCTGATGTGGCTCCCTGTCTACCTATTCGAAAAATTGCATTTGGCCATGAAAGGAAGACGTTTTGCGTCCGTAGAGGCCATGTAAAATGCTTGTACCGATATCCTGAAGGACATTCCGGCCAATGACCTGAAACACTTTTTCGAAAAACTTTTAGATCACACAAAACAGTGTATTGAGGCCAGAGGGGAATATTTTGAATAAATAAACTCGAAGCTATCAGAACAAAGCTCCTGTCGTTTTTATTTTAGCTCAGTCTTGTTTATTTTGGACTTCACTTTGTATTTAGCTTAAGATGAACGTAGAAAGCTACGTAGAGGTCTTGGATAAAGTTTTGTTGAATTTTGCCGAAGAATTTCACAGTGAGTCTTGGACGTAATAAATAAATAAATAAATAAATAAAATAATGGGCAAAAATCGACCTTACTGTCTATCAGTCACTCGTAAATTCGATGCCTCGACGACTAGTGCAATTTACAATAAATATTTTATATTATGTATTTTCTTAAGATTTTTATTTAAGATTAGTTTTACCATTTCTCTATTTCCTCATACCTCTTCGAAAATTATTAAATTTTTACAATAAAAAACTGAAATAAATCTTTTATTTCATTGATTTCTTCCCTTCTGCCGAAAGGTAAAAGGATTTAAGATCTGATTCATTTTTTACAAAAAAAAAAAATTCAGTGTCCCATTTAGCTGTTTTCTTAGGAAAACGAGAATAAAAAAAAATACTAGGTATGAAACAATATATACATTAATATATCATTTCTTTTTCAAATATATCAAACAGGTGTTTGCGAAAATTCAGTAAATTAATTTTATATAATATTTAATTGGATATTTAGGCAATTGTTGTTGTTATAAAAAATAATGTTTTTTTACACATACAGATGTTATTCGTAAAAAAAGAAAAATTTAAGTAAAAGCAATTGTCTGTTGGAGCTAAAAAAATGAAATATAATAAAATTATTCACGAAGTATTATTACTAAGATTACTTTGTTTTTAGCAAGTGAGATCACGTAGCGGTTAGGTGCTATTCAAGCAAGCATAGGCAAAAGCGGGAAATAATACTTTAAGTGAATAGTAAAGCGTTTATTTTGATAGAAATATTTTAGGTGATTACTGAATTTGAAAACCTTAAATATAGATGCCTAATAATTTAAATGTGTATTTTTCAAGGGAAAATATTTTTGTTTTTATAAAAATATATTAAAAATTTTCAAAAAAGTTTAAAAACCTCTGATTAGTTCTTAAAAAAATTAGAATCGTTATTTTGAGCAAAAATTATTGCATTAAATTATAGTATAGAAAATAATAGCAGGTAAGTTTGATTATATGAATTCTAATGGCATGTGGAAAAATATATTATATTACATATGTATTTGTAATATTTATGTGAAAATATTATTTACGATGACTGAAATATTTGCATAGTGTAAAAATATAGCAGAATATATGTTGACCATTTTCGGAAGAAATCATTTATATATACACCTGTGTTCACAATAATAGAAGCGCGGCGAACTAACAAGTTTTAACTATTTTTTTTAATATTGTAGACAGTTTGTTTATGTGTTTTTAAAAATAAAGTGCCAAACTTTGTAAGACTCTCAAAATTTGAAAAATTTAATTAAATTAATTAAAAAATACATTAAAATAAACATATATTAAAATTTGCAACTTTTTATTTAGAATCTTTAGAAAAATTCTGGGTATACAGTTTTATAGCCCATTCAATTTCAGTATGCATTTTCTGAGCATTTTATTCCATACAAAAGGCTTCCGAGCACGTGCTTTATATGAAAGAAAATTGACAACATAGCAAAACAAATTTTCAAAAATCAACTCGATTGTTGGACAAATTTAAATTTACATTTTATTATACTAAAATTGAAAGCGTAAGTTTCACGTGTCCAAAATGTTCGTTAATTTTTGACAATTTTTTTTTTCGCTGAGGTACATTTTCTTCCAGCTGTGCTTTATATGGAAGAAAATTGACAACATAGCAACACAAATTGCCAAAATTCAACGCGATTGTTGGGCAACTTGAAACTTACACTTTATTATACTAAAATCGAAAGCACAAGTTTCAAGTGTGTCAAAATTTTAGTTGATATTTGAGAATTTTTTTCTTTGAGGTGCTGGGCATTTGTTTGGTAGTATTTTATATGGCAAAAATGCTTTACTTTGTATGCGAAAAAAAATTGCCAGAAATCAACGGGATATTTGAGCCACTTCAAACTTACACTTTATTATACCAAAATTTAATGAGCTACAAAACTGCATACCTTAAGTGTTCTAAAAATTAGTGAGTTGAAAGGTTTGATGAGAATTTTTAAATATTTCTTAAATTCTTGTGGTTTTTACGGTTTTTGCTGTCGAATATTGTCCAATGTAAAATCCGAGCTGCTATATGGTTGAGAATCCTAGGCGCTCACATCTGTGTTGACTCGGAAGCTGCAAACTTTTGTCAACTTCTGCCTGCGCAAAATCTTAGGGATCTGGTGGCCGCATTTAATTTCTCATAGTGACCCATTAGAATAGACCAATGAACTCCCCATCGAGCAAACGGTTTGATTGGACACATTGCGCAAAGATGCCGGCAAAGTCTGCAGGGCTATCCTTTCTTGGCGACGTTTTACAGATGCCGACATTAGGCGCTCCAATAGTAGTTCGAATAATGTTAACCAATTTCTTAAGACCCGTAACGGCTTCAATAAAACTTTGCTTGACCCCAGGTTCCACCCAGAGTTAAAATATATGTATTACATATATAAATTGTTTTTGCCGAATGCACGCTATACTTTTGTAAAAATATATAAAACAAAATGCAAATACAAAAAATAAAAAAATTGTTAACGCTTCGTTCGTCGCGCTCCTATTATTTTGAAGGTGTACTATATGTATAGGGTTTTTCAGTAAGAGCGCTTCAACTTTTGAACTTTTTTGAATAAAACACAAACGGTTTGACTTTTTTAGCTAATTTTTTTTTTATTATCGAGTTTGAACATATACATTTAAGTATGAAATTCGATTTCTTTTGCATGACCACCGCGTGCACGTTTTACAAAGTCCAATCGTTGAACCCAATTTTCGACCACTCTTTTGCATAAATCGGCCGAAGTTTCAGCAATTTCGCGTTCAATATTGGCTCTGAGCTCACAAATCGTCGCCGGCTTGTTACTGTAGACCAATGACTTCACATAACCCCAAAACGGGACGGCTTGTTAAATGGACCGTAAAATGGCCGTAATGCTCTTAAAGTAGCAGCAACAGAACGATTATTTTCATAAAAAATTTGCACGATTTGCAATCGTTGCTCAAGTGTGTAGCGTTCCATGATGAAATGTATACTAATGAAGTTTACAAATGACAAGCGAAAAATAAAAAATATTGCGTCCTTCGCCCTGCCTATCGGAAAAAAGTTGAAGCGCACCTATTGAATAACCCTATACTTGTACGAGGTGTATGTACTTTTATTAAAATTTTGTGTTTTTTATTTCGAAATTTTTTTCGTGCACTCCACTGTATTTTTAACTATGTTATGATGTAATTTCATGTGTGTATGTATGTTACCACTTGTTGAAGCTGCTAGTTAATTAGTATAACAAAAACACTTAAACACAAACAAAAATATTCAATTACAAATGATGAGAGCATTGTGGACAAGCCTTAACACGTTTTTTTTCTTAGCACACGAAAAGTTATTTGAAACAAATTTGTTAACACGACAAAAATGACTTTTTACATAGAACTCAATTCAATTCCAGTATCTGCTTATTATAATAAAAGTTTTTGAAGTAGAAATATTATTTACCAATGGGCCTTTATAATTGTATAAATACTTATATGTATGACAGTAGAATTGTAAAAAAAGTAGTACAAGAAGAAGAAGAAGTAAAATTGTTTGTTACATACCGAGAAACTTGTTAAGAAACTTAAGTGCTTCCGTTTTAATGCTATTATCTGCGTGGATAATGAATAATAAAGGGGTAGGAGGAATAATTTTTCTTTTAAGTTTTGTTTAATGATCTTATCAATGAGAATTTGTATGACATATTTGCATATACGTATCTACATACGAATGGTATTTATGAAATAATATTCTAATTATAAAATATTGGTTTTTGTGCCAAGGGAGGTTTTTTTTTATTTCTAAGGAATAGAGCTGTAAAAGACTATTTATTTGTATTAATTTTTTTAATCTAAATATTTTAAGAAAGTGTGTGACGGAAAGTTTGAAAGTATTAATTATTACCACGCTTATGATCGCTGCACTATTTTCCACCTGCACTATTAGACTTCTACCCAAGGTATTCTCATAAAACGTAATATAGAGTTGTACACAAATACGAGCTGTGAGTATTAGATAGAGAGACGAGTGTTGTAAAGCATTTTATTTTGGTTTTATGCAAGGTGGCGCAAAATTGGTCAACCTATAAGAAGAGTTATAATTTTTGGCAAATGACGTTGCACATCAATCATATTTGACATTTGAGAACTAGACCGTTGCAGTATATAATACAAACAGACAAGCACTGAAGCGCGTAAAGGCAAAAATAAAGATTTTCATCATTTACAAAATTTTAAGAAGGGTGAAGATGTTGAGCAGTACACTCTTCACTGCTGGCATCTTCCAGCAAGTCGCTAAAAAACAAAATTTCTTGGTTCATATCCGCAGAAGATTGGTCGTCTGGAAGTCCAGATCTGAATCCATTGGACTACAGTTTGTGGTCGGAATTGGAGAACATGGCCTGTCGAAGACCCACAGAAATTTGGAGAGTCTCAAATAATCTTTGGTTCGAGCAGCGACGTCAATGTCCATGGAAACCTAGCGTGCTGCAATAGCGGAATGGCCTAGTCGTTTCAAGGCTGTATAAAAGTAAATGGTGACTCTTTCGAGTGAAAATTAAAATTTTCGTTTTTAATATTTACATGATTAAATGAGACTAGCTTCATTAAAAAAAGTATTATAAAGTCATATCTATAACGGACTTAACTTGTAATAGAACTTATCCAGGACTAAGGATACCAAAATTGTTAAATCGAATAAGTCTTTCGAATAAGAATTATAAAACTTTTTCCAAAATTACATTCCAGCCAATTTTTAGAAGTATTGATTCAACTTGAAGTATAGGTCCAACTTAGACCACTTGACATGGAATCATTCGTTTATGAAAAATTCGCCACAACGCGAGTCGAGAGATTGCCAGTTGTGGTATCGATTGTTTGGCTCATTTTAAAGCTGCGTTCTTTTCGATATTTCCAATAGTGGATTATTAGTGCTAACCTAGTTGGTGGATCGATTATTACCAGTGACTTAAGCGACTTGAAACTGTGACCTATAATTCATAATTGACATAATTTTAAGTTTTAACTTAATTTTTTTTTGTAATAGCGACAGTAAAAGATAGTTCAGCCATGTTTCCATCGTTCTGAAAATTTTAGTATACCTGTGTTTATGCGTATTTTGTTTACTTCTGCTTCTGATAAACAGCACTGCACTTTACTTAAGTGAACAAAATTATAATACTCGAGTACATTGGCATACTTTTACAGCTCTACTTTATATGCTAATATGAGGCTGAGAACTAGCTTTTATGAGGTCAAAGGATGAAGAGGATGCGAGAGGAAAAGAAACATTTATGGGAAAAACTGGAGAATCAAGAAAATATTTGAAAAAATATGACAAAATGATATGATAAGTTTCTTTGACGATTAAAACGAAAGGGCTGACTCAAAGGATTTTATGGATAAAATAAAAAAATATTTTACAAAAGGGGTAGTTGGAGTTTTCTTTACTTTTGACTTTAATTGGTTGGCATTAAATAAATATTTTTTGTGGACATTTCCCCATTTTGTGCTCTTCAAGTTTATACTGATATGTGTGCTTTGTAATTGAAATTTGGGCAAATTGAAATACTTAAGTAGATACTAAGCTTAAGTGTTTTTGCGTAAGTCTGCAAACTACATGTCAACCAAAGTGAGCTAACTTACTAACAAATTACGTTTCGTACGTATTTCATGCGTATTTTTCTATGGAACGGTTTTAAAATTGATATGATTATTTTTGATTAACATTGTGAGGGTTGTGGCTATTCAACTTTTTGTTTTACCCAAAAAGTAACACTTTTTAGATTTTGCTGCTTAGGATAGCACTAAAGGGGATCTACGCAGCAGCGCATTTTCAGCTGAAAATACACACAATCACAATAATAAATGTACTAGAGGAGATGCTTTAAACAACAGTTAGTTCACTAACTAACACTTGAACTAAAAAAAAGCGTAAAATAATGGATAGACCAATGTGGGATGAGATTTGTAAAATTTCGCAACTGAATATATATCGAAATCAAATAAAGTATTCACGCTAAAAAACGAAGCGCAATGCAATAAATCAAAAGGTAAAAAGGTTAAAAAATTAAATAAATACACTTTACTCACAAAATGCCAAAAAATCAAGTGTAGAAAAGTGCTTAAAAATACACCACATTTACATTGCAAGCATTTGCAGTACAAAAATCAAAAAGGAAAGAAAAAAACAAAAGCAAACAGAAAAATATTTGCGCTTTAATTGAGTAGAGTTGCACTTTTTTGGCTCTCAAACTCTATAGCTGGCATTTCGCGTTTTCATTTACATTTGCGAGTGCACAAACAACATATGCATGAATTTATTATGCCAACGGGCCTGACGGAGCGTATACGCAACTAAAAGCATACGAACGAACACTAGGCGCGCGTATGACAGCGGCTTTGTGATTGCGCTACTGTTGTTATTTTTTATACAAATTTGCATTTATTGCGGCGGTCATGCTGCATCATTTCTGCGGGAAAATTAATGCATGAATTTTAAACGCTTTGCTATTTAAAAATTTTTAAACTAATTATTTTTTTTGTTTCATTGCAATTTCGAAAGTAATCTCTTAATTATTGAGACTGCAGCGGTTTTGTTTTCTTTTTGTATTTCAATGGTTTGAGGTTTGAATAGATTAACTAATTTGGAAAATATTTTGCACTATATCACATGTACATATACGTCTACTTGTATGTATACAAAAAACGAAAAAAAGAATAAACTTGTGGTGGACTTTACTGAAATTCATTGTTGGAGCTGCGTTGGCTGTATGTGTGTATTTGTGTGTGGGCGCACGCAAAGGAATATCGATACATAAATAGTAAATAGTAGAGAAAAAAGATACAAATGAAAAATGATGAAAGGAAAAAAGAGAAAGTAGATTTAGATTTCACGGTACAGTTGGATTTTGCTACAATATATTCCAATGATAAATATTTATGCAAAATTTCGTAGTAGCTCCTTCTTATTTAAAAAAAAAATCTTTTACTTAATATAAATGCAAAAAAAATAATGAGCAATTCGACTAGGGATTTATGCAGAATATTACGCACAAAGGAGAACAAATGAATGAATGCATAGGTTCGTATATGTATGCACGTATGTGTAAACGACACACTAACACACGCTCGCGCACGCTATTGAATTGTCGCTTGAAGCCGGCAGGCGGGTAAGGAGTAGTGGTATGTTGCTTTAAAAAAGGTGAACTATATGTATTTGGGAGCGCTGACTACTACCTCGGCGTAAAGCAGCGACAACATGGGAATAATATTGGGTATGCGAGTAGTGAGAAGGATCGTGGAGCTATGTAAGTGCTTGGGTTCTTATGATGCTGGGTCGTTCGATTTTCGGATTGATTGGTTGACTGCTCGGATTGGTACTCAGTTTCTCAAAGAAGCAGTTATTTAGATGGTTATTATTGTTATAGTACATATACAATGTTATTTATTCATAGAGTATATAAGCTAGATTCTCAAGGAGGCACTTGCAGGAGCATACATATAAATATATGCATGGATGTATGTATATGTATACATAAGTGTGTATATTGATGATATGATTATTGAAAGTAAGCAAATAGCAAACATATATGTACCTGGTGCAATGATGGGTTCGCCGATATTGACGTAAAATAGGACATCCTTCTCGTAGCTGCCTTCCTCAATGATTCCCAGCGGAATGAATTTCCTGCAAATTGTATAAAGAAAAAAAGGAGAGCGAAAAAGTTATATGAGTAAAAGGCACTATAATTGTTATGGACAAAGTAAAGGGATGTGAGTGATTTGCTTAGATTGAAAAATCTCCAGAAAGAAAATGCGAAATTAAATATAAATATAATTTTTTTACTTCGCAAATTGGACAGCTGCACAAATGCTTGTTAAATTTTTTTTCTTGAATATTGAATTGCCTGTGTGAAAATAAATTTAGAATTTATAGCCTTATAAATTACGTTTCAACAACGAAGCTTGTCATACATACACATACATTTAGTTGGGAAATTGATTTCAGTTTATTTCCGCTCAATGCGCGTGTAACTATTTTTTTTAATATTTGTGCACAATACATACATACAGACGAATTCTTATTACCATTTCACAGCTATGAATGAAATCCTTTGAAGGTTTCAACACAATTAGCTGCAAAAGAAAACTTTCATTGGTAACTTTTGCAAATATCGTTTTTCGTTTTTTTTTGTCTTGGCGGTGAGGTTGGGTAAAAAATGCCTTCACACTACATATTTTATTATACATATAATATATTTTTTACTATACTATACAGTGTATGGTAATTCCACTAAAAATATTCCTCGTCTTCTCTTAAATTTTTCCCTCCACCCCGCGACTACTTCCGCAGTGTTTCGAGGTAGAGGTCCAAGACGGCGCCCTAAGAAGGACACATTCACTTACTCACCCTGCGCCCAAGGTCGCCTGTTTTGTAAAACATATGCCTCATGCTCTTCAGCATAAGTTTCCATTTCACGCCTCTTTTTTCGAATAATATCCTCAACAAAATTATTTCTTCAGGTCTACATACACCAATAGCCCGTGGCAGAGCTGTTTTTTCTGTGTTCCACCTCTCGCATTTGAAGAAGATGTGCTCCGCATCATCATATTCAGTATCTCTATAAATGTGTGAGGTAATAATTAGCTTCACCGTGCTTTTTTTCTACCCCGTTTTTAAAATCGGGTATCACTCTCGCTGTCCATTTACCGTACTGTTTAGAGCTCCATTTTGTTTGCTAAAGTGTGAGCGTTTGAACTCTAATGTTTTTGCGATTTTTGCGTCCCACCTCCGTTTGAGCTCTTGTTCTAGAAGATGTTTAGAGCTGGTAACTAAAACCGCTGCATCTGATATTGTTCTGTATATAGAATCCACTTTGAGAGCGGGTGCATTGCACAGATTGTAAAGTTGTTTGTCGGTATTTCACCCTTAGAGAATTTGTCCATAGTTTGCATCCATATAGAAGAGTCGAGTTCGTCGTGGTCATTAAAAATCTTCGCTTGCTCTGAGTTGGACCTCCAAAGTTTGCCATGCGCTTACTTAAGTGGTCGCAGTGGTCTAGAGCTCGTATATTTAGGGTATTTTCAGGAATTTTTTTTACAATAAAAGAAATGAAAAACGATGTTTAAATTTTTTAGACTTTTTATTTAACTTCTTTTACATACAAAAATGAAAAAATAAAATTTTGTTTTTTAATTTCAACAATTTTAAAAATGGCGCTGAAGTTGACTGTCCCGAAAAATTGGACGTGGAAGGTGTTGTCCATTTTGGCTCTTCTATTTATCTGAAACACAAAAACCCAAATATTATTAATCAGTATGACTGTAGCTATGTCCCGTACTAGAATAAAAAATAAAAAAAATTGACAAAATGGCGCGGTTTTGAATTTGACACTCTAAAAATCGGATTTTTTTTATTTTTTTAATAAAAAATACGAAATAATTGAAATAATAATACGATTCTAGTACGGACGATAGCCATTGATGTTGTGATCAACATATTAAAATTTCAGACGATTCCTTTGAATAGTTTGGTTTTGGCAACACCAGGCCGAAAAAAGTCGTTTCGAGATAACTGAGTTTAAGGTACAGGAGCGTGCGGACCGCCCTCTACCTAGTTAATGGGAGCTATAATATTGGGAATTTCTGCATGACAATTTCACAGTATATTCTTAAAAGCCTATGCTTTCGATATATGGAAAAAACAAAAAATCGATTTTTTGAAATTTCTAGATCACCGGGTCCTCTTAACACGCCGCTTACTTTGGCAAATCTGTGGCAGTATGATTTATGTGCTTCTAGTACGTTAATCTTGCAAATACCTTTGCGGCGATTGCTTGCAACAGTTATGAAATCTAACTTACTCGTTAAATGCATTAAAAGTTTTTCTTTTTTTAAATACTTTAAAAATTATACTGCTTTAATTCGATAACTTTGGCGATAGTCCGATAATTTTTATCGAATTTTCGGACTACACGAGCAGCCTAACAAATGTTCGGTAAGTTGCATGGAAAAAAACGAAACAAAAATATTTTTGATTTGAAATTTTTTATATACACAAGGTTGTTCAATAAGTTTTGTGGTTTGATAAGAAAAACACAATTTGATGGTTGAAAATACACTTTATTATTCAGTATAGTCCCCTGACCATCAATAAACTTGTTCCAACGAGATTACAATTTATGAATTCTACCCCTGAGGTGTGCAAAATACGCTTCCACAGCTGTTATGACCTCATCATTTGATGAAAAAGAGTGTTTGAAGATTTTTTTAAGTCTGGAAACAAATAGAAGCCACGAGGGGTCTAAAAGGTCTGGTCTAAAAGGTTACAATAACACGGTGCTACAGTGAATCAGAACTTTTGGAGTAACATGATGAGCACTGTAGATCTAGCCGAGAACGTCGAGGAATCGTGTTCAGCAAATTTTTAACACCCTCAAATTTTTTATTTATCGTTAAAAACCCGATTTTTGGTGTTTTCTGACACTTAAAAATTCCTAGCTCGTCTGCAGTTTATCCGATTTCCAAACTTGAAACAGTTTTGTTGAGCTGAATGTTAGCTCTTCTGACATATGTTTTCTATTTTTCACGCTAAGCAAAAATAACCACTGATTTTCCAACACAAAACTTAAATTGTAGTCAATTTTTCCCATTTTTGCGAGCTTAACGAATTCCGAATGTAAAAAGCATTTAATTTCAAAAATCGACCAAAATGTGTCGAAGTAACGGATTTTTTTATAAAACAAAAAAATCAGTAGACTGAAAGTTTTGTTCACTACTTTCATATTTGCAAATTTAATGCGGTTCTCCGTTATTATTCGCGAAATACGTGTATAATTAAGTATATTTACTCATACCTGTGTCCATTCCGAATCTAGCAAGTATTATTTCATCAAAATTGAAAATAAATTTTCCAAGTGAGAAACGTTTTTGTAGAAATAAAATAAAAACAGAACATTCTCGAGTTGAACAGAGACCATAGAAGAATATTATAACGTCAAAAAACAAAAACAGTATGCAAAAAGTAACGCAATTTGCTCACTTACTTCTTCAATTTTCTGACTTACCCAGACGTAGTATTACCTAATTAAACCTCACCTAACCTAACGTTATCGAAATCAATCCAACAGTACACAATGTGAGACAATCGAACCAATTGTGCTGCTTTTCTGCATTGCAAAAGGAAGTCATTTTGATTAGTTTGCAATGCCAACCTACCCAAACTCGACGTAATCTTGAATAACTTATCCTAATCTCACTTCACTAAATAGAACCCTACGTAACACAATTGAACCAACGTTAACATAGTTAGTACTTTTTTCGTTTCCTAAAAAGATGCGACATAAAGAAATGAAACTTATCCACGCTATTTTTTCAACTTCATTCAATTTCAGCACAAAAGTTTCATCAACCATCAGTTTTCGTATCTGTGGCCCTACAAATATACCTGAAATATTTCAAATTTTTCTTGCCTTCTTTTATTTTAGCGTCACTAAGTCCAGGAAATACTGAATTTTTTTTCATATCTCCATTTTTTAATTGTAGTAGTCAACATTGAACAAACATATTCAGATTCAAGCCACCGACTTTCAATGCATGTGCGTTTAAAAAGAAGGTTATATCCGTCAAGCAAGACCTTACTTTTTGCGAATTCCAAACTATGCTTTTTGTCAACAAACATTCCGCAGATGTAACAAAAATGATTACGCTTATCACACATTCTGATTTATGTTTACTTAATACACTTAGGTAAGGTTAGGTTAGATGCACTTATGCTAAGTTTTAATAGGTCTTGATCATTCAAGAGTGATGATTTTTCACACTCATTAAATTGTACATGCTTACCAGCAAATTGCAAACGGTTCTGCTGTGTCATGCAAGCTTTGGTTAGTCAGTTTGGATTAGGTAAGCTTGGGTTATAATGAGTTTTGAAATGTTAGATGTATTTTTTAGTTATGTAAACTTATTGCTGTCTTTCAAAATTAGTCACAATGAGCAGTAGAGCACTATCGGTCATGTGGTATTCTCTCGCAGTCTCTATTCAGCTGGATTTTTAAAAATGTGGGAAAAAACTTAAAAAAAAGCGTAACTTTTGCAGTTTTCAATGTATGAAGATGAAAAATAGCTTATTTCGAGCACATTTTATTGGAGTTTAAAAATATGTATATAAAGGGTCCGCCATATAACTTTACGGAATTAAAAATGCTATAAAAAGAAACGACTGTTTTTTTTATTTTGAAGTACAATCCTTTCGGTTAATGATGGAACACAACTTCATTCATATGGCTGCCTCGGCTGATTTTCAAAGTAATGTCGCAATATTTCCCAGCGTTCTTTGAGCGTATACACAAACATTTTCGTTCAGCGGAAGAATAAAACTAATTTTCTGTCAAATCAGATGACAGCTAAGTGTTACCATTCTTCAAATAATACCTAGTTCAAATCCGTAACGATAGATGGCGGGCCCTGTATATGTGGTCCCCGTTAGAGAATAGTGGCAAAAAAATTGCATCACATTGAAAAAAATGTGGAAAAATTGCACAAACAAGGGCTTGCTGTTGAAAATTTCTTTTGAACGTCAATCGTTCAATCTTATAATTATATACATTCATAACGCTCATACACTCCCCTTCCCAATGCCATATTGAAATAAAAAAACACCATAAATCGGTTTTTTAACAATAAATAAAAAATTGAGGGTGTTTTGAGTTTTCTAAACACAGTTTTGTGTTGTACTGGTCTTGACCTAAAACGTGCATTATATCACTTGAAGAGTTCTTTGGATTTTTTTTTATTTTGTAGCACCGTGTAATATTCAGAATTTATTGTTTTACCAGTTTGCAAGTAACGCACAAACAAAATTCCTTTCGCATCCCAACACAATGATGCTAACACCTTCTGCACACAACATCGTTTCGGAGCCGAAGAAGCAGGTTCACTCCACTCTTTAACTTCTTGTTTTGATTTAACATCTTGGTGATATATCCAATGCTCTAAGTGTTGCTGAGAAAGACACGTTCGAATATGTGTTTGTACCATTGTTAGCGAATGCGGTACCTATTGCACACACAGCTTTCTGAAACCCAATATTTCAGTCAAAATATTGCTTACACTACCCAATGCGATGCCTAGACCTTCTGTTAAATCTTATTAAGTTACCGCCTATTTCTCAATACGGTATTTTTCTTTATATTTATTTTCCCGTTGAGGCTGTTTTTGGACGTCCTTGACGTGCATCGTCTCAAGGCTTGTGCGATCACGTTTAAATTCAGCGACCCATCTTTCTACGTACTAATTGATGGTGCAAAGTCCTTATACACACTCTCATATTTTTTTTGCTTTTAAACCTTCCAAATACAAAAATTTACCGCTGCATGAAACTTGATTTTTTCCATTGTAGAAAGTACTATGACACGTCGATACCAAATGGCTTGTAAACAAAGAATGAATTGACAAATTGAAATGAAACGTCACGTACGTTCATATGAAGAGTATACCAACATAACAAAAACTAATTTAGGATAGTAGCAAGGCCCTCTTTTATCGAGCTACCAAATCATTTGTTTTATTTTTTATAAAAATATATTTCATACTATAGAAAATATCATATAAATCAAAAATTCCGAACTTTGTTCGAGATTTATAAATAGTCGGTAAGTTTTCAATAAAACTTGAAAATTTTTAATCAGATTAAAAAAAAATTTGGGTCGGAATTTCATAGCACATTAAATTTTAGTATTAAAAATGTTGTGAATTCGTCATATGGAGAAAATGGGCAAAACCGCAGAAAAATTAATGATTAAAAATGTTAAGCTATTTTAAACTTGCATTTTCTTATATTAGAATTTAATTTAATTTTTATAAATATTATAAAAAGTTTGAAGGTTTGATTTATAGGTATTAAATTTATTGCAAAGGAAACTAAGTTTTTATAAAAAATCAATGAAAATTAAAAACACAAAGGAAAAGTGGTTTAAAATGTTGGGGTACTATAGAGTTTTTGCGCGGTATACTATAGGTACTTCAATATTCAAGTATATTCAAGATACAAAACAATCACCAACTACAGAAATGATGCATCTTTATGTCTTTTAATGCATCTAAATTGCTGGCTTTTTTTTATGCCAGCAGAGTAGTATTTCACGTCCGACAATTGTATTTTTTATGTGTTTTTGGAATTGCCAACAAAAAATTAGTCTTAAAATTAGTTGGATAAATGCACATTTCGTTGAATGAAATCATACGATTTAAAACTGCGCAAGTTTCTCTGAAATATTTATGAACTACTCTGCTCAAATCAATAAAACCCAGTGACACATAGAAATTATTACCAAGCGCATAAATGTTTACACAGACACAAGTTTATATACACGTGTGTGCAGGTGTATATGGCTTTGAGCAAAGCTATTTCAAAATAATGCATTATCTAGCAACAGCCCGCAAGTAAGCGTTTAGACTTCAAGCAGGCGCTTATAGTAAACACATGCACGTGCTTAAAAATATAAATCTACAACAAATATTTACGTGTATGTGTGTTTTGTGGTGTTGGTGGGCGAATTGGTGTTTCATAGACTGCTATTTGCGTTCATGAGAACGCTGTCAGACACATTTGCACACCTGCAGTCACACGTCAACATCAAAATACTGCGACAAGCGAATGTGAGTCGCCCAAAGCATTCCAAGTGTTACTCGGCTTATTATTGCAAGATGCCGTATGCTGCCTGTGGGCATACCCAGTAAACACTTGTGTGGTTACAAGTAGAGCAGTGCCGCGCTAAAGCTCTGATATATAAATAGTTTTTTCGATACCCTTTGAAAATGCTACTAAAAATATCCGATGTAATTTAAACTAAAGCGCCTTCTTTTCTCGAAATAATATTGCATTTATTGTTTCCAGTGCCAAGACTGTCATATTTTCACGTTCTTTTCTCAGTATATTCATAAGGTTGCGTGCTCTTTTCTCAAAGTGTTGTACTCTAACAGGGCAAAAATGCAGACCTACGCACTTCGGAATGGTAGTCACTCAACAGCCCATTTGGCTACGGCGGTCGCTATATTCTTCTGCCCTGACTGCAGTATTTTCAACCCTTTACAAAATGTGAGAGTTAACGTTGCCCAGTTGATTTTAGTTTTCCTGTAATATGAAATTCGTCAAAATCTTTAATTGCTACAAAAAAACTGAAGTATTTTTTAATGGAATTTTATTATAAAACGCAGTAAAAAAATTATAATAAAAATAGTTGTATTGCTCTTCAAAATATTCTCCTTGGAAGTCAACACACTTCTGCATTCGCTTGAACTAATTTTCAAAGCACTCTGGCCACTCAGAAGTGAATACCTCTAAACCGAGCTGCTTAAAGGTTTCAACAGCTTCTTCAGATGTAGGGAAATGTTGACTTCGCACTTAATTTTTGATGCTCGAGAACCAAAAGAAATCATTAGATGCCAAATCAGGGCTTTAAGGTGAATGACCCATAAATTAAATTTTAAGTGCTCAGAAACTTTCTAGTGGGAGCCGATACGTGAAAGCTCGCATTGCCATTTCCACGACAGTCGGTTCTATGTCACCAGAATGGTTTTCCTAAAATTTCCCATAATTTCTGGTCAACAAATGGTTGTGAACCACTCGAAACGACTGTTTTAAGTTTCTCTAGTGGCACAGTTGTGTCATGATCAGATTATGTGAAAAAACAGGCAACCATTTGCATTTAGGTGCTTCTTCCGCGAACAATTTTTTTTTGATTAAGTTCGTTTCGGAACAGCCATACTACCGATTACTGTTTTGTTTCCGACTCATACGCAAAGATCCAAGATCGTCACCTGTTATGATATCATAGACGGGCTTTGAATCACCGCGACTGAATTTCTTCAATATTTCTTTATACCGGCCGCCGCACACTGGGGATTTTGCGGAAAAAAGTCAAATTTGCAACATACCACCTACGCAATGTTTAATGGTATTTCTAAATTCCAGAATAGAACCAACAATAAAATCAAAAAGAATTACTAAACTCCGACTTACAGTTTTTTTTTATAGATATGTCAAAAGTATAATTTTTATAGTATTGAACTGACTAAGAAAAAACTTCAAAGCCCAATGTGGTTTTTTTTCTTTTTGCTTGAGCCGACTTCCAATTTTTTATTTTTCATTTAGGGTACTATATTTTTATATATTTTAGCCGGAAAAACAAAGGTTGTAAAGCATTTGATTATCTATTTATAATTAATTTTACGAAAAAAAAAAAAATCATATTCCTTCATATTCTTGGATCTGCAAGTTGAGCTACATTTACCTACGGTCAGAAACTAGTATCAACGTGTTGCTTAATAACGTCTCTTTCAGTTTTAATCAATTGCAGGTGCCACCAGGCGCCACTGATTATGTTTTGGCAATGATAATAACTAAACGCTTTCTAGTGTGTGCATAATGATAACGAAACACTTTTAATTTTGTTTTGACATTTTGAGGGTAATTCAGAATTATGAACTTACATGTATCCTGTGCGTAAATATTTGCTGGCTTATATTAATATAATAAAAAAAAAACAAAAAAAAAATTAAAATTTATGAATTTAACACTTATAACGAAACATGATTTTTGTGACACTAAGCGAAACATAAGGTAATTTTGACCGAAATCGTTACTTTTTATGTTTTTTTTTTATTGTTATGTTTTTTTTCAGTTAAAACGAGGTAAATAATAAGGTACCACAATAATTATTAAGCATTTACAATCAAAAAAAGTTTTTGTTTTACATAATTGACATGTCAATCATTAAAAAATACATGAAACTGAAATTAACGAAACCTATAAAGCTTGAATACAAATTATAAATTGAAGCATATTGTAAAAACTCAGTCTAATCATGTGAACGACATAACATTTTTACATATTACTGTACTTAACTCACTTTTCAACAAATCTTTCACAAAGCGGCACATTCAAAGCAGGACCGGATTGAACAGCTACCGGCATCTCTTGTTCCTTTTCACTCAATCCTTCGCCATCGCTGTTTTTACCAGTATAGATGTAGGCATTCACTAGATATGACGTCTTGGCGTCTGTCAGACACATCATCTTTATGCCATATTTTTTAGGTTTTTTAGGCATGTAGACTCGGAATGCACAACGCCCTCGGAAGGGAACCAACATCTCACCTACTGTTACAAACTCAGATGGGCTGTAAGCTGCCTGGCTATTTGAAATGATTTTGTAAAATATTTCGGAAATAGCAGCAGCTTTATCATCATTTCTTCTTTGGGCACGTGTTTGTGCATCATCAAATCGCAACGATCCCATGAGTATCTCATAGCGCTTTTCAGACATCGTCGCACGAAATATTGGGCGACTGCATTCATCTTTAGTGAAAAGGGATTTCATTTTCTCATCATTTGATCTAAGAACCGATGCCAGTAGTAACAAGCCAATGAGAGCTTGAATTTCTTCCATGTCAGTGTCTCGGTAGTTGCTTTGATTAGTATTTGCTGAAAGATTCAACCGAACACTTGCCAACTTGATGTTAGTATATGTAACTATTTTCGAAATGATATCGTCATCATAAAATAGTTTCCAGACTTCTTTCTTTTCAGGATTGTTGCCTAAAGATCTTGCAGTTGGTCTCATTGCTGGTAGTCTAGTCAAAATAATATTTCTGGCTGGAGTTCGTACATTTCTTGGAGATGGGTCACTTTTCCATGCATTTGGAGGCCCGGTTTCATTTTTTTTCATTCGCTCCAAAAAGTACTCAGGAAGATGATCAATTCCTTCAGCAACTGCATTTATTATGTTGTTCACATTATTATGTAGATTCACAATATCATCTTCTTCACTTTCTGAAGAACTAGGTGTTCCTGGTATGACTTGGTCCTCGTGGTCTGAGATGACAAAGTCCGGATCGGCATCTGAATCGTCGATCACGCTGAAATCACTATCGTTATCATCGTCTGCATTATCCATCAACCTTTGAATCCGATCACCAAAGTCCGGGTCAGTAGGCCGTACACTTCTACTGAAATCACGACTAGCCATTTTATGATAAAAGTGTGAAATGTTACAGTTTATAACTAAAAAAGTATAGTCACCAGCGGGTAAGCGAAACACACGGTAAATCTGACCGACCGAAATCGAACTTGGGATGTGCACAAGACAATAGCGTCACGCCAACTAAATGAAAACCTGTTCAGTGGCGATGGTAGGGGGAGAGAGGAAGGTAGGAGGAGGGGCAGCTGTCAAGGTCAAGCAGTTTAGCCACTATTCCAGCACGAAATTCACTATCGGTCATTTTGACCGATGTTTCGTTATGAGTGTTAAAAAAAAAAAATTTTTTTTTAATTTTTTTAAAAAATAGTTTTTAGACATGTTCTTTTCATACACAAATATATACAACTTCGTTAGTAGTAAAAATGTAAATATTTTTTGGGATGTATACTTTTTTCCGCATCTCTGTACAAAAATCCCCAGTGTGCGCCGTAGCCGAATGGAGGAGAAGCTCGACCAAACACCCAAAAAAGGGTGAACGCGCCATTTATATACATATATATATGTATACATATATATGATTGACACGAGTCCTTTTCTGGGCAATTGTCAAATTATATCGCGTCCAAGGAAAACAAATCTTCTTGACGGCCAAAGGTTTGTGCAAAATTGAATGTATTCGGATCTTACTAGTGATATGACTCATGACGATCTTGCGTTATCAATTGATGATGTAGGTTGACATAACAAACGTTTTTGGACGTCCTTCACGGAATTCGTCCTGAGAGGAACGACTGCCAGGTTGGAACTCATTCGCAAAAAGTCGAAATAAATTGATCAATGCACTCCTTTCGACAATCCACGTCGGAAATCGTAATAAATCAGCGCACGGACATTTTCACGAATTTCGTAACTAACTGTAAAAGGAACACCTAAAATATAAAAATTCTAAAGTTTTCAATAAAAATTACAGTTCAATAAAATATAAAATTACAGTTCATCTCACGTAGTGTAGGTTGTATTCTAAGCTATACATTTCTCGAAAATTAGGCGAAATCTCTTTTTTTTAATTAAAATTGGAAAAGTAATTAATTAAAATCACAATGATTTTAAAGCATTAGCGGTTAGACCATCAGCTTTATGTATCGTAAGTATTTATATAATTGTATTAATATTCGTGAATCATTTATATCATATTTCAAAGTACAAATTAAATTTCGGGAAAATCTCTATTTTTCAAAGATTTGGGATCAAATATTCGTAAACATCAAATGGATGCAATTTTGACTGAAAATTTTGACTATGGAAATACCCGCAAGGGGGAAATTGCACTTGTTGATTGAAGGAAATCCTGAAAGTAGAGCTCATACGAAAGGCTTACGTTGACATTCTAAGAGACCGTTTAGCAATCATTCGACATTTCTTAGAAAGTGAAAGTCACTGTATTAAGCCTAAAGGCGATAGCTTAATTTCTTACAAATAGTGATATAATTTTTCTGTATGCTTATTGTTTTTTTTTTTCTTTTCTTTTATGTTGTTGTTAGTCGCCAGCTGTGCATACATTGGATTGGACGGCTTTGCTGACAAGCTTCTTCAGTTTGCCCGGCACATACATAAGTAGAATTGTGGGAGTATTTGTGTGGGTGCTGTGCTTTAGTGTGTGCTTAACAGGACTCTTTTGTCGGTTCTCATGTTTACGAAGGTGCATATAAGTGTACTTTTATATATGCAAATGTGCACAAATGTACGTTTAGCTAGGCTTATTGCTATAAACTCACATAAGGATAAATGCCATAGTTCAGTTATCATCTTCTGGCAGTAAAATGTTTCACACACTTCTCCTGTCAGATTAAGAACAAATTTTGTGGTCGAAACAGATGAACACTTAAATTGAAAGAATTTTCATATAATATTTGTTTAACAAAATCCATATCTATGAATTTTATTTCTCTACTCCGAATATGGTAAATATGCAGGATTTAAAAAAATAACTTCATTAAAATAATGTGGCGTACTCATATACAACTCTGACAGGTTTGAAACGAGGCGTCTCTTATGTTTTGTGGTTCAACCTGAATTTTCAGGCAAGCGGAGGGTTTAGAGTGGTATTGGTTTTTATGACAAGCTTTTTTAAAGGATATTCCTTTTGTAAAGGTTGCAAAATTCTGCATTTTTCTAAATGTTATCAGATGGAACTTGAAAAGGCTATATAAAATTGGTTTAAAGAAAAGAGTCCATTATTTTTTCATAAATGGCGTAAAACTGTTTTATCGTCAATCTTTAGTTTCCTGGCGATGCTACGACTACACACATGCCGGGAAACTTCGATTTCGGCAGTTTGTATGGCCTCCTTCCATATCATTACCGATCCCTATCTTTTTGCCATCGACTGAACTAAATTCCTCTTAGCTAATTCTTACCCATCCCTCCGCTAAAGCATTTGTTATATCGTTACTGCTTAAAGTTTTAAGTTTGCGAATATTTTGATCTGGTATCGTCCATAAATTCTCGATCACATTCAAACGAGGTGATTTAGCCGGTGGAGCCATTAAGCGGGGACAATTTCATATTAGCCACGACTGAACAATGCCCAACTTATGTTTCGTGACATTGCTTTAATAAAACCGAAAATGCGAACACAATCGCAATTTGAAGCAGGTATCTTCTATGAGTATCAAGTTACCAACGTCCACTGCCAACATACGAGCCCAAACCATGTCGTGTCCTCCTCCGTGCTTCATTGATGCCTTTAAATGTTTTTCTGCGTATTTCTTGGTTTTTGCTCTACGACATACATGACAGACTGCGCTGCGGGATGTCGGAGTCAAACTGGTTCAATTTCGACTCGTAAGCAAATTCCTCTTCGTCCCAAAAACTGTAGCCTATGGAAAAATTCTCGTTTGCAAACTTTAGTCGATTTTGCTGATTTGTTTTGGATAATCAAGAGCTTTTTACGTGCTACTCATTAAATCAGTATTTTCGCAGCTCTTTATGGACGATTTTTGCACTATTCAACTTTGCCATTCATTGCTTACTTCACTTGCCACTGTACTGTTGAGCCGCTTGAATTTACCATTTCATCTATTTTCGGGCGCAAGTAGCCATTTTCGCAGTGGTGAATACCAACACTCTCTGCTCAATGGTGGTACCTCCTCCCATCTTTGAAAAAAACGTTTGTTATCAAGGTCGCTGGCAAAATAAAGTGGATTTTATCGTCCATTTCTGCTGTGGGGATCTTAATTGGGCTTTCAGAAAGTTCGGCTACTCATTTACACATACCTCACTTGAGTATGACCGCACTAAAATTGTGTCAAACAGTGGTGGATGGAAGAGTATTCCAAAGGGTATGACTAGAGAGTAAAATAATAATTTCGAAAAATATAAATAATCTTTCTTGTTTATTCTGTTTAACTATTTATGCGCGACAGCACAGCATTACCTTATCAAAACTTTGTCAGTCTATTTGTCTGTTCGAACAAGCTAGTCTCCGGAATGAATAAACCGAATTCGGTGAGACAGGTGGAGGAATTTTCTGAGCAGAATATCGGTGCCGAAATACCTTTACATATTCCATTTTTAAACCGATTCGGCGCACATTCGAAATATATACATATAGGCTGGATGAAAACAATTCACAAAGCATGGATTTGATAAAAAACACAGTTTTCTGTGATCTTCAGCTGGCATGAGCTTGTGGAATTGCCAGCGTTGGCCCACAAAGTAGGAATAACCGAACTGAATCGGGGTTTTCTCAAAAAACGTAAAGATAGACAAGATAAGTAAATTTCCTTCATGAAAATGGCGCATCACATCGATGGAAGCATGCAGAGGAAGGGGAACGGAAGTTGAGTAGTAAAGCGCTACCTCATGCGGCTTATTCTCAAAACTTAGCTCCTTTTTATTCAATATTTACAAGTGCGTATCCTCTTGCAGAAGATGTGTCGTTCTTGAAAATGAGAAAGAAATGCCTAGATGGTTTTATTTATTTGCCTGCATCTGTATGTAGATCTGAAAATTAACTTCATTTATATATATTTAGTTGCATTCTCTTGTGCCATTATAACATTACCAATAAAAATTGCGCATAAACATTTACAAATGACAGTGATTTGGATGAAATAGAGTCCGTAAATTATAGTAAAAATACAAGTAATAAATTTTTCGAAAGAAATAGTAAATAAAACAACTAAAGCAAAAACCGATAAATCAAATTAATAATAATAAAATTTACGATGTACGAATAAATTTATTTGATTTATGTGTAATTCCAAATTTTGTGTACTTTTGTGCCAAAGTGTACACGAATAAAGGTGTACTCAGACATAAAAAAAGAAAAATGTTTTTGAGCTAATTTTGCTGGCAAAAAAATTTGACTTTTCTGGTTCTTTCCCCAAAAAGTAATTTGGGAGAGTTCTTTTGAAATCTTCGGTAGTCAATTTTGATTGTGAAACTTGGATAAACTGCAAAAAGAGAAGGAGAATGGACTTTTGCAGAACAATGCGCTCACATGAGCCAAGTGGTTTTGGCAGCACTACACTCTTCACTAACTGTTCTATAGTCGATATTTAGCTCCTTTGAGTCCTTTTTTGTAGCAAAAAAGCTTCGAGGAAAACAATTTGAATTGAATTTTTTGAAGAGAAGTCGGGTATTATGGCCTGTTTTTAAGACCGGCCGCCGTAGCCATTCGGAATTCACAGAGAGAACTTCGGTTCGAATCTTGGTGAAAACACCAAAATTAAGAAACACATTTTTCTAATAGCGGTCGCCCCTCGGCAGGGGCCCCTCTGCCATGAAAAAGCTCCTCATAAAAAAGAAAATATCTGCCGTTCGGTGTCGGCTTGAAACTGTAGGTCCCTCCATTTGTGGAGCAACATGAAGACGCACACCACAAATAGAAGGAGGAGCTCGGCCAAACGCCCAAAAAGGGTGTACGCGCCAATTATATATATATATATATATATATATATATGTAGGTTAGGATAAATGCCTTTCCGAGGGGCCAATTTGGACGAATAATCCAAATTCGTCCATTATTATATTATACAGGGGTTTTGGATTAGAGATTAACGACCAACAGTAGTATTAACTGTTTGTATTAACTGCTTCAAGCGACGCATGAATTTCACCAGGTGTGTGATATTTAATTCCGCAATGTCCGCAGGTGTAACAAAAAAGTGAGAGCCCAGATGTGTAAATCTTTGCCCGACGAGAGCAAGGCAGTTGAGATGAAGGTGCTGAGATGATTCCACCTCATCCTCCAGAAAGCTTCTGCAGAAAGGGCTTGAAGCAATCTTAAGTGGACACCTAACGGACAATGTCCGGTAATGATACCTATCAAAGTCGACAGCTTTGTTAGCCTTAGAAGTTCCCTCTAGCCCCCCCCCCCATCTACTCGTGGCCAGAAGGATCTCACGACTTTGCACGTTTGCCCAGTAGTCCAGCGCTCGCTGAGTTGACGCCCATCTTTCCGGGAGCAGACCACAGGGGCTCCATCCTCTTGATGAGCGATGAAATCGTCTTCAGAGCGCCCTGCCTAGCTAGTTCATCAGGGAACCCAAACGAGCCTAATATCGAAGTATTCGGATGCAATCCAGTGAGAAGTTGGGCATTCCCCGACTAATTTTGAACGTACAAACAATGAGCTCGCACATCGCCCACTCCACCCTTGAGGGAATATGAATGGAAAAGTCCCGTTTGGACCAACCTGAACAACGCTGGTGAACAATGGTCCAGCCCCATGGGGATAGGCTTGAAGATTTAAGAATGCTAGAGTGTCCATAGCTTAAGACTAGCTTAAAGTCAGAACACCTCAATCTGATTGCGACGCATGGAGCGGCTGTTATCTATGCGATAAGCACTAGAGTAGGTGTGGTCCGAGGCAGATCTTAGACCCTTTCTAGCTTTTTAGCTAATGGAGTCCTTTCCAGCGAGTTTCACCAGACAAGAACCCCCTAAAATAAAATTGAATTTATAATTGCGTTACACATATATAAACAAAATTTAACTTTAACCGATAGGCCCCATCTTTTGCCGATAGCGCCCTTACACATCCATTCAAGGCCACTGTTGCCTTTCTAATTATGTTCTAAATGTTGGGCTTCCACGTTTGCCCTCTATCAAAAATGAGTTCCAGTCACTTTACTTTCTCAGAGAGCACCATCGAAGCGACTGCTATTGAGGGGAGAAAGACACTAGGAATTTTATATTTCCATAAATAAATAAATAAGACGAACTCCGTCTTCAGAAGATTTACCAAGAGGCCGCAATTTGCGGTCCATTTCACAATTAATTTAGATAACCCTGCATCAGTTCCATCAGAGTATTTAAAAACTTCCCTTTGATAATAAGTCTCACGTCATCCGCGTAAGCAATCACCTTGCAGCCCCCTCTCCAGCTCAAAAATTTGTATGGTATAAATAAACTGTAGGTTCGAATCTCGGTGAAAACATCAAAATTAAGAAAAACATTTTTCTAATAGCGGTTGCCCCTCGGTAGGCAATGGCAAACCTCCGAGTGTATTTCTGCCATGAAAAAGCTCCTCATAAAAATATCTGCCGTTCGGAGTCGGCTTAAAACTGCAGGCCTCTCTATTTGTGGAACAACATATAGACGCACACCACAAATAGGAGGAGGAGCTCGGCCAAACACCCAAAAAGGGTGTACGCGCCAATTATATATATATGCATATACATAAACTGTCTGATTTAAGAACTTTATGCATAAATAAGAAAAATGTCATATCTAATTTGGCCCTACGATACATCGTGGATGCGTTTTCCGTTCGAATAAATGCTCACCCTAAAAAATGCCAGCCGCAATAGTGCATAGCTTCCCTAGAATGGATTTTTTCAAAAACCTTCCAAGAAACTTTTTATCAAAACTTACCTGCCTACAGCCAAAACATTTATTTCTTTTTATCACCAATATTTTTTATCACCATCCGTTTACTTTAAAACGAAAAAAAAATATCGCTACCCATAACAGATTCCCCATGAATTAAACATCTAATCATACAGTCGCAATTTAATTTCAAAAAGTAGTGTCATAAAATGTTGGTTCTCGCAATGAGAGCAGCCGAATAGAAAAAGCAGAAAGTTATCTTGTGTATGCATCAATATTTGGAAATCAAAAGTTACTTGAAAAATAATGTTTTTTCTAAAATTCTTCACTTAGACAGGCCTGCTAAAATCATTTTCCTTGCCACGTCTGATGGCGCCTTAAGAATGACTAAAACATTAGATACAAACTCTGGCAATCACAGCTGAAAATAAACTTTTATGTCGACTAATGTAAATTTCAGGCATTTTCCAAATAGAAATCGAGCAATATATGGAATATAATATATATGAATGCATACATATATCTGTTTGTATGTTTATTAATGTATTTGACATAAATGAGATAAATCAATAAAGTAAGTAAGGGGTCGACGTCGACGGCGAGTGAGAAGGACAAAGTGCTGACTGACTGCTCAAATAAATTAAAAATATTTTCGAACAAATGCATGCCTTCCAAGTTATGTTTATAAGCATGCAAATGGATGCATATGTATGTAGATATATAGTGACTCTAAGCCGAAATCGGAGAACATAGAAGAATATTGCTTTGAACGGTTAAAAATAAAAGTAAAGGCGGTTTAAACACATATATACACTCGAGCTCACAATAATAGCAGGGCGACATATTAGAAAGTTTTGACTATTTATTTATTAGTAATTATTTCTTGGGAAGAGGAAGAGGGCGGCCTCCTCTGCGTTGGAAAGATCAGGTGGAGAAGGACTTGGCTTCACTTGGTGTGTCCAACTGGCGCCGGTTAGCACGAGAAAGAAACGACTGGCGTGCTTTGTTAAACTCGGCCAAAATCGCGTAAGCGGTTCTAGCGCCAATTAAGAAGAAGAAGAATTATTTCTTGTATTTATTATAGAAATATGGTTTGTATTACAACAAAAACCATATAACTCAAAGGGTCAAACTTTGTGCAAAATATAAGAAATTTAAAAATTTCAAAATTTTTAATCAGTTGAACAAGTTGAAAATATTAGTTTGGTGAAAAAGAAATCCCTTACTTTTGTGAAAAATTTTTGCGCAAATGCTTTGGAGAAAGCGGCATCTTTGGCTTCAAGTTTAGAGTGTAAAGAGTGAATTAGTATACGACCATTTTCTGTTCTAAGCGCAGTTATTTCTTTGACAACAACAAGCAATGTAATTTGTTGCTTATTATTATCATCATTGTTGGCTGGACAACTCTGGTCGGGTCTTCGCCTGCTGTAGCATATGTCTCTAATTGTCTCGGTTTCGTGCCTGTGCCCTCCATGCCCGAAATCCCAATAAGCCTGCGTCTTCTTCTACGCCGTCTATCCATCTAAGCGGCGGGCGGCCCCTTTTTCTCTGTCTGTGGAATTTACCGAAGAGTATTTGTTGCGGTCATCCGTGTTAGCCCACAATATGTGACCTGCCCATCTCAATCTGTTGATCATGATTGTGGTTATCACAGATGGGTGCGCATATAGTTTTTTGACTTCATGATTGTAGCGTTTTCGCCCCTCGCCTTTATCGCATATCGCGCCAAAAAATTTGGCATCTGTATCTTTGAGTGTCCACGTTTCACTACCGTATAGGAAGATGGAAATTATAATTGAGAGATACAGTGAAATCTTTGTTTTTCTGTCTAGCGAAAAATAGCACCGGTTGACCATAAGGATTCTGTGGCCGATTTCTGCTGAAATTTGGTCCTCATGATTAGTGATTACCCCAAAGTATTTAAATTCATTCATTACTTCGAAACCATACTCCCCGATTTTTAGTATTTGAGCCACATTGGGTCTGACAGAGTCCGATGTAGTTGAAACTAGCGCTTTAGTTTTGGCTTCGTTTATTTCTAAGCCCATACATTTTGCTGCTCTCTCAATACACGCGAAGACTTCTTTCAAACTCGGCAGCGAGGGTGCTATTGTGTCCATTTCGTCCGCGTAAGCCAGCAAGTGGGCCGACTTAAACAAAATAGTTTCCTTTGAGTTTACGGCAGAGTCCCTGATAACCTTTTCAAGGGCAATATTAAAGAGGAGACATGAGAGCACATCCCCTTGCCGAAGTCCGTTCCAGGTGGCGAACACTCACGACGGATTGTTCTGAACTCATACTACGTCCCTTTCATGCTGCATGGTCGAGCATGTTAAACGTATTAACTTATCGGGAATACCGAATTCTGTCATCGCTAAGAAAAATTGGTTCCTAATTATACTGTCGTAAGCTGCTTTGAAGTCTATGAAAAGATGATACGCCGTCATGTCGTACTCGCGAAATTTTTGTAAAATATATCAATCACTGATCTTCCCTCTTGAAAACCAGCCTGGTAGCTACCAATGATGCGTGCGGATTAAGTTTAGCGCTTAGAATATTTGAAAATCGTTTGTAGATGCTATCCAAAAGAGTTGTGGGCCGGTAATTTTCACATATTAACATGTCTCTTTATTATGTAGAGGGAAAATTATTCCAATTTCCCACATCTTTGGAATGCGTTCTTCATTCCAGATTTTGCAAACCAGCTGATATGTGGTAAGGAGGTTTTTATTACTCATGTGTTTAAAGAGCTCTGCTCGGATCTCGTCGAAACCCCAGGATTTGTCGTTTTTTGGGCTTTAATAGCCGCCATGAACTACTGGAAAGTAAGTTCTTCCCCCATTTCTGAAGACTTTAATCCACCTTTGAAGAATTTGGTTTTTTCCGTTAAGAGTGAACCATCTTCATTTTTACAGTAGTATGTCCTTGGGTTAAACTCATTTGCAATTCTACATTCTTTATTTTTCCCTTCGGGCGAAGGAATATTTAAAATCTGAGATCGATTAGTTGATCGCTTATCAGCACAGCAGGCCTTACAAAAATACGGCTTATCAGATGAGAGCAAAAAATCTACATCTGCCTGAAGTATAGTAACACAGTCCCAAGTTGAAAAATCTCTTGACATTCAGCGCACTGTACTTTAGGTTGTCCACCTTTTGTCCACACACACACGGCATATATCTGTTGCTTTATTTATTTTAGTCCAGATTATATCTAAGATTGCCCTTAATGTAGCTTAAAGTCACTGTCTTATAATTGCGTCAGATCGAACCTACAATGTCATTTCATCCATATGATTTCTTCAAAATCGCTAAGAGTAGGCTAAAGGTCTGATATTGGCCACACCTCGGTATTCTCTCCATTGTGGGTACTCCATCTCATTGCAGAGCCAGGCTAGGTGGTCCAAGCAATGCCATCGGCATTTCATATTTTAGACTACACCGAAACGCAACACTGTAATAGGTTAGAGGTGACATGCCATAATTCCGTAGTCATAACCAATTGAATTTTGGTTGTTCGCCGTAACCATAACCAGTTGCAGGGTGTTGCGTGGAAAAATGACAACATTATAATACTAAATTCTATCATACAAGTACATGGTAATTATTTAATTTTCGCGTTCCAGGTTTACTCGGCGGCGAACAATGTGAAGTGAAAATTGTCAACCGATCCACACTGTGCGCCGAAATGAATTTCAACCGATTGTTAAGATTTGTTGTTATGTGTGTGGCCAGCATTATTCAAACCGTTACACAGGGACACAAACAAGTAGACAAACAAATAAAATGTTAAACAATAAAAAGAAAAAGGCCGAAAAATGAGGTTGGGGGGCGGCTGCGAAAACAATGCTTTAGAGGGTACCGAAAATGACACTTGTGCATGCCTTACGATTCGTATACCCAAATCTGAAATTTGCTTTTAGTTTAGTGAGTTTTGTGTGTGTGTGTGCATTCGGGTGGATTTATACAGATATCTCACCGGTGAATGACCACTTAGAATGCAGTCAGACGCCTCAGTTGCCATGTGCCAACAATGGCAGCTGCTGCAACTACACACATATATACATACTTATGTATACAAGTCTATTGACGTAAAGTGCAAAAACTTTGACGCAATCAAAACCCCCAAACTAAAGGTAAAAAGAAAACAATTGCAATCACAAGCGCAACCGCAAACGGTTAACAATTCGAGTGTCACTCTAAGTGCAGCGCCCAAACAACAACGCTCAATCCTTACCCACTCTTCATTCCACTTGTTCACCCTCCCACGACTGCAACACCGAGCTAAAAATACTCTACTTGTCTGTCTGTTGTGATGCCGTGTTGTAGTGTTTGTATTTATTTGTGTTGACACACGTTCGCATGTATATATGTATGTATGTGAGACGCATTCAGGCAGCCAGAGTATACAATTCAAGCTACAACAAAATATTAGCGCCTGGGAAACAATGTAAAAAAAGAAAAAATATTTGTCTGGCTCATTTATTGGCTTCAGGCCAAGGAATATTTCCCGTTATCAAACATACATACCTACATATACCTATGCATGGGATACATACGTACTTATGCTTCAGCTTCGTTGCAACGCATTGGTAAATGCATTGCTTTTCCTCTATCCATCTGTCTTTTCTGCTTGCTAGATTGCTTGTTAGTTGATAGATGCTAATACTAGGGCTACTACAAGTATTGACGTTTCACGTCACTGAATGAAATCTGATAGAAGCGTCGTAAAATTTGATATTGCCCAGTTACTAATTTTTTATTTGGTTATTAGAATTTTATATACTACTTGCTGAGTTTATAGATATGTCAAAATTTTATCTCACAACTTTAACGGTGGTGGTTCATCCCAATAAAAGTGCATATTTCTTTAACGATAGTAGAAGCTGTGTTCCGAAGTTAACAGAATTTAAAGGAAACAGAATTTAGGAAATTCAAAAGCAACAAAAGAATGGTAGTGTTGTAACATCGGAATAAAAATGAGCATCACATACATTTTTTTTAACAGACACCAATCGCCAGCGACGCCAGCTGTTTTGCGCGAAGCTTTCTCTTTCGAAAGCAGTATCTCTTCTTTCTGTAAGTAAATTACCATAACTTTTCTTTCCATGGAGAGAGAAAACAGAAGGCGATTTTGAAGAAATCAGCCGATTTGCCGACGTAACAGGGAATGTGACAGCGTTTTGCTCGGAAAATCGGCCGGCAAAAATTAGATTGTGGTGGAGATATAGGAAAAATCAACGCAGGCATCGCTCAAGTTACTTCGTTGCCTACTGAACAACAAATGATTAGAAGACTGGTTGTATTCAACTAACCTCGCTTTACACATTTAGTTTTCATTTCATTCGCCTCTCATTCTGTTAAATTCACTATGATGTAACGGACAAAGTTAATCTCAAAATTTTACTTTGGATGCCCGGACCTTATTGATCAATCATCTTTGCTTCCTTCCAACTGGAGTTGCTCTTTTGTTTTGGCAGAAAAATGTTACGAACAACAGTAGAGAAGACAATACGACGGCTCCGTATTGTCTGTCAACTATTCCTGCGGATCAACTATACCTGGAATATTTTATTTATGGCGAACAAAATAATTTGTTAAATATAATATAAAATAATTTGATTACACATGTGAATATCTATATTAGAATCACCTAAGCTTCATTGATTCATCGATTTTCCCAAAAAAAGTTTGAAATGTTCGAAAAAAATCTTCCGCGAATTTTTATGGATTATATCGAAATATATTAATATATTGGTATTTTGTAAATATAAATTTAAAATGTTACGACAAGCAGTCCAGACTTTTCGAGTTAATCGAGAAAAATGCATTTAAAATTTCCGATCGGACCGAGAAGCTCATTTTTCGCAACTTAATCGTTTGAGTATATAATTTTTATGATAAAATTAGTGAGGCGATGATAAGGCCCCCACATATTGATAATTGGCTATATTTTTTTTTCAAATTAATAAAAAGATTGTAATATTTCATTATACGTACATCAAGGCCACATAAATTCATATTTATAACGTTGCAGAATATTTATAAAAACTCAAAAAAATTTCATCAAAATTTGTCGCTTTTTAAATAATCATATTTTCGAAAACAAAAAAATAAAAATAAAAAAATTGGATGCATTTTTTTAAATTTTGCACGGGGTTTGAAATTTGTATTTATGTGGTTTTTGTTATAGAGGGAAATATATTTAATATGAAAAAGAAATATAGCCAAAACAATATGAACTTATCAATATGCCACTCACTTTATAAGGGTAAATAAAAAAATATCCATTTTTGAAATTTCTACAACGGCCGCTAAAGCCGTGAGTGAAAAGCTGCTTACGTCCTCTACTGATAGAGGAAGGCTGTACTTGGAAAGTGGTAAAGAGTAAATTAAAATAGACATAAATAAATTACAGTGGCAGTCTCGTTGTTTAATAGCCACACCTCGTACTAGCCAGTATCATCGTTAAATTTCTTTAAATTTAAATATATCCCTTAAAATGTAAATTTTTGGCACTTTTCGGTGGTTTCTATTTTTAAAAGTCAAAGTCCTGTTTACTTTGGAACGCTCCTTGCATTTAAATTTCAAGGGATGTTGCTTTTCACTCATCACAAAATTACCTGAAAATCGCTCAAAATAGCTTACATAGGCAGAAAACATCGAACCTGGCCTTGCAAGATTAAAATAACATTGTCTCGTGAGACTTCTACCAGTTAAGACTGATACCACTTGAAGCCTTTGAAGCCTATTATTACTTAAAAGGACGCTTACAGAGTGGGTGAGAAATTCTTCTTTTTAATAATACGTTTTATAATCTCTGAAACATTGAAAAAAAACCATTTTCTCTTATCGTGTAATCAGGTAATGGCTTCTTAAAACGCACGAAGTTCATATGCAGAGTTTGAAATGGTTAGCTAGCGAAATCTCCAGCAAACCGAATTCTGTTTCGCTTCCCATGCTTTATACGCTGCATCACACAACATTCGTAGACAGAACATGCCGCGCTTCTGTTGCAGTATCTCGCCTTACAGTGAAAACAGTATAAAAATCGGCCAAAGTATTAAAAAAATATTTGAGGCTTTGTTCTTCCACTTGTTTGTACTCGTATTAGAGCTACTAGAAAGCATGCCGAACATCTCTAAACGAAGTGGCTCTATAGGCTCTCTCTATAGACTAACCATCTAACCGTTAGCCCCATGGATAACAAGGCCCAGTTGGACGAGAATTATAAATTCCTCAGAATTTCCATTTATTGCATTTGATCCACGCATAGCCAGAAAAGTCTCGCAATGTCTACCATTTCACAGATCAGCGATAGGTAGCCAATGAACCCCGAGCGCCTCCTTACACGGGAAAACTATCTCGAGAGTCTAGTTAGATCATCAGCTCAGCAGTTTTTTAATGCTCTTACTCATAGTTATCACCCATATGAGTTTCATGTCAGATTCTGATGCGACCGAAAGGGAAGTCTGGTTACGCACCCACTATCAGCATCGCAGGGCCCTAATTGCCGCCTGAATGTTGGAATAAATGTTTACTTCCTTTTTTTTTTTACCTTCTTCACGCAATGGACAACTATTTACGATGAATCCTGAAAGAGACTTTCCGGACATGTTTGCGTTTATAACCCAAGAAATAATATCAAAGTCTTCAATATTGCGTCAAAACAAATAAAAATTAACGTTTAACTGAAAATACGTACATAGATTTCACGAATTCGGCGTTTACGTAACGAAATTTTGGAATCTGGCAAAAAACACGTGTCCTAAAACGGTCCCAAGAAAAGAAGTAAACAAAACTGTAAATTGTGATTCCCTGCAAAATTGCATTACACTGATGTTACCAGAGCTTAAAAAAGATTTGTTCCGCGTAATATGTATATGTGTTGGCCTCACATATTTCCGTTGTATAGTTTTCAAACTATTTGTTTCATTATTAATTTCGTTGTTCTGAGTAATTGAAGTTCAAGCATAAATTTGAAGCAATTTTTGCCCAATGCTCTGCATTGGAATATCTGAGAAAGGAATTTCGAAGTCTTGGTTCAAGCCTTGAGCAAAAGGAATGTTTGGGCAAAATTTTGTTTCCATTCAATAGTACAGGGTTTGATTGAAAAGTAGTGAGTCTTATTTTTTTTAAGCAGTTTTATTAAACCTTTGGCTTATACAACTAATAGGACCCTTGAGCGTCAATACACCGCTGTTAGCGGTCCTTCCACTGCAGGAAACATTTTTTAACCTCATCCGCCGGATTCGCGTTCAATTCGGCTGTCACAGTTTTTTGGATCACCTCGATGGAGTCGAAACGCCTCTCCTTCAGCTTTCTTTTCAGGCGCGGGAACAAGAAGAAGTCCGGAGGGGATAGGTCTGGGCTGTAGGGAGGATGGGGAAGCATCGGAACCCCCATCTTGGCCAATACAGAGGTGTAGAGGAAGGCGGTGTGCGCCGGCGCATTGTCGTGATGTCGTCCTCCCGGACTTGCTTGAACGACTTGTGCCACCGTTTTACCTGGGCGCTGGACAGAGATTGGCCTCCGTATGCCTCCTTGAGTAGCCCAATGGGTTCGGTACTCATTTTATTTAGCTTTACGCAAAATTTGATCGAGTAACGTAGCTCCAACGATCGCTGCATTTTCGCTACTGCAAAATCCTAACACACTTTTAAAACAGCTTTCACGCGTGGAGCGATGTTGACTGCACCGCTGTTGCCAGCGAACTGGGACCGGTTTCTAGTGGAAGGGGAAGGTCCAACGATCATTTTCCCCCACCAGCCGATTCGGTTGATCGCTTGGCAGACGCTCCGCGCGGGAAGGCTCATTACTTTTTAATCAAACCCTGTACCATACCAAAGTATCAATCTGATGGCAATTATGCTTTCTGGCTTGACAAAGCATCGTCTCATTACGCCATTCAAAAGCAGGAGTTTTTAAAATTAAGTGAAATATAAAAAAGTTGAATCAAAATCCCGCAATCCCACAAACTGGGTGCAAGAGAGGATTTATTTGGAAATGCAAGTTCGATGGATGGAGAACTCAAAAAACAAAATCCTTCGATATTTCCGTAAAATAGCCAAATTGCGGTCCAACGATTAGACGCATGTATCGCTCTACAAGGTTCGACGTATGCCTGAATATGGAGGGACCTTTTTCAACTATACGAGTACATCAATTTTCCTTAATGCGCTGTCGCTAGAAAACCATTTTATTGTATAGTTTTAAAAAGTCTAATTAACAGAACAGTAATCACGAAGAGTAGCCCTCGTATAATCACGCATACATACATACTTACAGTTCAGAGCATGTTTTTCAAATATTTCAAATATTAGACGTAAATAGTTACACATAGATACATATACAATATTAAATAGGCATCGCCTTTCGAAATTAATAATATACGAACGTTTTCTGCAACAGCATCAAATTTTTAGTGCTGATAAAATTTATTGAGCTGTTAAATTAAAAATACTTATTCACGCAAGGGTGCGTGCACTCACACTTGTAAACTTTATTGTATACATTTAAGTATACAGGGTGTTCCATTGAAGTTGCTTAATTTGAAATTTGAGTAAAACACATGGACTTCATTTAGAAAAGCTTTGAGATTTTTATTAGATCGAAGATTTTTGACTTTGCGATGATATATGGGACTCGACGTTGGACCTTTTTATGCAAATTTTAATGGCATTTATAGTAAATACCAAGCAGCAGCCTCAATTTCACAATTGGCTCCGCATATCTCATTTTTCATTATATCGTACAAATTTCCTCTAAAAAAAACTTAATCAAAAAATACATCGGCGTACAATGAGGGTTTTCGACCAATTTAGTGCAAAACTCCTAGAGAGGGCAATTTTCGACCGATTTTAATAATTTTGTTTTTTAAATGCTCGTAGTGATTTTTGAAGAGATTTTCTAGGTCCAAATTTAAATTTTTCTTACCATCTCAAAATACACCCTTGAATTAGTCGTACTTTTATGAAACATTCAGAAACACTTTAAAAACAAAAAATTATTTGTATTCAAATTCGGTTTGGAATTTTTTATTGCAGTTCTAATTAACGGTAATACATCAGAGCAAGTACGAAAGTTTTCATCCCCTCTTAAGCTCTTAAGGGGCGAAATCATACCCTAACTACCTAAAAGCTAATCCCTAACCTAAAAACAAATTATATTCATGGATAAACCTAGAATATTCACCGCGGCCCCAAATCGCATGAGTTCGATTGCCGATTGATATTTCCGAATATTCGAAAAATTGTCACAAGAAATTTTATGCATCAAAATGTTTCAATGATCGACACGAAAACTAACTCACATTCAAATTGTGGCGGGATACCCTCTATGTAGGTAAAATAAAACTTCTATATATAGCTAAATTGTACATTCCCATACAGTGGTGGCTGCTGCAGCTGCAAATCAATATAGCAAAATTTTCCAATTTATTCAAATTGCAATGTACGATTTAGGCAATTATTGTAAATTAACATTTTCATTTTCATCAATTCGTGGAATTTGTTCGTTCGACAGTGATTATATGGCCAACTGGCCATTGTTTATTTTATGTGTATTTCAAAAGAAAACACAGGCGCGTGGGTATATACACATACATATAAAATTGCATATCGTAAGCGCTGAAGGCAAGGCAACTGGTGCAAATATGAGCCCTGAAGGGATCGAATGCACTTCTAATGAATTCGTTTCTCTTATTTTCCATAATGGCAACTGATGAATTTAATGAAGTCCGAAATGCTAAACATCGTAAGCAAAAAAAAATTAAAATCAATGCGATTTCTTAGTGAGTTAAGACTTATACTTTATTATAAAGGGTTTTCCAATAACAGGTGTTATTTAGATTAGATTAGAGATGATTAACGATTTTTTCTGGCCCGAATTGGATGGTATTGATGTTTATTTTCAACAAGACGGCGCTACGTGCCACACAAGCAACGAAACCATTGATATTTTACGGGGAAAGTTTGCGGACCGTGTTATCTCCCGAAGTGGTGATCACAATTGGCCACCGAGATTTTGTGATTTAACACCGTGTGACTTTTTTCTTTGGGGCCAGGTGAAAGAGAAGGTAGACGCCAACGGCCCAGGGTCGATTCAAGACCTCAAATATGGAATTCGTGAGGCTATCGAGAACATAGAGCAGCCACTTTGCAATTCGGTTATGGAAAATTTTATGAAAAGGATATAGTCCTCTAAGCGTGGTCGTGGTGGTGGATTTTCATCTTTCGTATTATACATCGTCTTGGACGTCTTGCAACCATCGTCGCCTGTTAACTGGCTGAATATCCTTATTTACGCTGAGTACTCTAAGTATGATATTTAAACTCTTGCATGAACTCAAAAACATAACTTCCGATTCTGATGTGACTATCATGAAGGGATTGTGTCATGTACTTCGTCTTTTCTTCATTTATATTGAGGCCCGCTGGTCTTGTCGCTTGCACTAAGCGCATGAAAACGTTCTGAAGGGAGTCCCTATTTCTTGCAAGAATCACAATGCCGTCAGGCTATGCGCATATTTGTGTCGATTTATAAAATATTGTGCAGCCTTGAGCTATTTCGTTTATTTCTGAATGCAGTGTTAAATTAAATAAAAGCGTTGATAGTAAGTCACCTTGCCTCACGCCGGATTACATTTCGAATTCATCAGATATTTCACCATTCATTATTACTTTAGCGTTTGAGTGTATAGGAGTCATATTGATCAAATTTAAGTATTTTTGTGGCATACCCAGTACTTTTAAGTGATGGTCGATGTATTTTCTGTTGAGTTTATCAAACGCTTGCTTAAAGTCTATAAAGAGACAGTGTAGATTAATGTTGAAGGCATAACATTTTTCGAATATCTGTGACATGATAAAGTGTTGATCCGTTGTCGAGCGTCCGCTTCTAAAACCGCATTGATAATCTCCCACGATCTCTTCTGCATACACATTTAGTTTCTCATACAGAATTTTGTAGCTCACGTTGAGAAGAGTTATCCCTCTATAATTTATACAATTTAATTTGTCTCCTTTTTTATAAATTGGGATTATTGAGCCTGAATAACATTATTCAAGCATGTTTTCTGCTCACCAAATTTGAAGTATGAAAGACAACAAAAAAAATTGGTACCATTTTTCCATCGGAATTATTATTAGGCGACTGCGCACTTCGACCAAAAGCGATCTATTGTGACAAGCCTGTTTAGGTACCAAATGCTTTTCAAAAATTTTACCGTATTCTGGGTTTATTGTATAATTTATAATTTATATGAATGCACGGCAATACTACCAAGGTGGTGTAGCTTTTTTCTACCTAGTGCAGTATATTCATAAATAATGCGTTCTGAATGTTCAGTGTCCATTTCATAGAATCGGCAGATGATGGTCTCAGAGCGGCCAATTTTGTTTAAGTGATATCTCAGGCTGCAGTGGCCTGTAATGTAACCAGTTAAAAGTCTTAAGTCGGCTGAGTGAAAGTAGCTTATCAGAAATCTCTCTGTCCGAAGTTAGGAATTATTTCGCTTGTCGCTGAACGATACGATTTCGCAAGTGTGGAACGAAGTTCTTCCATCCATTTCTTCTATCCATCCATCGGAATTATAAAATTTATAATATTTAAAGACTACCGCCAAAATATTTCTTGGACTGAAATGACGTGAAAGTACCTACAAAAATTTAGATTTTTATAAATGAAATTAGTTTTAAAAACAAGTTTCCTAAAAACTCACCTCAGATGATTGAAGAATTAAGCTAAAATTCTGCTTAAATTCTTAAAGGTCTGCTTAAAATATTTCAAAGTGACGGTATTAAAATGGTGACAATAGTAAAAAAGTGGAAGATGTGAATCGATGAAGGATGGGAAAATACCTTTCCAATTTAATGTTTTTTTTCTTTAATTCTTTGTTACTTTCCAATGGTACCTTATAAATCTAAATCCGTCAGGGTTTGGCTGAGTTACTCAAGTTTTCCTTAAACCTATCTTCCAAACAAAAGTCGAAAATCTTATTACTTAGATTCGAGTGAAAATATTTTGAAAACATTTTTAAGGTGCATTTTGAGCTTAAACTCTTTTATCTGAAGCTATTTTTTGTAAACAAATTTTTAAAACTAATTTTATTTGTAAAAAACTTGATTTGGTGGTACTTTCAAATCGGCCCAAGACACATAAATTTCAATATTTTTACGAAATATTTTGGTGGAACGTTAATATTCTAAGATTTAAAAAATAAACTCTATAATTTCCGTGTAAAAAAAGTATCTTTTGGGAGAAGCAGCGTGCTAGACAAATATATATATATATAATTGGCGCGTACACCCTTTTTGGGTGTTTGGCCGAGCTCCTGCTCGTATTTGTGGTGTGCGTCTTGATGTTGTTCCACAAATGGAGGGACCTACAGTTTCAAGCCGACTCCGAACGGCAGTCTTTTATATGAGGAGCTTTTTCATGGCAGAAATACACTCGGAGGTTTGCCATTGCCTGTCGAGGGCGACCGCTATTAGAAAAATGTTTTTCTTAATTTTGGTGTTTTCACCGAGATTCGAACCTATGTTCTCTCTGTGAATTCCGAATGGTAGTCGCGCACCGATCCATTCGGCTACGGCGGCCGCTAAATATTGGTATATAATTGTGTGGAGGTTCAAAAATATAGCACCGTGAAAAATTGCAGTTCAATTGATCCAGTATTCTAGATTTCTCTGCTGTACGATGGTTTACAGATGGGAAATTTTTTCTTATTAGTTCCAATTTTTCCTGCAGGGTAAGTTCCACCATATGTGTACATATATATATTTGTACACAAATATGTTTTGCAATACAAATTTCAATGCATCTACGTGCGTTTTGGTTTGCGTGCAAATTTATTTGTGTAAGCTGTTAATTTATTAATTGGTTCTGAGATTTTCACTAGGGAAATTTTGATTTGAAATCTATCTAAATATAATTTACAATATTGAGAATTCGTATCTAATTGCACACAGCTTTCTGATGGTGTCTTCCATAGTACTGTAACGTATTTAACCCTTTAAGCGTTTATGTCGAGTATACTATATTAGTCATGAAATGAAGGCATTTCGAAGAAATTCGCTTTGGTAGATATTTTCATACTTAAGGGGGAATTTCGCTTGGTTTTTGAAGTGCTGTGCAAAGGAAAAAAAATGTTTACTATTCACTTTTTTATCATTTGTTTTTTGATTATAATCAAAAAAATAATAAAATTTACAAAATTATGTGCCAGTGTCCTGGCGTGTATGATTCCAACTTTCCTAGTGATTTTTAATTATTATGGATGCTGCTATCGATTGAGCCTTGGACAAGGTAAACAAATTTTTTTTCACAATATGGCGGCTGTTTGAAAAAAAAAAATTTTTTTGAATATTTCGATATTTTCGAAAATTCTAAATGAAAGGTTATAGTTTCGAGCTAGGATCATCCAATGAAGGAATGCATAAAGAACATCTTCCCAAAATTTTAAGTAAATCGGTCCTTTAGAATTGTTTACCGTCAGCTCGAAAAAAGTAGTTTTGAGAAAAACGCGTTCAAAGTTGAGTTGAAGCGGTCGGACTGTTGAAATAATAGGAATTTTAAAAAATACTCTTAAGGATATATTCTTAAATGTCCAAACTTTGAAAATATGGAAACAAAAATTTCTTTTTTTTCAAAATTCTACCCCCTTAAGTAAACAAAACTACATATTTTTAATTTTAGCACATTTTAAAATATAATGTATTGCGTACGTAATCGAATAAACTTAATTAAATTCCTTTTAACACTTTGAACGCGGTAGTTTTCATCGAGTATACTGGTCATCGCCTAAAAAATTTAGCACCGCTTAAAGGGTTAATTTTTTTATTATAGCCAAAGCATACATTCGCTCGGCCATAGAGATTGAAATTTGTATGTATATAATTTAAAAGCTTCTCAAGGCAATATTCTTTGTATAAATGACTAAGACACTTGTTTAAGGCACTCAAAATCTCTGCTCTATGGGTATGACTTAAAAATTGTTAGAAGCATTTTTTGTATCGGGTGTTTTTTTTAGCTGTATAAGAACTATCGATATCGATAACCATGGTTTCACAGCAAAGAATTACAAACTGTGTTGGCATTTCTGTTTAGTAAGAATAGAGAAATAATAGGAAAAGTTTTTTCTAACAGCGATTGCCCCTCGGCAGGCAATGGCAAACCTCCGAGTGTATTGCTGCCATCTATAAGTTCCTCATAAAAAATATCTGCCGTTCGGAGTCGGCTTAAAACTGTAGGCCCCCTATTTGTGGAAAAATATTAAGGCGCACACCACAAATAAGAAGAGGAGCTTGGCGAAATACCCAGTAAGAAGTGTATCCATTATTTTTGTGTAAAATTTTTACTCAAAAGGTTTAAAACTGTTTTATAGTCGATCTTTAGTTCTCCACCGTAGGCAATGCTACAACTATTAACATGTTGGTATATTTCGATTATTTCTGTATTTTGTTTTATCGAACATCAAAAATGCCTGAACAGGATCGACGAAACCAAAATTGCACGTTTTCGGTTGAAGAAAAAATCCGAATAAGCGAGTGGGCGAAATTACATGCATTTTGTATGAGTTATCCAAAGTACCGAACTTTGTTATGAATTATCGCAATTTTCAACTTATCGGGCGTGCGATTCCACTGCTCTTTTCCACGATTCCATTGCTCTTTAAAATCTAATGTCAACATTTTCTAAAATATATTCTTAACGAGTGTAATAAATGCAACGCAAATGCAAAATTATGCAGAGCAAGTGTGGAGCCATGAGAACAGTTTGACAGCTGCTTTTAATTCAGGCGGCATTTGCAAATTCAATTTATTTTCTTCACTTAAATTTCGGCGCAACTTTCAACAAAATGAATGGATACCAACAGTTTTACATGCTTTTAGCTGTCCGTTTGATGAAAATTCGTTCTAAAGTTTTATTAGCTCATTATACGTATGTATGTGTGTGCACGTCGATAAAAGTGTCAATTACTGGATCAGCGCTTTCCACGAACTCACTTTAATTACCCACCATCAGCGGCTAACACTGCAATTTTCACGAGTTAACTTGCCAATGCATTAAATTTTAACAGTACCAAGCGTCTTCGCATGTCAGCGACAGCTAAACTTTGGCTATAACTTAACGGCGATAGCGACGACGGAGACCTTGCACAGTGTTCAATTTGGCCAAACTAGCTGCAATAGATTATGGGACTCGGTAAGAATAATATAACTAGTAAAGATAGAGTATTGAACTTTTGAGTCGAGCGCGGTTATTGATAGACGCATCTTTAGGCTAAATATTGACATCCTTTACCGGCCTTCTGCCTCCATATATATGATACACAAAAATTAAGAAGTTCGTTAACTGAGGGGTCATTGTAAAATTCTCTCTGTCTTACATGCCAAAGTTTATGACCAGAAACATAATTCCACAGAAATTTTGCGGTCCTTCTACTATCGACAGCTACCGAAGAGCGCTAAGTGAATTTGATATGCTTACCCAGGCCCCCACTTACACAAAACATGAACACAGGAGCTGGGTTTAAGGGTTATCTGATTTTCTAGTGGTAAGAATATCCTTCACTCTGCCTTTTTTGTGAGTACTTTACAGGCAGAAGTGCTTTCTATTGCCCAAACTTCGGCATCTGCATTTTCTCAGCGTTTTATACCAGCTCTGCGAATACGTGATTCGGGTTACTGTCTGTCAAAAGATTCCCCGGAAAGTGCGTAGATATGATAGCCAAAGACGGTTTCTTGATGACTTCAAGCGGGAATGGCAATGCAGTTCTCAATCGGAATGATAAATTGGAGCATTTAATTACATTTTCTTCAGCAGACGAGTAATAGATGGCGTACTGCCAGAAGGCTGGGCATATTTAGTTCACAATGATTACTGTAGAGACTGTAGGAGATAATGAAGAGGATAGGAGGTAATGTTATCCAGCCGTTTCCGTGCTATGTGTGTGTTGTCCACCATCAAGGAGTTTAGAATCAAAAAGCTAAGCCTATGTGAAGTAAACTGGCCCCAAAATAGGGGACTAAGTTAGTGGAAGTCTTTACTGGGTGGGTATAATCAAAGTCATTCAGGCAACTCATAACTCTCTTTAAGGAAGAACTGAGACCGCTAACGGGCATTCTCATAGGTCACTGACTTCTGTCATTTCCGCGAGCAATCCCTGGGAACTCTAATACACCTTCTTGTCGAAGGTGATGCTATAACGAAAATAAGGACCAGACATCTCAGCTGCAAGAAAGGCACACCTACGCTCAGCACACAGCTCCTTCTAAAGTATATTGGGAGAGCTTGGTTTGGATGACGTATTGTAATCAGTAAATAAAATAAAATAATAATTGGCGCGTGCACTTCTGTTAGGTGTTTGGCCGAGCTCCTCCTCCAATTTGTGGTGTGCGTCTTTATGTTGTTCCACAAATGGACAAACCTACAGTTTTAAGCTGACCCCGAACGGCAGATGTAACTTTTGAGGAACTTTTTGATGACAGAAATGCAATCGGAGCTTTGTCATTGCCTGCGAATCTACGCACTCCCGAATAGTAGTCACGCATCATCCCATGGATTTTCAATTCAACTTTTAAATATTTGTTTAGAATGCTTATACTAGTACGATAGTGTCAACCAAAAAAGATATATCCTGCTTTAAAAAAAAAAATTTTAGTACAAAAAAAAAAAAAATGTATAAACATTTCAAACGATAGATAGACCACCGGCTTACAGGGTTCTTCTTCTTCTTAATTGGCGCTATAACCGCTTACGCGATTTTGGCCGAGTTTAACAAAGCGCGCCAGTCGTTTCTTTCTCGTGCTAACCGGCGCCAGTTGGACACACCAAGTGAAGCCAAGTCCTTCTCCACCTGATCTTTCCAACGCAGTGGAGGCCGCCCTCTTCCTCTGCTACCACCAGCTGGTACCGCATCGAATACTTTCTTACAGGGTTAAGTTAATAAAATATACTGGAGATTCTCATACATCACTTGCATCATGGTTCCATTCATTGGATCCAGTTTGTTGATTAGTTGGCATTACATCCGAGAAAATATCTTGTCGTATTTCCATCATTATTGTCATTCAGTACATTAGTACTATTACGTAGGAAGTACACGCGTTCCACCCTTGACAGAACTTGTGTGCTTAAATTAAGGTTAAAAAACTCAAAAATCTTAGCCTACCAACCAATCAGACTTTGGAGAATTCTAGAGATGTACACAAACTTTATTCAATTTAGAAATTTTCACACTTTAGGCGACTTCACGTTTAAATTTTGGATGGATAATAAAGTCACACGCAGCTTATGTAAGTCCATTACTTATAATACGTAGAACTATTCTGGTGCTTCTTCAACCAACCTCCAATGCATTGAGGCGGAATTTATAGACTTTTATATGATGAATGATCCTTTGCCTAGACAATGCTAGCTCCCACGTATCGGCTCACGCAAGAGAGGCTTTGAGTACTCAAAAGATAGAATTAATGGGTCATACGCGTTACAGCACTGATTTGACACCTAATGATTTCTTTTTGTTCCCGAACATCCAAAATAAATTGCGAGGTGAACTTTTTCAATGTTTGAAAAAGCTTTTGAAGTCTTTAAATGGCTCGTTTTGGAGGTATACATTTCTGAGTGCCAAAAGTGCTTTGAAAGTTGATTCAAGTGTATTGACTTCCAAAACGTATTGACTTTCCAGGTGACTACAATACAGAAGTTCATTGACTTATACAAAGAATATTTTGAAAAACCATTTTCATTATTTTTTTGCTGCGCTTACGTTATTAGGTGCGAAATGTAAAAGGCAACCTCGTGCAGAGTAATTGGAATAGACTGAGATGTGCCAACGGCCACCCCTTAGTTTGATTGTTAAAATTAATTAACCTTTTCGTTTTTGCTTTTTGAGACTACTTTTGAATACATATATGCTATAAAATACCGATAAACAAATGGTGATTAATTGAAAAAAAAGTATGATTTAAATTTGTTTATAATATTTTTTCTCTGAAAAATATCAATTTTGGTACATTTTTAAATTGAAACATTGGCAACACTAAAGTTAAGGCAACAGTTAAGCAATTTGGTCCAGGCTAATTATGAATGAAATGTTTATGATAAATGTGTAGCTTTAAAAGTATATAAAAATACTGCATTCCCGATTTTTGGGTTTCGAAAATCACGAACACTTCGATAAAAGTGTTCGATTTCTTTAATTCGAAAGAATACTTTTTTTTATAAAAATTTGTATTTAACAAAATAAAAAAAACATATAATGAATTATATAATTCAATAACACAAAATCAATCCGTTCATAATAATTTTACAAAAACAACTTTCCTCTACACATTTCAAGCGTAAACGATTTACGAGTATCCCAAATTAGTTTCAAAGTTTATTACCTCGTCATTTTCATTGATTTCAAGTCATATTTTAAATCTCGTTAAACGTAGGTATTTAATATGGATGTGTCAATTGACTTCATCCGATATATAATATGAAAGCATAAACAATTCATTTAGTAGCATTTTGATGTAGTACTTCGTGAAGAAAAAATCCAAGCCAATATTTATTTATTTATTAGTCAACAAACAGGATGCTTACAGACTATAAGATAGATAGATACAAACAAAGACCCTATGACAAGAGTTCTACAAGTAACTACTTAAAAATAGACTTAGAGTAAAAAAATCAAAGCCTAAGGAAGAAGAATAAGCTTTAAGGATTTGCAAAGTTTGCTCTTTAACTAGGATGAAAAAGAAAATTGTGAGGGGAACTTTTGCTGCCACATCACTTTGGGATTCGACAGCCGAATTCTGCACAATCATTTCGCACGCTCGTCCAATCAGTCGTTGTTCAGACGGTAACGACGTGTTATTGGTTGATTTTATTCGTATATCACCAACACAATCTCAATTTTTTGGATAATGGGTTGCGAATTTTCCTTTAAAAGTATTCATTGCCAACGCGCATCTGAATTCGAGTTCAGAAAAACATCACTAAGAAGGGTGCTAAATACTAAACAACGTTTTTCGGTATTTTAATTTTCAAAACTCCCTAAATTGGCAACTATGAAAACGGCACAGAATATTATAAGGAAGGTTTTAACCGCATATATTTTTGAAAATCTGTACATGAAGAGATTTGTATGGAATAGCAGTTTGCTTGCATTAACCCATTGGCAATAACTCTGGTAAAAATATGCACACATTTTTGGTGAAATAGGTACGTCCTAGTACTCGAATTGTATTAAGCAATATTAACCGTTTGCGGACGTGTTAAGGGGACGACAGATACCTGTAAAATTTCGAAAAACTTTTTTTTTTTATAAAATCTTAATATAATCCCTTAAGAATATGTCAAAAAATTGTTAGAACGTAAATTTAAGTACATATTATATCAGGTCAGTTCATAAGTTCGTGCGTATTTTACCCATAATTTCGCTTTTGCACGATTTTTGCATACAAAAAATTATTCGCGGATAATAACGGAACTATTTATATTTTCTTTGATGCATTGTGCATTCAGCAAGTGATTTTAATTGCGGATAGAAGCACGTGTTGTTAAAAAATAAAATGGAACTTCGAACGCGTATAAGAGGCATATTTTGTATGTTTTTATTTTCAAGTGGTTAAAATGCAAAAACTGCTGCTGCAGAAATCAACACTGTTCACGAAGAGGATAGCGTGAGTGTAAGGACTGTGCAAAAGTGGTTTTCAAAATTCCGAAGTGGTAACACGACGCACAGTGCGGCCGATTCCCAAAAAGCTGGCCAAAAGTCGAAAAAAAAGTTTCTAGATAGAGTTTTTTTGCCTTTGGGTTGGCTACAGTAATGCCTTGAGTAGTGAAAACCGTTCATAGCAATGTCCTGTACCCTAAGTATCCTCTGTATTTTCAGTCGGAACGTGGCCTTCGTTTGAGCATCGTATTACTGTCGATGAATAGTAAAAGTTGTACACATTTGAAAGATTTTGTAATGGAGTAAATTGAACAAAACCAAATGGAATCATCTTCGGAAGGTTAGTAAAATACGAGAAATCTTTAGTACATATCAATACCTCGACACAAAATTTTTAGCTACAGCAATACGTAGATACATTTTTTGCAATTTTTTTTATAAAATTTGAGTTTTCAAACTGTATAGTAATACAACGCCGTCATATGCTGCTTTGAAACCTATTAAAGGTTACTTAAAAAAGTAATGGTTACTGAATAAAACAAGATTCAGCTGCTACCACTTCCTACCTTGCGACCCCGAAAACATATAAATTTACATTTTCAAAATTTTAAGATCAAATTCGTAATCAGCGACCCCGAAAACATATATATTAACATGCATCTTGATTATGTTCTAGAATATACGCTATTTCACGTGAGGGGGTGGCCAATAGGGGTGGAAGGGGGTGGATTTTCAAAATTTTAAGATCAAATTCGTAATCAGCGACCCCGACAACCCCCGAGTAAGAAATTTTGAATCAATTACTTAATTTTTTGAGTTTTGGCCAGCTTTTCGGGAATCGGCCGCACTGTGCGACGTGGAGGATGCCCCACGCGCTGGTCGTTCTGAAGTCTTTAACTCGGACGCTTTGCTCGAACTCGTGGAAGCTGAGCCAAATTTGACAGTCGATATGATAGCTCATCGCATGGAACAGTTCACAGACACCTGATTCAGTTGGGAAAGGTTTCAAAGCTGGGAAAATGGGTTCCGCATAGACTTTCCGTCGACAACCTTCAGCAGAGAGTGAATGTGTGTTCTCAGCTGCTGCAACGGCATGAAAGTTTTTTGAACCATATCGTTACTGGTGATGAAAAATGGGACCTTTACAATAATCCTGTTCGCAAACGCCAATGATTAGGTAAAGATGAAACACCAGAACCGACCCCTAGAGATGGCCTTCACCCCAAGAAGATTCTCCTGTCTATTTGGTGGGATATGGCCGGTATTGTTTATTATGAACTTCTGGAACCAAACCAGACGATAACTGCTGATTATTATTCCCCTCAGCTATTAAACCTGAATGAGGCACTTAACAAAATCGACCGTTTTTAGTGAATAGACGCAAAGTTTTGTTTCACCACGACAACGCAAGACCTCATACCGCAAGGCAAACATTAGGCAAGCTGAACGTGCTCGGATGGGAACTAATGCCGCATCCACCATACTCTCCGGATATTGCACCTTGTAATTATCACCTTTTCCGTGGACTTCAATCCCATATGAGTAACAAGAACTACTCCTCAGAAGCTATACAAAGGGATATCGAAGCGGATTTTGGATCCAAGGACAAACAATTTTTTGAGCAGGGAATTAAAAATTTGCCTAAACGTTGGGAAGACATTGTAAATAATGAAGGAAAATATATTATTGATTAATAAATACTTTAAACATCTTTTTTATTAATTTTAAAAGCACTTTTAAAAAACGCACGAACTTATGGACTGACCTGATATTATATTGTACATCGTTAACCGTGACGACCCTATTCTTTGGGTTCGAGCGCTGGGATATCATACCATTTTGGCGTACATGATAACTTACATTTGTTTTTAATTCATATAGAAATTATGACATTAAAAAATAAAAAAAATTTTGATTTTTTGTGTTCAGGTCACTGACGTCGATGCTACGATGCCCGCCGATTGAGAAACCCTGCTGCGAACTTCCTGGAAGAATTGAGTGTACATCCGCCATAAACTGTATGCCAATTTTGAAAAAAATATATTGACTTTTTCATTTTAAATAATTTTAATGAAAATCAGGGAAAATATGGCCGTTTACAGGCCTTATTAAATTTAAACATGGCGGGCGTACTGGTCGGAATTAATTTCCGCTGAAAGAGCAGCCACACACAGCATGTAAGATTAAGAAGCATAAACAAGATTTATTAATTCTATAAATAAATACAGTATACAATTAGTATGATTCCTTGTTGTGTTCTCTGTGAGTAGACATACGACCGCAAAGGGTTAAAGCCAATGGTTAATTTTGGAATTTCTTAAAACGTTTGCGATAAAATTAAAAATGTGTACAGTAACTTACGTTCCAAATACTTCAATATTGTCATAATCCAAAATATTTTCATTTATTAGGTAAGTATGGAGAAATGACCAGAATTTCTTCTTTTATGCTTTGTAAAAAATTCATGGCGATATCTATTAACAGTATCTCCTTAGATGAAAATTTGCATTTACTTTTACTTATGGGGGAATAGCAAATTAAAAACTTTGAAGTTGCTTTTCTTAGCATTTTAGTTTTTTGTGTTACGCCACTATTGAAGTAAATGACCGATATATTGAAGTTTTAGCCAAATCATTTGTTCAATATGCACTCAAATTAAATTAAGCCTTACACATTTGTCATTTTGATATTTTTCGGACATTTCATTTTAAGATAATTTTTGCCGAAACTTTTTTCGTACATTCTAACCCCTTATATTCCTCTTATACGAGTATTTTTTATCCTTCCCCAAAAAAGGAGTTGAGGAGTTCGATGGTTAAAATGCGCTACAAAAATGTTTCTCGTTATTTTTCGGGTACAACACATCGTTTGTCTAAAGCGCAAGGATCCCATAGTGTCCTATGCTGATTTACCAATAGAATGTGCAAAGGGCTAAAAACTTTGACAACTTTTAAAATAAAATTCAGACATGAAACTTCTATTGGATACACGTGTATTTTTTTGGTTTGTTTTAAATTGCCACTGCACCAATTCACCGGAGTTTTGTTACTTTGGAAAAAGTTTGATTTTGTCCTACTATGTTTTAGAGAAGTTATGATTACTAAGATAGCAACAGAGGTTTTTCTATTTTTTTATTTACCACACTTCAAAAAGTCTTTATTTACTTGTTTCAAAAAAAGTAACGATGCTTATCACTGCCACCAGAAAGAAGTCTTGGGTTTTGAACGAAGCCGCAGCTATAAATCTATTCATATTTAATGCCCATTGTTTAAATAAGAATTAAAGTTCCGATCAATATTCCACCCTATGTTCAGCCAATTCTGAAACTTAACTGCCATAAATATGTGGGTACATTTGACATTTCCTAATTTTGCCCAAGTATCTACCGCACAGTTTGCTGATTTCCCACGTTTGAGTTAGCTTCCGGAATAAGTTTTGTTGAAACTGCGTCTGCGACTCAATCGTTTTCGCTTCAAGGCTCCAGCAGAAAATCAGCGGCCAGAAAATGATTTGCGGTTCGCAATTTACCACTGATTGTTTTGTTTTTTGTAAAATGACCTGCGAACAGGGCGATTGGGCACGTTAACTTTTCGTTGTAATTTATCCTTTCTTTTTCCTTAAGCAGACAATTTTTTTTGGGTTTTGTTTAAACCAAATTATGAAAAATCGCCCACCGTGCATTGGCCGGAGGGAAAGTTGTGAAAAGGAAAAATGAAAAATAAATGAAATTGTAAGTAGACGACGAAAAGAACATCAGTTGGGCGGCGACGCTGCGTCGAAGGGAAAAGCCCACTAAAAAAGTAAGCCCGCAGAAAAGCAAAAACTTAGCAAGAAACTTGCCAGTTTGATGGGCAACCCGTCGATTTCATTAAAACCAGAAAAGAGTGAAATGGAAAAGATTGCCGGAGGACTTAATTGATGACGTTTTTTTAAAGTTACTTTAAATTGGCAAATAATTGCTTCGTGCGCTACTAGGCACGCTATATAGTTGATATTTATGTTCTTTTTGTATGCATTTGTGTGTGTGTATGTGCGTGTGCCTAGCCTGCGTGAAATTAGAACGCAGGTTCATTGAGGTGAAGGTGACTCGACCGATTCGCAAATGCGCTTTCAGTGGTTTTATTGAGCCTTTCATAAATCATCAATTTTCATAAATTAAATTTTTCCTACATTTGTTTGAAAATTGTGCGTGCATGTAAACGTAAGTTTGGTAGCATTTTTGCTTTCATTATTTGTTAGCGATATATACTTGTTGCACGCCTCCCAATCCATTTGCGTGTCAATCTAGCATTCATGTGCGCAATTAAGTCCGAATTTCCATAAACACGTGAAGCAGTTGTTGGCTTCACACAAATAGTTAAAATTTTTGATTATGCTAATAATTTTTTTTTCAGTTGACCTAAAGGAAAGAAATTATGGGTTTTGTTGCCAGTAAGCTTTAGATTTTGAGAAAATTTTTAAAATGTTATACGTTAAAGTTATTCGGAAAAAGTGGAGGAAGGTAAAAGAAAAAAGGAATACAGCTCATCTTCGTTTAGATTCAAAATTTTAAGCATATATGTGATAATACAAAACAGAAATGTTGTTGGAATGAGTTATTTCTAATTGGCATAAAATAAAATAACCATTTGCCGTTCGCAGTCGACTTAAAATTGTAGGACCCCCCATTTGTGGAATGACTTCAAGGCGCACACCGAAAATAGGAGGAAGAGCTTGGCCAAACACCTAGCAGAATATTACGCTATTATTATTTTTTTTGTTTTGAAGAAAAGATTCTTACGTAAAATTTTCCACGTAGTTGAAGGATAAAGGCCAACAAATTGCAAACGACGACGAATCAATATTCGTCTTCTTCAACGCTTCGCTCTAAGAACAATTTGCCAAACCATATTAAATAGAAATCTCAAGACAGTTTGCCCTCCTCAGCTCTTAAATCATAGTTATCGAGCCAGCAGCCATCGACAGCAGCGAATCGATATAAAAAACACAATTTTAGGGGTTGAAATACACTTTATTATTCAGTATTACCTCCCTGAACATCAACCCACTTGTTATAACGAGATTCAAATTTATGAATTTCACCCCGGAAATGAGAATCTGGAAGAGCTGCAGAATACGTTTCGACAGCTGTTAGGACCTTACCATTTGATGAAAAACGCTACCTACGCAAGCATTTTTTAGGTCTGGAAACAGATAGAAGTCGCTAGAGCCCAAACCTAGTGAATACATGGATGCTTCAACAATTCGAACTTTAGTTCATGGATTTTATCCATTGTCAAAATGCTCTTGAAAAATATGTTTTTCAATTTGCAAACTGGATCTTTTTCCACAATTTTTTTGATTGGGCTGGTCCAAAACGTTACAGTAATATTCAGAATGTATTGTTTTACCAGCTTGCAAGTAACCTACAATAAAAATTTCTTTCGCATCGCAAAAAACTGATGCTAACACTTTCTTGGCCACACCACTCTTTAACTTTTTGTTTTTGATTTAGGATCTTGGTGATAGATCCAAGACTCATCCATAGTCATGAATTGACGCTGAAAATCCCCTATATCCTTTCGAAAATGCTCTAAATGTTGCTGAGAAAGTCACATTCGAACATGTTTTTGTTCCAGTTGTTAGCAAATGCGATACTCATTGGGAACACAGCTTTCTGAAATCCCATACTTCAGGTAAAATATTATTTACACTGCCCAATGAGATGCCTAGAGCTTTTATTAAATCTCTTTCAGTCACCGGACTATTTTCCAATTCGATATTCTATATTTTGGTTTATATTTATATTTCTGTTGTGGCTGCTTTTGGACGCCCTTCATGTGGATCGTCTTCAAAGCTTGAACGACCCCGTTTAAATTCAGCAGTCCGTCTTTCTACTGATCTGATAAATGTCGAAAAGTCCTTGTACCTTTCAATATTCGAACATACATTTCCTTTGGGTTTAAACCTTCCAAAGACAGAAATTTACCGCTGCATGAAACTTGATTTCCATTGTTTAAAATACTTTGATATGTCGATACTAACTTGTAAACAAGAAACGAATTGACAGATTGAAATGAAACTTCACATCCGTTCATATGAATACCAATATAACAAAACAAAAAGTTGATTAATAGCAACGCCCTCTCGTATCGAACCGCGAAATTTATTGTTTGCTTGTTGCGCTCACTTATTCGCCGAAGACTATGGGACATTTTTTTACAAATAGCAGTCTTAGAGAAAATAATTAAAAGTTCTTGGCCTAAATTAATCAAAACTTGTAGATGGCGTGTTCTTTTTACTCATTTATAACAATCACTCTTAAAAACTATTAACCAATTTTACCCATAATTACTTTACCCATAGTTGAAACATGTAAATTTAATGGCCACAAAGTGGACACACGGGTCGTATGAGTAACATTTACATTATCACCTTTATTGCTTTGGGCGTCAACCATGCATGTTCTTGCTTTGCGTGATGCACCTATTTACATTAGTAATTCAAAGTATTATACATATAAACAAATTTAAATATTAAATACGCAGCTATTGACGGAAAGTGTGCCGAAAATACCTAAACAATTAATAGGTAGAGGAGGTGCAGTAAAACCAAATCCAGTGAATTGCCCATATCACATTTCTTGAAAGCCGATTATTGTAAAGGTACTGTGTAAATTTGGGACGTGTACAATGTGTGCGCTACTTAATATGTATCTGTGACTTAAATCTCTCAGCAAACTTTACCGCTTGCAAATCAGTTTTGTTGTTGATACCACTGAAGGTGTTTGGGCGTATACCAAATTGTTGAGTTTGGTTCACTGCCAGTCATCAAAGTTGATGACACTTATTAATTATGTCTTATAATCACCGATAGCCACTGAAGTGAGTGTACCATTTCTCATAATTGCTATTTAAAATAGTTTTCCGGTTGTTCACCTTTAGGATTTAATTAGGCACTAGAAATGGGAATGCTGAAAAGGAGATCTTAAAAGCCTTCAGATAAAAACTTAAGCTTTAGACGCATAAATGAGTGGTATCTGTGCATGTTGCATGACGCTTACACCCTTCTTGGTGGTTTGGCTAAGCTCCTCTTCCTATTTGTGGTGTGTGTCTTGATGTAGTTCTACAATTGGAAGGATCTACCGTTCATGTTTTTTCATGGCAGAAATACACTCGGAGGTTTGCCTGTCGAGGGGCGACCGCTATTAGAAACAACTTTTTCTTCGTTTTAATGCTTCACGGAGACTCGAACCTACGTTCTCCGAATTCCGAATGGTAGTCACGCGCTTACCATTCGCCTGCGGCTGCCACCAATCAACAAGGGAAATTAGTGTTATTGAGCTCACTTGATAGTATTGACCTAAGTACCAACAAATGAAAATTGGTGGTAAGTTTTACTTCCCCATTTATTTATTGATTTCTAAAACGATTTAAATTAGTAATAATGAATCAAAAGATATTTATACAAGCGAATGTATGTTTTTGTATGCCAAGAAAAGAAGGCAGTTTAACAATGAACTGGGGGAGAGGTACCAATGGTACGCGCCATGATAATCTGAAGTGCAAAAAGTTCTACGCTAAACCTGGATGACCGGGTGACCATAGGTTGATGGTTATATAGACTTCGATATACGCCGGAGCCATATATCTACGCTTCGAATGCTATTATGTTTTTTTTTTTTTAATCAAAGTAGTGGTGCTAATTCGTTTTTTGTCATGCATCTATTTAGTTTTAGTTTTTAGTTTTTCTAAAATAATATTTCTTAATGCAATTGTTATAGTTCATGGTTAAATTAATAGGGCTTTGTAGTTTTCATTACTTTTTAACAGAAAAAAGTTGTTGTTGTTATAATAGCAGAAACATTCCCCATAAATGTTTGGGGAATGCTGGTGGAGCGACAGTCCTTGGCCGGATATAAATTCGGCTCGTTCCGCTAACGTAAAACTGGCTGTCGTGGGAACTGCGGAAAAAGTCATCATTGAGCCCGCTGTGTACTGGCTTGATGTGATGTTATGATGGCTCAACAACTGTTAACATTTGGAAAATAGTTTAAGTGTTTTAAATTTACTCATTATATGATGATTTCAAAATATATGATAAATGGAGCAATTCTCAGATTCCAATATTCGTAATATTGCGCTAATGTGCTCTATATAGGTAAGTAATGCACAAAAACTCAATTTCGGAAGTAGTTAATTTCAAATAAATATATTTTAGTCCTGAAATATCCGTTTAAAAGGACTTTTTGGACTCATCTTAAAAAGGGGGCGTATTGACCCGTAAAAGCGCAGGTAGTGGTTTAAGATGCTCTACAAAGATGATCCTCGTGAATATTTCCATAAGAAATCTTTTCATAAAACTTTTTGCTAATTTTTTTAACCAAGAACCAGATCAACTAATTCCTTTGGTCGCTGTGCTCTGAGAAATATTTAGGTCACATGCATCTTTAATATCATATAAGATCTTCGGACTGTTTCGCGCCACGCGAGTACCTTTTCGCACCTCACGGATGTTTGAAATTTTTTGTAGTTCACGCTGATTAATTATTTGCCTCTTGTTTTTTTTTTTAATTTCTCACTATACAATCATGGTCTATTTCCCGAAATGACCTTTTTCGGAAGCAAAAGCGAAAGTTTTACTTTTTCCATTACTGTAAGTTGTGTATCTCGGGGCATTTTGATATACTATAAAATGGCAAAACACCCAAGTGCGCGAGCAATAGGTCCATTACTTTCAAATATAGTCTTAAAGTTGTCCCCACAGAAAGGGTAAAAATTGCAAAGGCTCATCTACGGAGCATTAAGGCTTATTCGTCCCCACATCTATACGATGGTTGTTTAAAAAGTTCGTGCGAAAATAAAAACTACTTAATTGTTTGGGGAAATCTTTTCTTTATTTTTTGCCACACATAGACTCCTTTTAGGCTCCTGCACTTCGCCCAACTGTTCGAGTTTGCTGATCTCTTCCGAATTATAGGATTTGTTCAAGTCTGAAAAATAGCCATTCCTTTTTGCAATCACCTTCACGTTTGAATAAAATCTTTTTCGCCAAATTTTCAAAAATACCGAAGGATAAGGACTTATTAAAGAAAATCCCAAGTGGAAATTCTAAAGTCGCACAGTTTTGAGCAAGATAGCCGAGAGCCCGTGAATATCTGTTTGCAAAAGATGATTTATGAGAAAGTACAAGGGGATGCTTGGGGGGGCTTCCTCAGTGTCAGAAATACCTATAATTCGGCATAAGGAATTCAGCAGATAAGTTAGCTCATTTGGAGGTTGTGCTTAGTTAGTTAGTTTATTATAATCTGCTGAAAAATTTTAAATTAAACTAAATTGAAGAATATCAGCAAAAATTTTATTCATGTTTTTCGGAGCAACCACTTTAATCCGTTACACTTTTCAACCTTGAGAAAATATATGGTGTTAGAGCCAAATTCAGCAAAATGCGGAAGAGGGGTGATTGGTGTATCAATTTTGATAGGAGAAGCATAGGCAAATCAAGAGTTCCATTCCACACCCATCATACACCAATTAAAAACAGTTATGAACAGACAAAATACCATATACCTACATGCACATATAACTGGCTCCTTTGTAAAGCTAATCAAATTTCTACAGTAGGCCATATTTGTATGTAGCTGTTAAAGTTTTTTGCTCTTAAGTTCATAGTTCACTTTAAATAGGCGCGTTAGTATTGATTTTATAATTTATCAGCCATATTGACCGCCATTTACTCTAAATCAGCGACTGAAAAAGTGTTGAAAGTAAACAAGAAAAGGCAAAAATTGTTGAGGAAAAATATGTATTAGAAAGAAAAACACAAACTTGTAAAATGAAAATTTCGATGACGCATTGAAGATAGGCTGATGGCGGGAGAGGACGACATAGCGATTGTTAGGGGCACACATAGTGTCTAACTACATAGGTAAGATTTATGTACACACACATAAACATGCATATTACTATAGTCTAGAAGACATTCACGAGGAGAGAAAGAAATACACATAGAAGCCACATAGAAGTAAGAATGTGGAGGCGACCTCTAGAAGGTGCAACCGCCGACTGCAATAATGATTAGGCGGCAATGTCTATTGTCTATGCAGGTGTTTGCATAGGCAAGTGTATGTATGTTGTTGTTTATCATTCAGCTGCTCTTGTTTTGTTTTTATGTGCTTTGCTTTTGCATTGAATGACCGGAAAAACACAGCGTTTTGCCATGACAGTAACAATCTGGCGGCCAAGCCAATTGCCGCTTCCACTAATCCACGTGCGTCCTTCGAATGTTGAAGAGGAAATTCAAAGAAAGGCAAACAAAGCGACCTTACAAGAAAAATGCCTAAGTTGATCGAAAAAATGTCAAGTCTTGCTTTTATTGAAAATTTGCTTCGGCCTAAAAGTTTGTATGCCGATAATTGAAACTTAATCCGTTGTTTATTAATTTCGCCTAAAATACACCTCTCTATGAATTAAAAAGGCTTAAGAAAATTTAACAATAATACAAATACAAATATTTTCTATTAATTTAAAATATATTATATATCCATACTTTGGTATATGTGGAGCAGGTTTAACTTATATTTTTGTTAGTTTATAGGAGAAGGAGAAAACGGAATGCAAATTTACCTAGAACAGAAATAAGTTTGGTTAGGGTTTTTGTTTAACACTTGTATTATCGTTAGTTTCTGCAGGTTAGGTTAGGTTAGCCAGATTGCTTGTCTAAGACAAGACAATCGGTGCCCTAAGGCCTATTGTTATACCTGCATTTTATTTCCATTTCTCTTTTCTCTTACTAAGTTGGTCTTTTTAAGAGGGTAACTAGTCCTTTCAGTGGGATAAAGAGTTTTTCAATAACAGGTGTTATTTTGAATAAGCCGCTATTTCGGCAGATGCCACTTTTGAAGCTGTAATTTTTGATATTTGACAAGTAGAAACTAAGTCATTAATAAAAATGGAACGATACACGCTTAAACAACGTATTCAGATTATTAAAATTCACTATAAAAATGGTGAAAATTTGGCAAAGACGGTTCGTAAAACTTAAACATTTTTGGGTTATCGTGAAGTACCTTGTCGGACCGCAATACAGAAATTGGCGAACAAATTCGAGTTGTTGGGGCAAGTTAGTAATGTGAAGAATAAAACCGGTGCATGTCGCTCAAGAACAACCGAAAATATTGCTGTTGTAGCCGAAAGTGTTGAAGAAATCCCAGGTTTGTCCGTTCCTCGTCGTTCTTTGGAATTAGGCATTCAACAATCGTCATTACACCATATTTTGCATAAAGATTTGGGTCTTAAGGCTTATAAAGTCCCGTTTATACAAGAACTCAAGCCGGTCGATCATCAACAACGTCGTGCATTCGCTGATTGAAATACATGAAAACTATCCGGAATTCCATCGAAAAATCATCTTGAGTGATGAGGCCCTTTTCCACCTCAGTGGCTTCGTCAACAAGCAAAATTTAGTTATTGTTGAAAAGCCTCTCTATCCTCAACGTGTGACAATTTGGAGCGGTTTATGGTCCGGCGGAGTCATTTCACCTTACTTTTTCGAAAATGCAGCTGGAGCAACAGTTACGGTGAATGGATTGCGCTATCGAGAGATGATTAACGACTTTTGATGGTTGGAATTGGATGGTATGGATCTGGACAATGTTTATTTTCAACAGTCTTAGCTACGTGCCACACACGCAACGAAAAACGAAATGATAACACCTCTTATTGGAAAACCCTTTAGTTTACAATTTTCCCAGAAATAACCGCCAAGATATTTGGCAAGACTTTTTTGAAGTGCTGGGCATTGACAGATGAGGTATTGCACTGATTCAAATTCTTCTTCATCTTCACAACTCCTGCATAAGCCATTGGCTAGGGTGCCAATAGTGAGGACCCGCTATAAAACCTGCGAGAACGCTGGTAGTTTATCTGTTGAATCTAAGCAGACATTTTGTCCTTTTAAGAGTCAGTTTTGGTCAGAGAGCTTTAGAGAACTTGCAGTTAGTAGTCAGAGTCCACCTCATATTGGTTTTTGCAATTATGCTCAAGTCAATCGCAGTGTATAGTTCAATTAGAGGAATGCTTATGTCCTCTACCTCTCGCTGAAGGTCAAGCTCAGAGTCTTGCTTTGCATACTCATCTGCTCTTTTATTTCGCTCCACTCCGCAGTGACTGTGGACCCAACAAAGTGTGGTGTTCTATTGTCGGATAATCGAGAGCGACCTCCTGCATTCTTTAAGATATCTTGAATTGTTGCCCGCTAGGGCCAATGTCTTGATCGCTGGTTGACTATCAACAAAAATGGTGAGGTTTATCGCAGATAGGTCCATTACTCTTATCGTTCTTGCTGCTTTATCTGCATATAGCGTAGATTTCAACTTGGAAGATGTAACACCGAGGGCCTTGTGAAACTTACAGAACAGTTACTATTAGGCTGGTTCGTAATTTCGACGTTGGGCCCCTCGATGATACGCAGATTCGTCAAGAGGGGCACACCTCTGGGCGGTGTACTTCTTCCTCTGCTGTGGATTCTAGCAAATAATCAATTGTTGAAGAATCTAGAGGAAGGAAGGATACATGTAGTGGCCTACGCAGACGATGTTGCAATATTAATAAGAGGGAAATTCCCAGATACCCTTTGCAACATAATGCAAAATGCTCTGAAGGATGTAAGCAGGGGGGCTGCATCGAGTGGTCTTGGGATAAATCCCAACAAAACAGAACTAATCATGTTTACCAGAAAATACACGATACCTGTTCTAAGCCCCACTACCCTTGAGGGAATCACACTGTCAATTAGAGAAGAGGCGAGCTACCTAGGACTAGTATTAGATCTCGTGGAAACATACGATTAATGATAGAGTAAAAAAGCAGCCACAGCACTCTATCCATGCAAAAGAATTGTGGGGGCAAAATGACGCCAAACCCCAAAAATAGTAAAAATAGTACACTGGCTATATTTAGCAGTGGTCTTAGTCTAGTGGCCAACACTCGAGAAAAGAACAACAGTAAAATGCCTAGAAAGTATTCAAAGTAGTGCTAGTCTCTTGGCTGGGTTAACCATAAGATCGCTTGAGATCGCCACTTAGATTACATGAGCCCGCTGATAGTCGAGAGAAACTTCCCTGTCATCAGGATGACGACATCGTCTGCATAAGCAACTATGTTGATTGAGTTAGTTTCTATAGCAATCCAAAAATCGCGAACTCCGACACAATGATTTTCACCAACGATTTCTTATTAAATATATATATATATAATTGGCGCGTACACCCTTTTTGGGTGTTTGGCCGAGCTCCTCCTATTATTTGTGGTGTGCGTCTTGATGTTGTTCCACAAATGGAGAGACCTACAGTTTCAAGCCGACTCTGAACGGCAGATATTTTTATGAGGAGCTTTTTAATGGCAGAAATACACTCGGAGGTTTGCCATTGCCTGCCAAGGAGCGACCGCTATTAGAAAAATCTTTTTCTTAATTTTGGTGTTTCACCGGGATTCGAACCAACGTTCTCTCTGTGAATTCCGAATGGTAGTCACGCACCAACCCATTCGGCTACGGTGGCCGAATCACGTACTTTTTCATTTTTTCTGGGTATAATTTACTCTACGGACGAATTGGTATCTCATCGTCAGTAAGAACTATCAACATAAACTTTTCAAGCATTTTTTCTAATCTCTATCTGCATTTAAAAGAAACTTTGATGGAAAAAAGTATACCTTACGTTATTAATAATTAAAGCAAGCTGCAGAGCCCCTAATGCGGTACATTGAGGAGTGATTTACATCGCAGCAAATAATGTAATATATAATAATGTCCACCGCATTAAATAAATACATTTCACACATATGACTTAAAGCAATCCAGAAAAGACAACAGAAGGCGTAAAACAAATAGTAAGATAACTTGGATACTAAAACTTTATGGGAAACGCAACCACACACTTTTGAAAAATGTATGTAAATATGGTGGACTTCATATCCTTCGTGAAAGGCAACATAATAACCTGTGGTTAAAATCGAGATATTGAGGTTTGTCGTTTGGCTTCTAATAAAACCCAAGCCCTTCAAAAATAGTTTTCTCTTAGAATACAAAAAGTTTGGAAACAGCGGCTACCTTTGAAATCTGTATATATATAAGAACATAATTAGCGCTTCAGACCTTTGTCGATTATTTGTTTAAAGTCTTTTTCCAACTTATGGAACAGAGTGTATTTGAGGGACCTTTGACTTAATGCTTAAAGTTGGTATAATCACTTACACTTAGTCATAGTTGTCGATGGAAGAAGCTACATCATTGCTTGGAAGCCTTATGCTCTAGACATTTTTCCTACTTTCTGTGGTACTTTTACAAATCGTAAATAATTCTAAAAATAAAAACTAAGTTTTTAAAATATGAGAATTAGAGATCGTGAAAATATCGTAAAATTCAATTCATTGTAGATGCTTTTGTTGCGTGCGATTCACCAGTTTATTATATGGAAAAGAGAATTGAATACCCCACTACGAAAACTGTGAATTTTCCTACAGGGCAATTAATTGTTGAACGGGGTATTGACAACCAGGGTAAGCTAATAGGCAACACACTTGGCCTTGTCTTAGCCATTGCGTTGGGCTTTTGAAAATGTATGCAAGCAAATGCACATGGGCAAGTACGTATGTAGGTATGCATTCAGTTGTGATTTCGTGTGTTTACCCTGGCAAGCAAATATTCCAAGAAAGGTTGCAAAAAATTCAAAACAATTATTTGAATAAAACAATTCATATAGGAGCTGCATTTGCATATTTATTAGGGCGGGCAAGTTTTTTTCCACATCGTTGCTAGCTGCGGATTCTACGTACAATTCTAAGAAAAAAATTGCAGTAGTTCTAAAGTAAATTTCGTGCCTGCCAAATTTTAAAAGACGCTATTAGGAAGTTAAAAAAAAAGTTATATAAGTTATAAAGTTATACTACAAACTTCTAATTGGGGATTGTTTTTGTATGAAGAATTTATTTTTTAATTAAAAAACCCAATTATGGCGCTACAAAGAAAGATATTTGTAATTTTTTATTTTGTAATAGGAAAAGTTGATTATTATTATTTCATTTTGGTTCCAGGGAGGACAAAGGTCAATTATAAAGGGTGATTAGATTGGAGGTAATCTTTCCTAAAGGGGTTTTTTGACGGATCTCGCGTGACTACTGTGAAACTAAATACATAATTTTTTCAGTATTTATTGACATTTTATCATGGAAAGACTTACGTCTCGAAAGCGTTTACAAATCGTACAATTCTATTACGAAAATCGACGCTCTGTGAAAAGTGCTCATCGCGCGCTCAGGCCAACTTATGGTGTTCAATAAGCAAAATTGCCATATTTAGGTTGAAGAGCAACCCGAAGCCATTCAAAAATAGTCATTACATCCACTGAAAACAACCGTTTGGTGCGGCCAATGAGCTGGAGGAGTCATAGGCTCATATTTGTTCAAAGACGAAACTGTTCTGTGAAGGACAATCGAATGATAACGACTTTTTTTCGGAAATTGAGGCCGGTGATCTTCACAATATTTGGTTCCAACAAGATGGATTTAGTGCGTCGTTTCGGTGAGTAATTTTTCTCTCGTCTCGTACCAGTGGATTGGCCGCCAAGATCGTGTGATATCACATCTTTTGACTTTTATTTGTGAGGGTATGTAAAGTCTAAATGCTTTGTGGATAAACCAGCTGCGATTGAGATATTGGAAGCCAACATTACTAAAGTTATTCACGAGACACCGACCAAATTTTTCAAAATTGATGTTTACGTATGACCGGATTACGGCGCAGTTGCGGCCAACATTTCAAAGGGATTACCTTTAAGAAATGTCATGAATGGTTGTACACAATAATAATAAAGAGTGCGCAATCAATTTGGAGTTTTGTTTTTTATTTCAATTTGAAATCAGATACATCTAAATTGATTACCCTTTATGTACTTATATATATTGAATATAATAGGTCCGTACATCCTTTGCTGGGTATTTAGCAGAGCTCTTCTTCCAATTTTGTTTTTGATTTCCTTCTATTGGTCCACAGTTTAACGCCGCCTCCGAACGACAGATGGTTTTTGTAAGGAGCTTTTTCATGACAGTAATACTCTCGGAGGCTCTCTATTGCCTATTCGTTCCTCAGCGAAAAAACTTTTCACAACCATTTGATATTTCATGCGCCTACAGTGGGTTTCGAACATGAGGCAACCGAATTGCAGTTACGCACAACCATTCGACTAGAGCGGGCACTAATACAGTATAGTAATATAAGTGGCCGTGCGTGTGTATGTATAGCACGCTTTTAGATGCATTACCGGTTTTCCTGCTGGGTATACTTGTGTGTATGTATGTGTATACCTATTCTGATAGTAAAGCAAATACGTCCCTCAAGACCGGAGGTTTTCGTAGCGCTTTGCTTTGGATAAAGCTCGACTGTTTTGCTGCATTTTCGCATTTCCGCATTTGCACATTTGCACATTTCCGTACTTTTACACTTTAACGCTACCGACGCCTTGAATATCCCGCTCTCCCTCTCTCCCTCTGTCTCTCTTTCCGCTTTCATACTTCTGACCGCTTTTCTCAATCTCTCCAGACTGTCATTATTCCAAACACGAAGGCAATGAAAAAAGTTCACTAAGCTTTTGGCTTGAGTTGAATGCAAATTAAAATTTTATGTTGCACTCGTACACACATACATACATACATATATAAATTTATACGTATTTTTGAGTGTATATTTACCAGCAATGGAGCACAAATTCCAGCATGAAAGATTTTTCCTGGTTTAACGCTTATAGTTTTCTTTTATTCTACACTTTTTGTTCGATTTTCATAAGTAGGAAATTTCCAACAAGCGGGCGGAGTTCCTTTCGTGTATTGCTGCGTAGCTGTGGAGTTTTAATAAACCAACTTTTGCTATTGAGGTGAGAAGTTGTGCTGAGATAGAGGGTAGAGGGAAGGTGCGGGACAGCATATTGAAAAATGTGCTTGGTAATTGGCGGAATTTTATATTCCTTTTTCTACTTTAAATGTCAATTGAAACTTTTTTAACTAACGAATTGTATGCGAATAAAATACCCACAGACATCAGCAAAAAAAGATTTTGAAAGCTCTGAATGAAATTTAAGATTTATGACCGAAAAGTTTGAAATAAAGTAAGAAAAAAATGGTTCAATTAATTTAAATATTATATTTATATAACGCGCGCGACTCGTTTTAATTTGTAATCTCAGAAAGCGGAAACGGCTTTTAACTTTCCTTGATCAAGTTCATGGTAATACACAACTCGACCATGATTTATGAATTGCTGAGCTTAACGGTTTTTTCTTTTCAACAATTTCATGTCCTTAATAACAGTGATTTTTCCATTTTCACTCAACTGTCACCAAAAAGCCACAGGAAAATGCAATTCGGTGAAAACTATCATTCTACGTTGAGTTACTGTCGACGAAAAAAAAAAAATAAATAAAAAAGTGCGATGAAAGCATAGGATAATACACACAAACACTCTGACAGGCGGAAAGTTAAATGCCTCTTGGCTATAATAAACTAATAAAGTAATGAACCGTTGCCTCACGCTTGATTACCGTTGACTTTTATATAAATTAATTGCGGCTGTATTCATGAATACCAAAGTAAATGTAGCCATTGAGTGTGGTAATATTTGTGAAAGAATTACGTATAGTATGTGCATGCATAAGTAGTCTCGCTTTGGGCAACTGAATAATTTTATACTCGTATGCACGTAAAACTATAGATTTTATATAGCAATACTGCATACTCATTAATTTAACTTTGTAAAGCATTCTAAAAAAATTCTAGATTCTGCGTAAGATTTTTGGACCTTTGCACGTTGGCAACGGCGAATATCGCAGACGATGGAACGATGAGCTGTATGAGCTTTACGACGACATAGACATAGCGCAGCGAATAAAGATTCAGCGGTTACGTTGGCTGGGTCATGTCGTCCGAATGTATACAAACGCTCCGGCTTTGAAAGTATTCGATGCGGTACCAGCGGTACCAGCCTCCTCTGCGTTGGAAAGATCAGGTGGAGAAGGACTTGGCTTCACTTGATGTGTCCAATTGGCGCCGGTTAGCACGAGAAAGAAACGACTGGCGCGCTTTGACAAACTCGGCCAAAATCGCGCAAGTGGTAATCGCGCCAATTAAGATGAAGAAGAGAAAGCATTCTAAAAGAAGCGCGCGTTACGCATATGTCTAAATTTTTTTTCCTGGAATGTTAGTACAATTGTCCTCTATAGTGTCGCAGACTTTGAGTCTGATCTGTCAATTAGCTTGTTTTTGGCATTTAATTATATCAGTCAATCGAAGGTTTGCTCTGCGATTTTCACTGTGGATGTCGAACAAAGAATTTGCATTAAATTTTGGGTCTTGAACGGGATTTCGAATCATTGAAAATGTTACAGAAAGCCTATGGTGAGTGCGCTTTATCAAACACACGGGTCTACGAGTGGTATAAAGTTTTTGCAGAGGAAGAGAAGTCGTGGAAGAGTTGCCCCGATCTGGTCGCCCATCAACGCCTTCAACGGATGAAAACGTTGACAAAGTCAAGGAAACGGTGCTGGAAAACCATCATTTAAGTTTGAGGGAGGCAGCTCGTGAACTTAGCGTGTCTCACGAATCAATTCGCAACATTTTATTCCATCAATTGGGCATGAGATATGTGGCTGCTCGACTCGTTCCAAGAGAGTTGAATTTCTTTCAAAAAATGCATCGGAAGAAGGTGGCTGAAGACATGCTTGAGCTAGTGAACTCGGACCCAACGTTTATCCAGCGCATCATAACAGGGCATGAAACGTGGGTTTATGAGTTTGACATGCAAACCAGTCAACAGGCGGCTGAATGGCTCTATCCACTTGAGCCGAAACCCAAGAAAACACGTCAAAGTCAGTCAGAAGTGAAAGTCATCCAATCGATTTCTTTGGTTATCATGATGTTGTGCACTCGGGTTCTTGGAATTCGCTCCAAATGGTTTTACGGTAGGAGAATAAAGAATATTATTTGGAAGTTATGTGACGTTTGAGAGAGAATGTGTGTAGGAAACGTCTTAAATTGCCACTCCGCAGACGCCGCTTAGAGTCGATAGAGGCCATTAAAGAGAATTCCCTGAAGGAATTTGCTGAAGCAGATCTCTTTAAATTTTGATGATTAAACCATTATTTTGCTATTTATTAAACAATTCCCAGTACTTTTTTGACAGCATGTATATGTGTATATATACCTGCGATGGACTCCGTCACTTTTGCTTCTGAATTTCAAGTAAGTTTTGATGGTTGATGATGATTCGGTCAATTTCCGAAAATTGTGTTTACTAACGAGAATTTCTTTCAAATGGAGCAACTCGTAAACTACCAAAACGATAGGGTTTATTTGACCGACTCTTAATACGAGGATTTGAGTCAACGATTGGCCATCAAGAGGCAGCATCCGCCGCAGGTAATGGCTTGGACCACTATAACCGCAGATCGTTTTCATTGAGTCTGCCGTCAAGGTAAATGCGAAATACTATCGGTAAAGAATTCTGGAGGTTTGCTTTGAAGCCGTGGGCAGACAAACATTTCGGTTGCAGACCGAGGGCATTTTAACAGGATTCGGCACCGTCTCACAAAGCTCGAACCAAGGATGGCTTAAAACAAACATTCCAAATTTCATAACGTCCACACAATGGCTCTCAAATTCATCAGACGATGGATTATTCTCTTTCGGACATTTTGGATTTCAAGGTCCAAATTAAAAGATTTACCAGTCTCGAGGCGTTGAAAAAAGCCATTGTCCGCGAGTAGGCCAAAATACCTGGAAGTCACATTCGGACAGCTTGCGATTCGTTTCTGGACCGTTTCAAGGTCATAGTCAAGACGAAAGGTTGTCATATCGTGCAAAAGTAACTTGATTCTTAATTTTGTATTATTTTCACACATTTTTTATTTTGAATTGAATGAAAGTAATTTTCCAAACTAAATTTATGGTCTTTTTAATTGGTTACACTTTGAGTGCCGGACCCTGCATATTATCAATGCAAAAAATTTAATAAGCATGGAGAATATTTTGAGAAACAATAAAACCACTTTCAGTCACCAGTGTTCATTGTGATGGTTGAGGTTCAGCGCACTAGGCAGGTCCCCTGCACGATACTAACCAGTTATTGACATGCCCGCATAAACTCATTCCTCCTTGGACCTGATCCATCGAAACAGCATGTTTTTCAGTCTAGCTTATCTTATCTACTAGATTCACGATGACGACCGGCAACAACATCGTGAACTGCTACAACACTAACAACAACCAATCAATATTCATTTTCCCCATTGTTAGGCTAAACAATTAGCAACTCTCCTGTATCTAAAAACTCTGTTTATTTCTCGAGAATTCATTCTTCATGCAAATATTCAGTGTAAGAAATTTTACGAATATTAATCAATAAGTTTGATGGCCAACAATCTCATTTACGATCATTAACGATATTTAAACATTCTCTTGCATGAAATCAGCTGCATCTTTATAACTTAATTATAACGCAATTATTGCACGTCATTCACCATAATTACAGTTAAGCGGAAAAATCACTTATTATAGATAAGTATACAGATCTACATACACATCGTCTCGCCATCCACTCAAATGTTCGAATCTCCACATTTTGGCTCACTTCCGCAATTTTCATTTACGCGAAAGCCAATGCAGCAAATGCACACTTCAACTGCTAAACGCAATCGACTGATACACTCAACGATTAATTAACACTTTATACATACACACATACATACATACATATATGCTTTTGTACATATACAGAACGCACCAGTGTAGATTTGCAATGAAAGCGAATAATTTTATTAATTTATTGGCGTCATAACTGCAATCGAGGGTGCAATAATCACAGTCGATGAGGTGCTAGAGACATACATATGTACATATGCGTGTCTGTATACGCAAACGAGTGCTTGAGTATATGCGCACGTAGAGTAGTGTGCATGCGTAATCCCCTCTATGTTTTGATTGATTTTAAAGTGGGAAATTTATGAAAAAAAAATGCGTGCGTGAAGCATTGCATTGCTATAGTGGAGAGGGTGGGTGCTCATGCATACAAACATAAGGTGGCACAAAATTAGTCACCCTATTGGAAGATTTATAATTTTTGCAAATGGCGTCGTACGTCAATCATATTTGACACTTGTGAACTGAACAGCTGCAGTAGACAAACAGACAAGCAATGGGGCGCGTAAAGGTCAAAATAATGATTTCCATTACTCAACATCAGTTTTTTTTACTAGAATAGTTATTTAAAATCAAAATTGGATTATTAACTTTGCCCCACCTTGTATATTGTACATTTGCATACAATTGTGTATGACTGTTGTTTTATTTACGTATGTGAATGTATAAGTAATTACAAACAATGTGGATGCTTCTGTGCAATGAATTTCAAATATTGCTAATTTGAATTAAATTTAACTATGGGAAGCAATTGATTTTTCCCAGAGGTGCACAATAAAATAAAAAACGCAAAATATTGACACTCTGGTATTGTATTGTGAATCACTTAAATTATTTTATTTTTCCAAGTAAGATGTGTTTTGAAAGCATGCCGAACGACTGGAACCCGAGCGTACTCTGCCCAATCCTACAAACTGCTCAAATTGCCGTGGAATTCGTCTTATTAACGTCAGGTATAAGGTCTTATCGAGCGTATTATGTGAGATACTACTGGTAAATCTCTTATTGACCATATCTCCATGATAAGCCAAATTTTGGAGAAAACGCACGAATGACAAATCGACACACACCCCTTCTATGTTGATTTCAAATCTGCTTTCTATAGCACAAAACAGGAGCTGGCTCTTCGCCGCTATGTCTGCCTTTGGTATCCCCGTAAAACTTGAGCGCTACAGTAAGCTCCGTCAGCATCGGAAAGGACCTCTCCGACTCGTTCGTTGCCAAGCGAGGTTTCAAATAAAGTGTCTAGCTGTCGTGTGACTTTCTTAATCTCCTCCTGAAAAAAACTATTCGTGCTGCTGAATAAAATTAGAGACAATGTGTCAATGCATTACTGCTCAAAAAAGAATTAGACTTCACAGTCATTGATCTTAACTTCAGGAAAGATTTCACTGTACGTTTTTCACCGAGAGCCGAATGGAGGAAAAGGAATGTGATTGGTAGATTCATCATTGCAATCTACACTGACGGTTCTAAGCTGAACTGTGGTGAGGGATTGGCTGTTATCAGAGCCACTCAAATTATCTGAATCAATTCGACTTCCTGACTCTGCCAGCGTCTGACAGGCAGCATTACTAGCAATTAGAGAAGCAAGCACTAAAATTCTATAAGGAAATTGATTCAAGAGTAGAGAGGTAGAGTTTTCTCAGACAGTCCAGCTATTTCATTCAAACTAATTTTACAGTGTAGAGAGGTAGGTCATTGGCTCTAAATTACTGTTAGATGGGTTTCCAGTCATAGGAATACAGAGGTTAATGAGATAGCAGATGAGCAAGCAAGAAAAGGTTCGACACGAGACATAACAGAGGCGGTGGCAGTTGCTACCCCATTCAACTAAATAACAAGACTCATTGTTTCCCTACTATGCTTTAGCAAAAGAAGGTGGAAGCAGTTAAATATAATATATGCACGTCAACAAGAAAAACATCGTACAACATGCGGAGGGTGAAGTATCTATTAGAATGCTCTGTACCAAACATCTCACTTATTACTGCAATGGGAATCTGGAAGGTAGGGGATCATGCAGCCAGACTTCACCTTCCTTTCAATCCCATCTGCAGAAGTAGTCAGTTGGAGATGGTGAAAGAAAGTCTTTTCCACTATTTATGCGAATGTCCAGGTCTAGTTAGAGCAAGACTGCGCTCTTTCGGTAAGCTTTTCTTACAGCAAATTAATGAAATCTCAGACATAGTGAATCAAAGTTTACTGCTATACTTGAATCTCACGAAAAAAAAAACACAGACATCACTCGAGAACACTGGCAGTAAAACCGCGCTAGTCACTTATTAGGATGATTTCAATATAAATACTCAACTACTTCAACAACAACAACACGAGGTATGTAAAATTCTACAGAATTTAGTTTTATATATAAGGTTGTCAAAAAAGTCTTGCGGTATTTTTATTGAATTTTTAATTGTTCATAAAATTGGTTATAATAATGCGATTTAAGTCAAATATGCGCCATTTTGTTCGATGACGAGTTCCCAACGAGATGCCAATTTCATAATGCCCCTCTTATAGAAGCTCGCTTCCCTATTGTCAAAAAACTCGGAGAGTCAATTTTCACAGGACTCTCTTGTGGACAACTTCCGACTACCAAGCTCGTTCGCCATGGACAGAAATAGGTGGTAATCACTTGGTGCGAGATCCGGACTATACGGTGGATGCAAAAGAACCTCCCATCCGAGCTCCCGGAGCTTCTGGCGCGTCACCAAAGATGTGTGTGGCCTGGCGTTGTCCTGATGGAAGACAATTCGGCCTCTGTTGATCAAAGATGGCCTCTTCTGCATGAGTGCTGCATTCAAGCGGTCCAGTTGTTGGCAGTACAGGTCCGAATTGAGCGTTTGGTCATAGGGGAGCAGCTCATAGTGGATGATTCCCTGCCAATCTCACCAAACACACAGGAGAACCTTCCTGGCCGTCAATCCAGGCTTGGCCACCGTCTGGGCAGCTTCACCGCTTTTCGACCACGACCGTTTGCGCTTCACGTTGTCGTAAGTGACCCACTTTTCATCGCCAGTCACCATCCGCTTCAAAAACGGGTCGATTTTGTTGCGATTCAGAAGCGATTTGCATGCATCCATACGGGCAAAAACGTTTTTTTGCGTCAAGTCGTGTGGCACCCATACATCGAGCTTCTTTTTGAATCCAAGCTTCTTCAAATGGTTTATAACGGTTTGATGACTCATGCACAGCTCTTGGCCGATGCTACGGCTGCTACTATGCCGGTCTCTTTCGATCAATTCAGCGATTTTATCGCAATTTTCGACGACAGGCCTTCCGGACCGTGGCGCATCTTCGATCACCTCTGCACCAGAAAGAAAACGTTGAAACCATCGTTGTGCGGTGGAAATGGAAACTGTATCGGGTCTATAAACTGCACAAATTTTATTGGCAGCATGAGATGCATTTTTGCCTTTATCGTAGTAGTACTGTAAAATATGCCGTATTTTCTCTTTATTTTGCTCCATGTTTGCGACGCTATAACTCACGAACGACTAAAAGCAAACAACAATTAATCAAACACGTGTTAGCACGTGAAAAGAGCTTTCCAAAAAGCTCTAGCGTGAACCGATGCGACGAATACAACTAGAACTACGCGCTTGCAAAGACAAGCTTGCGGAAATACCGCAAGACTTTTTGGCCAACCTTATATATAGAAATTTACGATTACGAACAGCTGATTAGAGACCATCTGTATTGAAATACATGGGCCATAAAAAGTCTGCAATTTCTTCAATATTTTTACAGTTTCTTACACAAAATTCCGCAATAATAACCTAATTAAATTCAAATGAGATTTCATTCAATAAAAAGGTAATTTATGCTGAACAGTAAATGTCTGCGTTCACTTCAAGAATAATGAAAGGACAGTCAATAACAGCTAGTCGGATAGCCATGTCTTCTTATGACCGCTAGAAGACGGTCATTCAGCCAACTAATTTTGCCTCTCTTTGTCGACTTATTTCTTCCCATTCTTGCTTAAGGACATCTTTTAGCTTTTATTTGCTGGTTATAGTAGATAAGTAGATAAGTTGTGCGGAAATCAAAGATTATCCACATGAGTTCTGATTACCCAGTGACCGTTGACCACTATGAGTTTGGAAATTGAATGGCGTGGGATACGCATTTTAGGTGTCATACTAAGGCCAAACTGTTTTTGAGATAGCACATGATAAGATAGAAAGAACTCCATCTGTCTGCGCTTTTTTAAGAAAGAAATTGTGCAGTTTCCCTTTAACAACAACCAAGGGAGGCCGATGGAACCTAGATAAGAGGAAGTTTCTTGCACATTCGAGACGTTCAATCTCCTCCTTACAGGAGTTGATCAGAAGAGAGCTGGAACATGGCGACGACAGATATTTATATCTGTAAACATTCCTGCAGGATGACGAAGGCCCTTGCTTGAAAAACACTAATAGTTTTCGGCAGTTTAAAGGATACTGAAATATTGGCTGATCTAGAGAAAACCCTCGCCCCAATTCCAGATTCCATCTTGAATTCGTTCGTGAAAACAGAGGTATCTATGTCCGTGCGGACACTCCTCTACTTCCAATCTATACTGCTTGGGAAGGTACCCCTAGCACAACCCTCAAAAATATTATAGAGTAATCATAGTTGAACAATCTCTGCGGTGTGCTTCGGGTCGTTGTCGTGTTGGAAAATAAATCTTTCACTCAGACCCAGTTTATTTGCTTGTTATAGTAAATTTGTTTATAAAATATCAATATAATCATATTTGTTCTGTATCGATGCCATAAACTGCATTTTACCAATGCTCAAGCTTGCCATATACCCCCATATCATCACATCTCCCCACCGTGCTTTACCGTAGGCACCAGGTTTTGCTTATCAATTTCTGTTCCCGGTTTTCACCACGCAATCTTACGGTCGTTTATACCAAAAAGGCAGAATTTCTAAGCATACTGAAGTGTTCGTAGATTAAGCCTAGTTTGGGGCTCGTACACCCCAATCTGAATGCGGCACATACAGCGGCAGTTCAATCCCGGGAAGAGGAGTAGTCTGAAGCGTTCTCGGACTCTCTTCAGCTTCTTAGCCGGCGCCATCTTTTCCAACAAGTTCCAACATACGAAGACTTTTTCATATTTAACAAATTAAAAAATAATTGCATAAATAATTAGTCATTTAAATAGCGACTCCTTTACACTGTGTAGCAAAATAGCTGTATATGCATACCAGTTTGATTGGGTGAGTGTAATTATGTTTACACATTATACTCCTCTATAAGCTCCTATTCACACTCAATCAAATACTACGTATGCACGCGGGTAGTGTCGAAAAAAAGCATTAAATTATAAACAACTGTTGATGATGCATATCGCATTTACTAAATCGCGCCGACACATTGCACCCACTCAACTACCGGTAGACAGTGCATTAGTAACAGGCGACAGGAAAGTGGTTGGTGTGAACGTGGAATGTGTAGGTGTTGTCGAACACAGACAATTATAGTTGGCGTCGCCCATCGTTCAATGAATGTCAAAGACATATTGCGCACATTGCTGCATTTGTTTTTGTAATGTGCTTGTTGTTGCGTTGCCATCGTTGTTGGAAATTAGTCATTGAAGCCCCTGGCACATAACTAAAAGCATGCGATTGAAATTCCATTGAGCACACACTTATTTGTCGCAATTTGTAAAGTTCAGCCAGATTAGATCAGTTACTCGCCCCTTCAACTTTTTGGCTGGCTTTTAAGTGTAAATTGGAAAAATAATTACTGGAATTGGTGATAAAATGCAAATATCGGTTTTTCGATGTTATACACTTTACAGTCTGAAAAAAATAATTCGTACAGTAATTTTTCTTCTGCTTTTAACGACTTCCGATTGTTCATTGGAATTAATTTCTGTATTTTCATAGTCATTAGTTAAAATTGGAATCTTTTTTTTGCCTGTAATGTAATGTAACTTGAAATAATTGACTTTGAAAATGGGTTGGGCCCAAAGTCTCCAAACCCATAATCGGAATACTCCACATAAAATTTGTGAAACCAAGGAATTTAATTTTCGGACTATATTTTTGTTATTTTTTTGTTTTGTTATTCTTTTCTAACACAATCCAAATAAATTTCACAACAAATAGTTTGGGTTTCGTGCTTGCAATCCCACTAGGCCTTTCAATCCAGCTTCTAAAAGTTGGAACCCGTTCCAACAATCAGCACGTTCAGTTGGAAGCCCTCGTACAATCTGGCGAAGATCAAACGAGTCCGAAATGACAACTCTTGGCTTATCATGGAGCGAACTCAGGGTTATAGCGCAAAATCGTACTCGCTGGCGATCTGGAATTGTTGACGCACTATGCTCCACAAGGAGTTAAAAGAAAACGTATGTAGAACTTATTAAGAACTTTTCTAATTCTGTGAAAACGGATCAGAGAATTGTTTTTCGTTAGTATAGGCGCAGTGGACTGCATATTTTGTTAGTTTCCTTATATCATTTTTTTCTTCGCAGCTCGTTTTTGCAAAGATTTGCCTGAAGTAAAAAAAATTAACTGTTGTAGATGAGTTGTAGTTTTTTCGAATTTAATTAAATTCAGTATTCCTTCTGTACATTTGTGTCGCTGATAAGAAAAGAAAATTGTGCAAGAATGCTGCATAAGCCAGCTTAGGCTTTTCGCTCATTATTCAAATAATGAATAACAATGTATAAAAAATAAAGCCAAAGCAGCAATTGTGAAATGTATTTAATAATTTTTTTTGATGAAAATTAAGGAGACGTTCAAGCCGAAGAATTAGAAAAAAAAATTTATTTAGATCGCGTTCATACGGGGAAATTTTTGTTGCTTCAATTTCGCGAATTCTCTTTCGGCATTGCCGACTGTTTTAGTTTTTAGTATACTGCCAGCAACAAAATTTAAACGATCGAGAACACAAAGCACGCTGACCAAACACGAGCGACACGGTGCCTCGTTCATTTCCTTGTTTCCCTCTCTTCCACAAGTTACGAGTTGAAGCAAGAAAAGTTGGCTTGAATGAACGCGATCTTATGGGCAAAAGTTTCTCACAAATATCAAAGTTGCCCACAAATTATGTACATTTAGATCTAATACGGTTAGGTGTTAACCAATGCTGCTTTTATTCAGTGTGCGCTTGTATGTAGGTTGTGAGCTAATCTTTGCGTGCTTATTTTCCCGCTTTATCGGACTAAATATTCGCATCTCGAGAAATTTTATATCTTACATAGATAGATTTTCTCTTTTTTAGACAAAAAAAGTTATATGAATTTAAAAACTAACGTGTCACAACAAAAACTTATTTAAAAATTTAAAAACAAACTTTTTGAAAATTTTAAAATTGTTTATTTTTTTCTAAGAAATAAATATATTCAAATTTAACAAATATTCAAAATTTGACGATCTGTATCTTCCATAATTTTCAAAATTTTTGCACCTCTTTCGGCTAGCCTATTTTCAAAAAAATCAGAACACCTATGTGATATTAGTGAGAAACCTAGATTCTTTTAGTAATACTGTGAAAACACAAAATGATCTCAAAAGGCTTAATTATAAATTAAAATTACAAGCTATATAATTTCTGATAAGTAAATGTGCCTTAAATTTAAGCAAACTGAAAATGTCCGAGTGTTGCGTTGCAATTGAATTAAAAAAAAAAATTGCATACCGTAATTGGTCGGATATTTTGAATTTTTGAAATCTGACATTAGATTGTAATCAGCACTTTCCATTAATTCCATATATCAGGACTTAAAGCTATCAGACTTTTAGGCTCTGAATAACAAAGAATCTTCGTAATTTTTAGTAATTTGAGATCTTGAGATTTTACAGAAAAATTTGTTTCTGTTTTTTTTCGGCAACAGATTTTTTCAAAGCCAATGAACAAATTTAAATTATTCAGCAAGGTCTAAAGATACCAAATATATAGTTTGATAGCATGACTTATATAAACGAAAATACCAGTCAAAACGTCAGTGCCATATGATTGGTTTTATATATATGCATATTGACAAGTTTTGACTACTTATTTATTTACTTTTTAATTTCAATTATTTATTATAAAAATATAGTTCATACTACATATCTCTGAGATGAAAACATATTTTACCAGTGTCACGTTACTGAATCATTGTTCTTCTTCTTAGCCTCACAGTCCGTGGTGGACCATAGCTTCATCAACAATTTTTCTCCACTTTATTCTATCCATGGCTACATCTCTCCAGTTGTGTACGTTCAATTGCTTAAGATCTGATTCGACGTCATCTAACCATCGCTTTCGTGGGCGTCCTCTTTTTCTTCCTCCAATTGGTGTTAAAATAAAAGCTTTCCTAGCATTTCGCTCTTTCGGCATGCGCAGTACGTGCCCAATCCATCTAATTCGTTGGGCTTTGATAAAACGTATTATATTTTGTCCTTGAACGATTTCTTCGATTTCATTATTGTAGCGAATGCGGTAGCTGCCATCTATTGTTGCAACCGGACCATATATTTTCCTTATGATACGTCTTTCGAAGCACATCAGCTGATGAATATCATTTGTTTTCAGCGTCCATATTTCTGCACCATATGTAAGGACGGGTCGTATCAGTACTTTGTACATTCTTATTTTCTGTGCTCTGGACAAATCTTTTGATTTAAATAGTTTTATGTTAACGTAGTAGGCGTTATTTGCAGCTTGGATTCTGTCGTTAATAGCTATCGCCGAATCTTTATCTGCTGATAGTTTAAAACCCAAGTATTTAAATTCAGTGATATTTTCGAAAGCAAAGTTGTTAATACTTAGGTCATCGCGTGTCGTGTTGTTGACTGACCGAATCATGTATTTGGTTTTCTCGGTATTTAGTTGTAGTCCCAGAGCTTTTGCATCTTTATCAATACATACTGAATCATTGTTGGAAATATTAAAAAAGAGCGTGGAACATCTTCTGGAAAGTAACATGTATCGTAACGTTTTTATACGTGGAGTAAAACCCGTGATTGAAAGGTAAAAATATATTATTTTTAAACTAATGAAATTTTCCTCTTCTATATATATAAAAATTAAGCCGAAAAAAAGTGTGCATTTGTCTCCGGTAATCTCAGCAACGCGTGTAAGGAAAACAATGAAAGTTTCACACATTGTTGGTGTTGCTTTGGCAAAGGTTTCTGTGAAGTTTGGTTGAAATCCGATAACGCGTGTGTGTGCGGTGCGCCAGTTAAGTGAGTGTGTTTTTGCTATTTGCCGCACGTATTTTTTGTACCGCACATAGCATTCATTAGAATTGAATAAGTACATTTTGGTCGTGTGTGTCTGGACCGATTATTATGAAATTTGGTATATATATATATTTTTCCACGGTGAAGGTTAGTATAATATGTTTATTAATTCCACTCACCACCAGGTGGCGCTGCCGAAGGCCAAAACGAGGACCCGGGTAACCCTAGGATGTGTTTTTACATTGTGGGTATCAAATCAAAGCTACTGATGAGTGCTTTAATACAGAGTATTTTTTAGATCTCTGAGTTACCAGGGTCTCGAGATATAGCCGAAAAGGTGGACCAAGGTACCCTTGGATGTGTTTGTACAATATGGGTATCAGATGGAAGCTGTTGATGAAAGCTTTTAAGTGAAGTAATTTTTACTGCCCGTTTCCGGGATAAAGAAAGGAGATGGAGCTGGAGATGGAAGAGGAAAAGGAATAGCTACAGGAAGAGGAAGAAGAATACCACTTATTATTAAAAATTAAAAAAAAAGTCAAAAGAAATTTTAAAATGTTACATATCCGCTTATTATATAAACGTTAATCTGAAGTCAGTTATAGTGAAAAATTCATTGTATCATAGTTGGCGTGATTGGTGATCGTTTCCTTAATTTTTTGCAGAAAGGTTATGCTAATATTAGATATTACCTATATCATTCATATATTTACGTACTACCTGTGTACTCACAAATATACGGTTGAAGCAAGTATATGTCAGTTTTTTTACTTCGCCTGGAAAAGTTTGTAAAAATTTAAGAAGAATAAATAGAACTTATTTTATATCAGACTTCACGCAAAAAAGTCATTTGCACCTGAACACATAGCTGGGTTAAAGCGGGGTGAATAGAACAGTTCTCTTCTCCTTCTCCGCTTTTTCGCACACGTAATTGTATGGGATGAGTGCACGATGGCACATAAAAAGTCACTGGAAGCGCTTGATAGGACATTACGAGATTTACGTAGTAAAAATGAAATGTTTGATCGTGCCTTAGTGCTGCTGGCAGGTGATTTTAGACAAACACTGCCTGTTATTCCTCGAGCAACTGTAGCAGATGAATTGGCTGCATGTTTGAAATGATCATATTTGTGGAGACATGTTCAAACACTCAAACTAATACAAATGTACGTGTTCTAATGCAAAATGATCCATCAGCTGCTGAACTTTCACAACAATTATTGGATATTGGAAATGGCAAAGTTCGTGTCGATAATTTAACTGGCTTAATAACTTTACAACCAAACTTTTGTCAAATATGTCAAACGAAAGAACAGTTAATTCAAAGTATTTTCCCAAATTTGCCTCAAAATTACAAAAGTCATGATTGGCTTAGTGAACGAGCCTCATGGCTGGCAAAAATAAAGATGTAAATGAAATGAATGCGGCTATTTTGGCTAACATACCAAGTCCAGAACAAACATATCGATCCGTTGACACTGTTACAAATCAAGATGATATTGTAAATTATCCCACTAAATTTTTGAATTCCCTTGATTTACCTGGATTACCGCCACACATGCTAAACTTGAAAATAGGAGCACCGATTATTATGTTGAGAAACATAAATCAACCACGACTATGTAATGGTACTCGATTAACAGTTAAGAGATTGATGAATAACGTCATTGAAGCAACAATTTTGAATGGAAAATACTCTGGTGAAGACGTTTTAATACCGCGAATACCAATGATACCATCGGATATGCCGTTAGAATTCAAATGTTTTCAATTTCCTGTTCGCCTTGCATTCGCGATTACTATTAATAAGTCACAAGGCCAAACTTTATCAATTTGTGGTATTGATTTAGAATACCCATGTTTTTCTCATGGCCAACTTTATGTTTAATGCTCAAGAGTTGGTAAGCCATCGGTATTGTTCATTTATTCAACAACACATGGCAAAACGAAGAACATTGTATACCAAAGAGCATTACAATAAAAAAAGTAATAAAGTAAATCACATCAGACGTTTTTTAATTGCTACTACTATTTAAAACTTCTTTCATTACTATTCATGCGCGAGAATTTTTATAAAATACACACAGTATTTTTCGGCTTAATTTAATTAATTAATCTAGATTTTTTTAAAGACGACCAGCGGAACGGGCGGGTTTTCGCTAGTATTGTATATAGTACACATAACAGAAGTGAAACTTTCACGGCAGACAAAGAAAGAGGGAGAGCGCCGAGAGAGAATGAGAGAGGGAGAGAGGGAGAAGAATATATCTAAATAAATTCACAGAAGGGTCGACCGGTGTAGGTAAACGCCGGACACAAACCATGGCAACAACGCACACTACTCCGAGCGTTTATCACCCGCACAAACGCAGCGATTCCAGGACCGCAGCAACGGCTCAAATTACCGCAAGCCAATACCAACAAATCCGATGCCGGAATGGATAGCAATTTATAGTACGCACAAGCACTAGCCAGGAAATGGAAATAAGCGCTAAAAAGTAGGTACCAAAAAAACGCTAAAAAAATTGGGACCAAAAAACGCCCCAAACAGTAGGCGCCAAGGAAATATAACGCCGAAAAGTAGGCACCAAAAATATATGTCCTACAAGTTTGCACCAACAAACAAGCGCCAAAAAGTAGGCAGTGTTATTTCTAACTAGAAATTAGCAACCAAAAGGAAAAACTCAGGAAAAATAGCCTAAAGAGTAAGATATATGTATATAAGGTATAGCTCTCTCTCTCCCTTTTCCTCTGCGTTATATCTTTTTTCTCTCTCGCGGAACGAAAATTGCCAAAACGTCGCATGGCCTTGAAATTTTACTCTCCATTCTCGCTCGTCCATCGACGCCTAAGAAGTTTCACTTCAAAAATTGACTTTTTCCAATTGTTTGAGGATGACTACTTAAGTGACCTCTTAATTATAATTATAATTATAATATATAATACATCATATAAATATAACGCAAGTATGTACAAGTATGTATGTATGTGGCCGACGTGGTACGTGGCTGCTGTCGCCAAGTGTGTTTGTGTGTGACATAACGGCAGTAGGTATGTATTTCATGTGCTTCGAACGGATATAAAACATTAACAAAATGTTTCTAACAGTGACCCCCCATTGGCAGACAGTGACAAACCTCCTTATTATTTTTATTTTATTTTTACAAATGAAATATGTAAATATGTCTATAGTATATACATATTCATGTATGTTTATTGTATACGAATACCTACTTAACTTACTTGATAACACAAAACGCTCTCCAGCTGGAATGAGTCTGTCTGCTACATATTAATCGCTGCAAAACACATCCCTACCTATTCACCTCAGTCACGCATATTATTCACCATTAGCCAGTGTATTTACTCTATTCATCTTTACATTTGGCTTTTGGTTTTGCTGTGATTCATTACTTTTCTAACCTATTCATTACCGCAAACAATCCGCCTATGCATGACTATTTATTCACCCCTTTTAACTACTTCCCACGTATTTGTATGCATTGCGCACATACGAAGCATAACAGAATTTCTCCATAGTGGAGAAATAAACTATTTTCTCAGCAGTTTTAGTTCTCATTCTTGCTCATTAACTGGTATTTATTGGATTGTGTCATACTAGTGCGTGTGTGACTTGTATTGCACCGGGTACAAAGTGACCAATTGGAGGTGGTTGCAGGGCAAACATTCTTCTATTACTATAAATTAGCCCTTAACGGCCGAAAGGCCTCTTACGGGGACATAGTACTTATGCAATAGAAAACGAAAGTCCCTAATACGGGGGCATGAAAAGAATTCAGTTTTCATTTAATTTATTTATCATCGCTGTAGTTTTCCTTAACAAATATTGCTCAACTTATATTAACAAATATTCAACTAAGAGGAGATTTTCGAAGAACAGTTCAACCCCAAGGGAAATGTAACACCTCTGAAACTGAAATTCGACCACATATTGTCCCGCGATCAACCTTTCCCGCAAATCCATCACTACACATTAGCAATTGCTTCGAAAAATTTCATTTATATAATTATAAATCAAGTAAATATATTGAATTATATCTAAATAAATCAGTTTAAATGTTTAGTCTAAGCTTTCATCCTCATAAACGTATTGTATATAAAGAATCAAATATTAAGCGTACACGAAATGAGGGTAGATGAATATAAATTTGGATGCAGTCAATCGCCTGCGTAGTGAATCCTAAAAACTCAATTTATCATTACTTCAGTGAATATAATCATCCTCAATTGCTAGAGTTCCAAGTTGGGCATAAGGCAACCAAAAATAAGATAAAATAATATAAAAATATATCACGAACTTTAATTTAATAACAAAACTCAAATTTTAATTTTGTAAGAAAAAGGAATTTTTAATAATTCAACTAATTCCAGTAACAAATTTAATTATAGAAAACAATTATTTTTTTAATATTCGTAAATAAAAATTGAACCTACAGTGGGGCATTGGAGTATAGATATTAAAGTAAATATTTTCGGTCCATAAAGGGTACCACGGTTGTTGTTGCTTTATCAGCATAGACATTCCCCATACATGTACGAGGATTCCTGCCAAGAGGATATAAAGTATCGTTCCGATAACTTAGAATTGACTGTCGTGGGAACGACGGGATAACTGTCTTCCAGATTACATATAGTAATGTCAGAAATTTTACGAAGAACGTTTTATTAATACATTTATTTCTTTTACGAAAATTGAGCGCAATAGGAAACTTTACTTTCACGATTAGTTATATGTCAGAATGTCGCCTGTTCCCACGAGTGAAATCCAAGTTATATATTTTTATAGAAGATGGTAAAATAAAATATAAAATGTATCCAAGACGGCGGCCTCCATAGTGATGGTGCTACCATTCGGGCCTGGGCTCGAGCTTCAGGGCATGAAATACCAAATGACAGAAAAAGTTTTTTTGTAATAGCGGTCCCCTCGCGGCAGGCAATGGTAAAATTTCGTGTATATTTTTGCGTTGAAAAAGCACCTCACAAAAAATATTATCCTGTATGGATTAGAAACTTGGAAAGTGACTCACCAATTACCATCACAAACGAGAATCTTCAAGCTCTCACAAACAACATATCCACTTATGTGGATATCAAAACTAGAAAATGGCGCTGGATTGGTCTCATGTTACGTAAAGAGCACAGTAACAAAGAAAACACCACTGTTGAATGGAATCTGCAAGGGAAAAGAAATCCTGTCGTCCAAAGATGACGTGGGTGAGGATGGTACGTACTGACAACGAACAATTCAGTTCCTGGAGTCAAATTAGGGAGCACGGGTGTGATAGAAGCCATTGGAAGAGACTAGTTACCGCTCTATACTTCAATTAAAAGCGGCGCATTTTATAATTTTATGCATGCATTTGACATTTTGTATGTCATCGCTATGTTAAAAATACCAGTCGCTGGCATTGGAAAAAAGATAAAAGACGAACTACTTCGTCTTTAAAGCAGACTGGTAGCAATATAGTTCAGCACTAGTCGGTTTGATTGCAGGGTATACAATACACCTACTACTCATAATCAGTTGGCGTCATTACCAAGCAGTGGCTCATTTCTATGCCCATACACATTCGCATCGCTCAGTCACTATTTTGCGCACAAAACCATTTGCAGGCATTTATAGAAACAATAAAGGAATTTGAAGACAATAGGCCTATTATAATTACAATTGTTTTGAATATGCAAAAGTGCGTGCCTTTCAATAAATAAATGCAAAGAGAGAATTATAAAAACTAAGCATTCGTTATTCAAAACAAATTTATATTTATGAATGCATATGCAGAAAAAATAAATATAATTTTTTAGTCGCTAAAAATACTTGTCTTTTTCTCTTTTTACTCTCACAACAGTATCGAGAGGGACGACAACTGTGTGGGCAAGTATTTAACCTAACTTAAACCGACTATAGCAAAGCTAAGGAATAAGCTTCAGGGGCCGACTGGCTACCTTCAGAACTCCACATACCAACCCAAAACTTCGGCGGTCATTGCGGCCTTAGACTTGGTGCATCCACCATTGATCAGGTATTCACAAAAGGCTTAATATTGCAGAGTCAAGAAATGGATACTTGACAGCATGAAAAGGAGTTACCCTCGTATATGGCACGATGCCAGCGTTTGGTATCATCGTAAATGAATTCGGCTGTGTAACTGAAATTCCGTTCATTAATACCATTGTACCGATAATAATGCCAGCCTTGAAATGCAATGGAAAATATTTTGCCAGCAAGTGCTCTCGACGAGAGAAAATAGAACTTTATAAGTCCCACATTACGGTGGTTGTTGTTATTTTTGTAGCAGCATAAGTATTACTCTCACGGGTGCGGAATGCTGCTGGAGTGACAGTCCTTGACCGGAGATATCCTCAAGTCATTCCGGTAACGTAGAACCGACTGTGGTGGCTTTTTTGGATGGTACTGAAGCATGGATGATGAAAAATTCTCCGGAAGAATTATCGAGCTTTATGCTTTGGTGGCGGGGAATATCGTATCCAAGCAAAAATGAACTGTATGCACTTTGGCAGAGAAATAGACATAATGCAGCAAGTAAGCAGAATTTTTTTTTTACGGAGAGGAAGCATCGACAGCCTATAGCTCATCAGCGTGGGAGTTTAACCCGAACTAAACCTCTTACTGACTGGGGCTAGTGGTGGAAAAATATCGTCTCTGTGTCGGAATGAGCAATTAAGGAAAGAGAAGCAAGATCTGGCAGGTTTGGTTGAGCTCAAGATAAACGGGAAGAAGAGAATGAGAAGAAAGTCAAGAAACAGAAGAACATTATAAGAAGAAAAACAGAAAGAAAAAAAGGTGGCCAGTCTTGCCAACTGTTTCCACTGATGAAAATTGTATTTAAACTTTCATTATTCGATTGATGTAGATGTATAGTCCTTTTCATTTGATTAGAGGCAATCATTTTTGTGAAATAAAATGGTTATTAAAGCAACAATATGAAATTGCAATTAAAACAACCGATAATTGAAGTGAAGACGTACAGTTTCGAAAATAAACATTCATCAAAATAGTCATCCATCTAACGGTATTTGCAGCAGATAAACTCCAGCAGTTGTAATATTGTGCTTGATGTATTGGTTCACTTGAAAGAAGCGCTCAGTTGTCTTTCATTTGTGCATTAAAGCTGGGAAAGGCGAGTGTTTGGTCGAAAACTTCTTAATTCTAATAAAATGGGAAAGTAGGTAGGCAGATCGCGAATAAGGGCAAATTTATATATTGACCTCACAGGGACTTTCAAATCGCCAAATTGCCAAAAAGATTGGTCGAAGTCCAAACGTTGTGGATTTTTGCGTGGCTATGATAAAAACTACAAAGGCGGAACTGCGATGGCTTTGACACAGAAGCAAACACGAGAAATCCGCAGGATTGCATGAAATTCCGCCCTTTCAACAGCAAACATTAAAGAAATGGCCCGGTGAATGGAGAAAGTAAAGAAGATCAATCTGGGTGGGTCGGACGGATACAATTACTATATGCATGACTTAAGAAAGGAGGAAAGGTACTAGAGTTGACACCACAGAGACCACAAAATGACGGCACACAGCTATAAATGTCTGCTGGGACCATCTTTTTCCGAAATTCGTGAAACATTTGGACCTATTAATTTGATCTTTCAATATAATAATGTACCTGTAGACACTTCAACTGTGGTCAAAACTTGGAGTGCGTCCCAATTGCGTTGAAGCTTTAGCATGGCCACCATTTTACCCAGATCTGAACATTATTGAAAATCTATGAGGATGGCTTGCTCGTACAGTTTATGAGAATGGGCAACAATTTGAAGACAAAAATGCTTTAATTCAAATCATTAAAACGACCTAGTCCGAAATTCCATTAGGCTATCTGGAGAATTTGAGCAAATCTATTAACGAAGCAATTTATAAACAAGGTGGCAGCACAAAATATTAAGCTTTAAATAATAAATGTAAAAAAAAATAAGAAAATTTCTACTTAATTAGTACCTCTAATCAGGGGAACCGGTCTGTATATCTACACAAGTATAACATCATGTCGATAAATGGCTGCCCTTGTGAGGGTTCCATTTGGGCAATTAATACCATAAAATTCAGTTGGAAGAAAGCGGAAGGAAAGAAACCAAAAAGATGGAAATAGGGAGAAGAGGCTTTGGATTATTGGATGACGACAAACAGCGGCTGATTATAATAACATAAGCGCGCCGTGAAAAATGGGTTTGTGTTCTGATGTTTGTATAGGTTTTGCCTAGTGTTTTGCTTGGTATTATGCACTTAAATTCGTTACCGGCAGCAAACCCAAAAGTAAGTAAGCCCAAAAAAGTAAGATGCCGTGGAAATGTTATTTAACCCATTTTTATGGTATAAGCCTTTAACTACATAACTCATTCCTTGTAGGCTGAGGGTGCCATTAAAGCGATTATTCAATCTGTGTTCTACATTTACTACTACGGCCGCCTCTTTCATTCCTCCAGCTTAAAATCTAATCAAACACTTTCCACTTTTATTCAATTCAAATCATGGTGCGAAACTTATATCCGTTAACCTAATTTTGATGGACTATTTGTGGAGCGGCAGAAACTTTTCCAATTTTCCACCTACATAAGTATGTAATTAAGCCTAACTATAGTAGAAGTACTCAGTACTCAGTACCACATCGAACTGGTGAAGAATCAATAAGTGAAATAATGAGAAAATATGTATGTATTGTATTTGATTGGGTTATTAAAAGTGCTTTAGCATTAACGAAAAAAAGTTTCCACCTCATTTGCTTACACTTTTTAAAAATTTTCCTTTGCATTCAAACTGCCAACCAGCCAAGCAGCTAGCAATGCTTTGTTTTTGCATTTATCGCACAATGCTTAGTTTTCGCTTTTGTTTTTATTCTTAACCATTGTTAAATTCTATTTACTTAAGTTTTCTGTGGTACTCGCTTGAAGTTGAATGCCTGTGGCCTGGTGGCTAGGGCTTGCCGATTGGCGGTCACTTAAGCAACAGTCTCGTCGCACTTAAGTGCGCTCCTTAAGAACAAAAGCAATACACATTTGTGGCAGAGCGAAAGTCTAAAGTAGAAGTGAAAGCGAAAAGTAAAAACAAACGCAACAAAAGCAAAAGCTTTGAAGTAATGCATAATGACTGAAAGAGAAAATAGGAAGAAATCTGCTTGTAGAACAACAGCAATTTTCTCATTCTCCTACGTCTCGTACTCGTAGCAACAAGAGCATATCGCTGGCATTTGCTCTGCCACGAGTCGGCTATGTGGTATGCAATATATGGTGTGCATGTATGTACGTACATTTACATGTCTTTAGCTGCCTTCTTGCTGTATGATTACAAGCTCACACACAGATAAATAGTTAAGATACCCTTGAGAAATCTCTAATTTAAAATTTTCTTTCATTAAATTGGTTTGAATTTAAAATCTTTAGTTTGTTACCTAGCAATTACCCACTCGATTATGTTCTCAAATTCAAAATTGAAAGTGCATTAGCGAAATCCATTTTCTGCTTCTCAGTTATCAAGCGTTTGTCCCTCATCGGACCTGCAAGCTGAGAGCCATGTAAATTATATTTTTTGTTTATCAAAAGTGGATTTTACTGCTCAACTGCTTACTTGACTCAAAGTAGTATTTGCTGGTACGAAAAGTATGCGCAATTCTGTTTTACAACTGGCACTGTCATCCAAGGATAATGGAATACAAGGTTTGGCCATCGGAAGCCCACTTGCGAGAGTGGCATCATAGGGGTTTGACATAGAGACACGCGAATAAAATGAAAACCAAAATGTGTTAAGTGAGGTTGGTTGTATATAAACAACCACTCACACGTAAAATAAAATAACGCAACCTTTTACGTCAGTAAATTAGCTGATTCCTTCGAATTTGCCGAGACCCAGTTAACGGTCTGATGTGGGCCACACCTTTGCTTTTCTCCACTGTGACTGTCATCTGTATTAAATCTGAACTGAACGAAATCTGAGCCATTTATCCAGAAGTTCATGAAGAAGTGATGAAGTTGTCGAAAATAAAGTAAGCTTTCTCAACACGAGGGATTAGAAGGTGGACTACGGTGGAGAGCCAGAAGTATAGTATATTCCCAGCATGGCTGGGAATTAAGCTACATATCCTCCTAATAGCCATGTGAAGTCTATCTGCGGCTTATATGATCTTAGAGCATAGAGTCAATAGTAAGAGGTTAGAATACCTATTAGTAGTATTTGTCTATTACCCTTTCACTATTCTGTAACTAAATAAACGCGAGCTATTTACTATTTACTCATTGGAATTGTAATCATGTTTGATGGCCTATATATATCATATTTTGGTTACTAGCTAAATGAGAGTACAAATGAATCGGCAAAGACAGGAAGTTGTTTGGAAAAAACGTTGCAATGTTGCTGGGATGTCCTCTCAGATTAGTCTCCAAAGAAATTCAGCTCCATATTCTAGGGCTTCTAGAGAAATTAAAATACATAAGAAAGATTGTGAACTTTGATCTAATAATGGAGGAACGTGTGCAAAAGACCAACGAGAATAAAGCACTCTTAAACAAGAGAGCTACTGGAGCTGCTATCTAAATCACTGCAAGGAAAATGTTTAGCAGTTTCCCAACCGTTTCTTCGTATGACTTAGAATGTTGAAGAAAGGCATAGAATACTTAGGACAACGATTAAGGAAAGACATAGGTTGTTACGGGAAGACGTAAGAGCAGAAGGAATTATTTGATGGAGCGACATTTGTTGATACCTCAGAAAAAGGCATCACTATTCCTGAGCAATGGCATCTTTAGCCACTCAATAACTTCTGGTTGGCACTTGGAACAGCCTGGGCAAATGAGCAACGAATACGTGCACACCTGTGCCATGCTCATTACTCGAAAATGTTCGAGCGCGAGCTTGAATATATCGAGCTTTTTGGAGTAATTTGAGCAATACTTTTGATAATTTTGACTCCTTTCTCAGCATTTCTTTTTTTGTTTCACAAATTATTTATACAAATTAATGCAAATTTTTGTTCAGCTGCTCAAATTGTTTAAAAGATCGAAAGTTTCGAACAAGTATTTGCGCACTTGAGTTCAACTCGTTCGTGAGTGTCGAGTGAGTAACGAGTTGATCGCACTACTGGATACTTGGGTTATAGAGCTTCACGTTGTACAGTGAAGTGTATCCTGCGCTTCGATAGTGACTTCAAGGATTACTTGCTAATCAGTAGAACTATTCGTCAACACAGGCGCTTCAGCTCGATAGCTTGAACTATCATCAGTTTTAAGACAAGACCATTTGAAACACCACTTGATTTCAAGTAAGATTCTTAGTACCAATGATACTCTGTTAAATTTAAAAACAGTTTGCTCAAAGTTTGCTTGCAATATACCGACATTGGCTACAGAGGGGTGTATTTTTCATAGACGAAAATTTTTAAATTCGCAATACTTGGTTTGAGGCAAGGATGTTCGATTACAAGGTCAGGCCGTTCAAAGCAAAATTGTGAGAGTAACTTCGGCTGTCGTGTTATAGAATATTTGACAGAGAGAGAGAGAGAGAGAGAGAGAGACGGAGCGAGGTGAATGAAATGAAAACACAATGTGCAAAGTGAGATTAATTTAATAAAATCAGTCCACCAACCAGTCGTTGTTGATCTTTTCGTTCAAGGCCAACAAAATTTCAGTTTCGCCGACCTTTGTCGTAAACAAAACACTGTCACATCCCCTGCTGCATCAGCCAATCATCTGATACCTTCAAAATCACTGAGCGCCAGTTAACGATGGTGGTCACGGTGAGAAGACGTTTAGACGAGTGCGCTTTAACATACCATTATTCGGCTCTGAGCGAATTTGATTGAGATTGTGTTGGTAACATCCACAAAAATATCAACCAATGACACTTGCTACCTGAACAACGTCTGATTGGACGAGTGTGTGAATACATGTGAAATGATCGTGCAGAATCCGGCTGAATCTCCCAAGTGACGGGGTAGCCGAAGTTTCCTTTGCAATTTTTTGTTTCACCAAAGTTAAAGAGCAAACCTGGTAATTCTACCATCCTCGCATGTTGGAAACTCCTTTTGTATTCTCCCCGCCATGGTTTTGAGGTTAGTTTGATTTGGTAAATTAGCGCGAATAGATCCACGCTGCACAAGTATTTACAAATTTCTCAAATTTATTTCGAAAATACATACATAATTATTGATCTACAGTTTTATTTGCAAATTTTGATGAAGCGCATTTTACATAAAATGGTGATAAACAGATTTGTCGCTCGCACTGAGAGCAATGACAGTTCAAAGTCTTTACTGAAATACCGTTCTTGCGAGATTTTGTCAAGTTCTTAACCACCTGATATTTCCGACACAGAGGAGGCATTCCTTTACCTCTGCTACTACCAGCTGGAGCCGCATCGAATACTTTCAAAGCCGAAGTGTTTGTATCCATTCGGACGTCATAACTTACTCAATGAATTAACGCTGGATCTTTATTCGTTGAGTTATGCCTATGCCGAAATACCATTGACATGTTAAGTCGCATACCTGTAGTTAGTTGACAGTCGACTTTGAAACCAACATTCGATGGGTTAATTTGGAAATACAGTAGCCTGCTTTACTCCACATAGTATGTGAGTCCTGCATTTGCAGATAATGCTATATATGCGCCAGTAGCAGTGCCCAAATGCCTAAGATCATATACAAAATTGAATGCCATAAAATTATATGCCAAATAAAACCAATTTCATGGATGTTAAAAGTATTTTTCTGTTTTTGTATATTCAAGCTATTCTTTACTTTGTAGATGACTTGTCTTTTAGCAGTTCAAAGTTGTTTTTTATATTGGCAAACAGATGGTGTGATAAACCGCATTTTTCCACAAGATTTCCTATTTAGTGAAAATCTTGTCGCTTGAAACTTCCTTCAGTTCATTGACGGTGAGCTTAAACTTTTCTCGTGAAGCCAGCAGAGTTCGAATGAGCAGGAATGCAATCGTTCGACTAAACGATGATAGATTACCAGATGTGGCCATCCGCTATGGTGTAAAACAAAATTGGTGCTGATTAAGTGATTCTTTAAAATTCGCTGAGAGCCGGTGAAGCGTCTGATCTTGGCCACAATTCTGTAAATCTTTTCACCAGAGTTGGTCCTTACATAATGCGCCCATTTTACCAGCTATTAATATTAGACCCTCTACCTTTGTCTGTTCGCATTTAATCATAGTTGGGCCTAGTATTCGCCCACAATTGAATATTCCTTTTATTTATTTTCTACATTCACCCATTCGTGGTGTGAGTAACTTATACATACATACATATAGGTTTTAGCGAGCCTACTGCCCACTGTGCCCAGTCCGATAAGAATTCAGTCTGATTTTAAAACATTTGTTTGTACGAGTATATGTCTTGTTTTCGGATGTCCCATCGCTCTTCACCCCCTATAAAACTGTTATACAATTCGTGTGATGCCAGATTACAGTCCTACAGGGCAACGTATTCTTACCCTCAATTTACCAGTGACAACGTAAAACATTTGCATTCCTGCTTATATGTACATATGTATATATATATATCGAAGTGTAACATACAACAAACGTATATCTATGTATGTGTACGTGTACGCCGCCAAAATTGTAAATTGTAAGCGACATAAAAGCGTTTGTGCTTACAACAAGGAAATAATGTGCCAAAAGTGCTGGCAAAGAAATTATCAAATTGCAGCAATGTGTAAATCGCACAAAAACATAAACAACAACAAAAACTCATAATTTTTGTATTTTCGCTATATATTATGCTTGTTTTGTTTTTGCTTCGTTTATTTTAAAGAATTAGTTTTTTGGCATTTTTATACCAGCTTTTATTTTATTTATTATACCATTTTAATGTTTGTGCTTAAGGGTATTATAATATTTAAGGCTATATGGAATATATATGGAACCAAGATAAATATAGACATATATGTATATGTATACCAAAATACTCAGAATGATAAAAGGAGTCGGTTTAACCATATCAAATCAGCGCGAGATTCCGAGGGGGGCTGAAGGAAGCTAAACCACGTCATCTTAAGCATCCAATTTTGGCTTAAAGAGCATGGCCTGCAACTCGCTGAGCATAAGACAGAAATCATCCAGATGACACGAGCTCACCTGTCATTCAAGGTCAGCATGCAACTAGATGCCACGTCCCTAGTGAATCAAAAAGGGGTGTGGTAGGACAGTCAACTTGATTGCAGACTTACGTTCTGGGCCCGGCATGCGACTACTAAAGTATCAAAGATCACTAGAAGCAGACTAGTGGCGAACATCGGTGGACCTACAAAGAGTAAAAGGAGGTTGATCGTGGCGACCACAAACGCAATACTCCTGTGCGTCAGCGAAATATGGGCAGATGCGCTAAACTGCAAAACCAAGGGCAAAGCACTGGAGGCTGCACAATGAATAGCGGCACTCAGAGTTGCTTGAGCCTAGCGTACAGTCTCATGCGTAGTAGGTTTTGTGATCAGCGGGGAGATACAACCGACCAAGGGAATGATGGATGCGTCGGATTCCAGGAAAAAACACGCCACCACTACCGCTGTGGAACGGAGATGCCTAACCATGTAGCAGTGGCAAAGTCGATGGGCCACTGAATCGAGTGGGAGATAGACGGCGAAGCTAGTTCCTACAACAGGCTGATATACTCAGAGGAATATCGGGGAAGTGGGCTATTTTAAGACTCAGTTCCTCTCCGGCCACGGATACTTTCGGAAATACCTATACCGCATGGGCAAGGTAAGCGGCCCCAGGTGCATATACTGGGAAGCACCGATCGATGATGCCAAATACACGTTCTGTAGTTGCGAGAGGTGGCTCGTGGAAAGAGATGTTCTGAGGAAGCAAACCAATGTGATCGGAAAGATTATTGAAAGCGAGGAATGCGGTTGAAAGATACATTGAAAGCGTATTACGGAGAAAAAAGATATATCTCGACGCAGTACAACAAAGCGAAGCCTTACGGACATAGACTTAAGAAGACGAGCCTATAGCATGAAGCTGGCTACAAGTATGGTGGACCCAGACGTGGGCGAAAAGAACTGGCCCATTTCACGAACGTCGTTCTGGGCCCTCCCGAAGTATTGCAAAAAGTAGTCCCGGGAGGAAAGGCTCCCCAGAAGAGGAGGAGGGATTGGTTTAGTGGCCACTACACTGGATGCAGTAGACGATGGTCGATGTAAGTGCGAAGGCATTTCGAACCCTACCTCACCCGCCAAAAAAACATATGTGTATAAAAAAATACCTATTGAATTACAGTCATTGATGGGCTGTAAGTCCGGATTGTTCGGTAAAATAGAAATAAATAATAATCATAGTTCTTTTACTTAAATTTTGAAAAGAGTGAAAGACCTGATATCTCTGTTACATATGAAGCGAAATTACTCAAATTTGGTACAAATAATGAACCAAAAAATAAAATGCCACGCGAGTAAAATTTTGAGAAATGGACGTTGCCACTCCCATTTTTGATTAAACGCGTGTATTTCGATAACGACTTAATAAAACTCGGCCAAACTGGGTGCACGTATTCCTCCACACCTTATTATATTATTCACACCGAATAAAACCACGCCCACTTTTTATATGGCAGGAACAAACTCCGGTCGGTCTGATATTACAATGCATCTCACTTCATCTTCACTCTCATTGTCTATGAGTTTATTTGATGCAAAAATTAACAGGCAGCCAAAATTAAGTTTTACTAAAATGTGCGCGGGTATGTAAAGTTCGTTCTGGGCCGATTTCGGTCTTCCTTATTTGTTACATTTTATTTATTTATTTTTTTTTTAATCTTAAATTTTGATTTTTTGTTTAATTTTTAGTTTTTATTTTTATGTCTTTAAATCTGAATTTCTATTTCCACACCCTTTTTTGTGGGTTTATTTATCTTTGCTACCCTAGTATTTATTATTTTATTTATATTCGTTTATTTTTGGTATCATTAGCACGGTTGAATTTGAAAATCCCTTGGTTACGTGAGGATTTTCTTGACAGTAGCTCTGTCATATTTTTGGGGATTGAAAACTCGTGATGACATACAGGCATACGAGTACATATCTAAATACGAAAATAAATGATACGTACGTAGTTTGCTATGCAAGTACGCGGTTGAGTTGCGATAGCAAAATGTCTTTTGCATTGTAAAATCTTACATGAGTGAATTGCTCCTTATGCATAGAAAACGATTGCTATCTGCATTTTATGTATAGTATATGGTAAGCTGTGAGCGCTTGTGTGCAAGAGCTTTATTTGGGTGTGCGGTAAAAATATTGCGAATTTCTTGCAGAACATTTCGCTTAGGACGATATATTTGTATATACGTATGTATAAGTACATATATTTTCCTGTGGTTCCTAGATGGAACATAGGGCCTCAGGATGAAACTTAAAATATCGAAGTTTATATACAAATATATCACAAATAGGAGAAGAACCTTGGAAAAACAACTAACTGCGGATGTATGATGTGTGTCTTTATTTTGTTTTAGAAGTCCCTTACAGTTTTATGCAGCCTCCGAACAATAAATGATTTTCATCAGAAGTTTGTTTAGCAGGTAAACTCTCGGAGTTTTGCTATGCAAGGGATGACTCCTATATCCCTTAGAAAAAACTTTTTCTATCATTTAATGGTTCGGGCCCATAGTGGATTTCGAGCCCATGACAACCGAATGGTGGTCAGCCACAAGCCTTCGTCCGTTTGAGCGACCGCCATTTAAACGTTTCATAAGTAAAAGGAAGTATGCAACGAACAAGGGATCGCACATGAAGTGTTCTGCATTCAAACTTTAGGAATTTGACTGTTGTTAAGGGAGAAATGCACAACTTATTTCTTAGAACCTTTCAGAGAAGAAGACTATTCAGCACTTTTTCTATAAATGTCCGCGATTGGCAGCTAGGGGATTAAGTTGACTGGATGTTCCTTTATTCGACAGCCTGGAGCTGTGCGATAACCTAAATTCCCTGAATCTTCTCCATTACATCAACAGCTTTTGCTGGCTGTGGATATCTGCGTATTGGAGATCTCATAATGGTATCAAAATAGCGCTGTAGTGCCCTTGAGGAGTGGTACTTCAACCGTTTCACCTACCTACCTACCTTGTTTATTGCGGGCTACAATCCAAAAGGTGTTCAACCAAGAAGCCTCTCGTTTCTAGTTTATTATTGAGGAGGCTTATCACAGCCAGATTTCTTTCTTCGCATAGCTGTAAGTAGAGTTTTAGATTTAGAGGCTATCTGGAAGAGCTCAACGATGCGTTAATGCGATTAGCATATATTCAGTTGGTAGTTCGGTTCAAAAGCGTTCTTAGTAAACATTCTTGGTCGCGACCACCTTGGCACCACAAGATCTACTCATATTTGTTCGGAGCTCGGGTAGATTTAAAGAAGATTAAAAAGGGAACTTGAGTGCAGTGTAATGGACTTAATGTTGTCTGAGTGGTGTACTTGCTAGTCTGTCCCGACAAAAAAAAAAAGAAAACATTCTTGGTAGGTGAATTTGTGATTATTAAGAAGACCGGCTATATAAAATTTTAACTATTTTAATCATTAGATATTTGCGTAAAATGTACTCCAGTATCTAATTACACTCAAAGCAAAGCTGACGCTCCATCACAGTAAATAAATTTATCCGGTGGACTTGCAAACTCATGCGATTGTGGCCAATTTTATGCGCATAATCTAGACACAGGCGAGTGTAGTGTACGCTATTGATGAGATAGAGCCAAACGTCGCCAAAAAGGCATTGAGTGTCTAGCTGGGCTGATTCTGTTTTTTTTTGTTTCCTTGTTCACTCCACTCGGGAGCATAGGGCCTCGACAAGACTCAGTCTTGCGTTAATCTATTTGATTTCTGACAGGGTGGGTGATTAGCCTGCCGCTACCAGTCCTAAGTAGTGGGAATGCCCACCTGTCGTTGCTTAGGAACAACGCCTTCTTACTGCTTGGAGCGCCATCTGTGTGTCACATTTTTATGGCAGAAGGGTCACACAGATGGTTGAAGACTTTACTAAATTTGGTGTGTCTGCGCTATTACTGTGATTGCCCGCTTCCTCCTGCTGGCGCCAATGTTGCAATGTGTAACGGTGTCTTTATCTTTGTGTTTTGCTTGTCTTAGCAGCCACAATGCAAATAATGCGCGTCTTTTTATGCGTGAGTAAGGATTGGAAGGATAAGGTTGTTGGGGTTGAGGAATAAATTATTATTATTTTTTTTGTTTTTTTTTTTTATGAGAAACTAGGAAAGTAGGTAAATTTGGAAAAGTGCGAGGACCGTGCTTTACGTGGGACTCGAACCCATAACCTCTGGGACTTACGCTAGACTACCGAGGCCGCTGCTGGGCTGATAGATGACAATAATAATTTTCCAATTGAATTAATTGAGAATTATGAAAATATATGTCAGAAATGTTCAAACTGTGACCGATTTTGTGATATGGGATTTTAAAGATTATTTAAGTTCAAGTATTGTTAGTTAAAAATGGCTGCTTAGTAAAGTTTTGAACTCCTATTTTATGTTTAAAAAACTGACTTAGAAAAAAATTGTGTATGGAAAATTTTCGAAAATTATTTTAAAAACTAGCACGCCTAGAAATCATCCAAGTTCGAAACCTCGCGCACGAAGCACCAAATTATAGAAAATGTTGTTTCTAATAGCAATCTTGTCAGGTAATGGCAAGCCTCTAAGGGTATTTCTGTTATGAAAAAACTCTTCATAAAAAACTATCTGCCATTCGGAGGTGGTATAAAAAAATTGTAGGTCCCTCCGTATATGGAAGAACATCAAGAATCACACCACAAATAAGAGGAGGAGGAGAGGAGCACGGCCAAGCAATCAGAAAGGGTGCTAATTATATACTTGTACATATACATATACATAGACTTTTAGTCATGACTTTTAGTCAATGAAAATGAAAATTTTCTTTTTTTGCGACTATTTTAAGAAAAAAAAACATTTTATATGAAGATTCAAAAATTGTAAATTTCCATTGGTAGCGCATAATATAGCTTTTATTCACAAAGGAAGTGTTAAACATCGGGTCGAGGAAGCTAGCACCGCCACAACGTCAAAATCAAAAACTTTTTGTGCCCAATTTATGGGCTATTTATGGGCTAATTTTGGGCCGCAACAAAAATTTTTGGGCTCTTCTCAATCTAGAATCATTGACACTTCAAAGTGGCGGTGCCAGCTGTAAAATAGCCAACACCGCCACAATGATAACTCGAGAACGGTTGGTCGCAGAAAAATCTCAAGGATATCAGAATTTTGGGCTATTTATGGGCTTTTAAATGCATATAAACAAATTTTTAAAAAGTCACCCTCTCTGCATAAACTGACACCCCCACATGCATATGTCCCGTAAATAATAATGAAAACGACAAACTAAAATTTTTTCACAGCACTATTATCAAAGTTACTTGCTACTCAACACTATTCAGTTGCAAAAAAAAAATTTTTATATTTTTTTATCAATTTTCTTCACGCAAGTTGAGGAGGGGGGTGTTAGTGTACACAGAGGGAGTGGTTTTTTTTTTGTTTTGTTTGTATGCATTTGAAAGCCCATAAATAGCCCAAAATTTTGATATGCTTGAGATTTTTCTACGACCAACCGTTCTCGAGTTATCATTGTGGCGGTGCTGGCTATTTTGCAACTATTATCGCCACAATGATAACTCGAGAACGGTTGGTCGTAGAAAAATCTCAAGCATATCAAAATTTTGGGCTATTTATGGGCTAATTTTAGGCTGCAACAAAAATTTTTGGGCTCATCTAATTCACGAGTAATTGCCAGTTTTACATATCAGCTGTAAAATAGCCAACACCGCCACAATGATAACTCGAGAACGGTTGGTCGTAGAAAAATCTCAAGTATATCAAAATTTTGGGCTATTTATGGGCTTTCAAATGCATACAAACAAAACAAAAAAAAACCACCCCTTCTGTGTACACTAACACCCCCCTCCTCAACTTGCGTGAAGAAAATTGATAAAAAAATATAAAAATTTTTTTTTTGCAACTGAATAGTGTTGAGTAGCAAGTAACTTTGATAATAGTGCTGTGAAAAAATTTTAGTTTGTCGTTTTCATTATTATTTACGGGACATATGCATGTGGGGGTGTCAGTTTATGCAGAGAGGGTGACTTTTTAAAAATTTGTTTATATGCATTTAAAAGCCCATAAATAGCCCAAAATTCTGATATCCTTGAGATTTTTCTGCGACCAACCGTTCTCGAGTTATCATTGTGGCGGTGCTGGCTATTTTACAGCTGGCACCGCCACTTTGAAGTGTCAATGATTCTAGATTGAGAAGAGCCCAAAAATTTTTGTTGCGGCCCAAAATTAGCCCATAAATAGCCCATAAATTGGGCACAAAAAGTTTTTGATTTTGACGTTGTGGCGGTGCTAGCTTCCTCGACCCTTAAACATCTCCCAAAAAAATATTGCAAATATGCACAAATATTTGTACGATGTATCGTACAAAGTACAGCAACGGGTTAAATACAATACAAAGTTTTTGGCATATAAATTAAGCTCTTAAAAAGGGACTACATAAAATATTTAATATTCCAGCCGAAGATCTTCGCTTGCCACAATTTTACATATTCGCATTAGCTACAAGCTTGCTAAGTGCAACAATAAATCTAAAGCATCCATATCCTTCCCATGCCACTTTGTTGCAGCTTGGTTGGATCATCTCGGTTATTTGTTTTGTGCCAAAGTTTCAGTTTCGTAGATTTTTGTCATATTATCGTAACAAAACTTTAGCTTCTATTCAAAATGTTGCTGCAGCAGCAATGGCACTAACAACCACCCCTACATCGTATCGACTTAAGTTTGTTGGAGAACTTGAATATTTTGGCATGACTGCCTTTTTTGCGCCACTTTCCCATTTTAGATAGCTGGCAGTGGGAGTTGGGGAAGTCGCGGCAACCGAGAAGCAAGTTAAACATTGAGTGGCAACGACATGTCGAACTTTCACGCAGTTGTTAAAATAGAAATTTATAAATTTATATATGTAAGAACTGATGCCTAAACATACTCTGCAGGAAAAACCTGAACTATACAAGAAAAATATGTCTGTTCCAGAACTGGTGCGACTGGTGGTAATTGCGAGTTATTTGTTACTCATTTCGCAAGCAGCAAATAGCATCAAAGGCGAACAGTAAACTCAAACAGGCGCGCTTCTGACACATTACGACTGTGATTGTGTTGTTGTGTGATGACTGCGGCCTTCGATGCGGTAGGCTGATGTCATATTTGATTCGTAATGTAATTTTGGTTTTGACATTTATTGATTATTAATTGATTTGATACTGAAGTACAGTCAATTAAACTTTTAATGCAAATCCTAATTCAGGACATTCATTCAAAGTCCATTACAGATTGATTGAAAAGTATTGAAAGCGTCACCTATTAATCAGTAGAGGAATCAAAATTTATATGTGATTTTAATATTTCGGCCTTCTTCTCAACACACAAACAATTATACTTCGATCTGTGAATTCATTCAAAAATCATTTGTTAAACCAACTCCAACTCCGTTTTACTCCTCCTTATTTCCTTTGCAATGGTATCACAAAGGAGGAATTTGATTTCTTCGCTGAAGTTGTGCACTCTCTCTGGGCAACCATTTCAACATAATTTAACTTAACGTTTGTTTGGCATTGGACTTAAAAACATTGAATTCTCTCTAAATATGAAATATAGGAGTGTTAGAAGCATAAAAGATTCTGACATGTTTTGTGTAAAAAATAACAAAATACTAGCGGATTTGTTGAGGATATGGAAGCAATGCGGGTTATATGAGTATTCTTATAAATATTTTTGTTTCCCACAGAAACAATTTGCCGAATATAACGCTGCTTTCGAATTATATAATACAAAAATGTATGAAGCGATAGTAATTATCACCTTCTAAATGTTCCCACGTGAGTCGGTTCTACGTAACAGGAACAAACCGGATTTATATCCGGTCAAGGACTGTCACTTCAGTAGCATTTCCCAAACATGTATGGAAAATATTTATGCCACTACAACAATAATAGCATCGCCTCTTAAGGCATAGCTATTCAAGAGTCATAAGTTGCTCAGTTCGAACTGGGATTGGCCAGTGTATGCTTAGTTTGGTTATAAGCACAATCAATCTTCGCAGGCTAGTGACTTATGAAAACAATTTCTAGTTAATCTATTCACGGAAGGTTTCAAATTGAATACAGGAGTATTGGTACAGGAGTATTCCAAAAGACTCTCTCTACTTAACTCAAATTTAGGACTTCCAAGCGAAGGTAGTCGCTATTTTATTGCTAGATTGCCACTTGCCTAGTTCTAAGGTCCTAGGCTCATTCATACTGCGCTGACATCCTTTTTGGTCGTATCTGAATATTTTGCCTTTAAGCTCATATTGCGTTGGCCAGGTACCATAACTTTGGCACCGTTAAGTTGGTTTTTGTAGAGTTGGGCAGAACATTCGTATGCAAGATTGTATGGCCACTCTGACCTCAGAAATTGTCGAGGGAGCTTTTGAGGCTAACAAATACGCTACACTTGTAAGAGATTTTGTCCTAACCAGAAACTGTCTGAAGATTATCTATGCGGTCAGACTGAAGATAACTTCCACGGTAGCGGCATAAAAGATGTTGTGGTAGAGTTTTATTGGAGTACACTCCCAAGTTGCCTTGTTTTAATTTTTTTTGGTAAAGGAAATTCCGATATCGTGAGCTCACTTACTGACTTCATGGGTATTAACTGCTTACGGAAAAAAATGAAATTTGAAAAAGGCGAGCCAAGAAACACCGGGAGATTGGTAACTCCTAAAACGCTCAAGCTAAAAAGCCCATTGTGTTCAAATCTCTGGAAATTAAAAGGATAGATAGTTTAGGAGGAAAGGAGAGTAGTAGCACAAAGAAAGAGATAGGATAAAATAGAGACAGAGATAGCGAGAATTTCCCAGATTCTCTTTGCCAAATCTAAAAATATCCTCCAGTTTCAGAGAACGAATATTACTCATTCGCATGAAATAGGAACCTAGAACACTCACAGAGAAAATGCTCAGTCCGTGTTATCTGCTTCCTCTAAGCAGGACAGGCTACCGGGTCCTCAATGGCTCCAATGATTCCAATGGTGCACATATGCTGAGCCCATGGGTTGTGTCTTGTTATAATACCGACCATCAACCAAACGTCTTTTCTTCTAAGTTTTAGAAGAAAGTTCGACAGTTTTCTCTTCGGGCTTGTTACAAAATACTTTGTAGCTCTCTTTATATCAGTTGCATACATAATCGCTGATCCAACTCATGATTCCTGTAGAACTGATTCCGATTATTGGCTCTGCTCCCTGTGGGATATCCGCTGATCCAGAGTTGGCCAATTCATCGGCAATTTAATTTCCTTAGCCGCTTATGAAACTTTATGATAATAAAGTATCGATTTGGGCTTTGTCATATTTTAGATAATTGCCATTGCTTATAATTCTTGTTCCCTCCTCTTTTATTTCTATGCTGGTATCATGATATGTACTACGTTATCTAGCCTAACTAGTCTCTATGCAAATGAGAAAGATCACGAACTGATTATGGTCCAAAATTCATGAGAAGTGTACCAGTTTGGTATTCGAGAATTTTCCTGCAGGTTAGGTAGTCGCACTGTGGGCACTACTTTCAGCAATTTAATTTTTTTTTTTCACGCAAACTCTAGTCAGCTTTCACGTCGCATGATGCGACATCCCTTTTACTTTACTCTTCGACACATTCTCTTGGCGTTATCATTGTGTTTTTGCGCCATCTTCAACGATTGTCTAAGTTCTTGAATGAGTTTCCCCCACTCACATTGAATTGCTATTGTTGTAATGTTTACTTTTTTTGGTCCAATTGAAGAGTGAAATCAGAAAATAATTTCCTGCCAACTGCAAATATTTTTGTGTGTACATATACATTTTGAGGATTGTGGAATGAGGCGTGCTCAGGCATTGTAGGGACTAAAATTGGTTAGTAAAACCAATTCAAAATGCCAACGAGTTGTGAAATAGCGATGTGTGAGGTGATATATGTATTACAAATGTTGTTTAAGGGGTTAGACCATAGCAGAAATTACAAACAATAATTTTTTTTTTGGTTTGATTAAAATATGCTGAAATATCTTTGAATGACACAGTCAAAGAATTATTTATTTAGTTATTAAATAATCTAAAAATGCAGTATTTCTTACAATCAATCAATTCTCAATCAAAAATCAATGAAACTTATAATTTAATAGTTTCATTTTAATGAATGAAGGAAAATGTAACATTTCTTAAAATTTACAGAGAAATAATAATAAAGAATACTTAAAATCTAGTTGAACAATTCATTTAGTAACATTTTGAAGAGGTACTTTGTGGAAGACAAATCTAGACGAATACAATTTTTACCGACTTAAAATCTCTCAAAGTCCTGGAAATCGCAGCATTGGAAGCATAATTAGTTCTAAAGCCGAAAATATCATGATTTCGTACGCTTCGTTGAGGAATATTTAAATAAATTTTCTTGAGTAGCGATGGCGAGTCATTCACCTTATTTATCAAATCGAAGGAGAGGATAAGCCTTCTACTACCTAATGTTTTCCTTTTTTCTTCTTTTTTGTTTCGGGCACAAAAGACCATGAGGTCGAACTGCAAACAATCAATAAATCGAATCGAATGTTTTTAGATTAATGAGCAAGCACCGAGTTTTATGGTATTGACAACATTTGCAGTTTGGCATAAAAATATGGATAATTTTCCGTAATGTCAGTTAATTTTTCGCCGTTTATTTATATTATTCAAATTTGTATAGCAAATATCAAACTAAATATAAAGCACTTCACAGCTACTTACGGTTATGGGGAAAACCCAAAATTCAATAGATACATACGGCTACGATTATGGTTATGGCGTTATAGTGCGGCACCTATAGTCGTTTACAGCGACGTCCATATGTTTGATCAGAGCAGCTGAATGCACCACTAATGGCAGCTTTAAACGCGTTTTCTCGGAACAAGTTGTCACAAAATTGATAATCCAATTTAATTTTTGAATAATTGTGCCCATCGCTTATCTGTTACTGATACAGCAGCTGCTCAGTTCAAAAGTGTCAAATATGATTGACGTACGATGACATTTACAAAAATTATGAATCTCCCTATAGAGGGATTAATACTTTTTATTCATATTTAAGGTTCTATGCCGTTAATATGCCGAATTTTCTCATCCTTTAGCTCTTGAATTGTTGCTGGCTTATCGATGTACAACTTTTCTTTCAAATAACCCCAAAGAAAGAAGTCCAACGGTGTCGTTGACGTTTAGGTGTAGTTCACATTCAACATCGGCCCTTGAAATTTAACCACCCTTTATAAGATGTCATCTTTATGATATGCGGTAATCCAGAAACTGCCCAGATCAATTAGACGAATATCGTTCAAACCTTTCGTGAGGTAGAAACAACAAGAAATTTGAAATGTGAGTTGAGAGAGTGCGCTAGCCCGAAGCCAGCCCTGGTAGCAACCCGGATAAAGTCGTATTCCTTAAGTAAGGAGAATGTTTGCATTTTTTATTTTATAATCAAGTATTCATAATAAAATCATGATTTACAATATTAAATTAAGTTTGTTCATTTTATTTAACTAAAAAATTGCATATACTTGTATTTGGACTAGTACTAAGTTTAAAAAACAAATATTTTTTCACAGTAAATTATAAGTAGAAATTGTAAGTATAATTGGTCTGACCGCACGTACTTAGTAATGGTATACGTCTAAGAACAACTGCGTAGCTGCCATTTCCTTTTATATTAATTTGCGAACAATAATTATTTCTATAATTAATAATTCATTTGGAAACTAGTATCCAACCATAGTTGCGCAAAATAGATATTTCCGTCTATCAGACTTTTGAAAAAAAATCACTGATGCTTTGTACGTTTAGAAGTAAAGCGTTCATGACCTTTTTCAGAATTTTGATTGATTTCCAGAAAAAATTTCGAAAATTTGTTCATTTTTTCTGTCGCTACAGTGTTCCAACCCCTTAAGTGGAGTTGAAAGGTGGCCTCTGATAGGAAGGGGCGATGAAGAGTGACGAAGTACAAACAGTACAATTAATACTTTTTATTCATATTTAAGGTTCTATGCCGTTAATATGCCGAATTTTCTCATCCTTTAGCTCTTGAATTGTTGCTGGCTTATCGATGTACAACTTTTCTTTCAAATAACCCCAAAGAAAGAAGTCCAACGGTGTCGTTGACGTTTAGGTGTAGTTCACATTCAACATCGGCCCTTGAAATTTAACCACCCTTTATAAGATGTCATCTTTATGATATGCGGTAATCCAGAAACTGCCCAGATCAATTAGACGAATATCGTTCAAACCTTTCGTGAGGTAGAAACAACAAGAAATTTGAAATGTGAGTTGAGAGAGTGCGCTAGCCCGAAGCCAGCCCTGGTAGCAACCCGGATAAAGTCGTATTCCTTAAGTAAGGAGAATGTTTGCATTTTTTATTTTATAATCAAGTATTCATAATAAAATCATGATTTACAATATTAAATTAAGTTTGTTCATTTTATTTAACTAAAAAATTGCATATACTTGTATTTGGACTAGTACTAAGTTTAAAAAACAAATATTTTTTCACAGTAAATTATAAGTAGAAATTGTAAGTATAATTGGTCTGACCGCACGTACTTAGTAATGGTATACGTCTAAGAACAACTGCGTAGCTGCCATTTCCTTTTATATTAATTTGCGAACAATAATTATTTCTATAATTAATAATTCATTTGGAAACTAGTATCCAACCATAGTTGCGCAAAATAGATATTTCCGTCTATCAGACTTTTGAAAAAAAATCACTGATGCTTTGTACGTTTAGAAGTAAAGCGTTCATGACCTTTTTCAGAATTTTGATTGATTTCCAGAAAAAATTTCGAAAATTTGTTCATTTTTTCTGTCGCTACAGTGTTCCAACCCCTTAAGTGGAGTTGAAAGGTGGCCTCTGATAGGAAGGGGCGATGAAGAGTGACGAAGTACAAACAGAAAGGAAAATTGAAAAGAGTCAAGCGATGGACGACCGGCGTCAACTTCAGATGACAGGTGGAGACTAAAAATGAAATGAATAAAAAGGTGGAAAATTGACTGCCCAAAAAAATTAACAGCGTCGCAGTGGCCTATAAAAATGAATTGGAAACTTTTCTCCACTTCTGTTTTCCATTTATATTTTAATTTTTAATAGACGAATGTTTTATGCTTCTTTTATTCGAAATAACTAACCCAAAAACTTTGAACGTAGAATAATATGCTCGTACATATAATTAAGTATCATTTTGTGGCAAACCTGTGCAGGTAAAACATTCTCAATTACTTGATATACCCTAACTTGCAATACTGCGGCATGGTAGAACATATCTCAATTCAAGTAGTGGCATCTTTTCCGAGTTCTACGAAATTTAATATTTTCATGTGTATAAAATACAAATAATTAATAAGGAGCAATTGGATACCGAAGTTCACATTTTTACGTCCAGCAATACATAATACCCAAAGGACCACAAAGATCGTATTTCACTAAAGAGAAAACTTCTCAGCATCAAACTCTAGCACCAAAGATAAAACTAGGCGAAACTAATTCACCAACGCCTTAAGCCGGAAAATAAAAAAATTTAAAAATGATAATTTTTCTCGTCACTTGCATTAAGTGTCCAACGAGCGTTGTGAGGATTAAGCGGACCCGGTGGTCTAGAAATTTCAAAAATTCGATATTTTGTTTTTTCCATATTTCGAAAGTATAGTATCTTAAGAATACACTGTGGAATTTTCATGCGGAAGTTCCCAATATTATAGCGTCTACAGTCCTTTAACTAGGTAGAGAGCGATCCGCGTGCTCCTGTACCTCAAACTTTAAACTCATTTATCTCGAAACGACTTTTTTCGGCCTAGTGTTGCCAAAAAAAACAAAAAAAAAAAACTATTCAACCGAATCGTCTGAAATTTTAATTCGTTGATCACAACATCAATGGCTATCGCCTGTACTAGAATCATATTATTATTTCAATTATTTCGTATTTTTTATTAAAAAACTAAAAAAAATCCGATTTTTAGAGTGTCAAATTCAAAACCGCGCCATTTTGGCAATTTTTTTATTTTTTATTCTAGTACGGGACATAGCTACAGTCATACTGATTAATAATTTTTTTGGTTTTTGTGTTTCAGATAAATAAAAGAGCCAAAATGGACAACACCGTTCAGATCCAATTTTTCGGGAGGGTCAACTTCAGAGCCATTTTTTAAATTATTAAAATTAAAATTTTTTATTTCATTTTTGTATGTAAAAGAAGTTAAATAAAAAGACTAAAAAAATTTAAATATCGTTTTTCATATATTTGATTGTAAAAAAAAAACCTGGAAATACCCAAAATTTTGAGCTTAAGCCTCCCGGGACCCCTTAAGGAAATGCACTAAATACTTAACCCCTTAACCTACACCTAACCCCGCCTACGGTGATCAGGCCAAAAGTTATTATTACGTATGCATTGTGTGGGTTAAAACTAGTTGATTTAAAAAAACTGCGCGAGCTTGTATACTATGATATTTCGGCCCAACATCTTCGACTTTAAATCATCCTTTATTTTCTCTGCAGATCTCGTAAAGTGTCCATCAAACAATTTAAAGTTTATGCTCGTTATCTAGATGACATTTCACACTAAAAAATCGTTTGCTGTTTTTTGTTTGCTCTATTCAGTTCTGAGTTACAAGGTGTCAAACGGTGGAAGCCAACAAAAAGAAAATACACATTTTACAGTTTTTCTTTGATAAAGGCGAAAATGCAAGTCAGACCGCTGAAATTGTGAATGGGGTTTATAATAATTTTACTTCCGCTGATTCCATTCACGTTTTTTTTTGTGAAAAAAAATATTGATAATGTCGAAAATGATGATAAAATCACAGAAAGAAAGTTGACCGTCATGTTAGTAGTCATAGCTTCGTCCAGGAGCTAAAGAACGACCATAAAAGAATTTTAAACCATTTGTGCAAAAATAATGGAACGTGAAGTAATTCGATAAAAAAGACAGGATTTAAGGGAAAACAACTCGAGGGTTTTGTAATATGATAATGCAAGGTGGCACAGCGCCATCATTATCCGTGAATTTTTGACCAAGAACAAAACGAATACCATCCAACAGCAATCGAATTCATCCCTAATACTTATAACCCCTGTACTTACTTTATCTCTCTCGCTTTCTCTCCTTCTTAAATTAATTCCTTAACTGCAATCTGATGAACAGCAAGCAAACTCTGCGACCAATAACCGATAATTTAGATAGTAGTTTTATGTTGGACCACCAATGCAGATCCAAATAAATGAATTCTGCGGAAATGGGCAGGTCACTATTTACTGGATACCAGTACACAAAGGAATATAAGGAAATGAGAGAGCCGATGAGCTCGCTAAGGCAGGTATTCGCTTGCCGAGATTGAGCACGTCAAGAATATACCTATCACTCTCCCTTCTGAGGAATTATCTCTGGAAACGCAGTCGAAATGGAAATATTCAACCTCGTACTCGAACTGTCAAAATTATGTTAAGGACTTGGAATACGAAAACTGGCAACTTTATTTTATCACTATCTAGAAAAGATTGTAAAATATTGGTAGGAGCCCTAACGAGACACTGTCTCACTCCACCTAACGCACCCAAAATGGTATTAGTCCAGAGCGATGCGTTTAACGTATGCAAGTAAGCGAATGCTGGGGTACTTTGTAAGGACTCGACAAATGTGCCTAGGATCAACATATTTTGCATACTTGAAGGATATTGCTGACAAAAGGCTGAACGTCTTGTTAAAACTCCCGAACACGTACATTATAAATTATGTAAAATGAAATCATCTACTCCAAATACATAACACTGGCAACACAATGGACCCTAGGGATCTAAGTCAGATCAGCCAGCACTACCTAACCTTTATATCGGCAGGGAAGGTGAAGAATAGTGGTGCCTTCAAAAGTGGCGATGAGAAACGTGGAGCCTTGAAAGCTACTGCTGGACTATCACAGAAGGTACTCAAATACCAGAAATGAACGTTGCTGGAGAGGAAAGCATGCTATACAAAAAGCAGGTTTATTTTCAAACAATTTTTGACGCCGGATGAAACTAGAAATATCTAGCGATATCTCCATCCCCGCCAAACACAGTTATATCATTTTCTATATGATTGATTGCTTGAACGAACGTATGACAAACCTTTGAATGCCTTTCTATTATGAGAAAAAGTTTCACAAAAACCATGTACCGTTCAGAGGTTCCAGTCAATCCATCATCGGAAAAACCAAGGAAATGCAGCGCATTTAGTTCCCCTAAATTCTAAGGACATCGGATCTTTTTGGCTTAGTCTACTCTATTTACTTGTGGGGCATTGTGAGTGTGAGAATGTACAACATTTACAAATATTATTTCAGAAATATGCATATGTGTAGGACTACGTTTATTTGCACAAGTATGTTGATCCATTTCATTACCGCTTAGGTTGACATTGAATACTGGCACTGTCAAGCACAAAAGCAAACACACTGTAGCTGAGCTCTAAATTGCTTCGGCTGCGCATGACCGAGTATGGCAGGGCCATTTGAATTTCTCTTTAGAAGCAGTTTTCAATTATTAGCTAAATACCTGTTTGGCAGATTGGCAAATAACCGAATGGCTAAATAGAAAAGCACAATTCTACTCAACAACGTACATACACATATACTCGCACATATTAACATATACATATGTGTACTTATATACATACATACTTGGCTGAGTATGTATGTACCTTCCTACAGCTAGACAACTTACAAGCGTTTATTTTTAATCAATGCTCGTTGCGCTCTTTCACCAATAGCCTGTCAATGCGTCAAGCCGTCAGTTAGTCAGTCGTTCAACCATAAATTTTCTCTGTATCTGTCAGTCTATTTGCTTTGTTTACTTTGGTGCGATGACAACATAAAACAAAGGGAAGTGTAATTAATTTACGACATCCCCATGTTATGCTGTAACCCTAATCGAAGGACAAATGAAAACATAAATGCAGGAAACATAAAATACATAAACTAGTTACATCGTACAATAATTTGCTAGGTGGTGAAAGCGGTAAGATTGGCTTGGTTCGAGGAGTAGTGGATTTGGTTGCTTTAATTTTTTTAGATTTTCGTATATACTCGTATTACAAGGTAAAAATAAGTGGGCGAATATTTGCATGGTATAAATATACTTATATTATATGTATATATAAATTCACTAGATTTATGAAATTTGACCACTTTGTGCAAATTAAGGCATGCGCGACACATTAAAAATAATTAAGGCAAGGCCAAGTTTTATGGCGGGTTTGTGTTTGACTACCATTTGTGGTATGAGTGGGTTGCGCTTGAGCACCATTCTGAGGGTACGGGCTCATGGTTTGCAGAAATGAAACAAAAAATTATAAAAAAAGTCTATCCTAATAGCGGTCGGGCCTGGCGGGTGTAGTGTATTTCTCCCATGAAAAACTTTCTCATAAAAAACACTCTGCTATTCGGATTTGGTATGCCCCTAAAACTGTAGAAGCTTTCGCAACATCAAGACGCACACCGCAAAGTGTAGGAGAAGTTCGGAATGCTTCCGCTTGGGCAGAAGAATGTCTAATGAGGTATGTACCTGCTAATTATATACAAATACACGGTGTATGGATGATGATTGAGCACACGAAAATGACAGTCAAAAAATGCGTTTTTTTTCATGCAATCCTCTAAACTTGATTTATGTCCAAAATATCCGCGCACTTGTACTAGGTGGCGCAAAATTAATCACCCTACTTCAATCATATTGCACACTGCAGTATATAACAGACAAACAATGGATCGAATAAAGATTTTGTTAGTTAGTAAAAAAGTTATTCAAAAAAAAAATAGGATAATTAATTTTTTGTCATTCGTATGGATATTATAATTTTGTTCACATAACGGTTGTCAGCAATAGGATACAGGACTCGAGATAGATATAGGCATATAACGGGTGATTTTTTAGCTATTATCTTTTTAAACAGTTGGTTTAAACAGCTGCCTCACGTTTCGTGTTTTGTTTCACTGTCAAACATTTTCAGTTTGGTCTATAATTTAACCGTGAATCGTCTTACAAACGAACAACGCTTGCAAATCATTGAATTCTGTTCTGTGTTCTGTTAAGAAAATTTAAAGTCGAAAAATGGTGTTCAGCGACGAAACTCATTTTTGGATCAATGGGTACGTAAATAAGCATAATTGTCGATTTTGGAGTGAAGACCAGCCAGAAGAATTGCAAGAGCTACCAATGTATCCAGAAAAGTCACAGTTTGGTGCAGTTTATGGGCTGGAGGTATCATTGGACCGTACTTCTTCAAAGATGTTGCGAATCGTAACGTAACTGTGAATGGTGAGCGCTACTGTGAAATGATGTCCAACTTTTTTTGCCCAAAATGCAAGAACTTGACTTGCATGACATGTGGTTTCAGCAAGACGGTGCCACATGCCACACAGCACGCGTAACAATGGACTTATTCAGAGGCGAGTTCGGTGAACATTTTAATTCACTTTCGGGATCTGCCAATTGGCCACCCAGATCGTGCGATATAACGTCTTTAGATTATTTTTTGTAGAGCTATGTTAAAGCTCATGACTATTCAGACAAGCCTGCTTTAATTAACGCATTGAAAGACAACATTAAAGCATTTATATGTGAGATACCGGCTGAGACATTGGAAAGAGTATGCCAAAATTGGATTAAGCGGATGGACCATCTGAAGCGCAGTTGCGGTCAACATTTGCATGAAATAAACTTCAAACAGTAAGTTATATGGACTGTACTATCGATTTAAATAAAAATTTCATGCATTTTTCTGAATTTTACCTGTGGCTTTTGAAAAACTTTCCTATAGCTCTTAAAAAATAACCCTTTATAAGCCAAAATGCTCAGAATGACAAAAGGGGTCGATTGTCTGTCCGCCCGTGCGCGTACAGACTAGAGGAAAAAATCATATATTTGAGTGAAACTTTGTACACATTTGTCCAAGGTTGATTGGTATTGAGAATGGGTAAATTCAGTCAATAACCACGCCCACCGGCTTTATAACGGTAACTTATAAAAAGAAAAAATCTTGATATCTTTGTTATTAATGAAGCAAAATTAACTCCCACAAAAATATTATGGAGACCAGATAAAATCACGCCCACTTTTTTATATATTAAGACTAAATTTCCGTCTGCCCATCTAATGTTAAAAGCCCAGACTCGAGAAAAACTTCAGTATTTTGCGCTAAACTCAGAAAGGACACTTATTTTAATACAAAGTTTATGTTAAGAATGGGCGAAATCGGTTCATAAGGACGCCTACATTCAATATACGGTAATTTTCGAAACAGAGAAAAATGTGATAGCTCTATTAAAAATGAAGCGAAATTATTAAAATTTGTCACTGAGGATGACCCAAAAAATAAAATGCGAAGCAAGCAAAATGTTGAAAAGTGGGTGTTGCCACACCCATTTTTGGTTAAACGCGTGCATTTCAATAACGACTCAATAAAACTCGCCCAATTATTTAGGTCCAGCTAATATGTTATTGAGATCGGATAAGAAGCACTCCCACTTTTCAAAAGTTAACACTAAATTTCCGTCCGTCTGATGTTACAATTTATAGTTGACTCTCATTGTCTATGAGTTTGTTTGATTCCAAAAATTAACAGCTAGCCCTAATTACATTTTACTAAAATGTACCGGCACATACAAAGTTCGGTCTGGACTGATTTTAGACTTGATTGTTTACACTTCGATTTGATGTTTGCACTTCGACCTCCTGGTCTTTTGTGTCCTCTACTCATCACAGTACCTCATCCAAACCAAGTTCGGTTGGGTTGCCTTTCTTTTCCGCGCTATAGTGCCTCATTCAAGGAGAAGGTGTATTGGAGTCTCCGGAAATTGGTCGCAGGAACGACAAGAGTCAATGGACCATATCTGGCTGGTGACCCGCTGTGGTGTATTTAACCCAATTAGCCAGAGAAAATGCATTGCCAAGTCTAAGTTAAGGGACGTCCCCTGTCCTCAAAAGTGCGACAATTTAATTTTTAGTTTCCATTTTTAAGTATTTCTTGCAGAAATGGGAGAATTAAGCGGAAACCTGGAAGCCAGGAAACGGAAGTCAGATTAAAACTTCTACGTTCTTCATAACAGCGCCTGTTCTTGAGAAGTCGTTTCTAACTTTGATGAAATATGCATTCCATAAAAACAATACGAATTTAAAATATATTTTAAAAGGAAAACACGAAAATTTAGCACAATATTTTCATAATATTGCGACAACGGATGAGAATAGGGATAGGTTTTTATTTGGCAATTAATTCTATAACATTTATATAAAGTGGGCATCATAAAAGTGAACAATAAAGTGGAATTATTTATTTCGAATATATGACTTAGACTTCAAACGACTTCACATCAATGTATTTTAAGTAATATAAGGGGCCATCGTACTAGTCAAATTCATTGCTTATAGACTAAGAGCTGGCGGCCGCGGAGGTACTACGATAACACCTCCGGCTAGAATTTTGAGAAGTGGTTGGGAGAACCATGAAGCAGTGCCATTTGCAAGGATTTTGCTCAAAACCCCTGCAAAAAAGACGTCAGACAACTTAAAGTTGCAAAAAAAAGTTGCTAAAAAAATGTTCGTACCTCCGGCTGAAAATTTGTAGGCTTACTGTTTGAAGGTCACAAATGCTGTATATAAATCGTCAGACATCTAGATCGCTGCAAAAGTAGTGTCAGACGACCCCAAATTTGTAAATTTTTTTCGAAAATTTTTTTTTTTTACCTCCGTCTGACATTTTTACATACTATTGCAAAAAGCATTTCAAGTACACATTTAAATTGTCAGACGAAAATACCGTTGCAAAATACTTATCTCAAGCTACATACAATGCTACATATTCGTTTAAACGCATTGCATTTTTTTCGTTTACTTTAGAACTGTTTTAAGATTACAACAATAACAACAACAAATATTCTTCCAAACTATTCGTTTAGGTAACAGTAAACCATCGTTGCATTTGTTTATTATCTATTGCTTTTTGTTGTAAAATAACGGGTGTCTATTTAAAATTGTGCTTAGAAATGCTACATATTCGTATAAACGCATAGTTTGTTAAAGAGTGCAGTAGTGAAATTAAAAGTGATTAACTTGTGAATATTGTTTGTAACTGAATATTTTGGTAAATTCTTACAATTTTTTTTACACATTCATTCAAATTTCTTAGCTAAATCAAATTTTTTAACCTAATTTCTTCAGATTTTCTAAAATGCCTAAGGCAAAATACTTAAATGATGAGGAACACCCAGGAAGACCCAATTTATTTTTTATTTGCAATTCAAAAAATTTTTCGTAGCCTAATACTTTATTTTGTTTTTCTCACGCTGTGACAATTTTGTGTTGCCTCTTGTTGCTTTCTTTATTCCATAAATGTCTGCTTTCTTTAAGAAAGCACGCACAACTCCTTCCGATCTTCCAATTTTTTGTCCAATTTCACGATTGGAATAGCCCTCCTCATGGTAAACACTGACCAATACCCGTTCCTCATCATTTAAGTATTTTGCCTTAGGCATTTTAGAAAATCTGAAGAAATTAGGTTAAAAAATTTAATTTAGCTAAGAAATTTGAATGAATGTGTAAAAAAATTGTAAGAATTTACCAAAATATTCAGTTACAAACAATATTCACAAGTTAATCACTTTTAATTTCACTACTGCACTCTTTAACAAACTATGCGTTTATACGAATATGTAGCATTTCTAAGCACAATTTTAAATAGACACCCGTTATTTTACAACAAAAAGCAATAGATAATAAACAAATGCAACGATGGTTTACTGTTACCTAAACGAATAGTTTGGAAGAATATTTGTTGTTGTTATTGTTGTAATCTTAAAACAGTTCTAAAGTAAACGAAAAAAATGCAATGCGTTTAAACGAATATGTAGCATTGTATGTAGCTTGAGATAAGTATTTTGCAACGGTATTTTCGTCTGACAATTTAAATGTGTACTTGAAATGCTTTTTGCAATAGTATGTAAAAATGTCAGACGGAGGTAAAAAAAAAAAATTTTCGAAAAAAATTTACAAATTTGGGGTCGTCTGACACTACTTTTGCAGCGATCTAGATGTCTGACGATTTATATACAGCATTTGTGACCTTCAAACAGTAAGCCTACAAATTTTCAGCCGGAGGTACGAACATTTTTTAGCAACTTTTTTTTGCAACTTTAAGTTGTCTGACGTCTTTTTTGCAGGGGTTTTGAGCAAAATCCTTGCAAATGGCACTGCTTCATGGTTCTCCCAACCACTTCTCAAAATTCTAGCCGGAGGTGTTATCGTAGTACCTCCGCGGCCGCCAGCTCTCCGTCTATTAGGTTTATGTTGAAGGTGCACGTAGTGATGCTTTTATATGCGCACAGTTGCACGTGCATTGAAAAGAATAACAATTCACAACACCGTTTGCTAGAATAGAGCACATACAGCTGCGATAATTATGTAACAATAACAATTAATTTTTAGGAAGTCTTCAAATCGCGCCGATTGAGCAAAAAATCAAGGCAGCCATCTTCGTGGCCCATATGGTCATGTCCAGAGAAAGACTGATTCCGATATGACAAAGAATATTCTTGACATCATTGTGGCGTCAGGCAAGCCAGGTCAAGCCCAATATACATGGATGAAGCAAATAGAAAGCGAAATGAAATAGGCGTATTTAAATCCCTAGACGAGCCAAGAGCGAAAAATTATTTAATTTACCGAGGGGCCGTATTCGAGAGTAATTCCAATTATATTAACTAGACATAATTGGAAAGGGCCCGGACTTGCAATTTTCCCCCGGGGCCCGGATATGCTCTCTACGGCCCTGAAGTAAGGAATAATAAGAAGAGCAATAGCATTGTTCATGATGTGCTCTTAGCAGAGAGAGGTAAAATAACTGAATACTTCGAATATCAGCGACTTAAGTAAGTAAGGTTGCAAGAAAATAGTGAGTTATTAAAATTATTGGTGAATTTCAGTATTTGTTCGTGCTAATAAGTACTTTATAACACCCTGCATCAATTTATTTTAGTAATTCCTTTAAATACAAAAAAAAATTGCCGAATATACCGAAAAGAGATTTTAATAGAATGGAACCTAAAACTATTAAAGGAATCAAAAAATAATGTCCTTTCTGCGCATGCCAATGATTCTTTATCACTTATGTATGAGTTCATGAGTGGCTTGTTTAGTTGTGATAACTTAAATTGTCTTTCGCCATGCTGAGTAAAATGGCTAGTCAAATACAAGAAGGGATTCATATCCGCCATTGCTAACAAAAAATATTTGTGCTGTTTACCCAAGTGCCTTAGATGTTTGTAAATGCCAAAGGTGACATCCGATTCACATCTATCGGAAGACTAACAACTTTAGACAATGACATGTTAAGGACGAAAGTGGAATATAATGCCAGACAATCGAGGAACTGTCAAATACTCTTAACCAATCTGGCCGATCATCCAAAAATATTTACAACAAATTGGTAAAACCTGTCTGTAGAAAACACAGCTAACCGATCCACGACATGCAACTTATTGGCTCAACGGTAAAATGTAGAAACATTTTTTGATTGCTTGATTGCTACAGATATAAAATAGGTCCTCTATGATAATTTAAAACGAAAATGAAAATGTGACTCTCTCTGAATGAACTGCCACGAAGTACTGCTAAGTCAAGTTTATATCCGAAAAATGCGTGTTTGTGTACTTGCTGGGGTTATCGTGGAATCGTCCATTTTAAAATGCTTAAATCTGGGGAAATTGTTAAGACCTTTATTGTAAACAATTAGATTGACCAAATCAATTACTAATTGAAAAGTATTTAGCGATTATCTAAAGAAAAGGCGTAATTTTGCAACTCGATAATCCAAGATCGCACTGCGTAAGAAAAAAGCGGGAAAAAATTAATGTATTGGGGTGGGAGGTACTGCCACACTCATTATATTCCCCGACATTCGCGCTATGGGAATCCCACTAATTCTGTAACTCTTCTTAACAAACAAAACTTTTAAAAACTCGGTTGAGATGAAAAATGCCATCTCCAGGTGACTTTTATCGATCTGGCGTTGAAGATTTGCACACTAAATGGCAAAATGTTGTTGCCGACGTGGGTAATTATATCATTGACTAAAAAGAAAAACGTGTAAGAAATGTATTTATTTGAATTAACTGTAAAAAACGAGATCATTTTCCGGTCCCTCTAATATTTTAGTATTCCGAATGGATTTTTTCGAAGTTTGAAAATCTGTTTCAAAAGCTGCCCGAAAAGATAGAATATTTTGTTGTTGGACTGAAAAGTTATCCATATTAAAAAAATCGTTCTTTAAGAAATATTTTTGAACAGGAAAGTCTAGAGCCATTTTATCTATTACTCACAAAAAGAAGCTCATTGAAAATCCTTATGTAAAATAAACCGCAAATGTTTCTTATGTTTATTTACAAAATTACATACAATTTGTAATCCCCAACGGGTTAAAGGGTTAGAATTTGCCCGCGGGAACGGGTACACTTCAGCCTCTTACTTATGAGCATCAACTTATAGTTAATAGACTGAGCGAAACAGATACAGAAGCGGCTTGGTGACCATTGAAATACTGTAGTCATAGTATTCAAATTTATTGAGGAAGATGAGTTCGGTGAAATACTTGGATTCCATGAAGAGAATACAGGTACAATATATATTTCAAGTCATAGTGCTAACTTCCCTCATAATAGAATAAATAATGTGATTAGTAGATAAAAAATACGCTGGATTAAGTGGGGAAACCACAAAAATATTACTTTTAACCCTCTACCGCATATGGGGTATTACACATTTTTTTTTACTCAATTTGTTCAATCCGCAGCTAGTAGAATAGGTTGGTGCGTAACTACTCTTCGCTAATGCACAGGTCCGAAACCCCGCTAGTGAAATAGCAAATTATTGTACAAGTTTTTACCAATAGTGAGGTATGTGCGTTTGAGAGAGAATGTGCATAGGAAACGACCCAATTTGTGGGAAGAAAACTCATGAATCTTGCACCATTATAACGCACCGTCTCACAAGGCTCATATTGTGAATATTTTTTTTACCAAAAACTCGACAAATATCGGTGAACAACCGCCATATTTACCGGATTTAGCCCTCGTACTTTTTCCCTTTCCCAAAACTTAAATTGCCACTCCGCGGACGCCGTTCTTAGTCGATAGAGGCCTTTATGGAAACTTCGCTGAAGCAGCTGAAGAAGATCTCTTTAAGCGCGTTTAAAAGGTGCGATGATGACTGGACTCATTTTTGGCATATGTGTATTGCTTCGAATGGAACTTATTTTGAAGGCGACAATATAAATGTTGTTGATTAAATACTTATTTTGCGTTTTATTGAACAATTTCCGGTACTTTTTTGACAGAATGTATACTTATTTTGACCCCTAAAATTTGTACACGTCGCTCCACCGTGCGACCTTCGATACTATACCAGTATCGACACTTTTACTCATTTCTAATTCAAAAAAATTTATTTTTTAATACGCAGATAAATCTATAAAGTATTTTCGCATAAACATGACTTTCAACTTTAACGGTTATTAAACCCAAAATCGTGCAAGCTCATGTCTTATACAAATAAATATTTTTAATAACTTTTTTTTTTTATTTTCAGCTTGAAATGCTTTCACGCCATCCTACTTTTCTTTATAGTAATTTCACTGGAAGCACTTATTTGTACATGCATACGCCAATTAATTCGTACATGCATGACTTAGGTTATAATTTTTTCCGTAATTAGCTCTGCAGTGCTTAATTATGAAATGTTTTCCTAATAACGATATCACAACAGTTGATAACAACAAACACTACCAGCAAATGCGCGCCTAATACAATCATCAATTTAATTATAAATATGTAGTATGTAAATAAGAAAGAATTATATTAACATATATATTGCCTAATATACATATATATGTATATGGCACTGGTGAGCAAACACACCCTCGTTCCGTACATTTGAAACGCACTTAGTCATACTCGTACATTCATATTGTGTTGTCTGCGTTGGCGTATGAGCAATTTAGATTGACTTCGTCACGCATCACTCATACGACATGGCAAACTGTGCTAACGCCTGTGGCGAAGCGGGCAATAACATACATACTTCTGTTTTACTTGCTATTTGTATATAGACTTTTTTGTTTTCATGAACTGATTTCATTAGGTAGCACAACAAATTATATAAAAAAAATGTAAAAATTATGACAAGAGCAGCAACAGTATGTATATACCTACATATACAAAAGCAAGACGTGATGAGAGCATTTAAAAAGGAGGAAAAGCAAAGCAAAAGTGACACAAAGCAATGAGCTGTATAAAAATCTGGAACAATGTCAATGAAAATCAGCTGTGCAGCTTTCGCAACGAATAAGCGAGTGCATGCGAGTGTGTCTAAGTGTGAGTGAGTGAAGCAACCTCAGCAGCAGCAGTGACACAAACTGTTATAAAGTACCAACATTTACGCATAAATTTGCTTAGTAATTTTTGAATTTCATTTTAGCGCGCTTCTTCATTTTTCTTTCTCACAGTTTTTTTCTTTACTGCGAACGTTGCTTGCGCTTATCGAAAAGAAAACGCATTGTTGCTGATTTCATCCATACATATACATTCTTATATACTATATGTAAGTAAGCACTGGTGCAACGAAAATTACACTAAGGAGGGGCATACTATCTCAATTTGAGGCTCTTTGTTGAATTACTAGTGAATTTAGTAATTTTGTTTAGTGATATCTGACAACAAATTATGAAGAAATAACTTAATCTATCATAAACCAAAAACGATATTAAATTGGAAATTGTACAGCTATAAGTGACATCGAAAAATAGCGCAAAAATAATCTTCCTTCCGCACCTAAGCCACTGAAAATTAAGGCGAAGTGTCCCCATAAGACATTCAAGCTTTTATAATTGCTTTCCATGAAAACCACATTGCTTTTGTTTTAGCTTGTTTCAATTCATGATTCAATAATAAAAAGTTTACTCAGTAAGCAGCTTTCTCGTTCCCTCTTGATAATTCGGCTCCATTAGCCAGACACTGGTTTGCTAATTCTGACTAAAAGTGGAGAAAGAGTAAAATTTGAAGGAAAAATATTTCGTTTTCAAAAGGGTGTACATCTGAGAAAGAAATTGGTAGGTATATCCAGAACTAGAATGGTAAGGAATACACACTGACACCACTTAAATCAAGATAGCATAGATCATCTTTTCGAGCAATGCGCCGAAAGATGGACACTTTGACAAGCCGAGCCCAATGCCTTTCAAATATAGATTGCGGAGGTACTTACTAGGTTGCTTTAAAAATACCTAAGCTACTAGCATCATTTATTAACACCGCAAGTTTTTTGCGTACAAATATAAAAATGCTAGGTGCAAACTGATTACACTGAGGGTCTTCGATATGTTACATATCAATGGAGATGATGTGGTCATTTAACAAGAGCTAAGATAGGTAGAAGAGTTGGATAGTTTCCACCAGGATGCGATGAAATATTATATATTAGAGGCTTCAAGGCGTTATAAGAATGCTGGAATTAGCGGAACATGTTTCCAATGAGTATACTTTTACATGGGTGGATGAAGTGTTCAGAGCACCTGAATGTAAACACCGTCATCAAAAGCGTTTTGAAAGACAAGAATGTATTACTAAATTCAACAGTTACATAAATAAATTAAAAATAAACATAAATATTTTAAACAAATATTATATTAAAATTATTTACAAAGCCCTCTAAATATTGGTACGGGAGTTTCCGTCTTTTCTTAGCCAAAGTTACTAATTATTTAAACAATTACAATAAATAATACATGATATTGTGTGAAGTATGTGCCATTGAAAGCACGCAGCATGCGGATTCCTCTGACGAAAAATTCGAGTTCTTTTGACTTCATCCATTCATTGAGCCAGTTTGCGATGCTTTCGTAAGAAGAGAGCCGCTCAGTTTGTCGTGCTTGCCGTCCCATTTCGGCCGCTTTTCTTTGAGAGCTCGATTCAAACACATTAGCTGCAGTCGGTAACGACCGCCAGTGATGGTTTTAGACGGTTTAAGGAATTCATAATAGATGACACCCTTCTGATCCATATGCACAACATAACCTGTGAAGCACGAATATTTTTTTTTCGCTGTCGATAGACCTGGTTCACCTGGCAGACTCCATTACTTCCGACGCTTAGGGTTGTCATAACAGATCAATTTTTCATCGCCACTGACGGCGCGATGCAGAGAACCTTTTCTTCTCTGCCGTTCAAGAGGCATCTCACACATCACCAAACGGTTCTCGATATCTCTCTCCTTCAATTGATGTGGCACCCAGTTACCTGCTTTCTGGACCATTCCCATCAAGGGTTCGACATGCGTTTTGATCTAATAATTGTTGTAGTTGAGTATCTTCCAATTTTTTCGGTGCCCCTTCACAATCTTTATCACCCATATCGAAATTGCCACTTTGGAAGCGTCGAAACCAGTCTTTACAAGTTGTATTTTATGGAGCGTAATTACCATAAATATTGATCAATATGGTATACGGCATGTTTCAGCTGCACTTTTCTTTAGAAGGTAATAATGAAGCATGACTTCCCGCAAATGCTGTTTTTTCGGGACGAACGTTGACAATTTGGGCGTCAGATAAAAAGGATCTTTACGCTTCAAACGAATGTCAACTACACCACGTATACATCTTCAAATCACCAGCATATTACTAGATCGAACATAGATGATATAATCTTAATTTGTTCCCATTTAAGTAAAAAAAACACTTTTTTGCTACCATTTTTACCAAAAGGTATTTAATTTTTCCACTTTCTTCAACTTAAATGCAATTATAAGGGAGTGTAAAACTCGAATATCACAAGTGAGCAAACCGTAAATAATTTGATCAAGGTTTCAGGTGTTTGTTACAATGGAACTGTTAGGCAGATCAGACAGCAAACTAGAAGGCGTTCTTTCGAAAGATTTTCTTTGATAAGCAAATAGTTGGATTTATGAAGCAAAATGTTGGATTTAAGGTGACACCTCTAACTTTTCAAACTGGTAGGGGCATACTGAATCATCATTATTATACGCGTACTACATAAAATACACACATTAACACATATACAGAATAAGTGTACTTATATACAATCATCAAATTTTGGTTTTAAATGATTTTTTTACTAAATAAAAAGATAATTTTGAGAGATGAAAATCTTGATTTTGGGATTTAGGCGTTTCAAAAGTGCGAATTTTTTGGTGAGACACCCTAATGTATATACATACGTATATGTATGTATAGGTGCAGTTAATGTTGCTTCTGGCTGTTTACGGCTCCAATGAATTCAGCTACTGTTTACATTTTTTATTTATAGTCTAACACATACATAAATATTTCTTAAACTTTATTATAACTTATTTCCATTTCTACTACCATCTCTACCTCCTCTATTCTAGCCATGATTGGATGTTTAAAGCAAAACGCGGAGAAATTACATCATTCGTTCTACATATAAAAACATGCAGAAGCCCCCGGAAGTATTCTAAGCATTCGTGTCAAGTATCAGCAAAGAAAGTTGAGTGGTGACTCTCAAAATAGAAAAACAGCTGTGATGCGTGCTTTGTTCACGGCGATTGTTGTTGGTAAGGTCGATATGATGCTGTTATTCAACAGCTTTTTCCATGCTCACGTATTTTTTCCATAAGTAGTTGTGTAAATATGTATAAATGGCAGTATATGTGTAGTAGGTAAGGGCACTACGTGCGCTAATATCCCTGCTAATGAGCAAAAACTTAAAATATGACATATAAATCTGTTTTCCCTATAACTGCGCCAGTAGAAGTCATTTGGCTATCTGAAAAAAGAATCTCAGCACAAACGTGTTGGCATTTTCCCCTTCTTCTTGTTCCTTCGAACTTCAAATTTCCGCTTTATGCGTATAGCTATTTTATGTTTTTTATTAATACCTTATAATATAAATATAATAATAACTTTGAATATTCTGTGAAATTGCGGTAGCCATACGCCGCACTGATTACACCCAAACAGTCAATAAAAAATGCTTCAGAGGAATTACTTCAAGTTGAATTGCTATGTAAAAGGCAGCTCATCATTATGGTTGGCTCATCTTCATTGTGGCGACTTCGAAAGAAGCTATAAACGGAATATCGCCGAAAATTTAAGAGCGCAGAAATGGAAAACACAACAGTCACACAACAGTGGGTGGGTGCACCCACTCATACGTACATTTACTTGAAACCAGCAATCAACTTGGACAGATTACTGTTTGAAGTATGTCAATAACTGACGCAGTGAAGAATCAATCAAGGGATGTTAGGCAACAGTGTTTGCGTTTTTTTTAGTTCCTTGTTGGTTTATTGGTTCTCTGTTTGGTTACTTAGGGCTGGCGCGGCTTTTGATTTTTCAGCTCACGCCTTTTTAAGGAAATTTACTAAATAAACTATTGGTTTTTTGTTAAGAACTATTTGATTCTTTGAACTCTATGCAATTTAAATAAAATTTAATGAATCTTCATTTGAATTACGTACAATTTCAATTAATATGTACATATCGCTAAAATAGAAGAATACTTTAAAAAAATCAACTGGCTTTAAAGTGGTGAAAAACAAACCATTATTAAAATTGCATCCCGTTCAAATGTAGGTAATTTACGAGATATGTCCCTAATTTTATGTGATTTATGATTTCGCGATAACGCTTATTATATTGGCTGACACGTTTTTAGAGAACAGAAGCAAATAAGTGTCTAATGTTAGCTCAGAAGCGAATTGCCTGCCTGTTTTTAGTGTAATTTTATAGTCACATCAGTACCGTTCTCTTTATTCTCTACTTGTCTTTATTTAGCTCGTTGGTTAAGATACTCGTATAACTGATTCGTATACTCTAAAATTATTATTTAAAAAAATAAAAATAAATAATTGGCGCGTACACTTTTGTTAGGTGCTTGGCCGAGCTCCTCCTCCTATTTGTGGTGTGCGTCCTGATGTTGTTCCACAAATGGAGGGACCTACAGTTTCAAGCCGACTCCGAACGGCAAATATTTTTATGAGGAGCTTTTTCATGGCAGAAATACACTCGGAGGTTTGCCATTGCCTGCCGAGGGGCGACCGCTATTAGAAAAATGTTTTTATTAATTTTGCTTTCACCGAGATTCGAACCAACGATCTCTCTGTGAATTCCGAATGGTAATCACGCACCAACCCATTCGGCTACAGCGGCCGCCAAAAATTATTATTTATATCATGTAAATATATTTTAAACTGGGATACATTGACATAGGTGAAGCAAAAAGTTGCTTAAAGTTTCGGTCACTATGGTGGCAATTTTATTTCTTCTGTTAGTCTTCAATTGCGCTGGGGTCTTTGGCATGTTGGTATCTATGTTGCAATTCTCATAACCTCACAGAGAGATCTACAGGAACCGATCTCACTATTTTCAGTGAATATTGTTTTCAGTTTTTTTCACTTTTTCATCTGGTTTCAAAGCGACTCTATTTCGACAAGCTTATCAAAAGCATTCGAGAAGATTACTCAACGCGAATAAATGCTAAGAATTTTAAGAGAGGATATATCCAGGAATTTTGTTTAAAAGATTCGAAGAAGAGGAAAGATTTAAATAAGAGGGTTAAGAGTCTGAAATTTCTATAATAAAATTTAAGCTGAATGGAAATTTTTTACACCATCTCAAAACAAGTAAAGTTAATTAAAAAAGGTAATTGGAGGGTTAAAGTGCTTCTCAGCAATTTCCATCAACCGCGCGTATCACAAAATCCGTTACCATTGCTCGATAACGCTCACCATTAACATTTAGCCCAAACAGCATTCAAATAAACAGGCCATACCATACACGTGCAAATACCGCCCCAAACTGTAACTTGCCTATCGTAGAGAGGCCGTTCTTCATTTAATTGATCGATTTTGGTGGCATAAAATCGAAAATAAGTATTTTTATTCTCATACTAATAACTTGTATACCCTGGAAAGATTTGAGATTTGGCCACAAGAGAATTCTCAAAAATCTTTTGTGAGCACATAGGGAGCTAGACAACATTACTCCCCAAGTCTGTTTTGAAAATAATTTACCAGTCGAATCCTAAAAAGATGTAATAACGTTACATGACGTAAACGTCATGAATAGTGGCTATCTTCACTAAGGGCTCAGGACTAAATGTAACCATATAATAGTGAGTAGCACCCACTCAGAGGTGTTGCAGCTGAAACTAAGTCTATGGTATGCAACGTCTTTTTCGATGAGAGCCCAGGAACTCTTCTGTCGCTGTACAGCCGATCATTATCTTATCTGATCTGCACTTTTAAGCCGACTCCGAACGGCAAATATTTTTTAAGAGGGACGTTTTCATGACAGAAATGCACTCGAAGGTTTGCTATTGATTGCCGAGAGGCGACGGCTATTAGAAACAATTTTTATGATTGTAAAATACGGCCGCAATAGCCGAATGAGTTGGTGCGTGACTACAATTCGGAATTCAGGGGGACGTAGGTTCGAATTTCGGTGAAAGACTAAAATGAAGAAAAAGTTTTTTCTAATAGCGACCGCGCTCCGGCAGGCAATGGCAAACCGCCGAGTGTATTTCTGCCATGAAAACTAAAAAAATATCTGCCGTTCGAAGTCGGCTTAAAACATTTGTGGAACAACATCAAGACGCACGTCACAAATAGGAGGAGGAGCTCGGCCAAACACCCAAAATTGATGTACGCGCCAATTAAATAAAAACAATAAAAACTAGTAATTGTTTTAATTAAATTTATATACGTAAGTGAGAATTTATTTCGAACGCACAGTTGAGCAATACGACTGTCGCTTTCGAAGTGATATGAGACTCCAAATCACCTTCTCGTTGAATGCGGCGCTATAGTGCGGAGAAAGTTGAAATATATCGGCCAAGTGCAGCCAATAGAAAACCACCTACGCTTAGCCAAACCCAACTCTATCTTAAGTTTAATAAGGTAACTGGACTTAGATAAGGTAATGTGATGAGCAGAGGGCACACAAAAAAATGAGGGCGAAGTGCAAGTCTCCGATTTATTCTATAACCCTCTTCGAAGAGATATGATATTGGTCGCTTTGACAGGTTTGTTGGTTGGTTGCCACATTTTGTTGCCACATCCTCGCTACGATCAAGTTATACGGGTTATTCCTACAAGACTATGTCCAGTTTGTGCTATTAAGAGTTCTTATGAGGTTGTTTACGCCTGTAACAGGCAGCTCTTCAAGGCTTTCAAAAAGCGGTTTGCTAAGCGTTAACCCTTTCGCGATATTGTTGCCATATGGCAATAGTAAACTTTAAAAGGCCGTCAACACTCTCTTGTAAAAAATATTAACTTTTTTGTTAGATATTTTCAAAAATTGAAGTTTAATGGTTAAACAGAAATAAAATAAATAATAACCGCCCATTATATATCGGTAATACAACATTTTTAAAGAAAGCCTTCTGACATATAGCACTTCACTCTGAAATTTGTATTTTGCATTTTTAGATTTTTGAGGCATTTTGGGCAAATGTTTTCAACAATTTTTGAATAAAGTATATAGAAAAATGTTCAATCTGTCATTTGGCATATAAATATTTTTTCGCTCGCAGCTTTAAAAGCTGTGCTAATTTTTAAAACTAAGCTTGTTGCCATATGGCAACAAATTTCTCGTAAGGTGTTAACTTGCATTAGATTGCAGAAGAAGTTTATTTGCGATTGAAACGAATACAAAACATCTGTTGCCATATGGCAACATTAAAAAAAAGCACTTAACAAAAAAAAAGAATTTATTTGTATTGTTATTGGTCCTAAAATAAATACTCAGACAAAAATTTGGATTTTTTGGATGGCGCAATAAAAAGATGTAGCGAAAGGGTTAAGAGGGACTATGACAGTATGAATTGTAAGGGATACCCATTTTGGCTGCTATAGGCCAGAAGTCAGTCATTACTGTAGTGAGCCTGAGAGCATCCCTTCGTTCCATATTTATCAATGTTGACGTTCGTTTGTGGTTGTAGGTGCGTCATAACATTCTGCCGTCTTTGCATGCCATCTGATCGCTCCATCTACAATTCACAATTTGTAGGTATTTTAGGGAGATTGCATTCTTGATAACAGCCAGTGGTGTGAATCCGACTCTGCAAGAATGTTACCCATGGCAGATTCACCTCTTGCCAGTTCGAAAGGAGTGCAGAAAATTGTTGGTTTGCCTGATATTTCTCTTTTAAATGGGCAACCTTCCACGATTGGTTGTGTTAGGTATTTGACAGGACTGCTCTCCCAATTTGTGATGTGTGCCTTAGTGACTGAAGGCATGTACAGCTTAACGCCACTTTTGAGCAAACATGAGTGGTTTTTTGTTAAAGAGAAACTTGGATTTCCATGGCAGAAATACACTCAAAGGTTTGTCAATACCCATCGAGGTGCGGCCGGCGAACTGAATAGTTACGTTAGTTACGTAGCGAATGGTAGTTACGCACAAATTCACTCACTTATGGCGACTGGTGGAAAAATCCGCCGAATTGTCTAAATATTTGTCTGTAGTCTTAAATAAATAAAAATTACAGCAGTCCAATAAATATGACTAAGTAAATTTAAAAAAAAGAAAACCTTAAAATATTTGAAAAGAGTCAACGGATTTCGGCATAAGTTGAGCAAAGTCACTAAAGAGTTCTGATTGAAAAGCTTAACAAGATAAAAAGCAGAAACAATTTTCAACGTCAGACTCGATCATACGAGAGACAACAGACATTGGCATGTTGCCCTTACTAAGGACACAGCGAAAGACAATTTAATTTATTCACTGAGTGTGCAAAAGTCCACGGCGACGAGACAACGAACAACAACAACAACGCTTCATTTTTGTATATACAAATGTGTGTGTGTGTAAAGCGAAAATAAAAGTTCCACATACACCGTCACGACGCAAACTCAATCAAAAGTGTATAAACTGAGCAAAATGCGAGTAGCTTTTTTTAATCCTTTTGCTCTGCCCAAAGGGGCAATAAAACAAAACAGTGATTTCATTGCAATCAACAGTTTGCCAATCAGACATAGCAAAGCGACAGTTGTTGCATAAAAAAGTAAACACACACACACACAAAAAAAAAATCAAAACAACAACACAAGTACTGCTTTGTGCTTTAGATGCGTTTGGGAATTTGTAGTCTGTAAACCAACAAAAAGTTCACAGTCACTGTTTATTCGTATGTTGCCTTTGACTGAGGCAAACGGCGTTGGCAACTCTTGAATTTATGAACCCCAGTAGGCAAAGGAGGAGTGAAGTGAGGGAAGCTGAAGAGGGAGGGGAGGAGAAGAGAGGAGGGAAACTTGGCTAACGCGCTAGGCGGTGATTAAATCTCTGTGACAAACGAAAATGGATAACGGCAATATATTTGATGTCAGAAAAGCGTTAGGGCGCATACGGCACAGAAACCGTTGATATGAGGACATACTCTAGGGCGCGGTAGTGCACATTTGAATTAGTAACTGACCACAGTTCGGTTGGTTGTTGGCGGTGTTGACATGAATAATTCATGCGAATATTACAAGCAGATGTACCATACATATATATTTATGCATACATGCGTATATATGTATGTATGTGTGTATGTATGTACATGTGTGTATGTATGTATATGCATAAGCAGAATAATCATCTATTTTGTGGTTTTGAAATGAATTGACTGCAAATGGAAGGCGCTTTATTAGAGTGTAAGAGGTGGAACCAACCGGGCGCCTAGGCAATGTGGAAGCAAATTTATAACGTCTTTATGCAGTGTAAATATTTTACAACCACAGAATTGTTTGGCATATTCTATATAGGTAATAAATTATAACTTCATTATATTATGAATTTGGGAATATTTATCTCTTTTGTGGTTTTGCAGGGAACCGTGGGGAGATTTATCATGGATTGGAATGCGAAAAATACGAGAAGAGATTGTGTTTTAATATTTGGTGAGTAAATTTGGCAAATATTTTTTTTAATTTTATAAAGGGTGTTCAAAAGCGGACTTAGATGTTGTTGTAAAATAAGAGATTTAAAAATTTAGATTTAACTATTTTTATTCAAAACATGGCTCTTAGCAATTATGTGGAAAATGACATCATTTAAATGTACACCAAGAGCAAGTCGACAGGCTTTAAAAACCGACATGGCTTAGAGACCGACTGCCACTTGTATTTACCTACATACCTGCCTACCATCACTATATTTAAAACGTCACTTAACAAAACCTTCAGCAGAATCTAAATAACAGGATGCTAATTTTTCTTAAGTTGTGCCAATTTCCGGATAATAAGACAAATGCAAAAAATTTATATCTGACAGTTTAAAAAATATGTGCATATTCGACCAAATTTTGCCACATTTTGCGATAAATGCATGGTTTTGCATATCCCAAAAATACGTAGATGTTTATAACTCGCTCCCACATTATCGCATTGAGTTCAGCATTCTCGATAAAAAAAAAACACCACACAAAAAGTAGTCTAGTGGAGTTAGATCGCATGATCTGGGTGGGCAGTTTATGCCACCATTATGTGAAATTAATCGACCCGGAAACTTAGATAGCAATAATGCAATACTTTCCCATTTCTGTGACTTGTGGCTTCATCCTGTTGAAAATAAAGAATCTTCTATGTCTATTTCTTCAAGCTATGGTCACAAAAAATCTTGCATCAGTTATCTATAGCCATGCCTATATATTTTTTATCGCCAAATTGATTTGGGAATTCTTCCTCTATCTTTAACAGTAACTATTTAATAGTTGACTACAATAAAATTCGATAGCTTTTCTCACCTTAAAAAGCGTTTTTTCAGCTATTTAATGTATACACATACAATAGCATACCTTCATGCCAAACATACAAAATGGGCGCACTTAGTAGATGAGAACCACTTTGTATGTACGCACCTGCTCACGGCTATCATTAAACTGGTATTATGGTGTTCACAGCTGTGTGAAAAGTCAATAATTCCATTTAGTATCCACATCAGATCGACTAGGTATGAGTTGCTCGTTGCCAAAAAGTTAGGTACTCACAAAAAACAGCTAAGTGCACAAATTCCACTATGAGTATAGTCGTTTTTACACAACAAAAAATTTGCGCTTTATGAAGTTTTAGAGGCAGTCTTGTCAGAGGAGTACTGATATCCATTGCCATGCACCTTTTAAAACTGAGTTTCTCTTCTCCTAAATAATTCAGTTTCGCCTTTGAACCCTTTCAAAAGAGATGTCCCAGGCAAATCAGTAGGATGTATTATTCCCAAGTAAATTTTTTGCTGAAGCAGTGGTGACCTTCTTTCGCTAAAGATGAGCTCTCTTATTATTTTTTTAAGCAGTTTAATGATCTCCGATGCATAGATATTACAACCCTGATGACGGATACAATTTTACTTCTTCTCATTTAATTTTAAAAGCTGAATCGTTTTGTAAGCCCCTAAATTGCCGTTATCGTGAGCTGCAGCTGCAATAATGAGGAAGAGGAAAAGCCCGTTAGACATTTTCTCTATTACTCTGTCGCGTGGCAGGCCACTTCAGACACTTTGGATCAATGGGCTTGCACTTAATACAAAATGATTTAACGAGAAGTATCAGATAAACTGCTACTGTGGTATGATAATGGATCGGCAATGGTCTAAGTAAGTTGATTTAGAGATCGACTGCCACTGTTACCTATGTACATACCTAAGTGCTTGGAACATAAAGTCGCCTTAGGGAGGGGTGTTGGTAGCCCTGAAAACCACCTGACTACTTAAACATTCAAAAAATTTAAAGATATGTATGTATTCCTCTGTTTGTGTTCGTTTCAAAGTAGGAACAGGCCTTTGAGTTGATTGATACATTGAAAAATTTATATAACGTGACAGCTAAGTTGAGCTTACAGCCAAATGATCTAAAACTTTCATGAGCTCAAAGGCTAAAGTATATACATAGGGATATGAAACTCTTAAGAGGTGCTCTATCACACCCAGCTCACTTAGATTGCGGATCACAAAGGCATGAGAAGAAACTGATAGATTAGGGAGGATACTCTACTACTATGATTTAAACCCTTCTTGGCAGTGAAACAACTCACCATCGAAGAAGAGCTCCGTAGAAGAAAGAAAAGGCTACGCTACCCAAACTGGCTCCACATTGCGGGATTACTTCTGGAAAAATTCTAGCTGAAAGGATATAACTTTTAATTATTTAAACACCACATAAACCTTCCAAACAACAAACTTACAATGTTTACTGGCATCACGGGTCATTGCAGATTGCGAGGTTATCTACACAGGCTGGAAATACCGTAACATTACTTATATTAGATTTACTACCCGACATCAGATACAGTAAAGCAGCAGGTGCGATACCAACTCAGGATGAAGACGAAAAATCTTGGTTCAGTATGACCAAAGTAAAATCAGATAAGTTCACTACAACCCAATGCTCTCCTAGATTTTAGCAGAGCGTTGAGGATAACAGGGCATATCAGATATTTAGGACGAAGAGCGTACCTCATATCAATTTCGATATACCTATCCGATGGTCATTCAGTATTCAGTAAATTTCCGTGTTTTTAGACTTTTTTATTTACCATTTTGGTTGAAGACAATGTCATTCTAAATGGGTGACTTCTACTCCAGACAAAATTAATGAAAATTTAAAATAGCTTATGCGCGATGGAGTGTCAAAAAAATCTATCCATTATGCTTGATCTTCCCTAATACTCATAGATGGATGTGTTTGCAATGCATTTACGAGTATACCAAAAGGGCAAACATTAGCTTGGACGAAGCTTTCTTGCTTACTCACATTAATCTAGAAGAGCTTTATCTCTTGAGTTACCCCTAGTAGATTTAACTTTTAAACATTTCTGTGGAACACTTTAACCCTCTAACTACCAATTTTAAAGAACTTTCGTTATGCATATTTCGAGAAAAGGTAAAAAAAAAATGCCCATTTAGGTGGGGGTAGATGTTAAAATTTACTCGTAAATCTAATCTACTATATAAGACCGAGGATAAAAATTATATTTCAAGTCGTATTGTAAGCATTATTTTTGATAAACTGCTCGCACTTTCGTCAAAAGTTTAAAAAATTTAGAACTCCGTAAAAAACTTCACACTCTTACAATTAGTGCGGTCTATTCCGGTGGTATTCTCCTTCATAATTATTAGCATTTGTTCGTGTTGAGTAATCAGTATTAGGCAGTGTATGTGTGTTCCTCAACCAGTTAAAAGATTCCCTCCTTCCAACATCGAACCGTCCATAAGAAGGTGTGAAACTTTTACATGCTGTTATGAAGCAAGGGTATTGAGCGGCTGTAGGTAGGCTAAGCTCATGGCGCTATAAGCTGCATTCAACTTGGTAACTTTGGGCTCAAATCACAGTAAATGGTCGACTAAAATGACAATCTCTTCCGAGAGTTGCCTTGGGCGGGTTATGTATTATATATTAAAAGATTTTTCTGGTTGCTAGAAGCTGTTGACAGTTATAATTTCGAGGTTGTAAAAGACTTCGTTTATTTGGGGACCAGCATTATCACCGATTACAATGTCAGCCTTGAAATCCAACGTAGAATCTCTCGTGCCAACAAGTGCTACTTTGGACTAAGTAGGCAACTGAGCAGTAAAGTCCTCTCTCGACGAACAAAACTAACACTCTACAAGACTCTCATCATGCCCGTCCTAACGTATGGCGCAGACGCTTGGACGATGACAACATTCGATGAAGCGACGCTTAGAGTGTTTGAGAGAAAGATTCTGCGCAAGATTTTTGGACCTTTGCACGTTGGCAACGGTGAATATCGCAGGCGATGGAACGATGAGCTGTATGAGCTTTACGACGACATAGACATAACGCAGCGTCATGTCGTCCGAATGGATGCAAACGCTCCGGCTTTGAAAGTATTCGATGCGGTACCAGCTGGTGGTAACAGAGGAAGAGGAAGGCCCCCTCTGCGTTGATAAGATCAGGTCGAGAAGGACTTGGCTTCACTTGGTGTGTCCAATTGGCGCCGGTTAGCACGATAAAGAAACGACTGGCGCGCTTTGTTAAACTCGGCCAAAATCACGTAAGCGGTTATCACGCCAATTAAGAAGAAGAAGCAGCAGTGAGCATTTATAATTTTATTTATCAAGAGTACATATAAGTCTTATTACATCGGATTACATTTTTTTAATTTTTTTAATTTTAAAATTTCAGTGTATAAAAGCGCTTAATATTACAAATTTCACAAATGCAAAACGCGCTAAGTATATTATTTTCCCCTAAAAATTTAATAGTGAAAATTTAATTTCACTTCGTAAACAATATTGCAGCTGCATTCGAATGCCGTTGGTGGTGGTTTTGGCTAACGGTGCGCTCGAAGCTTGACCGGGCGGTGAATGATAAGTGGGGAGGCATTCAGGCCGACAGTCAGACAGATGCAGCAATGGGGATGCACTCATGCGTTCGTACATACCTATTTACCAACATATCTACCTACATGCGCACACACTCATGCATACCTGGGAAGCCAATGTTTGAAGCGAGCGCAATTCCCCATTTTCCTCATTTGAATATTTTAGCTATCAGCGGCACTCTACGATATGGGCACTAAATATTCATATGTGTAGGAGGGTGTGTGTGTGCATTTTGTGAGAATTTGACTCGCGTGTATTTATTTGTGCTTTGCGCATATTATTTGTTTTAAGGTTTGTTGGTATAGCGCTCTTGTGCATAAAAAGTAAATAAATTTTAAAAATTAAATAAAAAGTCAAGAAACAAACAATGTGAAATATAATGGTTAAAATGGACAAAATATGAGGAAATCGGTAATTGGGGTGAAGCAGCCAAATATTGCTGACGGCTACGGCGCGCCAGTTACGGTAAAGACCAAGTTGTGGTACATTATGCGGCTGCTAACCAGCAGTGTTACATGGAAATCGCTTATTTGGAAAACGATAAAATTTGTTTTGTGCTCTAAATACGTATATACATACGAGTATACCTATGTGCCCCCCATGGCAATCTTTTTTGTATAAAGCCTAACTGAGCCTCACAATGAAAAAGTGCCGACTAAATACAAGTATAAGTATGGCTATTAATGTTCATAGTTGAGGGCATAAACAGGAGAAGAAATTGGTTGGTGCCATTTTCAAGAAGTTTCGCTTTGCTTATTACAAAATAAATCAAACATTTTCTAAAGAATTCGCCTATTGACCACATTGCCGCAATACTATTATATAAGACCGCTCAAATAATAGTTGGTAAACTTAGAACATAAGCATTTAAAGAGACAAATGTGTTATAAATTTTAAGTCCAGACATTTTTTATTTTTCTATCATGAACTCCGTGAAGGCAGAGTGCTATATGATATAAGTAAAATGCTCTTAGCAAGTACTGCAAAACAACCGAGTTTGGCACGCTCTTATTAAGGCTATCTGTAGTTCTTTGGATACATTAAATAGTTGCGATTAAGCAGAATGTCCTGAACATTTTCCATTGGGTTGAGGTCAGAAAAATATGATGGCTATTTAACACTCTCATCGCATTGGTTGCCATCCAATTTTTGGGATACTTAATCACGTGAATTACTGAAAAAGTAAAAATTACTGTTTCATTGTTTGAAACTAGAAAAGAAAGCAAACAACTTTGAGAAACTACCACATAATCAACAATATCTATTCGATTGGAGCTCAACAGAATCTCTAATGTTTCTGCTAATGAAATTGTTCTCCACGAATTAGCATTGACTTAAACGTTTCAGCAAATGTGCATATGTCGGCCACCGTATCCGTATTCGTTGGTGCGTGACTACCTTTCGGAAGTGACAAAGTACAAATCTCCGTGCATGAAACATCGACTGATACAAAAAGTGTTCTCTAATAGCGGTCGCCCCTCGGCAGACTATGGCAAACCTCCGAGTGTAATTCTGCTATGAAAAAGCTCCTCATAAAAAATATCTGTCGTTTGGAGTCGACTTGAAAGTGTAGGTCCCTCCATTTGTGGAACAACATCAAGACGCACGTCACAAATAGGAGGAGGAGCTTGGCCAAACACCCAAAAAGAGTGTACGTGCCAATTATATATGTAAATATATAGGTTACTATAGTAGCTTTCAGGCTGAACTAATGGCAATAATAAAGGCCGTGACACTGATGCAATATGATGCAATACCTGGAGATGAGATCTAGATTTTCACTGATAGCCAGGCGGCGATAAAATATTTCACAAAACAGTCGACAACCTCTAATGGATGAGTCATTTCACATGAATCATTTCACTGAAGGTAACTGCAGGGCCGATGAACTAGAGAGACTTGGCACCAAGTTGACTAATGAGTACACAGACAATGATATAGGCATATCGTTATACAGGCTACATATATTTGTGGAAGATGTAATAGGAGCGAATGAAAGATGGCTTAATGAAACCACATGCAGAATCGCCCGACAATTGTTGCTGACTTTCTTTGCTAACTTCACTGATTTCAGGTATAACAGAGCTCTGCCTAATAGGCAGACACATACAGAAGATGAGCGCGGAAAAAGATGACTGCTGTAGAAGCTGTATAGATGAGGAAGAGACGATGACCCACCTCCTGTGCCATTGTCCTGCTCCATCCAGACGTAGATTTAGCAAGTTAGGGAGATTTTTTAATGAATTTGAAGATCCTAGTACTGTGAAAATCAGGGACCTTCTAAAATTTTTGAAAAGTGTACAAGCCCATGATCTCCACAACATATGGTTCCAACCAGATGGCGTTACTTGCAATACATCTCGTGAAATAATATAGTAAATTTACTGCGTCGTCGTATCGGTGAACAATTTATCTCTTGTCTCGGACTAGTGGATTGGTCACCAAGATAGACTGATATCACATCTTTAGACTTTTATTCTTGGGGGTATGTAAAGTCTAAATCCTTTGTGGATAAACTAGCCCGATAGCGGCAATGGAAGCCAACATTACTAAAGTTATTCACGAGATATCGACCGAAGTCCTCCGGCGAAACAACAGAAAGCAGTTATACTGAGTTTTGCTTTATTCATTGGGCTCTACATATTTGTACTATGTATGAATTCGTAGTGAGGCCGGAATAGTACTGCTCATTATTATAAATTTCAAGTCTAAGCTTATTTGCAGGAATAAGTGAAAAATTCAATTTTAGTGATATAAGTGGGGAATACTACCAATTTTTGGGTGTTTTTAAAGGAAAAATGCTTATATCGTGATTTTTTTAACATATTTAAATATGTGAAATTTTGTGACAGTTTTTCTACTCTTTATAAGCGAGTAATACAGTACCACATTTATCGATCGCAAGCCATTTAATATTTCGAAGGGAGAAAATCCATAAAATATTTTGATACTTGGAACTTGGAAGCAATAATGAGGTGAAACACAAGAGCAATAAAATACAATTTAATTTTTTGCCAAACTAATGGAGACTGTGGAAAGTGTCTAGCTTTTCGCTCTCTGTCTCTCTCTCACTCTCGCTATGCTCCCTCCAATGATTCTATGCATCTTAAATGGGTTTTATTCATTTATTCAATGCGAGTGGAGGAGACCAATTCACGAATTGAACAAAACGTTCATAGCCGCATGTGAACAATTGCAAGTACATAAGGAGGTTTGTTTGTGACCTTTCCGCAAATGCCTTATGAGCACGTATGTATGTATGTGTGTGTGTACTTAAATGAATTCACGTAAAATTGTTAACGTTGCACAGCGAACTGAGCGCAGACGTAGTGCAAAACTCTACATACATGCATACATATGTACGTTCATACATGGCATACCATAGTGCATGCGAGCTGACCGCCAAACACCGTTCACCGTTGGTCGTCAATGCTGTAAATGGTAGCAAATATCATTCAAATGTGTTGCCCACCTGCTGACGTGAATTTCTTTGTTCTGTGGTCGTCCCCATGTGCAAGGCCATGGTGACAATGAGCAAGGCACAAGTTCTATGAGTATCCACCTCAACCACCTACAGTCAAAACCTACTTTGCCCACTTAGAGGCACTGCGGATATTGATTTCAAGACACAATTCTATTTCCCTCGACATGCGCGGAATTTTATGGTTTCGGCAAATGCATTGGTGGGGTAGTAGATATACATACATGCATACCTCCATATATATCACACATAAAGCATATCCACTTTTATAAATGTAGGTACACTCGTGTGTGTATATTTTGCTCTGAATACAGAAGTACTTTTGCATTCATAAAATTTATTATGGATCTGGTTGAATTGCACTGGATGCAGTTATTTTTTTATCTACATACATATAATATATCAAAAGTACATTTTAGTTGTTGCATAAGGTGGGGAATATCACGTTAATATTTCTTCTTTTTAGCTGTATAGCAAATATAAGTAACACAAATATTTAATGTTACATGCAAAGAGCTGATATGTCAGGCCACATTTTACCCCCGTGCTGCAAAAGCAACTTATAAAATATTTATCACTAGCTAATTTTATAACTCTTCCCTGTTTGTCATAAATAGTTCTTCCCTTATGATTAATTTCATTCATAGTTCATAGTGACACTGCAAAAAGCCACATTCAAGGATCCATTAATTTTGGTGAATGCATTCACTCCTTCTCATTTTTATAACCTTCACTCGAGGAGTCCTGTGGGTTCTCTAATGGTGCGCTTTCGTCTGTAAGCTGTCCTTTTGCGATTCAGCAAGTTTGAAAATGAGTTTTAACTGTAAAAATTGTATACACCTTTTTTGAAAAAAACTCTCCTTTTTATTCGATGAGTTTGGGGTGTAATTTAAATTTTGCTCAACAAATAAATTGCATTTAAAAACACAGAAAGCGTGAGCGGAGCAGCTGAAATATCTGTCTGAATTTACGGCATAACGTAGAATTTGCTAATGATATGTGAGATAAATTTTCATAGTGATCTAACAAATAATGAAATTAAAATGTGTCGTATTGAAAATTTAGACGCTAAAATGGAAATATTATATCTCTGTTATAAATTTGAGCTAGCAGCTGGAGCTCATTTGAACGCCAAAAAGTGGTAGAAGTTGGCAAGCGCTCTTAAAGGCATAAGTCATGGAAGAAAAACTGGTAGTAATCTTAGTGACACCCTGTAAATTTCAATAACTGTTACAATGAAGACAAGTGCGGATGTTATTTTTCAAAAATTTGTTCCTCTAAATGTTGACCATTACGTCGGTTACACTCTTGGAATCTGGCCTTCGTTCTGCCTACCCCTCGCTGGAAAAGTCATGTCAGGATGCCATTAACCTCGCGAAAGATGTTTTCTTTAAGTGTTGAAAAAATCGCTGGGTTTGTTTGGAGTTGCACTTTACTTTTAAGGTATCCCCACCGAAAAAAGTCTATAAGGTAAGTGAAACCATGTGAGTGTACAGAAGGAAGTAGGTTTGTTCTCTCATTACTGTTCACAAAATTATCATTCACAAAAATTGCAAATTGTTTGCCCGCGACGGTTCTCAAAAACTATGATCCAATTATTCCACTGTAGCGACGAGTCCAATATTTTCATTTGCTCTTGATGTCCGATTTGGCTCCGGACGTGGGCTGTTTGCCACAGAACTTGTTGGCCGGAAACTTCGCACCCATGAATGAATCAAATCCTCTTTTCATGTAAACATGAAATATTGTACACACAAACCATTGGCCTCTAAATACGCTTTGATTCACGTTGTTCATTGTTCCACTGCGATATCGTGACTAAATGACCCGCACGAATAATAAAGCTCAGTGGTTAGGGAGAAATTTGACATTTAAAACCTAATTCTGCTATTGGACACCTGTATATACTGTCATCTACTTGGCTGACTTTTCAATTGAAAGAAGTATGCACAACATTCCATTTCAAACCTATCTTAGGTGCCGTATTTTCGATGTGACTACCATCCATTAGGTCAGTGGAGACCAGGAAACCAGCATTTATGCCGCATTCTTCTGCTTCATTTGGCACATTGAACGGTATTGGGTATCGTCATGACTAGAACTCTCGGTAGACGGGTATATTTGGTTTATTACTCAACTGATGAAATGTTTGTGTTAAATTTTTGAGTTTTTGACTAATTTGAGCAGTACACAAAAATTTTCAACTTCATTGGCCATCATTTCTTTAGATTTTCAACTTAGCATCCTGGCACATTCAACAAGGTAGAAGTGGCAACCCAATCGAAATGTCTCATATCTGACTTTTATGCCAGCAAAATGTTAACAAACAAATAAGCCCTTTGTGAAGCATGCTCCATGTTTGTTAAAGCTCGAAATTATTTGAATTGAAAGTATCAGTAAACATGAAAATATTTAGAACTATCTCGAAATCAGCGTTATTTGAGTATTTATTACAATTTCGTAAAACACATACTCTTTAAAGAAAAAATTATATTCTAACTATTACGAAGCACTTTCCTCTATAAAACCGATATGGTAATTTTCTTAGTTTTATTCACTCATGGTTTTTGAGCATTTGATTTGTTATTCAAATATTTAATTCTTAAGTATATTCGACATTTCTTTTAAATATTGTTGAGAACTTAGCTAACACAATTAAGCTTCTCCATTAAATTTATAAAAAATTACTTGAATTTTTCATATTCTGTTGTAGCTTTTGTCATATCACCATTTGAAATTTGGTCTATAAATCTACAAGAAGAGAAGATGTTCTCTTCATGTTCGTCAATGGGTAATTTTCGTATAATAAGTCTGCTATGTATTGAAGCCGACACACAGCACACCGTCCGTAATTTTTTTCATTTCAATATAGTATTTAAAATCAGTCGCGCATTTCCCAATGAAATGAAAAAATTTAAATTACGAATTGTTAAGTGTTAAAAATTGTCATTTCATTCGCAGTTCAAAAGAGAGAAAACTGGAATTGTGCCTTGGTCAACATTGCATTTGTATAGTTTGTAAAACTAAAAAAAAAGAGTGGTGGTAAAAAGTCAAGACATAAAAGCAAGCATTGCTCAATTTACTGAAAAAAAGTCGATATAATTGAGCTCATGCTCGAAAATATTGGAGTATGCAGCATCGAACAGATTACTCGTGCGGGTACTCGTTGCTCATACGCCTGGGCTGCTCGAAATTTCTAAACAAAATCTATAGCTCTAGTCGTGACTTCTCAACACATCGCCTCTCAGTAGTTTGTGATAAACAGCATCAAAAATATTTCGGCTAAAATTAAAGCATGCAATGCTATTGAGCTCCAGCGAGGAAGCGATTTGTTCGAGAGCAATACGAGTTGAGTTGAGGCTGATATAACAACAAAGATACAGAAATATGTGCATTCGATGAGGTGTGGTTACCTAGTGATATAGTCCATTCTCTTTAAATCTAAATTTCAAAATTGCCGCTAATTTTTGTTAGTTGTTTTCCCTGATGGCGTTGGAAGTTTTCTCCATACAGAAAATATTTCGCGGATTTATTAAATGGAGAAAATACGCAACACTGGCAAGTAAAACAACATAGAAAGTCAACGGGATTTCCTAGCAACGCCAAGCTTTCACATTTTCATATTAAAACTTAATAGGCTATAAAATTGCATACCCACTTTTTTAATTTTGTTTTAATTGTTTGGAATTTTGATAGACATTTTTTATATTTTCATAAATAAAATTATTAACATTAAAACCAGATTGTCACACTGAAACTGATGTGAAATCTTCTGTTCTGTATATCATACCCTTTTGTAGTACATACATATGTATAGGAATTTTTATCTTATTACTTTAGCTTTTCTTCGTTTTATTTCCCTTCTATTTCTTAAAATATTGAATGGCAGTATTTTAAATTTGTTCTACTCACTCAGTTTCGTTATTTTCGAACACTAACTCTCCCTGCATTGGTTCGTAATCCTTGCCTGCCTTGCCAGTTCCATCTTCCGTCCAAAATGGTATTATTACCTTGCCTCGCGCACCCGAATAACGCTGCACCTTCAAGTCGAATGTGCCAACGGATTCCGCGAATTCATACGTCTTTTGATTAAAGGCAAAAATGCCCGCGTGATCGTCATCGAGTATCATGACAGTGGCCACTTTTGGTACTGCCAATATTGCCGGATCCGATGGATTATTCAAACGCACGTAAAAATGTTCATCTTGTTCGAACACGTCATCATCGATTACTTCGATTTTAAAACGTTGTTCATCGACACCCGGCGGAAAGGTGAGAACACCTTTCTTACCAATATAATCGCTACCCGCTTCGGCGGAACCGTCTTCCGTTTGATATTCAACCGTTGTATAACCGGAGAGATCACCACGGCGCTCCACGCGTAACTCAAATTCACCACAACTCTCCATGACAGTGTAGTGGCCGGGCGCGAAGCAGATGCGTACCGTCGTATCATCTTCTTCGCTGTCCACTTCGACGCGCTGCAGCTGTGCTTTTACTTCGTTTAGATCGGTAAGAGCACGCTCCTGCACTTTGCGCATTATATTGCCGCTGCCCATCATCTTACGTGTGGCTTGTATGCGGTAGAAAGCGCGCGATTTGGGGCCCCGATTTATCAATTGCTCCTGAGCCATCATTTCTAATTGCTCCAGATCGCTTTGTGGGTACTTCTTACGTAGTTCCTTCAGCGTTGAAATGTATTCACGTCGTGCGTCCTCGAACTCCCTCATTTCTTCGTTCTCTGCTAGTTCCTTGATGCTTTCGTGACGATTCATCTCGAGTGCGGCATCGCCCTCGGCGCTCACAATAACGCCCCGCTTATTCATGCGATAATTCTTGTCAAGATATTTATAAATCAACAAACGTCTGTCGGCTATATAAGCTGTCAGCACGGTAGTGGGGAAGAATATGAATGTCAATAGACCCTCCCATACTTCAACGCGACCTGGCGAAATTTGCGCCAATATCAAATATAGCCAAACGTAGGCGAACAACGACCAAGCGGCTGTTACAATGAATACCCGCAAATGTTTAATTTTGCGCACTTGCCCATTCGGTATAACCGCAATACAAAGGGCGATAATCACAAATAGATTATAAGCGGCTGAGCCGACTATTGTGCCCGGACCTAAATCGCCCGCCTCAAACCCCTTTTGAAACATTTCAATAACGGACAGAAGTATCTCTGGCGCACTGGAGCCCAACGCCATCAGCGTCAAATTAGCAACAGTCTCATTCCAGACTCGCACCACGACCACCTGTGTCTCGCCGCCTTTTTTCTTAATAACCACCTCCTTCTCCTTGGACGTGATCACTTCAATCGCCGCCATAAAACGATCTGATACAATTGAAACGCCAATGAACAAATACGTCATCGCTAAGAAGTACACAAGGCCCCGCGCAACGCGATCACCGGTACTCACATTGTCAATTGGCATCCAAACTTTAAGCAACAAACCATCTTTGCATTGCAATGAGCTACCACTGTGTTGTGGCAAGGCGGTGACATTATCACCTTCTATTGAAGTAACCTCCGACCCATTAACACTACCAACATCATCATTTTCGCTACCGCCATCATCATTTTGAATATCATTCCGAGTGTTTCTGTCACCACTACCGACACCGCCGGCTTCAGCTACAGCATTCACGTCCGATTTTAGCGCCACTTCGTCCGTATTACGAGTCACTTTATCATCTGGTTTGTTGTCAACGGCCATCAAATCATTTGTGGTACCGTTGTTGGGCGTCTCAGCGCCTTGTACAAGTCTGAGCGTTGTTGTGCACACCAAGAGCAGACAGAATATCGCGATCAGCGTACGATCGCGACTCCGTTTTCTACTAACAAATGTGGAGCCCATCTTGAATAGTATTATCTCTGTTGCTTTCTCTTCAACGCAAGTAAGGTTTTCTTCTTATGGCCCTTTATGCGACGGCGGACTTTGCTATGCGGCCTAGAGCAACGCGCTTTAAAGTAAAGTAATTCGTAAGTCTCTTGCAGTTGTGGCAACAACACCAACTAAGCCGCCGGCGTTTTTGCTGGACGCGTATGGATTAGGCTCTTTCCTTACCGTTTATTTTGATAGCTCTGGTGTGGCTCGTAAGTTGGACGGTTATTACGGGCGTCACAAGTGTGTGAGTATGTGTGAGTGCAGTTAGGCGTGTCGGTAATTGGGTACAATATGCGGTGTTCTGCTTGTCACTCAAACGCTGGAGTTAATAAGTGCGGTGCTACTCCTAAATTAGTATTGAGCTTTGGAAGCTGAAGCAGTGTAGTGTGACGGCGAAATATTTTACAATCCGATGTTGTTTTGTTTGCTGTATATAGTTTGATATTCGCTGCGATTCTGTGCTTTTAAAATGCCTTTCAGCTTTTTATTGAATTGCAATGCTGCGAGTGGAGCAATGAAAGTGTACCCTTTGATGAATTTTTGCCCCCTTAGTTGCGTGTTTATTAATTTTTTTTTAATATCTGTAAATGTTGAGGTCTCTACTAGGAAGCACGTGCTTTGCTATTTCTACATATTTTTGCATACTAGGCTCAAATTTGACGTTTACTTTTAATTTCTTAATTACTGTTTACTATGAATTTATCTATGCATTTACATATATGTAGATGAGTGGACTAATTAAATGGTGATAGATTGATTTTTTGAGTTTCGCTTTCAAAAGTGCTGCTACTTAACAATAATTTGTTGTCTAATCAAGCGTTTGCGCCTCACCGGTTGCAGCTGATCAGCTTCTACTGTGCGAGTTGTGGTGCACTAAACTAGGAAGCGGCATGTTTTTGTTGTTATTGTATAATTATTTCGCTACTGCTTCTCATGCAGTTACGTTGTTGTGAAACGGTTTTTTTTTTGTTTTTTTTTTTGATGATTTGATAAAGTGAAAAGACTATTTTATAATGAATAGAATTTGGAACAAAAAAGATTTTTTTGCGGACAGGATTCGATTGCTTAGAGTGGTTTACACGATTTATTACATTGGCTCATTTGTTCTCTACTTCTTTACGCGATCGGGGTTTTATTATTTTGGAAAAATGGCACAATTCAAGGAAACATCGTAGTTGAGAGTTGCAGTTGGAAGCTTGGTTTGTGGCGTTCTAAAAGAAAAAAGTAGAGCAGTTTTCAAATAATTAGTAACAATATTTATTTTATAATATTTATATCAAAATTTGTGTGTTTATGTTTATTAAGTGAATAGATGTTACCGGCGTCACAACTCACAAAACGTTTTTTAAATAGTATAGCACAACCTGCATCAGAACCATTTCTGTTTAACAAAAATTAACTACATTTAACTACATTTGTTTATACATATAAGGTGGCGCAAAAAGAATCATCCATTCAGTTTTGAATGGCTGTTTTTACTAAATAAAAAATAAAAAAAGTGATGCAAATCTTTAAACGGTCTAGTCCACAAGTGTCAAATATGATTGAATTATAATTCTTCCGATGGGGTGATTAATTTTGCTCCACCTTGTATATCTCGTATATCCCTAAACAACAAGATTTCAGACCTTCCTTTTTTCGCTTGTCTATATAAAGACACTTTCTTCCAAAGCTCAATGCAAAAAATGTTTATCTAAGAAAAATTTCTCTTAGTATATTCCTAAACAATAAGAATTCAAGCCTAGTTTATGTAAACCTACTTTCTTGCGAAGTCCTTTGCTGCGCTTCCAGATGAAAAATTTTAAATTTAATCTTAATGTTATTGCATAAATAATCAGTATAATTTTCTTAAATATAAATAGTTTCTTAGCACTACTGCGGTCAAAATTTAGGAACCAAGTAAGAATTGGTAAATCATTCCTCGTCTGACTGCGCCTTTAGGCTTCTTTTGCTTCAGAGGTATGTAGGGTATCAAATTTGGTTAAGTGGCGAATTTACTTAAAAAAATAAAAAACCATGGTTGAAAACACAGTTAAATGGGTTAAACGCTTGGCAGAAAACTTAAAATTACAATGAAAAGTGAGTTAGATATTGATGTTGCCCCATCAGCTATTCCCAAAAGTGCTTATTAGGGAAAACCTCATGCCTCGAAACCCTCGAAATGTGCCTATGTTATCAGAAAGGAACGTGCAGCAAGGACTAAAGTTTGCTGAAGAACTTGTGTGTTTGCATAAAGTGAAATGGCGTAACATTTGTCAGTTTCCGCCTGCCAAAACCTAATTGATTCCGTGTTGAAACGATATGGTTCAGTTTTAAGCAACCGAGGATACTCAACAAAGTACTAAACAATTTAAAACTAAATGCAAATGAATGCAGACTATTTTTTTCTCTGATATTGTTATTTTTTTTATTAAAATAAGAAGTGTCCTAATTTTTTCACATGCAAAAATCCCAAATTAAATTGCAAAAGAAAATAAATTACAACAGTTTGGTAAATCTGGGTAAAACAAGACCAGAATCTAATTTTTTTTTTAATTTGTTCGCATTGAATTAGATAATGTAGGACACAAATGGAAAACAATCGGTTGAAATTTCTACAGATTGATATGCGTGAGGCTCAGCTTACAGTTGTGTAGCGAAGTTGACGATTTTTCGCTTTTTTCTTTATATCTTAGCTACTTGTGCCTTTCGTTATGTAATATAAATATTCATAATTATGGGGTCCCAGTGGTCTGCAGCTCGAAAATTTACGGAATTTTTAGGAATTGTTTTTTATAATAAAAAAATTAAAAAGATATTCACATTTTTTAGGATTTTCATTTAACTTCTTTTACATACTGAAATGAAGAAAAAAATTTGTTTTTCATTTTAATAATTTTAAAAATGGCGTTGAAGTTGACCCTCCCAAAAAATTGAACGGTGTTTTTATCTAAAACACAAAAATCAAAAAAAGCTATGTCCCGTACTAGAATCAAAAAAAAGTTTTTTTTTTTGACAAAATGGTGCGGATTTGAATTTGACGCTGTAAAAATCGGTTTTTTTTCAGTTTTTTTTATAAAAAATACGGAATAATTGAAATAATAATATGATTCGAATACGGGCGATAGCCATTCATGTTGTGAACAACATATTAAAAATTCAGACGATTCGGTGAGAAGGTTTTTTTTTTAATTAATGAGTTTAAAGTTTTAGTGATATAAGCGCGCGGACCGCTCTCTATCTAGTTAATGGACTGTAGAAACTATAATATTGGGAATTTCTGCATCTTAAGATACTATACTTTCGAAATATCGAAAAAAGACAAAATCAATTTTTTTAAATTTTTCGGGTCCCCTTATATTAATTTATATTTCTTATAAATATTACATCAATTATATTTATAATACAAAAATATAGTAATAAAATAATATGTTGAGGAACTCAAAGATTTACCCAAAGATCAGCCATCATTGTGGAGAAGTAAGATCGACTAATATAAAGACCGAAATGTAAAATTAAAGTCCTGGCAAATTGTATCCTTCTTCTTCTTAATTGGCGCGATAACCGCTTACGCGACTTTGGCCGAGTTTAACAAAGCGCGCCAGTCGTTTCTTTATCGTGCTAACCGGCGCCAATTGGACACACCAAGTGAAGCCAAGTCCTTTTCCACCTGATCTTTCCAACGCAGAGGGGACCTTACCTTTCCTCTGTTACCAACAGCTGGTACCGCATCGAATACTTTCAAAGCCGGAGCGTTTGCATCCATTCGGACGACATGACCCAGCCAACGTAGTCTCTGGATCTTTATTCGCTGTGCTATGTCTATGTCGTCGTAAAGCTCATACAGCTCATCGTTCCATCGCCTGCGATATTCGCCGTTGCCAACGTGCAAAGGTCCAAAAATCTTACGAAGAATCTTTCTCACAAACACTCCAAGCGTATGTAGTAAGTAAAAATCTAGGAATTTTTTTTGTTCTAGGTGCTCGAAGTTTAAAAAAAAGTTTTATATTCGTAATTTGATTTAAAGGGGTTTCCAATAACTGGTGTTATTTTGAATAGGATTGCGCTATCGATTTTTGTGGCCGGAATTGGATAGTATTGGTCTGGACAACGTTTATTTTCAGCAAGACGGCGCTACGTGCCAAACAAGCAACGAAACCATTGATCTTTTACGGGAAAAGTTTCCGGAACGTGTTATCCCTCGAAAAGGTGATCACAATTGGCCACCGAGATCTTGTGGTTTAACACCTTGTGACTTTTTTTCTTTGGGCCCACGTGAAAGAGAAGGTCTACGCCAACAGCCCAGGGTTGATTCAAGACCTCGAAGATGGAATTCGTGAGGCTATCGAGGGCATAGGGCAGCCACTTTGCAATTCGGTTATGGGAAATTTCATGAAAAGGATATTGTCCTATAAGCGTGGTCGTCGTGGTCATTTGCCTGATGTTATTTTCCACTATTAACGGCATCCCTTCCTCTTTATATTGAAATAAACATCGGATCATTTATATTAAAAAATAGCATTTCTCTTTGAATATCAAAATAACACCTCTGTTTGGAAAACCCTTTATATTTAGCATGTAGAGTATTGTTAAACCTTCAAATATATAATTAAATATAACTTCTATAAATTAATCATTTATCACTAGTTTTGAACAACTTTTCTACTAAATAAAGAAAAAGAGATTTTGAGTGATAGAAATCTTTATTTTCACCTTTACCCACTCTTTTGCTTGTCTGTTTGTATTGTGCACTCCAGTGGTCTAGTTCAGAAGTGGCAAATAAGGTTGTCGTATGACGCCATTTGCAAAAATTATAAATCTGCCGATAGGGTAATAAGTTTTGCGCTACCTTGTATCTTGAGCACTGTGGCAGTTAGCGGCGCAATTTTCCGCGAAAATTTTTGTTAATAGTGAATTAATATCGTTTTCTTGAATATGTCTCAAATTGGAATATAAATACATTTTTTGGAATATTTTGACTACAGTACGAACTAAATATACATATGTATTTCTTCTTAACATGAATCCCATCCACCCATGAATACAATGTTTTGTAACCTTTCGATCGTAGCGTCACCAGAGAGTCCATTTTTTTGGAAAACGTTTTTTGTACTAGGTAGTTAAGTACCGCTGCCGAAGAAGAAATCGGATTCCGGCGAGCCCGAAAAAATAGTTGGTATAACGAGGAAAGTCATGCTGCCGCAGAAAGAAAATATGCTGCCTATAGAGCCACGCTGCAATCGGCCAGAAAATTCGGCGGCTTACAGAAGGTTTCAAGACCGGGGAGTTTTCCTGTGAGAACAAAGACGGCGATCTGGTGGCTGATATCCAGAGCATACATAAGTTATGGAGGGAACACTTCTCAAACCTGTTAAAAAGCGACAGCTGCGCATGTCACGGCTTTAGACCTGGAAAGTCTACCATCGATCAAATATTCACAATACGCCAAATCTTGGAAAATACCCATGAAAGGAGAATCGACACACACCATCTTTTCGTCGACTTCAAAGTTGCATTCGACAGTACGAAAAGGAGTTTCCTGTATGCCGCGATGTTTGAATTTTGTATTCCCACAAAACTATTACGGCTATGCAAGATGACGTTGCTCAACACCAGCAGCGCCGTCAGAATTGGGAAGGACCTCTCCGAGCCTTTTGATACCAAATGAGGTTTCAGACAGGGTGACTCGCTGTCGTGAGACTTCTTTAACCAGTAGAGAGGATCGTACAAGCCGCAGAACTTAATCGCTCAGGCACAATTTTTTATAAGAGCGTACAATTGTTGGTGTATTCCGATGATATTGACATCATCGGCCTTAACCATCGCGCTATTAGTTCTGCCTTCTCCAAACTGGATAAAGAGGCAAAGCAAATGGGTCTGGTGGTGAACGAGGACAAAACGAAGTACCTCCTCACTGTTGACAGTTAAGATTTCGAGGTTGTAAAAGACTTCGTATATTTTGGAACCAGCATTAAAACCGATAACAATATCAACCTTGAAATCTAACGTAGAATCTCTCTTGCCAACAAGTGCTACTTTGGACTAAGTAGGCAATTGAATAGTAAAGTCCTCTCTCGACGAACAAAACTAACACTCTACAAGACTCTCATCATGCCCGTCGGCGCAGAAGCGTGGGCGATGACAACATCCCATGAAGCGACGCTTGGAGTGTTTGGGAGAAAGATTCTGCGCAAGATTTTTGGTCCTTTGCACGTCGGCAACGGCGAACATCGCAGGCGATGAAACGATGAGCTGTATGAGCTTTACGACGACATTGACATAGTGCAGCGGCTACGCTGGCTGGGTCGAGAAAGAAACGACTGGCGCGCTAAAATAAACGACGATAAATGGATCATCTCTTGGCGGATCAAAATATGACTTTTTGCATTCGTTCTTGTATTCTCAGTACAATTCAAATTCGACTGAAATTTTGAAAATAATTTCGTAGCTATTGAAAATTTACAATTACAAAAGTTTAGAGCAGTTTCTAACTTACTAAGAGTATTTCCGAACCTGAAAGATTTTTTAAAATTTTAAATTTTCTCTTTAAATAATTTTGTATTAAATTTTGAGAGTTTATACGTAACTCAACAACTCGCAGATGTTTGTCTTTCGTCTAAATATGTAAATACATGTTCTTCTTCTTCTTCTGGGCCTGCGTATCCATGGTGGAAGTTGGCAATCATATACCAATTTTATTTTGATCTTAGCCGGACAGTTGTCAGGTCATATCATTAATGACATCATTAAGTTTGTGTCCGTTTCTCGCTGCCTCTATTAGTTCGCCTACTTAAATAGTACAAGGAAAGAACGTATGTCAACTTCTACAAAAGTCATTATGGGGGTCACATAGCCGTTTATTCGCACACAAAACGATTCTAGTTTCCGGCCTATAACACATTCTCTCCTTATATTGATTGCAACTCAAGAGCGTCAATTATGATTACTTAATTATTGTAATACAATGAAAATCTAAACAAAAATTAAAAAAAGAAACAGCAAAAAAACTGCAAGCAGATGGAATTTGTATAGGCATGGAATTGAAACTAAAAGCCAATTGTAATTTTATTGTTTACATATCAGAATTATGAGCTAACTCAAAGAATGTATATATTCATATATACATATATGTATTATAAATGTGTGTGTATATATATACATATATATATATATATGTATATGGCTTAATATTTGTATCTTCATCTGTACACACATACATACATATATATAGCTAAGTGCTACAAAATGTGTATCGGCAGATCGACTGCCACGAGTCCAACCAACCGACTATTTAACGCCAAAATAGAGTAAAGTAAAAATGTAATAAATACTCGTGCAATATAAACAAAAGCATAGCATTAGAGAACATGTACAGGGTGCCGCTGAAAGAGTTTGGGTGGTAAGCCAAGTAAAACAATGGGCAATGCCAATACAAAGGGCAACTTTGGTTAGCAAACAACTACAAAAACAATGACGTTCTAGCTTTCAGTATTGTCATAGTCAGCGATTTTATCGATGCACATTTGGAAATGCAGGAGCAGATTCCTTTAATTCTCCCACTTATGAATTTTTTTTGTTGGCTGATAAATTTTCCAAACATTACTTTCACCTCCATTGCAAAAAAAACTGACACCCTAACTTCATAATAATATTCGTCTTCGATTCGCTAAGCGTTAGCAAGTAAAGCAAATAAATGTTCAATACCAGCGTAAAATCGGATCGCCTATATGGGCATAAACTGGTGCCTTCAAACTTTTATCAACAAAAGCCTTAGGAGTTCGTGCCGCCTTTTTGCCAATAATCCAATGCCGAACTTCTTTAGAACACTGATAGCTGCCCAATCAATCTTGAAATTAAAAGGGGAAAATGGATGTGGATTGGACAGAAGAGAAGACGACATTAAAGAAAAGACGAGTATGTTGCCAAAATAGGCTTTCACTAGAATCATAGCGGCGAAAGGAAATGTTATAAGGCATTGATTGGTACTAAATATTGGAGGTTGAATTAGTTTTAAAGGTGACACACAGATGGCGCTATTTATCACTTTATCGCGTTGGCAATACTGAATATATATTCATGACAAAGCCTCATCCCTAGGCTTTGTTTATCAGTATCTGTCATTTCGCTGAAGTATAAACAACGCAGTGTTTTCGTGCTCCGAGTATGTCAACTTTCGTGCCGTCGAAACGCAATTTGCGGGAAGCTTTGCTTTTCTGCTTGAATTTAAAAAAAAATACAGCCCAAGCCCGTGAATTGCTGCAGGAGGCCTACCCAGACCATACTCCGTCGATTTCAACATGTGAGTACTGGTTTCGACGATTCAAAAGTGGTGATTTTCACACCGAAGACAAGGAGCGTCTTGGCCAGCCCAAAAAGTTCGCGGACGCGGAATTGGGGAAATCGGTAAACGAGGACTTGTGCCAAACCCAAGAAGAGCTTGCTGAATCATTGGGCGTTGATAAATCAACCGTTTGCAAGCGTCTAAAAGCGATGGGAATGATCCAAAAGCAAGGGCATTGGGTCCCGTACGAGTTGAAGCTGCGCGACGTCGAACGGCGATTTTTTACGTGCGAATTGCTGATCGAGTGACAAAATCGGAAGGGTTTTTTGCATCGGCTGGTGACTGGCGACGAAAAATGGATCCACTACGATAACCCAAAACGCAAAAAATCATGGAATTTGCCCGGCCACGCATCAACGTCGACGGCCAAGCAGAATATTCACGGCAAGAAAATCATGCTCTGCATTTGGTGGGATCAGGTCGGCGTCGTATATTTTGAGCTGCTCCAACTGGGCGAAACAATCACGGGGGATCGTTACCGACTGCAATTGATGCGTTTAAGCCGGGCATTGAAAGAAAAACGGCCGGAAACGGTAAAAAGGCACGACAATGTTATTTTGCAACATGACAACGCTCGGCCGCATGTTGCTCAACCTGTCAAAAAATACCTTGGAACGCTTGGCTGGGAAGTGTTACCCCACCCGCCGTATAGTCCAGACATAGCTCCCTCCGATTATCATTTGTTCCGGCATATGAGTCTCGATTTGGCGGACCAGCGGTTCTCCTCGTACGAGGCTACCAAAATATGGGTTGAGTCATGGATAGCCAAGCAGCGGCCAGAATTTTGGAGAAACGGCATCCGGAAATTGCCCGAAAGATGGGCGAAATTTGTAGCTAGCGATGGCCAATACTTCGAATAAAATATTTTGTACCGTTTTTTCACAATAAAGCCCCAAATCTTCGAAAAAAACCTTTAAAACTAATTCAACCTCCCAATAATTAAAATTTGTATATATATATTCTTTAAATCTCTTGGAATTTATGGAAATATGGAAAGCTTTATTTGATAAAAAATCGTGTATTTTTAATTAAACAAACACATTTTTTCTTGACCGTTCCAAGAAATTTTGCAACCCACTGTAAGTGCAAATACAAAACTTTTCTGCCGATGATACACTGGGCGGCTGACTAAATTTAGCTACGAGTACATAAATTCTCTTGTTTACATATCTAAATGGTTTTTTTGTCTGCGCTGGCATTCTTCTTCGGCGGGCTTCTGTGTTTATACATTTGCGGTTATATTGCGATAATGATTCTATCAATATGCCAAATAAGCTGTGGCGATGCCAGCCATGCAGGAAACTCGAACTAGCTAGATGGATTTCTGTTTCACACCTTATGCTACATACATACATACATATTTCGACCAGGAGCGAAGTAAATTTTCACTATTTGGAAATCAATTAAAATGGTGTGTATGGGGTGATATATTGTCTATCCCGTCAAAGGCTATACACTGGACCTCTTTCCTTCAACGTATTAATTTTAAGGGTTTATCGTAGCTTTGTATCTTTTCTTATTAGCTCCGTAAAAACGGTGTTCTTTAAATGCTTCTACCACACAAACTTTGACAACAGACCTTGATAGTATTCAAAGCTTTAAAACTATCGATTTTTTAATCAGCAACTTTGAATTTGTTGTTACTATCTTGATTATATTTAATTTTGTAAATTGCTTTAATAGTCTGTGGGAATAATTTATGAATTTATAGACGAAATTATAGACTAATAAATAAACAAACAGACGTATCAGGATATTTTGAATAAAAAATTCATTAAGATGATTAATTTTTATTGAAACTAAAAATCGATGCTTTATTTATTTTTTATTGAAATTAAAAATTTTTGTCCGGCAAGGAGATTCAATATTTCGGGACTACTTTTAAAAATCCTGAATTTTAAATATTGAAATTTGTGTAATTTTCTATTGCATTTGCGAAAATCTGTGCTCGGAAAAGTTCCGATTTTTCAGAATTACATTTAAAATGGCACTAGTTTTTAGAATAAATATTCAACTTTTTATTTCTAAATTGAAACTAAGAAATTATTTGTTCGGAGGAATCCCGAATTTTGGGATTACACCTAAAATGTTTGTAGTTTTTATTATAAATGAATATTAAATTTTTTATTGAAATTATGAAACTCTGTCGGGATTGCATTTAAAATGTTTCTAGGTTTTATTTAAATTAAGATTCTTTGTGTTAATAGGAGTCCCGATATATCAGGATTACATCTAACATAAAATGTCTCTAGTTTTTATAACAAATGTTCAACTTTAAAATCATTTAAAATATTTTTAGTTGAAATGAGCAAACAGTATGCGGGAATGAGTCCCCATATCTCGATATTACATTTAAAATGTCTCTAGTTTTTAAAATAAATATTCAACTTTTTAATTTTTTATTGAAATTAAGAAACTTTGTGCTAAAAGGAGTCCCAATATCTCGGGATTACATCTAAAATGTTTCAAGATTTTATAATAAATATTCAAATTTTTAATTTTTTATTGAAATTAAGAAACTTTTGTGCTGAGAGGAATCCCGATATCTCGGGATTACATCTAAAATGTTTCAAGATTTTGTAATAAATATTCAACGTTTTATAACTATATTGAAATTAAGACACTCTGTGTTTGGAGGAGCCTTGATATTTTGGAAAGGGGTTTTGCAAAATGCGTCAAAAAATCTCCTTTGGCAAACTATTCACAGCTGTAACCATTCGTCAAATTTGTTTCCCGCTAATATCTGAATTTTCAACATTCACTCGTAGCACGGTGGAGAGAATACAAAATCTATCATCCTCGCATGAACACGCTTTCTACGCAAGGATCATAGGTTACTAGGCTTGTGAGGGGAACTTCGGCTGCCACGTCACGGGAGAATTCGCCAGCCGAAATCTGCACGGTAACGAAATGACATTGTGTGAGTTTTTTTCGTATATCACTAACACATTCTTAGTTTTTTCACAATCAACACGATTCATAACGCCTGCTACGTCAGTCCATCTGCTGATTCTGCCAAATTCGCTGAGAGCCGCCTACTGGTCTGGTATTGGCCACACCATTAAAAATCTTTTCACCATGCGTTGGACGTAGAGTTCGTCTCATAATTCTTTTCACATTGTAATATTTTAGCTTGGTAGCTTCTATTATATCTCATTACTTTGAACTCTTTTTTTTGTAGCAGTCACTTTGCTTACGCCTTCTATTTGACCCTGCAAACAAAAATAGTTATTTGAACACCCAATATGCAAAAACAACAACAAAAACCAAAATGCGTTATATTTTGCGTTGTCTCCTAATTGTTTTCTTAACATAAACAATCCTATATTTTTTGTAGTTGATTTATTTAGAGTTGATGGGTCAGGTAGTTAAAGCAGCAAAACAAATGGCTGAAATGCTTTCTATTAATGCAAGAACAGTGTACAACATTATAAATCCGCTAGAAAACGAATATCGGCTATAGCTCAAGCACTCCAGTGGTAGGTCACGAAGCAGACCAAATAGCATCAATTGCCATCACTTTGATTAGATTTGCCTTGAAATAGTCATAATAAACTTGTAATTTTGAACAAAATATGTCTTCATCTTCTATATATATTTTTTAATTCTTTGATACCAAAAAAAAAAAAAAAAAATTATTAGAAAATCTATGACCAAAAAGTCATACATACCGTAACACTTCATAAATAATGCCTCCAGAAATAATCAGTTTTATTATAATACAAAAAAAAAACTGAATACTCCAATTAAATACAAAAAAGCAGAAATATTTATTCCGACAATATTCACTTTCACTTCACAAAATTCAATATTTTGAAATTATATAAAAAACGAAAAAATAATAATTCACAGCACAGAAAAATATATTTATTCTATAAAAAAATTGGTTTAATTAGTATTAGTATCAGGCCTCCCTTTGCCTCTGCTACTGCTCTTTGCCGTTGTTGAATGAAAGAAATAGTTTTTTTGTTGTTTTGGATGCTATTTGGTTCGATTTGCTGCAATTCCTGTCTGTTGCTATAAGTTCTTTGGCACATCCGGCATTCTAATTGGTTCCATAAATGTTCTATAGGTTGAAGTCTAATGATTGGGGTGACGAATGGAGTTGTTTTGTCCCTTTACTATATGGGAAGTGTGCTTTGGGTAGATGTCCTGTTGAAAATACCATCCGCTCCTCAGACTCAATTTGTTTTGCTGATTCTTTTATATTGCTTCTCAGAATCGCTTTCAAAAAGAAACAAACCGATCCACAGCTGTTTTCACTGACCCCACAGACATACATCCCCATACCATCACCGAACCTCCGTCATGCTTCATAGTTGGGATACGGTTTTTCGGTTGCAGCTCTACATTCGCCTTGCGACATATTTTCTGTTTACCATCGCGACCAAATAATTTAGTTTACTCGTATTAAATTTTTTAAAATTACTCTCATTACTATACAACACATTCGTTTAGAAATCAGTCGAATCATGTGAACTCGAACCGTTGTTACTTGCGTTTATAAATGCTTTTTTCTTGGCAATCCGTTGTTATATCGTTGGGGCATTCTTTCAGATTTTTAATAAAAATAATAAAAAGGAATGAAAAGCGTCATAGTAGGCAGTAAGATTTAATTAATTTAATTTATAGCGAAATGTTTTGCATTGGTGATTCTCGGAAAATATAAACAATCTTGGCTTGTACTGTTGAGTAAAGTTACAACAAAAAACCAAATATATTAATTTCTGTTACACTCCTAAGCGTTTTAGCCTGCAATTGAACGATTTGGTTTTCTTTAGTGCCACGTTTCTGCCAGTGCTGTTGCTTTTCCTCTTATCTGCATTTCGTTCAGTATTGAATAGCCTATCGCATCACCACAGGGGATGTTGATAAAATGGGTTTGCAAGCACACTCCCTCACGCATGGAGGTGATTATATATAGGGTGAGTCACCAACTAGTTTCTTTCTAAAAACGCTATAAAGAAGCACCGTTCAATATTTTTTAACAATTTTTACTTTTAAAGAGAGTACACCTTGCCGTTAATTGAGGTCCTGTAGTTACGAGTATAGAATTACATTTGAACCTCATCTGCATTACAATGATCTCTTATGACACCCACAAAGAAAGGCCAACGGAGTTTAGTTTAGTGAGAGGGTTTCAATTGCGTCAACCTGATAAAACTAAAAATCAGGCAAGTTCATGTCTATCAGATAATCATTGTAATCAGACTTCGGCCATCGTGACTTTGACGATGTAAAGGTGCTAATAGCAGCATTTTATAAAAATAAAAAAATACATGAATGATATCACCACTTTAAAACCAACAAAACTTGGTATTCTCGGCGGATACATTGATTCCATGACGATAAAGTGAGGATTTTCCTTCCCCATACGCAAAAATTTAACCACTGAGTGGAAAATTAAAAAATTCTCTTGGGTAGTACGATATTGAGTTTATTACACTTTCTTCTTTGCGCTGAAAAGTTCTCAGCGTAAAAAACGGCCGTTGGTCCACCCTTTATATATGTTGACTCGGCTTGAGGAATGTGCAAGGTGTGCAACGCATGCTTTAGGTGTCAGCAATATGGCCCCATGTGATTGCTCACCAAAGCTCGAGTAAGAAGAACAAATGGTGGCATTGCTGTGGTGTAAATTTGGACATCCGCAATTCGTAGCGTGGCATACACACATACATGTGAATGCATTTGTGTAAATATTTATTTAGAAAATGTGCACAGAGTCTATTTGGAGATGTTTTGCGTCGAATGCTTGATGGACGTTACTTATGTTAATTATTGAGTTATATGTGCTTTAAAAACGCATAGAACTCTTAGTTAAAAAATTTTAGAAGTGACATATACCATATGTTTTTTTTTTAATTTAGTAATAGAGTATACTTCATGCAATGTTATATTTAGAATTTTTTATTTGATTTTGTTTTTTAGATATTGTTCATTGTATATTAAAACTTTTATAAACTATTGAAAAAATGTACAAAATTTCAAAAAATTTGGAATTTCTTAATCAGAACTGGGTATTCAATTCTAGTATAATAAAGCTTAGGTTTTAGGCTGATTTTTAAATTGTTTTTGTATACGACGTTGATAATTTTCTTCCATATAAAGTACATATTCGGAAGCCTGAATCTATTGATTCCAATGTATGACAAAAAAAGGTCAAACCCATAATTATTTCACCCTGAGTATTTGCAGATTAATCTATATATTAATACGGAGAGCAAAATTTTGATGTAAAAGTTGATGAAACAATTGGAAACTTATATATTGTGAATTAATACTATTTTAATTTGATTCAGAAATTATGATGATCATGGATTAATTAATGATTGTTTTTTATTAATGATTGCTTTTTCAAACAAAATTAATTTTTTTCCGTAATACATAAAATTAAATGTTTCCAATTCATGAATAAAAAAAAATTACGACATTTGAAATACACAAATATAGGATCGCTTAATACAGGTAAAATGGGATAATTTTCACATTTAGTTTTACTACATCTATTCACATATATCATGTAAAAAGTTTCAACATAAGCTATCCATTTATATATGTTTCAACTTTTTTCTATGACTATAAATACTAAAAACAGGTATGACTAAATTTTGCTCTCCGTATTTATATAACGTCGAATAACGTTAAAATTTCGAGTATGGGCGATCCTAGTTTAAATAAATAAGTAAATATCTAAATATTTTTTAATTCCAAATAACTGGCATATAAATTTGCAACTTTTTAATCAGATTTTATAGAACTCTTCTGGGTAGGCAGTACGTTGTTGACAATTTCCATCGATATAAAGTACAAACTCGGAAGCCTGAGAATACACTAAAAAACAGATCAAAACCTTGATTATTCTTACTCTAAGTATTTGTAGATTATGATTTTAGTAAATAAGTAAATATTTAAATAGAATTTTTTTTTTACATTTGAAATTATTGGCATATAAACTTTCAACTTTTAATAGGAATCTTTAGGAAACTTCCGGGTATGAATTTTTATGGCCAATTAAATTCTAGTATAATAAAGCTTATGCTTGATCTCTCATCTCTACGGCGATCTCTCATCTCTCAGTTGAAAAGGTTTGTCATATCCCTCAATTGTGGCAAATAATTACTAATGAAACGGAAATTATTTCCAAATGCTAGAAACTCCAATTTGGGGGGGAAATAAAAATAAAGAAAATAAATAAAGCTTATGCTTGAAGTCGTTAAAAAATGGATTGATTTTTTATACATTTTTTGCATACCATTTTGGCAATTTTCTTCCATATAAAGTACATACTCAGAAGCTTTAATTTGAAGATCCCAAAGTATGAAAAAAAGATCAAAACCAAAATTATTCTTACCCTAAGTATTTTTAGATTGTAAGTTAAATAAAAATATGAAATGAAATTACCAAACAGTTGGAATTATAATTATTATTTTCGGTTGTCTGATGACTTAAAAATTTCAACTTCATAAATCGTATTTAAAATTTCATATCTGCTTTATTAGTTCTTCCGCTGTGCCAGCGCATGTACTATAGGCAGCCATCTCACAATATCGCAGGCATACCCAGTAGAGAAATAAGAATTAGTGCGATAAATTTCTATTTCACTATTTCACAGAATAATCATTCAATTTTGTTTTTGAATAACTTTTTTACTAAATAACACAAAACCAAAAATGACTTTGAGTTATGCAAATCTGTATTTTGACCTTCAAACGCTCCATTGCTTGGTTGTTTGTATGCTGTAGCTGTGCAGCTTATATTATATATAGTTCACAAGCCTGTGTTGCCTGTGTTTTGTGACAAATATATTTTATAAATCAACTCAACCCTTGATCTCAATTTTCAAAATGTGTCGAATGCTTTTTTGCGATATTTTCAGTTCTTTGGCCATTTTTTTTCCACTTCGACGTGGATTTCGTTCAAGTCGAGCCTTCACTTTCCGAACCATTTCTGGCGTTGTTGCGGTTTTTTTGGTCCACCTCCATAGCGTTTTGCAATGCTACCAGTATCATTGTAACGTTTTATAGTGCGATACACAACATTTTATTCACTTTGAGGTAACTGAGCTCACGAACAATGGCTGGTTGTGATTTTCCAGCCAAATATAACGCAATCACACTATTACGTTTGAATTCCATCACAGAAAAAAAAAATTCAACAAAACTGAGACGCAAATGCTTTTGATGGCTTATAAGCAGTATATTGAACTGTCATTAGAACAATTTTGACGTTGATGTCATGAACTGTTTTATAGATAGAAGCAGTGTGAAGTTGGTAACACTTCATATCGTTCACCCTGTATATACTTTTTCTCAGATTTGTAAGCGATTTCAGGGAGAAAAAACTGTGCAATAGGAATTTTAAATTTACCCTCAAAATCTAAACTTCGAGACGAAAAACCAAAATTTTCATAAGTTGGAGCATACACCTGCGCCCAACTTTATTCAAACTAACACCTTACATTCATTATCAACTTGACTCGGATTATTTATAAAACTAAAAGTCATAAAAATAATAAACATTAAGAAGGCACAACAACAAGTGAAATATGTTATTACCCCTTGAACGACAATTTATTTTCAGACAGCGATAATGGCTGCATATATTTATACAATTACATTCTAACGGTAACTAGAAGTATACACACAAGTATATCAAAGCAATAAACTCGATATGACTTCCAGATACTACTCTCATAAAAGGCATCAAACCACAAAATGTTTCTTGCGAGTCCAGCTTGTCATTGTCAGTTTGTTCATAAAAGTTTATGACGAGCTAAACTCGTCATTTTCGTTTAAGGGGTTAAAGCGACTAAAATTGGATCAGGAACAAGCAGGTACAACTAAAGCTGAATGAAAAATAATTTTGCATATGCGTAAAGGCAAATCATGTGCAAAAATGTGTTTTTTTTTATTTAAGAATTGGAAGCGGTTAAATTTAATTAAATATTTTAACACTATTAAATACTAAAATTTCGCTGAACTTAATACCTATTTTATTTGTAAAATTGAATTGTGCGAATAATTTTGTCCTTTAAAAATATGAAGAATTCCGAAATTTTTGTTAATTTTTTATTCATGAAGTACAGTTTTGTTAAGTTTATGTTAGTTTTAAATAAACAATAAATTTTTGTATTTTTCTTAGAATAACATTGTATTAAACATTGATTTTTTCTCAAGATACAGCCTATTGAATGAAAAATTAATTGTTGTCCGTGTGTATATCCTTATATTTATGTAAATATATATGTGTATATAAATGGCGCTTACACGCTATATTGAGAGTTCGGCCAAGCTCCTCCTCCCATTCGTGGTGTGTGCCTTGACAGTTTTACACCACCTCTGAACGGCAGATGGATTTTTCTGGCAGAAATATAATCGGAGGCTTCTCATTGACTGCCGTTGAGTTGCCGAAAATGAGATGCACGATAAAGTATAGAGACCAGTCATAATTCAAATTTGAAATAAAGCTCACCAGTTTGCAACTGGTTTATATTTTTCCCTGCTTAATATTCATGTATGCACATCTGTGCTCAGAATAATAGCAGTGCGACTTGTTGGAAAGTTAAGACTATTTATTTATTTTTATTTTTTATTTATTTTTATTATTTATTTTTTTATTTATTTCTATTATATACTTTTTGTAATTTGTATATATATTTTTTTTTATTTTTATAAAAATATAGGTCTTACTACAATAAAACCATGTAACTCAAAGTTAGGAACTTTGTATAAAATTTAACAAAATTTCATCAATATGTATACTTTTATGCTATAAAATAATATGATAGAATAGATATGCAGTTTTATAGCCCATATAATTTTAGTATAGAAAAGTACAAGTTTGAAGTGGCTCATAATCGCGTTGATTTTTGACAATTTGTTTTTTTTTTTGCAGGCGACTTTGTGCATTTTCCTAATATAAAAAAATTTCGAGCACTTGTTATATGGCAGAAAATGCGAAACACCGTTATCAAAAAATTTATCAAGGCCAACATGAATTTTGAGCTCCTCGATAAGTGCACATTATACACAATTTAAATAGGCTACAAAACTGCATTCCCATACTATAAAACTGCAATTTTGATGAATATTTATTGAATTTTTTTAAGTTTTGTACTAATTTTGAAACCATGAGTTATATGGATTTTGTTGTAGTATGAAATATATTCAAAAAAAAAAAAAATTAATAAAAAATACATTAATAGTCCAAAATTTTCACTATGTCGCTCTGCTATTATTGTGAACACAGGTGTAGGCACATACGCATTAATAAAATTAATTTCATGCTTAGTATAGTATCATAGCCGGGTGGATAATATTAATTCTGACTAACGTAATTAAAAAATTCTCTGACAATCACGTAGGCTATAAATATGGCAGATTTTGATTAAATGTAATATAACATAGCGATGTGGAATGTTAAGAGGTTGAACAAATTAAAATTGTCGCTTACACACCTACTAAGTACATATTTATGTATGCATGCATCTCCGTATGTATGTATGTGTGACCTTTATATACATGTACTTATACCTTTTAGAAACCCTTACTAATAATATTTTCATGGAGAGTGATGCATTTTCCTTTTGGAATAAAATGTGAACCTTTCGAGATAACGGAAAAATCTAATCTACATACATATGTACATACATTCCATTTTATTATGCTAGCCAAGGTCGGCAATCGTTTGCTGAGGTAAATTTTGAATGACTCTTCTACATAATTATGCATGTATGTACACGTATATCATCGATAAGTATTGATTAAGCAGTCACCGTAGCGGAATGGATTGGAGGGTAACTACCCCTCGGCAGGTAATGACAAATCTCCGAATATATTTCTGCCATAAAATAGCTCTTCATAAAAAACCATCTGCTGTTCGGAGGCGATCCTTCCATTTGTGGAAAGCATTAAGACGTACAGCACTCATGGAAGGTGGAGCTCGGCCAAACACCCGAAAAGGATTAGGGCATTCCCCTCCTAGCGAATCGACGAAAACGAAATTGCACGTAATTAGCCGTTATAGCATCGGCACCATAAACAATAAATTTATCACCTTTATCAAAGAAAAACTGTAAAATGTACCAAATTTCTCTTTGTTGACATCTATTGTAAACACCCTGTAACTCTCAACTGAATAGAACAAACAAAATACAGCAAAATAATTTTTTTAGTGTGAAATGCCACCTTGGTCCTACAGCAAACATAACTGCAGCTCCTTATATTTTTGGGTGCTCTTGCCGACACTGTCCACTAGGCATTCATGCTGTGAGACTCGGCACTGCTTTGAGTCCATTTTGCTGCAGCTGTCGTCAGGATGAAATAGAATCATCTCAGCACTTTCTCGTAAGCTGTGCTGCTTTCGCGACACTAGGATTCACACATCTTCGCTCACTTCTTTGCTACGCTTGATATGACCCACCTCACGCATTTCGTCAGCAGCATGAGACAGTCTTTTTTATTCTTTTTCCTTTTTTTCCGTGAGCCCACTAATAAAAAAAAAAACAATAATTGGCGCATACTCTTCTACTGGGTGTTTGACCGGGCTCTTCCACTTATTTGTGGTGTGCGTCTTGATGCTGTTCGACAAATGAGGGACCTACAGTTTTAAGCCGACTCCGACCGGCAAATAGTTTTTATGAGGAACTTTTTCGTCACAGAAATACACTCGGCTTTTTGTCATTGTCTGCTGTTGGCCGACCGCTATTAGAAAAATTTGTTCTATCATTTTGCTGTTTCATGCACGGAGTTTCAAACCTACCCACTCCCGAATGCTAGTCACGCACCATCCCAATCGGCTACGCCGGCAGTCTTAATTCATAGCAACCATATAATTTAACTGCGTTAATATACGTTTTTATGTGTGAAAATAACAAAAACAATTCTCCGCTCTCGTTTTCTTAAAAAAAGAAAAACCACCAGTTGGCAGCAATTTTTCCCTCCACATCTTAATTAGAGTTGTTTTTGTTTGTTGGCCAACTAAACACGAAAGTCACACATAAATATTTATTTCTGATATGAATTTCAGAGAAAACTGAGCTTTGGAGATATGGTTTATTGTTTATTTTTTGAATAAATTTTAAGCCTTAACTGAATAATTTGGCCACAGAAAGCTTTATATGATAGGCAAGAACGCCTTGTACAATTTTCTTTCATACAATTTGAAGACCGGCCCAATATTTAGTAAAAGAAAAAAATTATTTTGCAAAAATCGAGCTCGTCTTAAGAAAAATAAAAATGGCAGATATACCTAGTTTGAGTTTTCGTTTTAATTGCGAATAGTTGTGAAATTTTCATGTTTTCAGTGGAATAACACAATTTAACTTTTTACATACAATTCTCAGAATTTTTACATATGTACTTATATCATTTAGAGACATGTTTGCTCGTGTATCAGAGCAATGTATTCAGTAGCTGCTTGCATATTTTAGTAAGCAAATTAAAATATATTTGTAAAAACACTCACTCAAAAATCTCAATTCATCAGTGAACAATCCTCGTCGAAACCAGTGATGAAGGTATTTAAATAATTAATTTTTGCATTGAAAAACTTTCATTATGAATTCCTCACACACGTGTAAGTAGATGGCTTTGCAAGTCAGGAGCAATTGATTTTTAAGTGAGGCCGACTACCAGCAGCGCTGCTTTTATGCTAGTTAACGGAGGCAAAGAGAAATTTCCGAGCGGTGTAAATAGACTTCCGATATCCGGTGCTGAAGTTATACTTTTTTTTAATTTCGATCTCTTTAAAGCAAAAAAAAAGTTACTTTAGTGCGTTTAACAAAATGAGCAATTCAAATTTCACATAAATGTTACATATTTCGGAAGACCTAAAAGAATGGAGGTTTGTATTAAAAAACACTACCATTTCAATTAATAATTAATAAAATACAAAATTTCGAAAATTAGCCTCTGCAACTATTTGCAATCAACTCAGGAGCATTTCTCAACTCGGCACTTCGTGTTACACAAATCTATTAAAATTTCCGAAATTTTATTTGTTTATATTCATCACTTATGAAACAATAATTATGCATTCATTTCTCTTTTCATAGATATTCATATATATATACATATTTTTTTTTTTTCAATATTTTCCTTGCATTTCTAATAGTTTGCTTTTACAGCTACACACGTTAGACAATCCAACCGTTACACTCCGCGTTCTCTGTATTTATTTTTAATTTTTTCGTTTTGTTTTACGATTTCAGCTAGCCCATAAAACACATGTGCCGACGCATTGTTCGATGGCGACCCGCGAAGCGACACACTCAAACTAATCGCGCTGAGTGCTACGCTAACTCGCATTGGCTCGGCGGCTCTTCTGTGCATTTAGTTAGTCTCTAGCGCTGCCGCACTAATGCACCCTACCTTAGTCGTAGGTGGCTAGATCAATTCACTGCATTGGAAGACATTAGAAGTACATTAGACTGTATCACAAAAAAAACAACAAAGTTGAAATGTTCCAATCTCTTTGAACGCGTGCTTTAAAGTGAGTGTTCAAAAGGACGGGTCAAATATGTATACGATGCGTGTTCTTTATAATAACTTTTAATTATAAAAATTAATAAATTTTTCAAAATAACTTTATTCAGTGGGTTGGACGAGTACAAGCACTCAGTCAGGAAGACCATTGTTTACACCCTCATAGACTACAGTGGAAAGAACAGAGTGACAGGATAGATACAGTAGGGATGGTAAAACGGAAAAATTGGTTTAGGGACCTCAAATCTTCAAATCTTTTGGATTCATTGATGAATTTTAAGAGATCCCGAAGCGAAAGAGTACGAGTATGAACTTTGTCCATACTCAGTACATCGAAACCCAACAGCCTAAGTATGATTCTAGAAAGCGTTGGAAATCTACAGAGAAAATGCTCTGCAGTATCTTAATTTTCAAGACGGGTACAGGCATATTGGGTTACCAATGATCCCCATGGAAGTCAGAAGCTAACCATAGGCGATGTGGCCGAGTGATTACATCTCCCAGTAGTCTCAGACCCTTTCTATTAAGTTTTGAGAGAAAAGTCGATTATTTCCTTTTCCAATACAATTGGCTAATCTGCAGGAGTACAACTCAGACTAACGACTTTTATGGGTAGACCTCATACCTCAGAAGGGTTCGGGGCCTAATGGTATGCTTGCAGAGTCTTCATTAGTCAGTTTATCAGCCAACTCGGTCCCTATAGTACCACAATGTCCAGGTACCCAAATAAAACAGACTTTATTACGTTTTGCAATACTGTTTAGTTTTGTCTTACATTCGCCGACAAATTTCCAGGAGCAGCGTGGGTTGACAAGGACTTTTAGTGCAGAATTGAAACTAGTTACGAATGCTTAGGAACCTTAACCAATTTATTGGAACAAATAAAATTATACTTTGCTGGATTCTGTCTCGCTTTGGGCCTTAAAGAACTCACATGAACGAACTAACTCTTTTCCGTCTATTGTGGCCATCACTTTTATTGCGGTTGTCGTCTTCTGATCTGAAATCGTCTTTTAAGAGGTTATATTTTTTGATTGCTATTGTTATTGCTGTTATTGTTGTTATAGGAGCATAAACATTCCCCATGCATATACGGGGAATGCTGTTGCAGTAACAGTCCTTTGCCGGATATAAATCCGGGTCGTTCCGATAACGTACCAGGTTTGGCCATCTCTCCAGAGACTCAACAGCAGAATTCTGCCCGCTCATTTCACATGTATTCACATCCGTGAGTATTAACCAGTATAAAATTAAAGTTAGGTAGAACCGCTGAGAGGCACTTTTAGTACTTTTGACGTTTGTAAACCATTTCGTATACTCAGTCTCATACAAATTAGAGATCAAGAATGATAAAAAATTTTGATGCCCGAAATTGCAGCCCGTGATACCCACAAATTTTGGTTCCAACAAGACGGCGCTACTTGCCATACAGCCCGTGAATCGATGAATTTACTGCGTCGTCGTTTCGGTGAGCAATTTATCTCTAGTCTCGGACCAGTTCATTGGCCACAAATACCGTGCGATATCACACCTTAGGACTTTTATTTGTGGGGTATGTAAAGTTTAAATGCTTTGTGGATAAACCAGCTTCAATTGAGGCAATCGAAGCCACCATTACTAAAGTTATTTACGAGATAGCTACAGAAGTGCTCCAGCGAGTCATTCAAAATTGGTGTTTACGGATAGCCGAATTGCGGCGCAGTTGCGTGCAACATTTGAAAGGGATTATCTTTAAAAAATAAATGTCATGAATGGTTCTACACAAAAATAATATTATAAACACTGCCCAATCAATTTGCATTTTCGTAGTTTTATTTACTTAAAATCCGATACCTCTAAATTGGTCACTCTTTACAAGTACAGCCAAATTCTCTGATTGCATCTTTACTGCTGTGCACTTCTAAGAATTTATTGAAGTTTGTAGTTGTGAACATAAAGAATGTTTAGTAGCCTTTGGGAAATAAAACAAATGGCCCCAACATTTTATGAGATGCTTTTCTGCAGTTTTTTTGCATTTGGTATTTTTTATTGCATTTGGTATTTGTGCATCCCTTATAAATACAGGTAAATTTATTCTTCTTTCATTCGAACATACATATTTAGATTTAAAATTAGTCTCAACTAAAAATTTGAAATTGGTTTTCCATATTCATATTTAGAGTCTTTGTTTTTACTTGATATTTGCATGCTTTGGTGTAAGACAGTATAATGCACTCTAACTTCAAAGGAAAATTATTAATCATTTTTTTCATGATATTAACTGATGCGAATGGCTACAGAAAACCATAGGCTAAAATCTGCAATTTGGACCAGAAAACTGTTGGTGCAGGAATTATGTGGCTTCTCCCGGGTGACTGCTGTTTATTTTATTTATTGCTTTTATTTGACTTTTTCTTCTGGAGAGCTACAAGTAGTAATAACCTTTAGTTTTTCCCCATGTACTATTATGTCTTTATAGTATAAAATAACTAAAAAAATTCCCAATGCTTTTTTAGTTATACAGTCTGTGTCAGAAAAAAGAACCGGGTTTTTCTTGTAACTTCAAGATATATTTCGTTTGCTTTTTGCTGCGAAATAATCCCACTCAAGAGCTATGAGGCCAGTGCTAACTCAGGTTAGTGGCGTTCGAAACTTTCCCGTAAACGCAACCAAGCAAAAATGAGTGAGAAGTACGCGAAGCGTTTCGAGGCGCATTCGAAAGGGCCGAAATTATCTTACACCGCGGCTGCAAAAGTAATTAAAAAAGTTTGTTATTATGTGGAATCAGCGCTATAAGGTGTACAAAAATGTTAGTGACTTTTCTGAGCGCAGCTTGAAGTGAGTGACGCCAAAAAAGCAGGATAAACTGATCGTCCAACTTTTGCGACTACGCCAAGCAAGCACAATTATTGCTAAAAAGGGAATACATAGATACGAGTATCAACACCATCGAACGTCGACTGAAGGAAGGAAGTGAACACATCATCCCAGATCCTCAAAATCAATGCCCTCAGAAAAACACATTGAGAAACAACAAAACAAGAAAATTACGTCACAGTAATGGACTGGTCTTCCCAGTCCCCAGACGTTTGGGGAATTATGAAAACGCATTTTTCCGGAAAGCCAGCCCACGACTTAAAGCAATTCCTGCGTCAAGTTCGCTAAATCTGGTCCTTTTTGTCAACGAGCTACGCAAAAAAGCTGGATCAAAGCATGCCGAGAAGATGCCAGGCTATACTCGACAACGATGGAGACTACGCGGCTTATTGGTTGCGACTCGTAGTTTTGTGCACCCTTTCATGCAAAAAAATTTAAATATATATTTTTTATACTTCATGAATAATCGCGTTTCCTTTCTTCTGACACAGACAGTATAACAGTATAATTGCTCATCAAAAAACAAAGCACCAAATCCATTGCCACAAAAGCGAGTGTTTTAATCATCTGAAACCAAGAAAAAAACAGGTGGTATTTCAGTAAGTGAAATATTAGACACAACTTCGAAGGAAGGTATTTCAAAGTAATTGGAAATTAAATTTTCTATTATGGAAATTTTTGTAACGAAATTTCTGTTTTTTTACAACTATTTTCTTATGAAAAACAAAGCAGCCCAATAAATATTTATTCCTTTCATTCTTCCAGTAACGAATATGCTACTTAAATTATTATAAAATTCATGAATAGTTCCCGAGTTACGATGGCAGCCAATTTAAAAAATGGTGAAAACTCATTAAAAGGTTGAAAAACATATATTGGAAATCTGTGTAGTTACGTCAATCATATTTGCCATTTGTGAACTAGACAGCTAGTGAATGGTCTCTCATGTATTCTCTTTAATACTGCCCTTGAAAAGGTTATTAGCGATTCAGGCGTAAACACAAAGGGAACAATTTTATTTAAACCGGTTCAGTTGCTGGCTTGTACAGACGACATAGGCATTATTGCATTATCGTTGCCTAATTTGAAAGAAGCCTTCGGAAGTGTAGAAAGAGCAGCAAAAAATAAATATGGATTTAAAAATATAGTAAATAAAGCCAAAGCTAAAGAGTTTTTTCAACTTTTTTAGACTATTTCAGACACAATGTGGGTCAAATACTCAAAATCGGTGATTATGGTTTCAAAATTGTGAAGGAATTTAAGTACTTGGTAGTAACCATTAATCATGATAAAAAATATACTGCAAAAATGCTCTAGTTTTTTAGGGCGAAACGCTGCTATTTCTGGCGCGATATGGCGAATGGTTACAATCAGGAACTCGAAAAACCGTACGTGCACCCCAATAATGATCAACAGACTCAGATGGGCAGGTCACATATGTATTATGGTCTAATACCGATTATCCTCCCCAGCAAATACTCTGTGGAAAGTGCCAGATTTTTTGGTATTTCTGACACATGCATGAAACCAAGACAATTAGAGGCATATGCCGAAGACTCGATCAGAGATGTCCAACCAACAATGATTAAAATGATGAAATATACAGCTGCAATATACAAACAGACAAGCAATTGAGCACGCAATGGGCAAAAGAATGTGCCTCTACTTTAAGCTCAAAAATTTGTTATATGTATGGTACATACATATTGGGTATGGGAATAAGTTTCCATATGTAAGTAAAAGAGGTGTCGCTGTTGATACTATTTTTGTGTTCACTCTGGTAATATACGGGTGATTTGAAGGTGTATATGTGAGGTCTCGATCAGTTAACATTCGCTTGAAGCATAAATATCCTATTTTATCTGACGTCAAAACTGTCTACGTTCGTCCGGAAGAAACAGCATTTGCGGGAAGTCATGCTTCTTTATTACCTTTTAAAGAAAAGAGCAACTGAAATGTGTCATACATTGATCAGTATTTACGGTAATCACACTCCATCAAATACAATTTGTGAAGAGTGGTTTCGACACTTCCAAAGTAGCAATTTCGACGTGAATGATAAAGATCGCGTAAGGGAACCCAAAAAAATCGCAGATACTCAACTACAACAATTATTGAATGAAGACGCATGCCGAACCCCTGATGATATGTCTAAAGAGTTGGATGTTGACAGATCAACCATCGGTAAACCTTGTACGCGATAGGAATGGTCCAGAAAGCAGGTAACTGGGTGCCACATCAACTGAAGGAATATCGAGAGCCGATTGGTGATGTGTGAGATGCTTCTTGAACGGCAGAGAAGAAAAGGTTCTCTGCATCGCATCGTCACTGACGATGAAAAATTGATCTATTATGATAACCCTAAGCGTTGAAAATGTTGGAGCATGCCAAGTGAATCAGGTCCATCGACAGCGAGAAAAAAATGTATACTTCAAAGGTTATGTTGTGCGTCTGGTGGGATAAGAAGGCTGTCATCTATAATGAATTCCTTAAACCATCTGAAACCATCACTAGCCATCGTAAGCGGCCGGAATGGGACAGTAAATATTACGAACTGCCAGTTTTCGTTCAATTTTAAATGGCATGTGAATTTTAAATAGGTATGAACAAATGTTGCTGCCTTCATGTTGCTAGCATGTTGAGCGATGTTTTCATGGCGTGAACTGAGTACCACTTTGACATAAGCCACATATGAAATTTCACGTATATTTCACGGCAATGCAATTTGAATGGATTTTGACAGATATTCCACCTGAAACGTGAACTTAGTACTAGACTTTATATTGAATTCATTTCGTTTGTAATTATGGTTCCGTGCATATCGAATATTTTAAGAGGTATAGAAATAACTAGAGCTGAAAAAACTGGTTTATATCTTCACAATCATAACATGTTTATAAGTTATGCATTAACAATCTTTAGTTTTAATAACATGTGAAATAATTTATAATTGTTTATAATTGACGCGTACACCCTTTTTGGGTGTTTGGCCGAGCTCCTCCTCCTATTTGTGGTGCGCGTCTTGATGTTGTTCCACAAATGGAGGGACCTACAGTTTTAAGCCGACTCCGAACGGCAGATATTTGTATGAGGAGCTTTTTCATGGCAAAAATACCATCGGAGGTTTGCCATTGCCTGCCGAGGGGCGACCGCTAATTAGAAAACTGTTTTTCTTAATTTTGGTGTTTCACCGAGATTCGAACCACCGTTCTCTCTGTGAATTCCGAATGGTAGTCACGCACCAACCCATTCGGCTACGGCGGCCGCCCAATTACCCATAAAAAATATACAAAAATTTATATATTTACTTAATCGTTTTCACATGCAAAATACTTATTGGAGCTACTGTATGTGGAGTGTTATTTCGAATCTCAACCAAATTAATCATAAATGTTAGTATTCATGTATGGTATCCCAACTACAAAATGATGGTTGTACAACTCATCACTAATTTTCTACGGTTCGTTGGATTTTCCCTTATTTATTGCATATTTCCCATACTAATTTTTCGATTTCGTAGACCCATAAATAGTTAAATATTCTGTTTAGAAATAGTATAGCACCATTTAATATCGTAACTGCCGTTTTAGTGCAATTAAATAAAATTTTATTGGAAGAGGTTAAAAAAAATTCTTACAAGTCGTTGCTAGAGAGTTGAAATTTTCGACAAAAAACGAAAAGAATTACATTTTCAACCAAAAAAAAAAATTTAATTTTAACTCATCGTTTAAAAATTGTGAGGTGGTGGAGCAAAGTTCTGCTAGATTCTTAAGTAAGAAATCGGTTTAATTGATACCCTCAAATGACTATTTCACTGTGTGTTCACTAATCTCAAATAAGTTTCTGTGCCATAGCCATTCTGTTCACCTCTTCTTGGAACTAAACTAAAATACTATGCTATGCTATACTATGTACCTAATAAAATCATCATTGATAAATCCAAATAGGGTATTCTGATATCAGCATAGCCCGTTGTAATTTTGATTTCACTTCACTGTGTTTTGCTTTTGCTCAGTAGTTCTGATTTTGTAATTTTTTCTTGATTTGGAGAGAAACACCTGAGTGAAATGTAAATTTTAAGAGAAACGAAATTTCAAAATACACAAAGTTCTTGTACAGTTATTTATAAATGTGTAAATGATTTTTTGTGAGTAGATATGTGAGACTAAATACGACACACATACATATGTGAACATACTAAATTACATATGTTTCACAATGCAAGACATTTATTACAACACTTTCGCATAATTGCATTATAAATTTTAGAAAACATTTTTATATATTACTTATATGTAAGCACATATGCGTATATACTTATATATGTATGTATGCTAAAACATATTTGATTTTCTTTACAAGAAATTGGTTTACTTTGGAAAAAACTGGTTGATTATTTTTGTTTTGTTTTTTTTTGTTTGTTTTTAAATACATATGGATGTACCCGTATTAAAATTTGTAAGTACCAAATAAATTTTATTTTTCTTTTCTGTTAAATGTTTCTGTAAGAGCGATTTTACTTCAAGTAGCCGCACTCTTACGTTGGCGATTCTCTCTTTTATTTTCTTCGCTGCTTGGTGGTCAATAGTTGTGTTCGATAACAAAATGTGCCACCATCATGTATCAATCCAAATCATGAGCGTAAGCGAAAACGATCTCCTAACAAGCAGAAAAACCAAAAAAATTAACGGACGCCAAATTTACCGTCACTAGCAAAAACTGGTAAAAGAAGAGATATCAGCAGAAAATGTTTAAACATTTTTTTGTCATGTTTTTTATTGTTAAATTTCCACTTAATCGATTCTGATTATAAACCATAAATTCCTAACCGGCACAAGAGGTAAAAGTGTACGAAAAACCCGTGGTAAAAAAAATTCAGAGATTGTTGTTAGTATCAGATTGTTAACCGGCGCTCAGCGAATTTGAAAATGTCAGCTTATTGGCTGATGTGTGTAACTGTGGTCATAACAGCCTTCATGTTGCTTCGTTGCCGTCTGAACAACGACTGATTGGACGAGTGTGAAATAAGCGAACAGAATTCTGTTGCCGAGTCCCGGGTGACGTTGGAATCATCGCATTGCTATACGATGCATAGGGTTCAATACTGTATTGGGCTCATAAACAGCACACATTTTTTTGACCACCTAACACTTACTCCGACTTTTCATCTTAGTCGAAGTCGTACTGAAGAATGCTTTGAATTTACTCTTTTATGTGCGTGAATGTGTATGGGTTGCTTTGCACAAGTTAACGACACGCCTAATCGATCGACCATTTTGACCGAGCTTTTGACTAAGAACCGAGTTTTAACTAACAAGCACCTCCATAATTTGCTGACTGAGCCTTGTACTACTTTTAACTACGCTGAAAAACTCCAAGGATAATAGATTAAAAAGGTTCGGCCACCCGAAGCAAAATTGTAAGAGTAGCTTTGGCCCTATTACGTCAGCAAATCAGCTGATTGCTTTGAATTCGCTGAGAGCCGAGTAACGGTTTGATGCCGATCACTACTTTGCATTCTGTACATCGTGGACAAATTCATATGCTGATGAAAATAGAGTATTTTATGAAAGTGATTGTGACGTCACTTTAAAACACATCTCTCACGACGGTTCAACCAATCATTTTGTTGAAAGGCGAACTTTTAAATAATTAAATTACTTCTGGTTCTTATCGCACTATGTAAGGCTAAGTCAAAAAGTCAAGTCACAGAAGAAGCTTACTAGCATCTAGTAACTGAGTGGGTAAACTCAAGGCGGAATTAGTAAAAGAGTGCAGGAGGTAGACTCAAATAGGAACCGCTTTCTATCTACCCGTCCACCATCAAGGGCAACAAATCGAGCCGACTTTTTAGCTACCTGATCGGCCACAATCAACTGATCTTGTTTAGACACCTGTTGCATCTGTCTTTTGAGAAATAATGTCTGCTTTGTGTTGCGAATGCTTCAGAAATTTTAAAGCCTATATAAGACTAGATTGTAGTAGATTAGCCCTTGAAGTGGGAGCAAGTTACCTAGCCAATGTGTATCATTAAGGAACTTCGTATGGTCGTCCAATACGATTTTGTTGTTGTTGTAACAGCATAAATATTCCCTATAAATGTGCGAAAATGCTGTTCGAGGTGCAGTCTTCGGTCGAACGTAAATCCGAGTCGCTTCGCTAACGCAGAACCTACTGTCGAGGGAACGTTCCTGCTCATGCCTGGTAGGACTACACAGTAACATTTTATGTTACTCATACACACCGAAATATATATAATTATATATATAAGGTTATAGCTTGTTTGTCCGGTAACGTTGGGTATTTTTGTACATCCATATAAGCATAAAATTTTCGCTTAATGAAACACTATGGCAGCCTGAGGAAGAGTCCTGACCGTATAAATCTCAGGACAACCCTTTTGTAGCAACGATATCTTAATTGCTCATGAATGCCCTTTGACCTGATATACTCTTTTTGTGGATGCGAAGTCTATTAAAAGTGAAAAACATTGCCATATTAATTTCATAACTTCATATATACTCGTAGACGCCCTTCAGTTCGAGTGTAACCAGAAATGTTTGTTTGTCGCTCTACTGTTCTGCGTACTATCTACCTGCACCTGAAAACAGAGCTGCCTGGTCTATTTAGTTTTAACTTTTAAGGCTGTAGGCTATAGTATATCAGAATACATTGGCAGCCGCCCTCCACGGAGGGTCAGAGAGCCGCACTTATACCTATGTGCTAAGCGACTTATTGTGGTGCCATATAAGCGCGGTATAATTCTAGTCCTAGCCCATAGCCGAATGGGTTGATGCGTGACTACCATTCGGAATTCACAGAGAGAACGTTGGTTCGAATCTCGGTGAAACACCAAAATTAAGAAAAACATTTTTCTAATAGCGGTCGCCCCTCGGCAGGCAATGGCAAACCTCCGAGTGTATTTCTGCCATGAAAAAGCTCCTCATAAAAAAATATCTGCCGTTCGGAGTCGGCTTGAAACTGTAGGTCCCTCCATTTGTGGAATAACATTAAGACGCATACCACAAATAGGAGGAGGAGCTCCATATATATATAATTCTATAGGACAGTTCAGCTATAGGGACTTGAATTTGTTTATTTAAAAACACTCTGGAGATTTCGAATATCTATTAACTTTAAGTTTACTAGATATGCAAAGAAAAATTTGTTAAAAAGAGATTTCACGTTTTTAATAGAGCAGAGCAGTTACAGAGCCAGTGACGCCCTGCAGCTGCGACAAAAGCCATTTGAGTGAAATCTCATTCGCTTTCCGTGAGTCCCAAAGGCAGTACTATCTCAGTGATGATACTAATGGAAAAACGGCCAAGGAGGATTAATGGTTTAGAGCTTCTTTCTTCTTCCAATCAACCAAATTAAACGGAACGTCTCATGGGCTAGTTCATAAAAAAGTCATAAGCTGATCAAGCCAAGAACTATTGTTGCCGGCACTTTTTATTGGGTGTGGTGTGGAGGTGCCTACAGTTTTATGTCACCTGCCAACGGCTGATCGTTTTTTATGGATAGATTTTTCATGACACAAATATACTCGGAGGTTTTATCATTACCTGCCATGAGGCCACCGCTATTAGAAAAAAATGCTATCATTTGGTGTGTCATGCCCGGGATTTCGAGCCCGGAGAGTAGTTATGCATGAACTCATTGGGCTACGACAGCGCGTTGCTGTACATTGCAAAAAGAAAAACTGAATGTGAAAGCCAAATCGTGTCACCAACTACCTTCCACTGTAAATTACTTAATTGAAACGAATTTAGTTTGGTTTGACGAGCGCAGCTCTTGGACAGGGACTACAAGGAAAGGGTTAAAAAAAAATGTGAGTAAAATATAAATAAATCGTACGAATTACGAATTTTTCTTCAGTCCGAAAACCGGTTTTTGGATAAGCCAGTTACCCATTCACGACCATCTGGCAATGCTATATTACAGCAAGTTGTCTGTCAGAACATCAGTTGCATATGAAAAATTCAATACGTTATTTACATAAAACATATTTACCTAAAAATACATACAAGTCAATTAATTACAATAAGTGTCTTATTCTACGATTATATTCTCACCATGTGAATATTAAAAATTGCAGCAGATTGGTAGTTTCTGAAGTATTAAGAAGACTCAGCAGTTTATTGGACGTTTACATTTATAATACACATATACTTTTTCTGATATTTCACAATTAATTAAACGACTTTTGGTAAAGCTTGAAGAAAAGAAAATTCAAAAAAAAAAAAAAAAAAATAAAAAATCAGTAAAATTTCAAACAGTTTAGCTGTACATACATACATATAAATATTCAAAATTATAAATTAAAAGAAAATTTATTGACAGAAGAAAACTTTTCTCAGAATGTGATTATGTCTAAAAGTAAGAATACGCGAACTCATAAAACGTATCTTAAGCCATCGCGTCGCGCGTGCAACTCGGAATAAGACGTTAGCTAAGTATTCTGGCAGCAGCGATATCTCAAAAAAAAAAAAAAAAAATAATTCGAAATTCAAATAATTGTGATGAAGAGACAATTCGTAGCTAGAAATTACCGATTGGACACGTCGACGAATCTAGGTTGTTTGATTTGTCTCATTTGTTTACTCGCTGACTTGATCGCAGCACAGAAATTTGCGAGTAGAGAAATAGAACCATATGAAGGACCATCACTGTATACACCTACGAAAAAACTAGATGAAGTTAAAAATGTACAGCCTATTGAAGGTGCAAAGGATTCGCCCCCAACACCAGAAGAAGCTCCAAAAGATTCACCACCATTCACAGAAGTGATAAGTGAACCTAGAGAAGAAACTTTAAAACTATCCAATCAAACAGCACTCCGGTCCGACTACGATAGAGTAAATATTATCTGTAAAGATGGTCTCGTCCTAAGGGCTTGGCAGCCTTTGGAAGGTATATCCCTAACCGAAAGAATAACGCGTGGACTTGTTTATTTTCTTGCCATGTGTTATATATTCATTGGTATTGCCATTATATCGGGCCGATTTATGGAATCCATTGAAGTGATCACATCGAGCGAAAGACGTGTGAACGTGATTAATAGAAATGGTCAGAGAGAAAAAATATCGGTTCGTGTGTGGAGTAACACGGTGGCTAATTTAACCCTCATGGCACTCGGTTCGAGTATGCCCGAAATCTTACTTTCCATAATCGAGATGTTTCAGAAGAATTTCGAAGCTGGCGATATAGGTCCAGGTGCAATAGTTGGCTCCGCGGCATTTAATCTTTTCATTATTATTGCTATTTGCATTATTGTGGTACCCAAAGGCCAAACACGAAGAATACAGAATTATCAGGTATTTATTGTGACAGCCATTTGGTCGATATTTGCATATGTTTGGTTGTGCCTTATAACAAAGTATATAACACCGAGTGTCATCGATGTTTGGGAGGGATTAGTGACATTTTTCTGTTTTCCGACTCTTGTTTATCATGCATATCTTACGGAGCATGGTTATTTTTGTGCAAAATGTTATAAGCCAACCTATGAAATGAATCAGAGTGATTCGTTTGTGTGGCCAGCTGAGCATGAGGCCAATGATTATGAAGCGGGTACAGTACGATCTAGTCTTAAAGATTTAGTCGAAAGTCCAGAAATGCGCGAATTTGAAGAGACACGTCGACAATACATAGTTAAGGTGAAAGAATTGCATCGAAGGTATCCGGAATATGATTTGGAAATAATTGAGGCATTGGCGCAAGAACAGCTCATTCACAATAGCTCTAAATCAATAGCTTTCCATCGAGTACAAACTGGTCGCTACTTAACTGGATCTACACATATTAGGGGCAAAGTGCGTCAATATGTAAACGAGAAAATCGGAGAGGCAAAAACCTTAGTTCGTAAGAAAGCTGAAGAGGACGCTGAATTTGATGATGACTTTGAGACGCATATATATTTTGCTCCCTGTCATTATACGGTGCTGGAAAGTGTTGGAGAGGTGGAGCTGCATGTGATACGAGCCGGTTCTTTGAAGCAGACAACAAAAGTTGAATACCAAACTGAAGACGGTACTGCAGAAGCTGGCAGAGATTATGTTGCGTCGATTGGTGTGCTAAATTTCCCTCAGGGCATTAAAAAGCAGACAATTAAAATAACTATTATCGATGATGATGTCTACGAAGAAGATGTACACTTCTACGTGCATCTTAAGAATCCCAGCGGCGAAGCCGCACTCGTATCACCTCATGTGGCAACCATTATGATTTTAGATGATGACCACTGCGGTATTTTCGGGTTCAAACAAATCGATCATGAGATTCCCGAATCGGTGAAAATTTACAATATAGAAGTAAAAAGATATTTCGGAGCTTCCAGTAAAGTTATTGTGCCTTATTTTACAAAAGAGAAAACGGCGCTCTCAGGGAAAGAATATATGAATGTGAATGGTGAACTAGTATTTCAAGATGGCCAAGTTGTGTAAGTAGGAAGTTGACTGTACTTCACATGTCTGTGCGAGTACATATTTACATATCGGGTGTTTTTCTAAGAGCTTGTGTATTTAAAATGATAGTACAAAACAGAAATATAGTTAGAATGAATATTTTTTTATTATAATCTGGTAGATAATTTCTGGCATATGAACGCCGCACCTACGAGCTACATGGTTTATTCGATCAGTCCTATAAGCCATATATCCGTCAGCAAGTTACGCCATCTTCTTGAAACCAAATGTCGATGTTTAGCTGCTTATTTTTCGGAAACAAAAATTCAATCAGCATGACCTGATAGTGCGCGCCATTCACGGTAACGGCAGCGCCTTTCTCATTGCGAAATAAATAAGGGCCGATGATAGCGCCAGTGCTCTATGGCAGATTTGTTTTTTCCAAAGAAAATTTCCACAATTTGGATTAATTTTTCTGGCGTTAAACGATTCTTAATCACTTGCCAAACCTTACCGCACGGAAATGTCAACATAGTTTTGCTATTCTCAGCTGTCAAACCATAGTTATAAATATCGATAGTTCTCATGCAGTTAAAAAAACACCCGATATATATCTTTCGGTTAAATTATTACTAATTATTTAAATAACTACAGGAAAGCCATTGAAGTTGAAATCATTGATGAGCACTGTTTCGAAAAAGATGTGGTATTTGAAGTATATCTTGGCCGGCCGAGAGTTGCAGCTGGTAGGTCCGAGTAGATTGTTTAAAACTTGCCAATAACATTAAAGGGGTGCAAAAGTAATGTCTCGTACTGCGATTAACAGGGCGTGGGAGTGAGTTATCCTCGCTTTAGATAGTCAATTAGAAAATTTATCGCACATTAATATTATGAAATTACTCCTGCTTCACCTTGTATTTTCGGACGAGTAATGTATTATGAGCATATTAGGTTATGCTGAGGACAATCATTTCATAAATACTTTACTTTTGCTGCTAAGGAACAGCGAATAATGGGTAAATGCGAAAGCTTTAATGGCGAAGTTTATCTACCCATTACAAATGGAGCACTCCTACTGCAATGCCTTATTCATTGGGTGATCTTCAATGTTACAACTTCGTTAAATTACTCCGAATGAGTATTGACAATGCTGTTTGTCTATGTTGTTGTCGTAAGGGTAGTTGACTGACCCAAGTAAACGCAAGCTATGTTCAATTTGATACCCTGAAATATGTCCAGTTGAATACGTTGTTGTGGCATATTTGACTCCCACACGATTTTGTCGATAAAATAAATTGTTTACGCACACTACTACACAGAAAATTGAGGGATCGGAAATACTTATACTTCCGAGAGAGCAACTGGGTAAAAATTAGGACTTAATCCATTCTGAAATTATTACAATACACAAAACCACAACAAAAGAACGAAGAGCTATGCTGAGATCCGCATAGGCAAGAACGACAGATTACCAGGATTGGCCATAAGCTATGCTGACCTCTAATTGAGCGAGTAACTTTGACTGTCACGTCACCGGGTACCCGGCAGCAGAATTCTGTCCGCTCATTTCACACGTATTCACACACTCATCCAATCTGAGTGAAGACTGTGTTGTTTTTTCGTATATCACTAACACAATCCCAGTTTTTTCGTAAACAAACCATTGTGATAACCCCTGTTACGTTATCTCATAAGCTGATTTTTTCAGCTGAGAGCCGGTCTTTTCAACATGGCTTAAATCAGATCAACGCATCCTGAGCCATCTTTAGCACATATAACGAAATAAGGCCCTCTCTTGATACTAGCTGAGTTCTTCACTAGCCGATGTCCGAAAGAAATTCCCGCTGTGAAATTTAACACAACTTCAAGTCCCTGCTGCCTGAAGAAGAAGCCAGACTTAATTTTTAACTTCGATCTCACACTGAACTCTTTTCAGAAAACTTACATATTATACATTTTTCGAGGGTTATAAATAAATTCTTCACCTTAGCCAGATATATCCTTGAAAGCTCTTTCTACGGTTGTTGGACAAATCAGCGTAATTGAACTTTCTCAGAATATAGTCACGATGGAGAGAATACAGAAGGTGTGGCTAACATAAGACCGTTAATTGGCTCTCAGGAATTTTGACGGATCAGCCGATTTGTTGGCGTCACTTGTTACACGACCGTGATTTATTTCGAACAGAGGTCGGCAAAAACTGAGATTGTGTTAGTGATATATGTACGTACAAATCAACGCAGCCTTTGCCTATGTTACTTCGCTACCGTCTGAACAACGAATGATTGAAAGACTGATTGCGTTCAACTAACCTTAATTTTCAAATTTTGTTTTCATTTCATACAAATCTCCTATGATGTAACAGCCAAGTTACCCTCACAAATTTGCTTCGGCTTACAATATCTCATAGTTTGAAGACAGTCATGATATAGTTACATATAGGGAGCACCGGCGGTAACAAAATGTCAGCTCAGAGCTAGCCACGATATCCGCGATTCGCTATCCTAATCCCAATGAGTTTGATAGAATCAATTGATTAGCTGACGTAATAACTTGATAATTGAATCAATTGGATTGCAGTATTGTTTTACGTTTGCTGTTATTCATGAGAGAAATTTCCCTACAACGCCATTCTCTTGCTTGCTGATTATTGTTACATCACAGTCAGAAATACTCTCACAGATGTCGTAGTCTCGTATTCTATGATTCATGGAGGCCAGCCAAGTTTATCAAAATTAGATACATTCTAAAAAAATTCTATTAGCTTACTAGCCTTTACTGATTCACCTAGAACTTTAAGCAAAATTGTGTCAAGGTGGTTTGGATGCCTGGTATTTAAGCCACATGCTTCTAAATATGATGATTCTAGGAAACGATACCTAGAGGCATCAAAAGTTTTACATAAATATTTTATGAAGCAGGTATCAACACAAAATGCACTTTACAAAATGTGATACGTCTAAAAGTGCGCAAGTGCTGCATTACCCTACACTGAGCAACAAGTAAGCTCGACTTTTTTCTGCGTCGTGCTTAACAGGGTCAAGAAGTATTTCGAATTACCCTACTCTAATACATATTTACAGAATGGAGGCTTTGCATATTGTGTTTCTTTTAGTATTTCGAACGTCCAGTTTTATAATAGTTTATCGCGCTCCACGGTAGTCTGAGGAAAACTGTAGTAACCTTTCCAAGGTGGAATATCTGTCTGCTCTTTAACTGCCCTCACTCTCCTTACTTGTCATTTTCTTAAGCGTACATAGTAGTTTCCATAGTAGTTTCCAGATTTCACATCGTGTGTAAAAGTTTATGCTTTGGCTAAGTCGTATTTTCACAGGTCAACCGTTGTATGCCAAATTAAAAGAAATTCAACAAAAACCAGACGAAGAAAGAAGTACTAATGAAAACATCCTATTGAAGGGACTTCCGAAATTAGTAGATAAAAGGTCGAAGATTGAATGTCACATAATTGAAAGCGGAGAATTCAAAGTAAGCATTTGTGTAAATAATTGAGGTCTATAAATACTTTACTGATTATCAATTTTTATCGAGTGTAGCAAACAGTGAACAAATTAGTGCAAACCGCAAACGCTTCAAAGTTGATTGGTACTACCACATGGAAGGAGCAACTCCTCGATGCTCTGACTATTTCAGGTTCTAATCTTACACTAGATGCTATAAGTATTCTCCGAATTTCTATATAATACAGTATATTTTTTGCGATAGGTCGTGGAAACATTATTTTAGAGGATATCGATGGTATAGAGGAAGAAAATCATGATGAAGAGCTCGAAGAGGAGTTATTATATGGAGGATGTCAATACGTCATGCACTTTCTTTCTATATTCTGGAAAGTGTGTTTTGCTGTGATTCCACCATCTAGTAAGTTCGAATAAGATCTTGTTCATATTGCCCGCAATCTCAAACTCATTGATCGACTTAAAATGTGACTCTTTAAATTAAACTTTGCGGATATATTGATTTCAAAAATATTTCTTTTATAAGTTGTTGGCACTATTAAAAATCAGACCACTATTAGTTTCGACACTACGATCACATATCACGTACACACCCTTTTCATTACTCCTAACATTTTGTCTTCAAACTCGATCCACAGAAGTCTGTACTTCCAAAATCACCGTATTCACCTGGTTTAGATTCGCGCAACTTCTTACTCGATTCGGGAATACCGTTTCGAGTAAATTGTGTCATGAACTGCAGAAAATTAAGGAAAAAGGCTTGCCCCCACAATTGTAATACATGTACATATGTTGGCATCCCTACACTATACTTAAACAGTCCTTCGGGGTAGTCAAATGCACTTCAGAAGGCCATAAAAGTATTTCAGTAAGCGTTAATTTATTTCAATTGTAATTCAGAATTCAAAGTTGGTATATGGTATATTTCTAATTACAAGGTGGCGCAAAATTAATCATCCTATCGGAAGATTTTTAATTACTGCAAATTAATCATAGACAGTTTCAGTAAATAGACAATCAATGGAGCGCGTAAAGATCAAAACTATATATTTCCATCACTCAAAACAACATCAAGGCACAGGCCACAAATAGTTGGAGGAGCTCGGCCAAACACCTAGCTGATTAGATTAAACACCGCGCCAAGCACTTTTTTAAGTTATCCCATGATAGAATGATTAATTTTGCGCCATCTTGTATATACGATTAAATACTTTTAAACCCAATCTTATGTACATATAAGTTCTTCTGAAGTAAAGGGTCTTTCAAAAGTGATGCGTAGATGTAGTAGTGAATAGTTCATATACGGTATCTTTTTTATGTTATTTTTAACATTTGTCAAGCAGACAGATGTACAATTTTACACTATAGAATAACTCGTTAAAATTATTCAAACTTATTATAAAAATGGTCGATATAAAATTCAAGATTTTTTTTGTTGAAATTCTCGTTCGAATGAGTTGACAATTCAAAGGCTGGTGAAAAAATTAAAAACAACTGGTTGTGTCGAGGATAGAAAAGGCGGAAAGGCAGACACTCCAAAAAGTGAACGTTCTGTTGCGAAAATGACTGCTATAGCGCAAAGCGTTGCCAAACAACCTTCAACATCGATATCCGACGTTCGCAACAATTACGTATTCATGAATCGACTGTTTGGCGGATTTTATCTGAAAGAATATACATTTTTTCATGTTTTATTTTAAAACAACATCTAGGCGCGTCTTTTGAAATACATACATACATACATTTAAACATAACTTTAAGCACATGGTACGCCCTCTAGCATTTCATACTTTCCCGAAGCCGAATTTCAAACATACATAAGCCAAATTGACTATTATGAAGCATATTTAGCGTTTCCAGAAATACAACTGACTTTTCGGAACTACATTTAATGCTCTCTGAAATACAGCTGACTTTTTTGAAACATATGTATATAACGCTTTCTAAATATATCCGACTAAGAGTAGATGAAATGATGTAAGTTCCATTCTGGCACACTACACGTAGCTCTAAAGCGCAGTTTTGGTACCATTATGAGACCTCCAATAGGCAGATATCTACAGCCAGACAGAGCTGCTGATGTAATGAAGAAGATTGATGAAATTTAAGTTGGCGCACTGTCCAGCTAGTCGAAGAAAGGAGCGCCCAGTGACCTTAATTTTCTAGCTGCCAAACCTGGACATTTATAGAGAAAATGCTCAACAGTGTTCTTCTCTGTAATTGAATGACGTTGAGTAGCCAGGACTTTCTGAGTCCTCCGTCTATTGTACTGCGGCCAAAGGGTTTTTGAAATAGCACATGAAGAAATAGAGCTCCATATTTTCTGCGCTTTCATGAGAAACATGTGGTGCAATTCCTCTTTAACAACAGTCGGGAGATGCCGACGACCAAGTGGGAGACCTCTGATACCAATTCAGTCCCCTTCCTGGCAAGCTGATTAGCAATTTTATTTCATGTCCTGGAACACAGATCAGCGAAATGTTATTTGTACACCCAACAGATTTGATCTTCTCCTTACAGGAGTTGACTAGTTTGGATCTGCACCATGGCATCGCCAGAGCCTTGATCGCGGCTTGACTATCGGAAAAAAATATTAATATCAGGATAACAAAGACTTTTGCACTGAAAGCACTAGTAGTATTCGACAATTCGACAAAGGAAATAGATGACTTGGATGATTGAGAGGAAATAAGTTCAAAACGAAATTCAGGGCAGCATTGGGGCAAGTTATACATGCGCTGGTGATATCAATGCATGCAGTCCTTTGCATCCTCCCCGATTTAGTGATATTATAACTCTTCCAAAGAGTTTTCCACCAAACCAGGCATCCATACGTTAAAATAGGCGTAACCCTTACATTGTACAACCAAAGCGCGACCTGTGGCTTGAGTCCCCATTTTTTGTCGAACATAGCTTTGCAGGAGGAGAAAGCTATACTGGCCTGCTTTACCCGAGTTTCCATGTGTAGTTTCCAGTGGAGTTTGGAGACAAGCATCCTCCAAGATACAAAATTTAAGTTCCTGAAGTACATTTAACATTTTCCGAAAAACTATTCAAAAATTTGTAGACTGCAGATTTCTGACACATCGGTACGTTTTACTGTCTTCCTTAAACGGTATTAGATGAAACCAAATTTATTGAAAGTTTATACTTCACGTAACAAAATAACAAAGAAATGTTTAGCCTATAAATCAGGTAATATATTTATAGTTGGTCATTTGTAAAATACCTTCTTGATGGGAGAGTTGCGTAGAGTAACATTTTGTTCTTTCTGTAATTTTTTGAACATTTGTGTATTCAAAAGTGGTTTAAAATGTGTATTTTGTACTTCATTTCTATTTTAATAATTTCTTTCACCATTTTTTTGGCTTTTTAGAGCGAAGTCTTTCAAAAATAAACACAAAATGAATTTTCTAAGAAAAAATAATGAATTTTTAAATTAATTTTTCTCATAAAAATGCTTTTTCCATTAAACAATTAGCATGAAATTTTTCCTGACGATAATACAACTGTTTTCTAACAAAAATAACACCTTAGTAGCTCTATACTGAAGCAGACTTCAAAAATGGATTTGTCAGCTTTAAAAAGCGTAAATGTACCTACAAATTTTCCCAATAAAGCCCTTACAAATAGCAAAAATTGTACGACAGCGCCACCTAGTATAAGTTTTTGGTGCAAATATATATTTAAACAATTTAATCATATAACAATTTTATCAATATCAACTTGAAAATAGTAAGATACCATAGCTTTCCGTAACAATTAAAAAAATGATTATTAGTTCGATTTTAAAACACTTTTCCCTGCATCTCTCTTAATTCCTGTTCTCTCTAATGGGACATACAAAGAGTTCTCGTTCAAGTGCATCTAGGGCATTCTTTTTTCTACTGCCTTGCGGATTCCAAGCCATACAAAAGAACCGATTTAACATTTGAGTTGAAAATAAGCAGCTTTGTATGTGTGAAAATCGATGTAGCGTTCCATATCATGCAGAGCTGAGCAAACGCGTCCCGAGCTTTGCGATTCTGCTTTGTATGTCGTCCCCTGCACCTCCGCCCATAGAAATTCAACTTCTCAGGTAGGTGAAGTTGTTGACGTTTTGAATACTGGAATTCATAACGCTAAAGCTACTATTTGGATCCGCGAAATTTTTCTTTCTTTGATTCTTCCACCAAAACGTCGAGCTTCTTCCGCGTGTCGGAATGCTTTGTTGACAATAGGCAGATGTTATCGTCGTAATCTAGGTCTTCGAGGTGTTTGCTGAAGTTCCCTTGTATGCCTCTGCGGCGTCTGCCTACATATCTTGAAAGCACGTCATCGAGCACGTTTAGGAACAGCATAGGAGAAGTCAGGCAACCTTGCCGCACACTATATATAGAGTCAAAGGTGGACGATAGACTTCCAATATGTTGAACCCAGTATTTGAAGCTATCGTACTGGGCTTTGATTAGCTGAATGATTTTTTCCTGTGTAAGAGGTATTTTTGTTTTTTTTTTTGGTTCCATTTTCAGACACTTTTTAATTACTCATTAACTACTCCACTTCACAGAAATCTTTAGAAAAAAGCGAAAGATTTATTCAACTAAAATTTCTGTTGGGATTTTGTTTTGGTAGATGGAAACTTTCATTAACTTTTGGTTTCAATAAATACTTAGAATCTTGTTGTACTGTGGAGTGGCAAGCCTTAAACAAACAATTTCATTTAGTGCCTACATTGCTGAAATTCGTTCATTTCACTCGTGCTCAAAAATGACTCTCTCTTACTCTTTCTTACAAGATATTTATTTTTACATTTTTTTATTTATTATAATATTTATTCGTTTATTATCCTATTATATAATGTATTCGTGTCACACATTCTCCTAAAACTCAATACAAATTTCATTAGAATATCTTTGGTGTCATTCTTCTAATAAGTAATTGAATGATTTTTTCGTATTTTCAGAAATGTATTGTGGATATCCATGTTTCTTTATTTCGGTTGGGCTGATAGCCGTTTGTTCAACTGTTCTCGTCGATGTCACCTCACTTTTCGGCTGCACTTTGGGTGTACGTGACTCGGTTACAGCTATATGCTTTGTAGCACTTGGTACCAGTCTACCAGGTATTTAAATTCACATTTATATGCAAACTTATATATAGGGGTTTCCAATAAGGGCATGCGAATGTTGAAATGGAATCAAATACACTGCAGTTGAGGTAGGAAAGGCAATCCCGGGATCTTGGTCTGTTTTAGGTCCCAAAAGTCCCAGAATTATTTGAAAACAATCCCGGGGCTCGCATGAGTTTAATTCCTTACGAAGTGTTTGAAATGGATACCAAAAAATACCCATTTATGCCAAAAAAGCAACATTGAAATGTACTTTACATGTATAACACTTTTGCGGTAGAAATCAGTAGCAGTATCCACGGTAGAGAGAATCCAGAACGTGTGACAGGCAGGCTAGTATGAGAGCAATGAGAATAAATGAGTAATCTGCAAAACAGTTTTCAATACATAATAATTTACGCTTGTCCAGCATGGGGTACCGATGCCAAATCTCAACTAAAAAACTGCCAATATGCCAAAATAAAATGCTTAAAATGATGCTTGAGCTTCATGAGGATAATTCTACCATAAGACTTCATAGTCGCTTAAATACTAAACTTTTATCAGAACAAATTCAAATACTGACTGATAGATTGTAAATTCGTTGCGTTATGCCTGAGAATACATTAATCTCTAGTATTCGAGGTGTGTTCAAAAAATAAGGGGAAGGTTTCAAACTTCACGTGCTGTGTACATTCGACTTTCGATGTTATTTTTTCTTATGTTGGTACACTCGTCTCGAAGATATGTTCACAGTTTTAGCAATATATCATAGCATGTTTAGTTTGTTTGTGAGAGGCATAAATAAGACAAGTGTTTCGCGTGTTCGAAGAAGTTGCATCAAATTTTGAGTAAAAAATGGAACTAAGTGCTCAAGAACATTTGAAATATTGACAGTGGCATACAGTGGGAGTACTCTGAGTCAAAAAAAGGTTTATAAGTGATACAAGCTTTTTACAGAAGGCCGAGATGATATGAATGACGACTTTCGCTCTGGACGCCTAAAAACTCAACAACCGATGAAAATGTTGAGAAAGTGAAGAAAATTGTTACGGAGAAGCGTCGAATGACAATTAGAGGAGTTGCTGATGATGTCGGCATATCGGTTGGCTCATGTCATGCAATCTTTTCGGAAATTGTGAGCATGAAGCGTGTGGCAGCGAAGTTCGTCCTAAACTGCTGAATTTTGACCAAAAACAACGTCGATGGAGTATCGCTCAGGAATTGTTAAATGACGTCAAACGGGTCATAACTGGTGACGAATCATGGGTACATGGTTACGACATCGAAACCAAAGCCCATTCGTCCAAATGGTTGAGTCCAGGAGTGCCAAGAGTCGTTAGCAGAAATTCGCCGAACACGCAAATCACCTGCCTTATTTATGCCTCTCACAAACAAACTAAACATGCTTATTGCTAAAACTGTGAACATATCTTAGAGAGGAGTGCACTAAAATGAAAAATAATAATCGAAAGTCGAATCTACGTAACCCGCAAAATTTGAAACCTTCACTTTTGAACACACCTCGTACACTAGTAACTGCATATGTATGCACTTTTTGTCTTGATGTTAAATGGATAATAGATATCAGATTGCAAGATTTACAAAGATTGTACATATAAAGCAGATGTTTTAAATATAGTAGCCTTTTTCTCTGAAATACCTTTTAAGAAACAAACGTAAATCTGTGATAATAAAATTGTTGTAGAATTAAGGTAATTGTACCGTATCCTGTGAATTATTTTGAATTTAAAATGTAATGTTTTTCTACTTCATAAAACTAACTTAACATCTAAATAACATCTACTTGAATTTTTTCCTTCACATACAGATGCATTCGCCAGTAAATTAGCCGCTATTCATGACAAGACCGCTGACAATGCAATTGGCAATATCACAGGTAGCAACGCGGTGAATGTATTTCTTGGAATCGGTATAGCATGGACCCTAGCAGCTGTTTATCATGCTTGCCATGGAGAGAAATTTATTGTGCCTGTTGGATCGTAAGTTGTCTATATTTACATATATGTACATATATACTACAAACATGCATCCTAAAGTGCGTGCAACATAAAACCCAGCTGGAAGTTTTGTAGGGATGACAGTAGAGCCTGTCAATTATCAAGAAATGAGGAAATGTATATTGTAAATATCATTTATAATTTTTCGAAACAACCCTCGTGACAAATATGGAAATTTAATTTTACCACAAAAAAAAATACTGACCTCCATGCATCCGGATTCGTTGGGGGTTTGATATGCTTATTTAATACATACATATCTACACACATGGTCATTACAATATGTACCCCCACGTCACACGAAAAATTCAAGTTTTTAAATTATTTAAATATTTGTTTAAAGAGAAATAAATAAATAATAGCTACACTTAAATCTAAAGCACTGACTGCCAGGGCCGTCGGCTAGATAAAAATTAACATACTTACATAGGTAACAATATTTAGTACAGAAAAATGTATAAATGTATGTATTTATTACTGTACTACGGATATTTGATTATTTGCGTATTTTACACAGAGATACAAAGTGTGATAGAATATTAACGGCTAGAATATTGGTGGCATTAATAAAGGGTGATTTTTTAAGAGCTATAGGAAAGTTTTTCAAAAAAACACAGGTAAAGTTCAGAAAAATGCATGAGATTTTTATTTAAATCGATAGTACAGTCCATATGATTTAATGTTTGAAGATTATTTCATGCAAATGTTGACCGCCACTGCGCTTCAAATGGTCCATCCGCTTAGTCCAATTTTGGCATACTCTTTCCAATGTTTCGGCCGGTATCTCACATATAAATGCTTTAATGTTGTCTTCCAATACGTTAATTGAAGCAGGCTTGTCTGAATAGACATGAACTTTAACATAGCCTCACAAAAAATAATCTAAAGGCGTTATATTGCATGATCTGGGTGGCCAATTGACAGGTCCCGAACGTGAAATAAAATGTTCACCGAACTCGCCTCTCAACAAGTCCATTGTTACGCCTGCTGGGTGCCATGTGCGGTGCGTATTGCTGAAACCACTTGTCATGCAAGTCAAGCTCTTGCATTTGGGCAAAAAAACGTTGGATATCATTTCACGGTAGCGCTCACCATTCACAGTTACGTTACGATTTGCAACATCTTTGAAGAAGTACGGTCCAATGATACCTCCAGCCCATAAACTGCACCAAACTGTGACTTTTCTGGATACATTGGTAGCTCTTGCAATTCTTCTGGCTGGTCTTCACTCCAAAATCGACAATTATGCTTATTTATGTACCCATTGATCCAAAAATGAGTTTCGTCGCTGAACACCATTTTTCGACTTTAAATTTTCTTAACAGAACACAGAACAGAATTCAATGATTTGCAAGCGTTGTTCGTTTGTAAGACGATTCATGGCTAAATTATAGACCAAACTGAAGATGTTTGACAGTGAAACAAAACACGAAACGTGAGGCAGCTGTTTAAACCAACTGTTTAAAAAGATAATAGCTAAAAAATCACCCGTTACATTTAAGATGGCCAGAAGGTTTAGAGATAGTAGAGCAATTCTGATGTGTTGATACTCTGTTCAGTCATCGAGCAAGTGAGATACTATGGGGTTGCAGTCGCCGTAAGAGAGACATGCTGGTACAGTTTGGCTGTTAAGTAGATGTGTGTGTGTGTGTAATAGTGTGTCCAATTCTGAGCCTGACGAAATTTTTTATATTTTTGATTGACAGATTTGCGGGAAAGGACGATCGACTACCATCACCCCGATGCCAACTTCTCATGTCAACTTCAGTGTTGCTGTTTTTTGCAGAGTTTACGAATATCTGCATTTGCGAGGTGATCAAAAAGAAGAAAAGGTCCGAGCTAGGTTCTTTGGCTCTTTTATCTGCAATCTCATTTCCTCTAATGCCTGTAAGTCCAGGTATTCACATTACTTTTATGGAGCTATTGGTTGGTTGGTTAAAGTGGTGATTCTTCCAGAATCGAACTAGCGCTTCCGTACCATTTTGTTGCCACATCCTCGTTACCAACTTGTTTTCCAGTTATTTACAGCATGACTATATCGAGTCTGTGCGGTTTAAGAACCTTATTAGGTTGTTGACGTCTAAGTCAGACAGTTGTTCGAGATTCTCGAACAGCGGTTGGCCCAGGCTTAACATTTAGTCCTTCCATAGGACAGGGCATTCACAGAGGATATGGAAGATTGTCTCCTTATTCTCCGGTTGTTTACAACTGTGACAGTATGTATTGTGAGGGATACTCATTTCGGCTGCTTGTTCTCCGATAGACCAAAAGCCAGTTATGACTGCCGTTAGTCTCGAGGCGTCCCGTCATTTCATACTTATTAACGCCGACGATTGCTTGAGGTTGTAGGTGGGCCATAGCGTTCTGATAATTTTGCATTTCGTCTGGTCTTTCCACCCACAATCCGCGATTCGGAGGTATTTTTGGGAAATTGTACTCTTGACTTCACCTAATGGTGTGAATACCGATTCTACAAGAGCATTATTCATGGCAGATCCCCTTCTTGCCAGTTCATCTGCTTTTTCATTACCTTCAATGCTCCGATGTCCCGGGACCCAGATTAAGGTAACTTTATAGTTTTCGCTCAAGGTGGTAAGGCTAGTCCTGCTTTGTTCCACCACTTTAGAGGTTGTAGTAGCCGAACCCAGTGCCTGGATTGCAGCTTGGCTATCCGAGAGAATAGCGATATTGCCCTTAAAAGAGAAATCTGTGATTAGTAGCCTACAGGCTTCCCCAATTGCCAGTACTTCCGCCTGGAAGACACTGCTGGTATTAAGGAAACGCACAGATTTCTCAATTTTAAGCCTGTGAGAATATATGTACATATACCAGCTCCAACACCGCAGTCCATTTTACTGTCATAGGTATAGACTGTAGTGCCGAAGTTGTTTAGAGAGAATCCTTTATTCCATTCTTCCTTAGATGGAAAAAGAAGGGCAAAATTGAATGTTACTGTCGCGACGATATAGTCAGTTCTCACCGAGATTAACTGAGTTTGTCGCAATAATAGACTAGCATGACTATAAGTTTTTTCTTTCCAGCGACCCGCTTCATTTAACCTAAATGCACTCATGGTTGCCGTCTTCTTAATATGTAGGTCTATTAGAATAACGTGTGCCAGTGCATTGAGAGCCTCTCTAGGACATGATCAGATTGCACCGATCGTTATAGCACAGGCTGATCTTTGTACTCTGCCGAGTAATTCGGTATTGTACTCTCTCCCTAGAACTTTCCACCAAACTACCGAACCGTACGATAAAATAGGTCGTATAACCGTCTTATACAGCCATAATGTATACTTAAGTTGAAGACCCCATCTTCTTCCAAGCATACGTTTACAGGCATATAAAGCAATTTCTGCCTTCCTTTCCCGTTCTTCGACCTTTAATTTCCAGCTAAGTTTGGAGTCCAGAATTACCCCAAGGACTTTGCGCTGGGTGATAGTGAGAGAGTTTATCCGCTAATATTTGGTAGGGTAAAATATGGAGCTATACTGAAGTAAATTTTGGCGGATTTTGTAGTATGAGGTGGCATTCGTTCAATGGCTTCTATTGAAGATTTACTGTCTCTGCATATAATGTGTTTACCATCTTTACGAGAGCAGCACTGCTTCAAGCAAAGCAGCTACTTAAGCTGTAGAAGCAGAGCAGTTGTGGGCAGAGCACCGACGTCAATGGTGGCACCAAGTGTGTTTGTAACAGCAAACTTTGTACTGGTATCAGATTTCGATCCATCGGTGTATACTAATATGATTTCCCAAACTTCGTTGTATGGCTGTAAGGCTTCTCTAATTATTTGAAGGTATTCGTTAGAGCTGGTTGTGTTCTTATGGTGATTCTGAACATCGAAAATGAATGAAGATTGGGGAATTATGAAAGGGGGATGGGACGCTGTTTTTATTAATTTTGGTATCGATGTTATGTCCATTTCCTGTACTAATGATATGCACCGTAATAATGTAGATTTCTTCCTAGTTTTGCGTTTATGGAGCAAAACCGAGTTAATTTGGGTCAATATCAGCTGATTTCGGCAATGGAGCAGTTTAAGTATTACCGCCATTGTACTATATTCAGCCCTGTATCAGATATCACGTATTCCAGTTTCGGTTAGAACTGCTCTGACTGGTTATTTTTTAACTTAATAATAGCAGATATTCAATTGTATGTGATTTTTATTTCATAGATTAATGTAACAAATATACTAAAGATAATATAAAAGTCAGAGTGCTCATACAATACAAGCTCGCTTTGCTTTGATTTTCTTTACTTTGAAATCTTTTATGTTCATATGGTGGCATTGAACGCTGTGAGAATGGCACACAAAAAACCAAGCGAAAAGTGACATAACTGTCATAATAAATAACCAACATTTAACGCAGCTGAGATCATCCCGTTACGAACTTCCTTCCGGGACATTGTTTGCTTGACCGAATTGCACTGCCATACGCTAGTCAACGTTGATATCTTACCAAACAATTAAACCAATTTGAAAATATAAATAAGGTTAGAAAGAGATGCAAAAAAGTTACGTTACTTAGAGTCTTGTACAACTTAGAGGCTTTGTACATACTTTAGTTTTTGATTTTTGCATTTCATCCGAATCTCCCTATCAAATGCCCTATTGAAAATTTAGTATTCGTAGATCGGCCAAATTCGACGAATTCAAAACTAAAGGAAATAACTACCAGCTGGGAATGTGAATATGTTGGGATTTGAAATACGATGTACTTAAAAATTAATCAACTGCATTCTAATATAAAATCTTAATTCCACAGGTTACTCTTTTCCACTGTGCTGTATCTTTTTGGAGCACTTATCGCATTCTTCATATTGCTTTATCGTCGTAAGAAATCAATAGGTGGAGAACTTGGTGGAGTAGTAAAACTGAAGTGGTTTCATGGCATGTGTTTCATTTTCATGTGGATTATCTACCTAGTAATTAGTACCTTGGAGGCGTATCATATTATCCCAGGATTTTAAAACCTAGTAATTGAATTGCATATGTATGTAGTATTAAAGAGCTCTACTAAATTTCAATAGAACCACATATTGAACACTCGTCGATATGGTATATTACTACTAATAACAAACATAATTTTTAATAGATAAAAATACAAAGTAGATTTAATGTAAACAATGCAATGCGTTGAGTTTAATTTCTAAGTTCTTGAGTACTAATTTCTTCTTATCAAACGCTCATACATACATACATACTTCACATGGTGAAAAGTGCTTATATCAGACACATACATACAGTGTGTCAAAAAAGTATTGGAACACTCGAAAAATCCAAGTTCTAAGTGCTATAACTTTTCTTCTAATGAAAGTATAAAAAAATAGAAAACAGTATTTTCTAAATGTATTTATTTATTACGGCGGCCGCCGTAGCCGAATGGGTTGGTGCGTGACTACCATTCGGAATTCACAGAGAGAACGTAGGTTCGAATATCGGTGAAACCCCAAATTAAGAAAAATATTTTTCTAATAGCGGTCGCCCCTCGGCAGGCAATGGCAAACCTCCGAGTGTCGGCTTGAAACTGTAGGTCCCTCCATTTGTGGAACAACATCAATACGCACACCACAAATAGGAGGAGGAGTTCGGCCAAACACCCAAAAGGGTGTACGCGCCAATTATATGTATAATAATAGATATATACATATATATTTATTTACTACGTATCTGAACAAAAAAAATTAATTTCGACTTAAGTTTACAAGCTCAACCTTGGAAGGTAAAATAAAGCACAAATTCACATCAAAAAAGTATTGGCACAGGTATTGTAATCAGCTTGCTCCATTGCAGCTATAACGCGCTAATACTTTATGGGCCCCCCTTTAGACTGATAACGGCCTGCAAACGTCTCTTAATACTATTTACCAGATTTGAAGTTTCGGAGGGTGCTATTTTATTCGTTATGTGGTGAGATCGTATTTCCCGTTCCAGAAGATGCCACACATGCTCAATAGGATTTAAGTTCGACGATTGGGAGGATGTTTTAGGCTGTTTGCAATGGTATATCAACCACTCCTGCACAAGATAAGATGAATGTTTTGGGTCATTAACTTGTTGGAATTGCCAATTTGTCCCATTAAGGCCCCGTTTTTCGACACTTGGACTTAAATTTTCTTTAAAAATGTCGTGATACACATGCTTATCCATTGTCTCATTTATGAACATGAGCTTTTCGACACCAGATGCCGCGAAACATCCGCAAACCATCACATTTCCTCCATTTTGATTCATCACTAAATATGGTGGTGTTTCTAAAAGCGTTGGGCTTATTGAAATGACGTATAGCAAATTCTAGCCTCGTTTTCTTATTTACCTTCGTAACGAAGGGTTTGCGCCGAGGAACCCGGCCATGATACTCAGCCTCATATAGGGTACCTATTCCGAACAGTTTGTGAGTTGAAATTGATTTCAAATGAATTTTGCAGGGTCTCGCACAATTTGGCAGCCAAAGTTTTTGCATTTTGTGCCACCGTGAACACCACAATTCACTCCTGTTGTTCGGTTAATTTTTTTTGAGCGGCCAGATCTGCTCTCCGGAGCTATTTTGCCAGTATTGCAATAATGCATAAATATGTCTCGAACGCTGGACCATGATTTATCGACAAGTTTGCCAATTTCGCGATAGGTTTTTTTCCAAAATACAGATTTATCATTAATTGACGTAGTTCTTGGGAAATTTTAATACCATGGCCCATTTTGGTCTACGTCCGTTGAAATCGCGATCAAAAGTGATTGCGACCGTATGCAATTCCTAAACGAATAAGTAAAAAGCAAGAGTGAAAATAACGGGAGTTTACCGTTACGACGCTAAAAGCATAAGCTAACATAAGGAATGTGCCAATACTTCTTTGATGTGAATTTGTGCCTTATTTTATCTTCCAAGGTTGAGCCTGTAAACCTATGTCGATATTAATTTTTATTATTCAAATCTATATATATAAAATTCAATTGGCTGTTCCTTAGTCTCGCTAAAATTCGAGAACGGCTGAACGGATTTATCTTATTGTATCTTGGTCTTGAAATATCCGTGGAGATCTAGGAAAGGTTTAAGAGGTGAGAAAAATTCGATTAATTGCCGGGAAAACCCTAAAAACAGAACTTTTCTTCTTCCCATATAAACGTTTTCTAAATAAAATTTAGAGTCAATTTGAACTTTATTGATATTCAATAAAGTTCTTATTAAATTATATTCACTCCTGTGTTCATCGGACCTCATATTACAGCTATGAAACGGACACATTTTTTAAGGGATAATCTTTAAGATATCAAATGTTTCACCATAATATTTGACATTAGATTTGACAACCAACTAATATGTAAATCCATCCTGTCGCACTTTAGAACACGGAAAGAAGTATTACGAAATTGTGCTACGATATCTACGATATCTGTGAGTGAGTGAGAACTTTCTTTACTTTGGCAATCCTTTGTGATAGCGACATTCCAAGTAATGTGCTCTTTTTTATTGATATTTTGTGATTGTGACATTTTACTGTTAAGCGAGCGAAAAATATTCTCACTTCGATTATTTACAATTTACGATGCCGAGAAGAAGACGACCTGACTTAGATTTGATTAACTAATGTACGAAGAGATACCTCACGGTAATTGATGACCAGAGAGAGACAGATAAAGAAAATAGTCATATTGCTATGCCAGAATTGCGTTATTTAGTGAGTGATAATGAAGTAGATAGGCTTAGAATGCAACGAGTTCGTGCGCATCAAACACAACAACAGCAAGCGCGACGTAATGAAATTGAGCTAATCCGCAGACGGAATGCTCCTGTGATTCATAAACGAGCTGCATTCCACTATGAACTTGGAATTGATTATTGTGCTGACAAATCGGTAACAATTGGGGAAATGAAAATAATGTGTAAATATTGTAAGGCGTTAAAATACACTCATGAATCTACTGCAATTTGTTGTGCTAGAGGCAAAGCAAAATTGTCACAATTGGTCCCACCACCAGATAAAAAAGTGAGTGGTATAAATTTTTATTCATACAGACTCATGATCCGTCAAGGTAAAGTAAACCATATTTTGATGCGTTAAAGACTTTTTCATTAGTTTGCAGTTGGCATGTATGTCAAAATTGAGACGGAACGATTGGCATACATATGTACATCCGTTTGAACCAACGACAGCTACGATCAGAGGAATACATTCATCTCCGTGATGCTATAAATGCGGATGGCCATGTGAATAATGTGGGAAGAATGACAATTTTGCCAGCCACTTATATAGGAAGCCCACCCCACATGCATGATTTTGCTCAGAATGCTATGCCATATGTTGCATGGCATTATGGCCGCCCAGACTTATTTGTTACATTCACATGTAACCAAAAATGGTCCGAAATCAAGAGGGAATTGCTACATAGCCAAACACCAGTTAATAGACATGACATAACTGCCAGAGTTTTTAAGCAAAAATTAAAATTTATCATGAATTTCTTAATAAAGCATTGTGTGTATGGCCGAGTCCGTTGTTGAATGTATTCTGGTTAGTGGACAAAATAAGGCCAGATGAGATTGATTCCATAATTTCAGCTGAAATACCAGATGAAACAGTTGACCCAAAATTGCATGCAGTAGCTACCAAACACATGATGCATGGACCTTGCGGACTTTTACTACAATTCACCCTGTATGGTCAACGGCATGTGTTCCAAGCGATACCCAAGAGACCTGCTTGCTGAAACCATAACGGGAAATGAAGGATACCCATTGTATCGTCGGCGATCAGTTGCGGATAATGGGCGATCGGTAGTTGTGAAAGTAAGAGGACAAAACGTTGATGTAGACAATCGTTGGATTGTACCATACTCGCCAATATTGTCCAAAGCTTTTGAGACTCACATCAATGTAGAATATTGTAACTGTGTGAAGTCGATAAAGTACATATGTAAATATGTTAAAAAAGGTAGCGATATGGCTGCCTTCGCTGTAACCAATGCAAATGATGAAATATCACAGTACCAGATGGGTCGCTATGTAAGTATTTTGCGTATCTTTTCATTTGCGATCCATGAAAGACACCCTACAGTAGTCCATTTGGCAGTCCATTTAGAAGTTTATTTTAATGAATCGAACGCGGCAGACAGAGCGTCACGTCCACCGTCGACAACATTAACCATTTTCTTCACTGTCTGTCAAACTGATGATTTTGCTTGCACTTTGCTGTATGCTGGCTTGCCACGATATTACACCTGGAATGCATTATCGAAATCGTTTCAGCGTCGAAAACAAGGCACACGAGTTGAATGACATCCACATGTATTTTCTTTAGACGCTCTGGGTCGCATCTACACAGTACATCCAAATATCGATGAATGTTATTATTTGCGGTTGTTGTTGGTGAATGTTCGTGGTCCGATATCATTTGAACAACTGAGAATAATTAATGGACAGCTGTGTGCGACTTACCGTGAGGCATGTCAACTATTGCATTTACTTGATAACGATCCGCACTGGGATGATACGCTCAAGGATTCCGTAATATCTTCATCGCCGCATCAAATTCGTTCATTGTTTGCGGTTATCATATCGACAAGTTTCCCCTCGAATCCAAAAGATTTGTGGGTTAAGTATAGAGATGACATATTTGAGGGTGCTTTGCATCGTGTGCGCCGTCAAACTTTCAATCCTACACTACAAATGACTGCAGAAATTTACAATGAGACACTGATCATGATTGAAGATATGTGTTTATTGATGGCAAATAAAGTATTGTCGTGTTTGGGAATGACTGCACCAAATCGTCATATGAAGGATGCATTAAACCATGAGTTGCAAAGAGAACAACAGTGCGACATTAAAGCATTGGCCGAAACAGTTCGTACAAATGTTCTACAATTAAATCCACAACAAAAAATTGCGTACAACACTTTGATAGAAACAGTGGATCTGGTGGAATTTATTTCCTTGATGCTCCCGGAGGAACCGGAAACGTTCTGCACATTTTGTCTTGAAATTACCATTAAACATGCAAATCACCGAAAAACCAATTTGCAACATCGCCAAAAATAGCGCAATGGCCAAGATCCTACAGGTATCCAAATTGATTGTTTGTGATGAATGCACAATGGCCCATAAGAGTTCACTGGCTGCACTGGACAGAACGTTGAAAGATCTTCGTGACAACCAAAATATTTTTGGCGGGGCCATGACACTGTTGTCAGGTGATTTTCGTCAGACTCTTCCAGTAATTCCCCGATCAACTGTTGCTGATGAACTAAATGCATGCCTAAAATCATCGAATTTGTGGCAGTATGTAAAGTTACTCCAATTAACAACTAACAGTATTTTTTCGAGTATTTTTGCAACAAGATGAAACTGCGAGTGTGTTTTCGAAGCAGTTGTTAGACATTGGAAATAATAAAGTTACAGTGGACACTTCGACCGGATTCGTCACGTTACCCACAGATTTCTGTCAAATCACAGACTCAAAAGAGGAGCTTATTCGGCGTGTTTTCCCAGATATAGCGCAAAAGTTCAATAACCATCATTGCCTGGGTAAACGAGCAATATTGACAGCGAAAAATAAAGATGTCGAGGATCTCAATACGATTATTCAGAATTTTGTTCCAGGACAGTTGGGCTCCTTCAAATTAGTTGACACCGTTATGAACCTGGATGACCTAGTCAACTATCCCACGGAGTTTTTAAATTCACTGCAATTGTCTGGATGACCACCTCACAATTTGCAGTTAAAAATAGGGTCAGTTGCCATCATGCTGCGTAACATTAACCAACCTCGATTGTGCAATGGAACAAGGCTGGCTGTGAAAAAGCTGATGAAAAACGTCATTGAGGCAATAATCATAAAAGGAAAATGCAAAGGAGAGGATGTCTCTATCCCGCGGATACCGATGATTCCAACGGATTTACCATTCAATTTTAAACGCTTACAATTTCCAGTACGTCTAGCCTTTGCGATGACCATAAATAAATCGCACGGACAGTCGTTAGAAGTTTGCGGAATCAACTTGGAGTTTTCCTGTTTCGCCCATGGACAATTATACGTCGCGTGTTCGCGTATCGGAAAACCGTCTTCTTTGTTTATTTACGCACCACAAAACAAAACAAAAAAAAATAGTTTATGAGAAAGCTTTAAATTGATTAACAAACTGTATCATAGCAGTGTATGTCTGTCAGTATGAAATTTAAACCTTATAAATAGCCAGCATCTCAGGAAACCCCTATTTTATAATTAAGCAACATGATGTGTCTAAAATAATAATAAAACTTCATGCTTAAATCAAACTATGCTTTTTTTATTAGATACGGATTTGTGTTGTTTGTTTTAAGATTATTTTATACAAAATTTTAGGCCTTTTATTTATCAATTGAGGCAGTACAAAGTCTGCCGGGTCAGCTAGTACGTAATAAATAAATACATTTAGAAAATACTGTTTTCTATTTTTTCATACTTTCATTAGAAGAAAAGTTATATCACTGAGAACTTTGATTTTTCGAGTGTGCCAATACTTTTTTGACTTTCTCTATATACGCATGAGCATTTGATGAGTGACGTTTTGACAAATATAAAAAATGAAAAATATAAAAAAAAAATCGAAAAATCAGAGGAATAAATGGCTTTAGTGCAAAAATAATTCCTGAACATGTTTTATTTCTACTACAGGGTGGGCCATGGGACGCTATACGCTTGAACAAAATTGGGAAATATTGAAAACCTATTTCCAAAGTGGTGAGTCTTCCTCTTCTTCCGCGGGTACAGTAAATGGCGAGCGTTACCGTGACATGCTCAACGAGTTTTTGTTTCCAAAAATTGAAGAGGATGACATGGACGACATTTGGTTTCAACAGGATGGTCAGGACTTGTCACACTGCCAAAGTTACACTCGAACTTTTGGCTACCGTTTTTGAAATCCGATATCAATTGGCCGCCTCGGAGCTGTGATTTAAGCCCGTTGAACTATTTTTTGCGGGGAGCCGTTAAGAACAAATGCTATGCGAACCATTCAGAGACGATTGATGCTTTAAGACACGAAATCGAAGTTGCCATTCATGAAATTGGAGCCCAAAAAATCGGAAATGTGCTTAAAAATTGGGTTGATCGAATGGCCTACTGTAAAGCCAATCGTGGCAGTCATTTCAACGATATTATTTTTTATTCATAAATGAAAATGTTCAATCTCCAAAACAAAAAAAAAAAGTTTGAAAAAATATTGATTAGTTTTTTTTTTATAGCCGATTCAAAAAGCAAATTTTACATGGTCCACCCAATATTAGGGGGGGTGGGGTGAAATATTTGTGAAGTGAATTAAGTCCTCGTAGCTTTGTCCTGAGACAAGGAAACTGAACGTACCTCGTTTGGTGTAAGTCCGTCTCGAATTATTGTATGTTTTTGAACAATTGATGGCGTTACCAATTCGAGAATGTAGGTATAAGTCTCCACATCCATACCCAATCATTTTTTTTTTTTTTTTGAATATCTAGAATCTCGCAAGCGGAATTTTTGAGTCCACAAATGAATTATAGGACGTGAAGCGTTGGGTATTTACAATAATTTTTATAGGGGATTGGCTTCCGAAAAAGACAATTTTTGCAAAATTTTTTGTTTGTTTACTGATGCTCAAAATCATGTGCTATTTTTCTGACCAAGTGCACCTCTATTGAACGTACAAATTCAAAGAAGTTCCAATTGGGCACTGTAACGGTTATTTGTAAGCTTACACTGGTTACAGGTTTTCATATACCTGATCTATAAGCCTGACCATAAGCAACACCACTAAAATTTTTAATTTGTTTTAAGTAAACTTTCCAAAATGGGAAAAACGTTAAGTGAAAATTCCAAAGAAAACAAAATTCAAAAATTCCAGTCTAATGTGCAATTTGTAGCTCCTAAGAAAAAATAAATTGACATTAAATTTCAATACTTTCTCTCCTTACTTCTTCAGAAATGTTCCTTCTTTACTACTCCTATAAAAGTATTCACTTAGTCTGCTATTAGGCCAAATTAAATTGCATTGCCCGCCTTTCCTTTTACTACTTAATGATTTACTTATGTAGAACTTATGATTGATGTCCTTTTTCATATTTGCGCCATTAAGAGAAATAAAAAATTAGAATTGCAAGAGGTAAGTGATTTTATAGAGTTTTCTGCTTGTGCACATTTGTACGAGTATACTTACACACATATATGTACCTACTTATGTATGTACTAGGGATGCCAATATTAGCGGAAAGTTTTTATCCCGAGATTCACCTGGGAGCAAAAATTCAACAACTGAAGGTTTTAAATAGAGCGAAAATAAAATCATTTAAAATTGAGATGAACTGTTAAAATTTTTATTAATATAGCAAAATCTGAAGTAATACTTTTTTAAATAGTATTTAAACCACCATACGATTCAGGAACGCACACATCACAAATAAGAAGAGAAATCTATTGAGCACAAACAATACCTGGTGCAGCAGTCCTCAACATAGAATGAGCTTTTAACAATGTATACACTAACTCTATACTGGCTGCCCTCACCTAGTTCGATGAAGAATTAGTCGTGAATAAATGGAGTATTTTAATGTTAAACTCCCAATGGAAAATACTCGCTGATATCGGTATTAGCACCACTACAAGATCTGTAAGTAGAGTTAGCCCTCAGGGAGGCATATTGTCTCCCCTTCTATGGCTACTAATTGTCAACAACATTCTCTCAGCCTTCAATCAAAAGAGGATTAGAGTAGTAGCGTACGCGGACAACGTCGGAATAATGGTTTCAAGAATGTTCCCGAAAAATAATTAGCGAAGTTATAGAGGTAATATTGGATTCGCTCGCGATTGCAAGCTGTGATCTGAGTATAAATCCCAGTAAAACTGAACTTCCAATCTTCAATACAAAAAATAACGTACCAAGTTTTAATTTCTCCAAGCTGAATATCATGGCGTATTTCTCGATATCAAACTTAGTTGCCAGTCCAATATCGAGTATAGAACCTGCAAAATGCAAAAAAATGGAGTATCCAACCAACAACCCCACTCCGGACTTACACTGTAGTTCTGCGGCCTGTTCTAATACATATATGGATCACACGTTGGTGGCCTGCACTAGCTGAAAGCTACAATCAAACTAAACTCAGGAGAATACACTGATCAGTTTTTATTCTCGTAACGGAGGCTTTATAACGCACTGGACCACTACAACGTACGGGTACATCAATATCCTGTGGTATTTCCATAAAGTGCATGAGGGATTGCATGGAGCAAATCTCTAGATATACATTTTGATGCGGAAATCCACGTCAATGGTTTCAATGGGCTGCGACGTCGAGGCAGGTTTCTACTATGAATTTCTACAATTCTCTAAGTCAACACGCCTTCGTGATACGGGTAAAGCTCGATATTCCCAGGCAGAATTCCAAGCTATGAGGTAACCGTAGTTTCCGACATCATGTAAGCTGGCGCCAATTCACAAGCTGGAGCTATCTTCACAAATAGTCAGGCTGCTATAAAGCTGGTAAACTCAAACAACATAACTCCCAAACTTGTAACGGAACCAGTATAAGTGCCCTTCAGCCGGATTAAGGCAGAGCTAGAGTTTTACTATTTCAGCATTGCATGTAGACGATTACCACGACTGACCAGGAAGACATGGCCTGACTACAATGCATCAAAGGTCAAGCAACTGCTTGAATACAGTCGACACAACATTTCAAGACTAACCACAGTTCTCTCAGAATACTGGAAATTAGTGGAGCACGCGGCGAGGTAAAGCATGCTACAAACCACTAAGTGGGGAAGGAAACTCATGTTCACTCTCTTTGCAAATGTCCGGAATTATCAAAATCTCGATTACGGGCTTTTGGCAATTTATTCCTCAACAACATTGACGGAAATTTCAGGCTCTGAATTTAGGTATTTTCTTTTCTAGGCACAAGGAAGTGGCCATATGAAATATCACTCTTGGAAACCCGACCACGAAAACAGCATGTGTATCCCAGCTTACAGCCATTAAAAAAAAGAATGCAATTTAAAAAAACATTAAACGAAAATTAACAAAAATCTAGACGGAACTAATTCTCTAAATATATTTATTCTAATCCATAAAACGAGAACACGTAAGCGTAAACTAAAAAAAAAAATAATTGGAATAATTATTACACAGTCCTGCGAGGGTTATAACGTCTATTGGCGTAACTGAAACTGTTAATTTCAAAATGTCATAACTTTTTTTTTTAAAATCTTACAATAATTTTAAAAAATGGGTTTTAAAGCTAAAGAGTTGTACTATGCGACCTTTTCGTCGAAAATTGAAAAAAAAAATTTTCTATCCCAAAAAAAATTATCAAAAATGGCTAAAATGGCCATTTTTTGACCTTTTAGGCTTGATTTACCAAAAATCCTGACGTAATGGAGCATTTTGAAGGTCAGATTCGTTTTCAGCGCATAAAAAACTACAAGAAACAAGTACAGCCATTCTAGAAACTGAAAAAAGTTAAATTTCGCAGGCCTGTGTTATTATTGTGATAAACAATAGATGAGCCGTTAGCATTATGCTGCCTCCAAAACTGACGACCCTGGACGCAGGAAGAGTAGAAGAGTCAGTCTTTATCAGAACGTAGTAGTTCCGGGCAAAAGAAACATTCAGGAGAGGAAGAGGAGGGATTGTTTCAGTGGTACACCACTCGACGGAGCAGGCGACGGTCGCTGTAGGTGCAAAGGCATTTTAAGCCCTATCTCACCCCCCTCAAGGGAAAAAAATGTGATAAACACTCTTTACTTCTCTCTGTTAGATAGATATTTAGAATTTAATACTTCGGGATGCCGCGATTAATAGAAGCGAATCTCGGAATCCCAAAATATGTCCGGGACCTGAAAAGCATCGGGATCTCGGTATACCGTTATCACTCATGCATATGCATGTATACATGCACGAGTAAGTGAAGTGAATAGGTTTTTATCACCCCCACGCCAGCTTCTATTCATGTACAAGGAGCAGAGGCATATACCTATTTACAAACATATACATATACGTAGGTTCATTGCGCAAATGCACAATTGATATCAATTGCAGACGTGACTCCTTGCAAATAGAAGAAAGAAAATGCGTATGGTGAGCGACGAGGAGGAGTGCAATGGACGCAGGCTCGGTTGTAGGCAACTGTCGCATCGAGTGTTCACCAGATGGCAGTCAATTGCTTTGCTGTGAATTGAAAACAAGAAAGAAAGAAAAATGGCAATAGCAAATGTCTATTTCCGTTTTGTGTGGAGCCCTTTCATCGTACTTTATGTGCACTACGGTTTGTCATTGCTAATGTTGTTATTGTTGTGGTTAGAAACTTTTTTATATTTTGTCTCTTTGTTTTTTGTGAATGGTTTCTTCCTACATCCGCATACATACCTATGGATTTTACGTTGTGTATTCGACGTTTGTGTGGATGATGGATGATGAATTTTTCAAAACATGCGGAAGAGAATTTATCACAAATTATGAATGTACATGCACTAGGTGGCATAATTCTACGCTCCTCCTATTTTTAAATGCTCTTTGTCAATGAAATGTAACTGTAAGATCCGTACATTTCAAATTCATCCTATTTGTTGTTTACTATCGTAGTAGTAATGCTGGCGACAAAATTATAACCGTAATGCGTCGCCACCGATTCTGGACGATTTTTTGGTAAGGAAATTTGCCATTTTTATTTAATAAGCGGAGCTTTACAATAGAAGCAGAAAGAAAAGAAATTGACATTGGCAGGAGGAAAACCAGGACAAGCAAAGAAGTCTTGAAGGATGTTGTGTGAGAGGAGTGGGAGAAGAATACTCTCGAAGAGACCACGAAATTGGTAACCAATAGATATAGGGAATGGTTGAAGCGTCGTAGGTACCCAACAAGCCACTAAAGATATGCATATAAAAGTATTTTACATTTGACCGTAGACTTTTGAAGTTTTTTATTTTTCCGTTTTAAATAAAATCTATTATTTTTTTGTTAAATGTTATGATCTAAAGTAAATTTTGCATAAATTTTAGTATTAATTAAAAATAAGAAATTTTTTTTTCAAAAACTTGACAAATTTTCATGTTACGAGGGCGGGTCAATAAGTCCGTGACTTTTTGTATTTCTGACCTCTTTACTGAAAAAGAAACACCGCTCCTGTCAACAGGCATCTGTCAGTTGACTCCTGTCAAAATTTGAACGTGCTGCTTCAATTAGTTTGTGTTTTACAGCTACCTTTATCAGACTACTATAGCTGACCTTTGAGGGGCCCACTCGGACAAATATTCAAAATTTGTCAGTTGTGATACGACACAGAGGAAGGTGAAAGGAAAAGAGAAAGTAAGGAACAGACAGGTGGAAAAACCGGAATAAGGGGATTTGGATTAGACGATGACGACCAACAGTGGCGATTTGCGCTTGTATTTACCGGCTCAAGCTACTGATGAATTTCACCAGATTTGTGATACTTGAACCCGCAATATCCACAGATTTAGCAAAAAAGGGAGAGCCCAGATGTCTAAATTTCTGCCCGACGAGAATAGGCCAGCTCATAAGAAGATGCTGAGATGATTCCACCATGTTCTCCAGACTGCTTTTGCAGAACGGACTTTGAAGCAATCCCAAGTCTCACTGCATGAACACCTAAAGGACAATATCCGGTAAGGATACCTACCAAACTCGAAACTTGCGGCTTTTTTAGTCTTAGAAGTTTCCTCAAGCATCCCCGATCTACCCGCATCCAAAAGGATTTTACGACTTTGCACGTTTGAGCATTAGCCTAGCGCTCCATCTTTCCAGGAGCAGTCCATAGCATCTCAAGGGAACTCCCACCCTCCCATTTTGCGATGAAACCATCCCTCGGGCCGCTTGTCTGGACAGCTCATCAGCCTAGCAGTTTTCCTTCATTCCGTTGTGACCGAAAACCCAAATGAGCCTAATATCGAAGTATTCGAATGCAATCAAGAGAGAAGTCAGGCATTTCCCAATTAATTTCGAACGCACAAAGAACGAGCTCAATGCCCTAACTGCCGCTTAGCTATCGGGGTAGATATTTACATCCTTTACAGTAATTAGAGAAGTAAGCAACCAATCCACTACTTCCTTAATTCCGACTACTTCCGCTGGGAAAACACTACAATTAACATCGCCGAGACGGCTTATCACGCGATTACCAAGCTTGGCGCGCAAAAGCTCGATTATGGCATGGACAGCGCTATGTCCGTGCTGCTGAAATCAAAACCGCTCGAGTCCATTCATTTAATTCGTTTATCAAGCCTCTCTAGTGCTCACCGTTGACCGAAATGCCATTTCCAGCAGCACTTTTAAAGAAAAATTATGCCATCGCTTCAAAATCTGCACCGAGCTATCAGTGTTTGAGAATGCACTCGCTTCTCGACGATCACGAGCGAGTCTGCAAATCCCCAGACGCAACAGTTTGCCTGTTAACGTATTCGCTGAGATTAAAATGCACTTCATCAGAAAAGATCATTTCTTGAAGTAAAATCGTTGTCTGTAAAGTTTGCAATACTTTCCAACATTTTTCAAGCATAACACAATTCATTTCGTTCCGCAAAGATATTAGACAGACTTATTCTCAAATTTTCTCCTCCCACAGTGAATGAAACTGGTATCGAAATCGACATTTTGGTGTAAAAGATATCTGCTAGCTCTTCAGCTACTACATGAAACTTAGGTTTTTTAACCACTTCCCATTGTTATTATTGTAATGGGAGCATTTAGCACTGATGGTTCAAAGATCTATTGTCCACTTCTTGGATTTCGAGTATTTCTCCGAGATCAACTCCCTCAACAAATTTTAGTATTTGCTACATTTTTTTAGGTTTTATTTCCTGCTCTGGAAAAATATATTTAGACAGGTGTTTGTTCTATGTGTTCTCCTCCTGTAAGCTCCACCGGATTATATTCCCTGGTTAGAAAGATAATAATTCAATCCATAATGCCCTATTAGGATTCCCTTGATGATTCTAAAATTATTTTTATTTAATTCCATACAATATTTAAATCGGCTAGCTATCATTGATTTTGATTGCGAAAAACACTGTGAAATGTCTGAGTGTACGATTTTCTTTGTCTTTTCTCTACTTCCTGAATAAGAGAGGGGAAGTTACCTTTTCCTATGGCTATGTCTAATTTATCTTCCATTATTCCCATGTGCCCTGGAACCCATAGGATATATACCTTCCCATGCATATTTTTACAGCAATAAAAGCATCGTTTAAAATCTAAAGAATAAAAATTCACATTTCGTTTTCTCAATTATTGTCACTCCAAATGCTTACCTGTAATTTATTATGACACTTATTTACCTAAATTACCAGTTCGTCCCCAAGCAACGATTTTCACTTTTACAAATTATTTCTTATGTCTTATTTTACTACTAACGCACTTTTTTAGCATATTCTACTTTTTTTAGGTACTTTCTTTGATGCTGTTGCCTCTACCAACATTCCCACATTACCAGCCCATCCTCAAACGGGCCTCAGGCATTTCCACACGAACCGAAATTAAACAAAATGAATTAAACTGCGACGCCGCAATGAAATAAGTGTTCCCTGCAGCGCGACCCAGCCGAGGGTAAAGGCAGTGGTGGTTGTTGCTTTAATTACTACTTGGTCGAGTACGTGTTCGTTTCGTAGGAACCTAGAGCAAGTCTGAGGCTGCTGCTGCTGCTGCTACTGGTGGTGCCTGTATTGCTGATGGCTGTGCCATTTCAGTGAACGCTGCTTTTAATGCTGTTGTTGTTGTCGTAACGCGTTAATTGTTGATTGCCAGCTTGCAATCAAAGCTGGGTAAGCAAGCGTATAGGCGTCAACTTTAGTGGTGACGAACGAAGACAAGGCTGCTTCCTTGGGCCAACGCCAACGCCAACGCCATTTCCATTGCTATTTCAACTGCTATGGCAATTGCCATCACCACAACATCATTTCATCCCCGTTAGTTGTGTTCGGCATTGCTAGCAAAGGCTTTATTTTATCGTTTACGCTAATCCCCGCGGCTGCCACGCGCCACAACTGCAGTATAAGGCACGTTACTAGAATTTTCCAATTAAATCTTCGACTTTCTTAACATGAAGTTCTCCACTTTTATTGCGTACATCTCATTTCATATCCTCATTCCGCGCATTACTTTAGTTGCATCAGCCGAGTATTTGCACGTCTGAATATTTTTTCGCTTAAGATTTGCATTGGAGACGAGCGCTAGTAAAACTAAAGCACTTTTTTCATTACTGGCTTCTTAAAGTTTTCGCTCAAAGCGCGTAGTTACATACATTTAAATTTTATTTATACGCTTTCCTCAAATAATGGTTGCTAACAACACTCTGCGCTGTATTTTGGACTTACATACATACATACTTGAATTTTAACCCTTTGAGCACAGTTATGGTCTAGACTTGATTTGGTAAACTCACTTAACTTGATATTTTGCACAATCTGTTTGATGGTTAGTTTCATTTAACTAAAGAAACATAAGAAGCTGGAGATCTTAGGTTTTAAGTCTGGCCCTTTGAAGATGAGAGCAGGGAGAATTTGTGAATGTATGAAGAAACTATTTTTGAAAAGAATTAATTTGATGTGGCATTATAGGAGATGAATTGTTAAACAAATGTAATATAATATACAAAAACAAAACATTGAAATATTCAGTAATCGTTGCTAATTCCTTAAGTTATGTAAATTGAAGTTAAGTTAAGTTAAAGAAATTTCAGTTACACTAAGTAAAGTTAAGTCTGCACTAATTGAGTATCGGTCGGCCGACGTTAGTAAGATGGATCAACTTAGAAAATCCGTCGATCAAATATTAACAAGCTCTTTAACTTTTAAATAAGTGTCAATACCGAGTTCTCAACATAACAGAGTTCTCGAAATTATATTAGTAATAGGTTTTCACTTCTCAGGCTTCCAGAATTACAGAATTAATAGCAAAGGAAGATATAATTGATGTATTTCGACTGCTAATGTAATACCACTTTGGTCAAAGGGTTCCCGAGACAACCGCCAGGGACGCTCTAAGACAACTGATTTCTGTAAATTACATTCCTACCAATATTTTATCGCCGTTACTTGATATTTGTTGTAAAAGTTAAACCGTATTGAGTAAATCTATCTCTGCACATGATTTCGATTATTTACAGTTTTAAAAATGGATTTGAATTTGCAACAACGAATATTTATTAAATAATGCGTTAAAAATGCGATGTAGATTCAATAGTGCGAATACCTTAGAAATGTTTGGAAACTATTTCGGTAATGATACTCTAAAGAGTAGAGAAGAGAAACATCGTTCCAGAAACATCAATAAAGTGAAATAAAAGTTGATCAGTAACCGTAAATTAGCCATCAAAGGGCTGACGGAGAACTACCACATTACTTGTGGATCCGCTCAGGATACTGATTGCGCCATATTGCTGCAAAGTTGATATCGCCAAAAACACGAATTCGATCCAACATTCATCAAACTCATCATCACTGGATAGGGGACGTGGGTTTATGAGTATAAGCAATCCAGACGTCAGGCAACTGAGTGGAGAAATTCGAATGAACCTAGATCAAAAAAACCACGTTGTTTTCAGTAAAAAAAGCGATGCTAACGGTTTTTATGGACTTCAACGATATTTTACACCATGAATTTTTTCCAGGGCTAAGGATTTGTGGGAAAGCAACTCGTGGATTTTGCATCGGGATACCGCCCCGTCGCACAGTGCCATCATTATCCGTGATTTTTTGGCCAGGAACAAAACAAATACCATCCAAATCACCTGGTACGGCTCCCTGCGATTTTTTTCGGTTTCAAACAAGGGAAAAACCGTTGCGGGGAACGCGTTTTAACAGCTGAAATTAAGTAATCGAAGATGGCTCTGATCGCTACACCGAAAATGGAGTTCCAAAAATATTTCGAGGGTTGGATCAATCGCTGGCATAAGTTCACTGCAGTTGATCGGGAGTACTTTGAAGACGATAATATCACTATTAAGTAATAAATTGTATTTTGTATTTTCTGAATATAGTCCGCCAACATATATAATTTTGTCTCACAAACATTTTTAAAAAGAGTTTTTGCAAGACTTTGTAATTTATTGAAAATATTATACAAATATGCAACAGACTGGTATCGTTTTCGTATACAAAAAATACCACTATTGCAGACATTAATTCAAAAGTATTGATACGAATATAATTTTTGAAATTTCGGAAGCAGTTCGAATTGTTAGTGGCGAGCAGTAGAAAGTAATGTAGAAATTGGCAATGAGTGCGAGAACGAAATTGGTCCAGATAATGACAGTATAAATGAATACTAAATGATAATTATTTACAATGCACAAGAAATTTGGAGTTGACGTGAGCCACAGTGAAAATCATACGCTTCAATATTTAGCCCATATGGACAAAATTAACAAAACAGTTGAACCCAAAGTTGTTGTATTTATTTATTAATTAATGCAGTAAATAAATTCAAATGAGGTGAACAGTTGTACCATATAATGATACCCTTTTTGGATGTTTGGCCGAGCTCTTTTTCCAATTTGTGGCGTGCGTCTTGATGTTTTCCACAATTAGAGGGACCTAAGCTTTTTTATGGCAGAAATTCAAATTCACTAGGAGGCTTACCATTGTCTGAAAAGGAGCAGATCCCCGGTCGCCTGGGGTTTCGAACCTGTGCACTTCTGAATAATACGACGGCAGCTGTTCCAAAGGGATGTGATAACTTAGATTAAATCTGCACCGGTTTGTTTGATAACTTTTTGCCATTTTGATGGTAATTCCAATATGCCTGTGTTATAAAAAATTTCTTCCCTCGAAAAAGTCCTCATCATTAAGGGGTTATATACCTTGTGGTCCGGTGAAATTAGCGAAAGTTGGGTTTTTTTTAAAGATATGTAGCAATAATTTTATTGTATAAAAGTTTTTATTATTGGATATTACAATGTTTAAAGAAAAAAAAAAGGCTTTGTTTGTGTAAAAATATTTAAAAATGGCGGAGTTATGGCGTTTTCCCCCAAGACCCTTTTTTCGGAAGAGGCTTGCGGTGGACGCGATTCAAGTCCACCAAGTCAACTGAAATCAAAAAATCGAAAAGATTTCATTAGTATAGGGTTATATCTTCTTAGTGAACGACCAATATATTAAATATTTTGATTTTTGTGAAAATAGGAACATGTTTTTAAAAAACTCCACTTCTACAGTCCTAAAATTGGCATTAAAAAATTCATATCTGCAAAATAAAAATTTATACATAAAAAGTTGATCGTTCACTAAGAGGCGACATTAATTACGAACAATTTAAAAAAAATTATAAAAATCGGTTGAATACTTTTTTTGCAATCGCGTCCACCGCAAAAGCATTTTTGGAAAAACACGTTTTTGAGATAATCGCGTTTAAAGTTTCAAGCGCCGCATGAGGCCGTACGCTCAGGACGTGACGACGCACAATTTAAAACGCTGTAACTTTCGATCTATTGCTCAGATCTCTATGAAATTTTTGGAAAATGTTCTCAAGGGATTGTACTTTACGATAAAGAAATAAAATTTATTTTGATTTTTTTGAAAAACACAAGGTATATAACCCCTTAAAGAAGCGCAGAGACAGAATACATCTGTTCGTAAGAATGTACAATTCGGCAGTCTTTGTGTACATTATCCAATTTTTATTGATGTACGAGAAAACCGTGAATTTCATTACTTGCAAAAATTCAATTGAATTGTGGAGCTTACCTTTGTGATGTCGATAAAGTAAAATAAAAATTAATTTTTCTTTAAATGCCAAAATAAATAAAAAAAAACAATAATAATTGTTAACCAAAAAAATATCTACTTAATATTATTTGTATTTATTGTATCAATAAAGTATTGAAATTTTAAAAATATATACAACTAATATATAATAATAAAACTAAGATTTTTTAGATTAAATTTAAGAAAATATTCGATTATTAGTGACGAATGAGAGTGGTGGCGCGGCCTGGGGGCTGTGGGAAGGGAGTTCCATCATAAAAACATGCCTATAATCTTCATTGGGTGAAAATATGAATGTATAAAAATTTTTACGTCATTTGGTATTGTCGTTTCGTAGTGATGCGCGGACAACGTACAGACATTCACCTTTATAGTATAGATTTTAAAAATAAAAAAAGTTATGTAGCGTAGTACACATAACAGAAGTGAAACTTTCAAGTCAGACAAAGAAAGAGGGAGAGACCCGAGAGAGAATGAGAGAGAGAGAGGGGGAAGAATATATCTAATTAAATTCATAACATTTGAAGAGAATGCAAATAGACAAAATTTACAAAAAACGGAGAAGGGTCGACCGGTATAGGTAAACGCCAGACCCAAACCGTGGCAACAACGCGCACTACTCCGAGTGTTAATCACCCGCACAAACGCAGCGATTTCAGGATCGCAGCAACGGCACAAATTACCGCAAGGCAATACCAATAAATTCGACGCCGGAATGGATAGCACTTTATATTACGCACAAGCACTAGCCAGGAAACAAAAAAAAACGCCAAAAAAATTGGGGCCAAAAAACGCCCCAAACAGTAGGCACCAAGGAAATATAGCGCCAAAAAGTAGGCACCAAAAATATATTTCCAACAAGTTTGCACCAACAAACAAGCGCCAAAAAGTAGGCAGTGTTATTTCTCTTTAGAAATTAGCAACCACTCTCTCGTGGAATGAAAATGCCCAAAACGTTGCATGGACTTGAAATTTTACTCTCCATTCTCGCTCGTCCATCGACGCCTAAGAAGTTTCACTTCAATAAATAATAATATATGTATACACAAATAAAACTGCTCGAAGTTCTTGAATTTTTCTGCTCGACTATATTTATCAGCAGCGGCAATTTTAAATATCCTTTGAAATAATTTAGCCTTGAAAGCAATTAACATTGCATTTTTCATTTAAAGCAATAACATAATGTGCAAAGTGAAAATTACAAATTTTTAACCTTTTTCATAAATTGGACTGCAAGGGGTTAAATGTCACTGTTTGAGAGCCACTGACTTGCCAGGCATGATGATTCATCCACAAGGTCAACAGAACGCTGATACAAAAAAGGACTACTTGAAGCGCATTTTATGCTTGCAACGACTATTTCATTTTTACTATATCTTAAAGTATCAGCGCTTCTTTTCTTTGAGCGGAAATTTCGCATTTGGCAGACTGAGTGGTTTTAGATGGTAGAGGCGGTGGCTTATGAAATTTTTCGAATTTAAGTATACTATGATACTTTACTTTTACTGACCTTAAAATGATGTGATGGCATTTCATTTTTGTCTGTGTCTGTTGCCAAATTTAACTAACACAGATAATATAAACTATTTTATATATGATATACAATATTTCGGGAAACTTAATATAGCGATCGTCGTGGCCAAAACTACTTCGAGGGTTTGATACTTACTTCGGAGGTGGAAGATATTGTACAAGTGTAGGAATCACTTTTCGAGCTTACCCTTCGGCAAATCGCTTCATTTCCAGGAGAAAAATTCATTAGCAACCCGACTTGCATTGCAGTGGCGTCAAGCCGTAGCTATAATTTCGGTTTTCGTATTAAAAAGGCAATTTATGTTAGTATAAAATTTTTTTTTCTGTTTTTTGAATTTAAAGAAAGCAAAAAAGAAAATAAACTAACCGCGAACTAACTAAAAATTGAAATCCACAAAATTTCTGTGATTGACTTTGTGTTTTGTTTCCTGTCATTGAAAATGCATGACGAACAGAAAACTATAAAAAGTTGACTTGAAATTGGTTATTGGTAGGGACTAGGGATGCCAATCCCGAAATCACGGTGTTTTTGAGGTAATGGAAATACCGGAATTGGTTTATATTAATCCCGGGGTCACGAAAAATCTGAAATATCGAATTGAAAGAAGTAAAAGTTTGTTCATTACAAAATTTGGTTTAATAAAAGCTTTTCAATTACCAAGAAACTTATTTTAATTTACTTATATAATAAAGGTGAAATGGTTGAAGTATCACTCTGGCATTCCCCAAATAGCACTAAAGCGCCGTTTTGATACCATTATGAGACCTCCAACAAGGAGATATCTACAGCGAGCTAGAGCTGTTTATGTAATGGGGAAGATTGATGTCGAAGAAAGGACCACTCAGTGATTTTAATCGTTTCGTTGCCAAGACCGGACATTTACAGAGAAAGGGCTCATCTGTTTCCTGATCCCCACAACTTCTGCAATGGGAATTAAATGGTAGCTTTCTTGTATGTGCCGATCGTATAATGACCGGTAAACACAGCTACGAGTTTGGAAATTGAGTGGCGTGGAGTCCCCTGAGCATGTATTGCACTGGTGCCAAAGTGTTTTCGAAATAACACACGTAGAAGTGGAGCTCCATCTGTTCTCCGCTTTTCTGGGAAACAAGTTGCGTAATTCCCTTTCAAGGGATGTCGTTGTCTGGGTAGGAGAACTATGAAACCGATTCAGTCGACCTCTTCCTGGCAAGCTTATAAGCAATTTTATTTCCACCTTTATTCCTATGTCCTGCAACCCAGATCAGAGCAATTTTACTCTTATATCTGCATGCCTTCTAAATCGCAAAGACTTCTGCCTGAAAAACACTAGCAGTGTTCGGCAGTTTAAATGAAGGAGATGAATTGGCTTATTTACGAAAAAACCCTGTTCCGACTCACGATTCTATCTTGGAACCGTCAGTAAAGGCAGTGGTACCAGCATCGGTACAGATTTTTCCCTCATTTCTATCCTGCCTACTTGGAAAGATTACCCTGGCACGACCCTCAAACTTCAGTTTGTGGATAGACAGATCAGTGCCCAAGAATGCCTCTAACTCGCACTATGTCGCATAATGTTCTTTGGATAGCATCGATTCTTTCTGGTACTTCCATTCGACGGCATGACCTAAACAGCAGAGCCGTTGGATATTTATTTGCTGCACTATGAACATACATATATGGCGCCGTAATGCTCATACAGAGTATCCAAAGTTATCTTTATTCCTGAACGTAATTTCTCTCAAAAACAACGCAATCATTTCAGCGCCGCTCTAACATTTCAATAGCACTTTTGTAGAACGATTTATCTTTTGCCTCAAAATAGGTCTCACTTCTAGCGATATGTGGATGTGGGAGCAATTCGAAGTTCAATTCATGTTCTTGTTTTTGGTCAACAGTGAGCAAACGCGGCACCCATTTTGAACAGAACTTTCTCATAGTCAAATGCTCATGCATTAAAAAAACCAACGCATTATTTTGATATCTTTGCAATGTCAGCTAACTCACACAACTTCACTTTTCAATCATTCAAAACAATTTTGTGGATTTTTTTGATGTTTTCTGGTGTTACAAATAAAACTTGTGGAGAGTGGTTTCGACGGGGCACCGTAAAAATTCGAAGGTACTCAACTACAACAATTATTGGATGAAGATGCATGTCGAACTCTTGATGATATGTCTAAAGAGTTGGATGTTGACAGATCAACCGCCAGTAAACTTTTGCACGCAATGTGAATGGTCCAGAAAGCAGGTAACTGGGTGCCACATCAATTGAAGGAATATCGAGAGCCGATTGGTGATGTGTGAGATGCTTCTTGAACGGCAGAGAAGAAAAGGTTCTCTGCATCGCACCGTCAGTGGCGATGAAAACTGGATCTATTATGACAACCCTAAGCGTCGAAAGTAATGGAGTCTGCCAAGTGAACCAGGCTCATCGACAGCGAAAAAAAAATATTCATACTTCAAAGGTTAAGTTGTGCATCTTGTGGGATCAGAAGGGGGTCATCTATTATGAACTCCTTAAACCATATGAAGCCATCACTGGAGATCGTTACCAACTGCAGCTTATGCGTTTGAATCGAGCTCTCAAAGAAAAGCGGCCGGAATGGGACGGTAGGCATGACAAACTGAATGGATCAAGTGAAAAGAACTCGAACTTTTTATCAGAGAAATCCGTATGCTTCCTGATGGAGTAAAGTTGTAGCTTCTAATGGCACTTACTTCACATAATATCATGTATTATTTAATTGTTTAAATAATTCGTAACTTTCGTTAAGAAAGGACAGAAACTTATTCCCATGCCCAATAAATATGTATGTATTTTCTTCCAAAACAGAGACAGGCATTTTGCTTGCTCTGTCAACGAGGTGTCTACTGAGCAATTGTTCAGTGCTACAGGTCAGATGTAGCACTCAAATTTGGAAGCTTCTTTAAATTGATGCTCGACCATAACGTGCCTATATTAATCTTTAGTAGGTTTTATCTTTTTGTTAAGAACTCTGATAAGAAATAATGTTGTTGAGTGAGAAAAGAGAATTTAAGCCTTGTTCGCTTACGCTAAATTAAGTTGTCTCCAGTCTTGTCATTTAAAACATTTTCTCCCTATACCTAACTCGATTCAAATCGATCCGAGGGAAAAAGTATCAAGGAAGCTTGCAAAACAAAATTAAATCCGCACATTATTCTTCTTTATACGCAAACACTGAAATAAATTATAGTTTATTCGTCGAGTCTTTATATTTATTTACTAGAATTTTATTCAATAGCTTCCAGGCAAAGCGTGGTTTTTAAACATAGTTGACACCTTTGGATTTACATTAAGTATTCGAATTGGATTTACCTTCAGGAGCCATTCTTTAATGTTCAAGTGAGAAAAGAACAAAAGGAAACCTTCGCATGCTTAGACGCCATTAAACAAAATGTCAACGTGGATGCCACACATGTATCGGAAATACACTCGATTTCCAAAAAAACCGAACTGTTTACAAATTAAAGGAAATTACGGTGCCATGGCGTCCACCGTAGCCGAATGTGTTGGTGCGTGACAACCATTCTAATAACGTTCGCTCCTCGGCAGGCAACGGCAATCCTTCGCCATGAAAATGCTCCTAATAAAAACCATTTACCGTTCGGAGTCGGCTTAAAACGGTAGAAGCTCCGCCAAACACCTAACAGAAGTGTACGTGCTAATTATTTATTTATTTTATTAATGGTTCTGTCTAGTAACGCCGATTTACTATTATGGCTCAGCATTGCCATATCATGAAATATGATATATTATATATGAACTTTAGTTATTGCGTCATCTTTGCCAGTATGACTCTTACAAAGAAGACAAGAGCGGATTATTTTTTTTTTTGTCATTTCTCCAAAATGTTGGAATTTGGCCTAAGTACTCCGTGACTCTCGCTGGGAAAGTGATGTCAGGATGCCATTAATCTCGTGAACAATATTTTCTTTTAGTGCTAAGATGGTTACGGGACAAGTCTCAAAGACTTTACCTTTGAGGTATCCCACAGCACCATCTTGCTGAAACCACGTGTTTGTACTAAAGGAAGGATGATCTCTCATTATTGGTAGAAAATCATCGTTCAGCGTGCGCCGAGAAGAGACACCGTCAACAGAAATTCATTATCCTTGACGAAATTCCAAAAAATATGGTCCAATTGTTCCATTACTTGTGCATTGTACCAAGCCGTCACTTTGGTACTGTGAAGTGGCTGTTGATATTTTAATAGAGGTTTCTGTCTCTTAGGTGCTAAAAATGGCAATTTTCTTTATTTAAACTTCCATTTAAATGAAAATGGGCATCATCACCCCAAAAGATAGTACCGCACGAAATCGCTCCAATGTTGTCTCACACAATTTTTACACAAATTGTAATCGTTAGGCTTTAGAGCATGCATGATTTGAATTTTGAATGGGTGAAGTCTAAGGTTCTGCCTCAATACTCCATGAGCAATACTTGTAGAAGTTCCAGGACATCCGCTCTTTTGTGCACGGGCTGACACGGATAATCATGAAAATTTTAAGCGGCGCGTTGAATATTTTCATTTGTTCTCAATTTTTCCGCGAAACAGACAGCTGTTAGTGGGTTTTGTGTCGAATAGAGACACGCTTAGCGACGATGAAATACCAGATCCTTCTCAGTGGAAGTTTTGCTCAGAAACAAAAAACCGTGTATGAAAAACATTGAAACGCAATTGGGGCTCGAAATCGCATTTTGGCCAAGTCTTACGTCCTGTTTGGCCTGAATATCGAGTTATTGGCAGCTGGTCACTTTTGCACCATCTCATCCGGCAAGAGTTGCGAGTAAATTTCTGTCCATATTCACCTCATTTGGCACCGTGCAACTATTATATATTCCTGAAGGAAGGAAAAGCATAATTTTCCGACTTCCTGAAAAATAAGCAGGTTCTTTAAATTCCTAGTTCCTTAAATTCGTAAAAAGTTAATTTTTTTTTGTCTAGAGAGTGTTTGTCCCATACGAAGGCGAACACGTACGTGCGTTCAGCACGCAAGTAAGTATCCTTCAAACTGCTGGTATAAAGTGCTAACATATATCAACACTGTCGCAATAACAAAGGATACCCACATAAATATGTACATTCATATACATTTTCATATATATTTATGTATGTGATGTATGTGCATATCTACGCATAAATTAATACATGTAGGAATTTCGTTGACAATGACACTGACAATAGCGGTGACAACAATTCAATGTTCGCCCCCTCGCCCTTGTACATACAGGCATGCGTGATTGTCCTTTCTTACAATACTTTGACATTCCTTTCGTCACCATTGTCTAGTGCACCGATAGATTAACGTGCTGTGAGAACATGCCTTTGACTGTGTGTGTGCGTGTTGAGAGAAAGATATCGCTCTATCAGATTATACTCGTATTCGCAAATGTTTGAAAAAGTTTGATGTATACTTAAAAGGCAACTGACTTAACCACAAAGAGGTAAATAGCACACACTCGCTTACACAAACAGCTAAACACATATACACATAAACATATGCACATTTTCATACATACATATGTATTATTATTACGTATTATTGTGTAATACCGCATGTGCCTGAGTGGATTTGTCTCAGCCAGTCCGTTTACAAGCCAATCATGCATGACTACAAACACATACATATACGAGTACATATTTTAAACGCCCACACGTTTGATTGATTTTAACGATTTAACAAATTATATACATCTATACAAACATGGCCGTAGTCAGACACTGGTTTTCGGTGGGAATGGAAGGTGCTGGGTATCTTAACAATCAACCTTTTTTCGCCAATTTCATTCCAATATTTCTTTAGACGAAGCAGCTCAAATTTCAGCTGTTGATATGCGTCCAGTTTCAAAATACTTGTTGGTTTGAATGGAAGGGCGGTCGTGTCTTGATGAGTGTGGTATAAAAATGCGCATAAATCTTTAACATTAGATGTACGGACTGAGCCAATTTGGCTCATTTAAAATTCTATTGCTATATATACAATATTTATATATATACCTTATGCTCAAATATGAACGAGACGTTATCAATAAAACGGTCCGCGGATGACATATGGCAAAAATAAATTTTTTGTTTTTTGGTAGGAATGTTATAAGCTTACATGGCAAGTTTCAGCGTGATATGTCACATAGTTTGTTTTCTGTGCTACTGTAAACAAGTCAAGCTCGAGTGTGTTCTTCGAATTTAACGATGGAAATTCAAGTTGAACAAAGAATTTGTTTGAAATTTTGTTATTCCAACAAAATTTCGGCTTCAGACGCCTTAAAAATGTTGCAGACAACCTATGGGGACTCTGCTCTATCGCGTGCACGTGTTTTCCAGTGGTACAAATCGTTGATCGGTTGAAAACTTGCCTCATGAACGTCGTCCAGTAACATCAATACACGACGAAAACATCGGAAAAGTAAAGGAAATTGTGCTTGAAAATCGCACAAATCGCAAAATCGGTTAACGCTAAATATTATTTAGACGTTTTAAAGCGTTTGCGCGAGAACATTCGGAAAGGAAGGAAATTGTGGGACAACAAGTCATGGTTCTTGCACCACGATAATGCACCAGCTCACACATCACGTCTTGTTCGCGATTATTTGAACAAAAATAATGTTAATATCGTTCCGCAAGCACCGTATTCGCCTGATATGGCTCCATGTGACTTTTTCCTGTTTCCCAAGCTCAAGTTGCCGCTCCGTGGAAAACATTTTGAGACAATTGAAGTCATAAAAGAGAATTCGAAGAACATACTCGAGCTTGACTTGTTTACAGTAGCACAGAAAACAAACTATGTGAAATTTGCCATGTAAGCTTATAACAGTCCTACCAAAAAACAAAAAATTTATTTTTGCCATATGTCATCCGCGGACCGTTTTATTGATAACGTCTCGTTCATATTTCAGCAGAAGATATATATATATATATATAATTGGCGCGTACACCCTTTTTGGGTGTTTGGCCGAGCTCCTCCTCCAATTTCTGGTGTGCGTCTTGATGTTGTTCCACAAATGGAGGGACCTACAGTTTCAAGCCGACTCCGAACGGGAGATATTTTTTATGAGGAGCTTTTTCATGGCAGAAATACGCTCGAAGATTTGCCATTGCCTGCCGAGGGGCGACCGCTATTAGAAAAATGTTTTTATTAATTTTGGTGTTTCACCGAGATTCGAACCAACGTTCTCTCTGTGAATTCGGAATGGTAGTCACGCACCAACCCATTCGGCTACGGCGGCCGCCAATGTATATATACTTGTAAAGGGTCCGCCATATAACTTTACGGAATTTAAAATGCTATAAAAAAGAAACTACTCAATATTTTTCCAAACTGTTTTTTTTTATTTTGAAGTACAATCCTTCCGGTTAATGATGGAATACAACTTCATTCATATGGCTGCCTCGGCTAGTCATGCACCATCCCATAGGATCGGTCCAATTTTTCAACACATTTTCGATTGTATGTGGCTGTATTACAGCTATGACATCGCGTATGTTGGTCTTCAGTGCATCAATTGTTGCTGGTTTGTTGGCATAACACTGGTCTTTGACGGCACCCCAAAGATAATAATCCAACGGCGTCAAATCGCAGCTCCGAGGCGGCCAAACAATATCAGAATTTCGGCTGATAATGCGATCTTCGAAGACAGTGCGCAAAAGATTGATCGTAGCATTCGCTGTGTGGCAAGTAGCGCCATCTTGTTGGAACCAAATGCCACCAATATCCTCCTCTTCAATTTCTCGGAACAAAAATTCGTTCAACATGGCCCGGTAACGCTCTCCATTGACGGTTACGGTCACTCCTCGCTCATTCGCTTCATTCGGTGCTTTTCTTCTTCCCATTGCCGTACGTAATTTTCGTACACATTCTGCAACATTACCATGATTTTCAAAGTAATGTCGCAATATTTTCCAGCGTTTCTTGAGCGTATACACAACCATTTTCGTTCAGGTGAAGAATAAAACTAATTTTCTGTCAAATCAGATGACAGCTGAGTGTTACCATTCTTCAAATAATACGTAGTTCAAATCCGTAACGATAGATGGCGGGCCCTGTATATATAAAACGGAAATATGATTTTTAAAATACATACATATGTTGGTTTTCAGTTTTTATTTTCTTCATTGGCGAGATAACCGCTTATGTGATTTTGGCTGAGTTTATCAAAGTGCACCAATCGTTTCCTTCCCGTGCTAAACGGCATCAGTTAGACAGGACAAGTTCTTATCCACCTGATCTTTCCTACGCAGAGGAGACCTTCTTTTCCTCTGCTACCTCCAGCTGGTAGCATATTGAATACTTTCACAGCCGGAGCGTTTGTATGCATTCGGACGACATGGCCGCGAATAATTGAATGATTGACACAAAGATCGCAGTAATCTTTGAATAAACTAGAGTGCCAGCTAATACTCCGGAAACCATAAGAAATTACCTAAATCAAACGCATACAAGCAGCGTGTTTCACAGAAGAAGCCTTTTATATCAGCGAAGAATACATTAAAGCGCTTTAAGTAACCGAAAACCTACATACATGGATAAGTAGATGACTTTTAGAAAGATGTCATATTAATGGATGAGGTTAAATACAATATATTTGGGTGGGAGAAGGTTTATATAGAGATAAGCGACTACTGCGCTGAGAAAGGAAAACTTTACTCCTACGATCAAATATGGTGGTTTCAATCTAATGGGCATAATTAGTCTTTGAGGCATAAGGGAAACTAACGAAGTAGGAAATCTTTCTTTTGTAGATTTGAATAATTACCTATCTTAGAAACTAGTTTAAAACCAAGTGCCCAGAAATTTGGCCTTGGCTCAGATTTTAAGGTGGTGCAAGAACAAGACCCCAAACACAATTCCGAGCTTATGAAGAATGATCAGATTGGAGGTACTTTTGCTAATTGGGTTTTTTGACAAATCACGCTTGAGTACTGTCAAACTAAATACATGATTTTTTTCAGTATTCATTGGCATTTCATCATGGAAAGACTCAACAACGTTTACAAATCGTACAATGGTATTACGAAAATCGACGCTCAATGAAAAGTGTTCATTGCGCGCCCAGAGACCCGAATTTCGTTCAGCAATGAGACCCATTCTGGGCTTATTGGCTGTCGCGCCATGACAAGCTACTTTTTGATGCCGGAAATTGAAGCCCGTGATTCCCACAACATTTAGCTCCAACAAGACGGCCACCAAGATCGTACGATACCACACCTTTGCAATTTTATTTGTGGCGATATGTAAAGTCTAAATGCTTTGCGGATAGACCAGCTTCGATTGAGGTATTGGAAATCAACATTATTAAAATTATTCATGAGATACCGACCGAAGTCCTCCAGCGAGTAATTCAATGTTGCGGCCATCATTTGAAAAGGATTGCCTTTACAAAATAAATGTCATTAATGGTTCTATACAAAAATAAAAAAAAATAAATAATAAAATCCGATACCTCTAAAGTGATCATTCTTTACGAACTTATTTACTTTAGAATAGTAGACCTGCTCTGAATCTCAATCTAGAATCTTAATTCTATTACACATTTGTGGGATGTTTTGGAAAAAAGTAGAAAATACCCAATTACAAATAGGAAGCCATTGAAATTGATTATTGCAAAAAATTGGAAAAATAATTCTCCATACGAAACAAAAAAGCTGTTGTCTTCTATGGAAACTCGACTTAAGAGTATGGTTGATGCAAAAGTATACCACACACAGAAGAGGCTTTAGAATTATGAGCAAACGTTAAGTTTAGCGGCCGCCATAGCCGAATGGGTTGGTGCGTGGCTACCACTGGGAAGTGCACACGTTCGAATCTCCAAGAAAGACTATCTTGGGCATGAAACACCAAAAGACTGAACAAGTTTTTTCTAATCATTTTTTAATCTTTTGTTATTGTTGTCACTTATATTTAAGAAACATATATATTGTATTATATAGTAAAAACTATCAAGATAAAATAATGGACACGAAAAATATTGATCGGGCGAATATCGTTATGACATAAAATTTAAATAAGCCATCAAAACAATTTATATTTTATTTCCTTTGTTATTGAGCGTAACAAAAGGCTCAAATTAAACAAAACATTCTCCGTTTTATAAAGAAAATAGCGCAATTTAGATTTAGCTCCTCTAAATAGGGGACGGGCATCGGGTCGGGTTTGTTACGGTATCTGCTGCTCTCTGCCAATGGATTTTAAACAGCTACTTGTTTTTCATTTCTTTTTTTAGTTTTCGCAATTGCCCAATATTTTCCAATAGATCACAATTGTGGGCGGTTTGGTGGGTTGTGACCCTTTTAAACAATATTTACCCCGCGATTTTCATACCAGAACATTGCAAACACTTCTTCATATAAATTTCTTGATTTTTAGTGCCTGTAGTAATGAACGTTTTGCTTTTCATACCACACTGGCAGATGGCTTTTTAAACCAAACATTTTTAGGGAATTTCTCCAATACTTTTAGCTTAGAGGCACCTGGGACTCCTTCTCTGTATGATTTTGACTGTATCATTTTCGAGCACATGTTTTAAAACTCTTATCTTGTTTATTATTTCGATTGGGTCCTATAATCTTTTTATATGATCGTAAAACTTCACTTTTGCAATCTTCTTGGGCGTATCCTCCTGTTTTGCAGCGAAGTGAAAGTTAGCTTTTCTCGAAATAATGACAGCATTCTTTGGCTTTTGTTTCTGACTCAAATCTGGTTAGGTTGACCTGGCTGGCTGAAAGCCATCACATAGACCTATTGGTCCTTAGTGGTACCAGATGGAGCTTGTCCCTTACGTTTCCTTGTAGTAGCCTTCTTTTAATAAGCCTGCGTCTTTCGCGAATCTAAGTAAACTCTGAAGTTCTAACCCCGAGCCACATTTCAACCTCTCATATTGTAGAGCTCCTAAACATTTCATTAGGATTCTAGCTAATGCAGGTCAAGAACATAGAAGGTGTTCAAGAGTTTCCTTTTGTTCTAGTTCATGGCAAAATCTGCAGCTATCATTGCCATCTTGTATGCGTGTACCGTTAATAAATTGTGGCTGTCATTGTACCTACGATAGTTCTGCTTTCTTTCTAGACAGGGCTAATACGAAGCTGGCGTATTTATCAGCATTCTGTGTACACATGATTTTTGCGGTTTTACAAGTGGCTAGATTACTCCACCTCCTGTCTATCCGTGTTTTCATGTACGCAGCGATGTCATTATATACCGTATTTAAAGGTTTCAGTATGTCGTTTTATTGTTCGAATTGCATATAAACAGTGCTTTTGGCAATCTCATCTACAATTTAGTTTCCTGCAGTGTCCTTATGTCCGGGTACCCAATAGATGTGCAACCGTCTATCTGCGGCTAGTCTCTCTATGGCTTCCCTGGTCCTAAGAACGTTTTCAGATGAGATGATGTTCAGCTCTGCGCAATAAATCCCTGCATCTACTCCGTTTATCATTTTCGAGCCGTCGGTAAATACATAGATAAATAATATACATATATTAAGCGCATTGGGGCTAGGTTTCATACCTCTTTTCCACCCCTCTTCTTCTATTGCTTGCGGAATCTCTTCACCCAATTGTATTGTAATTGGTCCGATTACTCATACCTATTGAGCTATGTCCGAATATTGTTGCGTTAAGTTTTGCGGCAACTCTAGCTGCTACAACCTTCTGCCGCAACGTCAATCGGTGGTCAAGTGCTGCAGTAGGAGAAGTTTTAATTGCCCCTGTAGTGCAGAGTGCACCAAAACGTTGAATACTTTCCATAGGTTTTTTGTGTGTCGTTTTTCTTAATGCTACACTAAAGCACCACAGAGTAAAGCACCACTTAGAGGTGGTGTTGGGGTGTATGGACTACGAACGATGACTGTGCTGCGTTTGCGTCAACCGCTTTGTGCTACTGATGAAATTCATCAGATTTCTAATGTCAACGCCTGCTATATCAGCAGGCGTAGCAAAGAAGTAAATGCCAAGATGCCTGGATCTTAGCCCCGCTAGAGCAGCGCAGTTAAGGAGTAGGTGCTGAGATGATGCCACCTCATCCTCCATATATCCATCGCAAAAGGGACTTGAGATAATTCCAAGTCTCACAGCATGCATTCCTCGCGCATAATGATCTGTGAGAAAACCAACGAGATTTGAGAGCTGATATTTTGCCAGCCTCAGAAGCTCGCCCGAGCGCTCCCGGTTCACACGTGGCCAGAAGGATTTCGCGACCTTACAAGTTTGTGTACTTGCCCAACGCTCGCTGAGTTGGCGCGATGCCCATCTTTCCAGGAGCAAACCACAGGTAGTCAGGGGGATCCCAATTCTCTCCTTTCGAGGGGAGATCACCTCACGTGTCCCTTGTAGGGCCAGCTCATCTGCCTCGCAGTTTTCCGCAATGTCGCTGTGACCAGGAACCCCGATGAGGCTAATGTCAAAGAATTTGGACGCAGTCGAAAGTGAGGCCAGGCATACCCTGACCAGTTTCGAGTGCACCGTCACTGACCCGAGGGCTCTTATTGCCGCTTGGCTGTCAGAGTAAAAAGTATCATATCCGTTTTATCAGTGTTTATCCCCAAGCCTGTCTGAGTTGCCCATTGATGCTCTGTTGCGAGTGGTACCGACAAGGTTTCATTAAACTTTTTTAACACATAAGTTACCGCACTTTTTGGACAATTTAGGTTTTCTGCTTTGGCATTGTGCGACAAATGACCATTTTGTTGCTTTTTGCGAACAACTTTTTTTCGCAAGCTCACACTTAACCGAATACAATTTGAAGAATACGTAGAAGTTACGAAAAGTGAATACACGAATATACATACTTATTTTTTATATAAAGTTAATTTTTCGCTAGTGATGAGTAAACACAATCGACTACTGTTTTTTGTGTCCAATCTTTTAATACGAAAGTTGCAGCATTACCATATATTTTGCAAGATTTTGCTGTGTTTGGCATTTTTCGAGGTAGTGCATAATATTTACGTTTATTTGAAGGCTTTACCAGCACTAATAATTGGGTATGGGAATAATTTTACGCCATCGTAAAAGAGGTGTCGCTGCTGATACTATTTTTGTGTTCGCTTTAGTAATATACTGGTGATTTGAAGGTGTATATGTGAGGTCTCGATCGCAGTAGTTGACATTCGTTTGAAGCGTAAATATCCTTTTTTATCTGACGTCAAAACTGTCTACGTTCGTCCGGAGGAAACAGCATTTGCGGGAAGTCATGCTTCATTATTACCTTCTAAAGAAAAGTGCAGCTGAAACATGCCGTATACCATATTGATCAATATTTATGGTAATTACGCTCCATAAAATACAACTTGTAAAGACTGGTTTCGACGCTTCCAAAGTGGCAATTTCGATATGGGTGATAAAGATTGTGAAGGGGCACCGAAAAAATTCGAAGATACTCAACTACAACAATTATTAAATGAACACGCATGTCGAACCCTTGATGATATGTCTAAAGAATTGGATGTTGATAGATCGAAGGTCAGTAAAAGTTTGCACGCGATGAGAATGGTCCAGAAAGCAAGTAACTGGGTTCCATATCAATTGAAGGAGAGAGATATCGAGAGACGTTTGGTGACGTGTGAGATGCTTCTTGAACGGCAGAAACGAAAAGTTTTCTGCATCGCATCGTCACTGGCAATGACAAACTGGATCTATTATGATAACCCTAAGCCCACGTGAATTAGGCCTATCAACAGCGATAAAAAACGTTCCTGCTGCAAAGGTTATGCTGTGCATCTGGTGGAATCAGAAGGGTGTCACCTATTATGAACTCCTCAAACCATCTGAGACCATCATTAGCGATCGTTACCGACTGCAGCTAATGTGTTTGAATCGAGCTCTCAAAGAAAAACGGCCGGAATGGGACCATATACATGACAGACTGATTTTGCTGCTTGGCAACGCCAGGCCGTAAGTTGATAAATCGGTCCAGAAATATTTAGAGAGACTGAATTGGGAAATTTTGCCTCCCCCGTAGTATTCCCCAGACATTGCACCCTCGGATTACCATCTGTTCCGATCAATGCAGTCAGCCCTTATTGGAGAGGGGTTCACTTCTTACGAGAGTAACGTAAACTGGCTCAATGAATGAATCAAGTCAAAAGAACTCGAATTCTTCGTCAGAGGAATCCGTATGCTGCCTGAAAGATGGAGAGATGGAAAGTAATACATAATATCAAGTATTATTTAATTGTTTAAATAACACGTAACTTTCGTTAAGAAAGCACGGAAACTTATTCCCAAACCCAATAAAATTTATGAGCGAAATACAAATTTTAAGTTTTCTATTAGACATCTATATTTAAAGAAAATTTGAGAATTGCCCTTTTTGTTGTGTAAATATCTTCCTCTCCAAACTAAAATCAGTTTATGCTCTAACTCTTGACAGTGTCCGCATATGAAATTATTGGATGTGGATCCTAAATGAGCGTTGGGTACACTTCTATGACAGTAATACAAAAATATTCGACTCACAAACCTAAGAAATCTGCGAAAAAATACCATAAATACGTTATAGCGCTATTATTAATACGACATGATTTACTTAGGAACACACATTGTCATGTGCATACATACAATAATTTGCAAGTGTATGGCAAGTATTAGAATCCAATCATGAGATTAGTAAAAGGAAATGATAATAAGTAAATCGCAAATGCTGTCATTATGACGTGCGTACATAAATATTTTTCATATGCGCATAAACATTTGTATGCATTTGTGTTTCTTATGTATTTCTAGATACGCAAGTGTGTATCTATAATTGGCCATGTTTCAGTCAAGTAAATTGTAGGATAAGCGATATAAATCATTTTATCAATTGCGGATTATGTGTCTTTCACATATGGCACATACGTACATATACAATATATATATATAAATATATATTAGTTGTATATTTCATCATTTTGATTAGTATATGAAAACATTACGCATGACGTAGGACATCAGCAAAGTATTCTTGTCATTTCACCATCTTTTTTATGCACGTCCGTATATGTAAGTGTGCTGAGGTATTATTACTTTGGTTGGTCAGGATAACGTGAACAAATATTTAGAAATCTCAGAGAAACTTGTTGTACTTAATAGGATTTCCTATTAAAAAGTTCAATAACCACGCCCTTGGTAGGTATACCTTCAAAATTGAATAATTAGCCCGAAGAATTGCATAAACCTAGATTGCTCGCTAGAAGGTTTTATCAATTGAAGACCGTTTGAGTTTTTTTCAAACCCTGGCAGCGATTCATAAAACTAGATTTCAGTACCTTAGGATAAACGGATCCAGAGAAAAGATATAAGTAGGTGAGACATGCTACGCCGACTTTCCAATACCTACCACTTTTCACCATAAGTACGGCATATAGCACGTCGGCCGAAAAGTCCCGGGCCAAACAAAAAAACACGTTTGCTTTATTATATTTATTCATCAACGTAATTTCCATGAATCATTTCAATCATTCCAGAGCCGTTCTAACATTTCAATAACATTTTTATAGAACGATTTATCTTTTGCCTCAAAATAGGCATGCGTTTCAGCGATAACCTCTTCATTCGAGCGAGCTTTTGTACTGTCGATAATTTTTGGTTTTAGGTCTGCGTACAGCCAGTAGTCTCTTGGAGCCAAATATGGCGAATACGGTGGTTGTGGGAGCAGTGCGAAGTTTAATTCATATAGTTTTGCCATTATCAACACGTTCTTGTTTTTGGTCAACAGTGAGCAAACGCGGTAAAAATGCTCATGCAATATAAAACCAACACATTCTTTTGCTATCTTTACGACCTCAGCTAACTTAACCAACTTCACTTTGTTTTCATTCAAAACAATTTTGTGGATTTTTTTTATGCTTCCTGGCGTTGCCGCCTCATTTGGACGTCCACTACGTTGTGTATCATCGGTGTCTCTATGACGAGTTGAAGCCAGCAAACCATCGTTTTATTGTTCTTTCTGATGAAACGGAGTCCCCATAACACTTTTCAAGTCGTTAGGGGCCAAACCTGGTGAATACGATGATACTCCAACAAGTCGAACTTTAATTCATGAATTTTAGGCATAGCCAAAATGCCCTTACGACACGATGCATTGTCCTGATGAAAATTATTTTTCTTTTGGAAGTCTTCTTTACGAATTTTTCCCATCAGCCTAAAAGGTTGCAGTCTAAAAGATTACAATAATTATTGTAAACAATAATAATTTATTGTTGTGCTAGTTTGCAAGTAATCTACAAACAAAATTCTGAAACTGATGCTAACAACTTTTTGGCCGATTTCTGGACACGAACTCGTTTCGGAGCCGAAGAACCAGATTCACACCACTCTTTAGCATCTTGTGATAGTGATGAATCCATAGTGATGAATCGATGCACAAAATCCACTTTATCCTTTCGAGAATGCTCGAAGTGTTGCTCAGAAAGACGCATTCAAATATGTTTTGGTTCCATTGTTAGCAAATGCCGCACCCATTGTGCACCAAGCTTTCTGAAACTCAATACTTCAATCAAAAAATTATTTACTCTGTCCAATGAGATGCCTAGAGTTTCTACTAAATCTCTCTTTCAGTCACTCGACTATTTTCCAATACAATATTCTATATTTTTGTTTACATTTATATGTTTTTGTTTATATTTCTATTTTTGTTGTAGCTGTGTTTGTACGACCACGTTTAAATTTAGCGACCCATCTTTTTACTTTAATAATTGATGGCGAAAATTCCTTATACACTTTTAACACTCGTTCATAAATTTCCTTTGCTTTTAAGTCTTCCAAAAATGAAAATTCAATCACTGTACGATATGTGATTTTTTCTATAGTAGAAAATACTTCGAAACGTCGATACTAAATGGCTTGTAAACAAAGAATGGAGTGACAAATTAGGCTCACAGCTCTTAGACGGCTCTTATCAAACAGCACAATAACCTAGTATGATACAATTTATGCATTTGTGCCAAGCTTAGGTTCCTTAACTTAATTGGTTTTATAGATACATTGGTTTTCACATTTTGATGTATATGTCAGATGCCACGCCCCTATATATCGGGGTTAACATTTATACACTAAAGGAAGTTATTTCCTTCAAAACGGTGCAGTTTCATTCCAAATAGGGCAAACGGTAGACTCAGAAAAGGGGTTTAAATATTTAGTGTGGCTTGTCTATACAGAAAATGATGATTAAAAACAGATTTAATTTAAAAACGTATTTTCCTCCATTTTTTCCTTCTGACCACCATTTACTTATTTATAAACTAAATTAACCCTATTTTCTCCTTATGTGCCACGTTGGCTTAAGATTATGCATTTTCGCATTTGATTCTGCCCACAAGTCTTTCCTTTAAAACATATCCATTTCTACACGAATCTTCCGGTAAATGCAAAATTTAACAAAAATTGTGCAAGCGCTAAACGTTGAAAGAGAATGCCGACTCATTTCGTTCCGGCAAATCATAATTTCTATTTTATTCGCATTGCAGCGCAACGCAGTGGAAATGAATTTTGGTTTCTATGCCATAAAAAGTAATAGTGACTTACCCGCAAACTGACTGGCTGGAAGCTTGGCAGGCGTACAGCTTGGCGAAGGGTAATAATGCCTTTCGATGACCCTTCCCAAGAAAATTGACCAGTGCAGGAAGTGCAGAGGGAAATTGAAGGGAGGTGAAGTTGATTGAAGATGCGTTATGCTAAAGTTGGGCCACCGTTAGGCTTCGTCTAAATGGCCAGCCGGTCGGTGAGCACCTCCTTTGCTTACCACGGCTAGTATATTCGTTGCCTTTGTTATAGCTGATGATGGTGATGATGATAATGCTGATTATGAAGTCTGTTGGCAGACTCCCTGCTGACAAAGATTTTGCCTACTTTGCTCTACTTATGGAACATTGGAACACTGTAATGACAGTTCTTGCTTGTTGTTGGAGCTGGTGTGTTGTTATTGCTGCAGCTGACACACTTTTGTAAATATCGTTTACATAAACAAAATGGTATAGCGATGGCAAAATAAAAGCAGCAATGTAAAAAAAAATTAAAAAGCGATACATGTATGTAGGTATGATAAAGTAAAAACTAATAAAAAATGCATAAACTATAAAAATAAAGCAAAAATGTATAATAGAGTAAAGTAAAATTGTGAAAAAGAACACAAAAAATAGATGTTGCAACACAGTTTGTGGCAGTACAGTGTAGTCTGGCACTTGCAGCTACGCTTAAAATCAGGTTAGTGGTGGCAGGAAAGAGCACCAGGCGTGCCAATGACGCCAGCGTACAGCAGTTGCCAATGCACTTCGGCCGCAACGGACACCTTTGACACCTCGACTATTAAATTACCGCACCAGTAGCAGGAAGGAAGTGGAAAAGTAAGAAAACAAATGGTATTCCCATAGATGCTTGTGTGTGTGTGTGTGTGTGAGAGCATGCCTGACAAGACCAAACGATGCTTAAACTCGGCTGACTGAGATAAGGTTTCCGTTAATGCTTTATTGCTGTGTTTGTTGTTGTTGTCGTTTTTGCACTACGCTGCATCCGACTTCTCCTTATCTTTATCTACTTTACACAATCGTTGTTGTGGTAGTTAAATACTTGTTGGTGTTATTGTTGCTGGGTTTGGTGGCAGACCCCACCTTTTTGCCGGTGCTTAATGCTCCTTCACCTGTCTTAATCTGTCTTGTTTTCTCATTTTTTTATGCTGTATTTTACGTAGTTATGTTCATTTACTTAACAATCCGCCATTTCGCTGTTGTGCTGTTGCAGTCACTCCTGTTACTGCTGTTGCATTTGTTGCTCTTTTGTACATTGTTGTTGTTTATTTTTTATTTAAGCATTTCACCGTTGCAGCAAGGTGCGCTTCCGTTGTAATTGTGGCTTTTGTTGTTGTTTCCTTTTCACACCAAAAAGTTTTCGAACTTCCGAATTGCTCTCAACGTCGCCGTCAGCACTTTCTGTCTACCTGCCTACGTGGAAAGAATGCGTGCCAAACGGCGAAAGACAGGTCGGTTGCCCATTCGGTCAATCGAGTGCATTGCACGGTACTGTGTCAATAAAATCGTGTCTAAAATTGACATGAATCCTTTGGCTGCGTGACAGGCTCGACAGAAGCTCGATACTTTGCTCATTTTTACGTTAAACAACTTTTTCTTTAATACAATTTTTCTGTCAGAAACGCTTCTATCGGAGGGGTTAGATAAGTAGGTTGGAGTGCTTGGGAAATGGGCTCACTTTAATCAAAAATAAAGGTTCATTGTGATACATCCATTCGATCCCAAACCTGAGCCATCCAGTACAGCTCATAAATCCTATCACCTCATCATGCAATTTAAATCGATATCCGCCACTTGATTTACGTCGACTAGAAGAGGTGGCTTTCTGTGCAGGACAGTCATATGTATATGTGCGATGAAGACAACGTTTCCTCCTTTCCTACAGTTGTTCTTAGAGAGTAAAAGGGGTTGAGCTCGTTTTCGAAGAAATTCGATATTACGAGTATTTCAATATTTTACCTACTTGTTGATGACTGAAATCTCTGAGTATCACTTGACAACTGGCATACCAGAATAACAAAACAATGCGTGTTTCTTAAAAAGAATCCCCAGTGGTTATACTTTCCTTAGCAAGTTAATATGTCTTGTAGTTGTCCTGTATACCTCTGTAACTCAGTTGATGGATTTTGCCCTGTTAGCCATTTCCTCTAGAAGTTTAGAATAAATTGCAGCCAAGTTATCAGTACAGTGAGTAAGGATGTATGTATGCGTCTTCTCCTAGTGGTTATTTTCCATGTTAGTCTAACCGCTCATAATCACTAAAAACTCAGCTAAGAACCTGTTGCTGCGACCTGATAAACAAGGAAGGGGCCTTAGTGCTAGGTTTCGCGAAACATTCCTTGAACCAACTGTATAAACGGCTGCGTTATCAGATGTAGGGCGCTCGTTTCCCCTCCATTATTTTCTACCGGGAATTCTTGTGTTAAAATTGTATGAACTGCATTGCAGCATCCAGATTACACAGTGCAACATAATAAAGATCCAAGATTAACATTTTTACAGTTTTACTTATAAAACAAAAGCTATTAAACAGATTTTCAAGTTTTATAGCTCAAATTATAAGTAAAGACAGGCAAGATTTAAAAATATTTAAAATAGCTTTTGGTGATTTCAAATAAGGTTATAACCCTTACATGAGCTGTGGAGCTTTGAAAGTGGTGTAATATTATTTTATTTCATGTGGAGATATATAAAGTTTCCCATTAGAATAATTTGAAAAAATATGTATAAATGTTATTAATTTAAATTTGCAATGTTTTTTTTAATATAAAATTTTTTTAAATTTATTATATAATACTTTTCTTAAGGTGGTTACACAAAATTATACTTTTAATTACTTCAAATGGACTTTAACCACTTTCTAAGTCAGCAAAATGTAAAAATTTTACATCTCCAAAATATTAACTACGGGATTTCAGTTGAAGCGAACCGATTTCTTTTTTATGAATTTTTTGTTATTAAATTCTTCAAGAATAAAAAAATTACAAAATAAAACTAATTTATTTCAACATTTACCGTTCAACCAAAATTTTTTATACTTTTATTACTAATATTATATATTTTAACTTTTTTCACTATGATCAATTTTTGGAAAATAGTCATGAAGTATTGGAGGGATATATGGCTATAAATTAATCATACCTATAAATTTTTCGAATGCGTTGGGTCTGAAATGATCACAAAAACGTGTTAGTACTATATTTCTAAAGCTCAGTAGTCTTTCCAGTGAGAACAATAAAGTTCAATTTCATTCTCACTCAATGAGATTTTATAGAGCATTGCGCTTGTTTCGCTTTCCAAATCCGTTATCCAACATATCTTCAACCAATTTACATCTTCCTCATTCATATTTTTTCGCCTTCTTCGAATCGTATCTTCCAAGGATTTTGTAGAAACAAAATCAGCTTGTTTCATTTCATGCAAAATAAATTTTGTAATATATTTTCGGTATTGTTTTATGCTAGTGTAATAAATAGTCTTTAAGGGCATACAATAGATATTTTCTTCTTATAGTACTCTCGATACTTCCAAAATCGATATCAAGTGGTAGATAAAAGTGCCTAGAATATAAAAATGTATGGTCGATAAACTCTACGCGATGATTTTGAGATTGTAAGAGACTTCATTTATTTAAGTACCAGCATTAACACCGATAAAAATTTCCGCCTTGAAATCCACTCTTGCCAACAAATGGTACTTTGGAGTAAGCATACAATTGAGTAGTAAAGTCCTCTCTCGACGAACAAAACTAACACCATCTCTGGAGTGTTTGAGAGAAAAATTCTATGGCAGACTTTTTAACCTTTACACTTCGACGGCAGCGAGTATCGTAAGCGAGGCAATGAAGCAATGAGCTTTATGAGCTTTACGACTACATAGATTTAATTCAGCGAATAAAGTTCCAGTGGCTACGTTGGCTGGGTCATGTCGTCCGAATGGATACAAACGCTCCGGTTCTGAAAGTATTCGATGAGGTACCAGCTGGTGGTAGAAGAGGAAGAAGAAGGCCTCCTCTACGTTGGAAACAACAGGTGAAAAGATCAGAAGGACTTCAGCGCACATGGTGTTTCCAACTGGCGTTAGCATGTGAAAGAAACGACGGGCGCGCTTTGGTAAACTCGGGCTAGTGGTTATCGCGCCAATCAAGAAGAAGAATTTCGACGCCGTTCTTCGGGGACTGAGCAACTTTAAGCCACATTAAAGCCAATTTCAAATTTCTATTTTGTCCAATACACATATCGCTGTATATATTATATTCTATAATATACCGCAAAAATACCGGAAAAGCCGCAAATCCGGGAAATTATCAAAATGTTTAAGTAATTTACAATGTTGCCACACCTATAAAATTTTGAACTAAATAGTAGCATATCTTTGAGGAAAGTCGACTAACACCATTTTCAAAGTTAATTTGTTTGTAACTTATTTAGCTAAGCAAATTTGGAATGAAAAAAAACAATGAAAATTTTAACAAATTTTTTTGGAAAAAACGAAAAGCGTAAATATTAAATTTTTGGTATAGCGTAAATATTGAATGGGGGCTTTAATTAGTATTTGAATATTGAAAAAATTTATTTAAAAAAATATTTCTTTTCTTTGATTTTCACAAATTATATGCTATAATATATTACGAAAAGTGTTAGAAGGAAAAAATAATTGAGGCTTATGGTGAAAATGTTAGGCAGTTTTTCGACAGCTCGACAGTTTTTCGACATTATCCAAGAAGTCACTTTACTGCTTACCAAGGAAAATAACACTAGGAAAAAAGAAATTTCAACCCACACGTCATCTATTTTTTTCCTTTATAGTTCCATCCTCAAACTAAAAACATTAATAAAAAAATTAAAAATGGTAATTGTTTTTTTTAACAAATCCTTCTCCACTTGGCCCTTGCAGTGAGAACCGGAGCGTTTATGTTCATTCGTACGACGTGACCTAACCAGCCAAAGGGTTGATGTTATTCCACAAATGCAGGGACTTCCATTATTCGCCTCTGAGCGGCAGTTGCGATTTTGGGAGTAGCTTTTTAGCAGAAGAAACTTTTTCTATCGGATATTTGAACCTAGGCACTTTCGAATGGAGGTCCCGCACCAGACCATTCGGCTACGGCTGCCGAAACATAATAAAATATAATAAAAAGTTATTACAATATTATATTGAGGCAATGGCTGTGTCAACAGCGCCACCTATCAGGTTCAAAAGTATCCCATCTTCGAAATGGGATGGGAGGTTTCAGAAATTAACATAAAAAATTTCGTTCAAAAATAGATTTGATCTGGAAAATGGTGGCACCTATTGGGTCCAAAATCTGGTATGTCGGGAATCTAAAAAAGTCAAAAAATATGTTGAAAAAAAATTTCGACAACAGCCCCACCTAGCAATACATATTCATAAACTTTCATTTAAATCGAATACGCGGTTTCGGACATTACCATAAATGAACAAAGGCACAGGATTCTTATACAAAATTTATCATCCTATCGAAAGATGTTATAACTTTTTGCAAATGGCGGCGCAAGCCAATCATATTTAGTGAACTGAATACCTGCAGTATACAAACAGACAAGTAATGGAGCGCTAAAGATCCAAATAAAGACTTCAATCAGTCAAATTGATTTATGTACATCCAAAAATAAAATTGAATGATTCGTTTAGCACCACCTAATATTATATAATATATTGGGAAATAAAGTGCATACTTGTTATATGAATATATTTTTTTTTTCAGTTCCTCATAATTACAAATTCATATTTTTTCAACTCAGGTTGAATTCTGTATTCTGAATATAAATTAGGTTATATTCTTATATAACTTAAAAGAAATAAAGTGTTTAGACCACTGGTCCCATTTATTTGAAACTTAAAACTGTTACTTATTTTAATCCACTGGGTTGCAAAGCACAACATACTGTGCCACATCGTTTTTCATGTAGCTATTTTAAGCGATTTTGGATATGTCACTATCCTATACCTACACACATACATATATACTGTGCATAAGAGTTCGTGTCTGTGACCTGTGGTCTCACGGGATGCAATGGAACTATGCCAATGGACCGCCGCCACCACCTCTTGCCGCAACAGCAGAATGGCAATGCATGCCACGTGCAACGTGTGCGGCTGCTTTTTCGCCGTAAAGCAAAGTAAGCCAAATAGCAGAGGATACATTGACAGAAACTGCAGCCGGAACACTAGCAACATCAACATCAGCAGTGGGAAAATTTTTAGGGCAAAAATCAAAAAAAAAAAACGGAAGATAACCAACAAAACGTGACTAAAATGTGAGTAAATGTGCGCGTGCCTATTAAAGTATATATATATTTGCATGTATATATTTGTAAATGCATATAAATATATATATATGTTTATATATATATATATATATATATATATGTGTGCGTGTTTGCGTTGTGTTAGTGAATGCAGCAGCAACACCCAAAATACGGTTCAAATGTCGTCGACCGCCACATGCCAGACCATCACTCGATCCGTTGGTTGGTCGGCCAGTTTGTCGGTATGTCGTTGCTGGTCCGCAAAACTAGAGCGTATACTTACTCGCACACTTACACACGCACACACATGCATACACTAGTTCTGAAAAGCACACCAAGGGCCAACAACAAACACTGCATAGCACCACGATATACGCCGGCTACTCTTCTTGCACTTCTTTGGCAGCGCTGCAATTTTTTTTCGACAATATTTCTCTTCCTTTTTTTTTGCACACTCTGCGTTTGGAAGGATTTCGCTGCGATTGCACTTCGAAGTTTTTTATCAAACTTTTTGTTTCATCACTTTTTACGTTTAGAAGTGAAATGTGCGGAAGATGCTACGCGTTACCGCCCAAATGTATGCAACGCTTAAGTGAGAGATCTGCATTTGAGTTGTATACGTACTATCTGCGCTTCGTTTTTGATATCGGTTAGTGTTGTTGCAATTGTTTTTGTTTGTTTTTATTTTCGGTTTTTGTTTTTGTGTTCCTTTTTGTTTGTGTTACTCGCCTTTTTGGGGCGTTCGTTGTTTTTTGGGCGGCTACTTTATATGAAATTTATGGACTTTCATTTTTCAGCACCACTTTGGTTACTCTGCTCCATTTTTCGTTTCAAGTTTTATGCGAGTCGCGGTTGGATTAGAAATATGCGAAAAGCAATTTCACTGGGAGATGAAGTGATTGCATTGCTGCTACAGTATTTTAGGTTGCAGCGCTGGTTTGTATGTACTTTTATGTAGATATATTTCAAACTTGTCATAAATTATTTTGTACGTATTTTTAGATTTAATGATTAATTGTAAATTTCAATTAAATTCCATGAGGAAAAAAATCTCATATTTCACAGACTAAATCATTCAAAATCCACTGCAATCACTTTTTTATTTAAATAGGATAATTGTGAAGTCCTTTCACATTAATACGAATGGTAATTTACTTTTTATTTTACAAAATTTCACTCTCCATAATCGGTTAAAAAAAATTGTTCAAAATATTGCCAGTCGTTGAGTACAGTTCATAGCATAAAATAGTAGTAGATAATTGTAAAAGTTACAACAGTAATTACAATAGTAGTAGATTAGTAAAATAGTAGTAGTTTGTAATATTGTTGTCAAAGATATTCGCAACACTCCACATTAAAAAACAGAAAACAAAACAGAAACAGTTGAGAAACTGATGTAACAGCTGCCTAGCGTTCCACTGCTAAATAGATAGCATTAGTAGTTGGAAAACTTTAATGTTTGTAGTGGCTGATTGTGTCCATTAGCACAGCACAGCATAGCACAGATTGGAAATGAGTTCACGCGCTTTCTTAAATCCTAACCGAACTTGTGCGTACGAGTTACTTTTCACGACTGCTGTCACTATCGCAATGGGAGTGCAAAATAGCAACCCAAAAGCCGCGCCAGGATATGGCGAGTTGTTTGTCGTTACCCGAACTCTCCCGAAAGGCTCTGAAGTTGGGTCGCTCGTATGATAGTCGCAATGAAGTGTGGCACACTCACAATAGGAAGACCGGCCAGAGGTAAACGCGACTTGTGTTAATGTATGTATGTATGTAGGTATAAATCACATTGCGAAATTTCAAAATGCTTTGAAAGGCCGAGCAGATGTGATATCACACATGGATGTGCCTACCATATGTACTTATGTATAAAAAGTAAAATTAAAATAAAATTACAAATATATGGAGAGTATTAACTTTCGCTCATAAGCGTGCGCTGAGCTGATTTTTTAAATGTAACGCTTTTCAAAATGTACCAACTCGAATTTTTATTGCTTCTCTCCGTCTCGCTGTCTCTCATTCTCTCTCCTACTTTCGCTCTCTAATTTACTCTTTTGACACATTTTCGCTCTGTTTGTTGTCTTTCCGTTTGCTTTCAATTAGGCCAACTTTACTCAAGTGCAGTTTGCACATCATGAACAGGGCTGCCAAGCAGATACTGGAATTGTTCTAGGAATAAAACAATATTTTAAATATTTCAATTTTTCATTTAATATCAAACTTCTTCAACAATCTGAACTGACTAAACGCAGCTAAAGTTTTGGGCCCATCACTTTTTTATTGGAGTTATCACGCATACCATAGACTTAGGATCGGGGCTCTTTACTGACCAAATTATTATGGAAATACCAGATTCTGAGAAATAATATTTTACCTGTAAAAAGAAAAGGAAACACAACTTTTGTTATTTCAACTTTTCCTTAAAGCCTGTAAAAAACAGTTGGTGGGTGATTTCCATTCGGTAGAGCCCAAGCTAGAAATCACGGGCATGAAACATCAAATGATAAAAAAAGTTTTTTTCTATCTCCTCATAAAAAAAACACATCTGCTGCCAACTATTATTGTTATTGTTTGGGGAAAAGGAAATCCATTATTTCTCCTTAACATTTTTGCACAAATGGTTTAAAACTGTGTTATAGTGGATCTTTAGCTCCTGGGGGTTGCTACGACTACTAACATGCCGATTAACTTCGATTATTTCTGTGATTCTATCGACATTTTCGCCTGTGAGAAGTGCATCTTTAACATCAAAAAAGCCTGAATGAATCAACAAAACCAAAATTGCACGTATCGGCACCATTAACACCGTTCACAATTCACTCATTCAGTGGCCTGGCTTGCATTTTCGCGTTTATCAAAAAAAAGCTGTAAAATGTACCGAATTTTCACTTTGTTGACTTCCATTGTAAACACCCTGTAACTCTCAACTGAATAAAACAAACAAAAAACGGCAAACGATTGTTTTAGTATGAAATGTCACCTTGACAGCGAGCATACACCTTAAATTGCTTTACGAGATATCGATCACTACAGCCATCTACCAAGAAAGTAATGGATTTCATAGTTATTTTTCTCTAGTTAATTATAGAAATTCACGATTTTGACAATAATATTTTACCTGCAAGGAAAAATGGAAAACCTACTTTTGTTATTTAAATTTCAGATCTACTAACTAGTGCTTTTTTTTTGGCAAAGATGCGGATCAACTTTGTCGAAGATAGTACTAGTAGAGAGGATCTCAACGAAGCGGAGCGTAAAAGTTTTAAAATTTTGGGCGAAAGTGTGAATAGTTTATGGAAAATATTATGCATAAAACAACTAAAAATGTAATTTCTGTTCCTAGGCTTCTAAAATGCAATTTAATGAGGCATTTTTTGGTAGTACAATTCTCTATCTCTGACCTATTTGGTAATTTTTGATCTTTTCTCAAAGGAGGTACTTATATTGAAAGCCCATTAATAAAAGTAGTTAGATGCTTAAACTGTTTCACAGAAATTTTAAGCATACAATTTTATTGGGGGAAGAGGAAAAACTCGTACGGGTTGAGGTAGGTGAGTAAGAGAGCATAGTTCAAGCTGCATATGCAAGAAATAGACTCACCACGAGATTTCTGATAGAATTTAAAACAATCTGGAAATATTTTACTCTGATTTTACTCCTCAAAACTCTCCTTCGTAATCTTTCTTAATTATGCCTATAATTAATAAAATCAAAACGTAATAGGTTATCCCTCCAAATCATAATTCAATTATATTTTTGTTATAGATAGAGATTTTTTTTATTTTTGAAGTGAAAACTTCTTTAGAATCGTTGGGAGTGATTTGAGGAAAAGTGAAACGAAAAAAGCGACCTACTTGGCTACGAAGCGTTATATTATATGTTGATATAAAAGTAGCGACGAACTAAATAAAAATAACTTTTATTTTTTCTTGTGATTCGAACCGAGGATTTTGGATCGGAAGCTCACATTGCTAGTCGCTCGGCTACCGCGCCATGCTGTCGTTGTTGGCCTAAAAGTTATTTAGTTACGAAGCGTTATATTATATGTTGATATAAATAATTTTTGTGAGCGTGTAATTCTCAAAAGGGTTTATTAGGTTTATTATTTAAAATGTATTGACTAGGTAGTGTGGTTATCAGCTTAACATCTGATAGATCCTCCATCGGAGGACAACAAATGTTAAACTAATTTTTGGAAATGGGCGGAGTGTTTTAGGGGCGGCTTGCTCCTTCTCTGCCACGGGCTGACCCGGTATTGCATTACCGCCGGGATTTCAGCTTTGAATAAATACAAGAAAAAATATACTAATACATTTAGCTTTGGTGGGAAGAGCCATAAATTTTTATGTGAATACATGTAGACGAAAATGGAATTTTTTTTTTTTTGAAATTTACATTGTAGGACATTTCTGATTATTTATTGAAAACAGTTTTTTGGCTTTTCTATTTTTGGTTTAGATACTGAAAGTCAGTTTAAGTGAATCGGTATAAATATTTCGTACATTAATTTTTTTTTTGTGAGCGTGTAATTCTCAAAAGGTTTATTAGGTTTATTATTTAAAATGTATTGACTAGGTAGTGTGGTTATCAGCTTAACATCTGATAGATCCTCCATCGGAGGACAACAAATGCTAAACTAATTTTTGGAAATGGGCGGAGTGTTTTAGGGGCGGCTTGCTCCTTCTCTGCCACGGGTTGACCCGGTATTACATTACCGCCGGGATTTCAGCCTTGAATAAATACAAGAAAAAATGTACTAATACATTTAGCTTTGGTGGGAAGAGGCATAAATTTTTATATGAATACAAGTGGACGAAAATGGAAGAAATTTGTAAGTCTGTTTCTTCGGTCCGTTTGGGTATTTTTTTTTGACAACATCGAAACCAAAGCATTTGTATCATATTTTATCTATCATAAGCCACTCGTATCATTTCGCACCCTAAATACAAAAGGGTCACAACTCAAAATTTTCCAAAACTGAGTTTTTTGCATAAATTAATTCAGAGTACACATTTCTAACTGCTGCAAATATTTCGTTCACATAACTATCTTCTTTAACTGGAAAAATACAGTTATGTCTATTTTTATGTCAAGTGTGTTGCTTTTGCACGATCAATTAAAGAGAATTATTTTTAGTTGCGTTAATGGGCTCAAGAACAGCTGATTACTTTTATTACACATAAAGAGTTTTATTTTGAGTTCTGCCTCTATAACTGTAAAAAGTGATAAATTTCGTGGTATATTATTTTGCATTGTGCCTCTTTAGTTGTGAAAAGTGAGTTCAATTAGGTTAGGGAACTTATAAAATTAAAACATTTTATCAGTTAAAAAGGCACAACTTAAGAAAATATCACTACTTAATCGAAAAAATTTCAGTTAAAGAGTCATAAATCAAAATTTTGTTTTATTTTCGCAAACATAAAATAAAATTGAGAAAAATATAGTAGAACCTTCTTCAATGTTGTATATTTTCATGATGGAACAATATTTTCTTTAAATATTACAATAATTTTTACATAAAACGTTTTTCGTCTCTCCTGAAAATCTTGGTATTTTGAGTTGTGACCCTTTTGTATTTAGGGTGCGATTTGTTGAAATTGAAAACATTGAGGATGAATAATGATAAAATGAAGAAAATAAAATATGAACTTTATAGCAATATTATAATGAACCTATAATTATCCCGCTCCTAATGCTGCTTTCGTCTTATTCTCTCTCAGTTTGTTTTACGGAAGGTTTCACTTCTATCAAGTCTAACCGTTAGACTGGTATTTTTTTTTTATTTATTAAAAGAGTAACAATTATAAATAACTATTCCACTTAAAGAGCTAAAGCACTGGCTACTATGGCCTTCGGCTATTAGTATAATAAAAAATGACAGCGTGTCTTATAGCCTTAACTTACATCTGGATACATAATCACAAATCTTATTTAAATTGCATACCGTTGTCTGTTTGAGGAGTTCCGATGGTTTGATGCTTGAGAAGAAGGATGTTCTGATATTTTGTAGGGAAGGACAAGTATCTATCAGATGAAGTGTAGTAAATTCGTTGGAGCCACAAAAAGGGCATGTAGGCTTCGGTGAACCGCTGAGCAGGTGGGCATGTGTCATGAGTGTGTGACCGATTCTCAGTCGAGTAAAGGTTTTTGCTTGGTGACATAATGCAGATGGAAGGTAGATATTTTTTCCCCCAAAGGGGTTAAAGTTTTTTTAAGGATGCTGATAAATGTTCCATTTAGTTGCTGCGTTATCTGCGGCAAGTTCTTTCGCTAGTATCTTTATGTCATTGCAAGTGATATAGTTAAATGTGTGTAGAGGTTCCTTATTCGCCTCGTTCGCTCTCTTGTCAGCTTTTTCGTTACCATTTATCCCAGAGTGCCCTGGAATCCACATAATTTTGATTGCACCTGTGTGTATTGAAATTATATTGCGGATTTTTGTTATCATCGGGGTGTCATTTGTGGGGTTTAAGATAGCTTCGATTGAGGATTTGCTATCGGTGCAAATTAAGTGCTTGCTACATTTCTGGGAAGCAAAGATTACTGCTTCAAGTAACGCAGATAGAGATTATTTTTCAGTATTATTTATTATTCTTTATTATAATAGTCTGTAAGATTTTTTATTTATTTATTTTTTTGACAAATTTTTACTTACTTACTTTTACGGTAGTCAAAAGAATTCAGTGATCCGTATATCACTAAAGCGAGTTTTGCAACTTTAGTAAGACCGATACTGAAAAATTATTCAATAATCTGAAACCCGCGTACCAAATTTATCAGTACATACAAATAGGTTCAAAATGACAGATATTTGACATCATCTGTGTATACAACATCGACCTAGAAACCTTTCTGAAAAGCTTATATGCAATCTTCTGAGAAAATAGCCAAACAGCCATTTGAAATGGTCGATCTACCATGGACGAAGCCGTACAGGTTGGGACATATGACTGCAAAAAAATCTTCTCTTTAACAATGCATTCAAACAACTTAGAGGTAGTCGAAATTTGGAAATTGGTCTAGAATTGCTCATATTGCTTCCGCTTTTAAAAATTGGTGTAATGTTATCTGCAGTTAATGATTTCTTTATGATCAAATGAAGAGGATGGGAAAGCGAACTCCAATTTTTATGCAGCACCGCCGAAACAATTTTGTTTTTACAAACGAATGGGGAACGAATTCTTCCTTAATTTAGTTTAAAAATTTCTTTAATTTCGGTAATTATTTCAGTAATTTAACATGGCATTTATTTCTTTATAATCGCAGAGATTTGATTTTTTATTTAAATATACTAAAACAACTTGAGACATCTTAACTAGAAAACAACAGGTCCCAATCAATATTCTAAGAATAATGTAGGTAGGCCAACAATTTGGTCGCGAATCTCACAATGTGTGCATGCCTCACTGTTTTTTTAGCATTGTATTTTTCATTAGTCTCCGTCGATTCATCTGTAATCGATTTGAGCACCGTGCTCCTGGAAAGTATCCGTAAGAACATCACTTGGTTTGAATTTTCGGATTTTCTTCTTTTAACTGTGTGACTTGGCTCTTGAACTGGGTTTTGATCGCTGCTTGTGAGCAATAAAACATATACTAACACCCTCTCAATATAATTAAATTAATCAGAAATTTCCGAAATAATAATACCCCTAAATTACCAGGAGAACTTTTCCGCTCACCCTGTATGGGCTTCTCTCATACAGTAGTCGCTTGAAGCGCATCAATCTTTCCACTCTTGTTAGTCGTAGAAAAATGTCCACGGGATCGATTTTTAGTTAAGTTAAGCTTAGTATTCTCCCCTGAGTACTAAGGGTTCTCAGATCTTTTTTTAACCAAATTATGAACTAAACAATTGAAGTAAATCTGGTATTTGGGTGGCGTCGTTCAAGTATCTTGGATCCATCGTCTCTGCGGATGCAACATCCAAACAAGAAGTTAGTGAGAGGCTCCAAGCCTGGAAAGTGGTTGAGCGAAAATCCTACGCTGCATCCTTGGACCGATGATCATTTCAACTATCGGATAGATCACGTCAGCAATCGCATACGTTACAACGACGAATGCATAGATGAGCTAAACGACTACCCAATCGCCGACTATATCGGTTATACCAGCTTCTTAAGTTGGCTGAACATGTTCTAACGATGAACTCAACGAAATAGCAAATGAGATCTAAGGTAGTAAGCTGAATGCTCTTTAGAAAAGAAGTCGCCCAAGAAAACCTCGATTGACACAGTTGATGACGACGCTAAGACTGAAGGATGTCTGCAACTTCGAAGCTACTGAGGGAGGCTAAGGCTCAATCCGGACGGTCACCCAACAATGATGATAATAATGGACTTAATGGACCATCCGATCACTATGCCAAGATATAATAAGGAAACGATGGGTTCTACTCGCAATAAATAATTGACGGTGATATAATTTTAAATGTTTATTCAGCTCATGATTTTTTCTGTAGATAATCAGTTTCTGATCTCGATGCTTAACAAACTCCAGCCATTCTTGACCTTATGCTAGAACAAATATGATCCGTATGTCATGATAATTACGCTCGCGTGTCGTTTGGGCGGGGCGACGGGTTTACTAAAATCACGGCTACTGTTATTTGATTGCTCATAACTTTCTGCAAAATGAGAAACCTCTATCAATAAATATGTAAAATAAAATGTGTAATAAATAAAGTATTTACTATTACTATTACTAAAAAAATTACAGTTATTTCGTAATCTTGGTGTGCCGTTATCAAATACTTTTAACAAACCCGAAAACAAGTAGACATTTTATTGCACCTTGATACCAACTTTATGAGTTATTTGCCACTTCCATATATTTCACGGTGCTTTGAGTTGAAAGTGACATAAAACACTTAAATAATAATGAAAACTGATAAGAAATTATGCGCCATACTTTCGACTATCTGGATATTTCCTAACTGTCATTCAATGTAGCCGGTTTTCATTAGTTTCTGAATTGCGCACTCAAAGATTAAAAGAAAATCTACAATAATTGCTAAATGACCGTGCTTTGAGTGTCTGATGGAACTAGCAAACACCTACATATGAACACACGCGCCTAATTACAAAAGTATGTATGTATGTATAACTGTATGTAGTTCTACATGCAAACAGGTACAACTGAGTTGGTTTCGTTTGTTGAATTGTGCGGTAGTTGCCCTGCGGTGGCTCTGAATTACTTTTCAACAAGTTTGCTTTGCAGCTGAAGGAGTTCATCTTCCATACTTTATCAATGCCAGCAGCTGATATTCTCAATAAGGCGATATCCGTTCAAATGTCAATTGTCAGCCTCTGAATAATTAAGCTTAGATAAGTAAGCAGCTTTCCTACTCCCTCTTGATAAAACGATTCCCTAATTTGAATACATGTTAGTCTTGGACGTCCTCATGCCTTAGATACTACGGGGTTGTATCAAATGATTGATTTCTGGGAGCAGTCATTTCGCATATGCGTAATATGGCCCAACTATCACAGTCTTTGGCACTTCACGTATTTCGCGATATCCTCGTCATAACATAGCTGCAGCAATTCGTTATTGTAGCGTGTTCGGTAAATATGATACCATCTTGCAGTCATAGCGGACTAAACGACGAATATAACATCGATGGCCTGTGCTCCAAAGTGAACAACGACCTCACCGATCTTTCTCGCTTTTTCACTACGAAGAATCTACAATTTTCCCACACTAAGTCCATGGCGGCCCTCTCCACCACCTGGACACAGGAGGTCAAACAGCTTCTCAAGGTAAAAGTCGATGACACACCAAAATTTTGGGTGTGACCTTCGACAGTTTGCTCTCCTTCTCTGCGCACACTAAAGTCGAAAATCGCAACAAGGTCCTCAAATCGCTTGCCTGCAGCACTTGGGGCAAAGACAAAGAATTGTTGCTATCGACATTTAAGGCAATAGGCCGGCCGATTATAAACTATGCTGTGCCTGTCTGGTCGCCTGGAACCAGTGGCACGCAGTGGATAAAGCTACAGGCATGCCAAATTACTGCCATTCAACACCTTCACAATGAGACACAGATGCTCCCTGTAATGGTGCACAACAAACTGCTCAGCAAGCAATTCCTGTTAGGGTGCTACCGCAGGTTTCGCCCTTGCAGACACCTGCTTGAGCCGAAGCCACCTCCTAGGCACGTTAGAAGACACCTTTTAAGCTACGTCGACGAGATCCAGGACAAAACTAACTGAAATCTACTGGACCCGATAGTGTTTAGACAGACATTAAACGATATTCACGGGAGACCGTCACCACCGTCTTAAGCTCCCGTCCACTGAATACCGTAATCGGAGTCCAACCACCACCTATAGCAGATGAAGAGCTATAGCTTTCCCGTGAGACCCGCGCAACACTGGCACAATTACGTTCTGGATACTGTAGCAGGTTAAACATTACCCCGGCATACCAAACATATGTCCGGCATGTGCAGGCACTCGCACGACACTAACCAATTTTTCACATGCCCTTTAAAACCTACTCATCTAACACCGCTCTCCCTCTGAACCTAACTTGTCGAAACAGCATATTTCCTGGGGGTTTTGCCGCCTTTTTTATAGATGGACGTTATCAGGCCCACAGGCCTATCTTCAGGAATGTATTCTAAAGGGCATAGTCGTAGGATAAAACTATGCATAATTTGAAGCCCTTCTTCATCTAGAGATTTAAGCATTTCGATTGTACAACTATACTCACCGGGGACTTTGTTGTTTTTGCGCGGTGTATAGCTCTTTCGAGCTCCTCCAGTGTCGGTTGAAGCTCATTGTTATTTCCTTGGACGAGGACTCTGAGCCAGTTAAGAGTTCTTGTTGAAAAAGGGTTGTACAGGTCAGTAAAAAATTATTTCCAGCGTTCGATGAAAGAGCGTTCTTCGGTTAAGACGTTGCTGTCTTTATATCTACAGGTGTTTAATCGAGGTTTGAAGTCCTTTTTCTGCGTTTTAATCTGCTTATTAAAAATCATACTAACCGTAGAAGGTATTCATATTTTTAAGACGGTAAAAACAATCTTCGTCGAACCATCGACACCCACTTTTAAACTTACCTTAGATTGCACTTAGACCCAAACATCATATAATAAAAATGCCAGTTCGGAATATTTATTTCATAATTTGAATGCTTGATTATTCATTTTAACGTGATAATAAACTTAAAAATTGAATTACTCATTTTCATTTTTTTTTGTTTATATCCTCTGACAAAAAAAAGTAACACTGAACAAATTAAATTTCACAAATTGGATCTAAAAGTACGTTTTATGGGATTAGGGGTAGTCAGAGGCCCGAAAAAACTATGATTTTCAATCAGTTTTTTTTTTTATAGTCAATTGCTTTTTTTTACAAAAATAAAAACATAGCATGTTTCGATTGGACTTTAGCAAAATTTCAAAACAACAAATTTAATAATTGTAAAAGTTATCGCTTCTCCTGAACTCCCTTGCGGTGATCATCACAAGTCCTTAGAGATTCGTCTAAAATGAATCGGACAAGAGAAATTAGTTTTACTAATAGATAATCTTGTGCCTGATCTTATGCCTGATCGAACTAACAATATGGCGGCCTCAGGAAATATTTTTCAGATTTTCGAGAAAAAAAACCAACAATTAAGTGTTGAAAAAAATATAAATTTTGAAAAAAAAAATCCTTCTATCAGGCAATATTTTTCAGATTTTCGAGAAAAAAACCAACAACTAAGTGTTGAAAAAAATATAAATTTTGAAAAAAAAATCCTTCGATCAGGCACGAGTTTTTAATGGTTTTTCAAAAGCAGTATTCCTTTTTACATAGTTTTAAAAAAATCTCTTTTAAAGTTTTGCTATCGATTTATGTAGAGGTATACGAATTATTTAATTACTTACACTATGTCATCTATTCCTGCGCCATATATTACAGGTAGTTCATCAGCCGTCATAGCAGCTTCAAAAATATCGATTTGCTATTACCTATGTAGCATTCTACCTTCTCCAGTGTTATTGTTTTCGCGCTTATCTGCCACTTTCGTACGTCGGCTGCCCCAGCGTCCTTTGTTAATTGTTGAATATCTTGAAAAGTATTTGTCGGATTCACTTCAAATTTTCACACAATATTTTTAAGATATTATACTTTAAGAAAATGCCAAAACAAAAAATTCAATTTTTTGAAAATTCTGACTACCCCTAACCCCTTATGCTTAAGACTGAAATAAAAACTCAGTTTTAAACTTTATTTTGCACATGAAGAACAGAGATCAAATTTATGCTCTACAGACAAGCTTTTTAACATTTGGCACATGAGATTAAGCCATTCGCGATTTTGTTGCTGGACACATCGCGCAAATTTTCCCTTTTTCATTAGTTGCCAACTCTTCTTATATAGTCACATAGGACCCAGGTGTATAATTATCCCGATATTTCTGAATAAAAATTTCCCATACCTTTCTTACTGGAACAAATTTGTCTGCTGGAAGCTGTATGCGTATTGCTCTATTAACAAATCGCAAGCAGGACATTAGAAATGTGTATCTTATTGGAGTCATTCTAGAAAGATGTTCAGACCCAGAGTAAATCGGATCAAATAACTCGACACATGTGAGGTGATTATTCTTTAATGTAGCTATTTGGACTAACATACCAATCAACGTTCCAATTTCCCCAGCTTTAGTTTCTTTTATTTGAGCTGTGTGTGGGTAAGTGTTCAGTATTTATTTGTATGATGTGTGTGTTTGGTGGGACTGGAAGAGCATGGTACACTGGGAAATGTTCGAAAAGAATGTCACGATCAACAAGAACAACATTGCCCAGCTACACCGCGAGAATTAGGCCATTCGACTGAAAACACCTGATCGACATGGTCAAACTCCTCACGACAACGCCAGGCTCCAAGCTGCATAAGCCGCACTCCAATAACTCGAGTGTGAGGTCCTTCAGCATCCGCCATATTCTCCGGACCTTGCACCGATCGATTACTATCTTTTCCGCTCCCTTCGATAACAAACCACCACACCAGACGACTTTTTGGCGGAACAGCATCAAGAAATTGGTCGAGAGGTGTGAAGAGGTTGTAAACAGCAACAACGAATGTATAATTGATTGACTTATTGATATAATTATTGTTTTTTCTTTAAATAAAAGTCTTCGGTAAAAACGCTACGAACTTATTCCGCAACCTAATAATAGAAGGTTTTCTGAGCAGTTTGGTGCGTAGTTTGGCTCTTCACTGCGTGGTGGTTGTAATTATTACTTGTAGATATCAGAACAGTCGTAAACAAAAAATAATTAAAGACGTCGCTCAAAGATCTTATATTAGTGTTTATTTATTAATAATTTTTTTTTGATAAGAATGGTTTTAATATATTAGACACACACCGTCACGACCGTGGTCGAACGCGCTTGCCTATTACTTTACATAAAAGTTGTTTGATAACATCTTTCTGATTAAGAAACTTTAAGTGCTGTTGGTGTATTTTCCAATCAATCAGTATCCGTTATTCTGTATTCCCTACTATAATTGACAAATTACGCAATCATTTTATATATCAAGGGGAAATAAATCTGATAGCATAATATACACCAGTAGTAAAAATTTAAGGGAATACATATTCTTTGTGCTCAGGAATTAATACAAGATATTTTTTTAATGAAGCTATGGGCGGTAGTGTGCGGGTTCGAAACATCGGGCATAAAATACCTAATGATAAAAAAAGTTTTTTATAATAACAGTCGCTTCACGGCAGGCAATGGCAAATCTCCGATAGTATTTATGCCATGAAGCATCCCTTCATAAAAAAGCCAACTGCCATTCAGAGGCAGCATCAAACTGTAGATATAATTTTCATATTGATGTACGTAAGTATAGATGGTGTTTCTGTATCAGAATCGATGTTCTCTGTGTAACTCCTTGAAGAGATTTGGTAACTTTCTCGTGTGCAGCCTTCGGTCTCTGTAACAAGGGGCACCGCTATTTCAAATGCAATGCCCAAATATTTTGGGCAAACGGATTGTTGTATAAACTTATCTTTAGAGACAAAATTATAATATGCTCCATTTTTGCTCAAAATACGGCTCTTAACAATTATATGTGAAAAGTGTCAACATCTAAAGGCCCACCATGAGCACGTCTAAGGTGAATCATGAATGCCTAATTGTTGAGAACGTCGAGATATCGATGTTGAAGGTTGTTCAGCAACAAAACGTCCACATTTTGGTCTACCACCACTTTTGCAACCTCGACTGAATCAGTTTCTTAACATTTCTTTACCAACCCTGAAATTCGTGACCCATTCGGGCGATTATTTTCACGAATTTGGGAAATGCTGTTTTTACCGCCTTGTTCTATTGAACGTCAAAAATGACATAAAAAAGGTACGTCACTACTGACATCTAGGCGTCACTTTTGAAAGACCCTTTATTAACACACTATATACACACAAACTTCCTCAAAAGTGTTTCAAAGTGCTCCATTGTTGTTTTAAGCTTGCATTGCGGCCGGTTCAAAACTCGCACTAGAGGCATGATACCTATCTGACAACAAGAATCTGCAATAAGAGCAAAATTGAGAGAGTTACAGCACTTTTTCCGAAGATATTTCACAGTTTTGTTGTATGCAAACCGATTTTCATGTTTCCTCCATATTTGCAAAGGTTGACGCTTCTACAATTACATGCCGAAATTTTACCCAATCAGAGCAAAGAGGAGCGTGTTAGAGCACTTTTACTGGAAGGTTTCAGGCCAATCAGAGCAAAATTACTTTCCTACACCTTCTCTGTGCAGATTTCACAGTTTTGTTGTTTGCCAACCGATTTTCATGATTCTTGCATATTGAGAAAGGCTGACGCTTATGCAATTATCTATACTATAAAGATGAATGTCTGTACGTTGTCCGTGCATCACTACGAAACGACAACACCAAATGACGTACAAATTTTTATACATTCATATTTTCACCCAATGAAGGTTATAAGCATGTTTTTATGACGGAACTCCCTTCCCACAGCCCACAGGCCGCGCCAGCACTCTCATTCGTCACTAATAATCGAATATTTGCTTAAATTTAATCTAAAAAATCTTAGTTCTTCCTATTTCCCTCTATTTATAGCACTCTCTAGACTTCATAATCCACATAAGCTGTTCAACTATGACCCAAATGCAAAGTTCAAAAACGGCTTGATATAGAAAATTAATAAAAATAATTTTGCTTGATATTTTTCTGATTGGTTGTTTTGATTTTATTCAAAGAGGCATAGCAACGGATGCCCGGTATTGTAATATTATGGTTATTAATAAAAAATTATTTGCTATGAAATTACTGTTTGTAATTCTTTTATATACATATCCTAAATCCCTCAAAACTACACGTACACGAGCGGGACCGCGGGTTAAAGCTAGTATATATATAAAGGGTAATTTTTTATGAGCTATAGGAAAGTTTTTCAAAAAAACACACTTAAAATTTTTATTTAAATAGATAGTACAGACCATATAATTTAATGTTTGAAGATTATTTCATGCAAATGTTGACCGCGACTGCGCTTCAAATGGTCCATCCGCTTAGTCCAATTTTGGCATACTCTTTCCAATGTTTCGGCCGGTATCTCACATATAAATGCTTTAATGTTGACTTCCAATGCGTTAATTGAAGCAGACTTGTCTGAATAGACATGAGCTTTGACATAGCGTCACAAAAAATAATCTAAAGGCGTTATATCGCACGATCTGGGTGGCCAATTGACAGGTCCGGAACGTGAAATAAAATGTTCACCGAACTCGCCTCTCAACAAGTCCATTGTTAAGCGTGCTGTGTGGCATGTGGCGCCGTCTTGCTGAAACCACATGTCATGTAAGTCTAGCTCTTGCATTTTGAGCAAAAAAAAGTTGGATATCATTTCACGGTAGCGCTCACCATTCACAGTTACGTTACGATTCGCAGCATCTTTGCAGAAGTACGGTCAAATGATACCTCCAGCCCATAAACCGCATCAAACTGTAACCTTTTCTGGATACATTGGTAGCTCTTGCAATTCTTCTGGCTGATCTTCACTCCAAAATCGACCATTCTGCTTATTGGGTACGTACATTGATCCAAAAATGAGCTTCGTCGCTGAACACAATTTTTCGATAAAAAAGAGGATCTTAAACTTTCTTAACAGAAGCGTTGTTCGTTTGTAAGACGATTCATGGTTAAATTATAGACCAACTGAAGATGTTTGGCAGTGAAACAAAACACGAAACGTGCGTCAGCTGTCTAAACCAACTGTTTAAAAAGATAATAGCTAAACAATCAACCTTTATATATAATTGACGCAGGGTATTTGGGCGATCTCCTCCTCCTATTTGTGGTGTGCGTCTTGATGTTGTTCCACCAATAGAGGAACCTACAGTTTAAAGCCGACTCCGAAATGCAAATATTTTTTGCGATTTTCATGATTCTCTCACATTTGGAAAGGGTGACGCGTCTGCAACTGCGTGGCGAAAATTCACGCAAATCAGAGCAAAGATAAGCGAGTTAGAGCACTTTTACTGGAAGGAAATGTGTCAAAGTTTCAGCCCAATCAGAAAAAATTAAAGGAGTTACACCCCTTTTTCCGAGGTGATTTCACAGTGTTGTTGTTTGTCAACCGATTTTCATGATTCTTGCATATTTAAAAATACTGACGTTTCTACCATTATGCGTCGAAATTTAAGGCCAATCACAGTAAAGCCGAGCGAGTTATAGGTATTTTACTAGAAGGTTATATGTCAAATTTTCAGGCCAATCAAAGCAAAAGTCAGGGAGCTGCAGCACTTTTTCCGAGGAGAGTTCACAGTTTTGTTGTTTGCCAACCGATTTTTTGGATCCTTGCATATTTAGAAAGGCTGACGTTTCTTCTACGGGCCGAAATTTTCCGCCAATCAGAACAAAGATGCGCGAGTTAGAGCACTTTCACTGGAAGGTAATGTGTCAAAGTTTCAGGCCAATCAGAGAAAAATTGAGGGAGTTACAGCACTTTTTCGGAGGAGAGTTCACAGTTTTGTTGTTTGCCAACCGATTTTCTTGATTCTTGCATATTTAGAAAGGCTAGCGCTTTCGCAATTACGTGTCGAAAATTCAAGCCAATCAGAGCAAAGCTGAGCGAGTTATAGCTCTTTCATTGGAAGGATATATGTCAAAGTTTCAGGCCAATCAGAACAAAATTGAGAGAGTTACAGCAATTTTACTTAGAAGATTTCACAGTTTTCTTGTTTGTCAACGGACTTTCATACAGCACTTTTTCCGAAGAGATTTCACAGTTTTTCTGTTTACCAACCGATTTTCTTCATTCTTTTAAAGAGTTTAAGCGCTTTTACTGGAAGGTAGTGTGTCATAGTTTGAGGCCAATCAGAGCAAAATTTACTGAGTTACCGTACCTTCTACGTGCAGATTTTACAGTTTTGTTGTTTGTCAACCGATTTTTTTGGATCCTTGCATATTTGAAAAGCCTGCCGCTTCTACAAATACGTGCCGAAATTTTACGCCAGCAAAGGTGAGAAGCTATAGATATTTTACTGGAAGGATATATGTCAAAGTTTAAGGCCAATCAGAGGAAAATCGAGGGAGTTACAGCACTTTTTCGGAGGAGAGTTCACAGTTTTGTTGTTTGCCAACCGATTTTCTTGATTCTTGCATATTTAGAAAGGCTAGCGCTTTCGCAATTACGTGTCGAAAATTCAAGCCAATCAGAGCAAAGCTGAGCGAGTTATAGCTCTTTCATTGGAAGGATATATGTCAAAGTTTCAGGCCAATCAGAACAAAATTGAGAGAGTTACAGCAATTTTACTTAGAAGATTTCACAGTTTTCTTGTTTGTCAACGGACTTTCATACAGCACTTTTTCCGAAGAGATTTCACAGTTTTTCTGTTTACCAACCGATTTTCTTCATTCTTTTAAAGAGTTTAAGCGCTTTTACTGGAAGGTAGTGTGTCATAGTTTGAGGCCAATCAGAGCAAAATTTACTGAGTTACCGTACCTTCTACGTGCAGATTTTACAGTTTTGTTGTTTGTCAACCGATTTTTTTGGATCCTTGCATATTTGAAAAGCCTGCCGCTTCTACAAATACGTGCCGAAATTTTACGCCAGCAAAGGTGAGAAGCTATAGATATTTTACTGGAAGGATATATGTCAAAGTTTAAGGCCAATCAGAGGAAAATCGAGGGAGTTACAGCACTTTTTCCGAGGAGATTTCACAGTTTTATTGATTGCAAACGATTTTCATGATTTTTCGTTATTTAGAAAGGCTGAAAGAAACCCTCAGTGCATTCAGTGGCAGAATTATATTTTAAGCGTCTCCCTAACCTCTGAGCGAATGAGCGTAAGGGAACCGCGTTAGCTTTGCTATTCGTGCGGATTATTTAGTTACAGGGTTTTATTGAAAAGTAATGAGCCTTATTTTTTAAGCAGTTTTATTAAACCTTTTGGCTTATGCAACTAATATTCTTCAAAATAGGACCCTTGAGCATCAATACACCGCTGGTTGCGATCCTTCCACTGCAGGAAACATTTTTTAAACTCATCCGCCGGAATCGCGGCTTTCAAAGTTTTTTGGATCGCCTCGATGGAGTCGAAACGCCTCGTCTTCAGCTTTCTTTTCAGGCGCGGGAACAAGAAGAAGTCCGGAGGCGTTAGGTCTGGGCTGTAGGGAGGGTGGGAAAGCACCGGAACCCTTATCTTGGCCAATGCAGGGGTGCAGAGGAAGGCGGTGTGCGCCGGAACATTGTCGTGTTGAAGGGTCCTATTGTGGACAATGCCTCGTGAGTCGAAAAAGATGATCGCTGTAAGTCTTCGACGTCCTCCCGGCCTTCCTTGAACGACTTGTGCCACCGTTTTACCTGGGCGCTGGACAGAGATTGGCCTCCGTATGCCTCCTTGAGTAGCCCAATGGGTTCGGTACTCGTTTTGTTTAGCTTTACGCAAAATTTGATAGAGTAACGTTGCTCCAACGATCCCTGCATTTTCGTCACTGCAAAATCCTAACACACTTTTAAAACAACTTTCACGCGCGGAGCGATGTTGACTGCGCCGCTGTTGCCAGCGAACTGGGACCGGTTTCTAGTGGAAGGGGAAGATCCAAAGATCATTTTCCCCCACCAGTCGATTCGGTTGATCGCTTGGCAGACGCTTCGCGCAAGAAGGCTCATTACTTTTCAATCAAACCCTGCACGTTGTCGCAGTGGACGGGTGAATAACAAGCGTTCACAATCGAAGCGTATTTGAAAGCCAATGATTCGTGTGGAACTGCTCATGGTAAATTTTGTTCACATTAAAATATTCAACGTTTACGTGATAATTTATCTGAACATTTCACCCGTTCATTGGCTCAAATATTTCGGGCAACAAGTTCGGTGGCATTTTCAATTAAATGGACGTGTGAATAACCAAAATTGCCTTTGTTCGTCTTGAGGGGAGAACACACTATTAACCCTCCATTGGATACAATTTTTAAAACCCTTCTTTTGCATGTGGCATTGGCAATAAGTGATTTGCATGCCCGCAGGATCGCAAAGGCTTCTGCCTGAAAAAAACTAGCAGTATTGAGCAATTTTAAGTAAAAAGATAAATTGACTGATTTAAGGAAAACCCCTGCTCCGGTTCTTGATTTCATCTTGGAGCCGACAGTGAGTACAGAGGTACCAGCTTCGGTGCAGACTTTCCCAACGCTCCAATCTTGCCTACTTGGGAAAGATTGCTTTGGCGCGGATACAGGGATCTGTCGGAAATTCAGATATGTCAATTGAGAAATTGCCTCCAGAGGCCAACCTCCTTTAATAACGTAATAACGTAAAAGTTGATGGGATGTGCAAAACGGCAGCACCGAAGCAAGTTCTGCACTCGCAGGTGATGCCAATACTTGCAGTCCTCTGCACCGTTCTCGGTTTAGTGATGTTATAGCCCTTCCGAAGAGCTTCCCACCAAACCAGGTATCCATACGTTAAGACTGGCAGAACCACTACGTTGGTCAACCAAAGCACGACCTGTGGCTTGAGTCCCAATTTGCAGGAGTAAAAAGCTATGCTGGCTTTCTTTATCCGACTTTCAATTTGTAGCTTCCAATGGAGTTTGGAGTCAAGTATCACTCCAAGTTACCTAACTTCCGATGAAAGTGGAAGAACGTGGTTATTTAATTTTGGAAGTCTAAAGTACTTATATTTTCTGATAAATAACACCAACTCTGTTTTGTCAGAGCTGGCAGCCCATCAATTAAGTATAGACATGACTGAGCCAAACGGTCCGATACCATTAGGACCACGTCAACGGGGTATGCTACTACCTTTACCTTACCCCCATTTATACGAGTTAGAGCTTCGTCAATAGCTACTAACCAGAGGAGAGGCGAGAGGACACCACCCTACAGTATGCACCTATGCCCGAATCTAGTATTCTCTTCCCTCCCGCCGCAGTATTAATTTCGCTACAGCCAAGCAGGGACGAGATCCATAGACAGATAGATTTTACATATTTAGAATTTTTCTAGCACCCTTTAATTTGCTACGGCATTTTCATTAATCCTCATTTGCTGCTGCGTAAGAAATAAAAATGCACATCTGTTTCTGTTGTGTGTTTTATTATTTTTATATGCTTGTTTTTTGTTTGTATTAATTTTAAATTTTAATTAAATCTACAAATACATTTACAGCGGAGGGCGATACAATAAACCAACGAAAACTACTATAAACGAAACCTTATATCAAAAAAATTTAACCATAATGTAGTTTTAAAAGAGTTTTAGCAGTAGTTAATTACAAATTTTGTTTGCATTGTTTGAATTTTTCAATTCGATTCGATTCGATAAGGAGGCACATCGCACTCTTTCAAAACTGCGCGCATCCACAAGAAGGCCATGGTTATGCGTGCACAAGAGCACAAACGCGCACATGGCAAGAAGTGTGCGTGTGAATTTGGATGTGTTATAGAATATGTGGCAGCAGATTGCCTTGCTTGTTAGCCGCAAAGTATGCTAAGGCGATTGTGGAAGTGGCTGAAGGTGCGCGCTCAATGCTATAAGCACAAATTTGGTACTTTAAATTGTTTGCATTTTTTTTTTTTTGCTTGTTGTGTATTATTTGAACTCAGCTAAAATCAAATGTATATAATAGTTTTAAGAAATATTTTTTATTTAATTTGAACTAAGAATTAGCCACACAAACAACGCGTTGGAAAATATATTATTTTATTACTTATTGTACGGCTAACAGAGTGTTAATTTTTAGCAAAAACGAAAAAATAAAATAGTTTTCATGAATTTTTCTTTTTTTTTTGTAATTTGTTTTTAAATATTTAAATGTTTGGTTTTCTTATACATTTTGGTTTTCTTTATATATGAACACTTTTACGAAATATTTTCTTACTGCTTGCTGTTATATAGTGTGAATTATGCATTACTCTTATACTTTCAATTGTTTTTATCTGCATTTTATTTTATTTATGAATAAATTTTATTTCATTTTATTAAATTTATTTGCATTTATCAGAAATCATATGCACGCATGTCCGGCAGCTACTCTATGCACAGCTTGCGGAAACCAAACGTAGACCAAAAGGTCTCGTTAAGGTTCCCACACTGCGCAAGTGTGTGTGGGTGTGCGTGCAGCTGTTGTGAAGCGTCATTTAAGAGCGAAAGACATGCACTAAATAATTTCATTTTATATTTATGTTATTGGCTACACATTTTTTATTTTTATTTTCCTTTTTTTTGTTTTTGTGTTTTTGTTTGCTTTCTTTGTATTTTCATTTTGTCTAACGAATAATAACTTTTTGCTTTTATATTTTTTTTACCTTCACTTGTATTTATATTTTCACACAATTTTATACTTTAATTATAAATTCTAATTTCTCAATAAAAAGGCAAATAGATTAACAAATCAATTATTTTACTTCTCTTTTCACTTTTTCTTCTTTTTACCTTTGCTTTAGTTTACTCGCATTTGTCATTTTATTTTTGTTTCTTCATTAGTTGCTTAAAAAATTAGGATAACTACAACAGGACAAACAACGCAGAGGGAATTAGGAAATCACAAAAACAACAATCAACAATAAACGCGTTGCTGTCCGAAGCTTGCCGCTAGCAAGTAAAACGATTAATGCTGCGTGGATTTGGGGTTAAGAAGAAGGGGGTTTGTGTGTGTTCGAAAATGGGACAAAACATTTGAAAAATCAGCTTCTGTAGGAAAAGCTTACGTCGATGTATGTAGATGTGGATGTAACTGTGTTTTCTAGTATTTCATGAACAACAGTGTAAGTTTCTTGCTAAGTTTAGCAAAATTGGTTTGTTTCTAAGTGACGTGCATGTTTGATTCATACATTTGTGTGTGTGCGTGTGTGTGTGTGGGTGAAACTTTAGATGAGTTTGTGCTGCGCACAAGGGAGCAATGGCAGTTTATATGTTGTTGTTTTTTATTTAATGTATTTTCATCTCAAAAATGTCAATGTAAATAAGTATGTATTTGTCTAAGCATGCGCTATATGCAGCTGGCGCCTAACGTTAAAACTCTGCCTCAAAGCCTCAGAGTTGCTGCTATTTCAGCTACTCAGCCTTTTCCTGCCCCCTGCCTTAAGCTATTTTTTCCCATTTTTGATACAATTGTATGAATGCATGTATGCGTGTGTGTGTGTTTTATGTACTCACCTACTTATTACATTACCTAAATTTGTATATTATTTTATTTTTGTTTTTTTCTTGCTTTCATACCAATAATACTATACTTCAGCGTTTGACCAATATCTGCCTGCTTTCAAAATGCTTGTATGTTGGATAGATGTGTGTGTGTAAAACCACTAATACTAGCCTAATTCGCATATCTGCTGCTGCAATCGCTTTATTCTCACTTTGTATACTATTACAAGTTAGTAGAACAGCGTTGGGTTAGTTGGGGCATAATTTTTAGCTTCAAAGGTGGTGTGTTTGATTTCCATTTCGTTTGGTAGTGGTAGTGTATTGCATTAATAAAATTTCTTTTACTGCCTGTTTGCTTGCATTATTATCAGGGATATATGCATGTATGTATATATATGTATATATGTACATATAAACACTTACTTGCATGCCACTTTTATTTATTTAATTGTTTTTGTTTTTGCTAAATTTATGTTCATGCTTATTCAGTTTTATCTAGTACTTGTTTTTGTGTCTTATTTGTGTATTTATCTAAATATTTTTTTATCCATTTTCTTATCTTTCCTACATATTTAAATTCAGAAAAATTTTCAACTAAGTTTTTTTCTATCAAATTGTTTAAAGTTGTCTTTGCTAACATTTTTGATTCGTTAGCGGATATAGAAATATGGCCAAAGTTGTAACTGCTGGCAACAAATCTCCAACTCTGCTTTGTTTCTCCCGACTGCTGACTAACTTCCATACTCAATTAGATTTCGGCAACTTTCACTCAACGTCAATAGTCTAACGACCTTAAATCGATTTGTTATAGCGCATCATCTTCCTTCCATTTTTCTGCTTTTTAAGGGACAATTTATTAAAGTTTGCTTACAAAAAACAACTGCTATTTATTGGGTAATGTGTGGTTGGGTTTTCGTTTTACTTTTTTTGTTTGTTTTTTTTTTTTTGTGTTTTATTTTGTTTCGTATTATTACCATTATTTAATTTATAATTTAACTTTACTTAATCGTTAAAATAATTATCTTTTTCTTTATTAAATAATTAAAATTAAAAAAAATATAATTCTGGTTGTTGCTGTTGTTGTTGTGGTGGTGGTGGTGATGGTGGTCGCTTAAGATATTCGCTGCATGCATGCATATTAAATAATGTTGTTGTTGCTGCCTTTTAACATTGCCTTAGCTGTTTTAGCTGCAGTAAATGGCTCTCGTTTGCTATTGCTACTATCGTTGTTGTTGCTGTTATTTAATTTCTGCTGCCTGAGCGACCACAGCGCGCTCGTTCACCTTCGCACTCGTATCGTAAAATTCAAATATGTTGCTTCTGTTGTTTTCGCTTTTGCTGTTATTTTTGCTTTTGTTATAGTACTCTCGTATATTTGCAAATGCGCTCGCTGTTGTGTTGTTGCTTTCTTGTTTTTGTTGTTATTATGTATCTGAACATACAGCTTAATAGTACGTCTCCTGTTCCAACCAGCCGCCTGGATTACGACGCAAGTAGAATCGACGAATTTCATCATAGATGAAAATAGCCAACATAAATGGAATGGCTGGTAACCACCAAACGAATCTATAGAGAATTGTAATTAAAAATTTAAAATAAAAAAAAATTAGAAAATGTATTCTGCATTTTCATTGGTTTTATAACTCACTTCAGTGGATACATGCGCAGACCCTTGTCCATGCCGGGGCAGTAGGACAGGAAGGCCGCCAACACCGTCTCGAACACCAAACCAAAGTTCAATGCCCAATTTCGCATGCCCTGCTGGAAGACGGAGTTTCGTCGTGTCTTACAGATAATCAAATCCGCCCATTGCACAACCACAATAGAAACAAAGAAAGCGGTGTGGCAAGTGTACTCGAGTGTCTTACGATCGCGGTAGGTCTAAGAGAAGAGAAAAGAAAGGAAAGCAATTAACAATTCAATTATCAAAAGCAAAAATGACTACAGTATATTTTAAATAATCTATGACAAGGGCTGTCACGCCTGCAGCCGTACCAAAATATTTATGAGAGATGTTTTATGTTGTTACAACAACAACAACTAAATATAATTTAAGTGCTTGGTATGTCTGATGTAGAAATTCGCATTAATTTGGGGAAAGAGAATCCTAATTTTTGTGTAACATTTTTGCGCAAATGATTTAAAACTGTTTTATGGTCGATCCTGGGCGATGCTACGACTACTAACAGCCGGTCAACTTCGATTATTTCTGTGATTTTATCACAGTTTCGTTAACATTAAAAATGCCTGAACGAAATCGACGAAGCCAAAATTGCAAATACCTGCATTCCCTTTAAATTGTTTGATTGATATTTTACGAGAGTGCATTTCTTTTTCCCCAACCTATCTACAGTTGGTGCTTAAACTTTTATCGGGTGTTTGGTCAAGCTCCTCCATCTATTTCTGGTGTGCGTCTTCATGTTTTTCCACAGTTTTAAGTCGACTCCGAACGGCAGATATACCCTCGGAGCTTTGCCATTTCTTGACGAGAGCCGGCCGTTATGAGAAAAAACGTTTGATATCACTTAGTATTTCATGCCCGTACGCTAACTAATAATAGTCACGCACCAGCCCATTCGCCAAAGCGGTCGCCAAATTACAGGGTGTAAGTAAATGAAAAGTTGGTTCATTCAACTTTAGCGCTAAATTAATATTTTTTGTTTTCAAAACTATTCAACTTAATATTGGAGCTTATCGAATAATCTCATTTGTTCGTTTATTCTCTTGTACATTTCAGCTCCTATTGTTATCTACAAATTTAATTCAGATCTTATTGTGGCGCCACTTTCTTATATCGCAGCGCCACTCAGTTCAATTACATTCTAACCTCTAATTCTATGTTCATTCATACTATAGGAAGAAGAGGAAGAAAGTAGCAAGTTTATCTTGGTTAATACCCATCAGATTAACGTTTTATTATTTTTTATTTATTTATTTTACTTTATTTATTTTATTTTTTTGAATAAACAATTTTTTTTATCACATTTCATTAGTTAAAACTCACCCATTCTTGTCCATACGAATCGGTTAAATCGTTGACAGCCTTTGAGTCCCACATCTTACGAATACCGAACAGCGTCATTGGCAAGAAACCATTTTCAGCCATGATGACGAAGTACACGAAGAAACCGGCAGCAGCTTGGATCATACCAATTTGACCATAGGCCATCGAAATCAATCTGTATTCATTCGGTGATTAGGGGGGTAAAATAAATAGATGAAATTAGTAAAAAATTCATAGCTGCTGTTTCCAGGTGTAAATAGTAAATATGTATGTATTTTTTTTTTAAGGAGGAAAGTGGGATTTGTTACTTTGGGTTAGAACTAACTACGAAAATATTTGTTGTGAAAACGATAGCCAACTGCTGGAGGTTTATTTTTAATTAATATGTTTTTTTTTTTGTTTTTTATTACTATTATTATTGTTTTTTTTTTGATCATTTCTTTATGCACAAACTAAGTGCAACGCAGAGCAATGCTTTAATGAATTTAGCGTAGCAGTTTTATGATATTTTATTTTAGCGTTGATGAAAAAATATGAAGTATGGAAGAAAAAAATTTTTTTTTTGCTAATTTCAAAGCAATAATCAAATTTCATTATCGAATATGAAGAACAAGAAGTGTAAAATTTAGAAAGATACTGATTAAGATTTTCGCGTATATTTTTTTTTTTACAATAAAAGAAAGCAAAAAACAAAACAGAACAAAAAGAAATAATTAAATGGTAAAATGTCTGAAAATATCTTCCTTTTAGTTTGTCATAATTTTTTTTCCTTAACAATAAATTAAATACAAAAACAAAAAACAAAAACAAAAAAACAAAAAACAATGTAACGTTACAATTTAATGTCGCTAGTCGGAACATAAGGCAAATTGCTTATTTTATGCAAAAAAAAAAAACAAATTATGAAAATTAATTGAAAATTATGAAAATTAATTGAAAATTGTTAGTTTTTTTTGTATTCAGGAAAAAAAATTATTAAATCTTTACAAACTAAACAGAAGATATTATATTTTTATTCATTTTACTATTTAATTTTGCTTTTTTTGTGTTCATACTTTTTTTGCTAAAAAGTAATTGAAAAATCTAAGATAAAATAAAAACTTTTGTTTCAACTTCTTTTTTACTTTAGAGAGACACTGCTTTTGGTTTTTTACTTATGGTAAAATAAATTTCTACTCAAATAAAAAATTCTTTAAAATTTACATCTTTTACTAATAATTACACTGTTTCTTGTACCAACATTTTTTTTAATCCTTTAACTGATAAATTAAAAAACCTGTCGTAATTCAGAAAATCTATTAAAAAAATTTTGTGTGATGAAATATTTTTTAAAATTATTTTTGTAAAATATTTACGACCAAAACTAAAGTAAAATAAATTTTGAATCCAATTATTTCAGATGATTTGTTTTTTTAAATCCAGCCATTGTTCTTTATATAAAATCAAGGGCATATCAGTTATTAGTGAGAAATAGCAATAGATCTTCCGAATTTATATATTTTTATATTAAAATTGTTTTCTTTTTAATTCAAATTGCTTTAATTTTAATTATTTTAATCAAAATACCAGATAAAAATAATGATTATTAAATTTCTTAAAACTGTTTCTCTGCTTATCCGCTGTTATAAAACATTTCTGACAAAAACATGAAACAAAAAAAATGTTCGAGAATTTTGTATATTATAATAAGTAAATTATAAGTTTTAGTTAAGCGATTTGGAAAAAAAATTAAAGCTTTGAATTTACTTTATTCAAAAAAAAATTTTTTTTTTTGTGCCTTTAAAAAAAAATTCCACAGCAATTGGCGTCGTTTAAGACACACAATATCACTCTAATATATGCGATTACAAGATTTATGCACATAATTTTGTACATAAATTTCGTTTTGAAATATTAGAGGCATTTTTGTGAGTTTTTTTCATTCAATTAGTTACATTCAGGTATGACATAAACTATTAGGTTTGATGTGCACGTTAGTAAATTTGTGTTAATCTAATTCGACAAATTTATTTTTAATTTATACTGCTCATTTTTTACGGTAGTTTTAGAAAATTTGAAATTCTGATAAGTAAAAAAAAATAAAAATATACGCAAAGCAAAAGCGTTTAAGCTAAGTTTTTTTTTCAATCAATTTGTAGTTAGTAATTTGAGCATTTCAAATTTAATTCAAATTTGTATTTATTTTATTTATAGCGTTGAAGTACTACTTTACAGAAAGCAACAATTGACGGCTGAATATTGAAAGCTTTCATTGCTAGTGATGAGGGTAAGAGGCTGTCTGCTCATCAGGGCAGAGAGTATATAGTGATTTTTCAATTTACATATTTATGTATGCGTGCGAAAGGCAGTGCAATGCATTGTTTCCCTTTTTTTTTGAATGCATTTGGGTATACATTTTTAGTGCGAAAAAAGCAAAGCACTTTTTTGTTGTTTGTGTGCAAAGTCAATTAAGCTAAACTAATCATACCAAAACACCAATAACAAACTAGAAAATGCAATGAAGTAGAAACTGACTTAGAAATAAATTTATAATATTAGGAATACAAATACTTACAGATATACAGATATGTACAGACACATATGTATTTATACTTGTACGACTTTTAATATTTTATATATGTACATTTATTTACAAGTGTATTTGAGAGCAATTTACAGCAAAACCAAAGTAAAGGCGATTATTTGCATACCAACAAGCATTAACATGCATTTGTAAATACTTACAACAAAGAAAAGTCAAATAATAAATAGCGGGCATGCAGCATAAGTTGAGAGTGGTAGAGCATAAATGCATTAAGAATTGTGAAAGCATTTGAAATATTTGTAGATGGCAGAGCGAAAAATGAAATGAAGAAAGCCTTATATGTACAGTAGCGAGCATAAATAAGGACATAATGATTTTTTTCGAATATTTGCAATGTTTTTCGAACTAATTTTTCTGTTTTGTTTTTAATATTGTCCATTCTTCTACCAAAACCATAAAAATCAAACTTTGAAACTTTACACAATATTTAAAAAAATGCAACAAGTTTTCAACTAAATTTTAATCTTTTTTGAATTTTTTGAAGGATTTCGAATATGCAGTTTATAGCCTATTGAATTTTATATAATGCAGTGCAAATTTTAAGCAGCTAAAAAATCACATTGACAAAAAATAGTTCATTTAAAAATGTTGACGACTTCGTCGAATGAAGTCCAAAAAATATACCTCTCCAAAGCAAAATCAGAAGATCATAGATTTTTTTAGGACAAAGCCGAACTAATAGTTGGATGAAATTGAAACAGTTTTATGGGTAAGTGGTGTTAAAATATCCAAAGACACGATTTGAGGATGTTTACGTGCAAAAAGCCTCAAATTCTGGAGCACATTGAAAAAAAAAACAAAGCCGCTGCTCCAATTATTACATTGAAAAAGGACTTGCATGGACTAAGGCAAATTCAGAACGGAATTGGACAAACGTAATATTCACGTATAAGTGGGTCCCGCTGTTCTGCTGATAACGAACTCTTAAGTATCCAAGATTCATGTTTAGAGCTGCATCTGTGAAAAAGGATTTCGCCGTTAATTTCGATTTACCGCCCATTTGAATGCAGTTTTGATAAATAAAATTAACAAAAACAACATCATTGCATTCGAATTTTCTAGTCATTTAAAACTTGCACTTTATTGTACCAAAATTCAATGGGCTACAAACCTGCATACTCGGAGTTTTTTTTTAAATTCAGATTAAAAAATTTAAATATTAAATGAAAATTTGTTGATTTTTTTTTTTATTTTGTATAAAGCTTGAAAGTTTGATTTATATTGTTTTGGTTAAAGCATGAACAATTATATGAAAAAATATATATTTAATTTTAATTCGAAAAATATTAAAAATATTAAGAAAAATCCATCACGTGCTCAGTTATGCCTGCTACTGTAAGTAGACCAGACACGTGGAAGTAAAGTTTGCAAACATTTGCTCACTTAGTCAACAACACAAACATACATATGTGGGTATGTATGTAATATACTATATGCATACAGTTTGGGCGCAAGAAAAAGCTGAGCAACTAACTGATAAACATAAATACAAAAAGAGCAGACGCGATATATTTGCGAAGAGAGTATCAGGTTGCAGAAAAAAATCACTTCGTAAAATGACATTCTGTGCTCGCAAAGACGATACTTTCTAAATATCTTGAGGCTGATGAGGGGGATATAAAAAATCTACGCGGATAAGCCATAAATCGCTGAGGGCTTTAAACTCAAAGTCAAAGAGAGATAGAGCCTCAATTATGTGAAAAAGTGAATGAAATTTTTATAAAAGAATGGCTATTTGTGAATAAGAGCCAATATGAGTATTTGCCCGAAACTATATTATTATTTTTCCTTTATTTCAATTGAAATATTCTTATAGATGCACACAATTTCATTTCAAAGATTTGCTTTATTTAAAAATTTTAATTTACAGAAGAAAGTTGTTGTTAAATCACAATGGACGAATTTGATTCTGTGTCCCAGTGGGCTCTCACTTGGGCAGCCATTTATCCTAAGTGCTTGTTAAAAACCTCTTGACCTACTAAACGACTTTGCCGATAAATGCTGATTAAAGTTAACAGAATTGGCGACTGCCTTTCATATTTAATTTGATTGTGTTTTAGGAGAATTTATTGGCGCTCTTGGCGAGTATATAGCTATATATGGAAATATAACGATTTGAGATGCATAGCTAGCCTATATCTATGTCTAACTCGTAGATAGTCCACATGGAATTAGAAGCATTTCTTGTGTTGAAACAAAGGGTTCTTGTTTGCTTGAGAATTTTCATGGATTTACAATCATATTTCTAAAAAGGCAATCCAATGAGTTTGTTAAGGATTAATTAAAAAATTCATTAATATCTCTGTGAACGTCCTTGAAAAACATTTATTTAAATTTCAGCTGATTTGGATTCAGTGAACACTTTCAATTTTGAATTTTTCTATTAAAAATCAAAGTTTATTTTATAATATAATCATTTTTTTCATAAGAACTGGTGTAAGAGTAAAAGGATAGAAAGCTCATCAAAATATTTCGGCGATGTATGGAGTGCCATGGAGTACGATCAAAACATTCTGGCCTCGCCGAATCCGGCTGTTTTCGCTACGGTTGCGGTTTTTTTCGACATTTTCATAATCGTAACTTTTTAATTTTAACTTTTTAATCTAGCGAAAAAATATCTGATAAGATACTTTCACTAAGCAGAGTAGATCCGCGTTTTTTAACAGTATATCTTACAGGTCACTGCAGCCTGAGTGAGCATTTAAATAATATTGGTATATCTGAGACCAATGTCTGCCGCTTTTGCGAAATTGACATAGAAAGCTCAGAACATGTGCTTTTTGAATGTCCTGCATTAGGCAGACAAAGACTTCACCGCCTTGGTGACACCGTATAGTATTTCCATGCAATCTTTGAAACAACAAACTCAAAATTGTGATAAAATTTTTAAAAAGCCTAAAATTCTAGGGTTACAAAAATAGGCCTTGCACAATGGATCAACTCTGTTCGCAGTGCGCAATGACCTTCTAATAATAATAATAATAATAATCTAGTTGGTACTGTTCTCTGAGATTTATTGTTTTAGATCCCGAATCACACAAAAATATATTTCAGAAATAAATGATGATCAATTGACGCCATTGAACTAATTTCTATGTGTATGTAGATATAACAGGCCACGAGTCGATGACACGATTGAATTTTAATTAATTTTGGAGAAAAGTGATTTGAAATTTGGCACTTAGAGGCAGTGTTTGTCAAGTATCATAAACTAATACCAAAATCACGGTAGAAATTGTATAGTTTATTAAGTACGACACGTTGTTAGGCTCCCAGCCACTCTGGAGTGTAGGGAAATGAAAGAGCGGATGTGTGTGCAAGGAAAAGCTCTGAACTTCACCTGGGGACGACTCTCGCAATTACGAAGTTATGAAAAACTATACTCACATTTCAATGCATATTTTTGAACTCTTGCAGTATTAGCTTTGGGGTATATAAATTTTTTTAAAGTCAAACGGGCACTCTACTATTAGCGAGTTTATTGAACTACAGCAAAAACGAAAATTAATTAAAATTAAAGAGCGCACGCGCACTACATATCGCGCATACTCAAATTGAAACAGACGTGGGCATTATGGCAGGCAGCCTCTTGCAACAAACAATTGGTACGATTAAGCTTCATTTTCTAGCCACAAACGCAGTTTTCGCAGACATACTCGTATATGTGTGTAGTTAGGGGTATGTTAAGCGCTAGAGTTCAGTTCGAACCATCCATTACGTGATAGGTTACTATTTAGCGTACATAGGTGTGTGCATAATTACTCAAGGGGGAAGGGATACTATGTACGTTGTATGGGTTATGTTCGAATAAAATGCTATTTGAATTTCGAAATTGTGCGCAAACGTTTACTATTTTTACCTACTTAGCACTATTCGCGTTAAATATTGAAGCTCACTAAACATCTAAAAGAAACGGCATTAATTTGATGATGTCGACAAATGTTGCAGGGATGGAGGAAAGTAAGTAGGGTAAGTGGCCATTCTCCGAAAGTTTCTTATATTACAAAGTAAAAATTATTAGTCGTAATTATTCTTTTATTTAGTCATAAGATTTGCTTGAAAGCATTAAGATTTAACTTTTTCTTGAATTCATCATTGCGATGAATGACGACTTTTTACCGTACTCACTTTCCACCAGTCGCAAACTTAAATGATGAATGACGAGTTGTTGTAGATGGAAGAAGAGGACATTTACATGTTTTGCGAAATTTTTTATCGACTGTATGTAAAGATGTGTGTGTAAATATGTATGTTGTTTACGAGTTCGGTATCGAAAATAAATAATATCAGCGAATTTTTTTTTGCTCAATTGAGAAAATAAGTATTAATAGTTATGGCAAAATACACTGACAAATTTAATTAAAAAAAAATTTCCATTCAAAATAATATAAAAATTTTATTTAACGAACGTTTAGAAAGAAATACGTCAAGAAATTTAGGTTGCGAGTTGGAAAACGGACACTTTTTTTTCAATTTTTATTTTAAAAAATTTAGAATCGCATGGCTTTCTAAATTCTAATGTGCATGTATGTGTGTCGTATGTCGTTTGTGTTATGTAAATGCGTTGTGTTTCTTTTTTCTTGTCAATGCAAAGTTTATATTTCTGACAAAACAGCCGAAAGACATTTTATTCCTATTTACTTTTCTAACTGAGTACCGTCAAGCCCGAAGCATCGAAATGTTATTATTTCACAAATATTTAGCAAATTGATTGTATGAAAATAAATTTCTTCTAATCGAAGCACAACTTTTATGTGATTAAGCATTGACTGCACAATGAAATATTAAAATAATCGCCAAGTTTTTTTATACGAATATTTGTCAAATAGTTAAAGATTAAACACTTTTTTTTTTTTTTTAATTTTATTTCATCGCCATTTGGCTTTCAATATCTCAAAAACATAAAAACTGAGAGTACTTCATGAAGAGGTCCACACTTTTTAATTGAAGACTTTGAAATCTGATGTATTTGAATGCACTTTGTGCGCAAGTATTCACCTAAGCACCGAGTGTTTGGAAAACAAATATTCGTCCATTTGATGTACACATTTTGTTTTCTTTAAAGTGGCCATATAACGGCAATTTTTCGCACGATTGCATTCGGTAGTGATCACTTGCCCTATTCTCGAGCGTTGCATAAATTCGTCCAATGGATGAAGCTGCCATTTCTGATGCGATACTTCACGCATTGAAGGCAATGCATTGAACATATTCAAATGCTCTGCAAACAATTACAATCTGAACTGCTAAAATGTATTGCCAACCTATCGCAGAAAAGGATATTCACATTATAATTTTAGCACTTCAACAATCACTGAAAATCGTTATGGTTGCGCATAGCGTAAGAATAAATTATGAACAAATTTCGGTGTAGCAACTTAGCAAGAAATATTCATCCAAATAATGAACACTGCACTCATAGAATTTACGTGATTCTTGCTGCATCGAAACGATGAATGGGCATACATATGTAAGCATTTCATCTAATCTGCTTTTTAATAAATCCAATGAAATTCTTTCGGATGAGTTTAGAATCTGTGAAATCTTTGACAGCTTTAATATGTAAAACTATTCTTCTAAATGTTGTAGGACAAAAAAATGCATAAACTTTTCGTAGATGCGATATTTTGTGACTGCATATGACTTTTGATGGCACATCTAATAACTGTTCAATCAATGTACATACATACATCAATTTAACACTAAGATGACTTAACAATCCAACATGGAACTCTACATCTATTCATTTGTGTGTGTACAACGAATGCAAGGAACAATGTATTGTAAGTAGCTATGTAGTTATGTGAAAATGGCTTCGTGACACGAGTATTATATTGGATGGACTCAGATGGTAGGTAGGTATGTGGGTCTGTGTACATTGAATTGAAAACTACAACAAATACAAAATTGTCGCTCTATTAAAGCACTAATTAGCACATTAGTAAAATAGTTTTTTTTGTTTGCTTTGTTTTTGTTTCTGGTTTTTGTACTTTTTCATTCTAAATTATGAAAAGGAAACGACATACAATCAACTAAAATTAAAACGTTGAACACATTTTTTTTTGATTTTGTTTTTGTTTTTTGCTGAAATTTCATGTCTTAAAATTTTTGTTTTGTTTTTGTTTTCTCTTTAGTTTTGTTTTGTTTTCCTGACCTGCGATTGACCAAGTTGTCACGGTAGGGATCCCTGGGTTGACGTTTCATAATGTCGCTCTCGGCTTGCTCGTAAGCGAGTGAGATCGCTGGCACCTGATCGTCATGTTATTGATTTTTGTGGTTTTAGATTTTGATTTGATTCGGTTTTGAATTGTTTTTGTTCACAGTTTTTTTTGTTTTATTTAGAATTTGTTGTTGATCAAAGAGTGGTGCGGTGATTATTAAAAAATGTATGTTAATTGGGCAAAGCAAATTTTACGCACACATATACATACACACACGCACACGCACTCACGCATACACACAAACAGACTTCTAAGAAGAAATTGAAATTAAAAAAAAAAAAAAACATTTTATAAAAAATCTGGTACAACATACACAATATTTAACAAAGTTGAAATGAATAAAAAAACATAGTTTTCAATATTTATAAGAGAATAAAGAAAAGTAACGGAATAAAGTAAGAGTCTTAACTATTCTCAAACTTAGTATACGAAATCTGAAAGTTAGCAAAATTTTAAATAAAACTTTATATTAATTCAAAAAGGTTGGCTAGAAATAGTCGAACTATTGTTTTATAGAAAGTCAATTCAACCAAAAGTCAAACGATAGTAGGTTCACAACTCTGCAATGGCTTTTAATAGATTGAAAACTCATTTAGACTAGCTAAGATAGTTAAAATATATGTATGTATGCTCACGCAATGGCAAATAGACTAGGTAAATATTTCGGTAAACGTATGTGTGTATGTAAGTAAAACGCTACTAGGCATAGACAGCAATAAAAGTGTGGTACGACATGTGACATTCATTTATTAGATTCTCTTTTTTTTGGGGTTTTCGTTTAATTGCTTTCTGTTTGGGTTTGTGTGTTCTAACGTAAGGCGAAACTTATTAATAACTATTTTTTTATTAATTTTCACTAGAATTTCGTGGTCTGTGTGTTCATTTCATATCCAAGTGTTTTGGTAACTTTTTTGTTTTTATATATATATATTTTTTACTAATATCTTCTGTTTGTGAAAGAGAGTCTAGAAGAAACTTATTACAATTACAACAACCAACAACACTAAACTCAGCTAATTTTACCGATTTTCTTAATTTTTTTTAATATTTTTTATTTTTACATTTTTTCCAGTTTCACATTTAACTATTTTCATTTATGTCAAACTTAATTTTCTGCATTTCAGTTCACTAAACTACATAATGACTAATTTGAGTATTTGATGAATGAAACTGATTTATCTCAACGCATAAACTGAAACAAAACAAAAAAAAAACAAAAATGGGATTAATGCGAGCGTGGCTGATATAGCCCAAAATTGAGTTTGAGAATGCAAGGGCGCGTTACAGTTTCACAAATTAATGAGGGTAAAACGAGAAACAACGAACGAGTCAGTTGAAAACTCTACAGCGAAAAAAGTCATAGAAATTAAATTTTCATATAAAAGAATGTATGAAGAATTCAACACATTCCGAGTGTAATGATTAATTCATTAACTGATTAACTTAAAAGGAATCCAAAAAAAAAATACATTATTCGAGTTTTAGATTAACAACGAAATACATAAAGAATACTTAAGTACTTAGATAGATTTAAAGAAACAATCCAGTTTAACGAACTCTGCAATGTCATGATTACTCCTTGCTTAAGCGTTTCATTTTCATTAAGCTCTCCCACACATTTTCATTATTTTGCAAAAGTCTGCCCGGAAACTACTGGGTTACAGCCTGTCACGTAAGAGCGTAAGTCCAGTGTACCGAGAGAGAGTGAGTTGTCTTAGGTATAAAAACTAAATTTCACACAGATTGAATACTGCTATTTCGAAATACTAGGGTTGCTTTTTATATTTTGCGCCTTTGCAACATTACGTGTGAGGAGGTGTATAAAAAAATTTTACATTTTTTAGCACAAACTTACATACATTCCCTTACTTATTTGTTCTTTTTTTCAGTGAATTGGAAAATTCATCTCACCCAAAAGATGGGAATAAATATATATAAAAAATGAAAATATTTGGGCGATGATTTATGACGATTTTCGATTCCGGTGTGCACTGCCAACTTACTTCGACTGTTGGCACACCAAACTTAGCCATTATGAAGCGCTGGTACAACTAGTTCCAAACTGGCCATCTGGCCGTCTTTACAGGAAGAATTTCATGAAATCCGTCCCCAAACGGATTGTTGTGCCAAAAACGATCAATGCTGTGCGTCAATTAATAACCCAAAATCGTCATGTGACATATCACGAGATAGTGACAGCCTTGAGCACTTGGTCGTCAAGAAGTTTTGTTCTCATTGCATATCGCATAATATGGCAATTGACAAAAAACAAAACGGCTCCTGTCGATTGGTGTAAGGAAATGTTAAAAAAATTTAATCGCAGTGGTTTAAAGCACGTCTTTGCCATCGTAACAGGACAAGAATCTTGAACCCATGCATATAAATTCAAAGACGAGCTTAATCCAACAATAGTTGTTCGCGAAAGAAGTACCTCAATGCCTGAAAAAACTGTTAAAGCCTTTAATCAACCCGTTTTGGAGGTATCCACTTCCAAGTGGCAAACAAGCTTTGGAAATTGGTTCAAGCGAATGCAGAAGTGTATTGGCTTCCGAGGAAAATATTTTAAAAACAATAAAACCATTTTCATTATTATTTTATGTGTGTTTTCATTATTTGGCGCAAAACATAAAAGGCAACCCTAATACACTAAGGTAACTCTTTTAGTAATACACTCGTAACTTTCTAAATTTTTAAAGCAAGTAAAAGAAGAGTATCAGATTGTGATAATTCGAAATTCAGTGCGACGATTTTGAAAGTTTTAATTTTCAATTTCAAAAGTTTTTGTTTTTGTGAAGTAAATTAATTATTCTAATAACTTCTTGGTTGGAATATTTGTGGAAATTTTAATAAATATTTTATTGAAAAGAATCAAATTTTATACAGATTTGTTGGCTAGTTCCAGAATTTCGGGCTTCAAAGCCAGAAGCTCAGATTTCGTTCGAAATGTTATTAATTTAAGTCAGAAATTCGGAGCGAGAAAAAAAAAAACAAAATTATTATAATATTTGTATACACTCCGCAACAAAACGACAGTGCCTCAAGATTTCTATCAGTTTTGACTAATTTTCTATATTACTATAATATCTTTTTAATGTTCATTATCTTTTTATAACAAATGCAAGCAATTTTTTTATCTAAATGGAAAAAATATGCAACACCGTCAGGGGAAATATTACAAAAAATCCATCAAAGCAAAAATCAAAAAATTAATAAAATAATTTCTTAGCAGCTTTATTATATTGAAATTAAAAAAAAAAATACTTTAATTATAATTTATAAAACTGCCCAGAAAATTTTTTTCTAGAAATTCGAAGTTAAAAATTGTGAAGTTATGATGAACATTTGTGAATTTTTTTAAATTTTTGTATAAAGCTTGAAACTGGGATTTATATGGCTTTCGTTCGACAGGTAACTATACTTTTATAAACCAAAATAAGGACCATTAAAAAAAAATGTCAAAAATAGTCAAAACTGGTCAAAATGTTGATGTAGTATCGTTTCGTCACAGGGATTATAATACAAATAAATTTTTGTGGCAGGTTCCAAATTTCTATTAGTTGAGAATTTCTGTGGTTAAAAAAAAGTATGATTTATATATTTCTATAAAAAAACAAAGCCTCAGCAGGTTAATGTTAAACCGTAAGTAGAAGCTAGAAATTCCTTACACCTAAGATGTAAAATGATTAAACAAAAAATTTTTAAAATATATAAAACCAACAGTACAACTGTAAATGAGTTATTATGAAAGATAAGAAATTTTAAGAATTTTTGTCGTGAAACTGCAGTATAGATACTTAGAACAAAAACTAAAAATGAAAGATATGCATTTGTGTTGTTAACCACCAATTTGTTATGTTTTAAAACATTTTTGTTTTTTTAATTTTTTATCATCTGTTAGGAGAATTTTCCAGATTTTTAGGACATTTTCGATTTATGCTTATGAAAAATGTATTAATTTTTATTAGGTGACATTTTATTTTTGGACATTTTCGATTTCTTCTTTTTTTTTAATTTCATATGGTATAGGCGAGCTTATACATAAGTGATTTTGTGATAGATAGCGAGGTTTAGAAATGCGCTGCCGTAGCGAAGAGTAAACAATTTTATTCAAAATGGCAAGAGTTCGAGCAAAAATTTTAAATAATTAATATTGAGAAAATAAGTGAAGGAGGAAAACTTATAGAAAAAAAGTTTGATTGATTATAAAATTAATAGCTCTGAGGAAAAGCGTTTAAGGCGTGAAAAAAAATATTTTCAAATAATAAATGATTCTTCTTCAGGAATTCAAGCTGCTGAGCCAGTGAAAATATCAATAGAATTTTTTTTTGTTTTGTTAGTGAATGGAAAAATATAAAATTTACCCTTAATAAAGCATATAAAGATATATATATAGAAGAAGAAGAGGCGCATACTTAAAACATGTACAGAAAAAATGAATTCTTAAAATGGTTAAGTGGTAAAGAGGAATAATTAGGAAGCATCTTCAAATAAATTTTAAGTATTTCGACGCAATTGATGGGCGTGCAAATAAAATGTGGACTAAAGGGATGTAAATCGAAAATATTTTCTTTTTAGAACTCCTTAGAGCTTAAATATCAGAAATTTAGAATTTTTGAGGACAAGCCCGTTTTCATAGTACGAAAAAATTGCCAATTCGGTTAAAAGCATTTCTGGATGTAAATAAAAAAGAAAAATCCCATAACGTTTTTTCTTATATTTTCAATCACTAAATATTTAAAAATATAATGAGTCGAGCACATTTATGCTATTTAAATATATTTATTTATTTAATATTTGTTTAGGAACTAGAAGAGAGAGACTTTACTTGAAAAGAAAAATTAGAAATAAAACATTTAAGATATATTTGAAGATAGAGTTTAGCAGAAGGAAAGTATTCAACAAACATTCAAAAGTCTCTCAATCAGAATTATTTAGTATATAACGAAGTACTTTATATTTTCATAGATATACTGTATATTAGACGAACATGCGCAGTTATAAACGCTAACAGAATATTCGAATATTAGAAGATGAACTAAGAAGTTAATACATTTTTGTATGTAAACTCAATTTTAAGTACAAAAAAATTATACCAAAGGTATAAAATCTGCATAAAGCACAAAATTTTGATTACGAAATTTTAATGAACATGAACTTTTTAAAAACTCTCCCACCAAATAAGCACTAACGTCAAATGATTATGTGTCAATTATGACCTAGTGTATACAGGGTGGCCCAATAAAAGTTTTTTTTTGACACATAGATCGTTTTAGAGCGAAGTTGCGTTGGAAGGATCAGGTGAAGAAGAACTTGGCTTCACTTGGTGTGTCCAAGTGGTTAACACGAGGCGCGATTTGTTAACTCGGCCGAAATTGCGTAGGCGGTTATCGCACCAATCAAGCAAGTGAAGCACCGATAGTCAGATGGAGAAAATGTTTGCTTTCTATTGAATACTTTCACGTTGGTTCAGCTTCTATTTGCATTGAAGGTTCATAAAAGGTGAGGACAATCGCTCAATAATCAATGTTCCATGATGGCAAAATATTTTTTAGATGCCGATTAAGATTCATTAAACGAGTCATCTGAATTTCATCATTGCCACAAAAACTAGGAAAGAAGTACCATAATTCCGCGGGTTTCTTATTAAATCACATTTTGTTTTGACACTGAAAGTTATTTTACACCCAAAAAGTAGAACTGCATGTGGAAATGCCAATTCGCTTACCGACATTTTGTGACCGGAAATTGACAAGTGAGCGGTCTTTGGTGACAGCAGGTGGTCACATACAAGCCATACAGCTCAAAAAGGAATCAATCAGTTATTTTGTATGCATTAAGTTCGGTGGTTGTATTTTCAGCCCTACTGGCGATGTCATAGGTGGGGATGTGGGGTGTCACCAAGGTGGGGAGTTTAAGACTTTCGATCGATGCTGTACGAATCATTCATCAACTATTTGTGTGATGACACTTGAAGCCATCAATATGGTCTGGGAAAATTAGGTTAACCAGGTGAGCTGCTGCAGGTACAGCCGAGAAAGAGATTTAAATGAAGTTATGACTAGTAAAAAATGGCACTGCCAGCGAAAGGGAAGAAGTACACAATTGGTTCAATTACGTTCGGGATATTGTAACAGGTTAAACTCTTACCTATCCAAAATAGACCCCGACATACTTAATATATGTGCGCCATGTGAAGGTGCCGGGCATGATAATAACCACCCATGCCACCTCAAATTCACTCACCTAACACTGCTCTCCCTCTCTCTGGACACAACCTGTCGAAACAACCGGTTTCCTGGGCATATAGTTAGATGAGATAAACGATGACGATCGGTGACTACAGCGCACTGGCAGGGCTTAATTGAACAACAACAACAATATTGAATGCATTAAACGCCAGCGATCGCCAGCTGCTATCAAACGTTAAAAAAAGTAATACTGCATTTAATTAATGGATCCGTGAATTTTAATTCATTTATTCAGTTTAAGTTATTCAAGTACAAAAATTTATATACATTTATATGTAAATAAACAAAAAAAAAATATTTATTATTTAACCAATCCAGTTTGCCTTCTTCATTTAACTATTCATGAAACTGTTGACGAACGTGGGCGATTATTGTTTACAGCTTCCGCATTACCTCAGCGTACGTTTCGCCACTTTCAATCAAATAATTGTGTTAAGTACAACAAAGAAAGTATTTTCTTTACTTTATGAAAATCACACAAATCACGGCTATACGATTGAGAGAAGATGCTAAAGAAGTAAACTTCAAAAGCAACGAATGTTGTTAAAAGTAATTTCAATTTTCAAAAGTGAATTTCCAGTGCCTCCCTTCCATATGTCCGTGTGTAAATCGGGTCTTATAGGATATACCCACCCCATATTATACAACTTATTGGAAGATTTACTACCTCCAGTAAAGCAAAAATTTTGAAAGAATAGAAAAATGTTTTTTCATAGAATTTTTAGAAACAACGCAGCCGATGCCTGCCTTTTATAAATAAACTGCGTGAAGCAACGCGGCGTTTAGGTGAATAATTTTTAAAATTATTTCCGTTGTACGCGTATTTTTCCCCCTGATAATATAGATTTTAGACGACATTTTTAAGAAGAACTAAAGAACCACTACAAAAAAAACATCTCTCTGCACATACTTGTACTATCGCTCCTAATCGGCGCATAGGGCGGAACTGTACGCGTTTTAGATACAGGGTTTGACTCAAAAGTAATGAGCCTTATTTTTTTAAGCAGTTTTATTAAACCTTTTGGCTTATACAACTAATATTCTACAAAATAGGACCCTTGAGCGTCAACACACTGGTAGCGGTCCTTCCACTGCAGGAAACATTTTTTAAACTCATCCGCCGAAATCGCGTTCAATTCGGCTGTAACAGTTTTTTGGATCGCCTCAATGGAGTCGAAACGCCGCCCCTTTAGCTTTCTTTTCAGGCGCGGGAACAAGAAGAAGTCCGGAGGGGACAGGTCTGGGCTGTAGGGAGGGTGGGGAAGCACCGGAACTCTCATCTGGGCCAATGCAAAGGTGCAGAGGAAGTCAAAACCTTTGGAACCAATTTGGCACACACTTTGCGCATTTCAAGTTTTCCAGTCACGATTTCCCGCACATTGTAATAACTTAAATTTAACTCTTCACTGATCTCACGTAGACTAGCACGACGGTCAATGTTCAAAAATACATGAACGCGGTTCACATCTTCGTCTTTTACGCAAAATTTGATCGAGTAACTTTGCTCCAACGATCGCTGCATTTTCGCCACTGCAAAAACACTTTTAAAACAGCTTTCACGCGCGGAGCGATGTTGGCTGCACCGCTGTTGCCAACGAACTGGGACCGGTTTCTAGTGGAAGGGGAAGATCCAAAGATCATTTTCCCCCACCAGTCGATTCGGTTGATCGCTTGGCAGACGCTCCGCGCGGGAAGGCTCATTACTTTTCAATCAAACCCTGAATATGCTATTTTCTTTTATGGAACATTCTCAGAGCCTCGGCTGTAGGCTGGTAATACAAGAATATAGAAAAAAATCATCTCTGTTTACTTATATTTTATTTTCAAAGCATCATATAACTTGTAATTGGGCCACCCGTCACCTATGAGTCTAACACAACAAACATTTATTTTAAATCTGCTGCCTTTAAGGACGAAACAAAGAAGTATCGCAAAGCAAAAAAAAAAAAACAAAGAGGAATACCAAATGATCAAAATCTAACTGCTCTATATATCAGTATAAATATACTATATGTATGCAACTTGTTGAAGAAAAAAAATTCGGTGTGTAAATCAACTAAAAGTTAGTAGAGTTGTAGTGTACGAGTAACTGACTGTTGAAATACCGTGATAACGTACTTTGCTTTTTAATCAAATCTTTTATGCAAATAAGTATAAATGTATATATTTTTTATACTTTTCACTGTGATTGGTAATGCCAAAAGTGGGGGCGCTGATAAACTTTCCAACCCCTCGTTGCGTGTTTTTGCAATTTCGCTTAAGTGAATTCGTATACAAATCGATTTAATTGCATTTCGGATTTTTTTTACTTAGGAATAAAGTGAAAATTGAAAACTTATTTCTCATATTTCAAATAAGTAAGTAAGTAAATTGCAACTCATTAAAATACTAGAAGGTAGATACTGTAAGAGGTGGCAGTTCATATTTTATTTTTTTTTTTGTATTTTGTAATTTATATAATAGACACTTTAGTAGGCGTAATATTAAGTAGTAGTAGAAGAAAGGTATAGCGGTTGGCAAAGTGGACGTGGGAAAAATGGGCAGTAAGTACTAAGTAGTAAAGTGGTAAGTGAGAAATCAATTTGAGTGGAGGCGGAACAAGTAGATATGTGTGGAAGTACTTGAGCGTAACTAGGAGCATTTATAGAATGAAGGATATTAGGTTGTTTTGTTTTTGGGTTGCGGACAGGTGGTCTTTTTTTTTGCATTCAGGCATTCAGGTGTCATAAATTAAATATAACTCCTTTAAAATATAATTTTTTTTTTCAACTCTTTTTCTCTTATGTTTTGATGTTTTTTTTGGCTCGAATTAAGAAGCACACTAACGGCAAGAGCACGTCAAAATAACTTTACCTTTCGTTCACCAGTTTATCACAAAATGGATTCCTGGGCTGACGTTTCATAATATCAGATTCAGCTTCTTCATAGGCTAAGGAAATAGCTGGTACCTATTTGTGATTACACATACATACAGACATATTTTATGGTTTTTAATAGATGCATACAAAATTTGTTTATAGCAAAAATGAAGAACACATTAAAGAAAAATTATAAATTAAAAATTTATAAAAAATAAAAATAGTAGCAGCCATATGGCATGACATAGTAGGTAGATATATGTTTATATAAATGCATGTGGTTGTGTGGTTATGAGAATTGTAAAAATATGAAAAAAATATGTAAAAAAATATAATTGTTTTTAAATGTAGAGAAGACGATAAATGCTTTAAAAATCATATACGAAGTTTTGGTGCACTCTTATTTTCTTTCATTTTTTTCTTGCACGATGTGCAATGCTACAGCGCAGCTGGTAAAACACAAGAAACAGGCATATCGACCACTGCTGCAGCTAACGCAGTTTAGCGTCGGTAATGTAGCGAAAAATCATTTGTACTCGAAATAATAGGTTTAATAAAAAAAATAGTGAATAAGTTGTTTTAATATACATATTTAGGCTTTCTCAATTCCGTTTTCATAAAATATGTATATCAATTTATACGAGTATCACCGTTTACAAAAACAAAATACAATAAAATAAAATAATTTTTTAACAACGCTGTTTCAAAAATTTTCACTACTACTCATTTTCTCAAAACTTTTTGTTGCAGGGTTCAATTTTACAATACACAATTATAAAAAAGGAAGTAGAAAATAGTTGCAAGTTGCTACATACACTTGTATGATAGATCAGTGGAAAAAAACAGTTTTCGACATTTTGTACGTAAAAACATATTTGCAATACGCACACCAACACGCAATTCACTTTTTACTAAACAACAACCATGTTAATATGTATAATGAAAATGTGGCCAATGTTGTAATTTAAAAATGCGTTAGTAAAAGTAAAAAGGCGATAGTCAGTCAAACAACCAAATTAAAATAAATCGCGCTTTTATTTCAGGTACATCAAATAATGTGAGGCGCCGTATGCTCGAAAATGAATTTTATGCGAATGTTTTTCTTTTTGAATTTTGCAGCAAATTGGAGCAGTGCGCAGCAGGATATGTTACGAAATATTCAAACAAAGATCGCAGGTATTATTAAATTTAATATTCGTATATAATTTCACATGTATACAAAAGTGTTAGCGTGTGGCTTATTTATACAAATTCATAACATTTGTTCATTAAAAAAATATATGACATGTAAAAAATGTTTACTTTTGTAATAAACGGCTGCATAAATGATTTGGCACATTGACAAAAGTGAAGTAAGAAAGTTTTTAATTCGACGTTTTATTGCATTAGAGATGAGCAGGGTGTATTGTATCGAGTATCGAATTTTTACAATTCTACAAATTTGGAATTTTTCTTAACATTTTTGAAATTTCAGTTGAGAGCTGAATTCTTAATTGCAATGTACCACTGGCTTACAAGAATTTCCATATATGTATATTCTATTTCTCACTTGGAAATGTTTTGTTGCACACTTTTGTCGTTAATCTAAAGGTATAGAGTGCCTTTTGAGATCTGGGATGTCTTGGAATGTGAACCAGATTTCATGTGGTTTGGACCTCGAGCATGAACAACAAATTTTTTTTACAAGTACTAAAAATATATTACTAGGTTGTTCAATAAGTTTTACGGTTCGATAAGAGAGGGCGTTGCTACTAGTCTAACTTTTTTTATGTTGGTACACTCTTCATATGAACGTGTGTGCAGTTTCATTTCAATCTGTCAATTCATTCTCTGTTTACAAGCCATTTAGTATCGACGTGTCAGTATTTTCTATAATGGAAAAAATCAAGTTACGTGCAGTGATTGGATTTTTATTTTTGGAAGGTTTAAAATTGAAGGAAATTTATGAACGAGTGTTGAAAGTATATACGGAATTTTCGCCATCAATTAGGACAGTAGAAAAACGGGTTGCCGAATTTAAACGTGACCGTACAAGCCTTGAAAACGATCCACGTCAAGGACGTCCAAAAACAGCAACAAATCGAGCAAATAATCGAGTGACTGAAAGAGATTTAGTAGAAGCTCTAGGCATCTCATTGGGCAGTGTAAGCAATATTTTGAATGAAGTATTGGCTTTCAGAAAACTCTGTCCACAATGGATGCCGCATTCGCTAACAATGGAACGACAACTCATTCGAATGCGACTTTCTCAGCCACATTTAGAGCACTTTCGAAAGGATAAAGGGGATTTTATGCGCCAATTCATCACTATGGATGAGACTTCGGTCTATCACTATGATACTAAATCAAAACACGAGGCTAACGAGTGCTGTGAACCTGGATCTTCGACTCCGAAACGAGTTCGTGTCCAGAAATTGGTCAAGCTGTAAAATTATACAATTATGTTACCAAGACTGCACTGGTATTATTTACTTGGAAATATTATTTGCTGGATGTAAGGCCCCCGACATTGAATGGAATCACCTTATCGTTCAGCGAAAGTGATCGCTACCTAAGCCCGATATTATATAGAAAGCTAAATTGGAATTTAAATGCAGAAGACAGAGCGAGAAAAGCCTCAGCCGCACTTTACTCATGCAAGAAAACCATAGGGATAACTTGGGGTTTATTTCCGAAAATAGTACACTGGTTGTATTCAGCAGTGGTAAGACCGATTTGACTGTACGGAATATTAGTATGGTGGCCGGCACTTGATAAAAATATTATTGTGAACAGATTGGCTCGTATTCAAGCAAGCTTATGTATAAATGGAGTTCTTAGAGCCACTTCCACAGAAGCACTAAACGTAATTTCATAGTTATTGCCAATTGACTTATGTTGTAAGCAACTGCCTGCCAAGTCAGCATTGAGGCTCAGACAACTAGCCCTCGTAGAGACATTCAGTAAAGGTCATTCGACTATATTAGAAAAATATTCCACTATTCCAGCTAGACTTATTGGTCTTAAAGAAGAGACCATCAACTACGAGGGAAGTATCTATTATATATGTCTACTCAGATAGTCAGGCAGCTCTGAAATTGTTAGAGTCAGTATTTGAATGCCACAAATTACTATGCGAAGTATCACAATATTTTAAAATATATACCCGATCTGGGTGGCAGGCCATAGAAATATAGAAGATAATTGCAAAGAAGATGAGCTGCAGCAAGGGAACGTACAACACGAAATATTTATCCAGATAATGCCGATTTCCTTCCTAAATGACTAATAGATGGACACTATGCCAATGCTGCTAATGCCCGTTGCAGGCAATCACCTTTTTGCCAAATAAGCAGGCAAACTTGGACAGAATGAAACCACTGCCGCACAAAATTGCGACTGAATCTTAAGAGACAGGAAATGAAAAATACGATAGGGGTACTAACAGGACATTGTTTAATGGGTACTGGTAGTACCACTTAATGACTTTTGTTGAAGTTGTCAAGTTACTGAAGAAGAGAAAGCAGTGGAACACCTCCTGTATACAGAAAACAACTCTCCACGCTCGGATTCGCCTTTCTTAACAGCATTGAAAAGGTATCTCAAAATTAAATTAATATTATTTAAAAAAATTAAATTACATCCACAGGTTGATTCAGAGAAGATTCAGGATTGTAAAGCTCGAGCTCTAATGGTATCACAATAATCCTATTCAGGCCAGAATGTGTCGAGAGAGCGATCCGGGCGCTCCTGTACCTCAAACTTTAAACTCATTTATCTCGAAACAACTTTTTTCGGCCCGTACTAGAATCATATTATTATTTCAATTATTTTTTTATTAAAAAACTGAAAAAAACCGAGTGTCAAATTCAAAACCGCGCCATTTTGTCAACAATTTTTTGGTTTTTGTGTTTCAGATAAACAGAAGAGCCAAAATGGAGAACGCCGTCCAGATCCAATTTTTCGGGAGGGTCAACTTCAGTGCCGATTTTAAAATTATTAAAATAAAAAAATAAAACTTGTTTTTGTATGTAAAAGAAGTTAAATAAAAAGCCTAAAAAATTTAAATATCGTTTTTCATTTTTTTTTTATTAAAAAAAAAATCCTGAAAATACCCTAAATTTTCCAGCTCTAGACTACCAGGACCACTCAACCTAAATATGCATCATGCTGAATTGTTTTTTAATCCCGCTTAAATAACATTTAAGTTAATTTCGAAAAGCATTGCACATTTTCCTACATCTCTAATGCATAAAACAGGACGCTTAAAAATAACTTTGCCTTTTTTTTACAATTACAATTATAAGTGGCGCGCACAAATAAAAAAGCTGCTTAGAGTAACACAAAAAATTTAACATTAAATCAAGATATTGAGTATGTATGTGTGTACGTATGGCGGTATGTCGGTTAATAAATAATCGAGGTTGTATGTAAATAAATACAAATTATGTATGTGTAACGGTTCATTAATTAAATATGTAAATTTAATGTATTATGTATGTAGGTATAAAACACATATGTATATGTATGTATATGTATATGTATAATATATATAAGTAGTATTTATTCCGGTGAAAACAAATGTAGGCTCTGGAGATTTATTCAAATAAGGTGTCAAATTACAATAATACGAACACATCACGTAGACACTTAGTAAATGTTGTTGGCAATGTTGATGTCGATTATTTCGATGGCTGATGGATGAAGTTGGTTTTGTTCGCATAATGATGATTTTGTATAATTGTTCGCATAAATAAAATATCAGTATTTCTTAAAATCACAACAATTACTGAAGGTTAGTTCAGTTTGCATTTACGAGTGTACTTGTTTTTTTTTTTCTTTGTATCACATGGCGGGTGAGTAAATAATATGAAGAAAAAACATGGATATGTACTGTTTACACTAGTCAACAAAAGGTTAAACGATTGCTAAATAAAATTATTTATGTTAAAATGAGGAACATTATTGTTTTTAATTCAATATAGCCGTGCCTCATACGGCAATTCGGATACATTTCTTTACCAAAAAAATACAAGTAATAACTAAATTGAGAAAAAAACCAGGCATGTTAATCGAGCACGTTAGTATTTTAAGGGGACCACTTTCGTTATTTATTGTATTGTAATAAAATGCTTATTAGGCATAGAAAATAGCGGTTTTCAATCATTTTTCATTTGGAAATAAAAGCGAAGAATTTATCAATGCAATTGCATACAACAACGAGAAAAGCTATGTAATGGCGTCAATTAACTGCAACAAGAAACAAATGCAATTAAATACAAGTATACTAAACGGTAAAGCCATTGACGTTTTATTCCACTAAAAATATTCAACTGTTATACTCTTCGAACAGTTATACCCGTATGTGGATATTATTTGTATTGCAGCGTATATTTGTGTTACATGAAAAAAGTGATCTTTAAATTGTGTCATAGGAATTGGAATTCAAATTTGTGTGGATTGAAAACCGCTGTGTTATATGTATGTAAATTTTATAGCAAATGCAAAAAAAACATTTGTTTGTTTTTTTGCTTAATTTGGCACCTTGAATTGACTAATTTGTCGTTGAATGGATCACGTGGTGGACGCTTCATAATGTCGGCCTCAGCAGCTTCATAAGCCAAGGAAATGGCAGGCACCTAGTTTTTTTATTTTAACATATATGAACAAAAAAGTCGTTTAAATACATGTATATTTGTTTGGAGATATGTAACGTTGACAAATAAACTAAATAAAGGAGTTCCAAATATGTATGTACGAGTAAATGTATGAATATAGAAAAAAAAAATTGCGTTAAAAATATTTGACTTTAACTTCGACTACGGCCGAAGGTAAGTTACTTTCCAGGAAATGAAAGGCTTAGTAAAACTTTTCCTAATAATATTAAAAAAAAAACAAATTTTTTAATTTTAAAATTTTTATACAAACAACGACTTATTTTAAATAATTTTTTGCAATAAAAATGTAATGCAGGCATTTTGGTTTCATAAAACAATTAAGAAAAAAGTTTTAAAGTTTAAAATTTTATATAATTATTTCAAAATAAAAAAAAATAAAAACTATTTACATATATAAAAATTTTAAAATAAAAAAAAAACAATTATTTATATAAAAAAATTTTAAATAAAAAAGAAATTAAATATAAAATAACTTTTTTAACTACATTTTCTTAATTTTTTTTTATATATTAAAAAAAAAATTTTTAACTTCTTTTTCTTAATTTTTTTTTAATTATGATATATCTTTTTTTTTTTAACTTAAAAACTTTTTTAGTTTAGTTTAGAAACTTTAAAACTTTTTTTTTAATTAAATAAAAAAAAATTTTTTTATAAAAATTTTACGTCCGAAGCAATTTTCTTTTAATTTTATAATTTTTACATAATTATTTTTTTTTTATTTAAAAATTTTTATATAAATAATTTTGTTTTAGTTTTAAAATAATTATATTACAATAAGTCCTTTTTTAATTTTTTTATTTAAAAAAATATTGTTTATTAGATTTTTTATTAAATTAATTTGGTTTTTTTTTTATTAAATTAAAAGAAAAGATTTCGTTTGTTTTAAGCTTTTTAATGAATTCGAAAGGCCTGTAATTCCATTTTTATGGAGCAAATCATTTAATTTTTATTTTAATTATAATTTAGAAACTCCTAAAATTATTCAGAGTAAAGCGCCGATTTTGAGTCATTCATATCTATTGAAAATTAAAATTCGAGCGTAATGTCAATCAAGTGCACTGCGATTAACTATTATTTTTGCAAATTTTAATACTTCGGTTATCTAGCGGCTGGTCACGCAATGGTCAATGCCAATAAAATAGATATTTCCTGGGCACTGGAATCGATGAGTGTAACCCATAGATAGTCGGTCCCATGTTACCGAAACGAACTGGATTTATATCTGGTCAAGGACTGTCATATTTTCGCTGCTACAACAGCCCAGCTAGTTTAACTCAAACTAACCTATAAAATAGGGGCAAGCTATTTATTCTTAGCACCACAGTCTTACAACAGACGGACAAAATTGTGTTCCCCTTCACTTCTAGACTACATATTCATTTCATTTCATTGAAAGTGTGGCAAATATAAAACGTTAAAACTTATATGTAATACTAGTATATGTAATGAATAATGTTGATAAACGGAAATCGTAACACGAAGAGATAGGGGGGCGAGAAAGTTTGTAGGTGACATCTAAATTATGAACCTATACTCGTACATGTTTTCTTAACGCGATCAATGGAATAAATACTTAAAGCATAAATATATACGATACACGAGAATATTCTTATGCTATTTTTTTTATTAGTGACAAATGAGTTAAACGAAATTTTAGGTTATTATTGCTTAAAAAATACATATATCGCTTAAAGCCACATAACCTAGGCGCAATTTCAATGCATCTGTATTTATATTACAAAAACACACAGTTATAATTATTTTGAAATACACAGTCATAAAAAATTATATGGTACAGCAGATTCATAGGTAGCACCCGTCCAACACTTAAAGAGCTAAGCTTAGCAGATTTGTAGAATTTTGCGCATATGTACATATAATGTAGGCTGCCACTTTCGGATTCCATTACCAACTTCACGCTTATTCAAGCTAAAACTGAGTTGCATACGGCAGCAGGTTGTCCCTCGTTTCCTTGAAAGCTCCATTCACATTGCGTTTGCACAATTTTGATGTTTTAAATAATATTTCCAAAAGATTTTCATCAAGCGTACATACATACTATAGCATGGCGTAACACACAATATGTATAAAGATTTATCATAGCATTTTCTTAATAATAAATAGCACCTTGTTTCCCTGCTTACATATGAAAACAGAAATTTAACAATACATGAACGGCCAGCCTGGCCTACGATAGTTTAGCGATAGTTGGAATGCCACGAATGTTGAGGCATTTAGCGTACATTTGTATGTTGAAGGAGGAAGTAGCAACACATTTTCAGGTCGGCGCAATTTGTGTATGATTTTCTTGGCTTTATTATACTTAGCTTTTTAGCGGTAATGAAAACATATAACTTTCCCCATAAATGAAGCTTTAGCCATTGTAGCACGTATATGGAATTATAAATGTACGTCCGAAGCAATTTTTTTTTTTGTTTGTTTTTGTTTTTGTTGAAAATCAAGCTTTGGTTTACCTTTCGTTGACGAGCTTGTCGAAGAGCGGACTACGTGGGCGACGCTTCATAATGTCAGATTCAGCTTCCTCGTAGGCAAGTGATATCGCGGGCACCTTTACATAGCGGCATTTTTTGTTTTAAGTGTGTACATATAAGGCATATTTTTGTTTGTATATCACATATGTATGTAAATTATTCAGATTACGGTAAATTTAGCCTACCTAACTTATCTTATACCTTTCACGAAATTATTATAATTTTTTTTTTCATCTTATACCTTTCACTTAATTAATATTAATATTAATATAATTTTTTTTACTCTTAATTTTTTTTTTTCTCATTTATACCTTTCACTTAATATTTCTGTGTTCTTTAATTTTTCAAAGTTAAGTTGAGAAATTATTTAAAAAAAAATAGAGAAAATCAAGAAAATCTTAACTAAATAAACTCAATTGGAAAGTAATTTACGATTTTTTCGCACAACCACAAAATATATATATATAAGAATGCTATACGGACATTGTCACACTTACCATATCAGTTCCCAAATCGATGCACAAAATGGTAACGGTACCCAGTGGCAGTGGTATGTCGCAAAGGATGAAAGCCAAGAATGGTGAGATTTCGGGAATGTTGGAGGTGAGTGTGTAGGCAATGGATTTCTTCAAGTTATCGAAAATCAAGCGACCCTCTTCAACGCCAGTCACAATTGAAGCGAAGTTATCATCGAGCAAAATCATGTCAGCAGCCTAAACAGAAATGGGTATTGGTTACATCACGCTCTCAATTGCACCATGTATATAAATATTTATTGATGTTTATTAGAACCATTATTTGTCTATACTCCGTTGTGCACCCCTTTTCACATTACTCACCTGCTTCGACACATCGGAACCGGCAATACCCATTGCAACACCGATATCGGCCTTCTTTAACGCGGGCGAATCATTTACACCATCACCGGTCACAGCCACAATAGCACCCATACGTTGACAACCCTCCACAATGATCAGTTTCTGTTGAGGCGAGGTACGTGCGAACACGATCTCAGTGTGATAGCGCAGAATTTCATCCAACTGTTCGGGTGTAACATCACGTAATTCAGCGCCATGCACAACAGCTGCCTTGGCTTCACGTGGGTTAACTTCCGAGACAGGGATGTTCAAGCGCTGTGCGATATCCTCAACAGTTTCATTGCCCTCCGAAATGATACCCACCGATTTAGCAATGGCCTTGGCAGTGATCGGATGATCACCAGTCACCATAATAACCTTAATACCAGCTGAACGGCACTTGGCGACGGCATCGGGTACAGCAGCACGTGGTGGATCAATCATGGACATAAGGCCAACGAAACGCAAATTGTCAATAGGGAAGTTAACGTCGTCAGTGTTGAATTTATAGCCTGTGGGGTATTTATCGGAGGGCAGCATAAAGTCGCAGAAGCCGAGCACACGCTCACCCAAACCACCAAGTTCCATGTACGCATTATTGAAAGCCTCCTTCATCTCTTCATCCAATACCTTTTCTTTGCCGTTAATGAAAATAGTCGAACAACGCTCTAGGATACGTTCGGGTGCACCCTTCATGACAAGCAAATAACGTGGATCACTTGGATCTTCAGTTTCATGTATGGAGACTTGGTATTTGTTGGTTGAATTGAATGGAATTTCAGCGATTTTGCGGTTACGTTTGCGTATATTCATTACATCGCCGAGCGCCAATTCCATGCATTTAAGCAGTGCAGCCTCTGAGGCATCACCGCTGACTTCCTTCTTCAAAATTGGTACACCTTCTTGACCGCCCTTGAATTCGGCACGATTACAGAGGGTAGCAATGCGAGAGAGCGCCTTGAAGCCAGGGCTGGTTCTATCGTATTGCACACCCGACTGATCTTCAGTTGTATCGGCCTCGATGATTTGATTATCGAACCACATATGGGCGACGGTCATACGATTTTGGGTGAGGGTGCCGGTCTTATCAGAGCAAATTGTCGAGGTGGAGCCCAGAGTTTCCACAGCTTCCAAATTCTTTACCAAGCAATTCTTCGATGCCATACGCTTAGCAGTCAATGTTAGACACACAGTCACAGTGGCCAGCAGACCTTCTGGCACGTTCGCTACAATAATACCAATCAAGAAGATGACAGCATCCAACCAATGGTAACCCAAGATGAAAGCGATGACGAAGAAAGTAACACCCAGGAACACAGCGACGCCGGTAATCAAGTGAATGAAATGGTGAATTTCCTTAGCGATGGGAGTCTCGCCAGTGTCCAAACCAGATGCCAAGCCAGCAATACGACCCATTACGGTGTGATCACCACAGCTGATGACAACGCCTTTAGCGGTACCCTCAACAGCATTGGTGGAGAAGAAAGCCAAGTTCTTGGTTTCCAAGGGATTTTCATGTGTAAATTCAGCACCACGTGATTGCGGCTCAGATTCGCCAGTTAACGATGAGTTGTCCACTTTGAAGTTGCGCGCCTCAATGATGCGTATATCAGCGGGAATACGATCACCGAACTTCACTTCAACCACATCACCCAACACTAGGTCTTCGGCACGTAAGGTAAGTTTCTCACCTTCACGAATGACAGTAGCAAATTGGGGCACCATGTTTTTGAACGATTCCATAATCTTTGAACTTTTCGATTCCTGTACGATAATTTAAGTAATTGAAATACTTGCTAAATGTCAGAAAATCATAAGCTTCTTAATTACAAACCTGATAATATGAGAATATGCCAGTAACTATAACTACAGCCGAAAGTACGATACCCAAATACAAGTTGTCGTCCGAAGGCTCCTCGCTGGTACTGGCCTGAATGGAATAGGCCACGAAGCAGAGTATAGCACCGATCCACAGCAACATGGCGAAACCGCCGAATAAATTCTTGCAGAATTTCACCCATTCGGGTGTTTGTTTGGGTGGTGTGAGCGCATTAGGACCATCTCGCTCCAGATTCTCCTTAGCCTTGGCGTGACTCAGACCCTGGGAGAAAAAAACGAATTCAACCATAACAATTTGAGTAAGATGTTTATTTAATAACGCTTACATTCTCTGGATGCGTCTGAAAGCGCTGATATAACTCCTCAGGAGAGATTTTATGAAAATCGATATCTAACTCCTGTTTGAGATCTTCAAGATTTTCCTTCTTAGCCGGTTTTGGTGGCATTCTGCGTTTAGACTGCGAAAGAAAATAGTGCCAATAAATAACTGGGAATTTGTACAAGAGTGGTAGAAGCGCATTTTGGAAGGTTAGCAACCAAAAACAAAAAAATAAATTATTTTCACTTCCAAAACGCTCTCAACCCAACACCATTAAGACAAACTGTAGAAAATGTCCAGCAAAATTGATATTTAATATTTTTTTTATTTTTATTTTGAATTTTATTCCTTTTTTAATAGTTAGTTTTTACGCGCTTTGGTTTTATATATGTGTGTTTTTTTTTTTTCTGTCTTGCGCCGAGCACTTTGTAGGCACCACCGCGCACCAAGAATGTTGATTAAAAAGGATTACATTTGCTAAGAAGATTTAAGCTCCAATTCACCAAATTTGTTAGTTTTATGCTGTAGCTAATATTTTTTTATTTTTAATTTTTTTTATTATTTTTTTTTATTTTCATTTTTTTATTTATTTATTTTATTTATTTATTTATTTTTTTATTTACTATATTTATTTATTTTATTATGTTTTTTTTTGTTTGTTTTGTGAATTAATGAATTCTCGATAATAACCATTAGCAAACCTTTGTTAGCGAGGCGCAAATAAGTACTTATGGTACAACTTCCATATCTACACATACTTGCAGCATATAAAAAGTAAATCTGTGTACCTAATCTACCTTACTTACCGCACATTTACATACATACTTAAGTGGTGTAAAAACAAATAAAAACCGTTAGTAATATACATGAAATGGATAAATGAGTGTAGCAGTGGTGAGGCAGTTACTCAAGCGATTTGTTAAACGAAACGAGCACGAAATTAAAAATTAAGTTAGTTACTTAAAATATAAAAAAATGTTAAGTTTAACTACATAAATAATAGGTAAATGAAATAAAGTGGTTAGAAGTGAAAGAATATATAATAACAATATAAAGTGAATAGAAAAAAGGTCTAACTCCACCGCAAGCGTGCTTCCACACATTTCTAACCTACATATAAACATACACAGCAAGCAAATTTGTATACGGTAAATCATTAGAACTTAAATAAATATTTCTCATTGTATCTTTTAGGCGCAACTTAGTTATTGCGCTTAGGAGTGCCACCGAATTTCACTTGCTAGAAGCACAGCACTTCACATTATGGTGGGCATATTTTTTTAAGGAAACTTGAACCTAATACATACATATATTCAGTCTGTATTATTGACTAAAATTGCATAAAAAATGTCTTGTTGAAAGCTAATTTCTTCTTTCTTTACTTTGCCATCTGCCTCTGTTTTTGTGAGTTTTGTTCTTTCCATTTTCTTTATACCAAACATTTTTGGCTGCTGCTAACGCTGTTGACCTCGGAAGTGCGCCCTCTTTAAAATTAGCACAAACACACGTCAGTTAGTTGTCAACGAGCCAGTTCGCCCGCCCGCTGGTCAACCAAACGGCAGCGAGTGCTTGACGCCCACATAAACGCCAGCTGTGCGCACCCGGTACGCTGTAAACTTATTCGAAGACTAAATAAAATCTCTCAGACGCGGCAGTTGCAATAAAAGCGCTATTTTGAAGCTATTTTTAAATTTAGTGCAAAACATAAAACAAACAAAAATCAACTGCAGTAAAATTAAACAAATTATTAGAGTCAAGAGTGCAGTTGAGTAATGGGTATGGACTGGCAGGTGTAGCGTTGTTATTTTGACTACAGTGGTATAGGAGTATATAAGTAAATGCTAATGAAGACTATCTGCGAGCAGTTGCGATATATTCGGATACTTATTAGTAATAGAGATCGGATTTTTATGCAAATTGAATATGCAAAATATATGCAAATATGCAAAAATATGCAAAAATATGGAAATATGCAAAATATAGGATCCTATTAATTCAATTTTTATTATAATGAGTATGTACCTAGGTGCGAACTTCATGTGATGTTAAACAAAAATATGCACTTCCATAAAAATCCGATGTCTACTTATTACACATTTATTATTGCTCATTAGGGCTTAGGTATTCAAATTGTTAGTATTTTCAACTTATTTTACAAAATATTGTAAAACATTTTGTCTACTCAAGCATTTATCTGCATACAGAATTTTATACAGTTAATACCATTCTTGTATAATATATAAATTATCAAAGAAACTTTTTAGCAAATGACTCGAAGTTGTGCTGATGACTTCTAATGGACGGTCGATTAAAAAAAGGGGAAGAAATAGCGTTCAATTTACAACCGAATTCCATTTTTTTTTTAATCAGTAAGAAATCAATATAAAAAAATGTCTGTGTGGAGCTGATTATTTTTTTTGTAGCAATTGGATGATGATTCGTCTCTCTCTGTTTGAAATTTTGGGACCACCCATTTCAGATCTTATTGAAAATTATTAAAAATTCATTTATAAATATTTTCGTTTAGATCTGGGCTTGAACTTCCATGGAAAAACCATTGTAATCACTCGCGAGTTAATAATAAAAAAAAGTTAAATGGTGAAAACACCTTCGTCCGCTTTTTTTCGTTTCTACGAAAAATTGTTGCCAAATAAAAAGGCATGTTTACTGAGTAAGTGGATATCTTTGTTTGGCACACGCATTTCTTAATATTAATCTGAGAGGGGTGTTATACAAATATGACAAACAAAAATTTCGAACAAACACAAAATGCTTCACCCACAAATTTTCAACAAAATATTGTACTCAAATTTAAGATTTAATTAAATTTAAAACTTCGATATTTGGTTATTTCTATTTTAATTAATTTGTTTTTTTTTCTGCCGCTTTCTATTTCCGCCTTTAATCTGATCGATATTTTCAATATGCATTTTTAGGTTATTTTAGCGGTATTTGCATTGCTAACCACTACTACTTTTAATTAAGTCTAGAGCTCACTCTTTTTGGATATTCAAATTGTTTTGGATTCTCAAATTATTCTAGTTTTTATTCAATCATTAAATCTATGTGGTAAAAATAGCCGAAGGGAAAGCTCTTGCAATGTCAATGACAAGCAAATAGAAAGGAAATGTGAATTTTCGCCCAAAATTTTTTTATATAAAAATAATTTACGAGACAAAATAAAACACGAGGAGAAGAAAACACGTCAACCAAGTCACAAGCAAAATTAGTTGGGAAATATTAATATATATAAATAAAGCACAAAAACAAAATAGAATTAATTTGTTTTGTTTTTAATGAGAGACGGTAAATAAGAATGGTCAAGGCAACTACGTAACAGAAAATGAGCGCATTTGCTGAGCGTTCGAAAGCAATTGTTAAAAAAATTATGAGTACATATGAACATATGTATGCATGTATAAAAAATAATAAAAAAACAGGTTAAGGGGTAAATATTGTGGGTATGACATTTTTATTGCTTTTTTGGGGGTTTTTTTTTTAGGGGAACTACAAGTATCTCTAACCGTGAACTTTTTAATTTTTTTTATTAAAATTTTATTTTCTGACACATTTCACTTGTTTAAGAGTTCGTCTAACATCAAAAAAATTAAAATTAAATAAAAAAAATGAAAAAAATGCCATTTTAAATAATATATCAGATATCTTTCATATTAGCTAAAAGTTGAAATAGGATTTTACAAAAAATAGTGAAAATCGTATTTTTGACACACTGTTTTTTTTTTCAAATCTAAGTCTTCCGAAATCAAAAAAATCGAATGACTTTTTAATAGAGAGATCACCACTTTAAAGGAATAAACAGAAAGTTTTAAGGAAAAAAAATTGAATATGCACAAAAACAAATGTAGTAACAAAAATAATTATAGGTAATAGTTTTTTAATTAAAAATTTGTAAGATTTTTTTTATTCTATAAGAACATTTTTAAAATAAATAAATAAAAACAAAAAAATAATGTTGATTTTTTATAGGCATAAACAAATTAAAAACAATTTTAATACATAAAATTTACAACCAAAAAATTATTTTTTTAATAGATATACAATTTCTTTTATACAAAATAAATAAAAAAAATTATGTTGATTTTTAATAAATATTATATAAACAAATTATAAACATAATTTTATTATCCGAAATACACTAAAAAAATTTTAATTTTTTAATGATATGACACTTCATGCTATGGGCGTGCTGAAGAATTCCCATAAAGATTGGAATGTCTGCCTGTTAGGCTCTTCAAACAAAGGCATGTTTTGGACATTTCTGTTCAGTATAAAAACATAAATAAACAAATAAATAAGTAATTGGCGCGTACACTTCTGTTCAAGGTTTGGCCGAGTACCTCCTCCTATTTGGGGAGAGCGCATTGATGTTGTTTCACAAATGAAGAGACCTACAGTTTTAAGCCAACTCCGTACGGCAAATGGTTTTTTATGACCAGCTTTTTCATGGCAAATGGAAATTCGAAGTGAGAGCAAACAGCTAAAATTGTCCATTCGATGCCTTCGTCAATAACTCGCATTACAGCTTTAAGGGAGAGTTTTTGAGGATCGTAAGATTTTGTAAGATTTTGCATTCACTGGCAATGCTGAAAGCGACAAGCAAATGATTTGATTTTTTTGGTTTCCGGTATTCAATTGTAATTGTCTAGGTGCTGAATGGTTCCAGCAAGTTGGTGCAACATTTAGAGGAAATAAACCTAGAGGTAGAGGACTAGATAGACCTGACAATGATAAGGATACGAAATCGAGTTGTGTACTTCGACCTTAAGGTACTTCGACCTGCCAATAAGGCATTTGCTCTGACTCTTTGACTTTTTAAAACAGAAGCGAGCGGTTGATTTTTATAAAATTTGATGTCGGAATTTATTTCCAAATACTAAAGTTAGCTAATATTTATTATACATGTATTCTTGTTATTTTTTCAACCAATCCCAGAAGACTTCAAAGCACCTTCTTCTCGAATGCGGCGCTATAATGCGGAGAAGGTTGAGACATCGCGGTCGATTGCAGCCAGCAGAAAGTCACATACGCTCACTCCAATCCAGCTCAATCTCTAGTTTATTAAGGGGAACTGGGTTTGGATGAAGTACTGTAATGAGTAGAGGGCACAAAATATCCTACCATGAGGTCGAAGTGCAAACCGCAAATCTATCTATGTCGAAATCTAAGCTAATATTTTTTTATTTAATTATGGCATTAATTAAATACTAAAGCCAGCCAGCAAAACCAAAATATTGGTTACGTGTTTCAATGTTCCACCGGACAGGCGATTCTATGACACAGAAACGACCCGGTTTTATATCCAAGCAAGGACCGTCATTTAATTAGTATCTCTCAGACATTTTACCTAGCAACTACTATTGATTAGTTCATTTATATTCTAGTATTTTTTTTTGTATGTTTCTGTGTGGAAGTTTTTAACTTTTGTACAAGGTGGCGCAAAATTAATCACCCTATTGGAAGATTTATAATATTTGTATAGGGCATCGCACGTCAATCATATTTGGCACTTGTGAACTAGACAGCTGTAGTATACAACCAGACAAGTAACGAAACGCGTGAAGGTCAAAATAAAGATTTCCATCATACAATTTTTTATTTGGTAAAAAAAAATTGTGCTAAAACCAAATTGGATGATTACATCTTGCACAACCAAAAATTGGTAATAAGTTGTAGGTTTGTATGTGTGTAAGTGTGCACGAAATAAATATCTATATATGCATGTAAGTAAGCATGAGTATCTAATTGATTTTCAAAATTTGCCCATAACCAACAAACACACAAAAAAAAGTGACACTGAGCGTGAATTTAAAAATTAATAATAAATATTTTAAAATACCTATATTATGTATGTATGTATGTATGCATGTATGTTCATATGCCATGTATGACGTTTATTGAAATTATAAGTATGACAAGTGTTTATGTACGTATGAGTAATATATGTATGTACGTATGTATATTTACCTTAAAGTGACCATCGGCTGTACGATTATCGTCATCGGTTGGTATAACCGTTGCGAAACGATAAGAGTCTGCCCTCCCATGCTAAAGAATCGGAGGAGCAATCGAGAGTACAACAAATAAATTTACAAACAACAAACACAGGAGCATAACGTTGGATAAACGAGCACAATGACGGAACAACGTAAATACGCAATCATAACGTAACGCAATGGAACGCAAGGGAGCGTAATGCAGGCATGACAGCGATAGGAATATAAGAAAAAAATATAAAATTGTAAAAAAATGCAATGACAAATGGTAAGTGGTAAGTAGTAAATGGTGAATGGTAGAAAATACAGCGATAAACGTTTATAGCTAAATTTTAAAAATAAGTAGCAATTAAACTATGAATGAGCATGCAATTTAAGTTAAATAATAAAGTATTAAATAATTAAATAAACTATATATGATTTAAAATTTATAAAAAAATAATAATTTAAATATGTAAATATATAGTGTTGCAAAGTATAAAATTTTTAACCTGAAATTAGCCTGTACATATCGATACACGATTGTATAATAAAAAACAGTTTTTTTTTTATTTTTTGTATAAAATTACTATATATGTATATCGTGTTACTCTGTCTTGCATGGCTCGCCAACACTTCTTGGCGTCAGTAACTTGTCCATGCCTACATATGCATAAATTCATGTATGTATGTGTATATTTTCTACTAAGTAGGTCAACTTAATACATACAAGCTCACCAGCAGTTAGCACGACACTAAGTAAACGCCTAAAAGCACACTTCACCAGTGCTGTCGACCAAATCGATTCTAAACACTACAAATTCAAGAAGACTGTTTACTAAGTATTCAACTCGCAATCAATAATACTATAAACGACTATTAGGTGTCTACTGCTAAAAGCCTCACTGGAATAAGTCAAGTATTCCATATGTAATGGCACTGGAATTGAGGCATTGGAAAAGTTTATTGGCATAGAATCAGAACCTACTTTCCAGTCGCGTGTCTGTAATCTAGTGGTACTAACCACCCCGCAGCTATATTGCCTGAACTCCAATCTACCGCCGGCCCACCTCTGACCACTACAGGAAATATATTTATAGTCAAAGCAATTTAAAATAAATAAAAATGCACAAACAAAAATGGCAGAATAACACGCACTTGACAACTGGTGTTCACAACGAGAACAAAAAAAAACATTTTTTCTGAAAACGCTGAAATATTTGCTTCAGTTTTGTTTACTAAAAATTATTAATTTGATTACTCAATTGCCCCAAGAATTAAATACAAGTCTTGCCTATTTGTTTACATATGAATGAATCATGCAAAGATAATAACACGCTCGGGGGATTGAAACTATTCCACAATTATTGTGCGAGTAAATACAAAAATTCCACGAAGAAATTGAATATTTGACAGAAAAGCTTGAATGATGCTCATACATATATCAATATGCGGGGCCAGCGAATCTTAAGAGAATAATAGCGGAATTTTCATTAAGCGAATTTTACACGAGCTCAGAGTACACTAAGAACTCGTCGCTCATTGGTTGGAGAGTGGAAGTGAAACAGTGAGTACTGCTCACGTACCGACAGAGGAACAAACAGCTGGAAATTTTGTAATTCCTAATCAGTTAGATAAATAAGGTATATCTACAGCTAGATCTAGCTTATACTATGCCATAAGAAACCACTCACTTGTATAATCGGAAAAGTTTTTTTGTGGTTTACTTTTCGTAGGCTGTTAATAGAAATAAGTATTTATCTAAGCGCTACACTAGTCTTAATTACATACATATATACTATGTCTGATCATGTGCGAGTATTTTTAGAACCAGTTTAAGAACTTAGCAATTGTACAAATACTAATTATAACAACAAACATTAAATATTTTTTTTATTTTACTTATTAGCACTATTTGTGCATAATTAGGTATCACTACAGAATAACAACAAACAAAGAATTCCTAAATAGAACAATTAACGATAAATTAAGAAGAAATTGATTGTGAGGAAAAAGGAAATAAAAATAAATAAAAAGGAAATAATAAAAAATATACAAGAAAAATGCATTCGGAACAAGGATTCGCAACTTGAAACACAAGAACAACGCAAAATGAAGTCTTTATGAGTTTTTTTGTTTGTAGAACAAAAATAGCAGCAGCGATAACGAGAAAGTTAAATGCAAACCAACGATACTGAATTGAAGTAGTAAATTTTACGATAACGAAGAGAAGTTCGACTTTTATGGTGTTGGCATCAGAATTCAGTAAAAGTCTATGCAAAACTTTACTCCTTGAGGATCTTAAACTAAATAACATGAAAATAAACAGCGAAATAGATTTTGAAATGGTAATGAAATTAAGCAGCCACAATTTGTAATCAGGCGGCACGAGTGGTAAAAAATTGGGTGTTTCTGGTACTATAATTGAAATTAGTATCTTTCTTATTTTTTTTTTTATGTATGGTACATACATCGGCGGTGAAATCAATGGCAGCACGACATATTGTAAAGTTTGCACTCTTCATTTATTTTTAAGGTACTTTTTTTTAAATATAGTTTATATCATAGTAAAAACCATATAACTCGAATTTTCAAACTTTGCATAAAATTAAAAAAAAAAAATTAAGCAAATTTTCATTAAAATTTCTAAATTATTAGTGAATATTTCTAGAACAAAAAAAAAAAAAAAATATTTCTATGCTGTTTTCTACTCCATACCATTTTGGTATAATATTGTGGAAGTGCAAAGTTGCTCGAAATTCGCCCTGATTTTTTGATAGAAAAAGAAGATTTGAGTTATTTAGTTTTTCATGAGCCATATTTCTATAAAACAAAAAAACAAATACATAATAAAAAACTAATTAATAAAAAAGAAACAAAAAAATGAAATTAATTAAATAAATAAAAAATTTAAGAAAAAAAATTAATTTAAAAAATGAGATTTAAACAATATAAAAATAAAAAGAATTAAAAAGTAATCATACAAAACTTTAATAAAAAAAAATGTATATAACGAAGTACGAAGTTTGAAACTCTGAGGTATTTGGTTTTTATTGTAGTATGAACTATATTTTTATAAAAAAAATAAATAAAAAAAGAACAAATAAATAAATAAAATAAATAAATAAATAAATATAGAATAAACTTAATTAATAAAATTGACTAAAAATAAAACATAAAAATTAAATTAATAAAAAAAATAAAAATAAATAAAACCACTTTTTTATATAAAACAAAAATAAAAATATATAAAAAATACATACAAAAATTTATTTATAAAATTAAATAAAAAATAAAAGTAAAAAAGAATTAAAAGAAAAAAATAAATAAATATGTGAACAAACTTTAAAGCTATGAGTTACCTACTTGGTTTTTTTTCTGTAGTATGAACTTTATTTTTATTAAAATGTAAATAAAAAAATTAGAAATAATAACAAATAAATTAAATAGAAAAAGAATTAAAAACAAAAAATTATAAAGAAATATTTGTACACAGTTTGAAATTACGAGTGATTTGGTTTTTGTTGTGGTATTAACTATAATTTTATAAGGAAAATTAATTTAAAAAAATTAAATAATAATTTTAGAAAATAAAACTTCAAAATTCAATAAAAATAAAATAAAAAAAATTCCTTAAAATATTTAGTAAAAACTTAACAATACGTCGCGCTGTTATTATTTAACCGCCGCTGCGGTTATATTTCTCTGGGAAACATCATCAACTGTGAGTGTTTTAAAATTTTCTAAAAAAAATTGTATCCATGGCATTTATTTGTGAGCGGAAAATTATTTCCAATTGTTGATGGCTGCAATTTAGTCATTATTTATGCCATAAAAGATTATTATTTGCTCATACCTATAAGCATTAAATTTGTCAACAACGGCAAGCCATGCCAAAATGCATTTAAATGCAGAAAAAAGCTTTTTTTTTTCTTCAATTAACCGCTTTCTTTATTTTTTCCCTGACTTTTAGTTTGGTTCATTTTTTTTTAATATATTTAATCTTATTTCATTTTATTTTTATTTTATGTTATTTATATTTTCATTTTAGTTGCTTGCAGTCTCTTCATTTCATCTTACGCACTTTTTATTTAGCCGCTGTCGCTTGTTTGTGGATCTTTTACTTCTACTATTTGCCGCTTGCTGTATATCAACAACACAGAAAAGGCCGGTCGATCGCACGCTTTCACTAAAAAGTTCAAACACCTCGCTTAAAAAATTGGCAATGCGTTAATTTGTTTCGTTTTGATTTTTCTGTTATGTGATTTTTGTTTTGCAATTAAACGTAATTTTGTTGTTGCTTGCTTCTGCGCCTCGTTTTATATGCACTTTAAAAGTGTGGATCGCATAACAAACGGACGCACGCGGCGCAATTATTTAATTTTTGTTGCTTTACACGGTTCTTTTCTGCGGCCTAATTTAAAGAAACTGCTTGCGAGGTTTTTCGTAAATATTTTCGTATATTCGTATACATTTTGTTGTGCATTTAGAGAGAATCCATGAAATATAATATCAATAGTGCAAGATTTATTTGTTCCATGAAAATAGAGTGCAGTAAGGAAGGCGAAAGAGAGAGAGAGAGATATATATAATATATTGTAATTAAAAAGAGAATGTAAAATTCTTAATAATTACCTACTAAATATTTATTGTATTAAATATAAATAGAGTCATGTTTCTACAAATTGTAAAAAAAATTCATATTGAAGAAGCGAATGATTGAAAAGCTAAACAAATTTTGCGGATTGCGATACTTATTCGGTCTCAGGGAGGCCACTAAAGAATACTGGTGTGATTCAATAAGTCCCTCAAAATTAGAACAGATGTCATTGCTACCTCAAATTTCACATTTTATTTGTCCCGAAGGATTCTTCAAACGAACGCAGCCTAATCTTGTGATTTATGCAAGGGAGGAGAGGGCGGGGTGCAGCATTTGTAGACAGGGGATGGCAAACATGTTTACGGGTGGCTCGACGTTGGACGGAAGAGTTGGTGGGGAGTTTTCTGCGAGGAGCACCCCATCAAGCTCAAATTTAAGCTTCCGGACCATTATAGTATTTCCCTAGCAGAGGTAGCCGCAATTAAGAAAGCAGTGGATTGCTTGTTTACTTGTGTAATTATTGTAAAGAACGCATGTAAATATCTACTGTGACAGTCAAGCGGTAATTAGGAAATGGGGCTCGTTGTTTGCGCGTTTGAAATTAGTCGGGGAATGCCTGACTTCTCTATCGACTGCAGCCGAATACTTCGATATTAGGCTCATCTGAGTTCCCGGTCACAGCGGAATGGAGGTAAACTGCTGGGCTGATGAGCTAACTAAACAGGAGACTATGAAGCGACGGTTTTATTTCAAAACGAGAGGATTCTGTGGCCTGTTCTAGGAAATCCTTCTGGCCACGGGTATATCGGGGCGCTCGAGGGAACTTCTAACTTTAACAAAGCCGCAACTCTCGAATTTGGTACGTGTTCTTACCGAACATTGTCCGTTAGGTGTCCATGCGGTGAAACTTGGGATTGCTTCAAGTCCTTTCTGCAGAAGCTATCTGGAGGATGAGGTGGAATCATCTTAGCACCTTCTGCTTAGCTGCCCTGCTCTCGTCAGACAAAGATTTACCTGTAGACATTTAGGCTCTCACTTTTTATAAACGTAAATAGCCACTGTTGGTTGTCATCTTCTAACCTAAAACACCTTCTTCCTTTTTCCACCTGTTTGGTTCTTTTCCTTCTGTTTCAGAAGCTGATTTTGAAATGAAAAAGCTGTCCGCAAGATGTGCTACGGGTTCGCTTAGAATGAACAAACAAAATACAATGCTTTTAACACTTCTAAGGTTTCTTTGAAATCTTTTAATGAAATGCCGTCTCTGCATAAGACATCAGGTACTAAGAAACAGTCAAAACATTTGACATTTTCCTAGCGAACCGACGCCGAATGCTAATAAAGTGATAGTGACAATATTTTGGGGTAGGTACAGTGTCATTTACATTGATTACTGTGAAAAGGGTCATACGATCACCGGCGCATATGGTGCGCAACATCATTTTGATGAGGAAGTGGCACCATGCAACTATTTTCTACCTCCAAATGTGCGAGATGATCCGGCGGTAAGAAATTTGGGTGGAAAAGAGAGGCCGTCCGATGGACCCGTCTGTGTTAAGGACCCGAGCAAATGTATTATTCGAAGAAACTAAAAACTTTTAAAAACGATGAATTGGATGAAGTAAATGGAACCAAAAGGGACTATCTGCAAAGTAAAACGTTTCTTCGAAAAAATGTGTTACTATTTCATACTTTTAGCGACTTATTGGCCTACGCCCGTATTAATTTAGAATATTTTATGATGGTATAAATTCGCCAGGTATGGTAGAAATTTACCAATAGTATGGTAGAAATTTACCAGGCTAAAGGTTTACAAAAATTAAACGATTCTTTTTTATTATTATTGTTTTCCTAACAAGGATTTCCTATATCGTCCGTCTTATGCCAGAAACATGAATGTGTAAAAATGAGAACGTTGAAAAAAAGTTGTTGGTCTGGTAAAATTAGAAGGGCTAGTTTCTCATATAAAAAATGTATTTTTTGGGTATTATGGACTTTGGTACATTGCATATCCAAGGGTTGACAAATCACCACATCAAATCAAAATTGCAAAATTTGCACTTTCACGCTTTTGGCATAAGGGCGTAATAATATGTTTTCTAAAATATTAAAAATATAAGAAAATTTGCTAATTTGAACTTAACAGTTCCTTCAAAATGATTGGTTATTAAGCATATTTGATATTGTTTTTTTTTTTAATATATATATGTATATATGCAAAAACCTTAAAGTTTAGTAATCTTTTATACATTTATAGCTTTTTATGTAAAATAATATAAAATATAATAAATTTAATAAATAAATTAAATAAAAATAGAATATTATAATATTGCTTTTATTTCGATTGTTAACATGTCTTGCGAAGATTTAGCGTAACAAAGTTGTATTGCCTGCTTAGATATTAAAATGAAACAATCATAATTGCTCAGTTTTCATTTTGACCACCAAATATTTACCAACTCAAATACATATGAATAATATACAGACGATTATATGAGGAAATAGGCGCATCATACATGAAACTGTTAATGGACGCTCAGCGAATTAGAATTTGCGGACCTAATAAAGGACACGAAAGGGGTTTGTTTACAACAGAGGTCAGTAAAAACTGAGATTGTGTTGGTCATGTACGATAAAAGCAACCATATTATATTACTTCGTTGCCGCCTGAACAACGACTGATTAGAGGACTTATTGTATACAACTAACCCCACTTTACACATTTTATTTTCATTTGATTCGCCTCTCTCTCTGCCAAATCCCCTATGACTTTGTATTGCAAAATCTTGTAATCTATCACTCTTGGGTAAAACCTGGACCAGCCCAGTAAACAGCCTAACGAATATCCATGCTTGAGTTTTAGTTTAGAAATAAATTACGAAGGGCGTCTATTAAGTAGAGAGACTGACGCTGCTATCGCGAAAAATACGCTAGAGGCAAACACCGACGACCACCAGCTGCTTAGCGTGAAGCGTTCTCTTTCTTAGCATCACCTCTCGTTTTTGTAAACAAATCAGTATAGAATCGTTCGCAATACAATAACTCCTTTATTGCGCCGAAAGTGTAAGAGTCGAAAAATGCAATATGTATCTATTGCCTTTCAAGAAGTTTCTAAGCCAGCACGGCATCACAGAGATTTGTATCTGTTTCTTAGGGTGAAAGCTGTGTTAAAGGAAACAGAATTTGAGCTCGGTAAAACTGTTGGAAGTGAAATTTGTGCTGATAGAAAAATACTTTCAGCACTGCCTCGAACAATGGAAAATCCGAACGGCAAATGGGTTTTTTATGATAAACTTTCTCATGGCAGAAATACTCTCGGAGATTTGTCATTGGCTGGCGAAGGGCGACCGTTATTAGAAAAAACTTTTTTTTTCATTTAATATTTCATACCGGAGGTTTCAAACCGGCGCACTTCCGAATGGTAGTTACGCATCAACGAATTCGGCTACAGCGGCCGCAATCAAACTAGTTATAATAAAAAAAATCAATCTCAACTTGAGAAAGCTTGAGAACGATATATTTCTCAAAGGTGTGAGATAAATTGGTAACTACTGGAGTTAAGTGTCGTGTCAAAGCACCGTTATCTCAATTATTTATAACTCATAATTATTATTAGTTATTATGAAAGTATGCCATTCTAAAATGGTTTAAGAGGAAAAATATATAAGAAGCTGCAGGGTAAGGCAAAGAGTTATCATCAACATTGGAGTACAATAGATGTAATTTTAGGCGTATGTCAACATAAATAACTTCTAAGATAATTCTTCTTCCCTTCAAAAAGTGTTCAATATCGGAATTTAGCAGAAGCTTCGATCAGAAATTCAAACTATCCAACGTGCGGCAAATGCCACTTCTGAAAAATTGGAAAAAACAACGCCAACTAGTCACGCTTTCAAACAACAAGATCGCCACTGAATTTCTCTGCAGGGAAGTAAACAAAAGTGATTGGGCCGCTACCACTTAATGGTACACATACGTATATGTATATACGAGTACTCGTATTGAGTAGCAAGTGGCTCGTGTGCTTGCCCCGCATTCAATGTCAGCATTGGATGATTACTTGTGCACTCATACCAAATCAAATTGTGGCCAAATAATAAAGGGAAAATAACCGAATAGCCTGTAAATGTTTCAATAAAAAAATGGGCAGCAACAATTGCAATTAGTTGAATGGTGAGCGGCAATACCAGTTACTTGTAAATGAACACACGCACACACATATAGACACACAAGAAACACAGGCGCTGAACAAAATTCCAATTTAGAAAAACGAGCTATGTACATATGTTAGAGAGATAAAATAATATGCAAATAGATTCAAGTGCATACACACATACATATGTATGTACACCTCAGTGTAGGGGAATATATGTATATGAGCGTCATATGAGAAAATAATTCTACACACTGAGTACCTACTCGCGCTTTTTCACTTATAAAGGTCCAGAAATGTACTGAAGCATAACAACAACACAAAGCAAAGTTAGCCATGGAATTTTCAATAACCGATCGTTGCGTATAAAATTTTTTCTATAAAAATTCTAGGCAACTTTCTAAGTGAGAATCAGAAAAAGAACTTTTATTTCTATAAGTACTTTCTATATGGTACTTATCTGATAATGATAGATATACAAACCAATACCTGGATAAGTGCATATGTATGTATTACACGTACAGCGTCTGGGGAAGTGCAAATAAAAACTGAATATTTGAAATTGTATAACACTGGGTGACGTTGAACTTGAATATCAATTCACAAAATCAGTAAATACAATTTATATATTACATACATTCAATACATATGTACATACACGCACAGCAGGGAAATACTCTGCAGAGAAAATGAGAGAAAAGATAAATATTTTAGAGCCCTTTAATTAAGCTCAGAATTTCAACTTTACTTCAAGGTGGGGCAAAATTATTCACACAATTTTATTTTTGAATTATTTGTTTACTAAATAGAAAATGTTAGTAATGGAAATATTACACACTCCATTGCACAAGTCAAGTCAATCATATGTGACGTATAACGCCATTTTCAAAATGTTGTTGTTACAATGTTGACTTGTTTCAAATTGATTAAGAGTTATTTAAAAGGGTTAGAATAGAAAAAAATTCAAACATGTTTCAAATTTCCTAGAAGCTCACTAGTTGCGAACTTGCGGATTTCCAGTAGGGCAGCTATTGTTGTCAAGTGCTTTCGAGTACCCATGTAAAATACAAGTAAGCATTGGAGACGAATGTTACCCGGTAACAATCAGACGGACAGCAATTGGCGGTAGCCACAAAACGCGCCATTGAAATTCAATAAACAAATATCTATGACGACTCCATACCTACATATTCAAACACTATATCTACAACAGAATATTTACAACAGGTTTTCTAAGAATTAAGTTGCTAAGAAATGATTTATAGAAATTACTAAGAATAATAAAAGGGGGGAAACTATTTCAACACTTTGCTTAGGTACTTCTAAAAGTATTTCCAAATTTTTTTTAATTCACGTTGTACTAATTGTGTGCTAATGTGTAGTTGCACCCCTTTCCTTTATTTAAAAATCACAATGAAATGAAAGAACAAAAGGTAATGAGCAAAAGCAACAAAAAATCGACTATATACATACATACATATATAGTATGCCTCTTCCAGAGGCAAATGCCGTAAACAAAAATCACGTTTTTTGCATGTGCAATTTGCATACACAAAATCTCATACATATGTATGTACGAGTACGTGTTTAAATTATAAATTCATTTGTTTTGTGGAATTCAAAAGGGATCTATTTATTTGAGCTACAGCCAGCCAAAAACGAACTTGCACTATCAATTATACATTAAAATGAAGCTTTTAAAATCGTAGCATATAGAAGGACGCACGTGAAGTCATTTACCTCCGTGCGTATAGTTAAAATTCTGTTTTTTTTTTTCATTGCCATTCCATTGCTCAACATGTGCAAAGTAGGATTATAACTCTACTTTCGGGTTATTCAGCTCTGTTCCGCTCTCCAATTCAGTTTTGAAAGGCGAGGCAATACAATTATTTCTTCTTCTCGCTGCTTCAATTCGGAGTAAGATCGAATCGATCTATTTCAGCAATACGACTCAGAGGCATCGCTTTAGAACTAAATAAATTAATCGGAATCCAAATAATGAATATTATTGATTAGGATTTTGACCACATTTTCCGGTATCAAAACGCACAACAAGCTTCGAAATCAATTTGATAATTTCCTAATTTCTTCCGCTAACTTTTTAAATTTTTACTTTGGTTTTATTTAATTCAATTTTATTTTAATCTATTTGTCCTTTATTTTTTTTTATTCGCTTCCATTTCATTTTACTTTGTTTAATTGTTTTAATTTTCGATTTCATAATTTTTTTTTTTTTCGAGATTACTTATTTTATTACCTTTTTTCATTTTATTTATAATTTAAAAAATTTTTAGAACTTCTCTTTTTAATTTGTTAAATTTTTTTTTATTTTTTTTTCTTTTTAATTTTTTTATATTTTTTTTCTTTTTAAATTTTTATATATTCATTTATTTTTGTTTTTTATTTCATTTTATTTTTGTTTTTTATTTCATTCTATTTTTCTGTTTATTATGTATTATGAATTATTGATTTATTTTTTATTATATATATTTTTTTATTTTGTTTCTTTTTTTGTTATTTTTTTATTTCATTTAATTTATTACTTTTGATTTTACTATGCATTATTATATTTTTATATTATGTATAGCTATTGTTTTTGCTTTTTTATTATGTATTGTAATTTATTAATTTTTTGATTTTATTATGTGTTGTTATTTTTTATTATTTAACTTATTTATCTTATTTCATATCATTTTATTTTAGTTTATATTATTTTATTTTATTTGTTTAAAATAATTTAATTTAATTATATTATTTATTTTGTTTTATTTTACTTCACTTGAATATTTTATTTAATTTCATTTTATGGTGTTTATGTTCCACATTGCTGAATATTTTCAATTTATTTTATTTAATTATATTTTATTTTAGTTTTTTCATTTTGTAATTTTTTTCATTTTTAATTCTTTGCATTTTGTCTCATTTTATTTTATTTTGCTGTTTTTTATTTTATCTTATTATACAATATTATTTTTATTTTGTTGTTTTTTATTTTATTATCTTATTTTTTTTTATTTCGTTGTTTTTTATTTCATTTTATTTAGTTATTTTTTTCTTTACTTAATTTTCTTATTCATTTTTCATTTTATTCATTTTTTGTTAGTTTTATTTTTCTTGTTTAATTAAATTCTGTTAAATTTTATTTATTTATTCCATTTTATCTCAATTTATTTACGTTTTTAATGTAATTTAATATTTATGTTTTTGTTTCTTATTTTTTAATGTTTTTACTTTAATTTAATAATACTATTTTGAGTAATAAATAAATAAATAACCGTTTTTTGTCTTATTTCATTTGACTTTATTTCATATAATTTTATTACTATTTGAGAGTTTATATATAATTTTTCTATACATAAATGTTTGTTATGTGATATTTTTAGAACTTTGCCTATCCTCGATATAAAACCGTGTTAAAACAGACATCTAATAAGCAAGTAAAAAAATTTCAGCTTTTCATGTTGTTCTCTTCCATATAAAACAATGTTCGAGCATTCGAGAGAAAATACATAAACCGAAAAATAAGCAATAATCAAAGCAAATTTCAGCCACTTCACTATGCTAAAATTCACAGGAAGATAACACTGCATACTCGAAGTTTTCCCAAAAATTCTGATGGAAGTGTGAAATACTGATGAAAATTAGTTTTTTTCTTTTTTAATTTGTCGCAAAGTTTGAAACTTGGTTTTTTAGGAGAAATAGTTCATTCATTCATTCATTTTCATAAAAATATTATTAATTTATTTATTAGTTGTGAAAACTGGTCAATAAGTTTCTGTGTTATAGTTATTTAACGCAGTGTATTTATTATCAACTACTAAAAATCGTTCTAAAGTTAAGTTTTTCTTCAAAGGGAAGCAGAATTTTTCACAAAGAAAATCAAAACACTTTCAACCAAATACTAATTGTGTGAGCTAAATTGTATGCGTGTGAACACCAAACTTGGTGACGCAATTTTAAGCTTAATTTCCTCACTAATCGATCTGTTCGAACATAACCGAATACTCTTCTTCACTTTCATGGCAATTAAAATGCAAAGGAGAGAATTAGAAAAATTTCAATATTCCCCACTGTGTAAATGTAAATTTACGATTTGTTCATTAAATTGTGTATAAATGTTTAATTGTTCCAACTATTTGAACTAATGAAAGTGCATGACTACAGATTGTGAAATGAAAATGAAATACATTTGCAGTAAATCGACGGTGACGCACCGCTGTCGAAAGCACACGAGCTATATATGTATGTATGTATGTTTGTACAAGCCAGACGGGGTGCGATAATGACATTGTGGTGCTTGCGTCTTACGATCAATGGGAACTAACACAACAAGTAGTGACGTCAAATACAGAAAAAGAACGACAAATAAGCTAAACGAAGATATGACGCCAATTGTCAAATCAACAAGAAAAAAGAAAAAAAAAACCCATAAACCGTGTAAAAATATTGAGCGAGATCTAAATTCCCATTAACAATAAAGAAAGTGAAAAAACCAAAGAATACCTAAAACCAAAACAAATACGAGTACCAGTTTCTTTGGCGCAACATAGAACGTGATTTCATGTTGTTTTGGTACTTTACCATCTAGCACACACAAACATACATGGGCAGATAGCCACCTAAATACGAATGTAAAAGAAATAAATTCGAAATATTATATACATACGTACAAATATATATTTTTCTCAACCAGAAACTCGTGTTCGAGTTGAAGGTACTTTAGAATAATAAAGTACAAAAACACAAAAACGTACGCGTACCAGAATTCATGTTTTGACCGTTGCCCAGCAGGCAACGTCATTTTCGCCAAATTTTTTGGTTTACGTTCTTTTTTACCGGGTCGACGGTGACTCCCTGCGCCTCACTATTGTTGACTAAAATATACGATTTGTTTGTAAACAAAAACCTAGACGCAAACGTTCTTCGTATAAGTACGAGTACAGTAGTACTCATTTGAATGAGAATTGTGCAGGGTCTTTCAAGTACGCGTGTTTTTACAGTGTTTTTTTTCGACAGATTTTAAATGGAAAATGTGAAATTTGCTAAAATAGATTCGATTTCGATCGCGAATGATATAAAACATAATTAAAATACACTAAGAAAATTGTGGTTTTGTGAAAATTTGGTATTTCGTAAACTTTTGGATATTTTCGGCTGCCGTAGCCGAATGGGTTCGTGCGTGACTACTATTTGGAAGTGCGTAGATTCGAATTTCTATGCATGAATAAAACACCAAAATGATAGCAAACGTTTTTTCTAATAGCGGTGGCCCTTCGGCAGACAATGGCAAACCTCCGAGTGCATTTCTGCCATGAAAAAGCTCCGCATAAAAATAGCTGCCGTTCGGAATAGGCTTAAAACTGTAAGGCCCTTCATTTGTGGAACAGCATCAAGGGGCACGCCACAACTTGTAGGCGGAGTTCAGTCAAATACCCAAAAAAGTTTTGTAAGACGCCATCGCAGTCTGCGATGTCACTGGGCCATTTGCCTCCGAACATGCAGTTAAATATGCTAATCAGAGATATGCTAACAAAGATTTTTTCTGGTGTAAAGTGACTTCAACAAGGTGATGCAACATCCCATACAGTTAACGATACAAGTAATTTATTGCAAACGAAATTTCTGGCAAGAATAATTTGACCATATTTTGCAGAAATTTGGCCGCCAAGATAGCCCAATTTAAGGCCGTTGAACTATTTGCTGCCAAGCCGTTTCATTGAGAGAGTTTATATCAATAAACTAGAAACATTTGAGGCTTTGCTAGATAACATTTGGTGTGAAATTACGACATAGAACTACAGTTATGCCTAAATGTAAACGAAAATACTACCCAAAGAATCATTTCAAGCATTATTCATGAATTGAAGAGCCTCTACTACACATGTAATGTATGTGTGTAATAAACCGATAATTAGTGCTTATTAAAAAAACCGGTTTAATTTTAATTAAAAACACATGAAACTCGTACTTGCAAGACCCTATATTATGTGTACAAATAGATATCGCATAAAACATTAATAAAGAAAACAAAAACAAATATACTCCTCTATGCGTCATAAAAATGAGAAAACCCCATGTCCAGCTTATAACGAAGCAAATAAGAATAAAAACACATAGTTGCGGAGCAATAGCCGATAACAAAATACTATTTGAGATTTGAAAATTGCAACCGGATCGAACTGGTTCAAAACCAAAACATGCGTGCTGCAATAAGACGACGACAAACACACCCAATGAATAGGCAAACAGATACCATTGAAAATACGAAATGCGGCAATCAAAACAAATTGTAAATCCATAGCCTTTTCACACACATGTACATATGTATGTGTATGCATTTGCATATGTATCTAAAAGCTCGTACTACATTTGCCTATACTAAACAGTGAGCCAGCCACAGCGAGTGCGACGCAGGCTATCTGAGCATGCAAATATGCCAGGTGCCAGGTGCTGGGCGAGACAACAAAGCTGCAAATTACTACATGGCTCGTAATAGTAACCGCTTTTGAAAACCGGATTTTTTCAGTTCACAGAGCGCCACCGTCACATCGGCTGCTGATACGAATTGTTTTGTTGTTTGAACGCTACTGTAGTAGTACCTTTTTTGTACTTGGCTACAAGCAAGCGCTTTGGTATCTATGGGAAATTAAAATAAAGCTAAATAAATATTATAACAGTATTACTAGTTTTTTTTAAATTTTTCTATAGATGCGCATTAATTTGCATAGTAATTAGTAAAGGCTGTCACTGTGCGAGTATGGAAGCGATCTTGTGATCTACAGGTGATCGTAGTAACTAAAGGGAAGTACCTAAGGTAGAAGCTGTAACGAAATACATATGTAGCTCCACAAAAATAAAAAACAATAAAAAACAAAAAAACAAAAACAGATAAACAGATAAACAGATTTTTTGAGTGATATATCTAATGTACACTTCGTATTTTACCTAGAAAACGTTACAAAATAAATTTACCTATTTACTAATTGCAAGCGAGCGAAACTTCAAAGATTCTACGAAATTAAACTTCTCTTTAAAAATGTAAATATCAATATGCGCAAATTATGTAAGCTGATTTAAAGAACGTTGCTATCTTAAGCGTTAAGAGCTCTTTAGAAATTATAAACATTGATTTTTCCTTAAGGAGTTAGGGGTAGTCGGAATGTTCAAAAAAATTGATTTTTTTTTTTTTGCATTTTCTTAAAATATATTATATTAAAAATATTGTGTGAAAATTTGAAGTGAATCCAACAAATACTTTTCGAGTTATTCAACAGTTAACAAGGGGCGTTCGGGCGCTCCGAGCATTCGAGAGCCAGTAGCTAGTAGCTAAATTCGTTTTTCTCAAAACTATGTTTTTTGAACTGGTGAACACTGTAACTTAAAAACCGCTTGGAGGATTTCAATAAAATGTATAATTCGTGTCTGACCGAAGGAAAAAATTTCGATTTTGTTTAAATACTTAATTGTCGGTTTTTTTCTCAAAAATCTGAAAAATATTTTCTGAGGCCGCCATATGGTTAATTTTGAAAAAAAAAAACTTCGACCAGCTACAAGATTATCTATTAATAAAACTAATTTCTCTTGTCCGATTGACTTTAGATGAATCTCCAAGGACTTGTGATGATCACCGCAAGGTACTTATGGAGAAACGGGCTCCACACAAACAGCGATAACTTTCACAATTACTATTTTTTTTTTTTTTTTGAAATTTTGCTAAAGTCAAGTCGAAACATGATGTATGTTTTTATTTTTGTAAAATAAAGCAATTGACTAGCAAAAGAAAATTATTGATCATCATCATTTTTTCAGTCCTCCGACTACCCCTAATCCCTAATACTTTATAAATGACTTACTGCTGGTAAAAATGTCTAAATAAAGCTTAACCTAACCTAGCGGAAACCTCGATTGGACGGACACTTAGATATTGAAATAAACTATCCTCCCTTGAGTGTGCATCTCTTTTGCGCGAACAAAAGTTGGCTGACGGCGATTGTGCATCTAAAGGAGATTTCCCTCGAGTTCTCTATTTGTATCGCACAGAAAACTTTCAATGAGTTTGTTTTTTCGAAGCTGCAACTTTCTACTTGGCGATTAAATGTATTAAATCATTATTAAAATATTACATTATACCCTCTGTGGTTGCTTGGCTGAGCTGCGCCTCCTATTTGTGGCGTGTTTCTTATTGTTGTTCCACAAATGAAAATATTGAATTAAACGAGTTTTGTTTTTTAATAGATGTGTCTTTTCTTAATTCTCGTTTGCGTTTTTTTTTTTAAAGAATGTCACCTGTTTCTATAGCTATTCACATGTACAATTAAAAACAATTCACCGCATAGTCGGTAGCATCTGAGATACGTCATACCGGAGCACTGCTGTTCGTGTCTCAGAAATGCTGCGCTGGATGTTGTTCGAGGTAGCCATTCAAATGCAGTAGTCCTATAATATATAGACCAACTTTGTCTAATCGCTAACCTTGGAGGTCAGTGTAAAGATAGGTAATTTTTTGAAGATAACCTCATAACCGAAAACAACCTTCAACAAATCGATAATTTCATTTGCAGAATGACAAGCGTCACAGTGCTGCTGATACCGAGGCTCTTCCAGACTGCAATTACGCATGTTTGAGAAAAAAATAGTAAGCATGGGGTAAACTCGATTTTCTACAAATCGCGCCAAACAGTGTAATTTTCGGCATGAAATGATATCATTCCCAAAATCAAGAATATTTCGACCGATCACATATGTATTGAGCCAGTAATGATTCCCAACAGCCAAAAAAACTGCATCGTAAATTTATAGATTGACTTCCAACCCAGTACTGAAACACCGAACAGGTACAAAATCGATGGGCTTAGTTCACGTTCTTACATAAGCATAAAATAATTCATAAAGTTGGAATATTCTAGGGAGAAACTTTAAATCAAAAACCTAATTTTGCTATCAGACACATACTGAGTATACCGGGGTCAATTTTGGAGAAGTAAGAGTTTGGCCTACTGCATTTTACTTAATTGTGCTGAGAGGACGCACGTCGCCGCTGAAGTGCTTCGATTGCGATGGGTTTTGGTTGTGCTCCGATGACGGCATTCGGGGGTCGGGAGTTTAGGAAGGTTGGTATGGTAAGAGACTCCCGATAAATGCCGTTTAATATATATACATAATATATAATTAACGCTTACGCCCTTTTTGGTTGTTTGGCCGAACTCTTCCTCCTATTTGTGGCGTGCGATTTAATGTTTTTCTAGGGTTTTTCAGTAAGAGCGCTTCAACTTTTGAACTTTTCTGAATAAAACACAAACGGTTTGACTTTTTAACTAATTTTTTTTTTATTATCGAGTTTGAACATATACATTTAAGTATGAAATTCGATTTCTTTTGCATGACCACCGCGTGCACGTTTTACGAAGTCCAATCGTTGAACCCAATTTTCGACCACTCTTTTGCATAAATCGGCCGAAATTGCAGCAATTCCGCGTTCAATATTGGCTCTGAACTCACAGTAGCACAAGTAGCAGCAACAGAACGATTATTTTCATAAAAAATTTGCACGATTTGCAATCGCTGCTCAAGTGTGTAGCGTTCCATGATGAAATGTATACTAATGAAGTTTACAAATGATAAGCGAAAAATAAAAAATATTGCGTCGTTCGCCCTCCCTATCGGAAAAAAGTTGAAGCGCACCTATTGAATAACCCTATACTAATCTACTACTACTAAATTTACTTCAGTGCGCATTCTACGCAATTTGGTTACGAGCGTGCGAGTAGTTCAGAAGCGAAAATTGAGTGCGAAATTTTTCAGCAGCGTTGCCAATTATCACCTCAGTTGGCGAATGATGAGCGACGAGTAGAAAGTGAATTGAGCAAATCGATTTTGGAACAATTTTTATAATTTTTTAATAACATACAATTTTTGCATGATGAAATGTCAAACAATATTGCATAAATAGGCTTATCAAAATATGTGTAAATATGAAAAATTGCCTTAATAATTATAAAAACTTCATACTAGTAAACTAATACTTTGCAATTAAAAAGAAACCAGGTACATATAGCTTAACTCGAAAAAATCTATATTCTGGTAGTATTATTGCAGCACTTCTAATTTATATAAACAATTAGTGTGTGTATCATGCATTTGAAAGGGAACTAACTAACACAAACTGCATTCACAGTATGCAATAACTTTGGAGGCATTTCACTCACTTGCTAAAATAAAAAATTCATATCTACAATTCACCTAGCAACAACAAACAAGCGTACCTTACAATACGAGTACAGTGCGGCTTTTTCGCCAGAACGTGCCTCTGACAGGCAATAGCAATCAACTATAAAAGCATATTTGTCGCCATTTTTATGATATTTACTCAGCGAGTAGGTGAATTTGCAAAAAAATAAAAAAATAAAACTTCGCAAATGCAAGCAATTCACGGTGCGATACTTAACGGACAAACTCATAAAACAATAAAATTGTATAAATAAAATAAAAACTGGTTAATTATGAACAGAAATTAAAGTTACCAAAGGCGGCCTGAGAAGTCAATTCTTCGGAAATTTTCACTCTAGATTTTTCTATCGAGGAAAAAAATCGGAAATCTGATTTGAAACGAGAAATTCCGCCTAAATTTGCCAAGTTTTAGCCCTTGACTATTTTTGTTATTGTATTATTTTAAATCACAATTTTTATTTTCACCAAAAATGTTTACCTTTAATATGAGCCTCTATAAAACAATAATTAAGTTGTGTTGACAATATTGCATAACATAAAAAAGAAATAACAGTGTTAACAGGAAAACATACGTCTCTTATATTAGGGTAGTTCTTATTTTTTAACTTGAGCAAAGTAGCTATGTAAGTCAACTACCCATTCGCTTCTATGCTAATATGCTTCCAAATTATCGTATTAGAAACACTTGAATTACTTCTTTTATATATAATATTATATAATACATCCTTTTTGGATGTTTGGCCGAGCTCCGCCTTCTATTTATGGCGTGGGATTTGATGTTTTTCGACGAATCTAGGGGCTTGCAATTTAATCCCGTCTCAGAAAGGTAAATCGTTTTTTATGAGGAGATTTTTCATGGAAGAAATACACTCGGTGGTTTGCCACTGCCTGCCGAAAGGCGACCGCTATTAGCAAACATTATTTTTATCATTTTGGTTATTCATTCATGCACGGAGATTCGAACCTATGCACTCCCGAATGGTAGTCACTCACCCACTCATTCGGCTAAGGCAGCCATATTCTAAAGTAACGGCAAGTTTTTATCCGTTCATCCACAAGAATTGGCACGGCTCTGTCGCACACTAACAAAATAGTAAAGCAGCCCATGCCAGTTTTGTTTTGCTGGGTAGTGAAAAATTCTAACACAAAAAAATGTACATTATTAGCATGAAGTACTTATTTTTTTCTCGCAATAATCATTTGATTTATGTTACATCGTCATTATTTTTTTTTTTAATTAATATAAATTTTGAAAATAATATATTAAATTTTTTACTTACTGATAGCGGTTCGTAATATTAACCCTATGCAACCCTCATCATAATCATTTGATTTATGTTACACTGTCATTGTCAATGTTTTTTTTTTTTGAATTCATAAAAATCTCGAAAATAATACTTTTTAAAGTTTTTTATTTTCTAAATATTAATTTAAAATTGCAAAAGAATATGCTTGACTTTTTTATTTCTTAAAACAATTTGAAAAATAAAAATAAGTACAAAAATTGCAACACAAATATTTGTAAAATAAGGTGCACCCTAACGTATGTGTATAATATTTTTCTACTTGTCGATAAACCAAAGGTTGTGTGGAAAGGCTGTATCGCATTTGAAACAAAATTAGAACCAGTACGGGTGAAAACGAACTTTATATAACCGGCACACTTTTAATTTCAAATAAACCGTATCTCTTTGTTTACTTGAAAATAGATAAGACAGTTTGTTATAATCGTATTCCTTTCTGTGATATCATTACTTAAACGAAGGTCAGCCAAATAAAATCAATCTTTATTAAACGCGTACTTGTAACTTATCTACTTTATAATTCCGGGAAATTTAAAATCGAGACATAAAATTTAAATTTAGTTTTCTTTAGGCATACAATAAACATCTTTACTCTAGATTTTGAATGCAGAACTGACGACGTTTTATTATTTATCATGAATATTTTAATTCAAGCTCAGCACCTACAGCTTTAATGTATAGGAGGTTGGGCGGCAGTCGGCTCTACGTAAACAGAATGACCCGAATTTATATCCGACCAATCTGTAACTACAGCAACGTGGTGTGCATATGTGTGGAAAATGTTTATTCTGCTACAACAAGAATAAGATGCTCATCAAAATATTCGCACGAAGACAGTGGAGATGGTGTTATGCGAAAAAGTTCTCGGCACATATGTATTTCTTCGAGAATGAGAATGAAATGCTAGGAACGATTTCCGGAGAAACAAAACAAAACAATGACCGAAAACTTTTTGCGATCTACAGTGCAGTAGCATCCTAAATTGTGGTTCCAATAAGATGGAGCGATTGCAAACACGGCTATGCCAACTAAGAAGCTGCTACGCGAAATATTTAGAGAACGTTTGGTCTCTAGAAATTTAGATCCCCCTTGTCTACCAGACTAAAATTTTCCCGCGGAGGTTACAAGTGTATTTTTGTCACGAAAAAGTTTCTCATAAAAACAAAAACTATCTGCCGTTCAGAGGCGACTTAAAACTGCTGGTCGCACCGTTTGCGGAACAACATCAGTACGTCAGGATGAGCTCGGCCAAATGACAAACAAAGGATGTGCCCTCCACTTATATAAAGGGTCTTTCAAAAGTGGCGCCTACATGTCAGTGGTGAATAATTCCTAGACCGTAAATTTTTCTATGTAATCTTTGATATTTGTATGAGATTTCATGTTAAGAATAACAATCTCAAGATTCGTAATTTTTTTTTTTGTGGAAATAATCGTCCGAATGAGTCGAAAATTCAAAGGTTGAAATTTCGTGAATTGGTTCTTTGAACATGAAGCTGTTTTTTACGCAAAATTATCTTCAGAAATGAAGCTCATTTCCCACTGGTTGGATTTGTCAGCAAACAAAATTGCCGCATCTGGGAAGAAGAAAACCCTCGAGTTATTAAAAAAATCAGTGCGGAATAATTGGCCCGTTTTTTTCGAAATGAAAGTGCTGTTACTAAATATCAATGAACATCGATTCAAGATTTTTTGTGGTCTGAACTTGAGGGAATAGATATAGACGATCTTTATTTTCAACAGGATGGAACCACAAGTCACACAACACGGAAAAATATTCCATTATTGCGATCTAAGTTTTCCGCTCGATTATACATAAATTGGCCACCCAGATCATGCGATATATCTCCACTAGACTACCTTTTGTACGGTGTTTTGAAAAGTAAAATCTAGGGGAATAAGCCAACAACGGTTCTAGAGATGAAAAAAAACATTCGGATCGAGATTGTTGAACTCAATGTGATAATGTGCGAACCTTCAGTCCTTCACAGAACCGTATTTTAAATGCAAATAGTGAAACCTGTAAAAATCTAAAGTTGCACATGTTTTATTTTAAAACACATCTAGGCGCATGTTTTGAAAGACCCTTTATTATGAGTTCTTATTCAGTAATGAAGTCTAGAAGCGGTGGCGAAGGCTCGTAGCACTTCTTGTGTACATATTTTTATTTTTCTGGGCGCAATTAAAAATTGTCTGCAACTTTTGCCAGCAAAACCTCAACTTAAAACCTGTTCTTAAAAATTTTGAAATCTCACCCTAAACTAAAAACGCCTTTTTAGAGCTAAAACCCTTTTCAAGTTGGCTGCAATAGAGAAAAAAAGGTTTGTATTTATTTTAAAACACAATTTATATTGCTAAGGTCCGCTTTTAATTACTTTATGACTACGAGCCGTTTTAACAAGTGACAGTCGGTTGTGACTATCGCGATTAATAGCCACTAGACTAGTTAGTGATTAGAAACTTTTTCTAGACAAATTTATTACTTTGTATTTTTTAATTATTTCTTTATTATTTTTTTTCATGCATTATATGCGTATATGTATATTCATTTTATGTAACTTGGCTGAAGCCCATTTCATTTTTCAATTCCATGTGATTTTGTGTTCTTATGTAATTTGCCGGTCATCGCAGCCAAGTGTGCTTTTTCATGGTATAAAACCCAACTGCTTCTGTCATAAAAAGTCAAAAATGAGAGGAACAGTTCTTTTTCGAGTAACAAAAGGACAAAGACAAAAGCATTTGTCGCTACAAAAAAAAAAAAAAAAAATAATAAAATAAAAGTGGCCAGTACAAAATGGATGAGTAGCTTGGCCGAAGCCTTATTATTGTGAAATTTGATTTACATAAATATATGATTTTGTTATGGTTACTTCAATTCAGCAATTGGCTTTCAATTTCCTTGCGCGCGATTACGCCTATTGCCATCTCTAATAACAAACTACCTATTCCACTACACTTCTTTGGCATTTCAATAACTTGAGCGACAAGCTGCTATTAAGCAGCATTTCATAAACGTAAATATTTACAATAAATGTCGAACTGATAATAAATAATGAAAAAAGTATACTTTTGCAACACAATACAATGCAAGGCGAATACTACAAATACAAATACGACTAAAATGAAATAAAATAAAAAATATACATAAATAACATTTGCTTTTATATATTTATAAATATATTGTAACGTATGTATTTAAATTTTAAAAGCACACTTTATTTTTTATGTTTACCCACCTCATCGTTACTCATGTTGCGGTTTATAATTTATTGAAAAATTATAGGCGGAAGATCTACAAAACAAATAACACAACGAAATAATATATAAACCGTTTTGCGAAGCGAAAAAAAAATTATCAAAGGTAAGAATGTTTCGTTTCAAGTAGTCGTTAAGCGCTGATGATGTGCATATCCTTTTTGTGCTTGCACAATACACACACACATACTATTTGCATGCATGCATGCATGTAGGTATGTATGTGAAAGCGGGTCATGCGAATTATGCAATCGCTGCCATGCAAATATGTATGTGTGTGGAAATGCAAATTTAACCTGCAAATTCGACGCGAGCAAATGAGAAATTGGCCTTTCATGTAACACATTTTTTATTTCTTTTCACTCCAAAGTTTTTTCGTTTGTAATGCAACAAGGACTCGTACAAGTTCCACACGAGTTGAGCGCGCGCGCGAAGGTGAGGAAATTCCCGTATGTGAGCTGGATTAAACGAATGCTTACATTATATGGAGATGTGAGGAAGGTGGTGATTTTGAAAAATTCCATTTTGGAAAATTGGAAGTGGAAAATGGAAATCTGGAAAAAGCCGAATTTCCACAAGAGAGAGAAAGAGTGACACAGCAGCAGCAGTGAGCGGCATTTTGGGTCAGACTCATGTGTAGGAATTCGCATGAGGCTGAGCGCTGGAAAGCCGTTAAGAGTAACTTAAAAAACGCTCTCGGGCTAGTAAAAGGAGGTGAAAGCTTTTTACACCAAAAAACTAATGTTATATTAAGAAGAACTGAGGTAGCTTGAAATAACGATACGAGTATCTACAATTTGCTGAAAATTTTCAATTCACTATTATAAATATATTTATTTTATGCATGGGAAAGGTTGCTGCATGAAAAATCATGTGATGTATATTTAAGTATGGATATGTGTTTGTTGTAATTCGATAAGTAAGAAAGTGGAACTAATATTTTTAATGCTCTTTTACATAAGACATATGAACTGGGAGGATTGGGAGAGTTCGTTAACGTTTTTTTTTTCGTTCACTTAAAGAAAAAAATTTCAAGAGTGGATCAAATAGCAGCAAGCACAGAAGAATATAAAGGAATTGCATACTTAGTTTTTAAGTTTTTTTTCTGCTTTCTTTAAATTGATAGAAAGGAAGGAAAGGTTTGGTTTCCGCTGACAACGTGGCTAAAAAGATTTATGATATTTTCAAATTTATTAAAAAAATACGTTTACATTTATTAATTGGATTTGTTGAAAATTTAAATTGGAGAAAACGAAAAACTATTAGCAACATATATGTAATTAAATTTTTTCCATTTTTTAAGTCGCGTAGCAAAAAAACCAAGCCAAAACTAAAAGAAAAAATCTTAACATAAAACAATTTATAATAAAAAATAATAAAATAAATCACGTAATAGGAAACAAAGATTAAAAAAAATATTAACAAAAAATTTGGAATAAAAAAAAGTAAAAATAAGAAAACAATTTTGAAATAAAAAATATTAATATAATTTTTTCATTTTTAAAATGATGTAAGAAAAAATTGTTCTTTAATAGCAAAAAACCATCCTAAATCGTATTACAAAAAATTTTGAAATAATATACAAAAATAGGTTTTCTATTCTTCCATTTTTTAAATCACGAAAAAATTTCCAAATGTAGTCTACTTCAAAAAAAAAATATAGGAACAAATTTTATAATAAAAATATAAAATATGTATACATATTAATTGCATTTGTTGAAAATTAACATTTGGGGAAAACAAACTTTGTAATAAAAATATTTTTTTTTTTTTTTCATTTTATAAATCACGCAAGTGCTTGAAATTTCACATATAGTTTCGATAACGCAATACAGTACAATCCGTGCTGAATGAACTCCGGCTTTCTTTCAATGAGTATTCTGTAAAGTGAAGGCGTAATTTCTTGGGTACTGAATAGAGTGAACAAACATTAAGAATTGAAAGGAAAAAATTTTATAGAATTTTAGAGTTGAAGGTGTAAAGGAGTATCTTAAACATAAGAAGAGGCTGACCAGTAAATTCTTTTTAGAACAAAAAAAGTCTGAATTGAATATGGTACGACATTTTAAAAAGAAAGTGCTTATTTATTGAATGAAATTACTTAAAAAGTCTTTAAATTTCTGATTTGTGTTCTAGGAACAATCTCGGCTGAGTGAACACAAATTAGTTGAATCTACCCGGATTTTACTATATTAAAAAAAGTTGTATAAAATAGTATCCTAATTATTCACACTCTGCTCGTTAGCTCTACTTCAGCCAACTCGTACCCGTTGTTAATTCTATGAAATTTTTTATCATTTAGTTTTTCGCTTGTTTAATTTTAATAAGCTTTCGTATTGATTGTCTAAGTTATAGATAGACTGCTTAGCAGTAGAACTGCAAAAATTAGTTTAGATGCCGGCTGAGTAATAAGAGAGAAAATTAAACTTTTAAAAATAAAACAAATAAAATCAAAGCAATTTTCAAGCAAACCCAAACTATATAATTCGAATTTCATTAAAAAAATTTGGCTGTGAAAAATCGAAACTGTTGTGCAACTCATGGTGGCGGCCGTGCCCTCTCGCACGCCCAGCACAGCGCGACCCACACGACGTATGAGTAACATCATCATCGGCGTAGCTTTCGTTTCCTTTGGCGGCGCTTTGGAGCGATTCACTCGTCTACGCAGATAATGTACAAATGTTCGTTCTTTGACAGTTGCCCTTCTTTACTGAGTTTCCTTCTCTATCGATTACAACAACACACCTCACACACTACACACCACAGCGCCAGCAACGCACCACTTCCTCACCGCTTCACGTGAACAGAACAACTCGCCTCTAGCACGCTTTTCTTACACTATTCGCTCTTCCAGCACACTTTTCGATCGATTATTTTTTCTTAAACCATTAGTTATACACTTCTGCCATAGAAAATTTGTTTTATTTTATTAATTTTTAGTTTACAACGAATTTGCGATCGTTAGTTAAAATCGTTTAAAATTTTTTTTAAAGAAATTTTCATCACTTTTCGCTATACACTAAAACAATTGGCAACACACACACATAAATACACAAAATCTCGCATATGAGATGTGTAACGAGCTTATGGGTATGTTGAGTTGAGAAAAATCGATTTTGAACAAGGACATTTTCTTCAGCACTTCGGCACCAACTGTACGCCTCTGCCTCTGACTTTGCCTTTGCTAATGCCTGCGTTACGACCCAAGTCTCTTGTTTTGCCTATATATTGGTACTACACAAAATTACATTTAGTTCTTTGCAGAACTTGTGAAAAATTGTAAAGCCTTAGGGCACTACTCGAGAAATGGGCGTTTTGAGGACATTCACAAAGACATTCCGGGCTAAATATTTAACGCTGGTGTTGCGAACGATTTTCTATATTATATGATGATTCTGATGGGGTACCTTACTGCAGCAGCAGCACTCGGGATGGTATTACACAATAATTCTTCCTCTTTTAATTCGATATTATAGTTATTTTTCAGGGGTTACAAAGTACCCCCGTGCGCGTTTTTAGTTCCGCCTTTGTTGGACGTATATGTATAATTAACGTTAATTTACACTTTTTTCTGTTCTATAAACTGTACCCGCTTATAAGTAGCGGTTTTACTCGATGTTTTACTTTCTTTTAAATACTTTTCAATATCCTTTTGTGTAGTTATTTTTCAAATTATTTTCCACCGCCACAATATTTTTTCTATTCTTTGCTCTGCGCTTAAGTGTTGTGTAAGAAGCCCGCGAGACGAGTAGAGAATCTCTGCCTAGACCGACCTTCCCAGTTCGGTATCAGCGCTCGACTGAAAATTTTCAACGCTTACCGAGCGATTAAGCTTTCACTGCCAACCATTCAAACATCCAACCAACCAATCCAACAAATGGTCGGCCAACGAGTCGGTCGACGGGGGAGCCGTAGCCAGCCTGCGCTTTCGTTGACATCCCAACACACTCGGCATAGTTGTTGCTATTGCTGGTACTGCTGCTGTACGTTGCCGAAAGCTGATCGACCGACCAGCTTTTTTATTTCTTGCAGTGGCAGGCAGCAGCGGCAAGCAGCACGAGAATCCGAGTGTGCTCGCTCGACAATTACGGCGACAACAACAAATGCAAGCAAGCAAAGCATTCTATACAATTATGAGTAGCAATAAGAGCAAATATAGAAATGGGCTGAAGAGGGGAGGAAGCATTCATATACATACATATGTACTGTGTATAAGGTATTGTGTGAAACGAGCGCACAACGCACGGAAAGTTTTCGATAATTTTGCTTGTATCTCCCCAAATCCCACTATTTTCTCTTCTCTTTAGATGTCTCAGAGCAGCTGCACTACTCACAACTATATATGTGCATATGTACATACATGCATACTAGTGGTAGTATGGTGGGAAATAGCAACCGATGGCAGTTGCACTCCGGTATGAGCGTCACTTAGAAATAAACGGCGAATATGTACTGTGGCGCGTTTTATTGTTGCTTATATGCTTCTTTGTACATATTTTTCAGTGCAACTATTGATCTGATGTTATGAAACACAACTACTCTAAAATTAAGTTGCACTTCACCCTGACTTAATATTTTTTACTGAAAATGTCAGTTTGCCCCAAACAGAAAATTGCAAAAATGTTTTAAGTCTGATTTGAGGGGCCTATTATTTAAGTCACCAAAATAAAAGAAAACGAAATTGCCAAAAACAAAAAACTGTGTGCTAAAATTAAAAATGTATAAAAAAAGAGTATTTTGATGTTTCAACTTTGGCAAAAATTTGGCTCGGCAGTCTCTTATATGGAAGAAAATACTTAACATAGTATAAAAAACTGTAAAAAATTAACCAGATTTTTAGCGACTTCAAACTTAACTTTGGAATATTGCATTTATTAGATTTTCCCAATACAATGAACTATACTTTTATAAAAAATTAACGAAAAAATTCAGCATGAAAAATATTGCGAATATTGTAAAAATATAAACTGACTTAATTAAATGTATATTTAAGCATTTCGGCTTTATTTTATTACTAATAAATAATAAAATAGCCTTGTACTACAATACTAATATAATAATAGGTATTCTTTAATTCGGATCCGTTATAGACTTTCTGTTGTCATTTTACAAATAATTTTATGCAGAGCATTTTAGAAATAAGAATAATATGTGCCCATAATTATGAAAGTGGTCTTAGTATGAAAGTGCCTTCTCCAAACTGGATAAAGAGGCAAAGCGAATGGGTCTGGTTGTGAACGAGGACAAAACGAAGTACCTCCGGTTTTCAAACAAACAGTCGGCGCACTCGCGTATCGGCACCTACGTCACTGTTGACAGTTATAATTTCGAGGTTGTAAAATACTTCGTGTATTTAGGAACCAGCATTAACACCGACAACAATGTCAGTCTTGAAATCCAACGTAGAATCTCTCTTGCCAACAAGTGCTACTTTGGACTAAGTAGTTCGTCTCTCGACGAACAAAACTAACACTCTACAAGGCTCTCATCATGCCCACCCTAACGTATGGCGCACAAGTTTGGACGATGACAACATCTGATGAAGCGACGCTTGGAGTGTTTGAGAGAAAGATTCTGCGGAAGATTTTTGGACCTTTGCACGTTGGAAGACCTCCTTAAATATAAATTATATGTAATTTCTTCCAATTTTTGACCTAGACCACTTTCATAATTATGGGCACATCCATATGACTTGGTTTCTCAAAATCAATTTTTTTTAAACAGTCCACATCCGCCACAATATGCAGAGTTTAAATTTTAATACATTTTTCAAATGCAACTGCTAGAAATACATCACTGACGTCACGTCGTGTTAAATTTTGTATTTTTTATTAAGAAATCTACGAAATAGGTTTTGTAAATAAGCTGATGGCCTAGCCGCTAATGCTTTTTTAATTCATTGTGATTGTAATTCATTACTTTTCTAATTTTCAAAAAAAAAAAAAAGGTTTTGTAAATCACACTGAAATCTTTTTAAAGAATATAATACAAAATGATTAATTTTTGAAAGGAGAGATGAATGTCTGGATTATTAGCTTATGTACAGTGTAACCTCTTTTAAGGGACTATTAGCCGGATACTTCCCTTGGGCAGATGTTTTGCAAATTTTCAAATTCACAAACAAACAACGCGCTGGGCGAAATACCATATGGCTGCGCTAAGTGCTTTAGTCCCAAATGAGCCGACTTAGTCGATTCCACCCAATTTACAAGAATTGGTAATTTTTCAGTGCATACTTGCTGTGTCGGCTTACGTGTAAGACGGCTTTTTGGCTCTTTGGCCCCCTTACAATCTCAAAGACTCTGGATCACTGGAAGTGTTAACAATTCCCCGATTCAGCTATGCAAACGTTTTGTTTAGTGCTTATTGAGGAACCCCTAAAAAATGATAATGCGATGGCGGAATCGATTTCTGAACCTGGTTTTACTCGCAATTATTCAAATACGTCTAAAAGTAATTGGCCGCCACCCGAGCTGTTAGTAATAGTTCAATATGTAGTTAAATTATTGGTTTTGAAACTTTTGAGACACAACAAACTACCTTGTAGAAAAATTATAATAGTTTTTTTTTTTTTGTAATTGCCTTTCGCCGTAAAGAAAAAACTGTTTCTTCCTTTGAAGTAAGTAATATTTAAATAAGTAAAAATAGTAAATAATCAATAAATAAATAAAAGTAGTTTTCTAGTGAGAAATCTAGCTCCAAATTTTATATTATATTATCCAATAGATTCCTTAAATATATAATATGTAACGCTTTTCTCCCCTCAAAACAACCCATTGTAGCTTTGTTAGAATATTTTATATACTCTCATAAGTATCGTCTTTTCATGAAATAAATGACTGACTCTCTTTCGCTCTCTATTTCTCAAGCGCTCCGCATTTCACACATCTCTCCTCATTTACGCGCTGTCGTCATCAGCCGGAATCGCCGATGTGTGAGATTTTGCCGCGATTTGTTAGTTTAATCGCTTTGTTGGCGATACAAAGCACATGCCGCACGAACTCCCTGCTCGCATTCTCTGATAAAAACCAATTTCCAGCACAAACAAATAATCAGCGCAAATAAAGTGGGATTGTTGGAACTAAAAGGTGAGCTGGGGCCGGGGAAACACACCCAAAAGGAGAACGACCAACGGGTATGCATAAAGTAGAGCAAAGCAAGAAGTCACGATTCGAGAAATTGCACAGATTGGTTTGCCAGAAAACGAAGAAACGAGGCAGAAGGAAAAAAATCTCACACATTTCATATAAAAATTGATTGTAGGTAGGTAGTACTCGTCCATACATACATACATACACATTATACATACATCAAACATAGCCAGCAAGCAAATGCATCCATGCGCCTGAATTGTTCTGTATACGTGATTGTCGAGTTAAAATGTATGGCACTGTGACAATTGAACAACGCTGTGGCAAGTTGTACAATTACCTACCACATCTTCCTACAGTGGGGCAGGCAGTCAAGCAAATAGGCAGCGGGAACGTATGCGAGCAGATCGGGTGGTATTATAAATTATGTATGCGACGCGCGTTGGTATATTGAGTTTGCTGCCAAGTGAGGGTGGGGGTGGGTAGCAAGGCAGTAGCGTGGCGGTACATGTTGACGCTGGAGGTGATGACGTGTTCCACAACCTGCGCAACCAAGGACCGCAAAATGCAATTAAAGTATTATACATTATGTGATAAATTTTTAGAAGGAAACAACCAGCGCTCATGACTTTGTTCAAAAAGAATTTCGAATTGCAGTATTAACCACAGAGGGAAAAAAACCTTTCCGACCACACAAAAAAACAAATAATAATAAAATTATGTAAAAAATTTAATACAAATATTTGCATAGGCACTTATTTGGTAAGATGCATAATCGTTATACGAGTACAACGGAATGCAACGCCTATTTAAAGCACAAGTAATGTCTACCCCCTTTTTTTGTGTATGTGTGCGAACGGCGCATGCGCACAATTTGCAGGCTGGGGTCTGCTTACCAGTTTTGACCACAGCCGCAACACCACCTCAGAGAGCAACATCAATGTACATGCGCACAAACACACAGCGGGAAATACTCCATGCATACACACATTTGTACATATGCTTGTATACTCAGCATACCAACTTAGCGAGCCGGATTAAGGGATGAAAAACTTGGCTTAACGAATGTAGAGCAGTACAACATTGTGTGTGTGAAAAAATAATAAGAAACGGAAATAAAAAGCAATCTGGTTCCACTAAAACCATGCATACAAGTGCGTACGTGTGTGCTTTAGCATTTGACACAGCGACACATTGCGAAACTTATACTGGAAGGGAAAATTTAGCTAAAGTAGAATTAAGTAAAGGAATTTGAAGAGAATAATTGCGAATAACTTCAAATTATGCAAGCTCAATACATACAATACATATGAAAGTGATATAGGACGAATAAAATAGCGGAAATTACTGCATGTTGGCAACGAAACTAACAGCAAAAAACACAATAAAAAAAGTTAAATATTAGTGACGTCACAAATCACTTGTCAACCGCTGCTCTAATCAATCAAAGGCAAAAGGTTATAAGTACAGCCAAGAATGATGTGTGCGACAGCTCACTAAAAGCATGCCCGTTGGCTTCATTATAAAATGCTAAATTTACCAATTGGTAACACAAAGTATACCGAACTTTACGTTATGTATGTATATGCATACATCGATATTTTGTACATCTATCGCATAGCCATACACACGCATGTATACATATACATATACGTATTTTGTGGAGAAGAAGCAGAGAAATGGGGCATGACTGGATGACGCATAGCGTGGGACATGCGGCATGCGATACATGAGGCCAGAGGCACGGCGAACATGCGTGCATTTGGCATGTTGGCATTGTTATTTCAATTGCTTCGTGATTCCAAACCCGGTGGCAAAAAGGAAGAGAATATAAAAATCAACTTAATGTGTTTTTATGAGCCATTTAAGGGTGAGCTGAGTTATAAAATGAAACATGGCCTTTTCTAATATTGTGTGTGTGTACATATCTCTGCTATAAATATGGTAATTTTAGCTCATAGTTTCAGTTTATTATCAAGTTTTCTATTGCCTATCAAGAAGTTTTCTATCATTTTCATTTTTTAATTTTGATCTAATTCAAGGCGAGTAGTTGATTTTTTCGATGTGGTGAAAAGATTGAATGCGTCATTGTCAATACTCATTTCGATTTAAGTACAATCTCAATTGACTCCATAAACGCGGTTGGCAACGTGGTACAAATCAGACAGCGCCTACTGCAATAAATCCTTACCCAACAATTATACCAACAACATAAGGTTATTTTTTTCTGGATATTGAAGGACCTACAAACGATAGAAATAAAATATAAAATAAACAGTATCATATAAAATACTTCAAATTATTTCTATAATTTTCGCTGATCAGACCTAACCTCTGTACGTTATAGCTGTTCTGAGTAGGCAATTCGAGTGAGCAGTAAAGTCATATCCACCACAACATCAACCACTGGAACAGACATTTTGTTCTACATTACCCGAACGATGCAGATTTATATTCGGCCACGGACTGTCACTTGAGCAGCATTAACCGAACATATATGGGGAATGTTTATGCTGCTACAACAACAACAGCAGTTTGTAGTCAGGCATTAAACGACATTCATCAAGAATCTCTTATCATCTTCCTAAATTCCCGACCCTCTTCTTGAATTCCCAATCACCACTCTTCGTAAACGAACAACTGCAACTTGCACAGTATGTAGACAGGCCCTAAACGACATTCAGCGGGAGTCTCTTATCACCTTTCTAAAGTCCCAACTCCCAAATGCCATTATCGGAGTCCAACCCCCACCTATCGCAGACGAAGAGCTGCATGCCATGGGAGACCCGCGTCATTTTGGCCCAATTACGTTTAGGACATTGTATTAGAAAAAACTTCTACCTATCCAAGAATCAACCCGAGACATGCTCGTCATATGTCCGGCCTGAGAAGGTAGCCCAAACGATACTAACCACCTTAAACCCACTCACCAAACATCCAAGGGAAATAGATTACCAAGTTTGGCGTTCAGCTATGGTGAAAAACTAAATTGAACGAGTAATTTCGGCTGGCACGTCATGGGGGGGCTCGACGACAGAATTCTGCCCGCTCATTTCACACGCATTCTCACACTTATCCAATTAGTAGTTGTTTAGATGGCTACGAAGCAAAATACCGAGGGCTGCTGCAACAACAACAACAACAAAGAGCTGTGTTGATTTTTTCCATATATCAACAACACAATCTACATTTTTTTTGTAAACAAACCGCTGTGTCTTGATCCCGGTTTATTTCAAATTCGCTGAGAATCGCCTAACGGTCTGATATTGGTCACACCTTCTGCAACTTTTTCATAATACTTAACATCCCTCTCTTTTTAAGAGAGCATGTTTCTGGACCTTAAATGAGATAGACGATGACGGCCGGTAACCACATCGTACTGGCAGGGCTGGATGAACTGCTCCAGCAACAACAACAAGCAATATAGCCTTAAATTAGAAAGTGACGCAAATTCACACTTGGTGAGTTTTTCAATGGTAGATTAACTGAGGTGAGTTTTTTAAACTTGGTCGTTTGAATGTAGTTTAACTAGAAAGACTTAAGAGCCTTCGAATTGATAAAATTATGGCAACTGCGTGTTTAGATAAGAGTTCGTATGATATACATTATTTTTGCAAAGATTCAAATTGTCCAATAAATAAGAAGAAACTAGATATTGTTACCTTTATAGAGGGTGATCTTTGAAATTAATTAGGTGGACTTTTGAATTATGGGTTTTGAAACAGCACTTGAAAAGTGTCATAAATTTAATTTATAGTTAAAGAAATTGGTCACTTTTCTCTGTAACAAAGGTGCGGAATATTGAAAACATTCGAAAATTTTATAAGCTGCCGAAACGATGATGTCAATCTTCGTACTTCTGTTAGGTGTTTGGCCGAGCTCCTCCTCCTATTTGTGGCGTGCGTCTTGATGTTGTTCCACAAATGGAGGGGACCTACAGTTTTAAGGCGACTCCGACCGGCAAATGGTTTTTATGAGGAGCTTGAGCTGACCGCTATTAGACAAAAAACTTTTTCTATAATTTTCGAACCAATGCACTCACGAATAGTTGTCACACACCAACCCATTAAGCTACGGCGACCGACTTCAGCTGACTTCATTAGATTACTTTTTGTAAGACGCCATAAAGGATAAATAATTAAAGAGTTGAAACGTAATTTGATATTTGCGACATTCAAGTCAGCGCCGAAACTCACGAAAAGTTTTGTTGACACAATGGGAGGCTATAAAACCAGTCCTGGCACTGATTTGGATGGAATTGTATTCTATGCAAAAAGGCAAAGTTTACTCTTTGCAATAAAGAAACAAAATCAGGCGTATTTGATCTGCAGTCGACTTTAATTGTATTCGTAACGGTAGATGGACTAATCTACTATGAAGATCTGCTTTTTGCGGTCGCTGTGACTCCCATGCGCCGCATGGCATGCGGTAGAGCCCCCAGTGTATTTGTGCTAAGTACAAATATTTCTGCTCATAAAAACAATCTAGGTGCGAAGCGGCATAAAACAGTTGATCCCTCTATTTGTGTTCTGCTCAAACTATAATAAAACACAATCTCCTTCTAAGAGACAGTTTTTTGAAGACAAAGGAAGATCAAAAATGGGCCGCAACTTTAATCTAAGGTAAATTAATGTTTGTACTTACACCTTCTATTCCAAAAAACACATTCTTTATGTTCAGGCTACACCGTGAAGTCTGCAAATATTGTGTAGAGTGGGCCTAAATAGTATTCTTGAATTTCATATGCTCGTACTAGTCTCTCTCACATACAGTACCACTCTTAATTTTAGTTTCACTACCTTCTTTTTCTATTTTCATTCATGTCTCACAACAACTTCTAACACAACTCTTGTTTGCCAAACTAACGAGAATCTAGATTGCATGAGAAATTCAAGCTTCGTTGTTATCTTAAATCGTTGCATTTTAAATATCAGACTAAAAATAAGAACATAAAAAATTAAAAAATAAAAAATAATAAAAATAAAAAAAGAACGTAAATAAATAATAGTAAGGGTGGATTCACCAAATAAAGCATCGATAAAATGGTGACCTCATTAAAAATAATAAGGAATCGGCTTTAGAACTAATCGAAATAAAATCGGGGAATTTTTAGGCAACTCTGTAAAGCATTTTAAACGACTCAACGTCAATTCCAGATTTGTGCCACACAAGCTAACGGAGAACGAATTCGCCGAATAGTGATTTAATTTCTGAAAAAGGTATACCATTCCGCGGCATTCACCTGATTTGCTACCAAGCGACTATTATACAAGGAAATAAAAGCGTCATGAACCGTTAAAATACATTCCAGATGCCATGACCACCATTCTAAAAACATTCCCAAAGAGCGCATTAACAGCTCAGCTTATAACTTGGATATGAATGCAAAAATTTTGAATATGAAGCAGAAGGTGAATTCAGTGAAACCGATGTTGGGAGAACACTCACAGTCAGCTTTTGTCTGTCAGAGGAGAGGAGTTTCCACTCAAAAGGTAACTTCTTCCGATACATAAGATTCGGTATGGAAGAATGTCAGCACAAGCGAGGTGTCCCTTAGGAGAGGTTACACTGTATATTGATCAATAAAAATTATTTTTTACGAAATCTTCACTGCCTGTGTGTACATTGTAAAAAAGTTCATTTTTTTTTGTGTAACAGAGACTGTACATAAATTCATATTCCAATGCCTAAGCCAGACATGTGTGATCGATTAATTGACATATAAATGTATATTATATCTTATACACAATTTCCAAATCTACAAGATACTCATGCCGATAGCCACAGTGCACTTGTCATGCCAGAACGTAGCTCAATAAAAACAAAAGCAAAACTAAATATTGTACTTATCAATCAGTGTGATATCAAAATGGGTAGGGCTCAAAGAATAAAAGATCATAAATGCATAAACAAACCAACATACTTGTGGCTGTGTATGTAACTCGTGGTTTAACTGGCGCTAATGGCGGTATATGTGTGTCGAACCGAATGTAAATGTGGAGGTACTACCTATACTGGCATATCACAGAGACAATGACGTGTGCGGGAAGTGGACCGTTGGCGATACTGATATCGAACCGAGGCAATAATTACGAAATAGTAGCGTTTAAAATCAATAAATGTGGAAATGTAGCACACATGCAAGCAGCAGCTAGATAATTGCACATGAGGGTGCCTGACCAACAACTGATGATCCGAAAACAGGACAAAAACTTCGAAAAAAAATGCAGTGCACATATGATAGCTAACAATATTAGTAAAACAGCAGTACCGATAGCTAGACGATTAGCTACAATACCTTTAATCACAATAAAATTATAAACGCAAAACGTACACATTTTCCTGTAGTTTGTGCATGTGCCAGTATCATACACAAATCTCAGGGCGGTACATATTCTGAAATAGTCTATGAATACGATAAAAAGCAGTCACAATCGCTAGTGTATGTCACGCAATGATGATTTGAAATTCTACCATGGTCGGAGACCATCAACAACAATGACATCATTGCAAGCAGAATTCCGAAGATTGTCGATGAATTGTTTGGAAACTCTTGATCAACAAATGATTCAATTTACACAACAAGAAGAAGGATTGTCGATATACTCTTTTAATTGTCAAAGTCTACGTGCTCATGCTACTGACGTATTGAATCCAGTTATGGAAACATGTAATGTGGTACTTTTTCATGAGACTTGGTTGCGTGAAGACGAGGAAATCAGTTTACCGAATTTTAACTGCATCATCCAGTGTAAAAGAAGTAATGTTCGAACCGGAGGAGTCGCTATGTACCACAACAAAAATGATACCGAGAATGTCCTCACACCATACTTACGATTTACCGCTGTACAGTCAACATCAAATGCAGCTATAGCAGAAGATGTTGGTGATATTTGTATTTCTGTGTGCCGTGCGATAAATGGACAAAACATAGTAATTGTGGGTGTCTACATAACTCCGAATTCACATATCAACGACACTATCGCATTTTTACTTGGTTTGTTATTAAGGGGGTCTTCTGGTCTCGAGGCCCTGAAATGAAGGGTTTTTTTGGGGATTGATTGTGACAAATCCTGTGAATATTTAAAAAAAAAAATTTTTTTATTTTAAAGGTACATGTCTTGGCTTTTAAAAAATGGTTTTGACTTTGAAAAAAATTAACACCCGCGACCTTGAAATGGCGCTGAAGACGTCCACCTCCAAACAAAACAGGTCTCCATTTTGGTCACGGTTTTTCCACCTGGGTAATCAGAAAGCAAAAATTAGATATGCGTTGTCTTCAGAGTTGCCCTGGTTAAGTTTTCCCGTGACAGATTTTTTTTTTTAAATTTTTTTTCAAAAGTTATGCAACAATTTGCAAAAAAAATTTTTTTTTGCTCATTTTTTGAACTTTAAAAGGTTATTAAAATGGAATGAAAAAAAATTTCAAAAATCGTACACGGGGAAACTTAGCGGTAAGTTTCCCGAACCTTTTAAGACCAAAACCATTGAAATCGGAGTATAACTACTATGAAAAGTATGACCAAAATGCTTAAAAAACACGATTTTCGGGGAAACGCGTTTAAAGATAAAGTTTATGATAAAACGGCCGGAGGAGGGTACACTTCGGTGCCCAGAAAAATGTGAAAAAATGCGATTTTCAAAAAATCCTTTCTGTGGCGTATTCTCGCATACACATACAACAAAATTATGCAAAAAAAAAAAAATCGATTTTTTTTCACTGGAGACCAGAAGACCCCCTTAAGATACACTCGTGATGGTGGTAAACTTCTTCCTCAACGCGACGATCTGAAAATTCTCTCATATTAACTGGAGATTTCAATGTCAATTTTGCATCGGGCACTTCCATGAAGTTAATAGAATTTTTAGAACAGCAACTGAATTTACAAATGAGTAATGACCGCTATATTTCAACAACAAAATCAGGAACAACGATAGATGCCGTGTTTTCTCACTATATCGACACAATCGAGTCAAGAACATATACATCCTATTTCAGTTACCACAAACCGATTGTATCCACTGCTGCTATTGCACCATCAATACAAAATGTACAGGCTTTGAAGCACCGACTAATGTACAAATTTCAGAAATAAATGATTAATAATATTATCCACTATTATCCTTCCTTTTCAATCCTCATTAAAATATTTAATCCAGAAATTAAAAGTTTCACTTCAAATATGCGCACATAGTGCGGCTGGCCTTTTTTATTTTAAGGTAATATTCCAAAATATTTTCGGAGACTGAATTTTTTTAATAAATTAAAATTTGTTATAAAAAATATTTTGTGCAAAAAATAACATCAGATAACGCCGTGTGAGAAAAATCAACTTTAATTTGTTATACCGGAAAAGTTTGTTTTTACTTTTTTCTTTTTTTACGTTTTTTGTATACATTATTTCATAGCAGGGAAGTTTAGCTATATAATAAAGAAAATGGCACAATTCTGCTACGGAATCCTCTCTGACGTGGCGAGCGAAGTTACTCTAAGAACAAACAGAGGTAAAATGTGACTTTCTCACTTATAAAGTGTCTGTGCTTTAAGTAAAGCATGGGAATTTAAATCATACGGAAAGAGACAAATCAGCCGGTGCTTATTTACTTTTCGAAAACAAAAGAACTGTGCGAAATTCTACTTGACAAAATAAATATACTCGTAAATAAATATTTTACCTTCTCGAAATCAAAATGGCGAAGTTTTCAACTTCATAGTTTACTGCTGTTCTTGTTGATTAGTGTCATGCGAGGTACCTTCACATGCCGGGCGTATATTGAGTATGTTGGCGTCAATTCAAGTCAGGAAGGAGGTTAACTTGCTATAATATCCAGAACATAATTGTACCACAGTTGCTACACTAGTAAATAGTGCCCCTTGAAATAAGCAGCACCAGCATTATGGCTCAAATTGGGTATTGAACACATTTGGGTGCATGAATAAATATTATATTTACACCACACTCCATGGTGTTATAAGCCAGGATGATAGATTATCAGGCTTGATATTTAGCTATGATGAAAAAGAAACTTGTGAGGGGAACTTTGGCTCCCATGCCGCTCGGGAAATTCGTCAGCCGAACTATGCACGATCATTTCAGGTACATTCACACACTCGTGCAATCAGTCGTTGTTCAGACAACACTGAAGTGACATTGGTTGATTTTTGTCGTATATCACCAACACAATCTCATTTTTTTGTTTTTTGTAAACACAGTTCAAGTGACGTAAACCCATCAGTTGATTATGTCAAATTCGCTCAGAGCTGAATAACGGTCTACTAAATAGAACACCTCTACAAATTTTTTCACCACGGTTATAAGTGCTTTAGAATTTTTGTGAAAAAATGGAAACTTTTGGCTTCATAGTTGGCTGACTACAAAACTTTTGAAAATGTGCTGAATAGACTTTTAACTGGCGAAAAAAGAATATCTGACGAATCTGCCGCCAGATACGAATTATAAAAGGAGCAATTGTGAAAATGTCAAACCAAAAAAAAAAAATTAAAAAAACAAAATTAAAATATAAAAAAAAATATATATATAAAAAAATATATATAAAAAAAAAAATTAAAAAAAAAATTATTTTGATTAACGGAAATCTTTATTTTGACCTTTACGCGCTTCATTGCTTATATGTTTGCATACTGCCGCTGTCTAGCCACAAGTGTCAAATATGATTGATCTGCGACGCCATTTGCAAAAATTATAAATCTTCCGATAGGGTGAAGGAGAGAGCGTATAAGTTAACTGTAATTTAAATGAAAATAAAATTAAAGAAATGAAAGCTAAGCGCCGGCTTTAAAACCGGCAAGACAGCACGGAGCTCACAAAAATCGCATGAAAAAAGTTCACTAAGAAGTTGCTCTAAAACTTTTAGGCTTTATAAGAGGATTCGAAAGTTCATCGAAAATAGCGTGGAAGACTTGAGATATTGATTTAACTGCTTAGCGTCTTGTCAAAGATCAACTTTCAGCAATAAAAGCTCCTCTAAAATGGCTCGATTGATAACGGTAATACCAAAATTGAGCTGCACTTTGTTAGAAAAATGTGTGATTCCAAGCGGAAGAAGCGGTGTACGTTAAAATAAAAAAAAAAACAAGCAAATAGCATAAATAACAAAAGCAACCCCGCTGCCGAAATGAGTATTATTGGCTTTAAAAAGTCCTTTTTATTCTTCAAGCCATCAGTGACATGACGACTGCAAGAGAAAGAGAGGCGAGACGAGCTGAAGAGGTTAATCCATTTGTGGGAAATGCGCCAACACTATTGTTGGCATATGTATATACTTATACATCATATAAATGACTGAAAATCGAATTTTGGCGTGGAAAGAAAACCGAAATAACCGAAATTGGATGACATTGTTGAATTTTCCTTATTTGACATGGTTGGCACAAAGTCGAGATGTCCTTTATTATGCAACATTTATTGTACTGCACAGCGATATGTGGTGAATAAAGGTCACATAATGGGCAAAATAGATATGATTTGCGAAAAAGTGGGGGAATCCAAATTGTCAAACTTTTGTCTGTTTAACAGCTCTCTTAATGGGTGGGATGTGGGTGTAGTGTGGCAGTGAACCCGAAAAGAGTTATAAAATATGTGAGAGCATATTTCACTTATAAGCAGTTAGCATTACAGGAACTAATATTCCAACAATAATGAATGAATAACATCTTACATATAATATATATATATTTTTTTGGATTATTGCGCAAATAAATTTGCTTGCACAAACCTATAAAATTTAAATGTAAACGAAAAGTTGGCAGACGAGTAGACTACTTAAAACTGGCAATATTTATAATAGCTTAGCATTCAAGGTGAAAAGAAATACGTGCATCCATATTTATGCATATTCACATGTGTGTTATATAATCTGCACTTATCGGCTATAGATTCTATTGAATAAATTTTTAGTCTGCGCAAATCGACCTAACATACATAAAAATTAGTTTGCAAACGTGCACATCTTTTGAATACTTGGCAAATAATAATAATTAGAAGCCTAGAAAAGAGTATTTGCAAAACCAAAATCCATAACAATCTCATGGGGGAAAAAATTAAAAGGTTTGGCCAATATGAAATCGTTAACCAGCTCTCAGTGAATTTGAAGGAATCAGGTATTTGGCTGACTCAACCGGGGTCATGATAGCAGTTTGGTTACGAAAAAACTGAGATTGTGTTAGTGATATACGAAAACAATCAACACAGTCTTCGCTCATGATGCTTCGTTGCCGTCTCAACAACGACTGATTGGACGCGTGTGTGAAATAAGCGAGCCGAAAACTGCTACCGAGTCTCCGGTGACGTGGCAGCCGAAGTTACTCGCTCCATTTCGGTGTTCACTATAGCTGAAGGCCAAACCTGGTAATCTACTATCCTTGAAAAATCTTTGGTGCTAAACTAATTTAGAAGCATCGGCCAAAATAATTGCTTAATTATTACAGAGCAGATAGCGAGGTAATAACCAAAATGTGATCTTGAGAAGTTTGAGCTGCTATCTTGAGGAGTCCCAGATGTGGCGAAAAAAGTCACAGAAGAGGCATTCTCGAAAAATGGCTTGCAATATTTTATTTCTTTATTTTTTTTTTATTTTTTTTTTATTTATATTTTTTTTTTATTTATTATTTTTATTTTTTGTTTTATTTACTTTTGTTTTTTTTTTTTGTTGATTTTTTTATTCTTTTCCCTTTTTTATTTTTATTTTTTTTGTTTGACTTTCATATTTTGTTTTAATGTATTTGATTTTACAACAAATATCCTGTAAATCAAAGTTTCAAACTTTCTATAAGATTTATAAAAAATCGATAAATTTTCATTTCAAACTTTTCAACCTCTACAAAAAAATTGAGTGTAATAGCCGAATAAATTTTAGTATAATTAAGTGCATGTTTGAAGTACCTCAAAATTTTCGTTGATTTTGGACAATTTTTTCCCCCCCTGATGGTGTTGACCATTTTTTCAATTTTTTAAATTTTTTAAAAATCTCGTACAAAGTTTACGTCTTTTGCACAAAATTCAATCCTTCAAAGGAGCATTGCCTGGAGAAATTACAGAAATCTACATGGTATTTTTTATGTTTTTTTTTCATTATTTTTATTTTATTTATTACCTTTTTTTATTTATTTTTTTACCTTTTTTATTTAAATTTTGTTCTATTATTTGTTTTTATTCTTTTTGTTTACTTTTTTTTATTTTTTTACTTTTTTCAATTTTTTATTATTATTTATGTTTTTTTGTTGATATGAGACTGGTTTTCGATGTATATTTGTATACTGGACATATTTCAGGAGTCCAAAAATGCCCATTACTTATGATTTTGAGGAAAGTGGGGGAAAAACCGATGAAAATGCGTTTTGGATTTTTTATCCCTACTTTTCACAAAAACCTAATATCTTAGAAATTTCAATATATACTCAAATTAAAGCTTGAATCGTACACTGCGTGTAATACAATATATACGAGTTAAAAAAAGACGGTTAAAAAAAAAAATGGGTTTACACTTTAAGGCCCAGTGATTACGATCAAATTGCAAATTATCACAAAACCATAATTTGATGGTCACTTTCGGCGCATAAAAAGTGAATTTTGTAGACCTGTTATTGGTAATAAAACATTTAGGAATTTTAATGCTCTTCTATATTTGCCTACTGTCGATTCGTTCACGGCCATCTTAAATACGTGTACAGAAATGCTACAAAAAGGAGGCATACCAAAAGCGCTAAAAAAAAAACACTTTTTTTTTAATTTTTTACAGAAATATGGCTTAAGATACTTTAATAAAATCAGTTGCATGTTATTGTACATCTTTTCAATAAGTTTTTAAAAAATATTAATAATAAAATATTGACAAATAAGCCCATGACAGAGTTTTTTTGGAGATATGTTTTTCGAGAGGTGCTCTGCGGTGCCAATCGGCATTCGTCGTAGAATCATCTGAAACTAAAAAAGTCGAATTTTTCAGTTAAAGTATGATTTTGTGACCCTAGCAGAAATCTGCAATTTTCTTACGAAAATACTCGTAGCTCTTCGAATATCGAATATCCAGGTGTGCGTACATTTCACTCTCAGCGGAAGAATAAATAAACTATAAATTGTCAGTTCTGGGGCAATTAAGACAATTAAGACAATGCTCCCTCGGCGGCTCATTGAACAGCCTCGGACTTTTTCCTGTGGGGCTGCTTAAAGTGAAAGGAATACACTAATAAACCTTAAACACTCAACCCCTTGAAACATTCTCAGTATCTCAGTCTAATCATTTTATTTTCTGTTGTAAAATCTTAAGATTTTATGACCTGCTGTGAATTTTAAGTCACGATAATGAGAAGAGTTTGCACATACTAATGAAACTTTTACGGAAGGCGTATTTTTTTCCCCAACTCAAAAGTTTTTAGCGAAACCAAAAGTACTAAACGCTTTTTTTCTAAGCTTGAATTTATAGTTAGATCTTTAGTTACCAAATCAGTTTACAGTAATGTGAAAATTCTCTTTTAATTTTTTTATTTGCCAAGTTTTTTTCGTAACCAGATGTGAATTATTTGTGCTACATATTACGACTATTCTGAAGTTTGCAGCTGTGTGAAAATTAGGATGGATGCTGGGCTGTCTGGGCGAAAAGTGATCAGTGATATATTAAATAAGCTGGGTGTATTTATAAATAAACAGCAGCTCAAGTACACGTGCACTGTGCTTTTCTAAGTTCTTCTAATTCACAGCTCAAATTACTCAATCAATCATAATAAAAATGTTATATTTGTCTTGACGGTAAAGTGCAAATGCAGTTAAGATAAACTTAGGTAGCTTTAGGTGACTTTGAATGTACAGAAAAGAGAGATGATACCTAGAATAGATGAAATGGTATTAATTTAGCTTTAACTTGAGCTTAGTAAGTCAAAGTTCATCATTGGACGGATATAATGCGAGTGCCGGCAGTAAACTCTCGAGTGAACTTTAGCGCAAGCGGAATAAATGAAAAGAATACTGGGTTTAAGGGGTTAGGCCACTCTAGGATTTTCAAAATATCGAAATTTTTTTTTTTTGCTTAAAAGATGCTTTAAACTCTTTAGAATATAAAACAAAAAGTCCTATGCGTGAAAAAAATGTTTATCTCTAATATTTCGCACTTTTGCGCGAGCGCCTCTGACGTCTCTGAACCGACTATTCAAATTTAAAGCGTGTTTATCTCAAAACGTGATTTTTCAAAACGGCAAGCAGCATAACACAAACAATTTTTAATATTTTCACTTGTAATTGTACAAGGATCTTTAGAACATTATTCCGCACTGAAATACGTACGGATTTTTTTATTAATTAATTAGAAAAATTTTTATAAACAATTAACGGTTCCATTTTAGACGAAAAATTCTACTTTTGACTTCAAACATCTGCAAAATACACAAATTTCAATATTTCTAAAATCCCGTACGTATTTCTACAGCTATACTCACGTCGATTGAGAAGAATGTTTTTAATTTGGTTTAGGTGGACATTTACGTCAGTTGTACTGCTTGCCGTGAAGTGCCTTTTTCGCAGGGCGCGTTCAGAGATTCACTCCAAAGGCGCCATTTTGTAATATTTTTCAATAAAAATATTTGTAATTACACTTAAATACATGCTTAATAATATACTTAAAAAGTTTTTTCCTGGCACCTTTCTTTCAATGTAAAAAAAATCCTTAAAAAACTGCTTTTTTACAGTAGCTAGAGTGGCGTAACCCCTTAATAAGAGCAAAATGCGGTTTCGCAACGTCATTATTTCAGTCAAATAAGCAGCAGTTGCGGAATGTGTTGAGTTTTGCTTTGCAGCTAAGGAGTGCAAAGTATTTATTGGAAACTAGCATGGAAAACAACGACCAGAATACGAAAATATATAGATATATACAAGCTCAAATCCAAAGTAAACAAGACTGAGCTAAAATAGAAACGACAGGAGCTTTGTTCTGATAACTTCGAGTGTATGTAATCAAAATAGTCCGCTCTGGCCTTGATACACTGTATTGCGCGATCTAAAAGCTTTTCGAAAGAGTGTTTCAAGTCATTGACCGGAATGTCTTTCAGGATGTCGGTATAAGCCTTTTGGATGGCCGCAAAACGTTTTCCTTTTGTAGCCAAATGCAATTTTCCGAATAGGTAGAAGTCACAGGTAGCCATATCAGACGAATACGGTGAGTGATTGATGGTTAAAAAATCAGTCACTAGAGTGGATCGATGAGATGGTGCATTATCACGCAATAAGCGCCAGCTTCCTCCTTCGCGGTATTCAGGGCGAATTCGACGAATGCGATGCAACAAACGCTTCAAAACGCCAAGATAGAAAATTGCATTGACGGTTTGGTCCGTTGGCACTAACTCTTTGTGGACCATACCCTTGGAATCGTAAAAACAAATGAGCATCGACTTGGTTTTTGACTCCTCCAAACGCGATTATTGGGTGGTGGCTCGTCTGGGGCCTTCCATTCGGCACTTTAACCTTTAGTTTCAGGTTCATGTTGGAAACAACACGTTTCGTCACCAGTTACAAAGTTGTAAAAGAAGTTCTCGTCTTTTCTCGCCTCTTTAATGAGGTCTTTCGAATGTTGAATTTTGAGCAACTTTTGGTCCTCAGTTAACTTGTGCGGAATGAAACGTGCACAGACCTTTCGTTAGCCCAAATGATCAATTAAAATGCGATAAATCGATGTTTTGGAGATATTCAACTACGATTCCATGAATTTCAACGATGATTTCGGTTCATGTTTGATGAATTTACGAACAATTTCAATGGAGTTTTCGGTGATTACTGTTCATTGTCATTTATGTTCTCACAACCATCTCTGAAGCGTGTAAAGCACTCACGAACTCTGGCACGAGATAGACAATCATCGCCATAAACATTTTTCATCATTTCAAATGTTTCAGTAAGCTTTTTACCAATTTTAAAACAAAAATTGATATTAGCTCTTTGTTCGAAACTCATTTTTGTACAGATGACACAAACATACTGACACTTTAGACGCAATAGCTTCTGAGCCGAATATCACCAAAATTTCACTGGAAGTCAGCTAGGGATGTAACTTCCAACGCACTAACTCATTAAAAAGATGGCGCCATCAAAAACATTTTTATGACGCCAGTCTTGTTTATTTTGGACTTTACCTTGCATTAATAAAAATGGCGCTTACATTCTTAGGTGTTTGGCCAACCTCCTTCTCCTATTTGTATAGTATATCTTGATATTTTGCCAGTTTTAAGCCGAATCCGAACGGCATATGGATTTTTATAGAGAGCTTTTTTATAGCATAGATACTCTCGGCGGTTTGCCACTCCCTACCGAGGGGTGACCGCTATTAAAAAAAAATGTTTCTATCATTTGATGTTTCATGCACGAAATTTGAATCTGCGAACTACCGAATGGCAATCAAGCAACAATTCATTCGACTACGGCGGGCGTGTGACAAAGTAATTTCCAGCACAGCAATGATCCACCACTTTCTCAAATTTCCTCAACTTTGGTAGCGTACTTAATAAACCTGTTCCGAACTATGAGGAATGAATTGTTTAAGCAGAGTTCCGATCTTTCGAAAATGCTAAACATTGGGTTCAGTTTTTGCTAAGAATTATTTTAAAGCGTAATTCGAATGTTGCTGGGCAGATGGAAAAAAGTGTGACTGTTGTGTACATATTTTTGAGTGTGCAAAACGAGAGGGAATGGGAGTATAAGTAAATACAAGGTGAGCAGGAAGATCATGAAGATGATTCAAGCACGGGTCGTCCTTACAAGTCAAAAATGGATGACAATATCGCAAAAATTGGTTGTTGTTGGTGTAGAAGCATAGTTACGGAGTGACATGTTGGAGCGACAGTTCTTGGTCGAATATAAATCCCAGTGGGAATGCAAAAATTGGTTATCGACAATATTCGTGCAGCTTTACGTTCCTGTGGAATAAGAAAAAATAAGAAAAAAAAACGAGCCGAAGAACAGGGAGTTAAGTGTTTCACTAATACACTTGGCCAGCTCATTCCACAGTAAACTTACTAAACAGGCACTTCGATTAAGTATCGCGCCTTCCACCTGCTTTTTTGAATCTTTCGACGTATGAAGTCAAAATAAAATGCTATTCAGCGCCAGTCTCGTTATTTAACAACCACACCTTGTACTTTGTAATAATTTTGTTTAACTCTTTTCACCGATTTTCTCATAGGCTCGTGAATGTGTGAAATATATATGAAACTCACACCAAACGATGCCTCATGAACTAACTTAGACGATAAGCACGGCTACAAAAAGTAAATAAATAAAAAATTAAAAATATATGTAGAGCAGAAAAAATTGGCAATCAGAAGGCAGATAGGCTAGCGAAAGCGTTAATTGACACAAACTACGATATGCACGGACCGATGCACCGTATCAAACGAAACCAGTCAACGCTTTTTAATTATATCGAATTTCATCAATGGTAGAATGACAAATGTAAGTATGCATCCGTGAATAATTAAACTAGAAATATTTGTACTCGTCTGTATACAAATAAAATTGAAATGAAATTATTCACACGTTAAAATGATAGAAAAGGCAAAAAGTAAATGAAAGTATTATGTAATTCGTCTCTCGAACTATTCAGTGTTCGAATAAATCTCATCAATACACGCCACTTGCTTCAGACTAGCTAAACATTGCACAGTGGTCCTGCGGGCGGACAAAATTCAATTTTTCAACATTTTTGAAATAAAAATTTGATAATGCAGATGTTTTTTTAAATATTCAAGGCAGATTTCCTGAAAACATTACTTAATTTAAAAAATTTTTCATTGTAGTTTTTTGACTTTAAACATGAAATTGTATGCAAATCGTACTTCATACAAGAGTTTCATTTTCATGTCTGCAAATAAATATTACCATTTGATTGTTAACCAAATATTGGAAAAAAAAAGAAAATTGAATATATTAACGGAAACAGTAATAATTCTCTTAAGTTGTGGTACAAAATCCAATTTTTTTTTTTGAAATTTCAAAATTTTTCGAAATTTTTTTTTTTCAAGATCATTTTTTCGAGTGGTCCACACCGGTCCACTTGAAATCAACATGAGTGATGTAGCCACATATTTCAGCTATGATCTCAAACTGAAACCTGTTGCGCAAAGTTGCGCAAATTAAAAATAATGTAGCTTTTGTGAATTTACCCACAGGCAAAACGTTACATAAGGCTTATGCAATTTTGTGTAAAATACAGATTTTTAAGATTTTTCGAATGTTTACTACACATATCATATCGATTAGAGTTCAAAAAATGGCAGGCTAGAAGTCTAGAAGAAAAAAATAGTTTAAAAAATAAAGAGACATCTGTCCAAGCAGCATTCAAAAGTCGAATGGGATTATTGGTGGATATTCCAAAAACGGGTGGTAGTGGAACGACAAATGATGGGAACACGGCTCGCAGGTTTTTTAATGATCCTGAAGTATCATCAGAAATTACTGGAATTGATATTCATTTAATCAAGCGGTTTGCCACTATTTTACAAACATTATCGTCTGGTCTTGATATTAATATTGAAGCATTTCAAAAATATGCCCTTGATTCTGCTAAACTAATGATTGGTATTACATACCGGCTTCCGTGCACAAAATATTAATTCATGGGAGTTTTATTATTAAACATGCTTTGTTGCCTATTGGCCAACTCTCCGAAGAGGCTCAGGAAGCACGCAATAAGGATTGGAAAAATTTTAGACAAAACAATACACGAAAAATGTCGAGAACTGACACAATGACAGATTTATTAAATGCTTTGCTTTGTTCATTAGATGTAGTTATAATATCAAAAACGAAGGTTCCGAAAAACAAGCCAAAACCATTTTCAAAAAAGGTACTTGCGCTTTTAAATTTGAAAAATGATCCAGCCTCAGAAAACAGCTCATCAGAAACCGATGATTCTGAATCATAAAAAAAAATTAAAAATGAAAAACAAAAAAACAACTAAATATCCAAAAAACATTTTAAAAACTAAAACAAAAAAAAAAAATTTAAAATTAAAAATAAAAAAAAAAAATTTAAAATTAAAAATAAAAAAAAAAAATTAAAAATAAAAAAAAAAAAATTAAAAATTAAAAAAACAAAATAAAAAAAAAATTTAAAAATTAAAAAAACAAAATAAAAAAAAAATCTAAAAACAAAAAAAAAATGAGGAGAGAATAACCTTACCGTAAATCTCCACGTGGTACTCTCTGGGGTCGTGAAAAATGTAAAAATGAACTCACCAGCTAATTACGGAAGTAAAAATGTATTTATAGTATTCAATGAGTTTAAAATTTGCTAAAACTAAGGTCAGATTCGTCATCACTGATCTTTAAAACACCTAAATATATATTTTCAGCTTAATTAAATGAGTTCTTGAATTTTGTCCGCCAACGCCTTCTGGTCGGACCACTGTGCATTGTGGCCACAAAAGCCTATTTTTGCACAGTGTGTTTCTTTCTCCGCTCATCGCTGGTGCCACATCTTCGGAAAGACACGCCTAGCTTTTTCTCAAGCCACGATATTAAGCAATGTACTACGCGGCCGCCGTAGCCGAATGGGTTGGTGCGTGATCACCATTCGGAATTCACAGAGAGGTCGTTGGTTCGAATCTCGGTGAAAGCAAAATTAATAAAAACATTTTTCTAATAGCGGTCGCCCCTCGGCAGGCAATGGCAAACCTCCGAGTGTATTTCTGCCATGAAAAAGCTCCTCATAAAAATATCTGCCGTTCGGAGTCGGCTTGAAACTGTAGGTCCCTCCATTTGTGGAACAACACCAAGACGCACACCACAAATAGGAGGAGGAGCTCGGCCAAACACCTAACAGAAGTGTACGCGCCAATTATTTATTTATTTTTTACTACATCCTAGATATTTATAGAGGTTCACATATAATAGATATACACACTTCGTGATGGTGTTCGATCTCAATTTATATCTGACAAGCTGTATTTAATTTTACCAGGTTTTTTTTATATAGAGTGGTCTAAATACAAGTCATTTTTTTTTGCATCTGAGATCATCATTACATCACAAACTCATTTCCCTTAATAAACTTCAGATAGGGCTGTGTTGGGCTGAGCGTATATGCTTTTCTTCTGACTGCATCTGGCCGAGATGTCTCAACCTTTTTACACTATAGCGTCACAACACCTCTCACCCTTAGCTCTTTACTTCTAAGCTTTTCCTTAATGGTGTGTTGCCTAGTAGCAAAGAAGGACTCAGGACCTATTAATTATGGGGCCACAGCCTCTCTAGCCAATAAATCCGCTAGTAAGTTTAGTTTCTCCATGCACTCAAGGACCAATGAGGACTTAACATGACTTAGGATGACAATGCGCTGAGTGCCGCCTGACTGTCGCGCTGGAATAATTGCGTCGTTCTTGATGGAAATTACGTTGAAGAATAAAGCAAATTTTGAACAAAAGAACGTGTTTATTTTATTAGGCCCGGGACTCTTAAGCCCATGTGTCACAGTACATATTTTCCAAAGGATCTATTCCGCATTGCTCCACAACGTTCATTATGGTGCAAACTTCAACCGGCCAGAGCGTTTGCCCACTTGAGCACTGAGATTTTTTTTCATAAAATCTCGCGCATAGTGATTCACGACCATGGACAAAGTAATGGCAAACTAAAAGGCTATAGCAATGAAACTCTCACTGACACAGACTATGTTAATATATGATTTACCGCAGACAATAGCAAAGCCTTAATTATCAATGGCGGATGCGGCACACGAACTTAAAAAAAATATTAAACAACAAAAAATAGAAATAGAAAGGAAACCACAGATTCGAAGACAGCCAGTGTCACTTACGCATGCGAGGCATATGCAAATATGTATGTATGGGTATAACACACTCTTACGATTTTATGTTCCTATGACTGAATGCTGGGATTCAGATTTAGATTATCATATCATAAAAAAGTCACAATAAATTCAAATCAACAACCTTAAATATGAACAAACAAGAAACGAGCAATTTCCAGAATCAACCGATCCCCAGCAACTGACTTAAAAAAAGCAAGTTGAGGAAAATTGTCGTATGAAACTAAGCTGCTGCTAAGTGAGATAACTGTAAGTGTGTGTTTCTACGTCTTATGCATGCATGTGCGTATGGTTGTAGCTGGGTACACATCACTTGCTGTGGCTGTCCAGCTCACTGAAGTGATACCTCAACTTTTCCCAGGTCAGCAGTCAGCGAGGGGAATAAGAAATGTATACAGCCAACAAGTGGGATAAGTGTAAGTATGTACGTACATTTGTACTTTATTAGACCAGATCGGTTAAAAAAATTAAGTCGGTTCAATATTGTATTTTACTAAGGCATTGTAGTTTTTTAATGACTACCTTTTTCGCTGCCGAAAAATATCTCAATGATGCTATAAAATTTAGAAAATACTTTTTCTATCACTTTTATGTTCGATCGAACCCATTAATTATTTTTGAACAAATAGCTACTCGCAGGAGCTTATAACACTCTCCAAATATTTAACACCAAGAAATCAAAAATGCAACTCAAAGTACATATAATCGAGCGCTCCATTCAAGTCCTTTTCGTCCTCAGGGTTTCTTTGATTTATCATCATTGATGCGATTTCACAGTAACTAAACTTTGTGTCGCAAAATGGAAGCCCAAATTTAGTTGGCAAATGTTTTTCTACTTTCTCCTCGGAATTTGTTCTTTGATAACTTAGACGAAACTAGCGCAAGCTAGGAGAACGAAGTACTATTCTAAAGATAACAAAAATGTTATTAACTATTTGTTTAGTATATAAATTTGCGGGCTTTAATATTTTCTTATTCTAAATTTAGGAAGGAATAGAAAAATTCCAAGTATTCCATTCAGTTACTATCACTACTTTGTATGTAAGCATTTCCCGACGCACAATACGTGAGCTTTATCCCGTCCACTGCAACGCTCTGCCAAAACCGAGACGTCAATATGTCAACAAACTCTTTTTGAATGCCTGTCGAACTGAAACTCAGGGACAAGGAAATGAATTTCAATCACCTGATATCCAATGAAGTCTAAATATTTAAGTGGAAATCTCTATACCCTGTAGAGAGCGGCAGCAGCCACAGCACAAACGAGCTTTATAGACAACCCGGAATGACTCGGATTTATATCCAGCCAAGGTCTGTCAGCATTTCCCATACATATGTATAAGGAAAATATTTGAGAGACGTTCGAGCCATAATGGCAAACATGTTCACGGATTGCTCGAAGTTGGACGGAAGAGTTCGTGGGAGAATTTTCTGCGAGGAATTTAGGCTACCGGACTATTGTAGTATTTACCTAGCGGAGGTAGCCGCAATTAAGGAAGCAGTGGATTGGTCGCTTACTTCTGTATTTAGAGTAAAGGACGTAAATATCTACTCCGACAGCCATCGACAATTAGGGCCTTAGACTCGTTGTTTGTGGTTTCGAAATTTGTCGGGGAATGCCTGACTTCTCTCTCGACTACATCCCAATACTTCGATATTAGGTTCATCTGTGTTCCCGATCACAGCGGCATAGAGCGGAACTGCAGGGTGATGAGCTGGCTGGACAGGGGACCCTGGAGACGGTTTCATCGCAAGACGAAAGGATTGGGGTTACCTTGAAAACTTTGAATGGTATATAAATGTTCCATATTCGAGCAGTTTCGTTTCAAGCATCAACTCAAACCTAAAAAATTTCGAAAAGAATTTTCGATTGCAGTTTTCCAATTTCTTCCCAAATTGTAGATATTTTCAGATATTATAATTGTCCAATTGAGTCCGGTATAAAGAAAATTTAATCGAAGGGTGCAAGACATAAAAACACCAATGAACAGTCATCCCGACGTTCTTGTCCGATCGCGGAACATTACGAAAATACCTTTTTATATATATATATATATATAATTGACGCATACACCCTTTTTGGGTGTTTGGCCGAGCTCCTCCTCCTATTTGTGGTGTGCGTCTTGATGTTGTTCCACAAATGGAGGGACCTACAGTTTCAAGCCGACTCCGAACGGCAGATATTTTTATGAGGAGCTTTTTCATCGCAGAAATACACTCGGAGGTTTGCCATTGCCTGCCGAGGGGCGACCGCTATTAGAAAAATGTTTTTATTAATTTTGGTTTCTTCGACATTCGAACCAACGTTCTATCTGTGAATTCCGAATGGTAATCACGCACCAACCCATTCGGCTACGGCGGCCGAAAATACCTTTACGGTCAATAAATTTCAGACTCTCTACTAAATACCATACGCCAATAAACAAGTAATGGATTCTCCTTGCAAAATCCAATCTCTAACTTGACTCACCCTGTATTTACGCGATACCTACCTACACACGCCAACGGAGTGACTGGCATGGTAGACAGACATGAAGGCAAAATCGCAATCATTGCACGTCTAATTTGCTAACGAAGAAGCAACAGCGCAAGCCGGCGGGCGGTGGACAACAGGCAACGGGCAAAATAGACAACAGAGAAATATTTTATGAAATCTTAAAGTTTAATGAATAACGCCCGGAAAAAACCAATTGTAGTGTGTTTAATTTACAAGGCAGGCAACGTGTAGGTCGCGACCTCGCACAAGTCATCTCAGGTGGGTGGTGTAAAGGGAATAAAGGCAGTGGAATATTGTCTGCGAGGATACATTTGTGTACGTATAGGTATGTGTGTATGTTATATTTGCATATACATGTGTGTGTGTTCGGCAATCTAATGCTTAGCAAATTCTTCACTTAGCGAAAACGACGATAGTGTCGGAGAATACAACCATCTAAATATGTGGACGAACTGAGCTGAACTTATTGAAATGTATCGCCTTTGCGACCGACCGCCGACACTCAGCATCCGCTGATCCACTAAGTTAATATGTGATTTTGTGGCGTGGATTATTCATCGTGAAATCACATGGGGCAATAAATTTCAATAATGTTAGCCTAAGAAAAAAAATTTAGATTGTTTATTTCTTGTTATTATTAAGAGCATTGCACAGCACTGCGACCTGAAAGGTCTATAGTGGTCACTTCATGGATATTTCTCTGGGCCCAACTTTCGAAATGAATATTAGTATTTGTCCTATTTTATTGAGTTTTCTTTCCTGCTCTGGCAAAATACGTTTAAACCAAGGGTTTCCCCCGTTTATGTCGGTTTATATCCGGACAAGATTTATCACTCCTGCAGCATCTTCCGAGCTTGTAATTGTATTCGTATTCGATTGTCTTCTCATTCGAAAAGTAAAGCATGGATTTCTAATATCTCGGATTTCAAGCATAACCATTTTTAGCGATATGACTCCCTTTGGAATACGAATTCGCAAAAGCGGAGCGCTTCCTTAGTGGATCACAGGAACAGTCATAACTAGTGGAAGTAAGTTGCTGAAGCCCAAGGTGCGCTTGTTTTCTCAGTTGACTATTTGTAGTGAACAGTAGCCTCGAGGAAGATGTAACTAAATAAAATAAATGCCAACTTGGGATTTTAAAGATTCGTGGACGTCCTTCGCTTAAAAACAATATTCGTAAAGGTCGCTCAATATCAATTGTTGCAACGGAAAACATTAATAGAGCCGGAAACTACGGAAAACAGCCGTAGCTACTTAGTTCCATCAGCAGCCATAAAATGTTGCTCGATCATTTGCCAAAAATATACGAAAAACAATTAATCGATAATCTTAGATGTGTTTCTAGGTCTGATGGAACTGCGTATGTGATTTTATGTGTTTTTTATTAATAGGCTTACAGTAGGCAGTCACAATAATATCAATGCGATATTCTGCAAAGTTTTGACTAGTAATTTTTTTGTATCACAAAAATATTCTATTATACAAGTATACATAGGTTATGCTACAATAATAGACATACAAGTATAACTCAAAGTTTCACACCTGATTTTATATAATTTTATTTTGTTGACAGTATTATGGTTTTATTCCATATAACGATTGCTCCAATTTTTTTTTTATGGAAAGAAACTCATAACACCGGCAACAAAAAATTATTAAGTCAATACGAATTTTGAGCCACTTTAAACTGGCACTTTATACCAAAATTGAACGGACTACATAACTGCGGCCATTCCATTCGGAAATCAGAGAGAACGTAGGTTTGCATCTCGATGTTCTTTTGTTTATTATTCAGTGCCAAATCATCATGGCAAGTTACACGATTGAACAGCACGTTCAAATGATAAAACTTTATTATTAAAATGAGTGTTCATTAACGCAAACGTTTTTCAATTGACGCGGGTCAATTTTGGCGCCCTGTGCCATTTTGTTTTGGTGACATCTGTCAAATCTTTTGTTTATTATTCAGTTGTTTATGCCAAATCATCATGGCAAGTTACACGATTGAACAGCACGTTCAAATGATAAAACTTTATTGTCAAAATGAGTGTTCATTAACGCAAACGTTTTTCAATTGGCGCGGGTCGATTTTTGCGCCCTGTGGCAGCCATTTTGTTTTGGTGACATCTGTCAAATCTTTTGTTTATTATTCAGTTGTTTATGCCAAATCATCATGGCAAGTTACACGATTGAACAGCACGTTCAAATGATAAAACTTTATTGTCAAAATGAGTGTTCATTAACGCAAACGTTTTTCAATTGGCGCGGGTCGATTTTGGCGCCCTGTGGCAGCCATTTTGTTTTGGTGACATCTGTCAAATCTTTTGTTTATTATTCAGTTGTTTATGCCAAATCATCATGGCAAGTTACACGATTGAACAGCACGTTCAAATGATAAAACTTTATTATCAAAATGAGTGTTCATTAACGCAAACATTGCGCCCATTTTTCGGTAGACGTGGTGGCACTTCCAATTTCTTATGGCCCATATTGAACCATATGGACCTAGACGACATGTGGTTCCAGCAGGACGGCGCTACGTGCCACACAGCAAACGCCATTTTATTCAATTTCAACATCTACTCGCCCTTATTGAAAAACCCTTTATAATATTACTAAAAAAAGGTATAAAAACAATTTAAAAAAATATACAAAAAATTAAATAAAAAAATATATGAAAAAGTTAAATAAATTAAAAAAATAATATACGAAAATATATAATAATATAAAAAATTAAGAAAAATATAAAAGAATATAAAAAAATAAATAAATATATATTATATATATAAATATAATAAATTATTAAAAAAATAATTTAAAAAAAATTGTTAAAAAAATAAATCACGTCAAAATAACACACTGCTACATGTGGAAGATGTTATTTTTATCAAGTGCCGATTTTTTTTTGTTGTTTTGTTAATAAGCAAATAGTTCCACTACGCATTTTTTACTTAATTATCACGCATTTGTTGTTTATTTAAAAAATTATAATAACATTCAATATTTCGTGCCAAAACTAAACGCGAATAAAAATTACAAATTCATATTGAGAATGACCAGACAAATCTGACCTCAAGCGTCTCAGTGGTATCTGGCTGCCGCATCCGATGAATTATTCAATTAATTTTTCCATTCATCCCCATTCAAGCTTAATAAAAGAGTAGCAAAACTCAAATCCACACAATCCTGCCAAATAGCAATATAACTGCGTTAAAAAGATGTCTGGCGTTGGCATACATATGTTCTAGAATATTTCTTTTTTTTTTGTGCATTTCATAGTTGACATTTAGAAAGACTTAATAAAGCGAAAGTGGCGCTGAACGAAAAAATACTAGAGCTAAACGGAAACAAAGTTGAGCAGCTAGCGAGTGAACAGAAAATGGCAAGTGTTTATATAAACAATCCAACAAAAGTACAAACGTACCCATTTATGTACAAATGACGGTGCTCGCTCAACACGCGTTCACAAATATTGGCTAAAAACACAGAAACAAAGGTAAATGCAACTCTGTAGCAAAAAGTAGTTACTTCTGAAGAGCCACTGCAGTTGAAAATTTAAATGAATTTAGTTTGAGGAAAAGTTCTATATATACATACATACATACATACATACAAAGCGACACATGCCAGTACTAGTCATCCAAGTACTTCAGTTGAAGAAGTGTTAATTTTGAGTATAAACGCAGGTAGCCAGTTGTATCTGGCCTTTTCTGACTTCTGCAATTTCTAACGTCTGCCTTCTCAAATTCATCCTCAGTACCGACAAACTTTTTTGATTAGGATTTGTTTTCTGCAATTGAATTCAGTTGCTGGCTCAGCGCTTCTTAATACAATTTTAATTAAGTACAACCCACACGTCGACCAAAGAATAAAATCTTGGTTTTATTACTAAATTGCGAAAAAGTGCCGTCACATTGCCGTGGCATACCACAATGCCATTTACGTTTGTGTGTGTTTGTCAATGCTCTGCAAATATAGTAGCCACACTAAGAAAGGAAAGATATGATATGTATGTAATGAGAGTGTACGCAGTTTCAATGACGCACACCCACTCCTATGTATGTAGATTTTCCAAAGTGAATGCCCCCACGGATAGCCAATTTCGGAATAGGAATTAATTTGTTAGATATCGACTATTAATTCTTGTGAGACGGAGCTCGTTGGTGCTTGTTTAAGCCTTCGCCTTAAAACAACTTGCGGAAGACGTGATCCTACTCCATGCCTAATATGAGAACCTCATATCAGGCACGTGATGTCTTTTTCTGGTCTAAAATGTTTTCACTTTTGTATCACTTTTCTGGCCAACCTCGTATCAAATACGAGATTGTTTTTAAGCTCGGGAAAAGCTTTAATCGAAACTCGCTCACACAAAGGTCGCTCTATTCGTAAGACAAGGGCTTAATTAAGCTTACCTGTTAAGTGAGGTTTAAGAACTCACCATAGTCCATTTCTCCAGGGGTTACGAATTTAAAGTACTGCTTGGACGATGCAAGTCTCAAATTGTTAAACAAACTCCCGGGCAGAACAGCTCACTTGCGTAGGCTTTGAGCTGCAGCTTCTTCGCCCCGAAGCCTTCACGGAAGCATTGGTAAATGATATTACAACTGATTCGAACCTATGAACCCGTGAGCTGCTATGAAGATGCGGCGAAATCGGATGGTAGAGTTTCAGGAGGAAGAGTATTTATTAACTGGAACTAAGGTTCCAATTTGAACTCCTTTGAAGATGATGCGACAAGATATCTCAGGGTTGGAGGCGGAGTACTATACGAGGGTTGCCTCGTACTACGAGGTCTCACACTACGTGTGATGAGCTGTAATTCGATATTTTTTTCGAAAAGTTTGGAGTTTTTTGGCACTAAATAAAAATATAACGTTTTCGCTTACGAGTTTTACTTTTTTTCAATGAATTTAAAACTTCAACTCGTCCAAAAAAGTGGAATTAACTCGTGCAAACTGCCGTGTGATTATTTATTACGATTTTTGACGGAGATTTTCGAGACAGGAGTACATTGATCAACTACCTTTTAGTGTTGAAGCACCAGACTAAGCCACTGTGAAATGCTGATACGAGTTCCAACGTGGCCGTCGATAAAAAACGGTTGTTGTGCCAGAAACTATCGATTCTGAACTAGCATTTACTCAATATTGCATGAAAATTTGGTCGTCAAGTTTTGTTCTAGTTGGATACAACATAATTTGACAGTTACCCAAAAAAGGACTCGTGTCTCGATTGGTGTAAAGAAATATTGAAGAAATTCAGTCGCGGTGGTTCAAAGCACTTCTTTGCTATCGTAACAGAACAAGAACCTTGGATCCATGTATATGAGCCGGAAACAACAGTCGACAGTATAGGTGTTTCAAGACGAACTTAATCCAACAAAAGTTGTTCACGGAAGAAGCACCTAAAAGCAAATGGTTGCTCGTATTTTCGCAAAATCTGGTCATGTCACAATTTGAATTCACAAATTCTGAGTGGTAAACAACAATTTGTTTTCCAAAAGTTGTCGGATACTTAAGGGAAACCAACCGCCAAAGAAGAACAATCCTTCATCAAAGCAATGCGAGCTCTCACCGAAAGTATGAGAACTTTTACCCATAAAAGTTAAGGAAATGCTGCTGAAGTAACATTCCTTAGCCGGATATAAATTGGGATCGTTCCGTTAACGTAGAACCATAGTCATGGAAACGTTTGAGTACGTTGGAGCTGCGAAAGGGAAAGCGACTCATGCCTGAAAGAGCCGATGGAATAAGAGCTCCATCACTGAGGATGGGCATAGATATATATGTATAATATTAGGGGTGATAGCATATAAATATAGTAAGTATGAAATGAAAATAAGGAAACTTCAATTGATAGAAAAAGATTTGCTGATAGCGGAAGCCCCTCGGCAGGCAATGACAAACCTCCGAATGAATTTCTGCCATTTAAAAGCTCCTCATAAAAAACCATCTGCCGTTCGGAGGCGCCATTGAACTGTAGATCCCTCCATTAGCAAGTCCATGTAACAACTGCCCTATAACCAATACTAATTTTCTACATTTCTACAAAGGTTTTTAATGAATAAAGTCAGCAAGATCGTATTGTCGGTCATTGTTCTATTTAAAGAGTGGGCGTGACAATATGAAAATTGTAGGTTCCAAGAATTGAACTATCAAAACTCAATGGGAAAACTTTTTCACCACTCGGAAGGCAATGACAATCTTCCAGCAGCATTTCTGCACTGAAAGAACTTCTCAAAAACAAAAACAAATAAGTAGTTGGTTCAGCAAACAATCTCAATTGCTTAACTAATAACTTTTACCTTCTCCACCGTTATTAGATATGAAATTAATAGAAAAATATTGCTACTATCGCAAATCAAACACCACTTATTAAATTCACGCCTTTCGATTGGCAATAAATTACAGAAGCAATTCAATAGCAAACAGGAACTGGTTCAAACAAATTTGATCCATTTTGCATACCGGTTACAACAGCCACCAAACCAAATACAGTTACTTAAGCAAATTATTCTTAAGAGCTAACGGGACTTGGTCACTTCAGTTTTCAATAAATGTGCTACCATTTTTGCGATTTCATTAAAAACTTCAAGTACTCTATTCAATCGCTGCTATCTACTCGCGCATACGTAAAACAATTGACAATTTCAAGTCCCTAATCTTATCACAATAACTACAAATAACGATAAACACCACGAACTTATAATAGAAATTAATATTAAATTTGAAATTATAAAGGCGCGAACTATGATATGTAGTGATTTTACCTTTACATACAAAATAGTTACTAAAACCATAATAAGATAGTATAACCCTTACAAATAGATTTAAAATAAATCTGGGCGACGTAAATGGCCACTCAAGGTTTGAGATAAATAAGTATATATGTATGTACATATGTATATTATGTGTAAATTTGACAACTTTGATAAAAAGTTATAATTTTTTTTATTGTTCTCTGTATATACAGTTAGTCAAAAAAGTGTTTTAAGAGTGATTTTTCATGCTGCATTTTTACAATAAATTCTTATCAAAATACAGTTTTTATTTTAATAGAAGCCGAATAATACCAAGTCAATAACAAGTCCAAAATCCAAATTTAAAAAAATGTTTTTGTATCTTATTCTCTTCTGGTATACAGTTTAATAAAAGTGTAACAAAATGCGAGTTTGAAATAGCCGAAAATTCCTGTTGATTTTTAATAATTTTTCTGCTGCCGGTATCTGCATTGTTTTCCTTCAAGCGTGTAAGCGTTCAAAATACTATACTCGCATGTACGTATGGGAAAAGGTGTACAGTGGCCGACAAAAGTCTACATACACCCCTACCTTTCGTTGTTTACAAAGTACAAACACTTTGCTTAAAAATGTGTTTATGCAATTCCATTTGAAATCTTTTTCTAATCGACTTAACTAAAACAAATCCATTATTTAACATAAAACAACACAGTTATGCTATGCAAAGCAAACGCAAAAACAGCGTTGACAAAAGTGTACATACAGAAACGGTTTCCTAGCTTGTACTGTGATATCCTATGTTGTGATAACGGCAAAATACCGTTTGTCTATTTCTTTCCTTTTCTTATGTTTGTTCCTTTGCTAATATTGATATTAATTGCAATTTGAATACTTAAGCATCTACAATGGCTCCTCGAAAAGAAATATCAGTTGGCGTTAGAAATTTAGTTATTCAGCACAGTAAAGAAAAAAATCATATGACAAAATTTCAAAAATCTTAAATTTAAGTCGTGCAACAGTCCAGACCATTGTAAAAAACTTTAAAAATAGTGGTTCCACCGAAAATAAGCCGCGCAGTGGCCGGCCGAGCAAACTATCTCGCAGAGACGTCAGCTTGATTCTAAAAAAAGTGGGCAAAAATCCAAAAGTTTGTGCTCCGAAATTGGCCGAGGATATAGAAAGCTTATCCAACAAGTGTGTTCATCCAAGAACAATTCAAAGAGCTCTGAACAAAAACGGCTTTCATAGTAGAACACCATGAAAAAAGGCTCTTATTTCTGAAAAAACCGTAAACTTCGCCTGGAGTTCGCCAAAGCTCACAGGGAAAAGGGAATGGATTTTTGGGGATGAAGTTTTGATCACAAATGAGTCGAAGTTTAATTCGGTAGCGATGGAAGAGCAAAAGCGCGAAGGAAAAAAAAATACTGCACTGAGTCCGAAGAATTTGGTATCAACAGGGAAGCATGGTGGCGGCAATGTAATGGTTTAGGGAGCTGTTGCTGCATCTGGAGTTGGAAGATTAGTATTTATTAAAGGTAATGTGGATCGTTATAAATACAAATCACTATTGGAAGACAATCTGAAATCTTCGGTGGACGATTTGGAGATTGGTCCAGGTTGGGGTTTTCAATAGGATAACGATCCAAAGCACACAGCACACATTGTGAAGGATTGGCTGCTTTACCATACTCCAAGGCAAATAAATACACCACCGCAAAGTCCAGATTTGAATATTATTGAACATGTCTGGGAAATTTAGGATCGAAAAATAAAAAAAAAAACCCAATTTCAAGCGCTTCAGTACTCAAAGAACGACTAATAGAAGCTTGGAACAATATAACGTCTGCAGAGTTAACAAATTTAGTCACCTCGATGCCATGACGGCTTCAAGCTGTAATTGATGCTAATGGTGGGCCAACTAAATACTAAGCAGCAATATTACTTAGAGTTAAGTAAAGTTTTTTACACTGGAGTAAGATATTTGTGTACTGTATGTAGACTTTTGTCAACGTTGGTTTTAGGTTTTTTTGCAAGAGCTTTGCTATTTTATGTTACTGTATGGATTTTTTTAAGTTTGTTATGATTAGAAAAAGCTTTCAAATGAAACTGTGTAAACACATTTTTCAGTAAAGTTTTTGAACTTTCAATCCAGTGGAAATGGGGGGTGTATGTGGGTCACTGTAAGTAGATACAAGACGGTCAGCAAAACAAAAAAAGTATTGAAAATAGCGAGAATTCTCATCAAACTTGAATTAAGTGAGCTAAAAAAATGCATACCACAAAAAGAATTAAAAATTCTGAGGAAAAAGTTAGAAATTTGTAAAAAGTGCGAAATTTTGTAAAAATTTAGAAATTTTATTAAAAATGTCTGCATTTTTCTAGTGTTGTATAAAGTTTGAAACTTATGAAACTAAAATATGTTGCTTTTGAACTATATTTTCATACAAAATTTGCAAAAAATGGGCATGAAAAATATTACGAATATTGGTAAAATATAAAAATCAACCCCACTGTGCCAAAATTTTTTTAACTCACTGTAAATGTAACTATATTATAATTTCTATTTTTACTTAGATAACATACATGCAAACATAGCTATGAGATGTCAATTGATAAACGTGAATATCAAGTTTAAAATAAGTTCTCGAGTGTTTACCATTCAATTCGACGCAAATTGTGACAGGCTATGATTTATGTATTTGCATTCAATCACGTGCAAAAGTACTCAAGTATGCATTAATTCTCCACAGAACTCATTGGTAGTCGATAGAATTCAGGGAATTTATATTTTACAATTTTTAAAACCCACTAAATATGCTGGTTTCTGCTACTAGTTATCTTATCATACCAGTTGTGCTATCCTGCAAAAATAGTAAAAGAAAACTAATCACCCTCCGTCAAGTAGGTTAACCTTCATCCTACCTCAGGCAACACTGAGTATAGAAAAATATGTACAGCTAAAATATAATTTCCTATGCGATTCGTGTATGAACCAGATGGTATCTATCACTTATTCGGCAGTAGATCCAACCATCACAGAAATTGCAGCATAAATGCATGGGGCTGTGGCTGGAGGCTAAGATACTGAAACTCGGCTAACATAAAGTTAGGTACGAGACTTGCAAGGGATCAAATAAGTCAGGTACTTAAGCCCCTGCATACAATTCAAAAAGAACTAGAGGAGCACATGTTAAGAAAGGCGAAAGGAAGATGGCTTAGTCTAACCAATTGCAAAGTTTTCATGGTCACGTGTAAACACGCATATGATGACAGGTATACCAAATAAGTTATATCGTTCGATAGAAGGAACTCTAGAACTTTAGTTGGTATACTAACAGGACACTGACTAGTTGCAGTGCGTACTTACAAGCTAAATCTAACACTTAACGATGCTTGCAGGAAATTTAAAATGAGAGTACATGAGAAACCGTGGAGCATCTTTAATGCTACTGTCCGGCTCTCTCGAAAACTAGACTATACTACCTGGGTGCTCTCAGTTTTGAAAGACTAGAATCTATCACTGAACTGGAGCTTAAGCGACTCCTAAAATTTCTGTCTTAGATGGATATTGATATGAGCCCAAGCTCGCTGAAAACAGATCTTTACGGACAATAACAAGAAAACTATTCTTTATTGCCAGAGTGTGCATCTACTAATTTTGCGCCACCTTGCATAACCGTTAGCCTCATGATAGAACAACAGTACAATGGGTTATATGATGAAATTTAGAAAAATCTAATTACCCAAAATTTTACCGACTCTATTAATCCTACATTTTAATAAACGATTTTTTTTTTTACTTTTTGTATAATGATAATGACTTTTTTCTCTATTTCCGCAATATATGATTCCCATGGAAGTAAGCATGTGACTATGATTTTAATGAAAATAATAGCAACGCATACAGAAGCAAATATTTGTACGTGGGTGTATTACTATTCGTTCAGTTTACAGTTGATTAAAGCTTATAACTACAATTCACAAATTCCATGCCTGTGGCATTTTGACCTCACCGGCTCTTGAATTGGCTACAAACGAACGGTGTGCCTTAGCATAGAACCACATACTACTAAATATACAAGTACTAATACATGCAAACATTACTACACAGCATAAACTTATTTATATATGTATGTACGTATGTAATATATTTTTACAAATACAATGTAGCAAATATTATACTGCTCTTTCCACCTGAGTACTGAATGCACTTTTCCCGGTGCTGAAAACAAAGCTTGTGACACAAAAACCGTTCAACGTGTACATGTACATACACACATACAAGTATAGCCGACCTTGTTGGAATAAAGCGACCGACCAAAAGCATAGCAAATACATCGAAAGGCGAAATGAGGATGCGCTGCGAAGGAAACGGGGTTGACAGGTAATGAGCACAAAGATTCATTGCCAATGTGTGGCCGGACTGATTATTATTTCGCGTTTCACGAATGATAACATTGTAATGAACTTCTAGCGCAGCGTTACACTACTTGTGCACTCGCGTTGAAAGGGTAAGAAATGGCGAACGCCAGAGGTGAATAAATCATCGACTGGACAAGGCGTGGAATAAAAAATGGAAGACTATTCAAGCTGTGCTTAAATTAAGCTTTTTTTACGTATTTACCTATATAATATTTAAATAAAGAACATTCAAGTGAGCATATCTTTTTAAAGAACTGCTTTGACGTAGAAAGATGTCTAATTTATTTGTACAGGTTGGTTGAAAAGTAAGAAAGTAAACATAAAAGAATGCACGAAAAAATTGTCTGGTAAAAATAGAAAGTTTTGATGAAAATTTGTTCAAATTTAAAACTTGGTGTTACATGGTTTTTGTTATAGTACTCGTATGGACTATATTTTAAAAAAATGTATATATAGTGGTGTGTTTATAATTTCGCAACGAAGTGTAAGGAAGAAGAAATAGTAGCGATCGATTTACTCATGTATGTCTGTTCGTGCCCACAATAACTCGATACAATTACAATGAAACTTCCCTTGGGCGCACAAAATTTGACTGACGGTGAGTGTCCGCCCAAGAGAAAACAATGTGCACCCAAGGGAAGTGTCCGCTAAATAGAGGTAGGACTGTATATAAATTATACTTATACAAATTAATATATTTCAATGAAACTTTGTTCACATATTACTCTTTGTCCAAGTTAGCTTGGTATTGACAATGAACGAAATAAGTCAATAACCACGCCCACCTTACGTATAATGGTCATTTTCAAAAAAGCAAAAAACATGATATCTCTATTTAGAACAGGCCTCTTTTTTTCGCCAAGACTTAGCAAATGGCGAATAGATGTAGGAAACGCGGGAGAAGAATTGCCTTTAATTACATGTGCCGGTAAGGCAGTGTTGCTTTCGCATGCAAATTTTTCGTCAAGTTAATCGAGCATAGAGATAGCGGCGGGGAAGTGGCGAATAGAAGAGGCCTGATGATGCAAAATCACTCAAATTTGGTAAAAATTATTAGCCCAAAAATTAAAATGAAATACAACGCAAGTATAATCTTATAAAATGGGCAGTGCCACACCGACTTTGGGATAAATTCCTGTATCTCGATAATGACTTAATGAATGTCGACATCGGATAAAACCACGTCCAGTTTTTTGTATGTTAAGGCTAAGTTATTGTTCGTGCGTCCGAAGTTACGAAATTCAACTCTTACTGCCTATGAGTTTGTTAATTTCCAAAAAATTAACCACCAGCCCAAATTAAATTTTACTGAAATGTGCGCGAATATATAAATTTTGGTGCCGACCGAGTTCAGTTTTCCTTACTTGTTTACGTAAAAGTACGAAAAATAAATAGAACTAAGCTATAGAGATTTTTTCATTCCTAGTTTTCGTATTGATCAGCTTCAGGAATACCTTCTGCTCAAATGTGAACGAGACGTTAAAAAAACGAGACGCAAAAATAAATTTTTTGTTTTTTTGGTAAGACTGTTATAAGCTTACATGGCAGATTTCAGCGTGATATGTCACATAGTTTGTTTTCTGTGCTACTGTAAACAAGTCAAGCTCGAGTATGTTCTTCGAATTTAACGATGGAAATTCAAGTTGAACAAAGAATTTGTTTGAAATTTTGTTATTCCAACAAAATTTCGGCTTCAGACGCCTTAAAAATGTTGCAGACAACCTATGGGGACTCTGCTCTACCGCGTGCACGTGTTTTCCAGCGGTACAAATCGTTCAAAGAGGGCCGTACATCGGTTGAAAACTTGCCTCATGAACGTCGTCCAGCAACATCAGTAAACGACGAAAACATCGGAAAAGTAAAGGAAATTGTGCTTGAAAATCGCACAAATCGCAAAATCGGTTAACGCTGAATATTATTTAGACGTTTTAAAGCGTTTGCGCGAGAACATTCGTCTTAAAAGGAAGGAATTGTGGAACAACAAGTCATGGTTCTTGCATCACGATAATGCACCATCACACATCACGTCTTGTTCGCGATTATTTGGACAAAAATAATGTTAATAGCCTTCCGCAAGCACCGTATTCGCCTGATATGGCTCCATGTGACTTTTTCCTGTTTGCCAAGCTCAAGTTGCCGCTCCGTGGAAAACATTTTGAGACAATTGAAGTCATAAGAGAATTCGAAGAACACACTCGAGCTTGACTTGTTTACAGTAGCACAGAAAACAAACTATGTGACATATCACGCTGAAATTTGCCATGTAAGCTTATAACAGTCCTACCAAAAAACAAAAAAAATTATTTTTGCCGTATGTCATCCGCGGACCGTTTTATTGATAACGTCTCGTTCATATTTGAGCAGAAGTTACTTACAAATTCTGGTAGATTCAAGAAGCACCAAATCCCAATCCTCTATGTTGTACCAAAAACGTTTTTCTTCTTCGTATGCTTTTTCTAGATGACACTTTATTCACCTTAGCCTACTTTAAAAATACTCAACAGCCGTTGTTTTTCTCACAAACGAATTTTTACTAGTTAAGATATTCTCGACTTTGGTCTATCCACGCACTGGAGGCCTCTCCATTACCAAGGAGCATTGCGGGATATTTGAATCCATTCAAACATGCCCTTACTAGTAGAGCCAATGGTGTAAAGCTTAGAAAGCTCATTATTCCATCTTATTTGATATTCCACATATTTATGGATGTAAGGAGGAAAAAAGCAAGTATAAAAAGAGTCTAAGATTCGTGCAAGGCGAATCTATTAAAGGTGGTGTTGGTAAATCAGCTGAGTTGTTTTTTTTTTCTTTCGCCGTGTCCATGTGGCTATCAGCTCAGAATGAAAAAAGGCGAAAAAATACCGAATTTCATATACTCAGCTCAGGTTTTAACTTCAAATAATCACAAATAAAATGTAATAATCACAATACAAATTCATCATATGATATATATACAAAATGGTACCATTTTTGCTACTTTAAAAATCACTCATATATAGACCACGTCGATGACCGACAGCGCTCATTTGAAATGACACCTAACTAAATTAACCCTTGATGTTAAAAGTAAATTTGCTTGAGGTATTTAGATATACGAGTACGATAAGCAGACGGACGGATGTCAAAATTTTAACTGTACGGAAGGTGGGGTTGGTTTTTGTCAGATTTAAACAATTTCCTAAATAAGGTCTGCAAAATCCTTAAATAACACCGTACAACAAAAAAAAAAAATTGCTGACAATGGAATCTGGTAAAGATAACTGTAACTTATGTATGACGAAAAAAATTTTTCATACATATACACTAACTAAATTAACCCTTACACATTTTCTGTTTTGACCGATTTCTGGAGTTTAAGTCAAATTTTGAACTCTGGTGTATTAAGAGACTTGTAGTAGAATTGAAAGACAAATATTTTAGTAGTACATTTTAACCCGACACATCCCTCTATTATGAGTCCTTTTCGTCCTTTTTTGCAAAACAAAACAAAAAGGTTAAACTATTAAGGAGTTGATGCCATTTTGCTGCCATATCCTCGCTTCAAACCTGTTTAATGGTTATTTACAGCACGACTACATATATAGTCTGTGCGGTTTACAAACTTTATTAGAAGGTTGACGTCTAAGGCAGACAATTATTTGAGACTCTCGAACAGTGGCTTGCGAAGGGTTGACATTCTTTCCTTACAAAAGGTAAGGCAGTCACAGGCAAAATGGAAAATATTTTCCTTTTCCTTGGTTGTTTACAACTGTAACAGTGTGTGTAGTGAGGGATGCCCATTTTGGCTGCTTGTTGCCCCCGATAGACCAGAAGTCAGTTATCATCTGCCTGGAAGACGCTCAGATTTTTCAATTCTAAGTCTTTGAGAGAGTGGCCAAATCCCTATTGAATGTCACCGTTCAGACTATGTAATCAGTCCGCCCTGAGGTGAACTGAGTTTGTCGCAATAATAGAATGGCATGATTATAAGTTTTTCCTTTTAGCAACCCGCTTCATTTAACCTAAATGCGCTCATGATAGCCATCGTCTTGATATGGAGATTTACCGGAATAACATGGGTCAATGCATTAAGAGCCTCCCTAGGTCATGAACCAGATTTAAGGAGTTAGTGAGTTAAAATTTCGTAGAAAAATATTCCTCGTTGTTTTTATTTTTTGCGTCACCTGACTTCTAACTTTCGTCACCTGAACTTTAAACTTGCAACTCATAGAGAGCTCAGGGTACAAAATTTATGAGATATTAAAAAATTGTTGTAGGACTGGCAGCATATCACGTGTCAGATTTATGATGCTAAATATTTTAAAGCATTTTTTCTTCCACCAAATAATGTACTACTTTTAGTTACTTGCATTACAGTCATCTATCACTTCAACCCAATTGCAGTTGTGTGTGCGAGTGTATCGCGCATTGCGAATATCATACACAATTGGAAAATTGTTGTTACACTTGCCGCTGATCATGGCAATGGCGATGTATTGGCAGAGAAATATATGTACATGCGAATTTGATAGTTGCAACGCTTACGGTTGCTCGGGATCTGCGTACATCATTGGGCAGCCTAGCGGGATACAAATTGCTGACGTCGATTCATTGTTGTTGTACGCATACAATGGCAACATTTTATATGCTAATATACAAGTACATATATGTGGCACCGATCATTGCCACATAAAGTGCGATTTTTTTTGTTTCGTTTTTTTTTTTGCTCTATTGCTGATGCTACAGCATCTTAAATCACAATATTAACGACACAACAATAACGACAGTAATAAATGTTTATTTAATTTAATATGCATCCACACATCCATTGCGCGTGTGACGACAAGCAGGCAAATAATATAAATACCAGTATATATGTATCGGGTGTTTTTTTAGCTGAATGAGAACTATTGATATCGATAATTATGGTTTGACAGCTGATAATGGCAAAGTGTGTTGTAAGGATTGGTAAGTCATCATGAATGAGTTAAAGCCAGAAGAAAGCTTCAAAATTGTCGAAAATTACTTTGAAAAAAAAAATTTTATCGCAAATTACTTTGCAAAAAAAAAAAAAATTTTAAATGAACCACGTAACTCGTAGCCATGAAATTATTTACCAGATTATGATAAAAACAAAATCCATTCCAACAATATTTCTGTTTTGTAAAGGGTGGTTAAATTTCAAGGGCCGATGTTGAATGTGAACCACACCTAAACGTCGACGACACCGTTGAACTTCTTTCTTTGGGGTTATTTGAAAGAAAAGGTGTACGTCGATAAGCCAGCAACAATTCAAGAGCTAAAGTATGAGATAATTTGGCACATTAACGGCATAGAACCTCAATTATGCCTTAGCGTTGTCGAAAATTTGGGCCATCGGAGGTGTGCCGCCGAGGCCGCGGCGGCCATTTGGCCGATGTTTTTTTTCCATACTTAATTGAGCCATACCATTATTATCATAATAAAGAGAAATGACAATAATTTCCTAAAAAAATTGTATTTTATTCAAAATCAACACCGGCCCTTGAAACTTAACCACCCTTTATTATCATTTAAATTCTCCAGTTCTTAAAAAAGCACCCGATATATATTTTACTACACACAATCATGGACAATAAAATAGGTGTGCAACTTGTTGACCAGTTTCGGCTGTTTTGCATTTATTTACTTAATGTCCATTAATTTTTTATAAAAGTTTAATTCATTAAACAACAAAAACCATATAAATCGGTTTCCCAAAATTTGTGCAAAAATTACGAAAATACTGCAAATTTTCAACAAAAAAAAAAACTTTTTATTCAGAATTTTTAGAATAGTCCATTCAATTTTTGTATAATAAAGTGCAAGCTACAAAATGCCATTGGTTTTTGACATTTGGAAGAAACTGTGGAAAATAGAAAAAGTCAAAAACCAACGGCCTTCGATCAGCGATGAGTTTTGGAATTGATGTGGTTCTCAAATAATTTTCAACGGCTGTAATTAGCTCGGTTATAATAATTAGTTTCATAAATTCATAAATTGTTAAGTTAATTTTAAGAAGTTACGTTTAACTAAATGCATGGTTGCAATTTTGCATCCATTTTCCCTCCATTTATTCCATAATCTCTTCTAGACTTTCAATACACATACACAGATCCCATACATAAATATATGTATGAAAGAACAGACGCAAAAAAAAAAACAAATTCTCACACAGATTTATTTTATAATTTTACGAGTTAATAGCAATTATGGAAAAGTTACAGCAACAAAAAAAACCAAATTTGCACATTTATGGCAACAATAAAATCCAACACTTCAGCCAATTATAATTCGAGTGTATAAGCAATTTTGACAACAAGCGACACAATAGCTAACAACAAGAACAACTAACTACATCAACTACTGAGCCAGCACAAAAAGCAAAAGAGCATTTCTTTCATTATTTAGTCCATTGTATGTGTGTATGCACAAAATTATGGGCATATGTATGTAAGTCACAAGTCACATACCGTCTTACTTGCGGTATTTAGTTGTGGAAAAACATGGAAAATACCAACAAGAACACGTTTCATTCAGTTACAACTGGATACAACCGGAGGAGTTAAACTGTAACTGAAACTGAAACTGAATTCGAAACCAAAACCAAAGTCAGACCCAAAAACGAAACTCTTACTTCCAGCCGAGTAAATCGCTTACTGCATACCGCATGCTCATCATCAACTTCATAAAACAAACAAATAAAAAGTATATTAAAAAAATTAAAGACACAAGAACTAAATGAAAAATCAACAAAGACAAGAAATTACTTCACATATTTTTATTTGTATGAGGCAATAGGAATCTAAGCGAAGTAAATTAAGTCGGCAACACATAATCCTGACACTCTAATTAGGCGCAATCCACAACCTCAGTTGTGACACGTCGAGAGGGCAGTAGCAAGATAAAATCTTAATTAGCAGTTAGTAGTTCGGAATAGTAAAGTAAAATTTCATTTCATTGGTGTTCACTTTTATTTGAAAATCTTGAAGGATTCACACCTACATTTATGAAAGTCGCGCACAAAGTAACACGTTTTTGAAGAGCGTAGTTGGCTGCGACTACTAGTTGTGCGTCATGTGTTTGAGGTCTTTTATTTAAATGAAGAGGATCCAGGTGTGATAAGAAATATGCGCTTAGCGCTAAAAAATTTTATTTAATTTTTTATAATTATCGCTTTTTGGTGTGATGGAAAACTGTAAAAGGTGTCTCAAAAATCTGTGCTTTTTCAAACGCTTCGCTAGGCGCTCGGCATGTCCATATTAGCAACAATTTTTTTTTCAATATTTCGGATATTTTTAAAGTAATATCAGGATCTCGGGACTAATGCAAGGCAGTCCCGGTATTTCCGGAACCGAAAGACACCCTACCAATGATTTACCCTTTTTACTTTTGACATTTAAGATAGGTGGTAGCTCTATTCACAGATAATTCTAAATCAAACGTTTTTCCAACACTTTCTGTTTGATACCGATATTATAATCCTCTTTTTCTATTTAATTTTTTTATTTTTTATCTGTTAGGTCCTCCGGCACGCACAATCTTTGAACGGTAGTGACGCCACAATGAAGTACATATACCATCCAGTATAAACAAGAATCATTTGAAAAGTACGTGCAAAAATAAAAACTACTTAATGGTTTGGGGTCCACCTTTCTTACTCTTCGACAAAGTCTCCTTTAGGCTTGTACACTTCGTCCCAAGCTGTTATAGTAAGTTGCTCCCCTCCGAATATGAGGATTTGTCCAAGCCTGAAAAATAGACATTCGTTTCTGCAATCACCTCCTCGTTTGAATAAAATTTGTTTCCCCAACAGCAATTTCTTCAAATTGGGAAACAAATAATAGGAGGGCTCCGAGTGAGCCACGTCTGGAGAACGGGGGGGATGTGAAACGAGTTGGAACCCTATTTCCATTAATTTTGCGACCACAACTGATGAGGCATGAGCTGGTGCGTTGTCGTGATGGAAAAGGAAAATCACTCGACTTCCTCGATTCCAACGAATGCCAAACATAAATAAATAGTCCGATCTGGTTGAAATTTGGTGTGTGTTCTTCCAAGATATGCTACTAACTAAGTCCTCAATACGCGCCAGTATTGCCATCTCTCTAACTTTACAGGGATTTTTAAACGACCCTCGCATTGTATGCAGATATAAAAACATCGGATAAGTAGCTTTGGTGTGAATAGGTAACATACAAACATAGTTCTGCCAAAAGTTTTATTATAAGTTCATTCCGTTAGAGATATGAAGTTATAATACTTTTTTCAATGAAGTTAGTTTTATTTAATCATATAAATATTAAAAAAAAATTAATTTTCATTCGTAATGGTCACAATTTAGTTTTACACAAGCGTTCAAACGATTAGGTCATTCAGCTATAGCAGCACGCACGATTTCTCATGGATATTGACGTCGCTGCTCGAACCAAAGATTGTCTGAGACTCTCCAAATTTTTGTGGGGTCTTCAACAGGCCATGTTCTCCAATTCTGATCACAAAGTGTAGTCCAATGGATTCAGATCTAGACTTCCTGACGGCCAATCTTCTGCGGCTATGAACCCAAGAATATTGTTTTTTAGACACTGCTGGGTGGTTTTTGCCTTATGGGCTCGAGCGGTATCTTGAAGAGAGTACTGCTCAACTGCTTCATCAAACCTTCGAAGACATCCTTCTGATACACTTTTGCCCCGGTCCTAACCCCTTTTTCGCAGAAATGAAGAGATGCAACAGATTTACAAGACACTCCCCACCAAACGATTACGGAGGCTGGATGTTGGCCACGCTGAACCCTTGGAGCAACATTTTTTGCGTCTTTAGAAGTTTTAGCATAAATTTTGTGGTTTTGCTTGTTAAAAACTTCTTCAACAGTGAAAATTTTCCCATCTGTTAAAAGAATATTTTCATGGCCGTTGCCCGCGTGCCACCAAAGAAGCACCCTGCATCTGTCGAGTTCAATTTTCTTGAAGCGCGTTGTCAAAAGATGACAATTTGAGCGACAGAAGGCTTTCATGTGGAGATCATATCTAATTCATTTGGATTCATTTCCCGGGACATGATTTTCCACTTTCTAAGGGGACTTCTGCGAATACTTTCTCGAACAGCTTTATGGCTGCACGTGTGGGAAAAACGATTGATCGTTAATCGTGCGGTAAGCAAACATTCTCGAAATATTAAGTTTTTTCAGCAATTCGTAAATTTCACTTGCCCTTTTACCACACTTTTGTAATGCAATCACTGCAATGTGATTTTCCTTAACTTCCCACTCCATTGTTAACAAACTGGGTATAATTTATGAGTAGACAATGCATACGAACAAAAGCAAAAATAACCAAACTTTTTTCTGCGAACTTATTCTAGCCGCATGTATTGTAAAATTTGTCACAGAATTTATGACAAAACTAAGTATATTATATACAATACATTATTAATAGTTAGGACGAACTCTGAGCAGCTAGTTTCCCTTATATATTTTATACTTTTAATTATATTTTTATTTTTATTTATTATATTTAATCATTTATTTAGCTTTTTGCTATTTTTTATTTCATAAATTTTATAAGTTTCTGCTAATTTTTAATATATAAAGAGAAATATATTAGATATATACAGTTGGACATTACCATTAAGTAGATAAGTAATTAAAAAGGTTGCTACTTTTCATCGTTTCATAAAATAATTGAAATTACTTTGTTAATCAATTAAAAATCTGATTGAAACATTAATTGATTAACGCCAAACACTACCGAGAAAATGACTTTCTACAGGGTCCGGCACTCGAAGTGTAACCAACTTCAGATCGCTCGCGCAGCTGATGCACGGGCATCATCTCTACTGTCTGTTAAATGACAGTCCTGAGTATTGTTTGCAAGCGCGTGAAAGCATTTTGCCGAGAGTAAACGCGAAAAAAGAAAATCAGTAATGGATTTCAAACGTAATAGTGTGATTGCATTATATTCGCCTGGAAAATCACAACCACCGATTGTTCGTGAGCTCAAGCACCTTAAAGTAAATAAAGTTTTTGTTTATCGCACCATTACTCGTTACAATGACACTGGTAGCATCGCGAAACGTCATGGAGGTGGTCATCAAAAGACAACGTCACATGAAATGATGCAAAAAGTGAAGAAGCAACTTGAGCGAAATCCCGATGAAATACTGAAAAATGATTTCAAAGTCAGACCTTACAAGATCCAGAAGGCGCATGATCTCACACCAATGCAGCAACAAGTCAGACTTGAGAGAGCGAAGGAGTTGTGTTTTCTGACGAGAAAAATTTTCAAATTGAACAATTCGTAAACTCCCGTTTTGAAAAGATTTATTTACCCGACCGTTCCTACAAGAATTTGAGTCATCGATTGACCACCAGGAGATAGCACCCGCACAATGGATTGGGCCGCTGTAATCGCAGGCGAGCGTTCTCTAATCGTTTTCATCGAGCTTGGCGTTAAGATAAAAACGAAATATTGTCGGGAAAGTATTCTGGAGGTTGCTCTTAAGCCGTTGGCAGTCAAACATTTCGGTGGCAGACCATAGACGTTTCAACGGGACTCGGCACAGTCTCACAAAGCTCGAGTGAACCAAGAATGGCTAAAAAATCAACGTTGCGAACTTCATAACGTTCACACAATGGCTCTCAAATTCAGCAGACGCGAATCCGATCAATTAATTAAAAAAATTATTGTCCGCGAGTGGGTCAAAATACCTGCAAGTCATATTCGGGCAGCTTGCGATTCGTTTCTGGGCCGTCTCAAGGTCATAGTTAAGGCAAAAGGTGGTCATATCGAGCAAAAGTAAATTGATTCTTAATCTATACTATATCTTTACTATAAAGGTGGATGTCTGTACGTTGTCCGCGCATCACTACGAAACGACAACACCAAATGAAGTAAACATTTTTATCCATTCATATTTTCGCCCAATAAAGGTTATAGGCATGCTTTTATGATGGAACTACCTTCCCACAGCCCCAGGCCGCGCCACCACTCTCATTCGTCACTAATAATCGAATATTTGCTTAAATTTAATCTAAAAAATCTTAGTTTTTCCTATTTCCCACTTCATAATCCGCATAAGCTGTTCAACTATGACCCAAATGCAAAGTTCAAAAACGGTTTGAGATAGAAAAATAATTTTGCTTGATATTTTTCTGATTGGTTGTTTTGATTTTATTCAACGAGGCATAGCAACGGATGCCGGGTATTGTAATATTATGGTTATTAATAAAAAAATATTTTCTATGAAATTATTGTTTGTAATTCTTGTATATACATATCCTAAATCCCTCTAAACTACTCCTACGCGAGCGGGGCCGCGGGTTAAAGCTAGCTGTGTATAATTTTCACACATTTTTTATTTTGAATTGAATAAAAGAGATTTTTCAAACTAAATTTATGGCCTTTTTAATTGGTTACACTTCGCGTGCCGGACCCTGTATAGTCGTGTACGTTGCTATTTTAAATGTGATTCCCTTTGCTTAACTACCAGTTACTTAACAAATTCCAAATAAAAAAAAAAACACGTTTAGAAAAATTCTACCCAAAAACACGTTCGGGAGTTAAAATCTTCTGTTGAATGAAAGCTTACTCATGAATTATACATGCATATGTAGATATGTATATACATTAAATGTTTTTTCATGTTTTTTTTATTTTGAATAACGTTTAATGTGTATGAAGACTATTCCCTTAGAAATTTTGTATACAGCAAATATAATATGTATTCCTCCCATATAGGACAAATTGTAGTCAATTTAGTTACGTAATTTAGTTCGGAAGCTTTCACCAACACATACACAAAAAAAGCGAAATTTCACAAAAAATAGTAGTACTAATACGTATTTTTGTTTTCTAAGAACAAACGCGCCATTCACATATAGATTTGAATAGAAACGTTCGTTTGTAGCAATTTTTAAATACTTTTTGTTGATTTTTTTCTTTTTGTATTCATTTTTTGTTGTTGCTTTTAATTAGCAGCAAAGCTAGAAGTAACTCGTTAAATGTAGCCACAAACTTTGCTTCGCTCACAGATGAGTGCACACAAGCAAACCGAATTCAAAATCTGGCCAAATTGACGATCGCTAAGTGCTTGCGCAAACACTTTGCCATACTATCCCATACATACTTAACTACACAAACAAGCACAGAGATGAAAACAAAAGAGGAGACTGTGCATCTAAACTGAGCGACAAGGATATAGCACATTGAACACTTTTTATTATAACTTTTTTCCATAATTTAATGTAATTAATTTTATAGTTTTTACTTGGACTCATAATTCATTTATTTAGCATGCCTTCCGAGTCTGAAAAATAGGCATTCGGTTCTGCAATCCCCTCCTCGTTCGAATAAAATCTTTTTCCCGCCAGCAATTTTTTCAAATTGGGAAACAAATAGTAGTCCGAGGGAGCCAAGTCTGGAGAATAGAAGGGATGTGAAACGAGTTGAAACCCTATTTCCCTTATTTTTGCGACCAAAACTGGAGAGACGTGAACTTAATGCGAAAAACACAGAAAGATACCTATCCGGCTTAAACTTGGTTTGTATTCTTCCAATAGATGGTACAAACTACACTTAATCTCTTGGCGCGGACTTTTCAAACACCCTTCTATATACTTATAAATATTTTATGTGCAGCTCTACAAATTAATCAAAATTATTTCGGCTTTCTTCTATTATTAGGTAACAAACCTTTGTTATGTTTCATTAACAAAACAGTTTATTTTTCTTCAAATCATTGCATTAATATTTATGTATATGGTGAAAGGCAATAAAGGTCTAGGTCGCGTATGAAGATCTATTAACAAAACACGATATTTTCATGAAATCCTCTAGCAGTAGTAAAAGCACGTTAGCTTAACGTATTGAGATTGACGATTAACGTTAAGATATGCAGATACATATTTACCAGGGGTGGCCAAGCTCCTTGATATATATATACATACATACAGCTATGTGAAAAATAATAAGGACAGTTGTATTCACCGTTTTTTGTGTTTACGAATTCATGTAAAAGGAAAGAATTTGTGCTAAAAGAGAGTTGTATAACAAAGCTTGTAAACGACATTGAGAAATCCCGTTACAATTTGTGTGTATTTTTCTTTCGTTTAGATAACAAATTATTTTCTTTAAGAAGTGCGTGATTTCTGCTGTGAAAAATAATAAGGACAGTTTTTCGTTTTGGTAAAAATACAATACTAAAAATTAGAGAGACTTGTTTTTTTTAAGTAAGTGCGTAAAACAAATTCACAGCTTCGCATTAATTGCTAAATAAATTGCAATTTTGTAAAATTTTAGGCAAATATGGGTAGAAATACGCACTGCAACCACGCTACTAGAAATAATATTAAAAATTTAAGTAAAAGCGGAAATTCGTACGGAAAAATTGCACAAATGCTCGGTATTTCAAAAACGATGGTCGAAAATGCTATTAAATGGATTCCCAAGGATGAAACCCGTGGTAGAAAACCAAAAATTACACCTACTATAAAGAGAAGTAATATATTATTCGAGGCGTAAAAAAAGATCCATTTATCACATCTTAACGAATAAAAAATGACTTAAACATTGACGTTGACACATCAACGATTCGAAAAACACTCATAGGTGAGGAATTGAGAGCCCGTAGTGCGAGAAAAGTGCCATTGTTATCCAAAAAGAACATAAAACAAAGATTAAAATTCGCTAAAAATCATATCAATTGGCCTAAAGAAAAATGGCGTAACATTCTGTGGTCCGATGAAACAAAAGTAAACTTGTTTTCTTCTGATAGAGGTGTCCACCATGTAAGAAGAATTCATTCCAAAATATACTTTAAAAACGGTCAAACACGGTGGTGGTAGCATCATGGTATGGGTGTCATCCTCTTATTGGGGTCCTCTATATCGCATCCAGAACATAATGAAATCGGCTATTACATTGAAATTTTGAAAAATACAATGCTGCCGTATGCCAAAGAAAATATGCCGCTCATATGGGTCTTCCAGCAGGATAATTACCCAAAACATACGGCAAAGTCCACAAAAAAGTGGTTCCAGGACAACAAAATCAATGTTTTAGAATGGCCAGCACAATCCCCTGATTTGAACCCCATAGAAAATTTGTAGAACGAAGTTAAGAGGGCAATCAGGGGAGAGTGTCCATCAAGTTGCGACCAGCTTTGGAATATTATTCAGGATGCGTGGGACGCAATACCGGTACATTTTTGTCAAAATTTGGTCAACTCAATGCCTAGAAGATGTGCTGCTGTTCTGGATAACAAAGGATCCGCAACAAAGTACTAATATGGCACTAAGGCTTTATGCAACAATATTCAGTTAAAATATCTATTTAGTTTTACTTAAGTTATTTATAGCTTTAAGATTTCATGAGGTGTCCTTATTTTTTTCACACGTTAAACTATACAAATTCATATAAAATCACAAAAAAAAAACAAAATATATTATAGGAATAGCAAAAATTTTGTTATTAATCTTTTTTCTACCGTTTAAGAAAAAATAAATCGTTTGAACAAGAAAGAATTTTCGATTTTTTATTCGGTTGTAAATATAAGGCAAGTTTGGGTAGGCACTGTCCCTATTATTTTTCACATAACTGTATGTATATATATATTGTGGTGTGCGTTTTGATGTTATTCCACAAATGAATGGACCTAAAGTTTCAAACCGACTCCGAATGGCAGATATTTTTCATGAGTATCTTTTTCATGGCAGAAATACACTCAGAGGTTTGCTATTGCCTGCCGAGGGGCAACCGCTATTAGAAAAACTTTTACTTCATTTTAGTCTTTCACCGAGATTCGAACTTACGTTCTCTCTGAACTCTGAATGGTAGTCACGCACCAACTCATTCGACTACAACTCCTTGATAGTCCGAGCCACGAAAACGTATTTAAAGGGTACGAAAACGTATTTAAAAGGTATGGAAAAAAAGTATTAAAAATTTTCAGAAATTATATTCATTGTAAACATAGAAATGAAAGTATGTATATGATATTGAATTTTAATAATAAAAGTTGAACAAATTTATTTTATTTCTCTTGATAATCCTTTAAAATTTGGTGTATAATTGGTGACAGCACTTCTCAGTAATTCTTTGAGTTGCTGATTAGTTAATTCTGGTCGGTGTGTGAATTTCAAGAATTTCAAAGTGAAATAAAACGATTCACGTTGTTCCGAATATTGAAATAATTCGACAAGTAGGGTAATAAACAATCCTTTCCAACTCAGGATAGTTCGATTCTGGTCCAAATTCAATAATCGACATCGAAATATATTTTCTATTAATTTTAATTTTCCAGACGCTTTTTGGGTCATAATTATATTGGAAATGGAAAACTCACCTTGAATTGTGTTATTTTCAAATGCATTTAGAAAACAATCAAGAGAAAATGAAAAGGGAATTCGGGTACATTTATTAAGAGCCACAAATAATTCCTCTAAGGGCCGCATGTGGCGCGCGAGCCGCAGATTGGCCCCTCTGACATATACGACATATACGAAAGTACTGCCTATCAAAAGTTTGATTATCGAGTTAGGCGATTATTGCTGGCAAGTACATGTTCGGATCGATTTCGGGCGATTATTGTTAAAATTGGCCGAAGTTCGGTTCTGTTACAATAAAAAATTAATTCCCAGATTTTTTTAATCGTTGTATATTTTTTGAACCTTTGAAAATGGCTCAGTTTCGGCCGAACATTGATAAAATTGGCATGTTGCATTGTCCTCTATAAGTCACCGAATTATCTAATTGATATAAAAATGGATTGGGTCGAAATTCTAAATACTACCGTATGACCAAGCTACGTTTTCTATTTCAATAAAGCTTTTAATTTCGGTCAAACACCATACATTTTCAACGTGCTTACAGTGCATCACAATTATCACACATTAAAGCGCTAAAAGCTCCATATACGAGTACCTAAATACATTCAATGGTACATAATATAGTAAAGTTCAAACAACAAGCAAGTGCATTTTTTTCAATCGAAACCGTGTCAACTTTTATCCGCATTTACTACTTTTTTCACTTAACTACACACAACCCCTACACAGCTCACATCCTCTTTTGGCCCGTCATATTCAATTCTTGCTCTGTTCACGACGATATCCCGCTCCATCGCACAATCGCCCCACTTAACGTTAATCGTCAATCGCTCATTATCGCATTCAATTCCAATTGAATAAATCTCTTTTTTGCACAATTTTATCTACTCATCAAAACAACTATGTATATAGGACAACAACAACAATAACAACACCACCAACAATCTTGGGTGGTTAATTCATTGTCATTTGATTAGATTTTTATTGACTTATAATTTCATTAGAGACATAGGCACATCCATATATACTCGCAAATAAAAATCGTGGAAAAAAAATTACAAAAAATAAAATAATAGCAAAATAAGTTATAGGCTAGCATTGATTTGTGAAAATGGCTTTAAAAAGTACAGTTTTTTCCGTTTTTCATTTGTTGCTCGCGAACATGAGAAGTAGCGCAGTGCCCAGCAGGAAAAATCACCACAGAAAAAACAATTTTCTAGTTCGGAACTCATACTATAATATTTCCTATATTCAAAGTCTGACAGGACACATATTAAGGGGTAACACCACTCTACACGCGTAAAATAAACACGATTTTTAAAGAATTTTTTTGTATAGAAAGAAAGGGAAAACCATCTGATTTGGGAAGTTATTACTTATATACTAAAATACAAAACTACAAAGTTTGATCGAAAAATTTTACAAAATGGCGGTATTGGAGACATTTTTGCAATGTGGTTTCTCTTAAAGGAGCTCCGCGGCACGCAGCACAGAGGGTGCAAATTTTAATCTGGAACAAGGAAATTTGTTTTTTCTTAATCTAGATAAGAATAGCTAGAGAAACACGTAGGGGATTTAAAAAATATTTATTTTTGTGGAATTAGCAAGCATTTGAAGAAAAAAACTCTATTTTGGACTAAAAAAACGGCACTTAAATAATTATAACAATCGTTTAAATTAATCTATCGAAAATCCCATACGCTCTTCTCTTAAGAAGGTTATTATACAGACGTAGTGAAAAACCTGATTAAAAATATTTAAAATTGTTTGAGTTATGCTGCGTGCCAATTTCAGAAAACGTGTTTTGAGAAAAACGCGTTTAAAGTTTGGAAATTTGGAGAAATCGTTAGGTAGCAGTCACTAGCGCTTGGTTAAAAGCTTAAAATATTTATGAAATAAACTTCGGTAACGTATAAAACTTTTTGTTCTGTATTTTAAAAGGTTCAAAGAATTTTTTAAGCTTATAAAAAAAAATCAATTGTTTGAAATTTCTACAGTGGTGTTACCCCTTAATTGCGGAAAATAAATTAAGCTTCCCGCCCATTACGATTGTAGCTTCGTTAGTTAAAATAGGAAGTTACGGGTTCGAGTCGGGTTTTTAATTTAGTAAATTTTCTATTATGTCATATTTGAGTTCTATGAAAGAAGATTAAGGAAAGTAGATATAAATTTCATATTCGTGCAATCGAGTTTGGTACCCATGTTTTGCTCTATCGTTGAGTATGAGTGCTGCCAGCCCCAAATTACGGTTTTGTTTCTCACAGTTATGGGTTGGTGAATTTTATACTGGGAGTTATCGAAAAGAGATGCGAATCACCATTTGTAGGTCTCAACTGCAGTTATGAACTATCCATATCGCTGTGAAAAATTCATGAGTTGCTTATATCACAAAGAGATGGAAGCCATTATTCTTAACAAGTGAAGCGCATCAGTTCGAAAATTTTACTTGTATTGCTACGTAAAAATTCGTTGTTATCACGAGTTCGTATTTTACGAGCATCAATAAGAAACGGATTTTAGTTGAAAAAAAAAGAAAAAATTGACGTTTAATTTATTGGAGACGACAAACAAAAATAAATAAAACAAAGAACAGATGAGTTATAGTGAGGAACAGAAACTTATAGCAATATATTAATTTTTACGTGATGTCAAATGCTTAAATACTTAAAACAGGAAGTCTGCGACTGCTAGACTGCACTAGTCTTTCATTCTATTTTAAGAATAAATTGTCTACTAGAGTTCCAGCGAGTAAGGAATAAGACGTCGTTGAACTGGATTCTAGGTGTATGATTATTTCTACATATATGGTATATTTAGGGAAAATGACAGGACGGGTGGTGGAATTCATTCCAATGATCTCTCACTAGATCTAAATTTTCATTCACCTGATCACAACAGGTGTTTAAGGCTAAAGTGACAGTAATCAAGAAGGTTCCTTTTGGCTTAAACACTTTACTGCTACAGCTAAGCTACTACTAAATCTACAGCAAAGCTACCAGCAAACCGCTCCACCTTGATGATAGTGATGTAATGAAGGTGAGTCCGAACAAGCTAATTTCGCAATGTACTAAACCCGTAGTATGCACCTCCAATCACAGGGAGATCTCTGGGAACTACAAACGGACGTATTAGCGAGTTAGGAAACGAAAAGAATAGGTCGTGATAGTACCTAAAGAAGTGGATGCAAGGTTCCAGTATAACTTAAGGTTAATTCTTAAAGTTAATAAAAACAATATGGTATGTGCTTACGGTCAGTATGGACAAGTTTTGGGCAATGGTTTTTTAAGGAGCTTTTTCGTGGCAGAAATACACTCGGAGGTTTACCATTGTTTGCCGAGGAGCGACCGTTATTAGAAAACCGGTTTTCTATCATTTGGTGTTTCATGCACTGAGATTCAAACCTGCGTGCTCCCGAATGGTAGTCACGTACCAACCCATACGGCTACGGGGGCCGCACAAGTACGGCTCTCAAAACAATTAACTACAATTAAGCGATAATTAAAAATGTCAATAAATATGCAAACACGTGTTGAGGTAGGGGAACTATTAGAATATGAACTGTTTACATAGTGGAGAGAATACATACAGAAAATGGCCACATCCGCGAATCCCTATACTACTCTCAGTGTATATGACAGGATCAACTGATTTGTTGACGCATAAATGAATATTTATATTTATTTTATTGTTGTATTATTTCTGATGTTTAGTTATTCCCGAGCAAATTTCCCATAAAACGATAGAAATTCAAAAACCTCGAATTTGATTTGATGAAACGGATTAGTGTGCACCTCCGGTGGCTCCAATCGAATCGTTGTTCATGTGAGGAGCGGTCGACGCGTAATATCTGGTGCCAAAGAGCGATGAACTTATGCAAGAACAGTTCAAAGTTGGATTAAGGAATTGGAAAAATATTTTATGTCGGGAACTATTCATCAATCTTAAATTTGAGGTGTATTATTATTGTAGTATATTTCAAGCAAAGGTAGTCGCCTTCCACAAGACAGTCAACATTAGGTTCATTAGGATGGAAATCAGTTGAGGAATATTTGATTTCCTTTCGGACACCGCTGAATACTTTCCTAACAAGCGGGAATGAGTAGCAAGTCTTCGTTCCACCGCAGTTGGTCCTACATAACCGGAACGACCAGGATTTGCATCCCCCTAACCCTGTCACTTCGGTAGCTGCTGCTGCTACAACAACAACAACAACAACAGTAGCAAGTCCTGGTGACATCAAATACAACTGCATGGTGGATGTGCTAAATAGAGTGATGCGCTTCTCGTCATGTAAGCAAGCGTTAAACAATCACCACACCATGTAAATTCGCAATCTTCTTCTGGTCAAATGTGGATAGTGGGCGTTCGGGGGAGCTAAGTATTGGCAATTCAAATCAATCGAAATTCTCGATATTCATCGTAGTCTTCCGCTTGCACATCCGATAGGAGTCTATGCGGATAAACTGAATATTAATTTAAATCCATACTGTGGCCCTTGTTTCAAGAAATATGAGTTAGAATCATCGCATTATTTTCTAACTAGCTGCCCTGCTATTGGCGGTAAAAGCCCAAACACCCAAGGTCCAACTATAATTGGCACTTACACACTACACTCCGAACGGCAGATACTTTTTATGAGGAGCTTTTGCATTGCGGAAATACACTCGGATGTTTGACATTGCCTGCCGAGGGACAACCTTCTTCTTCTTCTTAATTGGCGCGATTACTGCTTACGCGATTTTCGCCGAGTTTAACAAAGCGCGCCAGTTGTTTCTTTCTCGTGCTAACCGGCGCCAGTTGGACACACCAAATGAAGCCAAGTCCGGAGCGCTTGTATCCATTCGGACGACATGACCCAGCCAGCGTAGCCGCTGGATCTTTATTGTCTATGTCGTCGTAAAGCTCATGCAGCTCATCGTTCCATCGCCTGCGCTATTCGACGTTGCCAACGTGCAAAGGTTCAAAAATCTTGCCCAGAATCTTTCTATCAAACACTCCAAGCGTCGCTTCATAGGATGTTGTCATCGTTCACGTTTCTGCGCCATACGTTAGGACGCACGAGGGGTGTCCGCTATTAGAAAAAACTTCTTCATCATTTTGATGTTTTACGGAGATTCGAACCTACGTTCTCCGAATTCCGAATGGTAGTCACGCACCAATCCATTCGGCTACGGCGGCCGCCAAACACCTTTACTCTTGTTTATTAGCCCTGATGATTAATCTTGTGTGGATGTCAGCCGTGTTTCTTCTTATTAAGGGGTTTGTAGCATTTTGGAAAAATCGATTTCTTTTGGCTTTAACAAACTTATTCATGGATTGATACGCAGTTGAACAATGCGTAAAACAGGTAAAAGTGATCCAAACGTTTCGTGAAAGTAGTCGTTCTGCAAAAAGTGCATTTTACGCATTGCGTGATTTTTTCATCATGAACGAAGTTATGAGGCACCCTTCCACCCAAACGGATATGTTAGCAAGCAAAACTGCCGCATTTGGGGTACTGAAAATCCACGTCATTCAAAAAAAAACTATGCACTCCCAACGAGGCACTGCTTGGTGCGGTACTCCAGTTTCCTACAAATGACTTCTTCAATTTTAAATTTTTATTTAAATAAACCTAAATTGAAAAGAGATTTCATGTAGCGGCCAACTATCCAAATTTCCACGACTTTGTCTTTGTTATCGGCATTTAACCTTATATTGTGTATACAAACTTGCATATGTGTAAATAAGTATACAGTTATATGTAGCATGTGTTTGTATGTAGTTTGTGCGCCCTCAAAGCCAACGTCGGCGCCAACGGAAATTGCATCATCAACGTCAATGCAATTTTTATGCAACAATTATGTGCGACTGGATGGGTTGATAGCCAGATTGCTTCATACGTAGGTGCATATGCATGTATGTAGTTCACCTAGTTTAAGTACCGACTAATCGAAACTTGGTTGGACGTTGTAAATGTTTGTTTGTCAATTTTAGTGGCACATTAGCACTGTAATTCTAATAAATTTCACGGTTAAATGGCAAGAGACACAAAAATCATTTCAAGGTTGAAAACTCATTAATGAGACAGTCGCAATTATATCCAACCGGCACGGCTGAGACAAAATCTGAATTGTAGCGTAGAAAAAACAACTTTTGAGAAATGGAAAAATTAACAACTTTGATGTGTAGCAGCAAAACAGAAAAAAAACATCAGTCAGTCACACATGCATGGAAAGGCAATAAATAGGTGGACACAGAAGCGACACGGGTATGTGTATGGTCATATGGATACTAGTGAATAATTAGCCAAGCACGAAGCGCCCTAATGACACCGATTCCGGCATAGAAAAAAAGGTTGTTAGAACACCGAAAATTCAGAGGGTAGCAAATGACTGGAAGTCATTTCCAATAGGCAATGTGTATGCATGAGTAGCGTTACATCAAATGGTACGCCACAAAATGGTACCAATACCAATGGTTTTCAGTATACAACACGAGTTATATAATTCCACATTTGAAACTTTTCCAATAAAAAATAAGCCAACAAATAAGGTTTGTCGAATGGCAAGCGAAGAAAATCCTCGAGAGCGCGCATTGTGAGCAAAAAGCTCAAAAGTTCGTTCAGGCTAGAGTTGCCACTTTCGTTTATTTCTACGACTGAGTTTTGATTTGGTAAATCGAATATGATAAGTTGTTTACAGAATATTTTTTATATTTTTAAAATATCTAATTTCTTTATTACCACATAAGATGAGACTGATGGTAAAACCTATAACTGCATTATTAAGGTCAATATGTATAAAATATATATCTCAATATTTTGATAATCGACTGTCGACAGACAAATTTACTATTTATTTTCAACATCTTTTCTTAGCAGGGGGCAGATTATACAAGGTGGTTCAACTATCGTTAGGAAAAAAATTAATTTGAAAAGATTTTAAGATTTTTTAATACTTTTTTTATTGGAAAGAATAAACCTGTCACTACACATAGATTTAAATTTCATTCAAAGGACTTCTAAGGCTGGATTATTCTTTTAACTTCATGATTGTAATTTCGATTAGAGCCGATGGCGCGAAATCAATCACTCTATCGGAAAATTTATGATTTTTGCAATTAGCGTTGTACGTCATCATATCACTTAAAATCGTTTATCTTTTTATTTAGTAAAAAATTATTTGAAGATAAATTGGATGACAAAAGGTGGTACAAATTAAAGGGATCAATACGAAAACACTGAAAAAGGTAAAAAAATTGCGATTAAAAAACCGCTGGCCCTCTGGCCAAATATAGCCAGGACAGAGTTTGCTGGACTTATCGTTAGATGACAATTTTAACGTTCCTAGGCACCAATGCTACAATATCAACAACAGCTCTCTGAAGTATCAAACTAAACGAGGTACATGCCATTTGGGACTTTATTATCGACACTTGAAGTGTCAAGTATTCCTTACTCCATTGCAAAATTAAGTGGCACATTTTTCATTTAAATGAACTAAAGATGCAAATCTTTTGAATACGAATTCCTGAATATGATTCCATTGACTGGCATCCGAAGTTAGGCTCACTACCGCTGTCATCTATTGTCAACCGAACTACTCACAACAACAAATGTGTTATACCTAAAGTACTTAGGACAATGAAATGGCCCTTTAGGGTATGTTGGCAAACACAAAACTCGTGGTGACAATAACAAATAATTACAAACTCAACCACTCAATATACACCACCTGCAGGCATTCAGGTTACCCAACATACGCATACACATCTTTATGTAAGTAGAGATGACAGATATCGTATGAAGTATTTGATACAAAAAATAAATTTATTGATCTTTCTGTACGTAAAACACACGTATCCTTTTTATTAAATGATAAAGTTCATGAAATATTGCAGATTTTAAATTTATATTTGTAAATTTATTTTAATAATTGTGAAATGAGAGTTACCTTACATTATTGTACAAAAAAAAATTTCCACATAATCCCGAATATGCAGCCACAGCCAAACATGAACGAGCTTGTTTAGGTAATATTAGAAACGCACATATCAGGTTGCAGAAGTTGTTATATGAAAACATTTTAACACTACTTCTTTGCCTGTTCGTATTTGCTGTAAAAGAATGGAATACATAAATACTTGGTATCGAAATAAAAGTATCGAGAGTTGATGATATCGATTCATCCCTAAATGTGGAAGCAGCAATAACAAGTAACAAACACTTGCTTCCCTACCTGAAGTGCACTGGAAGACGAATCATATAATACAAACAAAAACAAGCAGCAAAACAACAATGCTTAGAATACCAATAAGAAAACGAATGATGATAAACGAAAAGAGGGAGCGCATACACAAGCAACAGAGAACGTTAACGTTCTCTGAAACGAGTTAGGGCTGAACAACGAAACAAAATAATTGAAAAAACGAGCAGCAATCAGAGAGAGTGAGAGAGAGCGAAAGAATGCAGCGATTAACGAACGCTGGGAAATAGAAAAGTTTTCCAACAACCACTTTCTACAATAATGATACTTGGATGCAGTGCGGCAAACACTTCCTACTCCACACTGCCACCATTGCATACCTATAAGCTGACTGACCCACCCACCCACATGTGGTCGATATTGTGGCAAACGATTAAAAATCAGCTCCAATGCGGCCCCTCCCACTCACACAGGCAACTCTGTGGCAATCGATTCTTTGAGCTTTATCCAAAAAGCAAGCAATTGGAACTCCTTTGAGGTTTCTATGCCAAGCGGCTAATACTTCAACAAAAAACTATTGATTTGCAATTTCCAAATGACTAATCCTACTCACACACCCATTTTGCATGCTCGCTATCAGACAATGAACGATCGAGCGTACATCCATATTGTGGCTCCTCGGCTTGTTAATTTAATTAACTCAGATGTTTCTAAGCAATATAGAAGGGCGTCGCCGCAAAGCCAGCTCAGTGGCTCATGACAACAATTATAGCCAGATCAGCACCTTAGCGACTTAAACCAGCACACAAACACGCATACACAACATAACAAACAGAGTTTCACGGCATATGAAGCTATTTTTGGTAACCGCAGCACAATTTATGAATTGCATATAAACACCTTAATGTATCAGCTTATTTGGTGGTATAATTGTTTTTTTTTTTTTTTATTTGCATTTTGGGTGTATTTTGTTACATATTCTACCGCTTGCATATTCACTTCTAGTGCTCTTCACATGGAAGTTCTCACATGTACAGCTGTAATTCATATAGCATTTACTTCTACACATGTTAACAATCGAAATCATTTAATTTTACACTGATTCCATTTGATTAATTAATTAAATTGCTAATTAAAACGCGAACTCACCTCGAAATCCGACCTTAACGCCATATTCCAGAAAATACAAATGCTAGCCAATTGCGAGAGAGCGCCCAGAAATGCATATAAAGGAAAATGTGAACGAATCAATAAAGTAACGAGTGGCGAACGGCATACAAAATAAATTGCAAAGAACGTGAGTTGAATTTAAAGGAGCGATTACCCATCTTCTGAAAACCGCTACTGTGTTCTTGGCGAATTTGACAGCAAAGTGACGGCAGTACAGAAAATAAATCAACCTTTCTTAACAAGTTACTTTTTTATGAATATTCAGTGAGTTACTTAGTGAACTAGTGAATTTGAAATTAGGATGTTTGAAGTAATAGAAATAGTGAAAATGAAATACCGCGAGTAAATGTACACTTATATACATATTCCCGTTGTTTCTAGGTGGAACATGGGGCCTTTACTTTTTACGTGTAAGGGTTATGAAAATCTTATAACTATTTTTAAATAAAATTCATGGCATTTCCCGAATAGTGCTAACTTAAAAGCGGCGCCGTACCAACAATTTATAATGGTGTCAAATTTCTTGTGTGTGGCAGTTTCCACTTGCTTTCGCTTATTTATTCCTATTCTTTTTATTTATTTATTTTATGTACTGTCGTCGAGGCCTTAGGAAGGCGTCATCTTGTATTGTATAATTCTTGACGCATCTGCATAGGATAGAAAGACAGAAATTCCACGAATCAAGCGAATGTTTACAACGGAGTATATGGACATACACAGAAAATATTGATAACCAATAGTTGTATCAAGTGGAGAATAGGTGAAGTGTGCAAGAGAGAGAACTACAGTTGCTGATCAGAATCTTTTCCTTTGTTTGTGCATTTTTTGAAGTGAAACTTCTTTTGTCTCGAAGGATGAAACGCTGTGAGGAGTAAAACCATAGCGTTTCATCTACATGTGACGCTACGCCAGCGCCATCTGTTAAAAGCGTGGCGTGGATGAAACGCTGTGAGGAGTAAAACTACGCTAAACTACGTAAAACTCACGCTATGCCAGCGCCATCTGTTAAAAGACTGGCGAAATATGGCAACAATGATTGCAATTTGTCAATATGACATTTGATTGACGGCCGCCGTAGCCGAGTGGGTTGGTGCGTGATCACCATTCGGAATTCACAGAGAGGTCGTTGGTTCGAATCTCGGTGAAAGCAAAATTAATGAAAACATTTTTCTAATAGCGGTCGCCCCTCGGCAGGCAATGGCAAACCTCCGAGTGTATTTCTGCCATGAAAAAAATCTGCTCATAAACATATCATAAAACAAAATGAAATAAATGTATAAAAAAAAAAAAAAAAAATTTTCTTGTGATTCGAATCGGAAGCCCACATTGCTAGCCGCTGGGCTATTGCGCTGTGCTGTCGCCGCAAAATAATGTATCATAAATCTGTTTACCATACCAAAGACCATACACTTTGCGAACGCATTTCGGTGGAAACAGTTGACAGTTCTCCCAAACACAATATTATTAGTAACGCGAGACGCGTCATAGAGTGTGTGTGTAGTTTTGAGCAAATCTTACATACATATTTTGTTTTGTTGATTGATTTCTGTTAAATATGGCATCAAATCAACAAAAACGGAAACCGAAAACAGGTGCTGAACGGCAACGTGAGTATTTGGAGCGTAAAAAATTAAGAGCTACTGTTGAACACCGTGACAGTGAATCCTCCGGTTGTACGATAAGTGATAATTTGTCATCTGTGCATCAGGATATCGATGAAGAACATTTCTCCGTAAATCGATCAGTCGATGGGCGGTCATTTCATCAGTATCATGGACCTAATTATGTTGTCTGAGTTGCTAGGACAACATGATCATCAAATTCCGATGATTTTAAGTGGCGACTTTAATGTCAATTTTGCAGAAGAGCGATCAAAGACTCTAATAAGTTTCCTCAAAGAAAAATTAAATTTAAATATGGTTAATGATGGTGAAGTACCAACAACAAGATGCGGAACTACCATTGATGCAGTATTTCATCGATACCTTGATAGATTATAATGTAGATCATTTTTTACGTATTTCAGTTACCATAAAGCCCTTGTTTCATTTTTGGAAAACGAATCCAATAATGATAATGACAATGCCGAGAACCAAATGTAATTGAGTACAATAAATTCATTTCTTTTTATATTAAAATAAATAAATAATTCTGTTTAATAAAATTCCATTCCATGCTTTCCATGACTTCTGCATGCATTATATTGAAATAATAGTTAAATTATTGATTTGTTGATAAAAGAAGTTTCACTTCAATCGTGCGGGTTCCGTGAACTACCACACACTTTCTTTTTTTTTTAATGAACAATTTTCTTATATTGGAAATAAAATTCTTATAATAAATACATGAACAATGCTCTCTATTTATTTTCAATTTTATAAGGAAAAGTTTGATATTTTTCTCAACTCATTTTATTTATTTTCGATAAACGAAAAAAGATCAAAGCCTTATATAGATTATAAGCCTTACCAGGAAGCATAAGTGAGTAATTGCACCATAAAGCAGTAAAATTTTTAATTTGCGCTAAAACATATACAATAGGTGGCGCTATTAGCAATTTCCTGACAAATACCTAAGGGGTGTGGGACTTAGCTAGTATATTGAGAGAAACTGTAATAATTTTATTGTTATACAAAAACATTGCCATAATATTAAATTGTAATTTTATACCACAGAACGTAAGCAAGGAACGTAAAAACACGACGAAAGTAAGTTCTATGAACGTACGTTCTCTGTTCAGATTTGTTTTTATTATTTTCTACCAGTGAACGTTGACGTACGTATGTACGCATGCAAACATCATCGGTTTATCTCCAAAACAAAAAACCTATTTTTATTAAAAACAAAGTTCTTCTTTTTCTGTGTTAACTACCATGGCTTTGGCAACATTACGAATATTTCGTATGGCGATAATTGTTTTTAAGGAATTTACTGAACCTGTTAAAAGACTGTTCGTAAATATCGCACAACACAACGATTTTTTTCGCAATTACATATGCAAACCACCGGCTTATGGTAAGAAGTTCAGCATATAAAATCTGCAAGCTACCCGATATATTGACAATTTGGTCAGGTTACCGCTGGTGTGAAGATTCTCTGCTGATGCTGTTAACTAAGGAAACTGCTAAAAACTATAAGCCACTAGGAGAGGAAGAAGCAATTATTTTAGGATCGGCCATATGGGCGGAAGTGGTTGTTTTTATATGCTGTTCCGAAGTAGTGCTTATGGAATCGAAGCGGTGGGTAGGCGCATAATTGAAAAGAGGGGTATTTATCAAGAAAAGCACATACATATCTTTTAGGCAAGCGAAGAAGGAAGAAGAAGAAGAGCGCTTAATAACGAATCGAGTAAAAGATTTGCACGAAGCAATGGGAGTTTTACAACGTCGGCTAAATGAGCAATATTTTTACATTGAACAAATCATTGAAGCTTTGAAAAAACTTGGTGAGAGAGACGAGACATCCTGCTTCACTTCCCATCGAGGTTTGAACGGCTCTTTCGTTCCATTATAGGCAGGCCGATCGAACGTCGGCAAGTTACCCAAAGAACGCACGCAACAGATAAGAGTTTTGTGCAAAAACTCGCTTAATTTTCACGCTATAGTGCAAAATAATTTAAATAATAAGAACTTTTGGTATTCAAGTGGGTTTTTAAATTAGCCAAATGTTTGTTTAACCACCATGAGTTTCTCCATCAATTATGCTTTTCAATATTTTGTCATATGGAAATTTCAATATTTTCATATTTCTAAGCTATATTTCACACTAAATTATTCTCAACCAAAATGTTACATATAACACTGCCAATCTTGAAGTTGTCTTTGTTGGGAATACAACAACTGTCAAGTCATGTTAGCAAATTCATACGCATGGAAGCAAAACAAAGCAAAACCTTTAGAAATTACATGTGTGTGCCTGCTGCTCAGTGTAAGTACCGAAACGAAATTGTGGAAAATCTTTGCCAATTAAACTTTACTGATGTTCTCTTCTCTTGCTGTAAGGTTATCACTGGCTAGACGTGAAAATAAAGCTGTTGCTTTTAAATATGGGCCGACACGTTAAGGTGGCGCCACTCAACGAGGCAGTAGCCACCGAATTGGGCGCCGAAGTTTTGGGTGAATTTATAGTATTTGTTACTGCAAGCACAGCAATAATTTTTGAAACAAACAGGTTTGTATGTACAGGCAAAATGCTGAAGAGCGTGATTTTTAAACAAATAAAACTTAAAAAAAATTTAGGCAATCAACGAAAAAAAATATTGAAGCCTTGAGCGTGAATATGCATCATAAGGATATAATTGAAGCGATGGAAGTGTTAAAATACCGACAGGAACAACAGAATGCATACGTTCAAGAGATCACACGAGCGTTGGCGGCATTAGGTGAGTGAATTTATGAATAGCTGGAGTTCGAGACGTCATTTAAGAGCTGCATGCGAATTTCTCGTTTTATATTAATATACGAGCCGATTTTAAAATATCTGTCATAACAAGAGACAAGTCATTAAAAGTCAGGTTGGATAAAACAGAGAACGAGTAACAGAATACGGTGTATTTGACCTGCATTTCCCAAAATTCCCGCTGCCTTCGCGAAGAATGAAAACCGACTTAAGCATTGATGACAATTCCAACCCAAAAATGGAGATATCCCTATTTACCAGCTGAAGGAGAAAGTGGGGCCAGCACTGAACGTGTAGATGGTGGATTTAAAATATCAACCGTTAATTAAGGTACTGACAGGCACATTCGAAATTCTCCAGCCCTTGTCTAGCACTACAAAGACAAACATCAAACTACGCAGCAAAAATAGCCACCTGTTGTTGTTGTAAGAGTTTGTTGGATAGTGTTTTGGGCGCAAAGTGCTGTTACAATAGAATCCACAACAACTAACTTTAAATAAAATGTTCAAAAGGTTTTCGTATTATATTTTGGTAATTTAAAATTATTTTCACTCTTTTTTACAGGTAAACCAATTCACGTAAAGGAAACTAAAAGCAAGGAATTTAAAGAAAAATCGAAATAATATACCTATGTGAGTGAGATATATGCAACTACTAGAAATATAAACTTTACAATTACACTACATTGTTTTGTAATTATTTTTAAAGTCTTAAAATGTTTAATTGCTTGTTTACTTCAAGCTATTTTTCGTTAATTAAAAAAAATTAAATATAAATAAAATCAAAATTTTTGAAAAAAGTGGTTTCATTAATCAAACAGATTTTGCCAACTGGTTCTTTTATTTGCTGTGTGAATTCCCGTTCTCTCTCAAAAAATCTTCAACACGCTTGAGCCATTGCCGTCAGTGTCGAGTTAAATGCGTCACTGACTGCGCAAACCTAGTAACCGAAAATCACTATGATATCAGTGGAAGGAGAGAAAATATGCATAACAATTTATGGATTATAGATTTTAAGGGCAAACCTAAACTTTGGTACGCCTCGATTATAAGTTCTTCAAAATTGTAAAATAAAAAGCCGAAAAAAACATGCCGCCAAATACCAATCAAATTGAATGTTTGTGTGTATGTAGATAAGCTCAAATTCAATACTGATCTGATCTTGTTGATGTGCAAGTTTTGCTTCCACCCATTCTGATTCTCTCAACCTCAGCAAGTTGTAGCATCTGCTATAATTTTCTTGCTTTTCTCCGGCTCTCAACTTAATTCTAAATGCGGGGATCTTTTTAAGCTTGCAGCTAAATTCTCAGTTGATTTGGGTGTATTGTCTGAATTGGATGCTGGTTTTTGCCGAACTTTGCTTTGTTTATCAACGAGCGTTGTGCCGTTTAGACTATAAAATCGTGAACGCGCTGGCAGTTTTGTTGATTTATTTTCATCGTTAGTACTCCTACTGCTGCTTTAAGGCTATACCAAACTTTCGTTAACAAAAAACAGAAAAAAAGAAAAAAAAATGAAACGAGATATATTTGCTTTTATTTGTTGTGCTGTTGCAGTATTTCAAGTGACTTATGCACAAATCTTGTATCCAGAACGTTTTCCAGTTGATAAAGAGAAGTCTAATTTGGCGGTGAGTTGGGAATTTGATTTGCGTGTGTGTGTATGTGTAAATAAGAATTCTTTACCTCCTCACTCATCCACTTGTTAAGAATTCAATCTGAGTTTTTTTTTTCATAAATCAAATGAATACATTTTTTGGAATTGTGCAGGCAATGTAAAGAAAGTGTTAAATCAAAATTTAGGATACTAAAATTATACCGAAAGAAATATTAATGCATTTGTATATATTATTTGTATATATTATAATTAATGCATGTACATATATGTATATGTACATAAGTATATATAATACATAAATAGATATATTCCGCATTTTTATGTTTAAAACTCCCAGCTCTGCTTAGATTCTATGCGTGGCTTAATGCCAACTAACCTAACCTAACCTTTATGTTTAAACAGTAAAGCTCTACAGGCTTGTTCTCCATTTCATTTCCTTTACACTGATTACAATTTCTATTATAAATTTTGGTGTTTTTTAAGCTGCCTCCCAATCACAGGGAGAAGTAACTTAATAACCGATATTTTCTAAAATAAGAAATTACAATTTTTGATTTTTAATTTGAAATGCGAATTGAATTCACTTTAAATCAAGTATCAGAAATGTCTCATATTTCTTTTTTCATGTTCAAAATACATATAACTAAGTTGAAACCAACATTCGCCTGATAAGAATGTGATTAGCTTAATGATCTTCACCTTTAACAAATAAGAATCAATTTAAAATACTTGGAAAATGACTGATTACATACACATTCAAAGAATTTTATACTAAACTTTGATTTCTCTCCCCAACAAAAGGGCCGCATTCCGCTCTACTCACCATCACGCTGCAAACAGAATGAGCTACTTTATCCAGGAGATCACGCAGATGACTGGATTTGCGATTGTGCGCCAGGTAAATTGAATATCTAAACGTACGGAAAATTAATTTTCATCAACATACCTACTTTTTGTTAGGTTCATTGTATTATCCCGAATCAGATGCCTGCCATCCTGCCTTCCGACGTGGCCCTTGCGAAAACGAGCAGATGCTTGTATTGGCACCCAATGCAACTTTACCCCAATGCATACAAAATGCGTGTAAAATCGATGGGCAAGTGAAGATTAACAACGTCTGCTATGAGATTGGACATGCCGCGCCATGTCAGAATGCGCATTTGTCATATGTGCTTGGCGTGGATCCGAAAACATTAATGTTGGACTGCATAAAGTTGTCGGCATCTGTTAAGTCGCGTGTAGGTTTAGTCGACGATGATGATGCCCCGCTATACGATCTTAGCAAAGTTGATTTATGCGCGCGCGGCTGTAAACGTTCGATAGAAGGCTTTTGTACGCCAAACGCTAAATAAAAAAGGAATGTTACTAAAGCGTATCGAACCTAGAATTGTAAATGACAACCCGAATTTGTGGTCTTTAAAGCATTTTTCCCCACAATTAACTTAAACAAACAGACTTTGAATTCTAATTTGTATGTGCATTTATAAGGACACTTTTTCTCGCTTAATTTAAGATTTGTTTTAGAATATATTTACACTGTACATAAATTATGTAAAATATACATGCACAATCTTTAAGTTTTCAAAATTGCTATTTGCTTGTTTGGGATTTGCGTTTCTTTTTTGGTAGTTTAACTTCGCTACTTTCAGTTTTTTTAATGTCTTCCAAAGTTACTTCTTCATCTGTAATATCACTTGGCACGTCATCTTCTTCAGTTATGCCAGTGATATTCTCGTCGGCTGTTGCTTCCATCTTCAATAAAGTGCTTTCAAGTGACGCAAGGAATGAACTATCACTATATTCAGGCCAGTGGCGAAATTGTGTAAATAATGTAAGCATTTGACTAGGGGACAAATCGCCAAATTGTGTGTAAATATTCATACGAGGATAAAAATTACGGTTGCTCATAGTTGTGCAGCGTTTTGAGTATTGGGGCAGTGCTGAGACATTTTCATCAGCATAGAGCGGTTGTAAGCTTTCAGATGCCACGCTATTAATAATTAGTCGTGGTCCACAACGGGGTACCAATTTTCTGTAAAAAATTAGGGTATTTACATTTAACGCAAATCCAAATGTAAGCCAACTTACTCCAAATTAGGTATTATGCGGTTGCGCCGACTAACACAGTTCTGTTTGACAAAGTACCAAAGCGCTTGTAGATCAGCTATCGGACAAAGATCCAAAAAGTTTCGACGTGGCACTATTCTTACCAAGTACAAATTTTCTGGATTGATTGATTCCACCTGCAATTAAATAAGTTATTTAACTTGGTTTTCATTTTTATTACTCACTTATACCTTTTGCAGCTTGCTGCCTTTTACTACAGTATTTTCACCTTGTCTGGGTAAAAAGTGTTCACGAGGCAATTGCGTAATGAAACGATACTCGAACATCATTTGAAAAAGAATTGACGTTGATCTATAAAACATGTAACCAATTTCATTGCTGCAAGTAAGATGCTGGAAAATAATTTTTAACTAATGCTGAGGCTACATCTGACATAGTCTTACTATATAAAGGGGTGGTGGTATAGCCAGATACATTTCCAAGCGTCCCCAACTAAATAAACCATTTTGAAAGACAATGGAATTTATAAGATGCTTGAAGAAGTTGTAGCAGCCAACAGCACCAAACAACATTGCGATTGGCTCTGAAATATATTATTCAACAAAATTGTATACTATTTTATAACCAAGCTAATACAACATTTACCATCATTATATTCGCTTTTTTTCAAATCACATAGCATATCTGCAACACGTGTGCCGTTGTCCATTCTGTCTTGAAATGATAACTTCCATAAACCCACAATGTCGCCTTGCTTCACTTTGACACGTTCTGGATACAAAGTATGTAAATCTTGCAGTCCCGGCAGAAAATGTTCCATAAACTCGATCAGTACAATTTTACGTATTCGATCTTCGCGATTCAGTAATTTACGTGTAAATAAGCCAATGCCAGGATTCATTTCAATGGCGGTGTCACATTTTGTTTGTTGCATAAAAGGCTCGATGCTATTGTTTATTTGTTCAACCAATTGGGTGTCGGCAACATAAAGATGTGCGGGAAGTTTACGCCTTTTGTTAAACAGTTTATCCGGGAAGAGATTAGCAAAAGGTGATCCTTTATGGACGAAGCGACGAAAATGCAACATTATTTGTTGAAAGCCGGTTGTGTTTTCGTTCGTATAATAAATGCACAAAGATGGAAATTTAACTGCATGTGCCTATCGCAAACGTTCTCAGCTCGCAATATTTACGAATGTGGAAGAAAACGGAGACCAAACAAAAAGTCGTAAATGGAAACGTACTTTGTGCTCTCTAGCGGGCGATAGCTGAAATGTGGTTTGCGGAGTGTATTAAATTAAAGTTAATAAATAAGAATGATTGCATTAAAAACAAAAGCAAATATTTGAACAAAAGATATATATGCACTTCACATATATATATATATATTTACTTCACATATATCTATAAAATATTTGCTGAATAATTTTAAACACATCTCAATACATCTGCCTCTTATTCTAAAGCTTACATTCGTTATATGCACACATTTCTGTGGTCGCATTAACTTCTTGTAAATATTTTAAATTGAAGATAAGTTTTCCAATTTGTATGTTATAACTAAGTATTCAAATAAAGCTTTCTGAACTAATTTAAAATAAATCATTTTGAAAACTGAAAACTAGTAAATCATTTTACATTCGATAGTCTATTTCCAATTAGAAAAATCATCCCTGTGCTTCCAGTAGGCCACTTTAGCAACTTCCAACTTTAGTTCCAGCGTTGGTGACAAACGAGCAAAAGCATCGAACATCAAGTTATGTTGGTAGCGGAAGAATTAACTTAATGCATTTTTGTAGCGAACTTGAGGAATATTAAATATATTTCTAAAAAACGCTGAAAACAAAAGAAATATGTGTTAAATCTGGGGTGCACATATAAGGAAAAGATCAGTGAGAAAGTGTTGCGGCTTCCATTTGAATGCTAATAAGAAGTGTGAAAAAAGGTGTGAATAGTTTGAAAATCAATAACAAAACGAAATTGGGGAATAAGTGCATTTTTACTGGAGTAAATATGTTTTTATTTTTTATTTTGTGAAAATAAGAAAGTGTATTGTTGCTTCAATGCATTGCAGTGCAAATTTTTAAACGCCTTTGAAATTGATAAATTGAATGAAAAATATACGCGAAGTTGGCGTTGGACGGGATCATTGGTAGAATTAGCTAATACGGTGGTTTTGAATCCGGTACGAGTGTACATAGGTACGAGTATTTTTCTGCCACTGTTGCGCGTTACGTAGAATAATCAGTCCGTGAGTTTGGTAATTTCTTCGCGTTTTAACATCGCTTTTGTTGCTTTCCTCATTGTTCTTGCGTCCCGGCTGCCGTGATGTGAATTAATTATTTTTGTTTTTCCTTATTTGAGTGTGTCTGTACAGACGTCTACTGATGGTGCTTTAGTGGATTACATTGTAATGATTCCCTTTTGAAAGTTTTACTTGCTTTCGTGGTTTCTTGTTGTAAGCGTACAATTACGAACCAACCGCTATTAAAAAATGAAGTGAAGTGAATAAAGCGACAAATTAAAGAAACAGAAAACGGTTAATAAGGTCAAAATCAACAAAAAATATCAACGCTTGCTGGCTTAGTGGATAAACTTGTGAGTTGGTGATTCATTGCTGTAAAGTCACACCAAACCACAATATACTGTTATTGTGTTCACAAGCGAAACCGTGTAGTAGCCTGCCAACTAGCCATTTCAATTCAAGCGGGTAGTGGACTACTTTAACGTGGTCCGGCGTGTACTGAGCTGTATTACGCGCGATAAGAACAACAAACTTCTGCAAAATTGCAGTATTCCTGCTGCTACTTTGCTTGCTGTGCACCTTCTCCCTACAACAACTAACTAAACTTCATTTGGCACACTCTACCGCAGTACAATATGGACGTTGGATCACTAGGAGGTGAGTGTATATAGTAATTTAATCGTGTTTTCGTGTGTAGAAAGTTGAATGCCTCCACTTCGCTAATGCTTAAAATCTTTCAGATGCTATGTATTGCTGCGTAGCGTACTTTTTCTATGACTTTCCTATTGTTTTGAATTTTTTCAGATTCTTGTGTGGTGTTATTTGCGTAGGGTGGGTATCGTAGTACAATCGCCTGCACAGCAGTGAATTGAACGTTGATTTTTTTGTTAACTGTTTTGTTTATTTCGAAAATCGATTTCGTGGAAATTTGAAACGAAGATTACTTTGGCTCACTTATGTACATACACACATATGTATTTGGGTGCCAATATTTGGTAGACGAATGCCAAGAATTAGTTCATAGATGTACATATGCATATATGTACACATGTACGAGAATGTATAGATATTTCTCATTTCAATTGCTGACCCAAATGTGTCAATCTATTCGTCAAATTGTCGCCATTTTAGCCAACCTCCTACGTTCAAATGACAACGGTGTGCCACAAACAAGTTTCCGTTTATTGGTGAACTCGGTCAGATGTCACATACTGCTAGTCATATTTGTTTGTAGATATGTATGTTAATATGTACATATGTGTGTATGCAAATATGTGGATATGCATATGTTAAGGCAACAAAACGTTCATTTGCTGTTGTTGTTGTAGCTCATCTGCTCATCTGCACTGGTGAAGAAGAAACTACGGACTCTCAAGGAATAATAAACTTACTGTTAAATGTTACCTTTATGCAATAAAATTATCGAACATGTCGATGATTTCGGTGTTGTTTATAATATTTGTTAGCATTACCCAACACATATAATAATTATGACTGTGAAATATTTCTATTGACTTTATAGACATGTTTGGAGGCCAACAATTTGCTTCTATACTTGGCAATACAACTTTAACACTAGATAACACAAAAATCTTTTTAATTTGTGTGTTATCTTATACGGCTAAGTAAGTGCTTTTATATTTAAACGACAATGAATTGATAAAGCATAGCATAGTCAAAAACGAGTTCTTATCTTTAAACTAAGAAAAATACCAAAGTGGTATAGATATATATGCATATATACATATATATATTTTTTTAATTTTGGTTGATTGCATTATTGGTTAACAGTGGTGTGAAATATGGGAGAGGTACTAAATTCTGCTTTTCAAAATTCTTTTGGATGAAAATTCTGTAAAAATCAAAAAAAAAATTCTGTCCAGCCTAAATTCTTTTGGTTCAATATTCTGTATTTAAAATTCTGTATGATCAAAATGATGGAGAACTGAAATTCTGTATATTAAAATTCTGGAATCAAAATTATTTTCGATCAAAATGCTGTAAAAATATAACCAAATAAGCAGATAACCTGATAAGCACGCTTACCTGAATAGCACATTTATTTTATGAATAATGGAATTCTGATTTTATAGAAACCATAGTATATATACATACGTCAATCAAAGAAAAATTCAAAAATTCATTCAAAACAAAAGTTATTACATCATAATGGCGAAACAATTATTATGCTATTAAATTTTTAGCAATTCGCTTTAGAAAAGAAACATGCCTTAATATAAGCCTTTTTTTGTTATTTTTCAATTCTGTTGTTTGATTTTACAGCCTTCTTCGTTTGACTAATTTTGTGATCATTTTGAATTTTAGTTAGTTGTGCTTTCGCACAAACCAGCTCGCCTTTTAGATCATTAATTAGTTTGTACAACCCTGAGTTTCGTTTCCCAACAATAACTTTTAGCCGACGATGCCAAGCCTCAATACTGTTTTGCGTTCTGGGGAAAGCGATATTGGACTCATCGTGCACTGACCAAAATTTTGGTGGGTATTTTGGCTGGGAGTTGTCTCGAGCTATGTAATTTCTTTCAAACCACGAGCAAAACTATTTTGTATCTTCGTCTTCAAGAGTACTATAAAATTGATTATAGTACTCAGAGACTTCGTCGTGAGGCAAAAAAGCCAGAGCTTTTATCATTCTAATATGTAAGGAAAAATATGAATCATTTCCATATTTCTGAACCAATCTGCAAACAAAAAAAAATTAACAGATGGCGTAACTTGATTATTATTCCATCGATCCACATTTCCAAACATTCATTGGAGAGCTACTGTCGTAAGGCACAAACGTCAGTATAAGTTTTTTATTTGAAGCGTAAACAACAATATTTTTACCACACTTGAAAATGTCGAATTTCGTGCCAAATAATGTGTTTTTGCGGGGAATTTTTTAATATGAAGAAAAAAGCAGCCGAAAGTCATCGTATCTTGGTGGAAGTTTATGGTGAGCATGCTCTAGCTGAGCGAACGTGCCAGAAGTGGTTTGCACGCTTTAAAAGTGGTGATTTTGGCCGCGCCGCCAAAGTTCATGGATACCGAATTGGAGGAATTGCTCGATCAAGATCCGGCTCAAACGCAAGAAGAGGTTGCAAAAACTTTGGGAGTTGATCAATCAACCATTTCCAAACGTTTAAAAGCCATGGGAATGATCCGAAATTCAAATTTCGAAAAAAAACCGCACGAACTTATTCATAGACCTATTAAATATTTAGTACTTTATGGTAGTTGGGATGAAATTGTTCAGTATTTCAATATATTACACAATATACCTTCCTTTTTGTATTTTACGCCAAATTATTTGACTAAAATGAAAGAACCATCCTTGCAATCTCGTATCGGGAAAATATTTTTTGGTAGCCGATATAATACCTATCTCAAAGTCACTAAGGATTCGTTTTGGATTTAATTGTATGCCATATCCTCGAGCAAATTGAATGAGCTCAATGAAACACGTCTCATAGCTGGTAAGTGATTTTCTGCTCATAATGCAGAATACGGTTGCTCAAATTTCATTCACGTTGTTTCTGAAGCTATAAATACATACAAACATATGTACATTTGCTTTATGTAAATCTGTTTTGATAATATAGGAAACCATATGGGTCAAGACAAGTCATGTATTGGCAGTATTTTGTTTTGCAAAACTCTATATTGAAAAATCGGAAGAGCGTATGGAAAAATAAAAAAAGTGCGCACTTTTTTTTATTTATCCATATGCTCTTCCGATTTTTCAATACAGAATTTTGCAATGCAGAATTTTGACAATACATAATTTTGATTTACAAAATTTAAAATTACAGTGTTCCGCAATACAGAATTTTAACATTACAGAATTTTGCATTACAGATTTTTGAATACAGAATATTGAATACAGAATTTTAAATACAGAATTTTGAACCAAAATCATATTGTACCCAACCCGTGAAATATTCAATGATATGGATGCTTGCAGGGCCCGTTACAAAGAATAAGCTTAACTAGAAGGCACCATTTTAAATAACTAGAAATACTAGTCCACCCTTTCTGGGTGTTCGGTCGAACTCCTCCTCCTATTTGTGGCGTGCGTCTTGATGTTGTTCCACAAGTGGTTTCAAGCCGACTCCGAACAGTAGATTTTTTTATGAGGAACTTTTTCATGGCAGAAAAACCCTCGGAGGTTTGCCATTGCCTGCCGATTTGCTTGCTTTTAGAAACAACTTTTTCTTCATTCTGATGTTTCACCGAGTTTCAAATCTACGTTCTCTCTGAATTCCGAATGGTAGTCACGCACCAACCCATTTAGCTACGGCGGCCGCGCAAATAATAGTGCCCAATAATTTTAAACCACAATCTGGGAACTTATATGAGAATTAAAACACACCTAAGCTTGAATTTTACCAAAGTGTACTGGTAGATAGCCTTAATTACCGATAATAATTATTGTTCAACGGCAGCAATAAATGCTTCATTTGTGATACATCTTTGTTTCACTGGCACTCATTAAAAAAAGCTAGTACATCACATTGAACTTTTCAGGCTCTACGGCTTACTGTGCTTAAAGTAGCGGCTAAAAGCCTAGAAAGTTGGAAATTATAGCATTTCTCATGCTTTGTAGATTTAAACACTTTTTGTGACAAACAGCTGTTTCGAACAATTAGTACTGTATGCAAGTGCAGATGACTGTGTGCACGCTTTAGTCCCGATTTACACCGACAAACATTTTGTCCATTTGAGAAGGACGCACGGAGCGAGAGAGAGGAGTTTTTGTCTCCCGCACTGGCGACACGGTTTGTGTTTCTTATTCGTATTGTCAAACATAAAGTTGGTGCAAAACGAGCGTTGATAGTCATTCGTTTTCTTCTTTTGTGTGAGAAAGTTCTGTGTTGGTTTTCCATCAAATGGAAAAAATTCATGATGACAAACAGCAGAACGCTGCTTGGAAAATATAGGATGCTTTTTGCATTAAAGTAGATATTATTTAAAAAACTTATGGAACATCTTTTTACCAGTTTTAGATACTAAAGTTAATTTTAAGTTATGTATTTTTACATGCGGTATTTTTAACAATTTTTTTTTTATATAAAAATGTACATATAATAATCTAAAAAACAAAAAAAAGTTATTTACTATTCAACCAATACAGTTTGCCTTGTTCATTAAAATATATTGTAGAATATATCCGAACCAGAAAATGTTAAAGATGTAAACGCCAAAAGCAACGAATGTCGCCGAGAACTATTTTGCCCGTGTGACCGCGTATGAAACATCAAAAGAGAATTTCCAGTGTTATCCTCTTCCAGATGGCTGTGTGTAAATTGGGACATTATTGGCTTTACACTCACTTTCGCTTAATCTTTCTCTTCGTTTTGGTTCTTTATTTTCTCCACTGACGTCACGGCACTTGGAAAGGTTACCTCTTGGGGCACTAGCATTATTTAAAAGAAAAAATCTAGATTTAAATATAAACAAGTGTTTTTTTGTTTCTTATTCTAAATTTTGTTCTCTTATACACACTTCCTACTACATTGGTGGTTTTAGTTCATCCAATCGAAGTGAGATTATTGATATTGGTGTGGTATTTGACTCTAAATTCTATTTTCAAAAACATTTAAATGACACCATTGCAAAGTCATATTCTGTACTAGCTTTTATTCGACGTGGAAGTTCGGACTGTGTTGATCCATATACTCTAAAGCTGGTGCGTTCGAAGCTGGAATACGCCGCCTTTATTTGGATACCATATTATGCTTCTAATAGGCTTAAACGTTTCCAAAAAGCTCTTGTGCCTTATGCTTTGCGTTCTTTGAATTTCACTGATCCAATTCTTTCCTATAAAAGTCTATGTTTGCTCATTAATCTAAAAACAATAGATATTATGCTTCCAATGTCCCGATTTCTAGACCTTTGAGAGAATTCAATTGCCTTTCAAATCATACTAGCCTAGATTTTTCTTCAACAAAGTACCACTTCAAATTGTTTCTAAATGAATTGTAATAAATTCTAAGTATTACCTAATATTCTTTCTCTATAAATTATAAGAAATATTACATTTTCTTTCATTAATTACAATGAAGCAAGCAAATTATAAGTTTAATTTATTTTTAATTGAATTATTTATCATTAATCTGTTTTCATAGTTTATAAAAAATACTGCATATTTAGATTATTAACTGAATAAATAAATAAAGATATTAATACCTAATCGATTATTCGAAGACATAAATTATTATGAATGTACATATGCACATACATATATATTCTCATAAAACAATCTCTATGTAAAGCCAAGACATAACTAAGTTATGTTTAAAAATATGCCTGCTTATCATTAGCGAAAATTTTGAAGAAAAAATATTCTTAATAACTTTTTACTTCTTGCCTTGGTGAATTATCACGTTGCTATATGAGTTGCTATCTTATCAACATTACTGGGCCAAACAATGTGTACACACTGAAAATGTGTCCCACGAAAAGAAAAAGAAGAGAAAAAACAAATCAAGTTATAGAAAAATAGCTTTATTTCTACATGCATATATTAGTTTGAGGAAAAAGAAACCCATTATTTTTATTTGGCTCTCCTGGGCGTTGCTACGACTACTAACATGCCGGTCAACTTCGAATATTCCTGTGATTTTGTCGACATTATTGACATTTTCTTTAAAATCAAAAATGCCTGAACGGAATCTACGAGACCAAAATTGCACGTAATTAGCTGTTACAGTATAGGCACCACAAACACCATCCACAATTTCAGCCTAGCTTGCATTTTCGCCTTAATCAAAAAAAAAAAGTGAAATGTGCCGATTTATCTCTTTGTTGACTTCCATTGTTAACACCGTGAAACTGAATATACTTGGCCTTTATTGGGTGTTTGGCCGAGCTTCTCCTTCCATTTCTGGTGTGCGTATTGATGTTATTTCACAAATAATAATCAGCTGACTAGGCAACTTCTAAAATTTTACTGGTTTTCTGTTCGTTTACTATTTTGAATATTTTTCTCTTTGAGAGAGATCAGATATGAATTCTACAGAATTTCGCTCCTGGGTAATATCCACTGGAAACACAGGCGAAAACACCTAATATTTCGGAAAAAAATCTGAATTTAATTATTTTTAGACAGAGAGTAAAAGTAGCGCTCTTTTAGATTATAGCTTGGGTTTGATATAATACATAAAAGTGTAAATGCGAACAAGAAGGCAAGAAGAACATCGTGGGTTTCCTGCTGGTTATTGTTGTTGTAACAGAATATGTAACCTTATGGTTGTAGGTCACTGATAAATTTACCCATGTACAATAAGCTCCTTTACTTTTAAATATGTATATATTTTAAAAAAATATTCATATTAAAAAATAAATAATAAAATAAAAAAATGTTTTCTTACTCGTTGGATTTTTGAGGAGTGCGCATTTTAAAAATGAATCACGCTTACATACCAAAGCATTTGCAATGTAAATACATACACAGCATACTTCGCTACTAAATATTGTAGATTATGTATGTTAATTTGCGATAAGCCTAAATCATCTTTATGCCTGCCACTCCCTCGATATCGCCAATGGCTGCGCGTAGGTTATTTAGGCGCGCTTTTTCTTCACTTACGGCCAACATGCAAATCTACATAGAGTACCTATGTAAGTGAGTACAAACATCTGTATGTATGTGTGTTGCATTACAAATATAAAGAAAAAAAAACAAAAATAATGGCTAACTACGTTGCGTTTTGCAACCGGTGTTCGTGTTGGCCGCGACGTGAATGAACTCTCTAACAACAGGCCGCAATTTTGTCGGATTTGCTGGGCTGGAGGAATCTGAGGGTATTGCGGCACATGAGCTATACGCTAGTTGTATCAACAACTTTATTACGCCAAAGTTGTCGCACACATTGGTCTGGACGAGTGAGTGCCTGCTCTGGCCACAGCGCCGATGCCAAGCCCGCTCGCCTGCCTGGTTGACTGCTTGCGCATTCGCATGATTCATTCATCGTTCATCGCTCGAAACCACGTACGAATTATGCGCATACTCGTAAAGACAACAACTACAATAGAACACACCAATGAAGGAACAATAAAGTCGTAACTGAAAAGGAACAACAAAGCGAAAATGTCGTAAAATTTTGATTTATTTTGTTATTTGTATATGTGTGTACATGCAGGCATGTATGAATGTATGTATTTTCTTTCTTTTTATTTAATAATTTTTCCTTTTATAAAAATGCTTTGCGATAAGAAGGGAATTAAATGCATTATACTCCATTAGATGGCATATAAGAATACGGGGAATTCAAATTTAAACTATTCTGAGTCACTCTCCTACATATTTAAATGTGCATACATATGTGCGTATACCACCTTGGTCATAAAGTTCCCGTAATATATTCAGAAAATTTAAAATACGAATTTATTACTCAAAAGTGGTATTATCGCCTTCAAAGTACTCCCCGTCAACTGCAACTCATTTATGTCGGCGTTTGGTCCGGCTCTCGAAACATTTCTGTAAGTCTATTTTC